>NC_030833.1:25388929-26638929 GCF_001704415.2 Capra hircus
AAAAGACAGAGAAATTTGTCTCAACTGAAGGAGTTAGAGAAAAATCCTGAAAAACTAACGAAGGAGATATTAAAATAACCTCTCAGACAAGCAAAAATAGAAAGAGTTCATCAACACTAAAACCTTAAAAGAAATGCCAAATATTTGTCTCTAAGTGGAAAATAAAAGGCTATAACAAGAAGTATCTATAGGAAGGGAACAAATCCACTAGTAAAGACTAAAATATTGTAAAGGCTGAGGATCAAATATGACATAAAAATACATAATACGGCATGAAAGGATGCTCAACATTGCTTGTTATTAGAGAAATGCAGATCAAAACAACAATGAGGTATCACCTCACACCAGTCAAAATGGCCATCATCAAAAAATCTACAAATGATAAATGCTGGAAAGGATGTGGAGAAAAGGGAACCCTCTTGTACTGTTGGTGGGACTGCAAACTGAGATTACCACCATGGAGAACAGTATGGAGATTACTTTAAAACACTAGGAATAAAATACCATATGGCCCAGCAACTCCACTATGGGCATATACCCTGAGAAAATCATAATTGAAAAAGATACATATACCCCAATGTTCACTGCAGCACTATTTACAATGGCCAGGACACGGAAGCCACCTAGATGTTTATTTACATGTAAGTGAATAAAGAAGTGTGGTATGCATATAAAATGGAATATTACTCAGTCAGTTCAGTTCAGTTCAGTTCAGTTCAGTCGCTCAGTCATGTCCAACTCTTTGCCACCCCATGAATCGCAGCACGCCAGGCCTCCCTGTCCATCACCATCTCACGGAGTTCACTCAGACTCACGTCCATCGAGTCAGTGATGCCATCCAGCCATCTCATCCTGGATCGTCCCCTTTTCCTCCTGCCCCCAATCCCTCCCAGTATCAGAGTTTTTTCCAATGAGTCAACTCTTCGCATGAGGTGGCCAAAGTACTGGAGCTTCAGCATTAGCATCATTCCTTCCAAAGAAATCCCAGGGTTGATCTCCTTCAGAATGGACTGGTTGGATCTCCTCGCAGTCCAAAGGACTCTCAAGAGTCTTCTCCAACACCACAGTTCAAACACATCAATTCTTCGGCGCTCAGCCTTCTTCACAGTCCAACTCTCACATCCATATATGACCACAGGAAAAACCATAGCCTTGACTAGACGGACCTTAGTCGGCAAAGTAATGTCTCTGCTTTTGAAGATACTATCTAGGTTGGTCATAAGGAATTAATTTGAGTCAACTGCAGTGAGGTGGATGAACCTTTAGCCTGTTATGCAGAGTAAATAGCCTGTTATATGAAGTTAAGGAAGTGACAAAAACAAATATTATATATTAACACATATATATGGAATCTAGAAAAGTAACACTGATGAATCTATTATATTTTCATGGGGCCACAGTATAAGTCTCAACAAATTTAAGAAGACAGAATTTATGTCAAGTATATTTCTAACCACAGGGGTATGAAAGTAGAAATCAATTGCTAGAAGAAAAATGGGAAAAGCTCAAACACTTGGAAAGGAAACAACACGGTACTAAAAAATCCAATGGGTCAGTGAATAAGTGAAAGAGGAAATCAGAAAGTATATTAAGACAAGTGAAAGTGAAAACACAACTTTCCAAAGTCTATGCGATATAACTAAAGCAATTTTAAGAAGAAAGCTTTAAGTGACACAGGCTTCCCTCAAAACACAAGAAAAATCTTCAACAGTGTAACATTCAACCTAAAAGAATTAGAACAGAATAGGTCCCAAAGTAAAAGAAGGAAGGAAATGATAAAAGTCACGGAAGAAATAAATAAAATAAAGACCAAAATTAATAGGAAAACCAATGAAACCAAGAACTGTTTCTTTGAAAAGAACCAAAGTCAATAAATCTTTAGCCAAGTTCATCAATAAGAAAAGAAAATCCAAGTAAAGTAAGAAATGAAAGAGGGGAAATAGCAACCATTACCACAGAGATATAAAAATTCATAATAAAATACTACTTAACATTACATGCCAATAAATTATACATAAGACATGGGAAATTTTCCAGACACGTTCAACATTCTACAACTGAATCAAGAAGACATAACCTGAATAGACCAATCATTAGAAGTCAAATTGAATTTGTAACATAAAAATAAACTCTCAGCAAACAAAAGCCCAGGAACAGATGGCCTCACAGGTGAATTCTACCAAA
The DNA here is from genome assembly GCF_001704415.2 of Capra hircus. NCBI lineage: Eukaryota > Metazoa > Chordata > Mammalia > Artiodactyla > Bovidae > Capra > Capra hircus. The sequence continues at coordinate 25,391,114 of NC_030833.1, forward strand.
CATTTAGAGAAGAGTTAACACCTATCCTTTTCAAATTATTAAAAAAAAAAAAAAAAACCTGCAAAGAATGGAATACTTCCAATCTCATTCTATAAAGCCATCATCACCATGATACCAAAACAAGACAAACTTGTCACAAAAAGAGAAAATGGCAGACCAGTATCACTGCTGCTGCTGCTGCTGCTGCTGCTGCTGCTGCTGCTGCTGCTGCTGCTGCTGCTGCTGCTGCTGCTGCTGCTAAGTCACTTCAGTCGTGTCTGACTCTGTGCTACCCCATGGACTGCAGCCTACCAGGCTCCTCCATCCATGGGATTTTCCAGGCAAGAATACTGGAGTGGGTTGCCATTGCCTTCTCCATATCACTGATGAACATAGATTCAAAAATCTTCAGCAAAATACTAGCAAACCAATTCCAGCAATATGTTAAAAGAATCACACACCATGATCAAGTAGGATTTATCCCAGAAATGCCAAGATTTCTTTAATGACTGCAAGTCAATCAATGTGATACACTACATAAAAAACTGAATAAAAATCACATGGTCATCTCAAAAGATGCAGAAACAAACACGATTAAATTCAAAATCCATTTATGATTTAAAACTCTCCAGAAAGCGAGCATCGACGGAATATACATCAACATAATAAAGGCTATATGTCACAAACCACAGCTAATATTATACTTTACAGTGAAAAGCTGAAAACATACCCTTTAAGATCAGGAACAAGACAAGGATGCCCACTATCACCATATCACCAGAGAATACAAAGGAATCCAAATTGAAAAGGAAGGCATAAAACTTTCACTGTTTGCAGATGACATAAAACATACATATACAGAAAATCCTAAAGATACCATCAAAAAACTACTAGATCTCATTAATGATCTCAGTAAAGTTTCAGGATACAAAATAAATATGCATAAATCTGTTGCATTTCTGTACACTAACAACAAACCACCGGAAAGAGAAATGTAAGGAAATAATCCCATTTATCATTGCATCAATAAATAAAATAACTAGGAATACACCTACTTAAAAAGGCAAAAGCCCTGCAATACACACACTGTAAGACACTGAAGAAGTACATTAAAGATAATAAAGACAGGAAGATACACAGTGTTCTTGGATTGGAAGGATCAATATTCTTAAAACGACCATATTACCCAAGGCAATGTACAGACTCAGTGCAAGCTCCGTCAGAACACCGATGGAATCTCTCATGGAACTAGATCATTTTTTAAAAATTTGTATGGAAACACAAAAGACTCAGAATAGTCAAAACCATCCTGATAAAGAAGAGCAGAGCTGGAGGAATAAGTTTAAATGGAATTTAATTTATAAGACATATTGAATTACTATGTTGTACATCTGAAACTAATATTGTAAATTAGCTATACCTTAATTTTTAAAGAACAAAAAATAGGATAATAGAGGCAAGAATTTATCAAAAGAAGTGCAAGATTTTTACACTAAACATTACAACACTTTCCTGAGAGAAGTTAAAAACCTAAATAAAGAAGAGAAATTCTAAAAAATTAAAAATAAATAAAAGTTTCATGCAAGGTGATTCAGTTACACATATAGGTTATTCCCATTTAGGTTATTAGAGAATATTGTAACTTTGCTGGACACCTGAAACTAACACAATACTGTTAATCAACTCTGCAATAATATAAAGTAAAAATTAAAATATAAATAGATGTTGCATGAAAGCAGAAATTGTTTTGCTCATAGATTTTAGAACCTTCTTTGGCAAATGGCTGTGAAGTAATGAGAAGGAATCTGTTTCTATTTATACTTTTTGTATAACATTTTCTTAAGAAAAAAATCACTTTCTCTACTTCACTGACACACACTGAATAAATATTTAAGAAATATTTATTTTGGAGAAGGGGCTCATTTATCAGCTTGCTTGGGGCTGCTGTGTATTTTTGGCCAGTTTTGTTTATATAGGATGTGTCGCTGCGACACCCAACATTTTGCCTATTTTAAGTGATGCTGTCTTTCCCAGGCAGCCTATTCTAAGCATAGGGTATTGCTTCCAATTGTGTGGCTGGTGACTATCAGGATGCCTGTTAGAGCAATTATTTCTGTATCTGTCTGGATTCTTGAGCTCAAGGAACAGCCACTCGAGAAATGGAGACCAACCTCATGCCTGCCTGCAATCTCCATAGAACGCAGCAGTCTCCTTTCCACATTGGAGGGCTAAATGAATAGTTTACACACACAGTTCTCTCCAGGGAGTAAAGAGTGATGAGAAATTAGGTGGAAGCCCAAAGTGCTTTTTAGACAGCTTTACCATGCATGCCCTTTTATGGATGCAAAGGCATCAGAATTGTTTTTTCTTCTGAGCCCATAGAATCTGGAGACATTTCCTGCATTTTACAGTAATAATTCTAATTTATGAACACAAATGTAGATTTCTGGATGGTGACATAGTTATCTGAATTGTACAAAAACTTGAATTCAAAAAGACTTTTTTTTCCCCCTGAACCATATTGAACAGGGACCTTAAAAAGATTTTCCCTTTTCTATGAGCACCAAGCCAAGAGAATATCTTCCATGAGTTAGTTTATTCTGCTGATTGCTTGTGTGTATTGCTAAGAAGCAAGCTGAGATGTTGGCGAAATATTTCTTTTAGCTGTGTTTCTTTTGTTCTATTTTACCTTCCTGTTTATTATATTTAGCAATGTGATTCCTACTCATGATATTCAGCTCAGTTCAGTCGCTCATTCATGTCTGACTCTTTGCAATCCCATGGACTTCAGCACGCCAGTCTTCCCTCTCCATCACCGATTCCCAGAACTTACTCAAACCCATGTCCATCTAGTCAGTGATGCCATCCAATGATCTCATACTCTGTCATCCCCTCTTCGCCTGCCTTCAATCTTTCCCAGCATCAGGGTCTTAAATGAGTCAGTTCTTCACATCAAGTGGCCAAAGTATTGGAGCTTGAGCTTTAGCATCAGGCCTTCCAATTAATATTCAGAATATTTAGGATGGACTGGTTGGATCTCCTTGCAGTCCAAGGGACTCTCAAGAGTCCTCTCTGACATCACAGTTCAAAAGCATCAATTCTTCAGTGTTCAACTTTCTTTATAGTCCAACTCTCACATACAGACATGACTACTGAAAAAAACCACAGCTTTGACTAGATGGACCTATGTTGGCAAAGTAATGTCTCTGCTTTTTAATATGCTGTCTAGGTTAGTCATAGCTTTTCTTCCAATAAGCAAGTGCCATGGTAATACAGGACGCAAATCAGCTTTGATTGAAAACTCTTGCAGACACATATTTACCTAAATAGTCAGTTGTAAGCTCCTTCCTCAAGACAGGAGAGAAGGGAGGAGAAAAAGGAGGAGTGTTTTTTGGTTAACCCCAACCATAGTACCTTCCTGCTTAATAGCAAGTTAATGATTTCTGTAGGAGAAGAACTGGGCTGGCGGGTGTCCTATTTTCAGGATCTTCAAAATGCACAACATAATGACCTGTTCTACCATGTCCCTACACTTTGAGTGTGCCCACCTCCCAGAGCACACAGGGCCATTCCATGCACCATATTCCTCAAAAACTGTACACAGAGTACAGGTTGGTCTTAGTATCCCATTAGCAGTTGTTTTGGCCAAGCCAATTTTTCTTCACAGCCTACACACTCTGTACCTCTAGAATGATTTTTAATCAATTACATCTTACCTTAAACTTTGAAATGTTGCCATTAAATTGCCCTGTGGACTCGAATCTGAGGGGTTTACATCATGAATGTTAGCCAGAAATCGATGTCCTGCACAGATACTATCAATGCTATTAATACCTACTAGCATCCTATAAATCTTAGTTAATGAGTTGTCCAATCCGCATCCTTTGGCCACATATTCTGCTCTAAATTGGTGTCTGGGCAGCATTTTCTCTTGTCATCAGAGGGATGTCAGCCGCGTAAAACTCCCCAGTCCAGTAGGACACCACCCCCCACACACATCCTTATTATACACAGAGCTTGGCCACCACCATATAAAACAGTCTAGGTTAATAGTTTTTTTGTTAAGAGTCAATAAACAAGCTCCTAGGTCCACGCAAGTTTCTTATAGCAAAAGTTCAATGTGCCATTCATCATTGCCACCAGAGGACCAGAAACACCATTTGTTTCCTCCGCTGCTGACAAATGTAATTTATAGATTTTAAAGACCTAATTATTTACTGTGATGCAGGATTAAATCTGAACCTTTTTACTGGAGAGGTGAAAGAGGTAGTCTGTATCTTGGAAATCTGGAACCATCAAAATCTGTTTCAGATTATCAGGGGGGATAAAGCAATGGCAATAAAATTGCAAGCTCAGGACAATATGAAAGGAGGGCAAAAAATAAAGTTCCTTTACAACCAGTCCCACCTTCCCTGGACCCCACCCCAGCAGGGAGAAGCATTTACTGCTGGTTCTCATTCCGGATGCCCTCATAACTTTCTGGACCTCCATGCCCTGGTTTCTGTGTTGTTTTGAGTCTTGTTTCTAGTTCCTGTTTTGAGGAGGGCAGCTTTGCCTGCCAGTAAAGGGAGCTCGAAGTACCTGGAAGTTTGTTTCCTTATTCCCTCCCCCAAGCATTTCCTAGCCAATGACTAATCAGTACATGGCAATTAAAACCTATCTCCCTTGACTTGAGCTCAGAATACACTCAGGTATAATTCATGCCCCAGAGTTCTTTCCTCCATAAGACACAGCTGAGGCTGGTGCCTTGCCTGAAGTCACTTATTGACTTGACTTCTTCCCTTTCCTTGCCCTTGTTTCCCCACTCTAATTAATTTCTCTAGGGAGCACTTCCTTAATGAATAGCTTGTCCATCAATCATAGTTTTAGAATCTGCTTCTGGGCTCCTTGCACTAAAATATCTATCAACCAACCCTATTATGCAAAAAGAACCAGTGGGGCATTGAAAAGGAATGCTGGAAATAATGACTACTGTCCAAGAAGACAATCAGCAATGAGAATAAACACTTAGAATCTGCACTTATCCTGTTTAAAATCACAAGTTGGCCAATTTTCTCCCAGAAAAAGTCTACTCGGTATGTAGAGAGCTTCCTGGAGAACTGCAGGTAACTGGCAATATCATGGTATCAGGTAGGTCTACATCACTTCACACCCTTAGGTTGTTGCCTAAGTGGGCTGGCTATCTCAACACTGGTGCAACACTAATGGTCACCACCTGATTCCCTGGAGCACCAAATGCAAGCATGACCCACCACCCTGACCTTGAAGAGTTCTTGAGCTTTCCTTACATCTCACTTATTCAGTGTGCAACCTCTGTGTCCCAATCTGTTTTGACTCCTCATTGTCTCCTAAGTGTTCAGTCTCTTTACCGTCTCACTATCTTTGTTCATATTCTTTGTCTACCTACAATGCATTCACTTCTTCCAGCCATTCATCTATCATTATTTAGATTCACAACTCTTACCTTCAGTTCTTCTAATCTGGAGGAGGAATGGCAAGCCACTCCAGTATTCTTGCCTGGGAAATCCCATGGACAGAGGACCCTGGTAGGCTACAGTCCACGGGGTCACAAAAGAGTTGGATATCACTTAAAAGCTAAACAACAACAATCTAGCATGTATACACTTCCTCCTTTCTTACTGGCAAAGCCTCCTTTGCTAATCCCTTGTACCCTAGGTTGTAAGCTCTGTGAAAGTATGATGCACCTATCACTTTTTTTTTTTTCTTATATTAGGTAACTAGCACAGGGGCTTCCCAGGTGAAGCAGTGGTAAACAATCCACCTGCAAATACGTGTACACCCATGGTGGATTCATGTTGAAGTATGGCAAAACCAATACAATATTGTAAAGTAAAAAATAATAATAATAAAAGAAAAAAAAAAAGAATCCACCTGTAAATGCAGAAGACGCAGATTCAATCCCTTGGTTGGGAAGATCCCCTGGAGTAGGAAACGGCAACCCACTCCAGTATTCTTGCCAGAACATTTCATGGACAGACAACTGGTGGGCTATAGTCCATGAGGTAGCAAAGAACTGGACACAACTGAGTGACCGACTGTGCACACACACAAAGTGACTGGCATAGGATGCTGTTTGAGTACATTTCTTAACTCGTATAATGATAACATGACAGTCATAAGTATTTAGAAGTACATTTGTATCAATAATAGTTATTTATGAATATACATTCATGTATATTGCAATATAAATACAATAAATACTTACATTTATATCTGTATAAAATGATTATGCACATAGGATAGAAGAAAAGATGAGATTTTATTTTCAGAATTGAAATATAAAGATCATGAGAATCAAGTGACCATCCTGAGGTACATGGCTAGCAAGAGAGAATCTAGGGCTAGATAGACTTAGGGTCTGACTCTGATTCCACTGAATTTGTCACCATCCCACTTTGTCGTGAATCTGATGTCTAAACTCTCTCCTCTCTTGTTCATGACTCCAGTATAAGCACTGTGTTCTGATGATGATCAGGTGTACATGCCCCTTGGCTGGGGGACACACTGAGCTATTTACAGTTAAAGTGTTTAATTTATGTATCTGCTATTAGTTTATTTATAATATGAGGGATACAGATTCATATGTCGTCGTTGTTGTTCTTCAGTCATGCAGTCATGCCTGACTCTTCGTGACCCCCAAGGACTGCAGCAAGCCAGGCTTCCCTGTCCTTCACTATCTCCCGGAATTTGCTCAGACTCATGTCCACTGAGTCAGTGATGCCATCCAACCATCTCATCCTCTGTTGCCCCCTTTTCCACCTGCCATCAGTCTTTCCCAGGATCAGGGTCTTTTCCAATGGGTTGGCTCTTCACATCAAGTGGCCAAAGTATTGGAGCATAGATTTGTATGGGGAGCTCTTTAACACTAGAACAGGAAATGGAAGCAGGGAGGAAACAATTCAGTGATGTCAGATTACAATGCCCTGAGTTTTGGTATTTTCTGAAATTGAGCTAATCTGGAGTCACAAGAAAACTGGATTAATATTTTCCAATTAAATAACACTGAGAATCTATATAACATGTTGGAGGGGAAAGGTTCATAAAACTACTTACCAATAATCTTGACATTCAGGTATAGCTGTTTTATAAGATTTGTTTCTGGTGTTACTTAATTGGGAAACACTTTAGTTTTCCCTTGGTCCTATATTCATTCAATTTTAGAAAACCAAGGGAATAATTGTGGTGGTAATTCAAGATGTCAAGCCACTGGGGAATTTATTAGAGACCAATAAATAGATTCAAACAACACCAAATACTTCTTTTATTTTTCCCACCTCTTAAACTGCAGACAATGAAAGTCTATCTAAATCCCTTTGTTGATCACTTGAACTTAAACTGGAAAAATACAGGGAAAATGTTCTATAAGCCTGAACAAAGAGGTTATATTTATCTACAAATGAACTGAGAGCAAGAAAATTCATTAAATTCATCATTGAAATACATTTTTCACTGTTTTTTACATTGATAATACCTATTTTCAATTTTAAAGGTGCATTGCTATACCATGAAAAGTTTTTATCTTGTTTGGGATGGATAACTTCACCATGTCTTCAATTTTCTTGCTTGGAAGGTAGAGAAAATCATATCTGATTATTTCCTTTTCTTGATTCTACTGAGAGAGGCCAGTCTTTTAAAAGTTTCATTTTAAACAATAAAATATTGTGATAACTTATAGACTAAAAAAAAGGTCAAAGAATTATGGTGTGCTCTGATAGTTTTGGATGACAGCTACCATTTAAATACTAATTCCCCCTTTGAGATTTTCTGTATCTTTATCCTGTTGTGAAATATATTTCTCATGTAAGATACTAAAGTATATGCTTGCTTGTTATATGTGAGGAGATGCAATTAAAGATTTTATATTATCATACAAAGACTATATTTTATCATTCTGAAAATATATATAGTGTGAACTAATCATATCATTTTAAATGATGGCAACTATCTCTCTGTAAATTGTTTTGGGAAATCAAAACCATGTTTTAAAATGTGCTCTTATGTGAAATGAACTGATTGCTGTTACTCTAGAGATATAGTGATGATAACAGGGTAGGCTACTAACATATTGTAACATATTATGGCACCATCAGGATGTTCAAAGGATGTCCACCCCAGCTTTAAAAATCAGAGTTAATATTTATTGAGCACCTACTATGTGCCAGTTCTTATGGTTTATCTCATTGATCCCTACAACAACTCTATGAAGTAATTATGGTGACTATCCCTATTTTACAGAAGAGGAAATGAGGCCTGAAAAAGTAAGGTTATTACTTGTCTAAACTGGCATTGCTTTCAAGGGACTGAGAATTCAAAATAGACAGTAGTATGCTACAGAGCTGTCATTCCTAACCATTGTGTGACATAGCCTCTCATGAGCAGCCACATTTTACCCTCTGACAGATTATAGGAGTCATATATTCTATATATGAGATTATATTATACAAAACATTTATACAGCTACTCTTAAGTCTTCTTTTAGGAGAAAGCAAACTCAAAAAACAGGATTGGAGAAAAAAGGATATGTTACCTAGAATGTAGCACCCAACTCAGAGAGTGGGTCTGAGAAGCAAGAACAAGTCAGGATATATAGAGAAGGGGAGAAAAAACAGCATGAAATTATGTCATGGCCAATTATGTACCTGGAATAAAGGAAGTCAGTTTGATGTGTACACCAAACAAACTGCAGAAAATAATGATCCCAAAAGAAGAAGGAGATTTGGTGACAACTGGATGAGTTCCCTACTCTTGCCTTAATAAATTCAATAATGATATCTGTGGACTTCCAAGCCCTTAATCATTCTCTTCTGCCATGTCCCTTTTATTATTATTAATGGTGGCTATTTTTAAATTAATCCCTGAAAGGTATTAATAAAGTCCACCAGAGAGAGTTGCTTGTCTGTTTGGTTTATCATTTACCCTTTATTATTTAGAGAAGGAAAACTTCTGTCTAAAATGAGTGTTCCAGTTAAAGCCGGTCTGGATTAAAGTTGCAATGTATCAATATTTGGAATCAACTGAATAGCCTACAGATGCTGTTACTCTGAAATATGGAAGAGGTGCTTTGATTATTTAAGAACAAACAGGCTTTGAGGTAAGGTGGGCAGAGAACTAGATAACTTCTGGATGTTGAGCTTGATGTAATTTAATTTCACGTCTTAGTTCAGGGTAATAGTGTAGACCCAGAGGGCTGCACAAAGGAAAGGCCACTATATTGAACATATTTTTTGGCAGGGTGAATAATTCCTTCCATCTAATATGTCCATGTCCCAATCCTGGGAACCTATGAATGCTTCCTTACTGAAGAAAAGGGGTTTTATTGATGTGACTGAGTTAAGAATCTTGCAATAGGGAGATTATCTTTGATTACCCAGGTGAATCCAGTGTAATCAAGACAGATTCAGAGGAGAAGGATAGATGATAATGGAAGCAGAGATTAAAGTGGTGCATTTTGACATAGAAATAAGGGCCGCAATCCAAGGAATACCTCTAGATGATCACTAGGTACTGAAGAAGGCAAGGAAATGTATTCTCCCTTCAAACTCTAGAAGGAGCCTGTCCTGCTGATACCTTGATTTAAGCCTAGTGAAACTGAAACTGATTTTGGATTTCTCACCTCCAGAATCATAAGGGAATGAACCTGTGTTGTTTTTAATCCACTACATTTTAGCAATTGATTACAGCAGAAACAGGAAACATATACACTGTTCAAGGGGCTGCTGCTGCTGCTGCCAAGTCGCTTCAGTCGTGTCCGACTCTGTGAGACCCCATAGACGGCAGCCCACCAGGCTCTGCCGTCCCTGGGATTCTCCAGGCAAGAACTCTGGAGTGGGTTGCCATTTCCTTCCCCAATGCATAAAAGTGAAAAGTGAAAGTGAAGTCACTGAGTCGTGTCCAACTCGCAGCGACCCCATGGACTGCAGCCCACCAGGCTCCTCCGTCCATGGGATTTTCCAGGCAAGAGTACTGGAGTGGGTTGCCATTACCTTCTCCGGTTCAAAGGGCTACCTAGTCCTTACTCATTATCAGCCACTCTGGGCCTCTGACCAACTTTTACCAGCTCCTTAAATTGTCGTTGTTCAGTCACTAAGTTGTGTCCGACTCTTTGCAACCCCATGAACTGCAACACATCAGGCTTCTCTGTGCATCACTGTCTCCCGGAGTTTGCTCAAACTCATGTCCATTGAGTCAGTAATGCCATCCAACCATTTCATCCTCTGTAGCCCCCTTCTCACCCTCAATTTTTCCCAGCATCAGGGTATTTTCCAGTGAGTCAGCTCTTTGTATCAGGTGACCAAAGGATTGGAGCTTCAGTTTCAGCATCAGTCCTTCCAATGAAGACCTATTAAATCAGCAACCCCTACTCCTGGCTCACAGATCTCTCCCAACCTAAAACTTTCCAACCGTCTAAACCTTTGCTTCTCAAAATTTGTCCTTGGATCAGCATCTCCTGAGAACTTTTTAGGGAGGCACACTCTCAGAACCTAACTCAGACCCACTGAATCAAGTTGTCTGTGGGTGGGGCTGGTCCAACAACCCATGCGGTGATTCTGGTGTGTGTCAAAGAATGAGCACAAGCACACTCTGATAGCTGCTTCTCTAATTCCACCCACGTTTTCTTCAGTCCCCACCTTCCCTCCCCTTTCCACAGTGATGCTACCTTATCTTCACCTTCCCTCCATCTCCTTCATCCCTCCCTCATTTTTTCTGTACTTTGACTCAGCTGATTTGAGGCTTCATTAAGTGAATCAGAAGTCTAGTTGCTTTTTATAGCTGGACAGGACCATAACCAGTTTTCTCTGTATGGGCTTGGTGTGGAAAAGAAAGGCAGCTAGGCAGGGGCCCAGAATTTCTAGACTAAGGTATACTTTACTCTGAACTGTGGAGTCAACAACCCCCTCCCTCTCTGTGGCCTGCTATAAGGTCTGGATTATGTGCTGTCTCAGACCTTGCCACCCACACTTGGACTCTTCTCCAGAAAGATCACACATTTTTCTTTGGCAAGTAGCACTATAGATTCCTCCGTAGAGGCCAGATTCCCATACGCATGTGAGTAGTGAGAGGAACATGCACGCAACTAGCTCAGTTGTTTTGAGAACAGTTCACAGTCAGTTACCCTGAGCACTGCTCTGTACGTTTGCTGACTTGAAGCTTAGCATCTCACCGGGTGACTATGAGTTCTCCTTGCTTCATTTTACCTTTCAATCTGACTTCATTTGCTCCCTATCTTCCAATATTTCAGTGCAGTTCAGTTCAGTTGCTCAGTCATGTCCAACTCTTTGAGACCCCATGAATCGCAGCACGCCAGGCCTCCCTGTCCATCACCAACTCCCGGGGTTCACTCAAGCTCACATCCATCGAGTCCGTGATGCCATCCAGCCATCTCATCCTTGGTCGTCCCCTTCTCCTCCTGCCCTCAAGCCCTCCTAGCATCAGTCTTTTACAATGAGTCAACTCTTCGCATGAGGTGGCCAAAGTATTGGAGTTTCAGCTTTGGCATCATTCCTTCCAAAGAACACCCAGGACTGATCTCCTTTAGGATGGAGTGCTTGGATCTACTTGCAGTCCAAAGGATTCTTAAGAGTTTTCTCCAACACCACAGTTCAAAAGCACCAATTCTTTGGCGTTCAGCTTTCTTCACAGTCCAACTCTCACATCCGTACATGACCACAGGAAAAACCATAGCCTTGACTAGACGGACCTTTGTTGGGAAAGTAATCTGTCTGCTTTTGAATATGCTATCTAGGTTGGTCATAACTTTTCTTCCAAGGAGTAAGCATCTTTTAATTTCATGGCTGCAGTCACCATCTGCAGTGATTTTGGAGCCCCCCAAAAATAAAATCTGACACTGTTTCCACTGTTTCCCCATCTATTTCCCATGAAGTGATGGGACTGGATGCCATGATCTTCGTTTTCTGAATGCTGAGCTTTAGGCCAACTTTTTCGCTCTCCTCTTTCGCTTTCATCAAGAGGCTTTTTAGCTCCTCTTCACTTTCTGCCATAAGAGTGGTGTCATCTGCATATCTGAGGTTATTGATATTTCTCCCAGCAATCTTGATTCCAGCTTGTGCTTCTTCCAGCCCAGCGTTTCTCATGATGTACTCTGCATAGAAGTTAACTAAGCAGGGTGACAATATACAGCCTTGACGTACTCCTTTTCCTATTTGGAACCAGTATGTTGTTCCATGTCCAGTCCTAACTGTTGCTTCCTGACCTGCATACAGGTTTCTCAGAGGCAGGTCAGGTGTCTGGTATGCCCATCTCTCTCAGATTGTCCGCAGTTGTTTTAGTATTTACTCAAGGTAAATGATCTGCTGCTGGCCGCCTTTGTTGATTTGCAGCACTAGTGTCGTGTTGTTATTTTTACATTTGTTTTCTATTAATGTCTTCCCTCGCTCTTCAGCCTTGAGCACTATTCACTAGACCTTTGAAAGCCTCATTTTTCAAAACATATAAGAAAAGTTTTGCTGTTGTGCAGTCACTAAATTGTGTCCAACTCTGCAGCATCATGGACTGCAGCATGCCAGGCCTCCCTGTCCTTCACCATCTTCTGGAGTTTACTCAAACTCGTGTCTATTGAGTCAGTGATGCCCTCCTACCATCTCATTCTCTGTTGTCCCCTTCTCCTCTGGCCTTCAATGTTTCCCAGCATCAGGGTCTTTTCCAATGAATCAGCTCTTCACATCACGTGGTCAAAATATTGGAGCTTCAGCCTCAGCATCAGTCCTTCCAATAAATATTCAGGGTTGATTTCCTTTTCTTCAGGATTGACTGGTTGGATCTCCTTGCTGTCCAGGGGACTCTGAAGAGTCTCCTCCAACACTACAGTTCAAAAGCATCAATTCTTTTGCCACAGCCTTCTCTATGGTCCAACTCTCACATTCATACATGACTACTGGTTTGACTACACAGCTTTGACTACACGGACCTTTGTCGGTAAGGTGAGGTCTCTGCTTAATATATTGTCTATGTTTATCATAGCTTTTCTTCCAAGGAGCAAATCTTTTAATTTCATGACTGCAGTCACCATCCATGGTGATTATGGAGCCCATGAAAATAAAGAAAGGTAGCCCAACACCCTGTCCTTTGGTGATGAATCCTCTCTGGCTTCAGCTCTCCTCTGTCTGTTGTGAAACCCTAAGTGGATTTAATAATTCTGCTGCCAGCTCTTCCCTGAAATTCACATTTTTTCAGCTTGTTTCTGCTGTGCATCCCTGAATGTGCCCAGAAGGACTTTTACATGTATCCTCCCTCCTTCACTTAATCTTCAGTATTCTTGACCACAAGGATGAGTAGGGAAGAGAAGGTCATTAATGAAACTTGGAAGTTGTCTTATTTCTCAGTCTCTCCTCACTGACTCCTTTTGCAGTCATCATAACATAGGGCTTCTCTATGTCTCTGCCTCCATATTATTCCCTCAGCTTTGATACCCATTACCTCTTGCCTGAAGTAACAATGCGCTTGACACAAGATATCCTATCTTTAGCTTTCTTCATCATCTTAATGTGAAACTGATCATTCTCCCACTTACATCTTTAAATTTTCTCATCACTTGCTGGCTTTGGGTGAATACTGTTTACCAATTTTTTTTATAATCTAATCTCAGCTTGGATGGTCTGAAATGTTGCATCCATATCCAGCAAACTGTAATATTTTGTTAAAATATATGTTCTTTTTTCAAAGCCCCTTAAAATTTCTTATCTTTCATTTTGTAATTTTTAATATCACCAAGTTAAAACCACTTGTCCTGCCTTCCAATTTCTAACACTCTCTCTACATCTGTAGTTCTGATCTCATTCTGCCTTGTATTTTATATATATATTAGGAAATACGTTTCTTTAGGAAAGGAACCATGGCCCAACATCCTTTTACATTCCAGAATATTGCACATTTGTAAGACTTCAATAAATCTGGACTGAATTAATTAGAAACAACAGTGCCTTTTAGGGTGCCTGCAAGGATACAGTTTAGAATAGCAGTTAATATGTGCTTCCTTTTCACAAGGCATGAACATGTGGGAGTAACACATTACTTAATACAGACAACAATAAGAAGATTGAAATAACAAATTATAAATAGATTCCCAGAAATAACTTATGTAGAGAGACAGATGTTATTCCATAAGTGATCTCGTGTCTTTTTCCTCCATGAATTGTTCTCTGTACATATTCTAGATTAACTGTTAGATCCCCATTCAAATTTATAGGTTTAAGTTCCAGAAAACTTAACCAGACCTGCAACATATCTAAGTTCCTGAAAGTACAATTACTAAAATAGTTGTGCTGACTTAGATTATTGTATCCTTAGGAGATTTGCCATCTATATTAATGTAAATAAAATTGATTATCATCTTAATTCTTGGCGGATGCTTAAGGATTTGAAAGCTCTAATTTAATCCCCTCAAATTGTCATCACCATCAACAGTATTTACACATTTATACGATAGCCCTGGAGCTGACTGTTTTACAAGTATTAGCTTATGTAATTCTTAAAACAGTCCAACTTTGTAGATGAGGAAAGTAGCAGATATTTGAATATCACCCAATGTATTAAAGTTAAACTACAAAGCCAGCATTCAGAGATATTTTCCTATTTGCAGAGCCCACAAACTATGAAACAGACCTAATCTACTAGAATCCCCTTTCTTCTTTGATGGCCTCTTGTTAGCTGTGGACTGTTCAAAGAGTGGCATATAAGCCTGTACATGTACAAGAAAGTTTAAAGCACAATTAAAACTTTCATTGATGGACATGAAGAATCAATGAATCAAATAGACATGAATCTGCATGTTCCATCCATGTAATATGGAAATATACAATGGATCATCTTTCTCTTCACTCATCGTTAGAATAGTTGCAAATACCTAGTGCTGGGAACCATATACAGTAAAATTCTCTCTGTTAAATTTTTGCTTTTTTGTCTGTTCTTTAAAAGGAGACCCCGGGGGCTCTTGAAATGTTTACACCTGCAGCTTGAAGAAAGTGCCTCAGCCTGGATGAGTTCCTCTGAGAGATTATGCTCACCCATCTGTTTTCATAAAAGTTTAATGCCAGGCAGCAAACTCATAGATTGTTTTGTTTTAATTTAATTTTTATTTAATCTGTTAGAAATCAGACTTCTGCAATCCGGTGGCAGGTGTGTAGTAACAGACACAGAATGTGTTCCACCCACACTTCCCCAAAGAACCATTTGTGATTGCACTGACTCCATACACAGCAGTAATTAGGACTCTTACTAGGATGCAGTCACTGATTCCCGGAGCTTCACATCTATTCTCTAAGGAACCTAGAGGCGAAATATGCTCTACTTAAAGAGTACAGTTCTCATCACTTAACCCAGACCAAATACCAGCATTTCTGCCACCTCTGACTTTCTAAAATCTAGATCCCGGGAAGATATGCCCTCCTATCACTGCTTCACTGACCCCCAGCCAAAAGCAGGAAACATGTGTCTTCTTGTCCTTGCAGCTAAAACACTCCCGGCGAGTCTAAAGGTTTTGTCTATTGTCAACAGCCTCAGGCATTACTTTAATAATCCTTAATGAGTATAAAGGGAGATATTTTTACTCAGTTTTTATTTTATGGAGTTCTACTTTTCAGGGAAGTTCCCTCAACATCCAAATCTCAGATTATTTTCCTTCCACTTAGCCACAACACATGGTGATGTGGGCAATCTGTCTTTTATTTTTTTATTTTTTTTTTCAATCTGTGGATCAAGAAGAGTAGGGTAGCTATAACTTCCAGGCCTGGCATTGACCCTTAGTGAATAGCAAATAGTCACCTTTCTATCTGAAAGAATTTTGTCTCCTTCCAATTAACTCCCCTTAAGGGAAAGTGGAGGATAAAGTTGATGAGACCGTTGTATACAGTTGGATGAAGCTTTCACTTGAAAGTGATGATCCCTTGCAATTAATATTTATTAACTATCCATTATCATTACTATTTAGTTTAAGCTGGATATAGGGATGGTATCGCAAAGAGTCAGACATGACTGAGCGACTGAACTGAACTTAGGGATGGTATTGGCTCAAATATGATATCAGAATTAACATACAGTTAGGGTTATATGGTCCCAGTTGTAAAGGTTAGAGAAATAGGTTACAACTCTGGATAGTTTTGAAAAAGCAGGGCCAATACAAACCCTATGGAGAATAGTAAGGAGTAAGGAGGTACTAGTAAGGAGGTTCCTTAAAAAACTAATGAAATCCAGAAATCCTGCTCTTGGGTGTATATCCAGAGAAAACTGTAATTCAAAAAGACGCATGCTCGCCAGTGTTCACTGCAGCACTACTGACAATAGCCAAGACATGAAAGCAACCTAAGTGTCCATCAGCAGAGGAATGGATAAAGAAGATATGGTTCGTATAGTCAATGGAATATTACCCAGCCGCTAAAGCGAACAAGAGAACCTTATCTGCAGCAACACAGATGGACCTATAGATTATCATACGAAGTGCAATAGACAGAGAAAGATGAATATCATATCACTCATATTTGGAATCTAATTTTTAAAATGACATATTTATTTACAAAACAGACTCACAGATTTCAGAAGCAAACTTACAGTTACTGAAAAGAAAACATGGCGGAGAAAAATAAATTAGGAGGTTGGGGTTAACATATACATACTGCTGCTGCTGCTGCGGCTAAGTCGCTTCAGTTGTATCTGACTCTGTGCGACCCCATAGATGGAAGCCCACCAGGCTCCCCCATTCCTGGGATTCTCCGGGCAAGAACACTGGGGTGGGTTGCCATTTCCTTCTCCAAAGGACTTACTGTATAGCACAGGGAACTCTATTTACTATTATATAATAACCTATATGCAAAAAGAATCTGAATAGTACATAGAGTTCCCTGTGCTATACAGTAAATCCCTATTGGCTATCTATTTTATATACAGTAGTATGTATATGCTGTATATGAAGGACGGAGGAGCCTGGTGGGCTGCTGTCTATGGGGCTGCACAGAGTCGGACATGACTGAAGTGACTTAGCAGCAGCAGCATATGTATACATATATATATATATATATATATGTCACTTTGCTGTGCACTTAAAACTAACACAACATTGTAAATCAACTAAACTCCAGTAAAATTTTTTAAAAAATAGTTCTAAGAAAAGGAGGCCACCAATACTAATACTGGGTACAGGTGTGATCGGAAGGTAGAGAAAGTCAAGGAAACAAAGCAACTTATTGTTCTAATGTGCACATCTTTAGTATGCAACAGGATGACCTCATGAGTTTGATAAGACACAGGTTGCTGAGTCCAACTCATAGAGTTTCTGACTCAGCAGGTCTGGGGTGGAACCCAATAATTTTCTTTTCTAACAAGTTCCCAGGTGGTACCCTTGCTCTCTGCTAGGGCCCACACTATTCCAGTGATTCTCAAGTCTAGTTCCATGCTAGAATCATCTGGGAAACATTTGGACAATGCAGATAATTGGGTCCTATCAGAGACCAATTAAATCACAATCCCCATGTCTGGTCCTAGGAACTTAGTGTTTTATAAAGTTCCTTGGGTGATTATAAAGTGTACCAAAGTTTGAGAACCAAACCTGTGGCCTCATGGACTAGTCCATGGAATTCTCCAGGCCAGAAAACTGCAGTAGGTAGCCAGTCCCTTCTCCAGGGAATATTCCCAACCCAGGGATCAAACCCAGGTCTCCTGCATTGCAGACGGATTCTTTACCAGATGAGCCACCAGCAAACCCCACCCTGAAGTCATAAGTTCAACTCACTGCTAGACTTGTTCTCACCTTATTCCTTACATTTCCAGGAATAGACTGTGACGCTTTCCTTAACTTTGGAACTTAGCTTGCCCAGGACCCGCTCTAATAAATTTCTCAACTTCTCAGCTTTAGACAAGAAATTTAGTGGAATATAAAATTCCACTTGATATCCTCGTGACATGGTTTTCTTATGATGTTTTGTGCAATGGGCAGTGTAAAAAGATGGAAATCCCTCTTAGGAAAGATCTATTCCTGCCCCTTCCTCTTCTATACTCTTCCACTATAGAGATTCACGTTATTTGAGCTCAGCGCTGGATCTGCAGAGGTCCAGCAAAGACACTGAGGTTACTGCTGTGTGATACAGAGAGGGTGACAGCCCCCTTCCAAGAAAACATTCATACCCTTTCAGCAGCAAAGAGCATCTGCTAATTGCTCTGTACTGAAAAGACACTTCAAGTCAGGATTTTGCCTGAATTAATTGGCAATTCCATTATTTCTGCTGAAAATAATGGCTTGTTGTGGCAGCGGGACTCACCTAGAGAGAGCACACCACAGAAGCATAATCAACCAGGCACCAGCACTCACTGCGGTTCTTCCTCCACTGTAGCTATTCACTGCTTCTCATCTCCTCGCATAGTACATCTCCTCCATTACGGGAAAATTCTTGACTGTCTGAGCCACCAGAGAAGCCCGCAGTAGGTCTACAGAAACTATAAAACTCCTAGAGGAGAACATAGGCAAAACACTCTCAGACATAAATCACAGCAGGATCCTCTATGATCCACCTCCCAGAATTCTGGAAATAAAAGCAAAAATAAACAAATGGGATCTAATTAAAATTAAAAGCTTCTGTACAACAAAGGAAAATATAAGCAAGGTGAAAAGACAGCCTTCTGAATGGGAGAAAATAATAGCAAATGAAACAACTGACAAACAACTAATCTCAAAAATATACAAGCAACTTCTGCAGCTCAATTCCAGAAAAATAAACGACCCAATCAAAAAATGGGCCAAAGAACTAAATAGACATTTCTCCAAAGAAGACATACGGATGGCTAACAAACACATGAAAAGATGCTCAACATCACTCATTATTAGAGAAATGCAAATCAAAACCACAATGAGGTACCACTTCACACCAGTCAGAATGGCTGCGATCCAAAAATCTGCAAGCAATAAATGCTGGAGAGGGTGTGGAGAAAAGGGAACCCTCCTACACTGTTGGTGGGAATGCAAACTAGTACAGCCACTATGGAGAACAGTGTGGAGATTCCTTAAAAAATTGCAAATAGAACTACCTTATGACCCAGCAATCCCACTTCTGGGCATACACACCGAGGAAACCAGAATTGAAAGAGACACATGTACCCCAATGTTCATCACAGCACTGTTTATAATAGCCAGGACATGGAAACAACCTAGATGTCCATCAGCAGATGAATGGATAAGAAAGCTGTGGTACATATACACAATGGAGTATTACTCAGCCATTAAAAAGAATTCATTTGAATCAGTTCTGATGAGATGGGTGAAACTGGAGCCAATTATACAGAGGGAAGTAAGCCAGAAAGAAAAACACCAATACAGTATACTAACACATATATATGGAATTTAGGAAGATGGCAATGACGACTCTGTATGCAAGACAGGAAAAAAGACACAGATGTGTATACCAGACTTTTGGACTCAGAGGGAGAGGGAGAGGGTGGGATGATTTGGGAGAATGGGAATTCTAACATGTATACTGTCATGTAAGAATTGAATCGCCAGTCCATGTCTGACGTAGGGTGCAGCTTGCTTGGGGCTGGTGCATGGGGATGACCCAGAGAGATGTTGTGGGGAGGGAGGTGGGAGGGGGGTTCATGTTTGGGAACGCATGTAAGAATTAAAGATTTTAAAATTAAAAAAAAATAAAAAATTTTAAAAAAAAAGAATAATAAATGTTTAAAAAAAAAAAAAAAACAATGGAAATAGGCAGGTGGTAACTTAGGCAATGTTCCTTGTATATTTTCAAATCAGATGAGAAATTCCCTAATCTTGAGCATGTGGATGGTCAGCTAAAATGCAAAATAACACATGTTGAACTATACATGCCCTGAATTCATTTGGGGCACTCACAGGACTTGAATTTTTTTGACTCTGTCTGTTAGCCTCTGATGCCTTGACACAGTTTTCTTACTTATATTACAAAGAAGCTAGAGAGTAGAAGGAGAAGCAAGCCTCATTGCAATGATTTTCGCTTATTTTTTTTTTCCCAGCCTATTTGGAATTTTGTTTAAATGAGAGTTTTGCAAACTCCTGTATAAATTCGGAGCTGTATAAATTTTTCATTTGGTCGTTTGCCCCATGTATTGTAAGGCATTTAGAAAGATCCCTGGTCTCGATTCATTAGATGCCAATGGCAGACAATCCCTACCCCCCTGCCCGTTTTGACAGCCAAAAATGTTGCTGGGATGGGAGGGGATAGAAAATGGAAGATTGCCACTGCTGTGAACCACTGGTCTAAGACACATCACCTAGGCTACACTCGAGGTTCAAAATGTACCTGATAGTGCAGCTGGTAAGGATGTATTCGTGTTCTTCACATTTCTGCACACAAAAGTCTCTATGTTTCTGTATTTCATTGGCTTTCCTAGTAAATGCATGTGGCTTATTAATGATTCACACCATGTATACTCACACATAGATACAGCTCTCATATTTCATAATGCTTTCAAATGGTCCAGTCTGTTTTGGTCAATTCACAGAGGCTTGTGCACCCACCCAAATAGTGCAACTTTCTTCCAATTTCAAAAAAAGAAGAAATTTGGCTTCATTATTATCATCTGCCATTTCTCCAAGTGAAAGAGAGAGACTAGGTAATTGAACTGACAAATAAGGTTTTTTGATTTGTGGTTTTGTATTTGTAAAGACCTACAATTACGTGTAGGATAATTTTTATTTTCATTTGGTTATTTCTTGCTTAGATATAAAATTTTCTTGCACAGCTCTTTCACTTCCTCGCTCTTTATCTTACCCTATACTGTATGGAAGAGAGTTGAATGTAAGTGGGACTTATTAAAGAGCTGTCCTTAACTTTGAAGACACTGGGACTGATAAGTCAACTGCCAGCCCCCCTTAAAAGTCCCAGCTTCTGGGGACCTATGTGTTGATCAAGCTATATAGACAAGCCAAAGCAGATGTTTTTCTCTTTTATTTCTTTTTGATCAGAGTTGGCTGTTCCAGAGTGTCATTTATTGTTTGCCTTGTGACACCTTTCCTTAATCTCTCAACCTGAGTGGAAATACCAGTCGACAGCCACTAAAAATTATGTAATGCTAAAAATTAATTTCAAACTTTAAAATCATCTGTTGAACTTTCATTTTAAAATCTGCAGTTTTCTAAAAAGAGCTTTTGCCGGGGTAAAAATCTTCTTTTATTGAAGAGTTTTTTTCTTTTTTTTAATAACCCAAGCGAAAATATTGCCAGCAGTCTCAAAGTTCTTCAGCAAATATAATTAAATTTCTCAACATTAGCTAAAAACTAGAAATGAAGAAAATGTATATTTACCTTCTTCCTTTGGTATAATAGACCAACCGAATTTTCACTTTAAGAAATGTCAAATTGTTTTAATCCTTCATTGCATAATTTCATTTACAAATCTTCTATTTACTTGCTTTTGTTTCTTTCCTTTCTTTGGCTAGATGTCTGTAAGCTTTAGGTTTTGTATTTACCTACTTAGTCCCAAATCTTTTTCTTTGTTTTCTTTTTTCACTTTAAGGACTTCACTGGTGCATTTTACCATTTTTAGTTGGGAAAATGAACAAAGCTTTGGTAGATTGTTTCAGCCTTCTGTTACACTTTAATTTATGGACTAACTTTGAGACTTGAAACAAGGTAATTGGCAGAGTAGTGAACACTGTGGGAAATGTTTTACACGAATAAAAAAGGGAAAGTTAGTTAACAAATATTTACTTAACAACTGCTGTGCTCAGAACCCTGTGTTCAGAAAGGGAGTGGAAAGAAAATAGAAGTGCTGAGAGGCTTACTCCATGGATGGGGGAATGGGGACAAGAATGTGTGGGAAAATGATTTATAAATCCCCATAACCAAAATCAAAGTTACTTAAGACAAGCTGCAATAAAATGACCAAATAAAAGGACAGAACAAGTGTGTATCAGCTTTATTTTCATACACTTGCATTCAGAACATGCCTTCATTAGCTAATGGCCATATGAACTTGAGAAATTTACTTGTACTCTGAAAATATCTCTTCCCATAAGTAAAATGGGCTGAATTGCTTATTTAGCAGGGTCAGGGATGTTATCTGTAAAGTACTTTGCACAGAGTCTGGCACATGCGTACACACTGAGAATATGCTAACCAGTGCAATGACGGTCACGGTAGTTCTAACTACTGCCACTACTATTGGTGCCGATATTCCAAGCATCACGACTACTTTCATTGCTACAACTATGGTTTTAATTGATTTGTTGCTCCATTCATTGCCCATCCATTTGAAAGGAAGTATAAAAATTCATTTTCGGCTAAGTGATATACAAGTGCCCATATGTGTTTAAAATTTCAACAAAGAACCAATTTGAAGATTTAATTTTACAGGGCTACATTTCAGAATTCTAGAAATCCTACTTAAGAAAGTAGTCTAGCTTTCTCAGTAAAGAGAATATAAAGAAAGCCAATACAGAAAACCAAAGTAATCTCGTTGTGGGTGCAGTGCAGATATCAGTGGCAGCATCCCGCTTGTAGGATCACTCAGCTGTTTCAAGAGCCCCGGGATTGATGCTTATATCTTGCCATTGGTGAAGTGGAGAACCATGAGGAGAATGCCTCTAGGGTAAAGGTTGGCTATACAGACTCAATGCAGAGTGGAACCACCAGTCAACTAGGAAGAGCCAGCATGAAAGCACCTGAGTGCAGCAAAGCTTGAAGTGAGGGCTCTCGACTTGCCAGAAGCAGAAATGCAAATTTATAGTTGATCAGGAATTAAGACCCGTTGTTCAAACAGAATCCTTACATTCATTTCCAGTGTCTAAAATAATTTTATCTATTTTGCAGGATACTCCAAATTTAGTGTCATGGCACCTAAAAAGGTAGGTGAGTCTACGCACTCTTGTCCCAATCCACTGATGCCAGATATGATTCAGAGTTTAGAATTGTTAGGGTTTTTTGAATGGTGATATATTAATAATACTTTTCATGTAACTATTCAACATCCCTATGAGTTCTGTGTCAGGGATTGGGTGGGAGAGTGATAATGACTAACAAGAGCTTCATATAAATGCAGTTCAGACCTTAAAAATTACCAAGGGGAGAAAGTGGGGGAGGGAGGGAGGGAAGAACGCAGCCAGAGAGAGGGAGAAAATGAGAACTCAGTTTTCAGATTTTGGAGTATTTCAAATTAAAATTTATTACTTACAGAATGTTGTACGGAATATCGAGGAACATTTAAATGTTTAGAGAAATTTTATCCTACCTGTGTAAAAGCTGATGTGCCTTTGCACATCAGGGAAGCTTGGTGGGCTACAATCTACAGGGTTGCAAAGGCTCAGACACAACTAAGCAACTAAAACTTCCACTTTCAATGATAAAATATACATATACAATAACCAAAATAAATAAATAAAACTCCTCTCACCTTTGAAAGGAGAGAAGTTACTCTTTCAGAGTTTTATCTTCTAGATTATATATCGACCATCCTTATTCTGTTAATATGTGTTTTTTAGTTATAAAATCTTCAGTTTTGATATATTTTTCAGAGAATGTACAGTTTCTTAAAAACAACAGTCACCATTATTGAATACTTAGAATGTACCATGCTCTGTGTTAAGCACTTTGCAGAAACTATCTTAAGTATCTCATAATTATCTGGTCAGGAAGGAACTGTAGTTTTGCACATTTACTAATAAGAAAATAGAGTTTGGGAAAGGCTACTGTACCAAGATCGTGTAGCTGAATCCAGCACAGAATTATAAAATAAATATTCATCAACAACATATTTAACTGCTTCTCTAGTGCCCCTGTAACTAATCTCTGATCTTCCTTGAATGAATATGAAAAAAATCTTGTTATGTGAATTCCTTCTAAAGAAGACCAGTTTCAGCCTCTTCTATATGTTGATTTTTGTCTTGTTTTGCATTCTAAACCTCACCCTCAAATCTGGAAGTTGCTTTTATCTCACAAGAATCCAAGGAATATAACGGTTCTAGAACATTGCTTCTAGTTATTCTAGAACAGCTAATCACTGAATGACTCTCAAGCAGAAAGAGTTACACAGAACATCTGAGATATACATGATGGACCCAGCCTACTTGAATGTCTGATTTTGCGAGAGCAGCAATCAGCACCAGATTACTCACATAATATTGTACCCTTGATCCATATTGGAAAGGATATTGTATTAGCCCCTTTCAATCCTGGAGAGTTGAACTGTTTGTCTTCACCAGAACAGACGTATTTTTAAAACTGGTCATCTCCCTTATGTCTGCTGCTCTTCTGTCAACATCATTTTCTATGAAATTACAGAATAACTTATCATCCTAATATCCAGTATTCCATATGCTCTAACCAAGGAAATCACCATGAAAGATGTAAGACATTAGGTACCATTTCTCTCGAAGGCAGAATACAAGCACAAAACAAAATGTAGGTCTCATTATTCTAAAGATATACTTACAACGCTAAAAAAATTTTTTTCTTCTTTATTTTTATTTGTTGGACTTTATTGGCTTAAAAACAGCCATACTCAAGGGGAAAAATAAAAAAACAAACTCTTCCACCATGAGAAAAAAAAAAAAGATTCCACTGAAATGAAGCTGAAGATGAGATTGCCCCCAGCCAGGTTCTCTGCCATTTCCTTCTCCAGGGCATCTTCCTGACCCAGGGATCAAACTCAGGTCTCCTTTGTCTCCTGCATTACAGGCAGATTCTTTACCTGCTGAGGCATCAGGGAAGCCTCTCTCAACCAGAAAATACAGACAAAATTGATGGGAGAATGTACAGTACTACACAGGGTGGTTGATTCTCTTCACCAATGGATTTAGGCTTGCTGTTACACAGCAGGAGCAAGAAAGACTGCAATGGATCTTAGAAGAACCCCATAGACATTAATACTGCTTTGTTCAGGGATAAATTTTAATGGAAGACTACCGGAATCCTGTATGTACAAAATCATCAAAAGCTCACTTTCCTCAGGAAAATTTCCTGTTGATGTACTTGCTGAGGGCAATTTGAATGTGGAGTCAGAGCGGCAAAAGGTTACTGAAAGTACTAATTATGCCCTTGGGGCCAGTTACAGAAACAGGAACTGTGACACTGACCTTTTTCGGGTTTGTTTTGGTGTTCTCCCTGTATATACATCTAGCTAAAATAGTCATGTTTTAAAACTAATTTTCCTCTTCATTCTTCCTTTGTGCCATTTTTTGACATGTGACGGTATACTAATGAGAGAATGTACAATATATTTCACAGGTTATAGAACATTAAGACAGGATCATTATAGTGGCCATAAGAATATGCAACATACATTCCCAAGCATGGGGACTGTAACTAACCAGCGTCCTCAGCTGCTGTGTTCTGAAATCCAAAACTGCATTTGTGCTGAGACTATACTTTGCATGGACTGTCCCAAGCCAGTGACAACTATGGCAGCAATACTAAAATAGGCCCTTTCCTAGGGTCTCCTCTAAGGCAGATATTCAGCTCAGGACTCCTCAATAGCTCTGGTGAACTTTCTTTAGACTGCACATCAGTTCAGGGTGGCTCCACCCAACCTTCTTTCCCTCTTTCCTTCAGTGGATGGGGAGTCGGGAGTTAACTATGACATCTTGTCCTAATTATTCCTAACCTCTCCCAGTTGTCTCACTCATTTTACAGGAGTTTTCTGGAAACTTCTTGCATTTTATACCCTCAGTTCAGTTCAGTCACTCAGTCATGTCCGACTCTTTGCGACCCCATGAATCGCAGCACTCCAGGCTTCCCTGTCCATCACCAACTCCCGGTTCACTCAGACTCACGTCCATCAAGTCCGTGTTGCCATCCAGCCATCTCATCCTTGGTTGTCCCCTTCTCCTCCTGCCCTCAATCCCTCCCAGCATCAGAGTCTTTTCCAATGAGTCAACCCTTCGCATGAGGTGGCCAAAGTACTGGAGTTTCAGCTTTAGCATCATTCCCTCCAAAGAAATCCCAAGGCTGATCTCCTTCAGAATGGACTGGTTGGATCTCCTTGCAGTCCAAGGGACTCTCAAGAGTCTTCTCCAACACCACAGTTCAAAAGCATCAATTCTTCGGCACTCAGCCTTCTTCACAGTCCAACTCTCACATCCATACATGACCACAGGAAAAACCATAGCCTTGACTAGAAGGACCTTAGTCGGCAAAGTAATGTCTCTGCTTTTTAATATGCTATCTAGGTTGGTCATAACTTTTCTTCCAAGGAGTAAGCGTCTTTTAATTTCATGGCTGCAGTCACCATCTGCAGTGATTTTGGAGCCCAAAAAATAAAGTCTGACACTGTTTCCACTCTTTACCCATCTATTTCCCATGAAGTGATGGGACCAGATGCCATGATCTTCGTTTTCTGAATGTTGAGCTTTAAGCCAACTTTTTCGCTCTCCTCTTTCACTTGCATCAAGAGGCTTTTTAGCTCCTCTTCACTTTCTGCCATAAGGGTGGTGTCATCTGCACATCTGAGGTTATTGATATTTCTCCCGGCAATCTTGATTCCAGCTTGTGTTTCTTCCAGTACACCCTAAATGATTTAATATGCATGAAATCAATGCATATTTAACCCCATCTTGTTCTCTGCTTTCCAGACTTCTATAATCACCACAGAGTAAGTAGGATAAACATGGTACAGAGATTACGGATTTAGAAGTGGATGCAATAACTGATGAGTTTGGGGGTAACTTTTTTTTGTTTGTTTTGACTGCACCACATGTCATGTGGGATCTTAGTTCCTTGACCAGGAATCCAACCTGTGTCCCCTGTACTGAAGTGCAGTCTAAACCACTAGTCCACCAGGTAAGTTTTCTCTGGGCTAATACTTTTTACAAGAAACTAAGAGAATACTATGAAGAATGATACATTAAGTTACATAAGAATAGCCCTTTCTTTTGTCTCTTTTAAGAACCAGAAGTTGGAAAGAAAGCTGTGCAGCTAGCCAATCTGGCATACTTTACAAATGACTGCCAGCATCTTTAACCTCTTTTCCCGAGGTTTGAGTCATTTGGCAGCAATGTCCAAGTTTGACCTTGGCGGTAACAGCACTGCATATGCTAAGAAACAGCATCGCAAGAATTTTCAAGAATTTATCAGCAGCATGGTTGATGCTATTCTTAGCCATTCAGGCACCCTGATTGTGCAAGCTTACTCATTATTACTTTGTCTCAAACTTCCATCATTCAATTCAGCTCAGTTCAGTCACTTGGTAGTGTCTGACTCTTTGCGACTACAGGACTACAGTCCTCCCTGTCCATCACCAGTTCCTGGAGTTTACCCAAACTCATGTCCATCAACCAGGTGATGCCATCCAACCATCTCATCCTCTGTCATCCCCTTCTCCTCCTGCCTTCAATCTTTCATAGCATCAGGGTCTTTTCCAATGAGTCAGCTCTTTGCATCAGGTGGCCAAAATACTGGAGTTTCAGCTTCAACATCAGTCCTTCCAATGAACACTCAGGACTGATTTCCTTTAGGATGGACTGGTTGGATCTCCTTGCAGTCCAAGGGACTCTCAAAGTCTTCTCCAACACCACAGTTCAAAGGCATCAATTCTTCGGTGCTCAGCTTTCTTTATAGCCCAACTCTCACATCCATACATGACGACTGGAAAAACTTAGCCTCGACTAGACAGATATTTGTTGGCAAAGTAATGTTTCTACTTTTTAATATGCCGTCTAGGTTGATCATAACTTTCCATCCAAGGAGTAAGTGTCTTTTAATTTCATGGCCTCGGTCACTGTTTGCAATGATTTAGGAGCCCCCCAAAATAAAGTCTGTCACTATTTCCACTCTTTCCCCATCTATTTGCCATTAAGTGATGGGACCAGATGCCATGATCTTAGTTTTCTGAATGTTGAGTTTTAAGCCAACTTTTTCACTCTCCTCTTTCACTTTCATCAAGAGCCTCTTTAGTTTGTCTTCACTTTCTGCCATAAGTGTGGTGTCATCTATATATCTCAGGCTATTGATATTTCTCCAGACAAGCTTGATTCCAGCTTGTGCTTCATCCAGCCCAGCGTTTCTCATGATGTACTCTGCATGTAATTTAAGTAAGCAGGATGACAATATACAGCCTTGACGTACTTCTTTTCCTATTTGGAACCAGTCTGTTGTTCCATGTCCAGTTTGAACTGTTGCTTCCTGACCTGCATACAGGTTTCTATAGAAGCAGATCAGATGGTCTGGTATTCCCAATTCTTTCAGAATTTTCCACAGTTGATTGTGATACACACAGTCAAAGGCTTTGGATTAGTCAATAAAGCAGAAACAGGTTTTATTGAAACTCACTTCCTTTTTATATCATCCAGCAGATGTTGGCAATTTGATCTCTGGTTCCTCTGCCTTTTCTAAAACTAGCCTGAACATCTGGAATTTCACAGTTCACATATTGTTGAAGCCTGGCTTGAATATTCTGAGCATTATTTTACTAGCGTGTGCTGCTGCTAAGTCACTTCAGTCGTGTCCAACTCTGTGGGACCCCATAGACAGCAGCCCACCAGGCTCCTCCGTCCCTGGGATTCTCCAGGCAAGAACACTGGAGTGGGTTGCCATTTCCTTCTCCAATGCATGAAAGTGAGAATTGAAAGGGAAGTTGCTCAGTCATGTCTGACTCTTCATGACCCCATGGACCGCAGCCTACCAGGCTCCTCTGTCCATGGGATTTTCCAGGCAAGAGTACTGGAGTAGGGTGCCATCGTCCTCTCCTACCAGCGTGTGAGATGAGTGCAATTGTGCAGCAGTTTGAGCATTCTTTGGCATTGCCTTTCTTTGGGATTGGAATGAAAACTGACCTTTTCCAGTCCTGTGGCCACTGCTGAGTTTTCCAAATTTGCTGGCATGTTAAGTGTAGCACTTTCACAGCATCATCCTTCAGGATTTGAAATAGCTCAACTGGAATTCCATCACCTCCACTAACCTTGTTCACAGTTATTCTTCCTAAGGCCCACTTGACTTCATATTCCAGGATGTCTGGCTCTAGACGAGTGATCACATCATTGTGATCATCTGGGTCATGAAGATCTTTTTTGTACAGTTCTTCTGCGTATTCTTGCCACCTCTTCTTATGATCTGCTTCTGTTAGGTCCATACCATTTCTGTCCTTTATTGAGCCCACCTTTGCATGAAATATCCCCTTGGTATCTCTAATTTTCTTGAAGACATCTCTAGTCTTTCCAGTTCTATTGTTTTCCTCTATTTCTTTGCACTGATCACTGAGGAAGTCTTTCTTATCTCTCCTTGCCATTCTTTGGAACTCTGCATTCAAATGGGTATATCTTTCCTTTCCTCCTTTGCTTTTTGCTTCTCTTCTTTCCTCAGCTATTTGTAAGGTCTCCTCAGACAGCCATTTTGCTTTTTTGCATTTCTTTTTCTTGGGTATAGTCTTGATCCCTGTCTCCTGAACAATGTCATGAACCTCAGTCCATAGTTCATCAGGTACTCTACCTATCAGATCTAGGCCCTTAAATCTATTTCTCACTTCCACTGTATAATCGAAAGGGATTTGATTTAGGTCATACCTGAATGGCCTAGTGGTTTTTCCTACTTTCTTTAAGTCTGAATTTGGCAATAAGGAGTTCATGATCAGAGCCACAGTCAGCTCCTGGTCTTGTTTTTGCTGACTGTATAGAGCTTCTCCATCTTCGGCTACAAAGAATATAATCAATCTGATTTTGGTGTTGAACATCTGGTGATATCCATGTGTAGAATCTTCTCTTGTGTTGTTGAAAGAGGGTGATTGCTATGATCAGTGTGTTCTCTTGGCAAAACTCTATTAGCCTTTGCCCTGCTTCATTCTGTACTCCAAGGCCAAATTTGCCTGTTACTCCAGGTGTTTCTTGACTTCCTACTTTTGCATTCCAGTCCCCTATAATGAAAAGGCTATCTCTTTTTTTGCTGTTAGTTCTAAAAGGTTTTGTAGGTCTGCACAGAAC
Source organism: Capra hircus (assembly GCF_001704415.2). Lineage (NCBI taxonomy): Eukaryota > Metazoa > Chordata > Mammalia > Artiodactyla > Bovidae > Capra > Capra hircus. Next base: position 25,420,991 of record NC_030833.1, read on the forward strand.
CGTTCAACTTGAGCTTCTTCAGTATTATTGGTAGCTGCATAGACTTAGATTAATGTGATATTGAATGCCTGTTTGCCTTGGAAATGAACAGTTCATTCTGTTGTTTATGAGATTACTTCCAAGTACTCCATTTTGGACTCTTTTGTTGACTATGAAGGCTACTCCATGTCTTCTAACAGATTCTTGTCCACGGTATCTGATGGTCATCTGAGTTAAATTCACCCATTCCAGTCCATTTCAGTTCACTGATTCCTAAAATGTCAGTGTTCTCTCTTGACATCTCCTGTTTGACCACTTCCAATTTGCTTTGATTCATGGACCTAACATTCCAGGTTCCTATGCAATATTGCTCTTTACAGCATCAGACCTTGCTTCCATTACCAGTCACATCCACAACTGGTTGTTGTTTTTGCTTTTGCTCCATCTCTTCATTTTTTCTGGAGTTATTTCTCCCCTGATCTCCAGGAGCATTTTGGGCACCTACTGACCTAGGGAGTTCATCTTTCAGATTCCTATCCCTTTGCCCTGCTCCTGAATTTGGACATGGGGCATCTTTTCACAGTCCCCACTTCTGACCTTGGATGTGGGGTACCTCCTCACAGGCCCCATTCTTGACCTTGGACATGGAGTATCTCTCTCGGCCACTCCAGCGCCCCACAGCCGCTACTCTGTTATTTGTAAATTAGAACACTTACTATATCCTATCCATTCAGGTTTTTATGGAAAATAGCTTATGCATTCTATAGGATAACTGAGGGTAGTTTAAAGAAATGGTATTGATAAAGCTGTGGGCAGTATCAAGAGAGAACTGCTGATACAAAGGACAGTGAGGTACTCTGCAGCTAGCCATAGCAGGGAGTTATTACCCTAAGTCTTCTGAGGAAGACAGACTAGGAAACATTGCCAGTAGCATGAACAAGAGCTATACCTATAGGAAATGGCTACAAGGAGCCTGATCTTTGGTGGAGGAATACAGACCACGAACCTCATAACCCATTGTCCCAGTGGTACCTTCCACTGGGTAAACTCAACTGAAGGCTATTAAGGTGAGTGAGCCTATTGATGTCATCCATAAAAATTAGCAACCCAGGATAGACAGAAGTGTGAAAATGGTAGAAATATAAAGGAAAAGAGCATACCCAGTACACTGACTGATAGAGAGTGGCAAATGTTATTGCTTCGAGTTTAGCTTAATTTTAAATGCTAATAAGGCATTTGAAAACAAAATCCTCTAGCAGCACAGATATCATTGATTGATTATGAAATGGGCTTTTTAAAAAAATCATGCATACTTTATATCAGAAAATTCAGAAAGATTAATGGTGTTATTAATTAATCTTTAATTTTGAAAACTATTTTTGCTGAATATAAAATTCTGGACTAGCTGTTTCTATAGTAAGATAAAGACATCATTCTCTTGTCTTTCAGGCTTCATGACGTCTGAGAGGTCAACTATCATTCATATTGCTTTTCTCCTGTATATAACATATCATTTTTCTCCATGGTTGCTTTTAGTATCTTCTGTTTATCTTTGGTTTTCAGTATATATAAAATATATATTGAAACATATATATATATACATATAAAATTCAGTTTTAAAGTTGTTTTTGGCAGAAACACTTACCCAGGCATCCAAGCCAAATTATTTTTTTATGGCAGAAGTGGAATATACATATATTTTGTAAGAATAAATTTTTTTGGCAAAAATGTTAGAAGTTGCTCCAATATTGTTTTTGAATAAATCACCCTCTTTAAACTAGAATTGTATCAGATAAATAAAAAGAAAAAAAACTTATTTGACTCCCTTTATAATCTCTAAACTTTGCCATTGGTATACTAATTGACTATACTCTTTTAATTACAGTCACTGTGTAATTTTTTTAACATTTAATGCTTGATATCATTACTCAACTTTTATTAATTTATAAATATATACTGTATATTTCTTCACAAATTTGTTTCTAGATAGTAAACATATATTCTGTTGCTAAGGTACCATCTGTGATAAGAAATCTGTGGAACATTTCGATTAATTTTTGGTGAAACTACAGTATCATTCTGATTGTAATGTTTTTAATTGCATTACTTTGTTTCCTGTGTGTATAATTATATCCTCTGTAGGAAATGACAGTTTTTAATTTTTTTCCCAATTTTATACCAGCTATCCTTTAAAAGCAGGCTTCCCTGATGGAGCTAGTGATAAAAAACCTGTCTGCCAAGGCAGAAGACCTAAGAGATGCAGGTTCGATCCCTGGGTTGGGAAGATTCCCTGGAGGAGGGCATGGCAACCCAGTCAAGGATTCTTGCCTATAGAATCTAATGGACAGAGGAGCCTGGCAGGCTATAGTCCATAGGGTCTCAAAGAGTCAGACGTGACTGTAGCAGCTTAGCATGCATGCATTCTTAATAAGAATGTAGCCTATGGAAAGGGAGAAAATATTTGCAAAACATATACCTGATAAAGGGTTTGTATCTTAAAAATATAAGGAATTCTTACAACTCCATATTAAAAAACAAACAATCCAGCTGAAAAATGAGCAAAGCAATTGAATAGATATTCCTCTAAAGAAGACATACAAATGACCAACAGATATATTAAAAGGTGCTCAACATCACTAATCATCAGGGAAACACAAATCAAAACCACAAGATATCACCTCACACTTGTTAGGTTAGCTCTTATCAAAATAACAAAAGATAACAAATGTTGATGAGGATTTGGAGAAGAAGGAACCTTTGCACAATATTGCTATGAATGCACATTGATGCAGCCACTGTGTAAAGCAGTAAAAATGTTCCTGAAAAAGTTTAAGAAAAAAACAGAACTACCATATGATCCAGTAATCTTGCTTCTCAGTATAAACACAAAAGAATTGGAATCAGGATCTCAAAAAGGTTATATGTACCCCAATGTTCACTGAAGCATTACTCACAATTGCCAAGATATGGAAGCAACCTGACTGTCCATGACTGTTAATGGATAAAGAAACTACTGTATATGCATACAATGCAATATTATTCAGCCTTAAAAAGAAGGAAATCCTTTTCTCCACACCCTCTCCAGCATTTATTGCTTGCAGATTTTTGGATCTACACTGTTGGTGGGAATGCAAACTAGTACAGCCACTTTGGAGAACAGTGGGGAGATTCCTTAAAAAATTGCAAATAGAACTGCCATATGACCCAGCAATCCTACTGCTGGGCATACACACCGAGGAAACCAGAATTGAAAGAGACACATGTACCCCAATGTTCATCGCAGCACTGTTTATAATAGCCAGGACATGGAAACAACCTAGATGTCCATCAGCAGATGAATGGATAAGAAAGCTGTGGTACATATACACAATGGAGTATTACTCAGCCATTAAAAAGAATACATTTGAATCAGTTCTGATGAGATGGATGAAACTGGAGCCGATCATACCGAGTGAAGTCAGCCAGAAAGAAAAACACCAATACAGTATACTAACACATATATATGGAATTTAGAAAGATGGCAATGATGACCCTGTATGCAAGACAGCAGAAAAGACACAGATGTGTATAGCAGACTTTTGGACTCAGAGGGAGAGGGAGAGGTTGGGATGATTTGGGAGAATGGCATTGAAACATGTATACTATCATGTAAGAAACGAATCGCCAGTCTATGTCCAATGCAGGATACAGCATGCTTGGGGCTGGTGCACAGGGATGACCCAGAGGGATGTTGTGGGGAGGGAGGTGGGAGGGGGTTTCATGTTTGGGAACGCATGTACACCCATGGTGGATTCATGTCAATGTATGGCAAAACCAATACAGTATTGTAAAGTAAAATAAAGTAAAAATAAAATTTTAATTAAAAAAAGAAGGAAATCCTGATATTTGCAACAATAAAAATGAATCTTGAAAACATTATGCTGTTAATAAACTAGAAGGACAAATACTACATAATAACACTTTTACTAGGAATTTAAAATACGCAAACTCACAGGAGCAGTGAATGGAAAGGTGGCTATCCAGGCCTGAAGCGAAAAGGAGAAAGGGGAGGTGTTAGTCAAAGAGCACAGTTTTGGTTATATAAAATGAGTAAGTCCTAGACTTCCTGTACAGCATACTGCCTACAGTCCCAATAGTGTATTACATAGTATAGTTAAAATTTTTCTGAGACATTAGACTTTATGTTAAATGTCCTTAGCAATATGATAATAATAATAATGACAATAAATACAGGGACAAGATGAAACGTTTGGAAGTCATGGATAAGTTCATGACATATTTTGCAAGGAAGTTTTAACAGTTGTATACTTATCTTCAAGTTCACCAACATATATTAAATACATATAGTTTTTGTATGTCAATTTTTTTAATTAAAAATACTATACATAGTTATTTAAATTGCTTCCTGTCAATGTGTTCTCAATTATTTTGAGAACTTTGTATTTATTAATTCTATTCTTTTGTCCGTATGGAAAGTTGACTTTTGTTTCTATGTTTCATGTAATATATTTGTTGAGCTTTACTATCTTTATTATACTGGGCTTCAATAAAGAAATGAGGAAGTTCTTCCTTTTCTGTGCTCTGGAAGAGAAAATCAGGGAAATGCAACTAAAACCATGACCTTTCATTTCACATATATCAGAGAAAACAATAATTAGAATCTGTCAGCTCTGGGGTTTCAGAAAAATGTGGAGCCTGGCACTCTGTTAATAGGAAGATAAATTTGTAACATTGATTAGGAGAACAATTTAGTACATTTTAATAAATATTAAGATGTACTTACACTACAAGCAATCAATTAAAGTCTTGGGAATAGAACAAAAATTTTCACAGTGTCTTGTAAAAAGACATGAAACAGTATTTTGGGGTTACCCGGGTGGTTCAGTGGTAAAGAATCTGCTTGCAGTGCAGGAGACAGTCTCTAGGTCAGAAAGATCCCGTGGAGAAGGAAGTGGCAACCTACTCCAGTATTCTTGCCTGGGAAATCCTACGGACAGAGGAGCCTGGTAGGCTACAGACCATGCGTTGCAAAGAGTCAGGCACAACTTAGCAACTAAATCACAACAAAAGGCATGTTTTCAGCATTACTATTACAAAGAAAAACATTGAAACCACTTAAATATCTATCAACAAAAAATAGATAAATCAACAGTGCCATAAGTTACATTTGAAATAATTAAGTTAAAGCTATAAATATCAACATAGTTTAGTAGGTTCATATATTTCATTTCACAAATATAGTATGGAAATAAAAAACTTATAAAAAGATATGCATAGTTTAATGTTATCTACATAAAAGATTTTAAGTATGCCCCAAATCATATATTTCTGGAATAGAGATGCATTTAGTCTATAAAGATAAACATTAAATTAGTAATAGATGATAGAAGTTATGCCCTGTTGAATTTTTAATTCCTTTTCAACTTTTATGGAAATGATTTTCTTCCTTTTTGGACTAAAACCATGAAATACCTTAACTGATCTGAATTTGAAAGGTCACTGTGGTTTTGTTTTGAACTGTATATTAATGATCAAGCCTTATTTTAATGTGTTTCTAGACATTATTTTAATTTTTTGCATTGACTCACAAGAGAAATTAGCCTATGAGTGGTTTTTTAATGTATTTATCAAGTTTTAGGAATAGTATTACACCAACCTTATCTTTTAGAAGAATATAAAAATATTCCTTATCATCTGTGTTTCAATAAGCTTAAATATACTTATTTATCTATTCCTAAAGTTTCAGTAAATATACCTATAAAACCGTTGATCCTTGCACTCTTTTAAGAATAGCACTTGAATAATTATCCATTATTGCTCTCTTTGGCTTTGCATTTTATTCTCTGCTTTGGATAGATTTAGTAATTTATATTTGCCAGGAAATACATTTAGTTTATGTGGATAGCAAATCTATTTGCACAGGCTTGAGCTGAAATATTTTAATATACTAATATCCTTTGTATCAGTAGTTACATCCCCATTCCCACTTCTAACATGTGTTTGTGCTTTCCCTATTTTATCTTTAATTCAATGTATAATCTATTTTTATTTTGTCTGTATTTTTCAAATAAGTAAATAGATTTATTATTTTTACTGCTTTCCTCTTTAGTAACAAATTTTTGTTATATCTTTATTAATATATTTCCTCACCTTTTTATATGTTTTATAGCTGGTCACTTCCCATCTAAATGATATGAATGCTTAATTTACTTGTTTTTACTTTTTATTATTTAAACAAAATTATATTTTTTCATTGATTTTGCTAATTTCATATGCTAGAATATAAGTCTTTAAAAATTTTATTTTCTATAAAATATTTGGTTTCAGTTTTTATTCTCTCCATGTTCTCTTTTATAGTTTTATTAGTTTATTTATACACTGGTTTACTAATTTTTACTAAAGGCCGTCATCTGTGCCATTTCTACCTTTTGGAATACATTGATATATTCATTATTATTTATTACAACATCAATGTTTTTAGTATCCCAGGGAATGCAAAGTGTAGTATATTATCTTCTCATAAAACGTATCAGACTAGATTATTTTAGGCCATACTAATTTTTACTTTTTTAAGGTATATGGCCTCTCCTGGATATAGCTATCATTTGACATAATCTTTAATGTCTTAACTGTATCCCTTACAATTATACAAAGGAAATGACATATAGATCAAGACATTAAATCTGATAGGCAGAGTGCCTGAAGAACTGTGCACGGAGGCTTGTAACATTGTACAGAAGGCCTTGATCAAAACCATCCCCAAGAAGAAGAAATGCAAAGAGGCAAAATGGCTGTCTGAGCAGGCCTTACAAATAGCTGAGAAAAGGAGAGCAGCAAAAGGCAAAGGAGAAAAGGAAAGCTATATACCTCTGAATGCAGAGTTCCAAAGAATAAACAGACTTCCTAAGTCATCAATGCAAACAAATGGATGAAAACAATAGAATGGGAAAAACTAGAGATCTCTTCAAGAAAATTAGCTATACCAGGGGAAATTTTCATGTAAAACTGGGCACAAGAAAGGATAGAAATGGCATGGACCTAACAGAAGCAGAAGATATTAAGAAGAGGTAGCAACAATATACAGAAGAACTAAACAAAAAAGATCTTAATGATCCAGAAAACCATGATGGTGTAATCACTCCCCTAGAGCCAGAAATCTTGGAATGCAAAGTCCAATGGGCCTTAGGAAGTATCACTACGAACAAAGCTAGCAGCTCAGTTCAGTTCAGTTCAGTCGCTCAGTAATGTCCGACTCTTTGCGACCCCATGAATCGCAGCACGCCAAGCCTCCCTGTCCATCATCAACTCCCGGAGTTCACTCAGACTCACATTCATCGAGTCAGTGATGCCATCCAGCCATCTCATCCTCAGTCATCCCCTTCTCCTCCTGCCCCCAATCCCTCCCAGTATCAGAGACTTTTCCAATGAGTCAACTCTTCGCATGAGGTAGCCAAAGTACTGGAACTTCACCTTCAGCATCATTGCTTCCAAAGAAATCCCAGGGTTGATCTCCTTCAGAATGGACTGGTTGGATCTCCTTGCAGTCCAAGGAACTCTCAAGAGGCTTCTCCAACACCACAGTTCAAAAGCATCAATTCTTCGGTGCTCAGCCTTCCTCACAGTCCAGCTCTCACATCCATACATGACCACAGGAAAAACCATAGCCTTGGCTAGATGGACCTTAGTCAGCAAAGTAATGTTTCTGCTTTTGAATATACTATCTAGGTTGGTCATAACTTTTCTTCCAAGGAGTAAGTGTCTTTTAATTTTATGGCTGCAGTCACCATCTGCAGTGATTTTGCAGCCCAGAAAAATAAAGTCTGACACTGTTTCTACTGTTTCCCCATCTATTTCCCATGAAGTGATGGGACCAGATGCCATGATCTTCATTTTCTGAATGTTGAGCTTTAAGCCAACTTTTTCACTCTCCTCTTTCACTTTCATCAAGAGGCTTTTTAGCTCCTCTTCGCTTTCTGCCGTAAGGGTGGTGTCATCTGCATATCTGAGGTTATTGATATTTCTCCCAGCAATCTTGATTCCAGCTTGCGTTTCTTCCAGTTCAGCGTTTCTCATGATGTACTCTGCATAGAAGTTAAATAAGCACGGTGACAATATACAGCCTTGACGTACTCCTTTTCCTATTTGGAACCAGTCTGTTGTCCCATGTCCAGTTCTAACTGTTGCTTCCTGGCCTGCATACAGATTTCTCAAGAGGAAGGTCAGGTGGTCTGGTATTCCCATTTCTTTTAGAATTTTCCACAGTTTTTATTGTGATCCACACAGTCAAAGGCTTTGGCATAGTCAATAAAGCAGAAATAAATGTTGTTCTGGAACTCTCTTGCTTTCTCCATGATCCAGCAGATGTTGGCAATTTGATCTCTGGTTCTTTCGCCTTTTCTAAAACCAGCTTGAACATCAAGGAGTTCATGGTTCACGTATTGCTGAAGCCTGGCTTGGAGAATTTTGAACATTACTTCACTAGCATGTGAGATGAGTGCAATTGTGCGGTAGTTTGAGCATTCTTTGGCATTGCCTTTCTTTGGGATTGGAATGAAAACTGACCTTTTCCAGTCCTGTGGCCACTGCTGAGTTTTCCACATTTGCTGGCATATTGAGTACAGCACTTTCACAGCATCATCTTTCAGGATTTGAAATAGCTCCACTGGAATTTCATCACCTCCACTAGCTTTGTTCGTAGTGATGCTTTCTAAGGCCCACTTGACTTCACATTCCAAGATGTCTGGCTCTAGATTAGTGATCACATCATCATGATTATCTGGGTCGTGAAGACCTTTTTTATACAGTTCTTCTGTGTATTCTTGCCACCTCTTCTTAATATCTTCTGCTTCTGTTAGGTCCATACCATTTCTGTCCTTTATCAAGCCCATCTTTGCATGAAATGTTCCCTTGGTATCTCTAATTTTCTTGAAGAGATCTCTAGTCTTTCTCATTCTGTTGTTTTCCTCTATTTCTTTGCATTGATCGCTGAAGAAGGCTTTCTTATCTCTTCTTGCTATGCTTTGGAACTCTACATTCAGATGCTTATATCTTTCCTTTTCTCCTTTGCTGATGGAGTTCCAGCTGAGTTATTTAAAATCCAAACAGATGATGCTGTGAAGTGCAGCACTCAATAGGCCAGCAAATTTCGAAAAGTCAGCAGTGGTCACAGGACTGGAAAAGATCAGTTTTCACTCTAATCTCAAAGAAAGGCAATGCCAAAGAATGTTCAAACTAACACACAAATGCACTCATCCCACACGCTAGCAAAGTAATGCTCAAAATTCTCCAAGCAAGGCTTCAACAGTATGAGAACTGAGAACTTCCAGATGTCCAAGTTAGAATTAGAAAAGGCAGAGGAACCAGGGATCAAATTGCCAACATCCACTGGATCATCAAAAAAGCAAGGCACCAACTTACTTCGCTGGCTATGCTAAACCTTTGACTGTGTGGAATACAACAAACTATGGAAAATTCTTAAAGAGATGGAAATACCAGACTACTTTACCTGATTCCTGAGAAATATATATGCAGGATCAGGAAGCAATAATTAGAACTGAACATGGAACAACAGACTGGTTCCAAATCAGGAAAGGAGTACATCAAGGCTGTATATTGTCATCTGCTTATTTCATTTCTATGCAGAGTACATCATGCAAAATGCTGGGCTGGATGAAGCACAAGCTGGAATCAAGACTGCTGGGAGAAATATCAATAATCTCAGATATACAGATGACACCACTCTTATGACAGAAAGCTAAGAAGAAGAGCCTCAAGAGCCTCAAGAGCCTCTTGAGGCTAGTGAAAAAGTTCGCTTAAAACTCAACATTCAAAAATCTAAGACCATGGCATCTGGTCCCATCACTTCATGGAAAATAGATAGGGGAACAATGGAAACAGTGGCAGACTTTATTTTCATGGACTCCCAAATCACTGCAGATGGTGACTGCAGCCATGAAATTAAAAGACATTTGTTCCTTGGAAGAAAAGCTATGACCAACCTAGACAGCATATTAGAAAACAGAGACATTACTTTGATGACAAATTCTGTCTAGTCAAAGCTATGGTTTTTCCAGTAATCATGTATGGATGTGAGAGTTGGACCATTAAAGAAAGCTGAACATCAAGAAATCAATGCTTTTGAACAGTGGTGTTGGTGAAGACTCTTGCGAGTCCCTTGGACTGCAAGGAGATCCAACCAGGCAATCCTAAAGACAATCAGTCCTGAATGTTCATTGGAAGGACTGATACCGAAGCTGAAGCTCCAATAATTTGGTCACCTGATGTGAAGAACTGACTTATTAGAACAAACCCTGATAGTGGGAAAGATTGAAGGCAGGAGGAGAAGGGAACGACAGATGTGATAGTTGGATGGCATCACCGACTTGATGGATGTGAGTTTGAGCAAGCTCCAGGAGTTGGTGATGGACAGCAAGCCTGGCGTGCTGCAGTCCATGGGGTTGCAAACAGTTGGACATGACTGAGCAACTGAACTGAACTGAACTTCCCTCTAAGTAGTGCTATTGGTAAAAGTATTTTTAAAAAACCATAATAAATGTGATAAGAGGAAATAATATGTTTTTCTTTTTAGAGCAGCTGAGATCTGTCATTAAAAAAAATAATGTTCTTGTTATCTATGAGAATTATGTTTTATCTCTAGAAAATAGAAGACCAGTAGATTCAGTCATTTCTAGTATTTACTCTGGAAAGAGTAAGCAGCCTTGTTACAAATAACAAAAATTAGCAGACACAATTGCACACATACATTCCCGGGTGGTGAGTGGTAAAGAACCTGCCTGCCAGTGCAGAAGACTTAAGAGAAGTGGGTTTGATCCCTGGGTTGTAACGATTCCCTGGAGGATGGCATGGCAACCCACTAGAGTATATTTGCCTTTAGAATTCCATGGACAGAGGAGGCTGCTGGGATACAGTCCATAGGGTCTCAAAGAGTCAGACACGACTGAAGCTACTTAGCACACACAAGCAATTATCATATCCCCTGGATCTGCTCCCATTTGTATGAAGCATGCTGTACTGGCTAGTCATTATTTACAAGACTGGCTTATGTGCTGTTAGAAGTCAGAATAAGCAAGCTTTGAAAAGTTCCTTTGGTATCATGTATACAAAATGAATGAAATATAACTGTTTAGATTCACTGTATATTTCTTTTTCAAGATGCACTCATTTGATCTGTGAAGGCGTTCAGATGTGGCTGCATGTTTCAAGCATGCCTTCAGTGCCAACACACACTTTAGGTAATAATTGGAGAGCAGAAGTGGGGAGAACAGGATATTCAGTGTTAATGTGTTTATGGAGGGAAAACCTTGAACTCGTGAATCAGTAGAGGATAGATAACCATTTCATCACCATCTCTGAGTGACTTTGAAAAGCTACGTGCTATACATCTGTTAGTCTTGCTATCTGTAGAATAGATGTGACTGCCATTTCCCTATGCATGTTAATGAATTGGTTCACAAACAGAGTAAGATGAATTTTGGCAACTCTGAAGCCAAGAAATCTCTCAGCTCAAATGGTGGTATTGATATTATCTCCTCACCCTCTCCTTAAGAACAGATAGATGTGTTCTCACCACCTGGCCCTCAAACACTTCGTCTGTTTGCATTTCCAGCAAAATAGTCTTATGTTTATTGTTTCCATTTGTTTAGAGAATCTCCTTTAGCAGTTTGGTAACCAGGTCAAAATCAGGGGGTTTATATTCCAAGTATATCTTCATAGAACCACAAAAGCATGTAAGGTAGCTAAAGTCACCTACTCAGCCATATCAGCGCCTGACCTCCTGCGGCTGGTTTAAAACTTAAGACGTTAAGAGTTAAAACTGAGGCAAGCTGCCTCTCTGTGCATATATGTCCATTCATTTCAACAGATGCTCACTTCTCATATGGGAAGTGTTTTGTTTTTTTTTTAAAGTATTGTGTTCGGGCTCTGAGGATATATAAAATAGAGTAAGACTACACTCTCCAAGAGTTTCTAGTCTATTGCAATTAATCTTGCTATTTTCCTTCTCACAGAAGGCCCTATAAGATAGAAGTAGTAAGGCAGAGACCTCATGTGGGGGTCAAGAAGAAAAGTGGAAGTTTCCAGGATAATATTCATTGTGTGCTGTGCTTAGTCACTCAGTCGTGTCCAACTCTTTGTGACTCCCTGGACTGTAGCCCTTCTGTCTCCTCTGTCCATGGGGATTCTCCAGGCAAGAATACTGGAGTGGGTTGCCACGCCCTCCTCCAGGGGATCTTCCCAAGCCAGGGATCAAACCCAGGTCTCCTGTATTGCAAGTGGATTCTTTCCCATTGGAGCCACCAGGGAAACCCAATATTCACTATACCCAGCATCATTAGCTGTATTTTAAAATAAATAAAACCTGCTGAGACTTGGTGAGCCCACATGATAAGAGAAGCCAACACAAGAACTTGTGTTAAGGGGATGGAAAGGTAGCAGCTTCTGACAAGATTTTTTCAAGGCAATGAATGGGATACAGGGAACATGAAGACAGAGAAAACGCATTAGGCACAGAGTGAAGTCCCCCAAGGATCGACACACATGCAAATAGGCATTCATCTTGTTAACTTAGCAGCTTAAAATGAGGGGGGGAAAGCATTTTATTTCCTTTCCTATACTTGTAATTATTTGCTCTGTAAAATGCAAAATACAAGAGATCCATATCCAATGATTGAGGTTCTGGTTTGAAGTGATCACCTATGTATCATATTGTTGTAATATATTAATTTTAGTATAAAAATTTCCTGCTGAGGATATGTGGTTAGCATTGGGTTTGCCTAAGATTTACATTGGACCTTCATGTCACACATAAACGTAAAAAATGAAATTCTGTAGGCCAACAGCCCAGACATCCCCCTTTTCAAATAGTATCTTCTTGTATGTTCTGCAGCTGTAAGCGAGAAATGGCAGAGTCTTAATTCCCTTTCCTTGGGATCTCTAGAAAGTACAGGGCCACTCTGAATGTTCCCACCAGAGTATGCATCAGCAGGAGAGCTTATAAACATCAAGATATTTTCAGCTACCATGTCTGAGCAAGGATGATCTGGAAATACTTAGGTGGCCAAATGCAATGTTATGACATCATTCTCAATATCTGTCCATTATGATTTGGGAAAATAAATCCCTTCCAATTCTGAGCACCTTCAGAAAAGCTATTTATTGTGAACAACTACTTAGAGGCTCTAGAATATCTAAGTGGCTGCTGTGTCCTCAAACGCCGCAGCTGTTTACCAGTATCTATGATGTGGGTGCTAAATTGGATTCTTAATACTTAGTCTCATTAAATCCACTTTTTGTGTTGGGGGGTCACTGTGTTCCTAACACTCTATTTTTTAACATGTGTTCATATACACCCAAAGCTGAGTGTTTCATGGAACACAGAAGACTCTGTTAACTATGTTACTCATTGAATGGAATAATCCATAAATAACTAACATGAAAACAAATCATTTTTACATTCAGATGCTTTTTTTCCCTAACCTCTCTCTCTCTCATTTCTGCTTATAGCTACTGTTGAACATTACCCTGTCAACTCTTCAAGTATTTGACTACAAAATATGCTCAGTAAATAATGTAGGGAGATTAACTAAATGGCACATAATTACCACAAATTTAGAGTCCCGTAAAAGAATATATTTTATCCATGATTAGAAGGCTTACAGACTTTCCAAATCCATTTTAATATATTTGACAGTAAGCCATGGGAAATTTTAAACAGCAGACAACGCTTATTCAGAATTCATAATAACTCAGCCTTAGATTACCATATTATTAAAGACTTCAGCACATGAAGCTACTAATTTGTTTCCTTTTCCTAAACACACATTCTCCAACCCAGCTCATTGTCACTAACCCCCACCACCAACAACTATAAACTTTTCTGTGTTGAAAGCAGCATGAAATTGAAATTTGAGTTGATTTTTAAACTTTGCCACTAACAAGATTCAGTTCTGGCACAGACTCAAACAGGTCAATTAAGTAAAGCAATGAAGCGGTACAGGAAACTCTAAATTTTGTCTTTTTTCTTTTTTTTCCCCCTTCACTTAATTGGTACCAGGGAAGGCTGGCTGCTCTATCTCTGGTAAAGGAAAATGACCATGTAGTAATTGTCTGAACAGCTTTAAAATGTCACACACACACACAAAAAAACTTCCTCTCAGAACAGGGCTGGGATCCACAAAATTGGCATGGCAACTGGAGAGCCCCATTAGGAACTTGCACTATTTATTTTTTCTTAACTGATCATCAAAGGGCCCAGAACTGATGAATATATCACATCTCTAATTTTTTTTTTTTTGATACAAAAATGCATGCTGGTGTTGAAGAAGCCATCATCATCCCTAGTCCACCATGACTGTCTGCTGAGAGCTTTCTTGAGCCATGGAACTGTGTTCTTCCCCACGTAGGGAAGACCAGACATGTTGGAGAGCTGACACCATTGGAGCAAGTCTCAGTAAACAGGAGCTGGTATATCAGCTTCCTTGCTGGTTGGGTGAATACGCTGGGTGACCTTCACCATAGCTCCCTAAGAGCCCCAGCAAGGGGAGCAGCAACTTGCTCCCTAATGCCTCCTGTCACTGGCTTCTTTACCTTTCCTGACTCATTCTCCACTTCTCCTACCCATATTCCTTGGATCACTTACCAAACAATTTGCAATTGAATACTTACCTCAGGGTCCCCCTTCTTAGGGAACCCAAGTCAAAGACAGAAGACTGCTATACAGAAGGTGGATAAGAATATTGATTCTAGAGTCAAAATATTTGGGTTCAAGTCTTTGTTTCTATTACAGTAGCTGTGTGATTTTGGGTAATATATTCATCTTCCTCTTTGTAAAATTCAGCTGTGCCTGTTCCATAGAAAAATGTGATTATCCCATAGAATAATGCTTGTAAAGCACACTATGTACCTGGCACATAGCAAATACCAAACAATTTTAAGTGACCATCTACTACTATTATTACTATTGTTATGGCCAAACATTAGGATAAAAGTTTAAAAATAATAATAATAAATTAGCTAAATTAAAAAAAAATGGTTTCCATCTTCAAGTTGTTCAGAATTTAAAGGAAAGGTAGACACACAAACAAAAGAATAAAAGCAATTATGACTTCATACTAGTTGTATATAAAATACAGTTTCCTTTTAGCTTCTGTGAATATATAGATGAATTTCTACTTGACATACCTAGACATGTGCCAGTCTCAAGGGGGGAATAGTTGAGTATAAACAAATTTGTGTTACTCAAGTAATACTATAGAATCCTTATAAAACTAACATGTAAAGAATCCCTGCTTTAAACTAAATATAGTGTCCTAATTATTTAATTTGCATATTTTGTGTGTCACATTCCCTTAAAATAAGGCTAAAGTGAAAAACAGCCGCTCAGTTGTGTTCGACTCTTTGCGACTGCATGGACTGTAGCCTGCCAGGCTCCTCTGTCCATGGAATTCTCCATGCAAGAATATAGGAGTGGGTAGCTATTCCCTTATTCAGGAGATCTTCCTGACCCAGGGATCAAACCCATGTCTCCCACATTACAAGCATATTCCTGTTTGAGCCTCTATTCATGTCACATCTCCCCCCACCCATGAATCAGGTAAATGAAAATGCTCCAAGCAGCAAATGATATGGGTGCTGTCCAGATTAATTGCTGAATTAATTAAACCATTCTATTTTATCAGAACACTTTCATGTTTTACTTCTGGAAATGCATACATAAAGGCAGTTCTTAAAGAGCCTTTCAGGTTATCTCAAAGGATAGCATTGTTACAGAATGACAGGGAAGAAATGAACAGTGGAGCAAGATGACCCATACCAACCCAGATAATGCAGGGTAACAGACTGCCCCTCGGAATGTGTCCTTTTGATAGGAACATACCTAGTGGAAATATCTTAATGAAGAGACTTTGTTATCTGCTAGGCAAGAATCCAACTGACTTCCTACTGAACCTGTGCTTGGCTCTGGGATTGAGTCCAGTTTCAGATACCATGTGGTATATTCAGTATATTGGGAGAAAAGGTTAACTGTTCACTGGCTTGCATCCAGAAGTGAGTCTGACAATAGCAGCACCAGCTCTGGTTAGAAGGGAAACTTCTGTTCCTCCTTATTCTGTCTCCTTCTCTGTGTCCAGGCACCTCAAATAATAACATTAATAATAAATTTTAAAAGAAAAAGATACGAAAAAAACCAAAGATTTCATGACCCTAGCTCTCATCAACACCTTGGAGCTGAGTGCCTGCAAGGCATCAGACACCAAAAAGGACTCAGTATTTGCCCTTTAAGAGATGACTTTTTTTTTTTTTTAATCCTAAGCGTGTTTATAGATTGACTGTAGCTGGCGTGAGCTCACAGTTGTGACTGGCTCTAGAGATGATCAGTCCCTTTAGTTCCTTTGAAAACATATGCATTTGAAGTGTTTCTTCCCTTTGAAGAAGGAGCGCTGATGAAATTTTGTTGTTGGTAACAGGGAGAACTGCCGTGCTATAACTTGAAAGCCCACCTGCATTTTAAAGTTGAAACCTCAGCCCAGCCCTTAGGGAAAAAAATAAATTAAAAAGATCAGTTCTGTTCTGCTTTGAGAAAAATCTCAAGTTTCAAGAGTGAATAATTAGAGAAAATCACAGTTCTGCCTTGCTGCTTTTTTCCATTTCTGTGTTCTCCTTGGCAAGACCTTGACATTATTGGAAACCATGGTCTATTTTTCCCTCCCAAGATTATGCAGTGCAGACTGTGGACACTCCCTAATGGCTGTGGCACAGAAGCCTCTGAGTTAGGCATCTGCACCACGTGGCTTTAGAAATTCAGGATTTGGCAATTCATTCTCAGTGGGTGACATTCCTGGTGTGGATCACAAGGTGACTTCATTAGGACTTAATATAACTTACAAAATAATTTTTCTTCATATTATGACAGCGTTTATTTTCCTGAGTTTCTCATTTTGAGAAAGAATTAACTCATCTTGGAACCATCCCAGATAGAACTACTTGGTATTCACGGACCACACACCATCTTTGCTTCTACTGTTCTCTCCAGTAGAGCACTCATCTCAAATAACCTTATCCTTTTTCAATAATTTCAGTGTTCTATCCTTCAGTGTCTGAATCAACCAATCTTTTCCAGAAAGCCATGTTGATTTTTTCAGTTAATCTGTCCCTCCTCACTGAATCTTACATCCTGCTTTTTCTTCTTTCTTTTAAACTGAATCCTATTCACTTTGCCTATACATAGAAGCTTCCCAAATCTGACTGGAAATTTCTCTGTGACAGTATCTCCTGAGCTACTTGTGTTGGGATCTGGTAACCAATAAATGGGCTTCCCTGGTGGCTCAGATGGTAAAGAATCTGCCTGCAATACAAGAGACATGGGTTCTATCCTTGGGTCGGGAACATCACCTGGAGAAGGAAATGGCTACCCACTCCAGTATTCTTGCCTGGAGAATTCCATGAACAGAGGGACCTGGCGGGCTATAGTCCATGGGGTCACAAAGAGTCAGACACAACTGAGAAACTAATACTTTTACTTTTTTTCAACCAATAAATATTGTTGCATTTACATGTTAGAATATTAACTATGTGGGAAGGTTATTTTCCTCTGGTCATGTTTGTCAAGATTGGCCATGCAAAAGCTCAATGAAAAGCAGATGATTATCAGTCAAGAGCAAGAACCATGAGATATCCACCATTCATCCCTAGAGCTTTATTTGTTTGTTGGTTTGCTGGTTTTGTTACTTGTTTTCATTTTGGATGGCTTAGAAAAGAATATTATGATATGCTTTTGGTGTCCAGCATCGCAACCTCTTGGCCCACCTCTGATCTGAGTCACAGGGCTGGGAATGAGGCATGCAGGCTTGCAGCACTACCTCTCACGAAGCCATTGTGAATCTCTGCATTTCTGCCTCATGACTCAGGGATCCAGCTCACCAAGTGAATGTAGAACCCATAATTGATGGACTATTCAAACCCTTGAGAGGGGGCCACTCTCAAACAATGAGGAACCAGAACCAACAGACAAGTTCCTGAGCCTCTCACTTTTTGTCAGGTAATTTGGGGAGGAACCTTTTAAAAGTTCCTATGGAATTGAACCTCTATTTACTACAGAACCAAACTTGATCATGAAAAACATACAGGTTATGTCACTCTTCTCCATTCCTCATCCCTGCCTTGAAGGATCGCTATCCAAGTGAAATAGTTGTACCTGACCCCTATCACAAGGACAAGCAAACCAGGACTATAGAAATGAGGCCAGGAAACAGACACTTAGCTGGCAATTATGACACTGGATTACTCCAATGCCAATAGAGCTCCATTGCTAATAGTGAGTGAAGTCATACTATTTGATGTGTGGAAACATCACAGTTACTATGATTTCAGCTTGTGATAGATTGGGATATAACACAGATGTAAGGGCAAACATTGGTGGATGTAACAGCTCTAGCTTTGGACAGTCTGGGTGCAATGGCCATTGTAAGAAGAGTGGAGAAGGTTGGCTTTTGCTGACAGCTTGGGCTGTACTTAGTAATTCAGTCATGTCCAACTCTTTGCAGCCCCATGGACTGTAGCCCGCCAGGCTCCTCCGTCCATGGGGATTCTCCAGGCAAGAATATTGGAGTGAGTTGCTATGCCCTTCTCTAGGTAATCTTCCCAGCCCAGGAATCAAACCCAGGTCTCCTAATGGCAGGTGGATTCTTTACCATCTGAGCCACCAGAGAAGACTGAGAATACTGGAGTGAGTAGCATATCCCTTCTCCAGAGGAACCGTGCTCTCTTGAATTGCTGGTGGCTTTCAGTTCAGTTCAGTTCAGTCGCTCAGTCGTGTCCAACTTTTCACAACCCCATGAACTGCAGCACGTCAAGCCTCCCTGTCCATCACCAACTCCCAGATCCTACCCAAATTCATATCCATTGAGTCGGTGATGCCATCCAACCATCTCATCCTCTGTTATCCCCTTCTCCTCCTGCCCTCAATATTTCCCAGCATCAGGGTCTTTTCAAAATGAGTCAGCTCTCCACATCAGGTGGCCAAAGTATTGGAGTTTCAGCTTCAGCATCGGTCCTTCCAATGAACATCCAGGACTGATCTCCTTTAGGATAAACTGGTTGGATCTCCTTGTAGTCCAAGGGACTCTCAAGAGACTTCTCCAACACCACAGTTCAAAAGCATCAATTCTTTGGCACTCAGCTTTCTTTATAGTCCAACTCCCACATCCATACATGACTACTGGAAAAACCATAGCCTTGACTAGACAGACCTTTGTTGACAAAGTAATGTCTCTGCTTTTTAATATGCTGTCTAGGTTGGTCATACAGCTTTAGGTACCTTAAAGAAAGAGAATGGCAGGATTCCATCAATAGCTTCAGGGCACACTGTGAAAGCAGGTGTTTTTTTGTGTGTTGTTTTTTTTGTTATTGTTGTTTTTTTTGTTTGTTTTGTTTTGTTTTTTTTGGCAACATTCAAAAGACTTCCATTTCCTGAAACTAGAGGGCAGTTTATTTTGTAAAATCATGGCAAGTGATAAACAAAAGGAGTGTGAAGTCAAGTGGGCCTTAGAAAGCATCACTATGAACAAAGCTAGTGGAGGTGATGGAATTCCAGTGGAGCTATTTCAAATCCTGAAAGATGATGCTGTGAAAGTGCTGCACTCAATATGCCAGCAAATTTGGAAAACTCAGCAGTGGCCACAGGACTGGAAAAGGTCAGTTTTCATTCCAATTCCAAAGAAGGGCAATGCCAAAGAATGCTCAACCTGCCACACAATTGCACTCATCTCACATGCTAGTAAAGTAATGCTCAAAATTCTCCAAGCCAGGCTTCAGCAATACATGAACTGTGAACTTCCTGATGTTCAAGCTGGTTTTAGAAAAGGCAGAGGAACGAGAGATCAAATTGCCAACATCCACTGGATCATGGAAAAAGCCAGAGAGTTCCAGAAAAACATCTATTTCTGCTTTATTGACTATGCCAAAGCCTTTGACTGTGTGGATCACCATAAACTGTGGAAAATTCTGAAAGAAATGGGAATACCAGACCACCTGTCCTGCCTCTTGAGAAACCTGTATGCAGGTCAGGAAGCAACAGTTAGAACTGGACATGGAACAACAGACTGGTTCCAAATAGGAAAAGGAGTACGTCAAGGCTGTATATTGTCACCCTGCTTATTTAACTTATATGCGGAGTATATTATGAGAAACGCTGGGCTGGAAGAAGCACAGGCTGGAATCAAGATTGCTGGGAGAAATATCAATAACCTCAGATATGCAGATGACACCACCCTTATGGCAGAAAGTGAAGAGGAGCTAAAAAGCCTCTTGATGAAAATGAAAGTGAAGAGTGAAAAAGTTGGCTTAAAGCTCAACATTCAGAAAATGAAGATCATGGCATCTGGTCCCATCACTTCATGGGAAATAGATGGGGAAACAGTAGAAACAGTGTCAGACTTTAATTTTTGGGCTCCAAAATCACTGCAGATGGTGACTGCAGCCATGAAATTAAAAGACGCTTACTCCTTGGAAGAAAAGTTATGACCAACCTAGATAGCATACTGAAAAGCAGAGACATTACTTTACCAATAAAGGTCTGTCTAGGCAAGGCTATGGTTTTTCCAGTGGTCATGTATGGATGTGAAAGTTGGACTGTGAAGAAGGCTGAGCACAGAAGAATTGATGCTTTGGAACTGTGGTGTTGGAGAAGACTCTTGAGAGTCCCTTGGACTGCAAGGAGATACAACCAGTCCATTTTGAAGGAGATCAGCCCTGGGATTTCTTTGGAAGGAATGATGCTGAAGCTGAAACTCCAGTACTTTGGCTACCTCATGCGAAGAGTTGACTTATTGGAAAAGACTCTGTTGCTGGGAGGGATTGGGGGCAGGAGCAGAAGGGGACGACAGAGGATGAGATGGCTGGATGGCATTACTGACTCGATGGACATGAGTCTGAGTGAACTCCGGGAGTTGGTGATGGACAGGGAGGCCTGGCGTGCTGCGATTCATGGGGTCTCAAAGAGTCATACACGACTGAGCCACTGAACCGAACTGAAGTGAAGTTCTTCCAACAGTTATCCAATAAGTATGTGGATTCATGAAGTGGCCATTTCCCTGGTTCATTATACTGCCATCAACTTGATATGCAGGAAAAGGTGGACTTAAGTAAGAAATCATAGACTTCACTTCCCAGCTGAGTAGGAGACATGCTAAAAAGCAACTCTAGGGAAGAAACATATAGATAGATCCAAAGACATAGCAAAAAGTGTGCAGATTTTTGTGTCTCACTTTGATGGCCAACAGAGAACTTCAACTGTGGATGAGGCATTCAAATATATAGTAGACAGAATGGCTCATTCAGAGGATGTCGGCCCATTTCTGTCCTCAGCCTTTTAAGGGCTTCTACAATGGGTGATGAAAGGAGCAGCCATGGTGGCAGGGATGGAGTCTCAACAAGGGCTCTTTCTCATCAAAACTGATCTAGCCACTGCTGCTGATCCATGTCCAACCAGTCAATATCAGTGGCTGATTGTTCAATACAGGAATATGCTTCAATAAAACCAGACAACCACTTGGTGGCAAGGTGACTCCAATGGCCTCATTCAACCCTGATGAAGCACTTATTCTTCCTATTAAAAATAACAACTCATTCAGATATGAGTTTGGCATCTTCCTAGAGTATTCTGCCAGTCCTATTATCCACGGGCTTACAGGATTGTTAAGATGAGCCTGACTTAGTGTCATGAATCCTATAAAGTTTTGTTTTGGACCGAGAAATTCATTTAAAGCAAGTAAGATATGATAATGGACTCATGACCAGAGTATTGATTCTTCCTACCATGTGTTTTATCATCTCAAAGCAGATGTCCTGATAGAATTTTAATAAATTATTAAGGGCTCAGCTAAGGCACCAGCTTGCAGATGAAATGCTAATGGATAGAAGTTGTTCTCAAGACTTCAATATATGCACTATAATAATAATAGAGTCAAAAGCGAGGCTACATCAGATTGGAGAGCAAGAAATGGATATATGCTTGGTCTTTATTTTCATTATTCCCAGAAACCAGTCCAGCGACTTTGTGTTTTCTGGCACCACAATGTTAAACTTTGTTGGATTAAGATTACTGTTTTCAAACAAATAATATTTCCACTGAGAGATGCAGTGAAAATTCCACTGGACCCAAAGTTAAAGATGCTGCCAGGTCACTTTGGGGTCTACGCATAGGAAGGCCAGCAGGCAAAGAATGATTGGTGTTCTCAACCCTGCTTATCACAAAAAGCTGGGTTGCTGTTACATCATGAGATGAGAAGGATTATATTTGGAACTATGGGAATTTACTAATGTGCATTTTGGAGTTTTATGTCTGGTCTGTACTGTAAGTAGGAAATTAAAGCCAACACAGCCTGACAAGTGAAGGAAAATCAAGGGATTATCCCTAAGGAAGAAAGGTTGGCTTTCGTCACTGCAATGAGAATGAGTAAATAACCTCAGGGCTAAATTTCTCCTTGAAGGTGAGAAAAATCTAGGATGAGTGATGAGGAAGGTATAGAATGTATATCAGTTTCATTCTCAGGACCAATTGCAGGAGGAAAGCTTGTAGCTCATTTTATTAAATTCCCTGCATTTTTGTACTACCCCCAGAGGTCTTTGCCACATTCAGTTCTCATAGCCAACCCCAACAATTCAATAGTACACCTTTATAATATGCCTTTATTGAATTTTCTACCTTCCCTGTCTCTTTCACCTAACTCTCACTGATGCTTCTTGAAATGATTTCCTAAAGACATCACCCCAAATCAAGTCTTTATCTCAAGCTCTGTTCTTGGCAGAATCCAAGCCAAGCCAAATATCTTTACATTTTATAAACATATACACTATGAAATAAAATACACACTATATGATTCCAAAATAAAATTGTATTTCTGGTCAATATACTGCATGATGGCAGGTTGCTTCTGACCAAGTCAGCCTCAATGTTTCCCTCAACTTGACTGAATTTTAGAAAAGTTTCTCCTGCCTCTAAGCTCCTGACCTCCTTTTTCTTTTTAAGAGCATTTACTTTAGAAACTTGTAATTACAAATTCTTTATCGGCTCCTCTGAGATGTAAATCTTCCTCCAGTCTCTTGCCAGTTTCATCACCCAGGAATGTCTTTCTCAAGGACCTGGGAGCTATCTATTTGAAATATAATCACCAAGGAAAAATAGTATCCCTATCACCAAGTCTCTGGGAGAGCAGAGGTCTAACTTCTGTGGTGGTTTTGTCATAAAACTACCTGCTGTCATGAAGATAAGAGAAAGTTTATTTTTCCTTTGGGTAAGGCCAATTGGCAAATACAGATGGCCTAAGAGTTTCCCTACTCTAGCTCTTAAAATCTCTCCAGCCTCTTGTTTCAGCGATACTGAGTTCAGACTGCAGTCTGGTCTCTCTCTCCTGTTGCAATAGTGTTGAAAAAGTCTTCCTTGCACGTTTAGCTTTGTCCAGTGCAAGTTTTGCTTTGAGGTCCAAGAAAATCCTAGGACATAAAGGTCTTCCCTTCTGCCATAGAGCTGTTTGGGGAAATTTTAACAAAATAGCCAACAGATTTCCCTTGTAGGAAGCACCAACAATGTATTTCTCCAATATGACCCAGGGCAAAACTAGTGACACAGTATGTGTGTGCTATATACTTGCTAAATGGTCATACACTAGATCTGGCTACTACCATCTCTCCTGGGTACCTGATGGGATATCTCAGTTCTTCTAAGCCTCAGCCTTACTAACACTAGAATTATATGCCTGGTACAATAGTTTGATGCCACCCTATCTCTTGCTCTTAAGGTAAAGCTCAAGTTAACATGCTTTGCATAATTTTACATGTTCTGCCCTCATCTCACTTTCCAAGCTTCTTCAGTGATCAAATATGGTTCACTCAAGAAGAGAGTTGCACAAATGCACTGTCTCAGCACATATGGCTCTTTCCAAGATGAAAACATTTCCTTTCCAGTCTTCATTTGTTCCCATCCTTCAGGTCTCATTACTTCCTTTGAGGAGCTTTTTGATTCCCACATCTGAGTTAATTGCCTGCTATGTATCATTGTACTTCACTGCACACCTCTTTGTCTTCACATCACCTCCACCCTTTCCTCCAGACTGTGAGGATCACAGAGCCCAGCCTACAGTAGGCACAAAATAAATTTCTGCCGAATGAATGATTAAAACCTTTGTCTTTTTATCATGGTCATATGTTACTATGAGCTGATTAATATTTTATCCAATGGACAAGGCTTCTAAAATAATAGAGGGGAGAAAAAGGAGCTTTACTTTAGAAAATACAGCTCCATACTGAAAGAAACTCAGTGAGAATTTAAGGACACTTTATTTTTAGTCTATTGCTATGCCTTTCTAAAAATTACCACAACTATAGGCATCTACTTTCTGCTCTCTGATGTATGTTATTTCTCCTAATATAGGAAAAGATTTTTTCCAAGAGACAAATCACTCAATGAAGGACAGAATCAGGACTCTCTTGCCCAACCTATCATATCCTTGGAAGCTATTAGTCCCACCTGCAAATCAAGGTGCCTTTGATATAGGCTAGAAAAATCTTCAGTGCATGGAAACTGAGCTTATTAGAGCATTGGCTCTCACAGAATGATGACCAGGGCTCTGAAAATCATAACACCAATCTGTTATGGTCAAGAGTCATAAAAATGACTTACGTGGCACATTTACATACCTAATTTCTTCACAGTTCAACAATACCATGGGGTTTACATTATCATTCCCATTGTATAGATAAGAAAATAAGGCACAGAAAAGCTGTGAGACATGACTCTAGGTCAATGAGTTGCTTTGTCAATGACCTCTCATCTCTGTGGCCACTGCCTACTGGCACCTTATCCTGAAATCTAGTTACAACTCACTTTGGCCCTCTTCCTCAATCTAGAATTTACATGTCATCATCAGTTCACAAGCAAGCTATCAGTCTCAGCCCTTTGGTTACCTGG
This sequence comes from Capra hircus, assembly GCF_001704415.2. Taxonomy (NCBI): domain Eukaryota; kingdom Metazoa; phylum Chordata; class Mammalia; order Artiodactyla; family Bovidae; genus Capra; species Capra hircus. Next base: position 25,445,949 of record NC_030833.1, read on the forward strand.
GATCAGATACCCTTGATTGAGAGGTAAAATCTCTCCTAAGAAGTGGAAAGGTTTTGCCATCTGCAAACAAAATGCCCCTATGAATGGCTGAAAGCAGCCCCAAATAATGTCCTTCTACTTGGTGTCAGATCAAACATCCTTATGTAATTGCTACTAATGTAGAGATCTTTCCAAATGGCTAGAACCAAACTGCTATCCATGAAGTTGTTATTCACATCAATATGTACGAAACAGAGAGAAGAGAAAAATGAGATGTGTGAGAGTTATGATACCTCACAGATATTTAGGCTTATTTTCTGACATCATTATTTTGCACTTTATTGGATGAGAAATGCTCATCCTCCCATGAGGAGGCAGAGGAAATGTTGTTTGACTGTGAGTTACAAAGGCACTATCTTTTCCTACAAATAAGTATATACACATACAGTCCCACATGTAAATATATATACATTTACAGTATCACATATCCCTGTTATGTGCAAATTTCTTCACATACAAATATTATTATTATTTTCATTATTATTGTCATTGTGTGTTGGGTACTCTGCTAAATATTTTATATGTCATCCCATCAAAGCTCTCACAACCCTAGTAGGTGTTAGCAAACCCCTCAGTTTATAGAAGAGGAATCTGAGGCTCAGGATGTTTAGAAAACTTGACCACATCAACATAACTTGTAAATATTAGAGAAGGGTTTAGAACTTAAGACTCTCCTCTACACTCATGTTATATTACCTAAGATCTGCTGTAAAATAGAAGAAACAAATCCTGTAACAATCACTAATTACAAATGAATGTGTTTTTCCAACCAAATATGATTCCACTTTACAGGGTATAATGATTTTTCCTCCAATAAATAAATTAATTCAGGTAAAAGTTTGGGGACCACATCATTAAGAGATAGGCGTGCATGTTTAGTTGCTCAGTCATGTCTGATTGTTTGAGATTCTTTGGACTGTAGCCCACCAAGCTCCTCTGTCTGTGGAATTTTTCATGCAAGAATAGTGGAGTGGGTTGCCATTTCCTCCTCCAGGGGATCTTCCTGAATCAGGGATCAAATCTGCATTTCCTGGGTCTCCTGCATTGCAGGTAGAGTCTTTACCTGCTCTGCCATCAGGGAAGCCCATTAGAGGCAGGGACCTAATTCCTGCCTCCAATTCCTTTTAATATAACACTAGGCATATTGATACCTCTTCAGACGGTAGTGGTCTAAAGCTCAAGTTGTGATGACTGAAAGTACTAGTCAGTAGCACTGGGTCTGGAATTGGAACTGTTATCTAGATCTCAGCTCAGTGCTGTATGCAAAAAACAAAACTGCATCTTTCACTCAGAGAGGTTTTCTGCAAAACTCACCGGAATGTGTGAAGTGCTGGGTTATGTGCTTTGGAGAATATACATAAGATTCAAATAAAGACCTTCTGGGAGCTTAGGGAAAAATGAAATATCTACATACATAACTGTTGCACAATATTGAAAGACAAATGTTAAAAAAAAAAAGTTTAGAAAAAGAGTAGTGAACAGTTAAAGGAAGGTGTTACCTCTGAAGTCATGCTTAGAGTGGAGGAAGCCCTGGTCTTAGACCCACACAGATCCAGGGAGGAAATGGCAACCCACCCCAGTATTCTTGCCTAGGAAATTCCATGGACAGAGGAGCATGGTGGGCTACACTTCATAGGATCAAAGAGTTGGACACAACTGAACACGTGCATACACACACACACACACACACACACACACACACATAGAAGTATAGAAGTACACAACACTGTCTCTATATTATTTAGTCAGTTAGTCAGTCAGGTCAGCCGCTCAGTCGTGTCCGACTGTTTGCGACCCCACGGAGTGAGGCATGCCAAGCCTCCCTGTCCATCACCAACTCCCGGAGTTTACTCAAACTCATGTCCATCGAGTCAGCGATGCCATCCAACCATCTCATCCTCTGTTGGCCCCTTCTCCTTCTGCCTTCAATCTTTCCCAGCATCATGATATTTTCCAATGAGTCTGTTCTTCACATCAGGTGGCCAAAGTATTGGAGTTTCACCCTTAATATCAGTCCTTCCAATGAATATTCAGGACTGATTTCCTTTGGGGTGAACTGGTTGGATCTCCAATCCAAGGGACTCTTAAGAATCTTCTCCAACACCACAGTTCAAAAGCATCAATTCTTCAGTGCTCAGCTTTCTTTATAGTCCAACTCTCACATCCATACATGACTACTGGAAAAACCATAGCCTTGACTAGATGGACCTTTGTTGACAAAGTAATTCTTCTGCTTTTTAATATGCTGTCTTTGTTGGTCATAACTTTCCTTCCAAGGAGTAAACGTCTTTTAATTTCATGGATGCAATTACCATCTGCAGTGATTTTGGAGCCCCAAAATTAAAGTCAGCCACTGTTTCTACTGTTTCCCCATCTATTTGCCATGAAGTGATGGGACTGGTCATGATGATCTTAGTTTTCTGAATGCTGAGCTTTAAGCCAACTTTTTTACTCTCTTTCACTTTCATCAAGAGGCTCTTTAGTTCTTCTTCACTTTCTGCCATAAGGGTGGTGTCATCTGCATATCTGAGGTTATTGATATTTCTCCCGGCAACCTTGATCCCAGCTTGTGCTTTCTCCAGCCCAGCGTTTCTCAAGATGTACTCTGCATATAAGTCAGATACAGGATGCTTGGGGCTGTTGCACTGGGATGACCTGGAAGGATGATACGGGGAGGGAGGTGGGAAGGGGTTCAGGATGGGGAACACGCATACACCAGTGGGAGATTCATGTTGATGTGTGGCAGAAGCAATACAATATTGTAAAGTTGAAAAAATTAATTAAGAAAGAAGCAGGGTGACTATATACAGCCTTGACATACTCCTTTTCCTACTTGGAACCAGTCTGTTGTTCCATGTGTGAGAATCATAAGCAATCCAAAAAGGTTAAAAAAAAAAAATGTGAGTTACACAGGAGGGGCATGTCTGTGTCACGTTTGATTTGTGCAAAGGGAACTCAATTAGGGAAGACAGTTTAGGAACAGATAGAAGAGGATCTGATGGTAGCCTAAACAATTTGGAAATATATTTGTGCAACATGAGATGTAATTGATGGAGTGCAGGGATGTCATGGCATCATGTTTATGTATTTGTTTTAGGGAAACAAGTAGAAAAGCAGTGTCGAGGGCTAATTAGAAGAGAAATAAATTGTAGGCCAGGAGATCATAAAATCAGCCAGGGGAATATCCCAGGCAAATGGATGAATGATTAAATTTGGGCAATGACTGTGTAGATGAAGGAATTAGGTCAGTGCAAGACAGTGGTCAAGAATGCTACAGAGATACGATCAAAGATTATACTAGCACTCTGACAATAAACTATTAGGAATGCTATAGTATCAATAAAGTAAATCACTACATTGGAATGTCCTATATGGCTGAGAGAAATGATCAGTTTCTGTGTTTGAACTTTCAAGTTTCAGAGAAATTTATAAACATAAGGAAAAAGAAGACAGGAAGAAATATAATTCTTAGCCTGGAAGAGAGCCTAAGGTTCTATAAACATTTGATTCCTATTTACAGAGAGGTCAAAATGGAAGTTTGGGGATTAAGTGAGGAAATAATAGAAATAGATGTGGTTAAGGTCAGGTTTATAGAGCTTTACATGGTAAGCACAGAAGGAGAAGAGATTTGAAAATGGCAGTAATTTTAGAAGTGGGATGAAATAGCAGAAGATAGAATATCATGGAAGCCAATGTAAGGTAGTTTCAAGAGAGATTTTCAAAATTGGATGGGAAACAAAAATGATATAGGCCAAACAGTCATTGCATTCGGTTAAAGAAAATTTCACAGAAAGAGAACTATTGACTAATGATATGGAAACCAAATTATAGAATTTAGGAATCAGAGGGTGGGGATAATGAAAGTAAGTAGCATGGAACAGTAGTTTTCAATGAGGCAATTTTCCTCCCAGGGGACATTTGACAATATCTGGAGGCATATTTGATTATCACAATGGGGAGAGGGGTACCTGCTACTATTATCCAGTGACTAGAGGCCAAGGATGCTGCTAGTCATCTTACAGAGCATAGGAGAGCTCCATACAACAAAGAATTATGTAGCCCAAGGACTATAGTGCTGAGGGCAAGAAACCTTGGTACAGTATGAAAGGAAAGACTTGTTGAGGGGTTGAGAAAACAAGATCAAAGATGAGGGACTGTCTGTATTTTCTTCTATTGAATTTAATGACATCACACTAGTTTCTTCCCTCAGGCCATTTTCAATTCTCTATTTGGGCTGGCTCTTCCTCCTCTGTTCAATCTCTAAATATGTCTGTCCTCTTATGGACACTTCTTTTTTCGATATATTCTTAGTTCCTCTTTGGCTGATCTCATTCAGCCAAGTACCGTTTGTATAATACTGAAGCTCAAATTTATCATTTCTATTTCTGACCACTTGAATGAGCTCCAAACATCAACTTACTGATTACTTGACACCTCCTCTTAGATAGTTAATAAGCATCTCAGAATTATAGCGTCCATAGAAAAACTACATATTTCATCACTATCAAATGTGTTTCTCCTGCAATTTTTCACACCTCAGTAAATGGTATCAACATAGAGGGATACAAGCAAACCTCCTAAGAGTCATTCTTTCTATCTTTCATCTCCTCCATTGAATGTATCAGCAATTCTCATTAGTCCTACACCCAATACACATCTTGAACCTCTCTGCATCATTTATAACTTGCTGGACCTTATTATAATTATTTGTTTCACAGACTAATTCCAGTGATCTGATGGAAATTGGTTCTCTGTTCCCCATTTTGCTGATAATAACCCAACTGGAAAAGGTCAGTGTGCATTTGAATCCCAAAGAAGGGCAATCCCAAAGAATGTTCAAACAATAGTTTAATTGTGCTGTTGTACATTTCACATGCTAGCAATGTTATGCTCAAAATTCTTCCAGCTTCAGCAGTATGTGAACCAAGAACTTCCAAATGTACAAGCTAGGTTTAGAAAAGGCCGAGGAACCAAAGCTCTAATTGCCAACATTTGTTGAATCATGGAGAAAACAATGGAATTAAAAAAAAAAAAAAAAGAAATTGACTTACTGACTGCCTTATTGACTATACTAAAGACTTTGTGTGAATCATGACAAACTGAGGGAGAGTCTTAAAGAGCTGGCAATACCAGACCACCTTATCTGTATCCTGAGAAACATGTGTGCAGTTCGAGGAGCAATAGTTAGAACCAGACAGGAAACAACTAACTGGTTCAGAATTGGGAAAGGAGTACTACAAGGCTGTATATACCCAGCTTATTTAACTTCTGTGCAGAGTGCATCATGTAAAATGCCAGGCTGGATGACTCATAAGCTGCAATCAAGATTGTCAGGAGAAATATCAGAAACCTCAGATATGAAGATGATACCACTCTAATGGGAGAAAGTGAAGAGGAACTCTAGAACCTCTTGATGGTGAAGGAAGTGAAAAAGCATGCTTGAAACTCAACATTCAAAAAGCAGCGATCACAGCGTCCAGTCCCACAGCTTCATGGCAAATAGAAGGGAAAATATGGCAGTAATGACAGATTTTACTTTCTTGGGCTTCAGAATCATTGTGATGGTTATTGCTGCCACAAAATTAAAAGATACTTGCTCCATGGAACAAAAGCTATGACAAACCTAGAAAGTGTATTAAAAAGCAGAGACACCACTTTGCTGACAAAGGTGCCTATAGTCAAAGCCATGGTTTTTCCAGTAGTTATGTACAGATGTGAGAGTTGGACCATAAAGAAGACTGAGCACCAGAGAACTGAGGCTTTCAAATTATGGTGCTGGGGAAGACTCTTGAGAGTCCCTTGGACTGTGAGGAGATCAAACCAGTCAATCCTAGAGGAAATCAGTCCTGAATATTCACTGGAAGAACTGAGGCTGAAACTCCAATACTTTGGCCACCTCCTACGAAGAGCCAACTCATTGGAAAAGACTCTGATGACAGGAAAGACTGAAGGTAAAAGGAGAAGGGGGTGATAGAGGATGAGATGGTTGGATAACATCACCAATTCAATGAACACGATTTTGAGCAAACCCTGGGAGACAGGGGAGGACAGAGGAGCCTGGTGTGCTGCAATCCGCAGGGTTTCAAGGAGTCAGACATGACTTAGTGATTGAACTACAGCAACAACACACCCATACTTCTTTGTAAATTAAGAATAATATTTGAAATTACAATTTAATAATTTTATTATCTTCACAAAACCCTGCATTGCCTTCTCACAGCTTTGGAATAAAATCCAAACTCCTGACACAATCCTCAAAGATGTCCTGACCTCTGCCCTCATTTTCTGTCCCTTTTCCTCTCCTATCTCTTTTCCTACCTCATTCTTATGCTCTGATTCTTATGCTTAGGCCTTCATTTTGTTCACTAGAATATGCTAAGCCTAAGACCTTTGCACCCACTGATTTAACTCTCCAGAATATTCAGTTCCAAAACAGCCGTATGGCTTGGTCCTTAATAATTTAGTTCAAGTGCCAACTCTTCAAATACTGTTTTTTGATAACCATATATGAAGGAACACTAAACACACACACACACACACACACACACACATATATACATTTTTTTTCTCTTTCTCTCATGATAGAACTTAGTCTCTTTATAACATTATTATTATCCTCCAGAATCACCTTATTCAGCTATATTTTAAAATAAAATATATCTATAAATGCAATTTAATCTCTAAGAAATAGGGACTTGGCCTCTCTTCACCCTTGTGGTATCCAAAAGACCTAGGACAGAGTCTGACACATTTATATTAAGGACTCTGTCATAATTCATGTATATAATTTTAAAAATTGCCCCAAAAGGAACATATATTATTTCTTTCATTTAATCGAAGAGGAGGCTTCCAGGATATATTTTTTAGCAGAACTGAGGCAAAAGTTGTAAATATGCAGATTATTTGAAGTATCTCTTGGGACTGTGTACTACTCTTTTGGGTCTTTTTTATCATGATACCTAGCTTATGATGGGTACTTACTAAATATATCCTTAAAGAACTAGAAAGTGAGAAGTGGTGTCTTTTGTGGAGACCAATGCTTAAGCAGCAGGGCTAAGATCAGAAGAATAAGGGTTGTAGATGATTTGAGAGATGCTGACTCCTTGGAAGAAAAGTTATGACCAACCTAGAGAGCATATTTAAAAGCAGAGACATTACTTTGCTGACTAAGGTCCGTCCAGTCAAGGCTATGGTTTTTCCTGTGGTCATGTATGGATGTGAGAGTTGGACTGTGAAGAAGGCTGAGTGCTGAAGAATTGATGCTTTTGAACTGTGGTGTTGGAGAAGACTCTTGAGAGTCCCTTGGACTGCAAGGAGATCCAGCCAATCCATTCTGAAGGAGATCAGCTTTGGGATTTCTTTGGAAGGAATGATGCTAAAGCTGAAGCTCCAGAATTTTGGCCACCTCATGAGAAGAGTTGACTCATTGGAAAAGACTTTGATGCTGGGAGAGATTGGGGGCAGGAGAAGAAGGGGACGACCGAGGATGAGATGGCTGGATGGCATCACTGACTCGATGAATGTGAGTCTGAGTGAACTCCGGGAGTTGGTGATGGACAGGGAGGCTTGGCGTGCTGCGGTTCATGGTGTCGCTAAGAGTCGGACACGACTAAGCAACTGAACTGAACTGAACTTGCAGCTGAGGTTGGATAGCATGGGTTTGCAATAAAGCCCCAGCACCAGGAGCACTTAATGTGTACAGATCATCAGTGCAAGGATGCTTCGCTATCTCCAAACAATCCCAGCATACTTTACATAAGGGAATTCTTAATAAGGGGCCACAGCTTAAGGAAATAAAATTTAATAAATTCACTTTCTCCATTAGCCATCTATCATTCCCTGAGCACAATTTAAAAAGCTTTCAAATTAAACAGAACCATCTTTCTATCTGGAGTCAATCTCAGCCTGACAATAATTTTCCAGGAGTAGGGCTGGAAGCCCCTGTGATGTGTTTTTGTGGATTAACATCAACCATGGCTTTCATATGTGTCCACATAAGAGTTGGCACTAACTGGCATGTGGAGAGGAAGCACTGGCCCTAAGGACTGAAGAGCAAAAGTAAAGTGAATTCACTCAGTCGTGTTCGACTCTTTGCGACCCCATGGACTGTAGCCTACCACGCTCCTCCTTCATGGGATTTTCCAGGCAAGAGTACTGGAGTAGGTTGCCATTTCCTTCTCTAGAGGATGTTTCAGACCCAGGAATAGAACCTGGGTCTCCTGCATTGTAGGCAGACGCTTTACCATCTGAGCCACCAGGGAAGGACTGAATAACCCCTAGTCAAAGATGTACCCGCCAGAAGAAACTGAGGCCTGGCAGCAAAAACTGGAAAGAAGAAAGCATCTTTTGCAGCTTTCAGCATTTTCAGAAACAGGAGATTTATCAGTTGACAAAGTTATCCCAGTATTATAAATTCCTAGGACATCAAAAAACATTTGACTAAGAAGGCTCTTGAAATTTTATCTTTGTAATCCTTCTGCATTCCCTACCCAAGGACTTTCACACTTCCATACATGTTTCACTTCAGTTCAGTCCTGTCCAACTCTTTGCGACCCCATGAATCGCAGCACACCAGGCCTCCCTGTCCGTCACCAACTCCCAGAGTTTACTCAAACTCATGTCCATTGAGTCGGTGATGCCATCCAGCCATCTCATCTTCTGTCATCCCCTTCTCCTCCTGCCCCCAATCCCTCCCAGCATCAGGGTCTTTTCCAATGAGTCAACTCTTCGCATGAGGTACCTAAAGTATTGGAGTTTCAGCTTTAGCATCAGTCCTTCCAATGAACACCCAGGACCGATTTCCTTTAGAATGGACTGGCTGGATCTCCTTGCAGTCCAAGGGACTCTCAAGAGTCTTCAACACCACAGTTCAAAAGCATCAATTCTTTGGCACTCAGCTTTCTTCACAGTCCAATTCTCATATACATACATGACCACTGGAAAAACCATAGCCTTGACTAGATAGACCTTTATTGGCAAAGTAATGTCTCTGCTTTTTAATATGCTATCTGCTGCTGCTGCTGCTAAGTCGCTTCAGTCTTGTCCGACTCTGTGCGACCCCATAGATGGCAGCCCACCAGGCTCCCCCGTCCCTGGGATTCACCAGGCAAGAACACCGGAGTGGATTGCCATTTCCTTCTCCAATGCATGAAGGTGAAAAGAGAAAGTAAAGTTGCTCAGTCGTGTCTGACTCCTAGTGACCCCATGGACTGCAGCCCACCAGGCTCTAGGTCATAACTTTCCCTTCAAGGAGTAAGCGTCTTTTAATTTCAAGGCTGCATACATGTATACATACACAGAGAATTTAAATTATCTCACGTGTTCAATCTTGTCCTCTATGGTTTGGGTAATGCAGAGGAAATAGAAGATACTTCCTATTATCTAGGGATGATGATTATGATGTTCCATATAAGGAAACTGAGGAAGAGAGAAGGTAGATAGCTCAGCCACAGTTACATATAGTAAATTCCAAAAATGAAAAAGCTGGAACCCCAAAAGCAGGCATTCTAGCTCTTCAGTCCATACTTCATCTATCACAACACTGGATCCCTAAACACACACAAACACACACACCACAAAACTTTTCCAAAAAACATTAATCAAGTCTATCTCTTGGAAATAGGACTTTTGGGGCTTCTCTTGTAGCTCAGTCAGTAAAGAATCTGCCTACAGTGCAGGAGACCAGGGTTCAATCCCCAGGTTAGAAAGATTCCCTGGAGAAGGAAATGGTGACCCACTCCAGTATCCTTGCCTAGAAAATATCATGGACAGAGGAGCCTGGTGGGCTGCAGTCGGTGGGGTGGCAAACAGTCGGCCTGACTGAGCAACCAACACTTTTCTTTTTAGTAATCTGTACCTATTACATTTTTATAATGTCTGTGCATTAGAATAGTGAACAATATGAAGGCTACAGAGCTCCAGAACATCAAATCAAAACTGCACCTTAGAAATCTTAAAATTTAAGACTAAAAATGAAACAACTAAGACCAAATGAGGTGTGATGACCCAATTAATTTATCCATGCTGTACTTCTTCTCTGCCAGACTATTCAGGCACTGAAAAATGTATAGTAAACAATACCAATCAAATCAACAAAAGCCAGGCTTCCCTGGTGGCTCAGTAGTAAAGAATCCACATGCCAATGGATGAGACATGGACTGGATCCATGATCCAGGAAAATCCCACAAGCCTTAGAGCAACTGAGTCCATGCGCCACAACTACTGAGCCTGTGCTCTACGGCCTGGGAGCCACAGCTACGTAGCCCACATGCCACAACTACTGGAGCCCATACACTCTAGAGTCCACGCTTTGCAACAAGAAGCCACTGCAATGCGAAGCCCATGGAACACAGCTAGAAAAAGCCCCTGCTCACCACAGCTAGAGAAAAGCCACCACGCCAACAAAGACCCAACACAGTATAAAAGAAATAATTATTTAAAAACCACATCCCTCCTCTCCCAAAGCTCTCAATCTAACGACAGACTGATGGTGATAACTAAAATAAAACATAGTGGCAGGTAGAGATGAGTCACTGAAAGTAAAGCATGATAGGGGAGGAAGAGTGTCAAGGGGTGGTCTCCTTAAACAGGGTGGTGAAAAAGGTCTCTCGAGGAGGCTATTGCCCAAGACAAGCCTTTCAAGGAGCCCAGGGAAGGAGAACCAGGTGGAGTCTCCAATATGGGGAACATCCTGACTGAGACAAAACCTGTGGATGAACAAGGGGGTCAGTGTGGCTGGAACCCAGTAAGTGAGGGGAAGAGTGTTAGAAATTGCAGTGACACTTATATAGGAGGCATGTTTTGTAGAACACGGTAAGCTTTAAAGAGTCAGCAGATGAATGGATAAGAAAGTTGTGGTACATATACACAATGGAGTATTACTCAGCCATTAAAAAGAATACATTTGAATCAATTCTAATGAGGTGGATGAAACTGGAGCTGATTATACAGAGTGAAGTAAGCCAGAAAGAAAAACACAAATACAGTGTACTAACACATATATATGGAATTTAGAAAGATGGTAATGATAACCCTGTATGTGAGACAGCAAAAGAGATACAGATGTATAGAACGGACTTTTGGACTCTGAGGGAAAGGGAGAGGGAGAGGGTGGGATGATTTGGGAGAATGGCACTGAAACATGTATACTATCATGTAAGAAATGAATCACCAGTCTATGTTCGATGCAGGATACAGGATGCTTGGGGCTGGTGCACGGGGATGATCCAGAGAGATGATATGGGGTGGGAGGTGGGAGGGGGGTTCAGGATTGGGACCTCATGTACACCCGTGGTGGATTCCTGTCAATGTATGGCAAAACCAATACAGTATCTCTAAAGTAAAATAAAGTGAAAATAAAAATTAAAAAATTATAATAAAATAAAAAATAAAGAGTGTTCTAAGTGGGTTGGGAAGCCATCAGAGAGCTTGAAAGAGGAGAGAGTTGATTTTACCTTTATTTTAAAAAAGACCTTCTAGCAGCTATGTGAAAAGATGATAATTGCATGGACTTTGGCAGAATAATAGTAGAAACACTAAAACATGGTTAGATTTGCTGAAAGGATGGATGAAAAGTATTAAAGCGAAAGAAGTAAAGAGCAATATTGAGATTTGGGGTCTGAATAACTGGGTATTTGAGCAGAATAGATCTATTTTAGAGACCTTAACTCTAAACAGGGATCTTTCTATTGCTCCTCAATGGTACGTAGAGGCCATAAAGGAATTCTTATCATTGAATTTCAGGGGAAAATAGTGAAGTGGAATTTTATGGTTAATAAGTAAATTTAAAAACAAAAAAAAAAGGAGAGGAACAAGATGGCAGAGGAGTAGGTGGATGTGGAATATATCACTCTCCACAGACACATCAGGAATACACCTTCAGACACAGAAGTGCATGCAGAAAACCAGCTGAGATCAGACAGGAGTACCTGACCAACAGAAAAGAATATATAGACCCATGTAAAACTGAAGATCAAGTCCTGAGTCTTTGGAGTGGGAGCACTAACTTCAAGACCCTAGAGATCTCAGATGCAGTAAGTTAAAAATAATAATAAAAATAATGAATAATATTAATAATGAATATTATTATACTGAATATATTATATGTATTATAATCATGAAAAATAATAATATTGGTAATGACTAATAATAATAATGAAAAGGCAGAGAAATACACACAAATGAAGGAACAAATTAAAACACAGAAGTCCAAATAAATGAAGAGGAAATAGGCAAACTACCTGAAAAAAAATTTCAGAATAATGATAGTAAAGGTGATCAAAAACTTGAAAAAGAAAAGGAGAAATATAAGAATCAATTAACAAAGACCTAGAAGAATTAAAGAATAAACATACAGAGACAAACACAATTACTGAAATTAAAAATACTCTAGAAGGAATCAATGGCAGAATGTCTGAAGCAGAATGAATCAGTGAGCTGAAAGATAATATGGTGGAAATACCTTCTGAAGAGCAGAATAAAGTAAAAAGAATGAAAAAAGCTGAGGACAGTCTCAGAGACCTCTGGGACCATATCAAATGCACCAACATTTGAATTATAGGGGTCCCAGAAGAAGAAGAGAAAAAGAAAGAGTATGAGAAAATTTTTGAAGAGATTATAGTTGAAAATTTCCCCAATATGGAAAAGAAAACAGTCAATCAAATACAAGAGGCACAGAGAGTCCCATACAGCATAAAACCAAGGAGAAACACACCAATTCTGTTCAGTTAGAGTTCAGTCACTCAGTCGTGTCCGACTCTTTGCAACCCCATGAATTGCAGCACGCCAGGCCTCCCTGTTCATCACCAACTCCCGGAGTTCACTCAGACTCACGTCCATCGAGTCCGTGATACCATCCAGCCATCTCATCCTAGGTCGTCCCCTTCTCCTCCTGCCCCCAATCCCTCCCAGCATCAGTCTTTTCCAATGAGGCAACTCTTCGCATGAGGTGGCCAAAGTACTGGAGTTTCAGCTGTAGCATCATTCCTTCCAAAGAAATCCCAGGGTTGATCTCCTTCAGAATGGATCAGTTGGATCTCCGTGCAGTCCAAGGGACTCTCAAGAGTCTTCTCCAACACCACAGCTCAAAAGCATCAATTCTTCAGTGCTCAGCCTTCTTCACAGTCCAACTCTCATATCCATACATGACAGGAAAAACCACAGCCTTGACTAGACGGACCTTAGTCGGCAAAGTAATGTCTCTGCTTTTTAATATGCTATCTAGGTTGGTCATAACTTTTCTTCCAAGGAGTAAGCATCTTTTAATTTCATGGCTGCAGTCACCATCTGCAGTGACTTTGGATCCCAAAAAAATAAAGTCTGATACTGTTTCAGACAGATACTAATCAAACTAACAAAGACTAACAAAGAAAGAATATTAAAAGCAGTAAGGGAGAAGCAACAAGTAACATACAGGGGAAATCCCATACAATTAACAGCTGATCTTTCATCAGAAACTCAGCAGGCCAGAAGGGAATGGCAGGATACATTTAAAGTACTAAAAGGGAAAAATCTACAACCAAGATGACCATACCCAGCGAGGATCTCATTCAAAATTGATGGAGAAATCAAAAGCTTTTCAAACAATCAAAAGTTAAGATAATTCAGTACCGCCAAACCAGCTTTACAACAAATGTTAAAAGGACTTATGTAGTCAAGAAATACAAGAGAAGAAAAAAGATCTACAAAATCAACCCCAAACAATTAAGAAAATGGCAATAGGAACATATATATCATTAATTACTTTTATTGTAAATGGATTAAATGCTGCAACCAAAAGACACAGAGTGGCTGAATGGAAACAAAAACAAGACTCATATATATGCTGTCTACAAGAAACCCACTTTAGACCTTAAGACACATATAGACTGAAAGTGAGAGGATGAAAAAATATATTCCATGCAAATGGGAAACAAAAGAAAGCTGGAGTAGCAATCCTCATATCACACAAAATAGACCTTAAAATAAAGAAGATTACAAGAGATAAGGAAGAACACTACATAATGATCAAGGGACCAATCCAAGAGTAAGACATAACAATTGTAAATATCTATGCACCCAACATAGGAGCACCTCAATACATAAGACAACCACTAACAGACATAAAAGGAGAAATTGACAGTAACACAATAATAGCAGGAGAACGCCCCACTCATACCAATGGACAGATCATCAAAACAGAAAATTAAGAAGGAAATACACGTCTTAAATGATACATCAGATAAGATGGATCTCACTGATTATCTTGAGGACATTCCATACAAATGCAGAAGAATTCACCTTCTTCTCAAGTGCACATGGAACAGTCTCTAGGACAGACCATATCTTGGGTCACAAATCAAACCTCAGTAAATTTAAGAAAACTGAAATTGTATCAAGCATTTTCTCTGGCCACACTATGAGACTAGATATCAATTGTAAGAAAAAAAAAACTGTAAGAAATACAAACACATGGAGATTAAACAACATGTTTCTAAATAACCAACAGGTTACTGAAGAAATCAAAAGGGAAATCAAAAAACTTCCAGAAACAAATGAAAATGAAAACACACCAACTCGAAACGTATGGGATGCAGTAAAAGCAGTCTTAAGAGGGAAGGTTATAGCAATACAATCCTACCTCAAGAAACAAGAAAAACATCAAACAGCCTAACTTTACACCTGAAACAACTGGAAAAAGAACAAAAAATAAAAATTAGTAGAAGGAAAGAAATCATAAAGGTCCAAGCAGAAATAAATGCAAAAGAAATGAAAGAAACAATAGTAAAGATTAATAAAACTAAAACCCAGTTCTTTGAGAAAATAAAATTGACAAACCTTTAGCCAGATTCATCAAGAATCAAATTAACAAAATTAGAATTGTAAGTCTACATATATTTTAATATCAGGATCTCTGGGACCAAAGAGTGCATTTCAACATCAAATACAACTTAATAATGCATATCATATATTGGAAAACTTTATATTCAAATCAATTTTCTCTGATGTCAGTACTAATATATTGAATTTTTGCTTAATATTTATTTGGCTTATTTTTTGCATTATTTCTGTTTGGTATGTCTCTTAGAATCTGTATAGGAAATGATTAGTTAAAAATCTGGAACACATATTTTTAAACATGAAAATTGAATCTGCCCACCAACAGATGAATGGATCAAGAAGTTGCGGCACATATACACAATGGAATATTACTCAGCCATAAAAAGGAACACATTTGAGTCAGTTCTGATGAGGTGGATGAACCTAGAACCTATTATACAGAGTGAAGTGAGTCAGAAAGAGAAAGATAAATATCATATTCTAACACATATATACAGAATCTAGAAAAATGGAGAAACAGACATAGAGAATAGACATATGGACAAGGGGAGAGGGGGCGAGAGGGTGAGATGTATGGAAAGAGTAACAGGGAAACTTACATTACCATATGTAAAATAGATAGCCAACAGGAATTTGCTGTATGGCTCAGAAAGCTTAAACAGGAGCTCTGTATCAACCTAGAGGGGTGGGATGGGGAGGGAGATGGGAGGGAGGTTCAAAAGGGAGGGGATATGTGTATACCTATGGCTGATTCATGTCGAGGTTTGACAGAAACAACAAAGTTCTGTAAAGCAATTATCCTTCATAAAAAAATAAATTAGAAAAAAAGGCATTGGAGGGAATTCCTATTTTCCTACTTTTCTTCCTCTCTTAGAATTCAGAGTAAAGGTAATTAAAACTTAAAATCCTCAGAGAGGCAATAACAATTTCATACATAAATTGAACCACTGAAATGTATGTTTTTGGTTAAGTGGTGGTAGCCATTTTAAAATCCCTTCATTTCTGTGGTAAGAATGAAAATATTTTGCTTACTTAAACCCATGGCTTGGTAAACTCAGGTTTTAGCAGAAACATAATGCATCAACCTGAGCCTGGATGTGAGCAGAGGCATCTAAACGGAGCTTGCACTTAGACTCCTGAAACAGCTTTTGGACAGTGTGTTCACTCAGGCTAGACAGATTTCATTTGTTCACCTCGTCTTCATCTCACATTATCTTTCTTCCCTGTCCTGTGAGATTCTGCAAGCACAGAAACTGATCTTCCCTGGGCTTTTCAGAACACATTTGAGGAGGAATTGTTGTTTATAGTGTGACCCTGCTCCAAGGCCCAGGAATGGAACAAAGCCCCCAGTTTCCCTCCCTGACCCAGAGGTTCCTCTTCTATTCACCGAGCCTGGGACTCCTACCAGAAAATCATCTCTAAGCCAAAAGCACAAGATCTAAGCCTACCATCATTTCACACGCTAAAATGAGAATCTATTACCTGTAATAACCTTTTGAATCTTCGTTTCTTATGGGTCCAAGAGTAACGATGATTTTTTCTCCCAGTTCTTTCTAATGCCACTTTTATTAGTGCCATTACCGAGGTAATAGCCAGTGGAAAAGAATAGAAGCATTTTATTTCTCACCTTTCACTCACTCTTCTTGATAGTGAATGTGGGGCTCAATTAAAAGAACGTTTTATGTGTTGTAGGGGACAATAGGGTCTTTAAGACCCCCCTCAAGTGAACAAGCAAGTCTGAGTCTTGATTTTGCCCTTCGTCAGGAAAACCTCACCTCCATTTTTCTCACATCACACTTCCAGGCAATTCTGGGTTTCCAAGGGTTAGAAAACTGAGCCCGTTTTCTAAGAGGAATAGAATGCAGTTTCTAAACAGTAATCATCAAGTCACTGTTTTTATCCCATTCTGTTTAATCCAGTGAGTTCCAACCTTTGCAGTGGGGCTGGAATAAGGGAGAGAGAAGGGAAGTGCACTGTTAAACAGTTGATGATAGGTTTTGAGAGGTTATTAAAAAATAAAGCAAAGCTGTAATTGTAGATGAAAACATCACAAGTCTCTATCCACATGAAGCCCTCTCCACTAGCCTGAGATTGTCAAGTCTGACTTTATAGATCTTCAGGGAAAGTTTACACACTGATGCGATTGAGGCAACCGAGCCTTTATTCTTTGGAAAGGCTGCACTAGGCCAGGAAATGGGAGTGCCAATAGACTTGGGGCCAGGAAGCGATATAGATGGACCTCGAGATTATTGTATTAAGTGAAGTGAGTCAGAAAAAGGCAAATCTCATATGTTGTCACTTATATATGGAATCTAAGATACAGTACAAATGAATTTATTTGCAAGCATAACAGATTCACAAATACAGGAAACAAATTTATGGTTACCAAAAGGGAAAGGTGGGAAAGGGATAAATCGAGGGTATAGGATTAACAGACACATATTACCATATATAAAAGAGATAAACAACAAGGATTTACTCTATAGCACAGGGAACTCTATTTAACACCTCGTAATAAACCACAATGGAAAAGAATAGGGAAAAAGAATATAGATATATACATTTATATATATGTAATATATATGTATAACTGAATCATGGCGCTATACATCTGAAGATAACATAGTATTATAAATCAACTATACCTCAGTAAGAAAAACAGGAAGAAGATGTTGGGATAATTGGGAAGTACCTGATTCTGCCCAAAACGGTGAGCAAGATTAGGGAGTTGCAGTGGAGTTTATAGATCTCCAGAAAACTCGTATGACTTTTAAGCAGAAACAAAATGGCTGGAAGGTAGTATTTCCTAGAAGTGGATGAGATGGAGTATAGTTCTCTCAGAAAAGCCCTACAAGGTTAAAAATGAGATGACTCTGATCAACTATTGGTTCTATTTCTTACTAGGCATTGTGGCCTTGAGTAATTTACCTAATCTCTCTGAGTTTCAGAATGATAATCAGTAAAACAAGTACTTAAATCATAGGGTTGCTGTGAAGCTTAAAATACAGGGTTTATGCAAAATAACAGCAGGTCCAGTACATAATAAGCACTTCATAAATATTAGGCATTATCATTATCAATACCAAAAATAGATTCATGCCAACTTTACTTTGTGGCTGGGCATGGAGGAGGGAGATTAAAAAGGATAGTTCTACCTAAAATGGAAACAAAAAGTATAAAAAGGAAAAAAAATGCAATTAAATAACACAAAAGTATTCCCACAAATATTATGAAAATTTGGCAGTGACTCAAATCTCTTGAAAGATTCTTTTATGCATCCAGTTCTCAGCAACCTTAGAGGTCACATAGAGAAATAATGTTTTCAGATAGTATTTCTGTCTTTGTGATTTTATTTCCATCATTAGGGAGTGGGGCACTGACATATTCCAAGCAGCCTCATCTCCCAGCCTTTCTAAGTAAACAGTTCATTACTACTAGAGTCATGGTCCTATTGACATTTTGCACAGTTAAATACCAAAGCCTTCAACTGTGTGGATCACAATAAACTGTGGAAAATTCTTCAAGAGATGGGAATACCAGACCACCTCATCTGCCTCTTGAGAAATCTGTATGCAGGTCAGGAAGCAACAGTTAGAACTGGACATGGAACAACAGACTGGTTCCAAATAGGAAAAGGAGTACATCAAGGCTGTATATTGTCACCCTGCTTATTTAGCTTAAATGCAGAGTACATCATGAGAAACGCTGGACTGGAGGAAGCACAAGCTGGAATCAAGATTGCTGGGAGAAATATCAATAACCTCAGATATGCAGATGACACCACCCTTATGGCAGAAAGTGAAGAAGAACTAAAAAGCCTCTTGATGAAAGTGAAAGTGGAGAGTAAAAAGTTGGCTTAAAGCTCAACATTCAGAAAACGAAGATCATGGCATCCGGTCCCATCACTTCATGGGAAATAGATGGGGAAACAGTAGAAACAGTGTCAGACTTTATTTTTGGGGCTCCAGAATCACTGCAGATGGTGACTGCAGCCATGAAATTAAAAGACACTTACTCCTTGGAAGAAAAGTTATGACCAACCTAGATAGCACATTCAAAAGCAGAGACATTACTTTGCCGACTAAGGTCCGTCTAGTCAAGGCTATGGTTTTTCCTGTGGTCATGTATGGATGTGCGATTTGGACTGCGAAGAAGGCTGAGCACTGAGGTATTGATGCTTTTGAGCTGTGGTGTTGGAGAAGACTCTTGAGAGTCCATTGGACTGCAAGGAGATCCAACCAGTCCATTCTGAAGGAGATCAGCCCTGGGATTTCTTTGGAAGGAATGATGCTACAGCTGAAACTCCAGTACTTTGGTCACCTCATGCGAAGAGTTGACTCTTTGGAAAAGATTTTGATGCTGGGAGGGATTGGGGGTAGGAGAAGAAGAGGACAACAGAGGATGAGATGGCTGGATGGCATCATGGACTCGATGGACGTGAGTCTGAGTGAACTCTGGGAGTTGGTGATGGACAGGGAGGCCTGGAGTGCTGCGATTCATGGGGTTGCAAAGAGTTGGACACGACTGAGTGACTGAACTGAGAGAGGAGTCTTGGGACTCCTTGCTTTTCCTTCACCACAAAGGGGGACACTCTGATTTAGGGAAAGGGCTTGGTGTAAGAGAGAGACCATCAGTTTGGGCAGCAGCAAGACAGGATTCCCCCCCGATACCCTATCACTTACTACTGATGCATCCTTGAGAAAATAGCATTGCTTTCTAAGACTCCATGTTCTCCTCCTGTGTGTTTCCACTGCAGGGGGCACAGGTTCAATCCCTGGTCTGGGAACTAAAATCCATGTCTGACGTAGGGTGCAGCATGCTTGGGGCTGTTGCATGGGGATGACCCAGAGAGATGTTGTGGGGAGGGAGGTGGGAGGGTTCATGTTTGGGAACGCATGTAAGAATTAAAGATTTTAAAATTTAAAAAAATAATAATAAAGAATAAAAAAATAAAAAATAAATGAAAAAAAGGCAATTAAAGATATATGTTTGGAAAAAAAATAAATAAATAAAAATAAATTACCAAAAAATATAAATAAAAATAAAGAGAGAAAAACAAAGATATGCTATCAGTGTCAAGATGGAAATTAACCACAAATGTACTTTTCTGCCAGGTTAGAAGTGCATGCAGATACTACAGGGAGTGCTGTCCTATAAAGGACCTGGGATAGTTTCCCATTGTTGCTGCTGTGAACAAATACCACAAATTGAGAGGCTTGAAACAACATAACTGTTTTCTCTTACAGTTACAGAGGCCAGAGGTCTCAAGTTCACCAGGGTAAAGCCAAGGTATTGGCACATGTGTTCCTTCCAGAAGCTCTGGGGGAGGATCCGGTTCCTTGCTTTTTCTAGTTTCTGGAGGCCAACAGTATTCCTTTGTCATGAACCCTTCCTCACATCACTCCAACCTCTTACTTTCATCTGCTACCTCCTCTTATGAAGACAGCTACAATTACACCAGATAGTCCAGAATAATCTCCCCATCTCAAGATCCTTTAGTTTAACCTCGTGTCATTTAAGGTGACATTCACAGGTTCTAGGGATTGGGATGTGGAGGAACACCAGTCAGTTTCCCACAGGAGCCATTTCCCTGTGTCTTCATTATTCTAGTCAAAGAAATACAGTGGGCAAACATGCAGCCCAGCCACATGGGTTGCAGGAATGATAGGACACAGCAGTTGTGGGATGAGAGGGAGACAGAGGGCCAACATGTACTTTAGCTCTAATAGAGACTTGGAGTGCCCTACGAAGTGGAAGATGGATAAGTCATAGAGCGGAAAATGAACTTGAGCCTCACAAAACACACTAGCCGCCTCTCAAAGTGAGCACTTTATCTCTCAAATTGCCTCCACCCTGAGTGGTCTAATCCGTGTCACTGACTGGCAGCTCTGCCCGAAGTAAGGCCATCATGAGCGCAACATCCCAGTGCTGTTCTGAAGACAAACACAGACATAAATATCACAACTAATCAATAGTTGGAACTGAATCTTCCAACAGAGGACAATGCCACGAAGATTAAGATTCTTTACAGAGAGACTGTTACAGAACAAAAACAAAAAAATAAGATGACCATGTAGGTAAAAGCTACCATATTGGATGTCCTAGGCTAACACTTTGAATTTCTAAATATTCATTTTATAGGTGCTGAAAATTCTCTTGCCAGTAATCTGTATCAGATACAGAAAGACAGTTTCCTTGAAAAGCAGTGAGGCGACGTACTTTGTCAGAATAGATCATTTCCAGAATTCAATTTCTTTGCTCTGTGCTCTTCTATTTTGATTGTAAGTCCATGTTTGGATTTTATTTTTGGTTTTTTGGCCCATATTTTTATTTCTAATTTATTTTTATTTAAGTATAGCTGATTTATAATGTTGTGTTAGTTTCAGGTATAGAGCAACATGATTCAGTTTGATATAAAGGTACATATGTATATATATTCTTTTTCAGATTCTTTTCCATTACAAGTTATTACAAGACACTGAATATATCTTCCTATGCTATACATTAGTTTCTTGTTATTTTATACATAGTAGTATATATCTGTTCACCCCCAACTCCTAATTTATCCTTCCCTCCTTTCCTCTTTCCCCACTGGTAACCATAAATTTATTTTCTAAGTCTGTGAGTCTGTTTCTGCTTTATAAATAAGTTCATTTGTATCATTTTTATTACATTCCACATATGAGTAATATGATATTTGTCTTTCACTGTCTGACTTAATTCACTTAATATAATAATCTCTACGTCTATTCATCTTATTTATACTTTAATAAGTGATTGGTTTACTTATCCAATGAGCTATATGACTTTGGGAAACCTTTAAACTTCTCTGAGTGCCAGTTACTCTTTTCAAAAAAAATAGTGGACTATATAAAATAAACTCTTTAGGTAGGGCTCCCAATTTTTTTTCACCTCCCAGTTTACAATGAAGAAGATAGTTTAATGGCATATTTAGGTAAACAGACAAGGCAATCCATTGCCAGTGTTTCCTGGTCTAGGGTTTCTGCTCTCACAAGCCTTACATGTTCAGTTCAGTTCAGTTCAGTTGATCAGTTGTGTCCGACTCTGCGACTCCATGAACCACAGCACGCCAGGCCTCCCTGTCCATCGCCAACTCCCGGAGTCTACCCAAACCCATGTCCATTGAGTCGGTGATGCCATCCAGCCATCTCATCCTCTGTCGTCCCCTTCTCCTCCTGCCCTCAATCTTTCCCAGCATCAGGGTCTTTTCAAATGAGTCAGCTCTTCACATTAGGTGGCCAAATATTGGAGTTTCATGTTCAACCTGAAAGCTAAAGGATGGATACACCTGCCACCCTACAACACACGGTGATTCAACAATATGACTGGGCCCACAAGAGAGTAAGACCACCTTGAAGAATTAAAAGCTGGTGGGAGTGCAGCTCTGCAATCTCCTGAACAGATGATCTTTCACAGCCTTGAACCACATCAACTCCTTAAATCCCATTGTCACTAAAGTCATCAGTTATGTATATAAAAAGGAGATGGAGCACAGCAGTGCTATTTTTCTTTCAATCTTTGTTTTTTCCACTTTCTTTGCCTCATGCCAACAGACCTATTCTGTAATTCTTTTGCTTAACATTTAAGTTGCCTGGTCTTTCAAGTTTCTTGGTTTGTTCTTTTTTTTCTATACTTGAATTTTGGGGACCCATGTCTATTGTAAAATTGCAAGCTATTCAGAAAAGGAAAGGGGAAACTAAAATCCCTCCCCATCCCCCCAATTTCACTATCTGAAGATGACCACTTTTGATATTTTGGTGAAATCCATTCAGGTTATTCTCTGAGCCGACAGCATGTCTGTGTCCAGTGTTACATTCACAAGATTCTTTACCTCTTCGTCACTTAGTGATGGTCTGTAGATGTGTATCCATCTTCCCTTTTAATGACTATCAGATCAGTTCAGTTGCTCAGTCATGTCTGACTCTTTGCAACCCCATGGACTGCAGAACTCCAGGCTTCCTTGTCCATCACCAGCTCCCAGAACTTGCTCAGACTCATATCTATCAAGCCAGTGATGCCACCCAACCATCTCATCCTCTGTTGTCCCCTTCTCCTCCTGCCTTCAACAGGTGTTACTTTATACAAATTATGTTGCACCTTTATATAATTTCTATTTTCCATAATTTAAGACAATGTTTCAGATAAGCATTTTGTGCATTTTTCTTTCACCCTTTTGCAGCTATGAAATTATACATCTCAAAGGCTCAGATCATGTATGTTTTGATACACGATGACTGAGTTTGCTACTAAGGATGCATGAGCATGCCCCTTGATATTTTTTTTTTTTATTTTTCTGGCCCCATCCTTTTCCTTCATGCCCACAGTTGCCAAGAACTAACCAGTCCTCAAGATTCAGCTGCAGTGTCACTGCTCCTGAGAAGCCCCTTTCATCTTTTTCGGAAATGTACCCGTTATCTTCTCATGTTCTCTCGTGGACCCTTCTGCAGAGCTTTCTTGTAGCTCTTGTCACATGCGCACAACATATTCTGCATGTCCATCATTTTCAAGGCTGCTGGTTCTCAAAGTAGAGAGATCATGGGATGATATACACAGCATCCTGAGATGTTTTCTGACTTTCTGGGTTCAAATATCAGCTCCATCACTTACTACCTATGCATGTAAGGAAGGTCTTTAAGTTTCATTTTCCTATTTGTAGAATGGAGACAGATATAATATCTACTTCACAGGATAAGTAGGATAACTTAATGAGATAATGTGGTTGTATTAGTCAGAGTTTTCCAGAGTAAGAGAACCAGTAGGATGTCTATGGACCTCTATGTAAATCTATATTTGTGTCTAGATCTATCTATGTCTCTGTCATCTATTTTCTACCTAGAGATTTATCATGAGGGATGGGCTCATACCGTTTTAAAGGCTGAGAACTCCCACAGTTTGCTGTCTGCAAGTTGGAAGCACAGAAAAAGCAGTCCAAGTATAAAGGTCCAAGAACCAGGATAGCCAACAGTCTCAATTCCAGACTCAAGTCAGATGAGATGTCCCAGCTCAAGCAGCAAGCAGAGAAAAAAGAGGACAAAATCCCTCCTTTGTCTTTGGGTTCTATCCCGGCCTTTAAGGGATTAGATAGTGTTCATCCACATTGGGAGAGGGATCTACTCTGCTGAATCCACCAATTCAAATGCTAATTTCATCCAGAAACACCCTCAAGGACACACCTAGAAATAATGTTTAAACTGGGATTCCCACAGCCAGTCAAGTTGACATATAAGATTAACCATCTCATGTATATCAAGGGTAAAGTAGTTAGACCCAGTGATGAAAATTACACAGTATTGAGTACTCATTTGTGTCAGGCACTGTGTTCACTGTATTTTTGATCAATAACATTCATAATTTCTGGGTTACTTTAATAGCAGCTTGTTCCTTAACTTCCAAAGTGAAAGTCACTCAGTCATGTCTGACTCTTTGTGACCTCACAGACTGTAGTCTGCTGGGCTCCTCTGTCCATGGAATTCTCCAGGCCAGAATACCGGAGTGGATATCCGTTCCCTTCTCCAGGGGATCTTTGCAACCCAGGGATCGAACCCAAGTCTCCTGCACTGCAGGTGGATTCTTTACCATCTGAACCACCAGGGAAGCCCTAACTTCCAAAGTTAACACTTAAAATCCATTGCTGCTTATTTGATCTTTCTGGTGCTTTTTTCTGTCCTAATGCCCTTCAGAAGGAATCAGGCTCTCCAGATGAATGCTCCTTCTGTTTCTATGTGTTGATGCATTTAAATCTTCCAAACCCTTTGCCCAAAGGCCTTTTCCTGTCTCGGCATCATAGGTCATCTCTGTATGTCTAAACTACATCCATCTTTTGAGACATTCCTCCATTGATTTTTCTTGACATGCACCCAAATTTCTGTTTCCCTATTAAAATGTAAAGTAGTTAACATTTTCTGTCTGGTATTTTCAGTTTTTACATGCAGTTCATATCCTCCCTGGATGTCTCAGGTGGTGCAGTGGTTAAAAAAAAAATGGCTGTCAATATAGGAGACACAAGAGATGTTGGTTTAATGCCTGTGTCAGGAAGATCCTGCGGAGTAGGAAATGTCAACCTGTTCCAGTATTCATGCCTGGAAAATCCCTGGATGAGGATCCTGGTGGGCTATACTCCACAAGGTCACAAAGAGTTGGACACAACTGAATGAGCAGGCACACACACACACACACACACACACACACACTCCCCAGTAAATGTGAGCCCAGAAGACCAGAGACTGCAGACCATACTTACCCACACTTTATCTTCCCACTTGACTGGCAAAGTTACTAGAACATGTCAAATGTTTATAAAAGAATATAATCTATTTTTTAGATGTAGTGTCTACCATAATAACACATACTAATACTGTTCGAGGACTTATTATGCGAAAGATCTTGCTAAAGACTTTCAATAAATATCTTCTATATTCTTCTCAGTAGCCCTCTGACACAGTTGCTATCCTTATCTTCACATTCTCTTTTTTCTAGATGACTAACAGAGAGGTTATATGGCTTGCCCCAAGTTACACAGCTGTTAACTGGCGAAGGCAGTCCCGAGACTATGTTTTAGACATGGTATTTCTGTGCAGGACAGCTGACAGAGAATGGTGCTGATCAGAGATGATATGTCCTTCAGGACAGTACATCAAGGCCAAACAACACACATACATATCAAGAAATGAAAGGTGGGTCTCCCTCAGAGAGCTTACTCCAGGGGAACTTGACCTCAACTTAAAGAAACAAACCAAAAAGTCTACTCCCAACAAAGATGGTATTATTCTTGGTACCTTAACCCCAACACTTGGCTTTGATGCGCCCCATTAATGACTCCTAAATGCAGACCCTTTAAAGAAGTTAGTTCAAATCATAGTTGTTATATTTTATAAAACACAAAGGAATCACTTCTATAGAAAAATTAAAAGTAACAATTTATTTCTACTGTTCTCTTTATTGACTAATGACTAGAATAATAGAATGATGCCTATGCATGCCCAAAAGGCCACCTCCATCTCGAAACTGGTTGTTGGACCAGCTGCCTTTATCCTGCACACACCTTAAATCCACAGCTATATCCCATGTTTTGGGGACTTCCCTGGTGGCTCAGATTGTAAAGAATCCGCCTGCAATGTGGGAGACCTGGGTTTGATTCCTGGGTTGGGAAGATCCCCTGGAGGAAGGTATGCTGAACAGCTCCAGTAGTCTTGCCTGAAGAATCCACATGGACATAGGAGCCTGCTGGGCTACATACAGTCCATGGGGTCACAAAGAGTTGGACATGACTGAGCAACTAAGCACATATCCCATATTTTATGTTAGAAGATAGCAATAAGTAATTATGCCGTTGGTTTTAGGAAACATATTAGCCTTAATTTAGGATGATTTGGTCCAAAATCTAAGAATCATTAAAGTGCTTTACAATGAGTCACTGTAACACTCCCCCAGGACTCTTTCCCTGTGACATGAAAGACAGTAGCAGATATTCTAGAAATTACCTGAGCCAAACTCAGGAATTACCCTATCAATAAATATTTATTCAGTGCTATGGTCTGACTATAACTGAAATGAGCACTGTATTAATAAACTGAGCCTTTGTAGACTAGCGCTAGGGCTTTTTATACTATGAAATAAAACAGGAATTTGCTGTTTGTGGAGTTTGGGGTGTCATGCCAGGCGCTTCATATGCACAGTTTTATTCCGTTCTCACAACTGCCTTATGCTTTGGTGGGTTTTTAATCACTATTTTGCTAGGGAGGGATCCAGGCTTTGTACCCTTCAAGGTTTGGTGAAGAAACTAAAGACCCTCCAGCTTCTCTAAGCAAAAATATTTGTATATAGGAATTAGAGGCTTATACAACCATTAGAATATCATTCCAGGAAGGAAAAAAAAAAAAAAACAGGAAAGAAAAACAGGGAAATCATTAGCAAAATCCCCAAATCAGAAAACCTGTGCATAGAATCTCACCATCTGCGACACCAAAGCAAGAGATTAAAGATGTTCACTCCAAAGGAGCTAAAAACATCAGCAATCACAGGAAAGAGCCTGTTGAAGCTATCCACTACCTCATCCCTTTCTAAGGGCTCCTTCTAGAGCCCTATAAGGGTGCTATGACCTTCACATCTGCCCATGTTTCTGCCTGTAATTGCACTGGAGAATAAGAACACTGAATGAGATTTTTCAACATCTTAATTTTTTTTTGGCCACACCGCACAGCATGTGGGGTCTTAGTTTCCCAACCAGGTATCATACTTGTGCCCGCTGCATTGGAAGTGTGGAGTCTTAACTCCTGGATCACCAGGAAAGTCCCTGAATGAGATTATTGAATGTCCAAATCTTAGAAATGGAGTGAAGTTGAACTTGGAATATTATAAGGGAAAGACTTCTAGCTCATGTTATTCTCCTTCTATAAAGAGGACAACATAGAATGAACTGGTAATGATGCCAAACTGACTGCAGAAATTCAGAACTATGTTTATAAGTATGAGAAACTTGCTTGCAGGCATATATTAATAATAAGTCATTATTAGCAGACATGTCACCTATGTATTCGCAAAGATCTCATTTTAATGTGTGTTCTACTTAATTATGTAACTACACAAGAATGTTAGCCTAGGTAGCCATGGAAAGCTTCAAGGAGGAGCTACAACTAGAGTTAGTCAATGGAAAGGTGGGAGCACTATGAATATTCTAGAAATGGCCTGAGTAATCAGAGAGAATCATGCTGATGAGCAGCAAATTATTTGAAGGACAATAAATTTTAATATATTTTTTGAGCATTTCTTGTCCTGTCTGCAGTTCCCAAACCACCCCAGATAGCGAATGAATAATTGCTGAAATAATGATAATGATCTGTAACCAGTTATGCTTCGAGACATCTGGATCCCTTCAGATAGGCATGGAGGACTGAGAGAGGTGCATGTCATCCTCTGCCTTCTACTATTACTGGCTAAAAAAAAAAAAAAAAAAGGTGAGCAGAGGGGTGAACTCTAGGACCAGCAAGATTTAATGAGTTGCTTCTAGTCTCAGAAATCAGTAGCTTAGATGAAACTGAGGTATTTTACTTTTTTAACATGTTTTTTCCTGTTTATCCTATGTTGACAAAGATTTGACAGGGTGGGAGATGGAAGGAACAAGATAGTGAACAACCCAGGTATTTAGATGTAAATATAAAACCCATATCAGTCTGCATTTCAGAGGTACAGGATTTGACAATCATTACCCTGAAAACAGCTTTAGCTCACTGCAGACTTCCTCTCTTCTCTGCCCATTTTCAGCAACAGAGCCATCATGAAGAAGAATGTTCAAAGACATCACATCTATAACCTTTGCCAAAGGCACACACAATCTTTCGAAGGAAGACTCTTATTTTCCCTGTCACCTTTAATGCTGGATATACCAGCTGAAAGCTGAATTCCAAGTATCAGGTCACTGCACGGAAGCTTCCTAAAGATACGGAGCTAGAAAAGAAATCTTTTCGGAATGTCACTCCTCTTTCAGCTCACACTTTCCTGATGTAGCCCACTGCACTAATTGGCCTTGCTGTCGATGACAGGCAAAGAAAAAAAAGAGAGAGAGAGAGAGAGAAACAACAACATCATTTGTCAACATCTTATTCATGCCCATAATGAGCCCAGGTCTCAGTTCAGAGTAATTAATTGAGATGCACCCAGGAAATGACCAAGGAACAGCTTCCTTGTTCACATGTTGTATGAATGACCATGTTCTTTCCCTGGAAAAGAATCCTGTGCATTTTCTCCCATTTGAGTTTTGAAAGAACCATTTGGAATTCTCGATTATGATAATCAGATGGCTAAGAGTTTACATTTTTATCCAAGGTTTTAGAATTGGGCAGTTTTATTCTTTTATAAAGGGAAAGAACCAAGAAAAGGAATGAAGGCTTCCCAGGTGGCTCAGTGGTAAAGAATCTGTCTGCCAATGCAGGAGACCCAGGTTCAATCCCTGAGTCAGGAAGATCCCCTGGAGAAGGAAATGGCAACCAATTTCAGTATTCTTGCCTGGGAAATCCCATGGACAGAGAGGCCTGGTGGGCTACAGTCCGTGGGGTTGCAATAGTTGTACATGACTAAGCAACTCAGCACACACACAAGAAAGTGAAATAAAACTCGGGGGCCATTTCCTTCTCCAGGCAATCTTCCAGACTCAGGGGTCGAACCCAAGTCTCAAGGGTCTCCTGCATTGGCAGGCAGATTCTTTACCACTGAGCCACCTGGGAAGCCTTCATTCCTTTTCTTGGTTGAACCTTGGTTAACATTTCAGTTGGTAGCACTGCTGTATACTATGATCAGTCATGTCCAACTCTGCAGTCTCCTGGACTGTAGCCTGCCAGGCTTCTCTGTCCAAGATATTTTCCAGGCAAGTGTATGCGAGTGGGTTGCCATTTCTTCCTTCAGGGATCCAACCTGTGTCTCCTGCATTGGCAGGCGAATTCTTTACCACTGAGCCACCTAATCCAGCCCAACAAACACTGCTATTTCCCTGAGTTTCAATTACCTTAGGAATATGATGAGGACATCAAACATAAAAACTTAAACCTTTATTCCCAGTTTGTTAATCCTAATAGACAAAATTTTAGTTTTCACCAGCTTGGATTATATTTTGAGTATCTAGTTGCTTTGTGACCTGCCAGAAAATATTGACTTCATAACAGCGGATGAGTAAAAGCCATTGACACGTTTGGTTATTAGTCAGTGAAGGATCCCAGCTTTGCTTTGCTTCAGAGACTCACTGAAAACTGTCACATTTATTTCTTTGTTTACTGGAGCTCAGTTATTTTGCGACTGCAATTGTAATCTCCTCCTCAAAGGGCAGGAAACTGGTCTCAATGTAAAAGTTAAGTCAGAGCAAAAGAGACGGGTCTCCAGGTCCCTGTAGCCATGTTTGATCACAGGGAAACCTCTGGCTAGAAGCACTGGTCCACAGGAGAGTGTAAAGTGAGATCTCTCCCAGGAGTCATAAAGCTTCTGTTCAGTTCACTTCAGTCGCTCATTTGTGTCCGACTCTTTGCAAGCAGCAAAGACTCATGAATCGCAGCACGCCAGGCCTCCCTGTCCATCACCAACTCCCCGAGTTCACTCAGACTCGCGTCCATTGAGTCAGTGATGCCATCCAGCCATCTCATCCTCTGTCATCGCCTTCTCCTCCTGCCCCCAATCCCTCCCAGCATCAGAGTCTTTTCCAGTGAGTCAACTCTTCACATGAGGTGGCCAAAGTACTGGAGTTTCAGCTTTATCATCATTCCTTCCAAAGAAATCCCAGGGCTGATCTTCAGAATAGACTGGTTGGATCTCCTTACATAAAGCTTAGGATCCTTCAATCACCATTCAATGCCAGATCCTTCCTGCCTAAAGAGAACAGCATTAAATGGCAGTCCTGCTGAGTAGCTTCCAGGCTGATGCTATGTAAAGCATCTTGGTGCTATGTAACTATGCTATGTAAAGCATCTTTGTGAAACTATCCATTACCATTTGAAAACATCAGAGGCTTTAGAACTGCTTCAGGTCTTTCAAAAACCCATCTTGCATTCCTGCTAGCAGGAAGAGATTCAGTCAGCCAGAGTCACTCCTCAGCCCAAAGATTCAGAATCTTGATGCCATGTAGTGGCATCTTGCATCTCTGTAGATCACCCAAAGTTGAATCGTCTAATCGTTCACGCTCAATTTATTTGTGCTCCTTGGCTTCCTTCACATGGGCAGCGCAGACAGTCTGAAAGGAGGGCAGAGTGTAAAAAGCATTCCAATTAGCAACTGGTAATTCCAGTAATTGAGGAATCAGCCTCGAGGTGAAGGTATTGATTCATTTTGATAATATTATATATGCTGTGAAATTCTCTAATAGTTAAACTGCCACTGAGATCTACAGAGGTAATAATACGTGCTTAATAATGTTTCACACAACACTACACATCTGAAAATGCATTTCACAACGTGCACTTTTCAGCTTCACCGTGAATTAGCAGGCAGGAGCTCTGTGGACACTGCTATCAGCACAGAATCTCAGCGTTGGGCCAGGGAAATTTTCCTGTCAATACCTTCAGAGTGGGTAAACCTGTATGCTTATCTCCTTTCATCAAAACAGGGCTTGAGACACAGTCACTCTTCTCAGGACACAGACCAGAACTGCCATGGTCATTTCTGAGGTTTGGTAAAAAAAAAAAAAAACTATGGGCTTTCTCTAGATACTTAAGACTAGAAACTGGCTTTGGCTGTTACAGTGAAGGTTTAGCCTGTAGTGGTTACTGGTGTTTGTTGCTAAATAACTGAGGACACTAACCTCCTGGAACACGGGGGTAAAACACACGAAGGACTCAGGGGGAAAAAAAAAGCAACTATGAATATATTCCCCAAATTTTGGGAAATATTTCCCCAAACAACAGAAGAGCCCATCTCAGAGAGGGCACAGGAGCCTAGGGCAGCCCAGAATGGGGTCTGGTTTGTGTTGAGTAAAGTTGCAAAGGCTGACCTTGGCATTTGAAGCCTTGGTCTCCACCTCTAACTTTGCTTCCTGCCTGCTGGCAAGGACGCATGCTCCAATCCTCTCCTAGGGACAAATCATGCCACCCTGCCTGCCTTCAGAGTTTGTTCCCAGACTTCACTCCTTCCTATAGAAGAATTCCATCAATCTATGGATGAGACTTTCCTTTCTTTCCAAGCCTGGCTCTGTCCCATCTCCTTTACTAGAAATCTTTCCTGCAGCCCCGGGCTTCACTCCCTTCCTTTCCTACCTTGTCTCACCACTGGTGACGATGACCCAGTCCACACAGTCCAGTCTCACACTCCAGTCCCCTTGCTCCCTTTGCAGAGCCTGAGTGCAGTTGAGTGTCTTTTCTGGAGGGAGTGTATTATTTTTGCTTTTGTTTCTGTTCTTGCTTCTTTCTGTTGTGGGGGAAAGATGTCTATACATGATTCAGAGGCTTTGATACTTCACTCCCAACATTTTGAAAGCTGCAACATTTCATACAGCCAATAGTCCTCAAAATCAGGAAGAGGGAGCAGGGGAGAAGGTAGGGGCATGTGTTGTTCCAGACCGCAGCGGTATCTCAGGGGGAGAGCTCAGATGCCCGAGTCTGTGCAAACTTAATAAATGAGGGACCTGGAAATAAATCAGGGCAACTCCACGAAACACTCCTGCTTCTGATATGGCCTAAGCCTGACCATCAAGGGCAAGGCAGCTTATTCACAAAGACAAGTGTAAAACCTCCATGTTTCAGATAAGATTTAGCATTGATAGGGCTTCCCAGGTGGAGCTAGTGGTAAAGAACCCACCTACCAATGCAGGAGACAAGAGACGCAGGTTCGATCCCTGGGTCAGGAAGATCCCCTGCAAGAGGAAATGGCAACCATTACGGTGTTTTTGCCTGGAGAATCCCCATGAACAGAGAAGCCTGGCAGTCTACAGTCCATAGGACTGCAAACAGTTGGACATGACTGAAGCGACTCAGCACACTAACACAGATAATTCATTAATTCAGCAAGCACTTCCTGAACATCTAATCTATGCCAGAGCTCATCTAAGTGCAGGAGGTTAGAGCCATTCACAAGGCGAGCACTGCCCCTGCCCTCATTTACCATCCATACCTGAGTCAAGAATGCTGCGCATGAATGGGAGAGGAGTTTAGTTTCCTCTGCGCCTCTGGGAATCAGGTTTTACAGGGTGAATAAGGAGTTTGCCAGGAAAGAACAGGATGCACAAAAGCATGACATTTTGAAACCATGTGAGTTACTTTAGGAAATGTAAATTGAGATTCAAAGAAAAGAACAGACTAAAGTGGCCCAGACTCCTTTCATGGAGTGCTTCAAAATCCCATGAAATCAGAGCACTGCAAAATCATAGCTTGGCATGAATTCACTGTAGCTTTTTCACTGGCTCTAGATTAAAGCCCCAAATTAATTAAAAAGGTATCTACTCTCTTTCTGTGTCCACTTTGCCTTCAGAAGCAGCAGATAGTAAATGATATACATTATGAGAGTGGGAAGGACCAGAACTTCTCTTTCCTGAGGATTACCTCCCACCCCCATGACTACCTCAGGGTCCTACACATGGGGATAAAGTCATTGCTAGATTCCTGAAAGCAGGCACTGCTGATACATAGCAAGGAAGGAAAAGGACCGCCAAATACATCAGCAGGTCACACCCACCTTCCTGTGAGGCATTTCTGCTGGAGAAACTGCTCCCCACATGTCCTCTGATCACCACCAGTACATCTTTATGTCCTGGGGAAAACACATTATTTACCTTATCCCACTCTTGTGATATTTGTCAAATCACATTAACATTTGCACCATTCCAACAGCTTTGTTTATGGTAGGGTGCAGGATAAATATTTTATTTCCTGATGGGTGCTTGGGTTTTCTTTGCCAGCATTAAAATCAGGGTACAGTGACTGGAGATAGGAATCTGGATATTTACCAGTACAAGGAGATGATACACAGATGCTAATGAAAGCTCTGAGGGTAGTTTTCCGGGCTGTTGAATGTAATTTCTCACATCTCCGAATGGTTATAATAGGGAAACACCCTGAAAAGAATTCTCTAATGGCTGTGCGTATGTAGCAGGGGATCGTTGGAAAGTTAATTAGCCATGAAAAGCAGATCTTTTCTCATTCATTCATTCAGTATGGTGGACTGTGTCAGACTAAACATTGACCCTCTATGCCTCTCTCTTTCTGCCCACTTTGTCTCCTTGCCTCAAACCCTCACCTCTGCCGAGTTAGCTTTCCTTTAAAAAGCAAGATTAAAACTCTTATCTTGCTTTCTCTTAGCAGCTCCCCAAACCTCTCAGACTGAGGTATCTCTTCCTCTCTGTGTGTAACAGCACCACAGGTACACCTCCAGTATAATAATTAATACATTTTAAATTAATGTTGTGTCTACCTCATTGCATAGTTCACTGGACTACGATTCTTTAAAAATGGAGAGCATACTTTATTTTTCACTGTATTTACTTCAAACCACCTTTCAAATATGCGCTGAATATGGCAAAGATCTCAGCATCTATTAATCAATCTTTTCATTCTTTCTGGCACCTAATACATGTTTGGTTAATGAACAAATGAATCAACAAGGCAGGAGACCTTGGTTGACTAAGAAAATCACTTTATTTTTTTTCGTGTATTCTCAATGAGGGAATTCAGTAAGTATTGTGTTTTGACCTAGAAGGCATTCATGTATTCATTAAATCTTTTCACAAGAATTTAATATGTCCCTAATAGCAAGCAGGAAAGAGGGAAGATGCAAGCATCTAATCTCAAACTTCATAGAATCCTAAGGGGAAAACTGGGAGAAGCCAGGACTAAGTACCATAAAAGAATGTTGCCAAAATGGTTGCTAGAAAATTCAGAGAAAATGTAAAGTAAAGGCAGGATCCAGACACTATAATTTTGCTCCTAATTTCCTAGGACTACCCATTGACTCCAGGAAATTGTTGGCTACAAAATTTTGCAGACTCAAGACTCAGAAATGTGCTGCTATTGATCTTTCTTAATTCCCAATATGAAATCTGGCACCAAGACAATTTTTTTGTATGGAGTCAGCCTAGTGCAGTGAAATCTCAGTTGTTCAGCCTAGACTGAGGCAAAGGCTCAGAGATCTAGTCAGGATCCAGTCCTAACTGTAGCTGAGCTGAGATCTCTGAGCCTCATGCTGTGTGTACTCCGTGTAAAGCAGGGGCAATTCTTTCAGGCTAGATCATACTGCTTTCACCCAACATACTTTAGGTGGGTTCAGTGTTCTTGAATGAAGTTCCTCTGTCTGAAAATGCAGATCTCTGATAATGAAGATCTCTGTTCTAGTCTCCATGAAAAGCCTTACATACTATGTCAGATTCACTTCATTCCAAGAGACCATTCATTACATACACCACACAGTTCCTTGGCACAAACACTGAGGCTGTTAACTACAAAGGAAGACAGAACTGAGTGACTGACAACGCAATCCTAAGAACAATTAATCATTCCACATCTGATTTCCACTTAGAGCAAAGCGTGCGGCAACCTTGCTGTCAATCGTCTGCCCCAACTTGCAAGCAGTAACGCACCCTACCATTTCCATACTGAACAAGCAATTAGCTGAACGATATACTGCAAGCTGAGCAAATCTTGCCATGATAAAAGAACTGGCTTCGTGTTATCTTTTCCTTTGTATGCCAAAGATTAGAAAATACAAATTCAAGGGACTGAAGTATCTACAGTACAAACTGCTGATGATTTGATGTACCCTCCTCCCCCATGAAAGAAGGAGAACAGTAAGGAAGCTAGAGTAGCTGTCACCTGGAGTAACAGGCAAATTTGGCCTTGGAGTACAGAATGAAGCAGGGCAAAGGCTAATAGAGTTTTGTCAAGAGAATGCATTGGTCATAGCAAACACCCTTTTCCAACAACACAAGAGAAGACTCTATACATGAACATCATCAGATGGTCAACACTGAAATCAGATTGATTATATTCTTTGCAGCCAAAGATGGAAAAGCTCTATACAGTCAGCAAAAACAAGACCAGGAGCTGACTGTAGCTCCGATCATGAACTCCTTATTACCAAATTCAGACTTAAATTGAGGAAAGTAGGGAAAAGCACTAGACCATTCAGGTATGACCTAAATCAAATCCCTTACAATTATACAGTGGAAGTGAGAAATAGATTTAAGGGACTAGATCTGATAGACAGAGGGCCTGATGAACTATGGACGGAGGTTCATGACATTGTACAGGAGACAAGGATCAAGACCATCCCCAAGAAAAAGAAGTGCAAAAAAGCAAAATGCTTGTCTGAGGAGGCCTTATAAATAGCTGTGAAAAGAAGAGAAGTGAGAAGCAAAGTAGCAAAGGAAAGATATAAGCATCTGAATGCAGAGTTCCAAAGAATAACAAGAAGAGATAAGAAAGTCTTCCTCAGTGATTAGTGCAAAGAAACAGAGGAAAACAATAGAATGGGAATGACTAGAGATCTCTTCAAGAAAATTAGAGATACCAAGGGAACATTTCATGCAAAGATGGGCTCAATAAAGGACAGAAATGATATGGACCTAACAGAAGCAGAAGATATTAAGAAGTGGTGGCAAGAATATGCAGAAGAACTGTACAAAAAAGAGCTTTATGACCCAGATGATCACAATGATGTGATCACTCATCTAGAGCCAGACACCCTGGAATGTGAAGTCCAATGGGCCTTAGGAAGAATCACTATGAACAAAGCTAGTGGAGGTAATGGAATTTCAGTTGAGCTATTTCATATTCTAAAAGATGATGCTATGAAAGTGCTGCACTCAATATGCCAGCAAATTTGGAAAATTCAGCCATAGCCATAGGACTGAAAAAGGTCAGTTTTCATTCCAATCCCCAAGAAAGGCAATGCCAAAGAACGTTCAAACTACTGCACAATTGCACTCATCTCACACGCTATATGGAGAAGGAAATGGCAACCCACTCCAGTATTTTTGCCTGGAGAATCCTGTGGACAGGGGAGCCTGGTTGGCTGCTGTCCATAGGGTAGCATAGAGTCAGACACGACTGAAGTGACTTAGCAGCAGCAGCACACGCTAGTAAAGTAATGCCCAAAATTCTCAAGCCAGTCTTCAACAATCTGTGAACCGTGAAATTCTAGATGTTCAAGCTGGTTTTAGAAAAGGCAGAGGAACCAGGGATCAAATTGTCAACATCCACTGGATCATCAAAAAAGCAAGAGCATTCCAGAAAAACATCTATTTCTGCTTTACTGACTAGGCCAAAGCCTTTGACTATGTGGATCACAACAAACTGTGGAAAATTCTGAAAGAGATGGGAATACCATCCCACCTGACATGCCTCTTGAGAAACCTATATGCAACAATTAGAACTGGACATGGAACAACAGATGGTTCCAAATAGGAAGAGGAGTACATCAAGGCTGTATATTATCACCCTGCTTATTTAACTTATATGCAGAGTACATCATGAGAAACACTGGGCTGGAAGAAGCACAAGCTGGAATCAGAATTGCCGGGAGAAGTGTCAATAACCTCAGATATGCAGATGACACCACCCTTATGGCAGAAAGCGAAGAAGAACTAAAAAGCCTCTTGATGAAAGTGAAAGAGGAGAGTGAAAAGTTGGCTTCAAGCTCAACATTCAGAAAACTAAGATCATGGCATCTGGTCCCATCACTGCATGGCAAATAGATGGGGAAACAATGGAAACAGAGACAGACTTTATTTTTTGGGCTCCAAAATCACTGCAGATGGTGATTACAGCCATGAAATTAAAAGACGCTTACTTCTTGGAAGAAATGTTATGACCAACTTAGACACATATTCAAAAGCAGAGACATTTCTCTGCCAACAAACGTCCATCTAGTCAAGGCTATGGTTTTTCCAGTAGTCGTGTGTTTATGTGAGATTTGGACTACAAAGAAAGCTGAGCACCGAAGAATTGATGCTTTTGAACTGTGGTGTTGGAGAAGACTCTTGAGAGTCCCTCGGACTGCAAGGAGATCCAACCAGTCCATCCTAAAGGAGATCAGTCCTGAATATTCATTGGAAGGACTGATGTTGAAGCTGAAACTCCAATACTGTGGCCACTTGATGTGAAGAGCTGACTGATTTGAAAAGTCCCTGATGCTGGGAAAGATTGAAAGTGAACGGAGATGGGGATGACAGAGGATGAAATGGTTTGCCAGCATCACCGACTCAATGGGCATGAGTTTGAGTAAACTCTAGGAGTTGGTGATGGACAGGGAGGCCTGGCGTGCTGCAGACCATGCGGTCACAGTGAGTCAGACACGACTGAGCAACTGAGCTGAGCTGAACTGAACTGAAGGAAGCTAGAGATGGTGCCTTACCACAAAGACCCACCACCTACATGTTTCCTGTAAGAAAAATAAGATCACATGATTCTGAAAAGTGATTGATGAGATCCTAGAATGGGATGACTAGGCTGGGATTTTTGAAGGAGGAGGAGGAGAAGAAAGAGGAGTGGGAGGAGAGGGGGAGGGGAAAAGGTAGGAGAAAGAGGAAGAAAAGAAAAGGGGAAGGAAAAGAAGAATCATACTGGATCAAAGCAATACTAAATCAAAAAATGATCCGGTGCTCCATGCCAGAAATATACTCCCAGATCAAAATGTGCTACCATTGCTGTTATTTTGCTTTGCTTTGGTACCAACTAGGTCAGAAGTGCTCAGAAGACCATTCTTTGAAACAGTCTGAGCAAGTAGAAGAGCAATGTCTGTTGTTTCACTCTCTTCACAGTCCCCTCAGTTGTGGAAGTCCTTATCTTTATACCAAGAGTGGCTTCCCAGGCCTTTCTGCCTATCACCTGGAGGCTGAAACGTGATCGATGATGTTATACATGGATCTGCTTCTGTCCTCAACACTCGGCATCTTTAAGCATCCTCAGCTTTCCTTTGTTATCTTTGTACTTTTCTTATTTTATCCCTATTTCCATGTGTCATTGACTATTCAATATTTTTTTTTGTTTCGATCACAACATCTTATTAATAACCCTCTAAATGACATTTTATGATTTGGTATAACAATAATCTTCTAATTACAAGGTCCTCCTCTTTCTGGTATTCGTATTTAAAGTCATGACTAACATCCCAAATGTTCATCACTTTGGTTTCTGTGCAATATTTAACACAAGACATGTTGCAAGTGGATGGAACGTGCAGGTGAGAGAATGAATTAATGGTTGTATGTGTGGTTTTATTTAGGCTGTGGCATAGAGTTTACAGTCACTCAATTCATTTCTGGAAAACAAATGCTTGCCACACATGATAAAGAAATAACATCAGGGGCCAATTGTAACCATATATAAAAAACAAAAACAATTTAATCCTTACTAATTCAGACAGAAGTTCAGAGATAAGTTAATTTGCCCAAAAGCATATTTCAAGCAAATGACTGATCCAGAATTCAAATTCAGTCATTCGCAGTACCAGTAGATGTCTTTATAATATGAATTCAGCGGGAAAGAGAAAAAGGGAAGAAGGGAGGCAGAAACAATGTTCCATCTATATCCACTACTATACACTCCCCACAAACTCTCCAAGATGACTTGAAATCCCAGGATGAAAGTTTTGATCCCTTTCTAGAAAATATTTTTTCTATAAAAGATTTTTCCATCAAAATACAAATATCAGTAACAAGAAAAAGATTAATTATCAGCTCTCAGTCATCATCACATTCAGGACAATTACATCTGGCTCTCTGCCTAAGACTGACTTTGATAAGAACCAGAAGGAGCTAGTACCCAATATAAAGAGCCTCAGGCTTAGGCGAGGTGGGCAGCTACTTTGGTGTTTTGGTCCTGGCATTGTGTAACATATGCTTTCATAATGGCCTTCGGGGAAGTGTGACTAATTTAAGAAAATCTAATCCTAAAAAGAATTAGAAAAGAAAAAAGACAAACATCTCTGCCCTGCCTCCATGTGTATTTCAACCATAATCCCTGACCGCTAAAGAGATGTTTAAGACATCTGTTTAATGCTGCACACATGGCCTTCTTCATAATGGCCTATTCTTGGGCCCTTTGTATATAATATATTTCTAAAGAATTATTAACAAAGGTAATATTTGTCTTCAGATGTGGCTCCTGGTTTATAGAAAAACAATTCAAGAGCAAACAGATCTATGTTATGACATCTAAAGAAATACTCATCCTAGAAGCAAACCAGGTATCAATCAAAAATTGTAGAGACGGTCCATTGTTTTTTAACAGTTGTTTCATGGGAACAAAGTGAAAGAAGAGAAAGAGGCAGGGAAGCAGGAGTGGGGGTGACAGAGGGAGGCAAGGAGGGAGAGAAATAAAAAGCTTATCTCTAAAACTCCTTCATTGTGCAGAGTGGCTTTTTCCTATCCAGAGACTTCTAACTATTCTACCTATATAACCCATGGATCTGGGATGAAACCTACTTCAAGCTCCATATTCCTATTGGAAACTTCTCTATTTCTGTATATGGTTATCAACTTAATGATATAACAGACATTTACTCCCTCAAGCAATAGGGTTCTGTCTCTTTAAAAACTCCATTATCCAAAACTATTTTTCAACATGACTATCGACTGTAAAAGAAATTTGAGAAAAGGTAAACATAACAAATGACCAATAAATGTCAACTATGATGATAGCAATGATTGATAATGATGATCAGAACCATTGTTGCTAACAAGTATCTGAAAGACATAATTCATATTACGTGACTTATAATTTCCATATGCGTGTGTATCTTTTTGCCTAATTCATTTTAAAGTCAGTGCACAATTTTGTTTGTGTATCACACACACAGTCTATGGCTTTGATACTTCCAATTAAATATTACACATAAGACTTCAAGTTGATCACTTCTTTTAACTTTCTTTTTGTCCTTTCTACCCTTCTACCATCAAGAGAAAAAGTAAATATTGACTCTAAAGAATCAGTATTCCCCAAATCTCATAACTCAACCAAGACTCTTTCTACTGCAAACCAGAGGCCTCCCAATATGACAGTGCTCTCATGCTGAGGAAGCTCACGTTTACCTATGAGGATCTTGATAAGAGATCTCCTAGGATCTCTTCCTAGGAGAGTTAGCAGAAACCACATTGTTAGGGCAGGTCAAAGACTCAGAAAACTATATCACTACCAAGACTTGGCTTAAGTCAGACTATGTTCGCTTAAGTACCTGGGAGTGGTTGCGGGGAACTAGCTGTACTCTTTTTTTAAAAAAAGGGGGATATTTTATGAGTTCCACTGTGTTTGCTGTTTATTTATTGCTTATGTGTTTCGCTGTGTTGTTTATTGCTTTTTTTAAAAAGCACTCTACTGTGTTTCATTGTGTTGTTCTTCATTCCCTTTTTTAAAAAGCATACGGAAAATCCATTAGACAAATACATCAAACAAAACAACTCTCAGCTTTCTCTGTATCTGCAGATCCTAGTATAGCCTACATGATAGACATCCAATACCTGATGTTTAACCATCAATTAATGAGCTTGTGGCCCTAAAGAATCTCATTTGCTAATGATATCAGCTGTTTAGGAGAAAAAAAGGAAATAGTATCTTTATGGCAAGCACTATTAAAAGATGAACTGAGGCATGTTAAAATTTTAAGTTTATTTCAGCAAAAATTAATGGGACCTGCGCAGTGCCAAACTGGAAGTGGTTAGGAGACCTCCACCCAGGGAAGCTCCAGGAGAGATTTTTACAGAGAAGAGACAGGACAAAATAAGGAAATTATTCACTCAGTCAGTTCAGTTGTTTGTGATCAGTTGTCCTGAGGTTTCAATTTTGTAACCCTGAGGCATCTTCATGGTTAGAATTTGGTTTGCTTACATAGGCACCACTTCAGTCTGTTGGCCTCTTTAATTAATTTAATAGTATGCACTCTGGATTTATGAGCAAATAAGGGGGAGTTTGTTTAAAACAGAATCCATGTTCATGTTCCTATATGGCTCCTATAAGTCAGAACAGGGACATTGTTGAGTTAATCAGACTACAAGCAACAGAATCCTAAAAGGATGACAAATACCTTCTGATTAGTTAGTTCACTCAGTCCGACTCTTTGCAACCCCATGGACTGAAGCATCCCTATCCATCACCAACTCCTGGAGCGTGCTCAGACTCATGTCCATTAAGTCAGTGATGCATCCAACCATCTCATCCTCTGTCATTTGCTTCTATTCCTGCCTTCAATCTTTCCCAGCATCAGGGTATTTTCCAATGAACCCATCAGGTAGCCAAAGGATTGGAGTTGCACCTTCAGCATCAGTCCTTTCAATGAACGTTGAGGACTAATTTCCTTTAGGATGGACTGGTTGGATCTCCTTGCAGTCCAAGGGACTCTCAAGAGTCTTCTCCAACACCACAGTTCAAAAGCATCAATTCTTCAGTGCTCAAATTTCTTTATAGTCCAACTCTCACATCCATACATGACTGCTGGAAAAACCACAGCTTTGACTAGACAGACCTTTGTTGGCAAAGTAATGTCTCTGTATTTTAATATGCTGTCTAGGTTGGTCATAGCTTTTCTTCCAAGGAGCAAATGTCTTTTAATTGCATGGCAGCAGTCACAATCTGCAGTGATTTTGGAGCCCCCCAAATTAAGTCTCTCGCTGTTTCCACTGTTTCCCCATCTATTTGCCATAAAGGGACCAGATGCCATGATCTTAGTTTTCTGAATGTTGAGTTTTAAGCCAACTTTTTCACTCTCTTCTTTCCCTTTCATCAAGAGGCTCTTTAGCTCCTCTTCCCTTTCTGTCATAAGGGTGGCGTCATCTGTGTATCTGAGGTTAATGATATTTCTCCTGGCAATCTTGATTCCAGCTTGTGTTTCATCCAGCCCAGTGTTTCTCATAGTTTATCCTGCATTTAAGTTAAATAAGCAGGGTGACAATAGACAGCCTTGACGTACTTCTTTCCTGATTTGGAACCAGTCTGTTGTTCCATGTCCAGTTCTAACTGTTGCTTCTACCTGCATACAGATTTCTCAGGAAGCAGGTAAGGTGGTCTGGTATTCCCATCTCTTGAAGAATTTTCCACAGTTTGCTGTGATCTACACAGTCAAAGGCTTTGGCATAGTCAATAAAGCAGAAGTAGATGTTTTTCTGAAATGTTCTTGCTTTTTCAGTGATCCAACGGATGCTGGTAATTTGATCTCTTGTTCCTATGCCTTTTCTAAATCCAGCTTGGACATCTGGAAGTTCATATACTGTTGAAGTCTGTCTTGGAGAATTTTGAGCATTACTTTGCCAGTGTGTGTGAAATGAATTCAAGGGTGTGGTAGTTTGAACATTCTTTGGCATTGCCTTTCTTTGGGATTGGAATGAAAACTGACCTTTTCCAGTCCTTGGCCACTGCTGAGCTTTCCCAATTTGCTGGCATATTGAGTGCAGCACTTTCTCAGCATCATCTTTCAGGATTTCAAAGAACTCAACTGGAATTCCATCACCTCCATTAGCTTTTTCATAGTGATGCTTTCTAAGACCCATTTGACTTTGTATTCTAGGATATCTTGCTCTAGGTGAATGATCACACCATCTTGATTATCTGGGTCATGAAGACCTTTTTTGTATAGTTCTGTGTATTCTTGCCACCT
Source organism: Capra hircus (assembly GCF_001704415.2). Taxonomy (NCBI): domain Eukaryota; kingdom Metazoa; phylum Chordata; class Mammalia; order Artiodactyla; family Bovidae; genus Capra; species Capra hircus. The sequence goes on from NC_030833.1 coordinate 25,488,870, forward strand.
CTTATTAATATCTTCTGCTTCTGTTAGGTCTATACCATTTCTGTCCTTTATTGTGCCCATCTTTGCATGAAATGTTCCCTTTGTCTCTCTAGTTTTCTTGAAGAGATCTTTAGTCTTTCCCATTCTGTTGTTTTCCTCTATTTCTTTGCATTGATCACTGAGGAAGGCTTTCTTATCTCTCTGTGCTATTCTTTGGAACTCTGCATTCAGATGGGTATATCTTTCCTTTTCTCCTTTACCTTTAGCTTTTCTTCTTTTCTCAGCTATTTGTAAGGCCTCCTCAGACAACGATTTTGCTTTTTTGCATTTCTTTTTCTTGGGGATGGTTTTGATCCCTGCCTCTTGTACAAATGTCACGAACTTCCGTCCATAGTTCTTCAGGCACTCTGTCTATGAGATCTAATTCCTTGAATTTACTTGTCACTTCCAATGCTGTCTATGCATAATAAACATGGAAAATCCACCCAGTAGAGGGGGCTGTAGGCCTAAGAGTTCTACTTGCCATGATATGCAAATGAAGCAGATTTTAAAATTCTACTAATCTTTATATCCTTAGAGATATTTGCTATGGCAAGAGATATATCAAATATATCTATATATCCAATGTATCTTTTTATCTACTCTTCTACTCCATACTCTTATAATAATCATCATAACACAGAAATTGGATTCTGAGTCAGGGCATGGGTATGGAGACTAAGCAAAGGTAAGGTTGCATTTAATTCTAGGAATCAATATGGGGAAGAAGTGAAGGGATTAAAAAGAACTATTTGAAGTACTTTTACAGCAAGCTCATAAATCATTACAGTGAGTCAATTTTCTTGCTCCGTGCGAGGTTGTTAGCAAGCTCATACTGTGCTTAAAAAGTATTGCCTTATTGTGCAGTGTGGTCTCCAGAGTGGGGGTGGAGTTGATGGGACTTGATGGGGGGGATGGGGGTTGATCTGCATAACTGTCTTCAGAAACTTTGCACTGCTAAGTGCTGCTCAGGTTGTTTTGCACACAACCCAAAGAGCCTCTGGGGAAATAGTAGAGTTCATAACGAAGTACCCAGGACACAAGGACAAAGACTCCACATAAATAAGGGGACAAAAGAAACTTACTCAGAAAAATGATTGGCAAGATGCTTGAAGTTAGTTCTGAAGGCTGCTTTTTAGTAGGACATATTATTTTGGCTATAACAGTTATCTGTATTCTGACCCCCACATAATGTTTTGATTAATCTCAGTTCACTAAGGATATGGAAAAAGGCAACACTAAGACTAAGTCATAGGAAAGTCACTAATAGTTATAGCAATGATGGGGAGATGTCCCTTCTTCTCCTAGCTGCAGGCAATGAAACCTCAAATCCATCATGACTAGGATTTGGAGGCTGGAGATAGGACACAGCTAATGGTAGAGGCTCTTGAGCTGCATTAATGGGTAAGGCCAGGAGATGTCACAATGGAGGCCAATCAACCAGCTCTAACTGGACCATTTGGATGGCTCCCAAAGAGATTGTATAAGGGCCCTGCAGTCTTGTCCTGCAGGAGAAAATTTTAAGACCTGGTAATTCCAGTGGTGGTAGCTCAGAGACAAACAGATCCCAATCACACTCAGTAATATTTATTCTTGCTTTTTTTATAAAAATTATCCCCAGGTTACATCTAACTAAAATAAAACATCCCAACATGATAAATTGATTCGCTGCAGGTTCCTGGGTTACCTTTGCCAGTGAAGAAATATTACTAGTTTACTTTATAAACTTGCCACAGGGGAAGTGGCCATTTCAAAATATGTTCAGTGGGTTGGTCTTAATAGAAGAGCAAAATACATGAGATTTGTAATGACCTTCTCATTTGCCTTTAAGCATGTTCTTGAATTGACCAGCTAACGAAATAGCTGAAACTTACTGTATTATTCAGTATGACTGCTTTCACTGAGTAGGATATCCACCTTCTTGCTCCCTGCCCCTACTGTAACAACATTTCATTACTCTTAAATGGCCAACATTTGGCAATATAAATCTATTTTAACTTAAACCTTCGATCCCTTAAATATGTGGAGCATAATAGGTTCATGCAACGGATGAAATAATTTTAGAGCTAATACAGACTTTAGAAAATATGCAGTTAACATAACCATTTCATAGGTTGAAAACAGGGTTACAGATATTACTTAACTTTTCTAACAAGATTCAGCAGAGCCAGAAGCACATTTTAATTTCTGAACTTCAGTGTTCTATTTTTTAAGGTTAATGTAAGTTTTATCTTAATTAAAAATATAATAAGAATAGTACTATTAGTAATTTTTGTGAAATTTTGGTTACTATATTTTTAAATGCTTTCAGATATTAAAGTCTTGAAAGAAAATTGGCTAAGCTTCTGGTCTTAGGTTAAAACATAGTCACAATATCACGGCCTCTGAGAAGGTCCTTAAGGATTGGGTGAAGATGGCTTAAATTTATGAAAGTCAGCAAAATGAATAAACATAACTCAATAATTTGGACTATTCAAATAAAAGTTCATGGTTCACTTCAGAAGGCTTTGAAAGGTAGAATAGCTGTATACGTTTTAAATTAATAGAAATATAGATCAGAAAAGAAGGAAAGAAAAAAAGGGAGGGAGGAGAAGGAAAAGAGAGAAGCAAAGAAACAAGCATTTGGGCTCTTAGAAGATTTACCATTATTTTTCCACAGACCAAAGAGTATGATACTGAGGGTCACTCCAGCAGATCATTGAACAGAAACCCAGTATGGAAATAAATTAGACAAACGGTACACAAGGCAGTGTGCACACTGCTTTCTCTGCACCAGCCCCATGAGTGAGTGGGGCTAGATGAGCAGTCGGCCTATTCAGATTGAAAATAGCTGCCTTTGACCCAGAGGAAGAAAAATGAAGTCCTTTATAAGGTAAGGCAGCAAAAAAAAAGCGAGAAGAAATGTTAGGCCATATCTCCACAGTGCACAGCCAATGAGTTCAGAGTCATAAGAACAGTGTGATGGGGGAGAGGGTACATTACAGGCAGATTCTCTTCTGTACAACTGTGGTCAGGGAATAGAAACCTCTTTGCTTCTTTAAACTTTTTCTTTCCTTTCTACCCCCAATTTATTTAATCCAAATAAAAATGTATAGACCTATTAATTATGCAGATATAATCCCCAAATAATTATAACCCCAAACAGGGTACAGCATAAGTGTTATAATACATCTCATTAATTTTTTTTAATTGGTGTGCAATGTAATGAAGATCCATTAAGTATAAGGCTATTCTCCTTGATGGGGCTATAGGGTATGATGACTATTTCTATTCTCTTGCAGTTGAAAGTCCAATTAGAAAGTGATTCTAATAAATGTATGCTTGTGGTACAAGAGCCTAAGAAAGATTACCTGGGTGAGTTTCAAATTGTAATCACTGTCATTTTGGAACTTATAAACACTGAAAAATAAGACAGAGTAATGAACAAACTAAAAATATTGAAGACTTTCTAAAAGGTGGACGGGTATAAACTGAACCAAGGAAGGAGACCACAGAACAGACCAAAATAGAGGGGAAAAGATGGTTACAAAAGGAAGACATAATTACAGAGTTTGTTCAGATTTGATTAGAGAAAATAAGAGGGCTCTGGGGACTTCACCAAGGTGCTTAAACTGAAAAACTGTTCTTAGGGCAGCAGGTTGGTTAGAATCTTCTCTGTTTTATGCTTTTCTAAACAGAAACTGTACCACTGGGAATGAAAAGTAGGGCAGTGTCTCAGGTGACTACCCCAGGAGGAACAGAGAGGTTCTTTGCCACAAATACAAAGAATTAGGCACAACTTCTTTAGGAGTATATCCTGCCCAAGATTCCAGAAATAGGCTTCTGCAGTCAGAACTGGCATTCACATAAAGGAGAGTTGGGATTACAACTGGAAATTATAACCACACAAATGAAAAGAATCAGTAACTGAAAGGAATGGCAATTCATTCAACAAGAGGAAGAACTAATACTCACGGATTGGTATGAAATGCTAATACACAGAAACATAATAATGATATTCCAAAAGACCAAAAACATGCTGAATGTTTCCAAAGAAGAAAAATTAATAATCGAACAAAAAAGAACATTTACTTACAAACACAATACACATCAAAGTAGCCACACCATTAATATGCAATACAAGATAAAATCTGTAGCCACTCTAAATTCGAACCATTAGTTTTAGTATGGGAGAGAATAATAAGGTAATTGGGGGCACCAAAAGCCTCAGAAGGAATATTACCTATCAGTGCATTTGGGAAATACATATATTCCAGGAGATATTATAACAAGATTTTAAAAATGAAAAAGACAGGTGGTATTGTAATCATTAGTATTTCAGTATTACTGTATCTTATGATACTCAAAACGGTGGCGAGCAAGTAAGACTTCTAATTAATTCAAGAAAGATTCAGTTGTACTGAATAATATAAAGATATTATAACATCAGTAAAATCGTATATGTAATCAATGTTTTGGAAAAGGCATTGGGGGAGAGCACTAATGACTCTACCATGACCCTACACAGCATGGCTCATAGTTTCACTGAGTTAGACAAGGCTTGATTAGTTTTCTGTGACTGCAGGTTTCATTCTGTCTGTCCTCTGAGAGATGAAAATAAGAGGTTTATGGAAGCATCCTGGTTCCAGAGACTGACTGTGGGGGAAACTGGATCTTGTTCTGATGGGCGGGGCCATGCTCAGTAAATCTTTAATCCAATTATCTGTTGATAGGTGGGGCTGTGTTCCCTCCCTGTTATTTGACCTGAGAGCAAACCATGGTGTATGTAATGAAGATAATAACCTCCTTCCAAAGGTCCCAGGCACACTGCTACAGTCAGTGCCCTCCACTGCGTAGCAGGCCACCACCAACCCACACCTCCACTGGAGACTCCTGGACACTCACAGGCAAGTCTGGGTCAGTCTCTTTTTTGGGTCACTGCTCCTTTCTCCTGGGTTCTGTGTGTACAAGGTTTTGTTTGTGCCCTCCAAGAGTTTGTTTCCCCAGTCCAGTGTTAAATTCTGTAATCTAATCACACTGTCCTCCAAAGTCAAATCCCCTGGGGATTCTCAGTCCCTTCACCAGATCCCCAGGTTGGGAAATATGTTGTGGATCCTAGAACTATCTTAACAGTTTGATAATTTATTTGGTATAATTGCTCTGCAGTAGAAGTGATAAATAGATTCAAGGGATTACATCTAATAGACAGAGTACCTGAATAACTATGGACAGAGGTTCGTGACGTTGTACAGGAGGCAGTGATCAACATCATCCCCAAAAAGAGAAATGCAAAAGGCAAAGTGGTTTTCTGAGGAGGCCTTACAAGTAGCATGAAAAGAAGAGAAGCCAAAGTTAAAGGAGAAAAGGAAAGATATACCCATTTGAATGCAGAGTTCCAAAGAATAGCAAGGAGAAAAAGAAAACCTTCCTCAGTGATCAATGCAAAGAAAGAGAGGAAAACAACATAATAGGAAAGACTAGAGATCTCTTCAAGAATATCAGAGATACCAAAGGAATATTTCATGCAAAGATGGGCACAATAAAGGACAGAAATGGTACGGACCTAACAGAAGCAGAAGATATTAAGAAGAGGTGGCAAGAATACACAAAATAACTGTACAAAAAAGATCATCACGACCCAGATGACCATGATGGTGTGATCACTCACCTAGAGCCAGACATTCTGGAATGCAAAGTCAAGTGAGTCTTAGGAAGCCTCACTACAAACAAAGTTAGCAGAGGTGATGGAATTCCAGTTGAGCTATTTCAAATCCTAAAAGATGATGCTGTGAAAGTGCTGCACTCAATATGCCAGCAAATTTGGAAAACTCAGCAGTGGCCACAGGACTGGAAAAGGTCAGTTTTTGTTCCAGTCTCAAAGAAAGTGAAGTGAAGTTACACAGTCATGTCTAACTCTTTGGGACCCCATGGACTATAGCCCACCAGGCTCCTCCATCCATGGAATTTTCCAGGCAAGAGTATTGGAGTGGGTTGCCATTTCCTTCTCCAGGGAATCTTCCCGACCCAGGGATCGAACCCAGGTCTCCTGCATTGCAGACAGATGCTTTACTGTCTGAGCCACGAGGGAATCCCCGATCTCAAAGAAAGGCAATGCCAAATAATGTTCAAACTACCACACAATTGCACTCATCTCATATGCTAGCAAAGTAATGCTCAAATTCTCCAAGCCAGGCTTTAGCAGTACATGAATGGTGAGCTTCCAGATGTTCAAGCTAGATTTAGAAAAGGCAGAGGAGCCAGAGATTAAATTGCCAACATCCTTTGGATCATCAAAAAAGCAAGAGTTCCAGAAAAACATCTATTTCTGCTTTATTGAGTAGGCCATAGCCTTTGACTGTGTGGATCACAAAAAGCTATGGAAAATTCTGAAAGAGATGGGAATACCAGACCACCTGACCTGCCTCCTGAGAAATCTGTATGCAGGTAGAAGCAACAGTTAGAAATGGACATGGAATAACAGGTTGTTCCAAATCAGGAAAGGAGTACATTGTCACCCTGCTTATTTAACTTATATGCAGAGTACATCATGAGAAACGCCGGGCTCTATGAAGCACAGACTGGAATCAAGATTGCCAGGAGAAATATCAATAACCTCAGATATACAGATGACACCACCCTTATGGCAGAAAGTGAAGAAGAACTAAAGAGCCTCTTGATGAAAGTGAAAGAGGAGAGGGAAAAAGTTGGCTTAAAGCTCAGCATTCAGAAAACGAAGATCATGGCATCTCGTCCCATCACTTCATGTCAATTAGATTGGGAAACGATGGAAACAGTGAGAGAGAGACTTTACTTTTGGGGGCTCCAAAATCCCTGCAGATGGTGACTGCAGCCATGCAATTAAAAGACTCTTGCTCCTTGGAAGAAAAGCTATGACCAACCTAGATAGCATATTAAAATACAGAGACATTACTTTGCCAACAAAGGTCCGTCTAGTCAAAGCTACAGTTTTTCCAGCAGTCATGTATGGATGTGAGAGTTGGACTATAAACAAAGCTGAGCATTGAAGAATTGATGCTTTTGAACTGTGGTGTTGGAGAAGACTCTTGAGAGTCCCTTGGACTGCAAGGAGATCCAACCAGTCCATCCTAAAGGAAATCAGTCCTGAATATTCATTTGAAGGACTGATGCTGAAGCTGAAACTCTAATACTTTGTCCACCGGATGTGAAGAACATGCTCATTAGAAAATATCCTGATGCTGGGAAAGATTGAAGGCAGGAGGAGAAGGGGATGACAGAGGATGAGATGGTTGGACGGCATCAGACTTAATGGACATGAGTTTGAGCAAGCTCTGGGAGTTGGTGATGGACAGGGAAGCCTGGTGTGCTGCAGTCCATGGGGTTGCAAAGAGTCAGACATGACTAAACAACTGAAATGAACTGAACTAATGACTCTCCCCTAAAGGGGTTAACCTTATCATTTTTGCAGGTAAGGTAAAAATAATGATTCCACATAATTGTTGAAAGAAAATATAAAGTGATTATCAATTAAAAAATTGAGTCACCACTAGAACAGTAGTTCTTAAAATGATGTGCCCTAACCTGCAACATCACCTGGAAATTTTTTAATAATGAAAATTCCTGGGTCCTACCCCAGAACTAATAAATCAGAAACTCTGAAAGCAAGGCCTAGCAGCCACTGTTTTAACAAGCCCTCCAGATAATTCTGATGAACTCTGAAATGTGAGATACTCCACACTCAAGTAATAGAAAGAGAATTTACAACGTGAAAAATAATAGTAAAGAAAAAATGAACTACAAAAAGTGCCAATCAATTCAGCAAAAACCAGATTAGGCTGGGGCCAGGGGGAAGCCCATAACAACATGTAGTGACCAGAAAGTGTTATTGAAAGTTCAACACAGAAAAGTGATCACAATGAAAAGGCGAAGTAAAATTGATTTACTTTTAGATTGAGTAAATTTTTTAAAACAGACGGGTGCATTCTGGTAACAGATAACATACAAGAAAAGTGAGAGAAAAATGGTTTAAGATTCAGAGAATGGATAATAATCTGGTAAATTCATACGGTTAAAAAAAAGTAAGTATAGCAACATCAACATCCAACCAAACAAAATTTTAGGTATATGTGTTAAATGGAACAAAGAGAGATTATTCTATTTGATGAAAATTAAATTTGTCATAACAATGCAAAAATGAGTGTTCAATGGACCTATCAGTGTGGATTTAAAATATATAAAGCAAACAGTGGTAGAAATGTAAGAAGAAATAAATCCAAAATTATACTTGTTTTAAAATATTTCTCAGGGGAAAATGGGATTCTAGGGTGGAGAAAGTACGTTTTACTTTCAAATGAATTTACAGGTTATAAATGAACCATCCTAATTTTAAAAAATATAAAAATCTAATATTAGAAATAAAGCTTCTCCTTGATCACCTGTTCCAATCCCAGTCTTTTCTGTTACTCTGTGAGTTTAGTATTATCCTTCTAAATGTTATATTTTTTAATCACATTCACCCAATAAATGGATCTATAAAAATACACAATTTTGTCTCATTTGAGTTTGGCTAAATTTATGTAAATGAAATGTTTACATATTAATATGCATACTTCTTTTTGTTGTTGTTGTTGTTGAACTCTTGGAGTGAAAGATCTCTCACTTGGAGATCTTTCCATGTCAGGATATAAACCTACCTCATTTTATTTAACTCTTCCTTACCCCAATATGGGACTTCCCAGGTGGCACTAGTGGTAAAGAATCTGTCTGCCAATGCAGGAGACACCACAGTCACAGTCCCTGGAATAGGAAGTGGCAACCTACTCTGGTATTCTTGCCTGGAAAAGCCCATGGACATAGCAGCCTGGCGGGCTACAGTCTGTGGGGCTGCAAAGAGTCAGACACAACTGAGCACGTGCACACACATTGCCCAATATGCTACTCTTTATCTTACTATTTCCCCGTTGATGAACAATTAATATACTACTCTTTATCTTACTATTTCCCCGTTGATGAACAATTAAAATGAAAGTGAAAATGTTAGTTGCTTAGTCATGGCCAACTCTTTGGGAACCCATGGACTGTAGCCCACCAGGCTCCTCTGTCCATGGAATTCTCCAGGCAAGAATACTGGAATGGGTAGCCATTCCCTTCTCCAGAGGACCTTCCAGACCCAGGTATCAATCCTGGGTCTCCCACATTGTAGGCAGATTCTTTAGCGTCTGAACCACCAGGGAAACCCTACAGTGTTTCTAAATTTCAGGCCACTGTGAGTATCTTTATGCTCACATACACATGATTTATTTCTGTTGGATACACAGATACCTGGAAGCAAGATTATTAGAGTGAAGAGCATGTTCATTTAAAATATTAATGAATTATGACAAATCCCTCTCCAAAGTGTCTTATATATTTACCAGTACAGCACAAGGGTTCCTATTTCCCCAGAGGTTTATTAACACTCCATACTAAATAAAGTTTTGCCAAATAATGAGTAACATCTTACCTTATTGTTGGTATTATTTGCACTTCTCTTATTGGGAAATGAATCATCTTTCACATTTATTGTTCTTTTGTATTTGCCCTTTTGTGAAATGCCTTATTGTATATTAGATTTTTTTTAATTTTCAAATTCTGTTTCACTGATTTTTATCCTGTTGAATTGTAGGATTATTTATATATTTGGTACATTTGTGTATTACTTTTATGGCAAATATTTTTGCAAATACGGCACTTGGTTTTTAACTTTGTAATGATACATGGATGTTCTCTCTTTCAAAATATACAGTTTGCATTTTGCACATTTTTATTCATGTATTAAAAGTGTTTTTAAATTGTCATTGCAAAAACTGCAAACCTGATGACAAGGAAATAGATGAAGGAAGATTTATTCACTCCTTCTAAAGAGATGAAGAGAAACTTTTCAAGGAAGATAATGCTGGAGTTATCCAGGTTTCCAAAATGGGATGGACAGGTGACAAGAGTCTAAGAGCAGTGTTGGGGTAGAGCAAAATCTCTATTCAGGACACCAGTGTAGATTGACTACTCAGGACATGTAAGGATATGGAGAAAACTGGTATTAGAGGGAGGGCAGGGATCTGAAGAGGATGCCTGGTTCAGCATTTTGACTCTTTTCAGTATCCAGAAGTAGCAATTGGGCTTCCCAGGTAGCTCAGCAGTGAAGAATCTGCTTGCCAATATAGGATATGCGGGTTTGATCTCTGGGTTAAGAAGATCCCCTAGAGGAGGAAATGGCACCCCACTTCAGTATTCTTGCCTGGGGAAAATCCCAAGGATGGAGACTATAATCCATGGGATCTCAAAGAGTCAGACATGACTGAGGGAGCACATACCCATGTTTGACAATGTCACTTCAGGCGTAGAGCCTACCTGGTAATTACAAGGTAAACACTGGCCTCCAAGTAGAAATTTGCTTCTTCAAGGAAAGAAGACCAATTAACAAAATGTTTTATGGAATGAATGGAATGGGAAATCACACTCATCAGTGTAGCCCAAACCTGTGGCAGTTTAGGTCTAAGTTACATTCACACTACTTGACTCTTTGGCCTTTTCCACCACCAGTCTTCTACTTATCTGGTTTTATATTGCCTGAATGAGAAGCCTCAGATTCAAATTTCAATCTGGATAGTAATTAGTTATAAACTTCAGGCAAGTTACTTACTCTCTTGAGATCAATTTCCTCATCTGTGAGATGAATACCTAAGTGACTTAGTCCTAGGTTTTCCTCCTACCGTAATTTTATGTTTCAAATGTTTTGCATGTTGAATACAAGCCAGAAAGAACACTTTGCATTTAATAAACAATATAAAAACTGAAGGCATTGTTAGTTTTTGAGCACCCAGCTTTCTTGATACTTACTGAACAAGAAGAGAATGTGAAGAAGTGTTTATTAATGTGTCTGATTTGCTATCAAAGCTGAGAGGCAGAATAGACAGTTTTTCAAAGACAACATAGAGATGACCAGCAGGCACATGAAAAGATGATTCACATCACTAATTATCAGAGAAAAGCAAATCAAAATTGCAATGAGATACCACCTCATATCTATCTGAATGGTTAATCTCAAAAAATCTACAAACAGCAAATGTTGACAGGGATGTGAATAAAAGGGAATACTAGTACACTGTTGGTAGGAATGTAAATTGATTCAGCCACTATGGAAGAGTATGGAGGTTCCTCAAAAAACTAAAGATAGAACCACCATAAGATCCAACAGTTCCACTCCTGGGTATATATCTGAAGAAAACAAAAATGCTAATAAAAAGAAACATGAACCCCAATGTCCATAGCAGCGTTTTTTAACAAAAGCCAGGGAATGGAAGTAACTGAAGTGCCTGTCAACAGACAAATGGATAAAGATACACACACACTCACACACACACACACCCAGAATACAACCACAAGGTAAAGAATAAAATTAGCAATCTGCAGCAACATGGAGGGACTAGCAGGGTATTACGCTTAGTGAAATAAGTCTTTGCGACCCCAAGAACAGTAGCCCACCAGGCTCCTCTATCCATGGCAAGAATACTGGAGTGGCTTGTCATTTCTTTCTCTTGGAGATCTTCCCAACCCAGGGACTGAACACGGGTTTCCTGCATTGCAGGCAGATTCTTTACAATCTGAGACATCAGGGACACCCAAGTCAGACAGAAAAACAATTACTGTAAGTTATCAATTGTGGAATCTAAAAAATAAAACAATTGAATGAGTATAACAAAATAGACACATTGATTTAAAGAACAAACTAGTAGTTGCCAGTGGGGAAAGACAAGGGTGGATGGGCAAGAGAGGAGTAGGAGATTAAGACGTTCAAGATAAATAAGCTACTAGGATATATTGTTGGAGTAGGAAATGCCAACCCACTCCAGGGTTCTTGCCGAAGAATTCCATGGACAGAGGAGCCTGGTGGGATGCAGCCCATGGGGTCGCAAAGAGTCGGACACTACTGAACGACTGAGCACCGGATACACTGTGCTTCCCTGGCGGCTCACACAGTAAAGAATCTGCCTGTAGTGCAGGAGACCCGGATTTGGTCCCTGAGTTGGGAAGATGCCCTGGAGAAGGGAATGCCAATCTACATCAGTATTCTTGCCTGGAGAATTCCACAGACAGAGGAGCCGGGTGAGCTATAGTCCATGAGGTTGTAAAGAGTTGGACACGACTCAACGACTAACACACACATGCATATATCCTAGGGTATATTGTATAGCACAGGGAACATAGCCAATATTTTATAATAACTTTAAATGGAGTAAAATCTGTAATCACTATATTATATACCTGAAACTAATATAATATTGTAAATCAACTCCACTTCAATAAAATAAATTTCTGTAGGGGAAAAAGAGAAAATAAAAGAGAATAAGGAAATAATTTTAAAATCATTTTGGCAGTGAAATTAAGAGAAAAAAATCTGAAGTGATTAAAACTATAGATCAACCAATGAAAGTCAAAAAGGGGAACATGAAACACCTCTTTTTAATGCCTCCAAATAATCTCAAAGTGGGAAGAAAGATAACTGTGACAAGAGGGCCCAAGAGCAAGCAGCGCAGATAACAGAATCAGGCTTGCCAAGGAGAATGGAAGCCTCCTCTTCCTCTAAAAAGAAGTAAGGACAAGAGAGCTGATGTGGAAACAGAGGTAGGGAGGGGAACAGGGAAACAGGCAGGTGATAAGTGGTGAGGCTCACGTGCAGAGTCCCAGATTCAGCACATACCAAAATAGGATACCCAGTCATACATGAATTTCAGACAAACAACAGATAATTTTTAGTGACAGTATGTCCTGAACAATAAAAAGTCCCTCCCTCAAGTTATTGTTTACCTGAAATTCAAATGTAGCTGGACATCCAGTATTTTATTAGACAATTCTGTTCAGTTCAGTTCAGTCGCTCAGTCATGTCCAACTCCTTGCGACACCATGGCCTGCAGCACGCCAGGCCTCCCTGCCCATCACCAACTCCCACAGTTTACTCAAACTCATGTCCATTGAGTCGGTGTTGCCATCTAACTATCTCATCCTCTGTCATCCCCTTCTCCTCCTGCCTTCAATCTTTCCCACTATCAGGGTCTTTTCCAGTGAGTCAGTTCTTCGTATCAGGTGGCCAAAGTATTGGAATTTCAGCTTCAACATCAGTCCTTCCAATGAACATTCAGGACCGATTTCCTTGAGGATGGACTGGTTGCATCTCCTTGCAGTCCAAGGCACTCTCAAGAGTCTTTTCCAACACCACAGTTCAAAAGCATCAATTCTTTGGTGCTCAGCTTTCTTTATAGTCCATCTCTCACATCCATGCCTGACTACTGGATCTGATCTTAAGAATGATCTAGAGCAAGACAAGTGATAAAAACTTGGAGCTCTAGTTCAAGATGGAAAAATATCCTGCTGTCAACTATACATCTCTTAAATGACCCACAGGCTCTTCTTAATAAATCAAAAACTGAACTCCTGAGTTACCCAGATGAGAAATCTTGCCTTGATGGGTTTTTCTGCCTGCTGCTAAAATCTAGTTCATGAGCAAGTGGGTACAGAGCTATTTCCTCAAGATACATCTCAAGCTCCTTACATGTCTCTCCATCCCCACTTCCACCACTGTTGTTCAGGACACCTAGATCTCCGGTCTGCATGTGCTATGCTCAGCCATGTCCGACCCTTTACAACCCCATGGACCGTAGCCTCCCAGGCTCCTCTGACCGTGGAATAATTCTCCAGACAATACTGGAATGGGTTGCCATTTCCTATTCCAGAGGATCTTCCTGACCCTGGGACCAGTCCCACATCCTGCGTGTCTGCTGAACTGGCAGGTGGATTCTTAACCACTCTACCACCTAACTTCTGGCCTGGGTTAATCCAATTGGCTAGAATGGACACACACCCTCTTCAACCTTTTCCTCATTATGAGTGAATCATTGTATTTCCCTGCGTATAAACCCTGGGTTGCATCCCGTTCAATTTCATACAGAATCAGCCTCCTTACTATGGCCCACAAGGCCGAGTGTGATCCAGCGCCTGCACACCTCCCCCCTCTGCCCTCATGCTACTTCTCCACTCAGCTCACCTGAGTTCATGAATATGCTGATCTTACCTTGTTGGTGCATCTGCATTCATGGCTACTCTTGGTTTCAGTTTAGGTTTTATCTAAATATGACCTCTGTAGAGATACCTTCCATGCTGACCTTCTCCAAAGTGGGTCAAGCAAGTAGAGCACTGATTTGACTTCCTCCAATGACACCAACCTTGAGAAATGATATGAGTGACTTTGAAGGGCATTTCTGAGTCCCAGGTAGATGAACCAAAAAAGGACCATCTGGTCTGTAGTCTTTCTTATCTTATATTTCCTATACAGTTTCTATTCTAACCAAACTAGTTTACTTACTTTGCCAGTTCATTACATGAACAAGTATTTGCACATATCCTTCCCCTATTAAATTGCCTTCCCTGGATTTTCAACAGCCATTGTGCCATTTTCTTTCAAGTTCAACTTCAGTTCTACTTCCTTTATTAAATTCTAGAGCATCCCTCTGGCCTTCCTAACATCCACCTCCACTGTGCTGTGTTGTGAGGCAGAGAATGCTGACACACACCACCTGCACCACTGACAAGCTTAGTGACTTAACTTCTCAGAGCTTTAGATTCCACATCAATGAAAAATGGCTTAAGTGATGATGCTTACAATTTGGCACAGAATAAAACAAGATATAATAGCAGAGTTCCTAGAACACAGCAGACAAGTCACATTTGTTTCCATTTTCCTTTCTCTTCTTAGAATACACCACCACAGAATCTGACAATTCATATATTTTGATAACAGCAAACTGTTAAGGCAGTAAATTAACAGAGTCCCAGCACCAGCAAGAAATTTGAAAATCATCAGGCCCCTGAGTAGCATCTCTGTAGGTCTTTCCAGCCCAGGGCACTTATTTTTTTTCTTAAATGCTTTCAGGATGATGATGCTATGAACTCAGCCCTAAGACTCTCCAGAAAGAATTGTAAGCTGAGACTTATTCATATCTCATCATAGAGACACTTGGAAGAAGAATATTCCTGCCCCTTTACTCCCTAAACACCCATCTGCTGCATGTAAAGCATCAGAATTTGTTGGCAATGTTGAAGATTTTGATGGACTGGAAAAACTTTGTTCCAGATGTTTACTCCTTAAGACAGATATTTTTAAGGTAATGAATTAATATTAATTGATATCCATCCTTGCTTCTAAACTATATTTGCTTTAATCTAGAATGAAAGACTTCAGTTTCCCAAAGTGCTTCACTTTCAATGTCTAAAAACTATTTTGAATTTGTTTTAACTTGAAAAAAAACTGCTAACCTGTTTTTCTCTGTTAGCAAGAAAAGATTCTCAATGAAGAGGAAGAACGAGGCCTTTTTGTTTTTCTTTTCCAGAAGTATCCAAATTTTGGAAATGAAAAAGAGCGTGCATTTTAATTCTTAAGAGATGAGAGTAGATAAAAAAGTATTACCTATGACATGACTACAAGACACAGCACTGCAGTTTAACAGGTGTAAAGTATTCACTTTATTCACTTCACTCATCATTGTCTTATGTAATCACAAAATGAAATCTGGTCAGAGAATTTACAATCCTACCTGAATGCATCCTCCAGTTTCACTGGAAGTCTTTGGAACTTTCAAGCATCTTCTCTTTCCCATTTTCCTAATGGTCCCTTTCTGGACGTGGTACAAGATCCAGAGCCTTCTCCTTGCAAATCAGATTCTTTCTGATGGCAGCTGTATAATAAACAGATTGGAGATTTCAACATTCTTTCCCTTCACCCTCTCTATCCTTCCAAGCAAAGATTTTTTTCATCAGCTGAAAGGTGGGAGAATTGGAATCATCCTTCAGGTTCTGTTTGGCAAATAACATGACTCTGAGTGGATCCAAGATTAGTTAACTTAAAAGAGGAAACCTTATTTTGCAAGGGGATTTGGTTCTAATCAGTTTATTCATTTCTGCAGAGAATTATTTAAGTGGAAGGAAGGGGATGACTTGATCAGCTAGACTGGGGCACTCTCACAGCCTATCAAAGAGTTTATTTGTATTTATTTTACACTTATGCTCAGCAGGGGAACCTCTTGAGGAAAAGTACACTACGCATACGTACTAAACACCAGTCACATCAGTTTCCATGTTCTGTATCCTCACAAAACATGATTGGAACACAATCAATATGAAAATAGGAAATGCATTAAAAGAAAATGTTATTAGTTAAAGCACTTATAGAAACTTCTTATACATAATCATAAAGCCTTGGCTCTCATGATGACAGTAGACAGGATGTTTCAGGAAATTTCTCCCATGGCGACCAGATAGGCCACGGGCATTATAAAACCCCTGTTCATTTAAAGCAAATTTATTTCAGCTGCTGAGAAGAGCGAACCTATCATCACGCCACGTATCTTCTTCGACAGACTCAGAGGGGAGAGAAAACAAAAGCCGGCAGAGAAGCTGGGCCCTGAATTTAGGATTAGCATTCAGCAACACAAGAGCAGCAAAGAGTGATTTTCTAGTTTTTATCACCTGTATGTATAACATAATCATGAAAAAAGAATAATGATTCAGTTTATACATTTTTACCTATTACTTCAGAAAACAGTTTGTGACGTGACCTTGGGCAAGCTGTTTATCCTTAGTAAGTTCACTCCTACCCCCCTAATACAGAACTAGGGTGGAGTCTGCAGGGAGGTATACTCTTTAAAGTCAGATGGACCTGAGTTTGTAACCCCCACTCCATCAATGAATAACTCAGTACCTTTATGCAGTTTGCCTAACTTCTCTGGCACTTTTTTGTTTATACAGTTTAGATAAATAGATTGGTGAGTAGGATGATAATAGGTGTCTAATGAATATTAATGAGGCAACATGTATAGCAACAGATTGAGTAGCTATTATTACAGCATTTACTGCGCATCATGTACACACAGAAACACTGGCAGAAGATTATTGGAAGATGAATTCAAAGAAGTTAACTATCTGTATTTGCATATAGGGCACTACTAAAAGACAAACACAGGACAGAACTTTTAAATTGCAAATGCATGATATTAAATCTTGGCCCTTAGGTTTCTATGAAAAGAAAACAAGTCTGATCCATGCAACAAAATCAGAGACAAATAAATACTATTGGCATTGCATATATGGTATCTCGCAAATACCAAAGTTGGATCATTGGATTGCAGCAAGCAAGACTTCATGAAAAAGATGATACCTGAGGGAGGGGAGGATTGAAAGAAACCAAGAAGGTTTAGAAAGCTGTTTCAGACAGAATGAAGAGCATAGATGAAGACCTTGCATCAAGAAGAAAACAGTGGCACCTCTGGGGTTCAGGGAAGAAGTCACTAAGGCTGAAGTAGAGACTTCATCTAGGTATTAGCAGGAAGTCAGGCAGCTGGGGTTGTATTTGAAGCCTCATAAATTTCAGAGCCACAGAAAGTCTCTAAAATGGGGGAGGAGGAAGGTAAGAAAGTAGAGTCTGGTGTCACAATAGGTAAACCTCATTTATTAGTTGTTTCAATGTGGTGAAGATTATAGTAAAAGCCACCTAAGATGGTGGTTAGAGAAGGAAAGACGCTGGAAAGGGGTGAGAGGGAGGGGTTGACAGGGCCAGGTTTGCTGATCTATCCTCGAATTATTCTGTTTCACTTCCAAAGGGGCACGTCCACCAGGCATCCACTGGCAAACCATCCTCCACCATACTTCACGGATTCAACGATTAGCTTAAATTATTGAACAGGCAAGCTAAGTCTCTTCTTGCATCACTAAGGAGGAACACTGCTTCTTTTCTATTTTCTCCTGTACAAAGATTTACCCTTTCCTTTGCTTGATACCATTACATTTGTTCTCTTCCTGGAGAGCTGGAGAAAATTCGCTTTTCACAAGCCCATAAGAGCGAATCGGTGAAACTGCCCCTAGAGTGAACGTGTTACCCAACTAACAAGCCCTTTTACTCACCACCTCCCAGGCAAGCAAAGAGCCTTCCAACGGCGGTAAAGAGAGGAAGCGCCAGAGGCAGAGACTCAGCTGTGGGTTGGCCCTGCACTCTCAGTCTGTATTTGCGAGGTCTGACAGTTTACTTTGCGCCATGATCGGGTGGAGCTGTGCAGAGCAGTGTAAGGTGGCTCCTGAGACTTGAGGCGTCATTAGAAAGAATGCAAGGAAGAATCGAGGCTTGCTATTATTATCACCAGGCGCTCCTGCAGGAAAGAGGCCCTCGGAGACAGCCCAGTTGTACAGATGGAGCCAGCGGGAAAGAAACACGAACGCTTAGAAACAGAAGACGTAGCAGAGAAAAACCTTGGAGACTTAGCAGGGTCCTATCTGGTCTTTTCGCCTAAGGCAGAGGTTCTCAAAGTGAGACCACAGGGTCAGTATTTGCAGCTTCACCAGGGAACTTATTAGAAATGTAAATTCCTCCCCCAACTCCAGATCGACTAAATCAGAAAATCTGGAGGTGAAGCCTAGCAATCAGTTTTAACCAACCCTCCAGGTGACTCTGAGGCAAATGAAAGCTGGAGAACTTGCCTTAGGGAATAAACTCAGCCCCCTGAGAGCTTTTCCTCTCTCCGCGAAAAATCGAAGACTTAACCCAGCAAGTGAACTACATACAGAGTTAAAATCAGAATTCAAGGCTCCTGCTTCCTGTCCAGTGATCTATTGATGAGTCTAATCCAACACCAAGTGAAGGCTGTCCATAAGAAAAATTAAGAGGAATCATTCTTAAGCATCCCATTCGTTATGGAATTGCTCCTGAAATCCCACTGAGTCTTGAAATACAGAGATTTCATTTCATTTTAGGCATTGTGTTCTATAATAGTAGGCGCTTAGGAATGATGCACTCTTTTATACATTTTTGAAGACAATCATCTAATTGATTTTTATTTTTTGTCTCATCAAAGCAAATGATATATTTTTCTAGAATGAGTAATTAGATGTTCAGAACAAGCCTGGTCACATATACTGGCTTGCTATCAAATGGCCATTTCCAGTTTTGACCCTGCTGTGGATTAACAGTCACTCAATCAGCATTAGTTTATTAAGAGCCTTCCATCTGCATAGAAATATGCCAGGCTTGATATTATACATAACTAAACACAAGACCTCTGTCTTCCAAGAAATTTGGATTTATTTAGGGGAAAATGTCAAAAGATATTCCAAACTATATCCAAAAATAAATGATATGGTCTAGACCGGAAAGCCAACAAGAGGTCCCTAGAAGTCCTTATTTTCACTTGGTTCTAATTGGAGAACTAGACTGTAAGTTCTCTTTTTTCTATGATACAAACATTGCCTTCTGAAATGATTCTTCCAATGCTCCGTTATGTTATTCATGTATTTTCTCACCTGCTTCTACCTAAGAGTCTTGATTCAAGTCTACCATTTATTGCAGTTACATTTCAGAAAACAAAAGAGCAGCTCTCACCCTAAAAGGAAAAAAAAAAAGTGAGGGTGGGGGTTTGAGAGTTGTATATGCAGTTAACTCTGCATGAAGCAACTGATGCTCATCTATAATAGGAAATGGAACAAGATGTGTTTTCCCCAGTCCTCTGGGGAAATCATTCAAATATACTACTTATCAAACTCCAATAATGTTCCTGCTTCTGCCTGTTTGCTTTGATGAAGCTGATAATAACAGAAATCTACATTTATTTGCATTTTTCTACTAGAAGTCACCGAAGCATCCCAGAATATCGTTTTTAAGTGCAAATGCGTATAAGTGGCAAAAATATACAATGTCACATAAATGCAGGCAGGAGAATTCAAAAGTGGGATTCATTTCAAGAATGAGCTGTGAGCTTGCTCTCCTCTCCTTGGTGTCCTGACCTGGAAAACAACATGAGGAAGTGTGTGTAAATACATATGGGAAGTGTTTCTTCCCAGCAAAGTAACGGAAGGGCATTATTGTCCCTATTTTATCATATAACAGACTAAATGATGAAAGGAAACATGCCCAGATTTTACATGGGAAAATGACACTGGAGTTCCTGACTTAAATCTCATGTTCTTTGCTCTTACCATGTTAAATATCTAAGGCAATGTTCCAGTTTATCTCTAATTCCTGAGCTGAAATAGGAGTGAATCTTCTAAAATTAAGGTATAGGTTGCTGATTGCATGAACTAATACAATGCATTATTTATATATTATTGACTTTTTCAAAATTATTCTTTCTTTAAAATTATTATTATTGTTGTTATAAAATTGAAAGTAATATGAAGACAAATATAAAGCAATATAGTATATCTGGTAATCATCCTTGGATTCCAACCTCAGTGACTTTGTCTAAAAGCAAGCAAAAATATGCTTTTATAATAAATTCATGTAGGGATAAGGGTACCGTACACAATGTTCTGCAACTGGTTGCTTTGTTTGGATACTTGTTTTGCTGTTGTTTTGTTTTTATCTTAGCAATATGTCTTGAACATCATTTCATACCATCCTACATATTGCTCTCTGATTCAGTGGTATAGAATAAAACACTGTATGGACGGTATTTTAATCAGTCTTTTTCCAAGTCTTTTACTGTAACACAAAATGCTGCAAACATCCACCTTAAAGACTTTTAGAAACTTGAGTATCTTTCTTTTTGAAGTTTATAGCAGACATAATGTGTTCAATTTTCACATTGCGGCACCTCTTGTTTCATGATTGACTCTCTCTGAGAAAGTCTTTGAATATTCTTAGATTTTGGAAGCCTTCATTTTACTCCTAGAGGAAAACAACAGTCATTAACCAAGAGGACAATGAGAGGATAAAAAATTGCAGAGAAGGGCTTTTTTTTTCTGAGTTTCAGTCTCTTCATGATGACAGGGGTCAACTGTGGGAGAACAGAACATTGTAGACGTATATCTGATTATTATTATGAGTAGAGATATGCTACATTTTCTTTTAGGGCCATTTGAACACCATCCAACAGATAAAAATGATGCCAATAAATCTATATTTTTAAAAGCCGTACGAAATATCCTGCAATCAAGTCTTTGTCAATGTTAAAGGAACTCCCTCAATGAGTGATGCAAAAATTTTTCTATCACCTAACAGTTTTAAGTTAATTTTTATTTGTTATCAAGATGATTTACCTATCTAAAGTAGAATTATCCTGTTTATTTTACACTCCCCCATCGTTATATAAATAATAATAGCTTACTATGATTTTTTTAGTGGCTTTTTGAATTTTATACATATTTGGTTTCTTACAGTTAAACAGCTAAGGATTTTTAGTTCTATTCCTCAAACATCCCAAAACTTTTTACAATCTTTCCTGTACCACCGCTGCTAGAATCCTCCCAATGTAATTACATCACTTTTGGAGAGACTTAACCAAATGTTGGATTTCTTCATTATTATAATTATTTGTACATTTAAGTGCAAAACCAGAGTGCATAACTTCCTATGTTCTCATACCGACTTGTCCTTGTTTTCTCTTTAAAATATTCTGAGAGAGTTATCAAATGCCTATAAATGGTTTTGTCCAAATGCTCAATATTTCCAAAAACAGCCTCAGTTTACATTTATTGTTTTCCTTTAAGTCAACCCTCTTGCTGTTCCTCAACTTCCTGCTTCGATCTAAACTGGCTGTTTTCTCAGTAGACATGGGGTTTAATCTTTCGCCTCTCATTTGGTTGAGATTTCCTCTCTCTAGATCCTAAGTCCCATTCTTTTTCCTTTGTGTTGCTGAGTACACTGTGCTGTTCTTAGTCACTCAATTGTGTCTTTGCGACCCCATGGACTATAGCCCACCGGGCTCCTTTGTCTATGGCGTTCTCCAGGCAAGAATACCAGAGTGGGTTACCATGCTTCCTCCAGGGGATCGTCCCAACCCAGGGATTGAACCCAGGTCTTCCACATTGCAGGTGGATTCTTTACTGTCTGAGTCACAAGGGAAGCCCAAGAATATTAGAGTGGATAGCCTATCCCTTCTCCAGGGGAACTTCCCAACCCAGGAATGGAAATAAGGTCTCCTGCATTGCACTAGCTGGTAGCTTTCTAAGAAACAGTGCTTGGAAGTACACTTTCTGAGTCTTTTTACAATACAGAAATATATCAGTTATACCTTGGACCAATAGTGGTGGCTGGTGTGGTGAAGAATTCAAGTTTGGAAATAACTTCCTGTCAGCATTTGGCAGGCATAACTCTGCAGTCTCCTGGCATGCAATGCGGGAAGTCTGATGCCATTCTTATTCTTGAAAATTTGGAAACTTCATTCAGCTACTGGTATTGCAATAAGGCCTGATGAGGGGGCTTGGTGTGGATTTTTTTTTTTCACCTAATGACCTCTTTCAGTGATGAAGACACATACCTTCCTATTATGGGAATTTCCTTTATGATTTATTAGATAATTCCTAAGGCTTTATTTCATTGATTCTCTCTTTCTGGGGGATTTTTGTTTAAATTCTGCCTTCCAATCCCTTTATTGATTGGAGGAAGGGCTTCCTTTTTTTTTTTTTAAGCTTATTTTCATTATCCCTACTGCCATTTACAGCACTCTGTTTTTGATTTCAAGTCTATAGCATGTTCTCTTAGCTCTCCAAAATAATTAAAAATTAATAATATTTTTGACATATCATTGTGTTCCCTGTGTTGAATCAATTTTTCTCAACTTTCTTTTTATCAGTTTCTATTGAAGTTTCTCCTGGAGTATCTGGAGTATCTGGTACTGCTTGGTTCTCAGCTTGTACTGTAGAGTAAGGCATTACAATAGCTAATAGAATCTCCAGATGCTGATGCCAGGGGAGTTCTTTCTAACTAGAGGACTTCACTGGAGAGTGATTGGGTAGCCAGTTTAATTCTTAACTGTAATTCCTTCAAATACAAATATCTTCATTCTTTAGAGTTGTTCGATATCTCATAAGAAAATGTCTCAGTCTTTTGCCTGAGTGTATGAGGGTGTAAATGGGTGGGTAATATATCTTACTGATCTTACACTGGAAACAGGCTGCTGCTGCTGCTACTGCTAATGCTGCTAAGTCACTTTAGTCTTGTCCGACTGTGCGACACCATAGACAGCAGCCCACTAGGCTCCCTCATCCCTGGGATTCTCAAGGCAAGAATACTGGAGTGGGTTGCCATTTCCTTCTCCAGTGCATGAAAGTGAAGAGCGAAATTGAAGTCACTCAGTCGTGTCCGACTCTTAGCGACCCCATGGACTGCAGCCCACCAGGCTCCTGCGTCCATGGGACTTTCCAGGCAAGAGTACTGGAGTGGGGTGCCATTGCCTTCTAGGGTGAGTTATGATCCACTTTTCATGCTTTCCTAAATGCCCATATTTTCTCTCTGGTACCTCAACAAAACTCACTACCAAAAACACCAGAACCACTTATATCAGTTGTGAGACCCACAGTAAAAAAAAAAAAAAAGAAAAACAAAAAAATAATAATAAGGTTCATTGTTCAAACACAATATTATTAAGAATTTCAATACTATAGCAGCAAAGCATTAAACAAGCAAGGGGCCCTTGTGAGTATGAGATTCTCTGTTATCATACAGGTTGCACAGTCATGAACGTGATCCAGACATACACACTCTCCCCCACTCTGCCTGGATCAGTTTTTCCAGAAAGGAATGAACATTCTGTCTTCCGACAGGTGGGAATAGGGTAATTGTTTGGCTAAAAGATCACCTGACCTGCCCCTTGAGAAACCTATATGCAGGTCAGAAAGCAACAGTTAGAACTGGACATGGAACAACAGACTGGTTCCAAATAGGAAAAGGAGTATGTCAAGGCTGTATATTGTTACCCTGCTTATTTAACTTCTATGCAGAGTACATCATGAGAAACGCTGGGCTGGAAGAAGCAAAGCTGGAATCAAGATTGCTGGAGAAATATCAATCACCTCAGACATGCAGATAACACCACCTTTACGGCAGAAAGTGAAGAGGAACTAAAAAGCCTCTTGATGAAAGTGAAAGTGGAGAGTGAAAAAGTTGGCTTAAAGCTCAACATTCAGAAAACAAAGATCATGGCATCTGGTCCCATCACTTCATGGCAAATAGATGGGGAAACAGTGGAAATAGTGTCAGACTTTATTTTGGGGGCTTCCAAAATCACAGCAGATGGTGATTACAGCCATGAAATTAAAAGACGCTTACTCCTTGGAAGAAAAGTTATGACAAACCTAGATAGCATATTCAAAAGCAGAGACATTACTTTGCCAACAAAGGTCCATCCAGCTATGGTTTTTCCAGTGGTCATGTATGGATGTGAGAGTTGGACTGTAAAGAAAGCTGAGCGCCAAAGAATTGATGCTTTCCAGCTGTGATGTTGAAGAAGACTCTTGAGAGTCCCTTGGACTGCAAGGAGATCCAATCAATCCATTCTAAAGGAGATCAGTCCTGGGTGTTCATTGGATGGACTGATGCTAAAGCTGAACTCCAGTACTTTGGCCACCTCATGCGAAGAGTTGACTCATTGGAAAAGACTCTGATGCTGGGAGGGATTGAGGGCAGAAGGAGAAGGGGACGACAGAGGATGAGATGGCTGGATGGCATCACCGACTCGATGGACATGAGTTTGAGTTCACTGTGGGAGTTGGTGATGGACAGGGAGGCCTGGCGTGCTGCGATTCATGGGGTTGCAAAGAGTCGGACACAACTGAGTGACTGAACTGAACTGAACTGAAAAGACATGATAAGGAAAACCTGGGGGATGAGTTTTAAGCCCATCCACAAGTTTTTCATATTAGATTAATACCTCATTCCCATTTTTCCATAGCATGATTCTTGGAAACACTTAGAATCTAAGCTTTTCAGGGCTTTATGGGAAAGCCATTTCTCACAGTTTCATATATGGAGTTTTCTCTTCAATATGAGTTATTTTTCTTCTTTTCATCTTTCCCAACCTTGATGATATTTCTTATCTTGTCTCCTCTCTCATTCTGCTTGTGCTGTTGTGTTAATACTTTGTGTTTTTTACTGTCATTTGGAGGGTATATCAAATGGAATACATATATATATATATATAAAGCATTTCATTTAAGTCACCATTTTAACCAGAATCATGGCAGAGTTTTTAGCCATTTTCTTCTTGTATTAATATAACTCATTTTACCCTTCAATTACTTCATACGTTTCCACATTTTGCTAATAAAAGGATAAATTTTACTTTGCTGAGTCATTTAGTATTTTGAATTTTAAGATATTTTGCTCTCAAATGCCCATTTCTATTGATACCTTTTCTTCCCAATCCTTTAAAAAAAAAAGCACATTTTCTATAAAATATACTATGTTGTATTCTTATTGACCCAAATATTTCAGGGCAGGGTATATCTTGTTCCAGCCAAATTGCTTCCTGAAGAAGATAAGATATTGAGTTTTTAATTGAAAAGCATTATAAAACATGTTGTTTTGTATTAACTCACATATAATCAGTGGTTAACTATTTTCCATTGGTTTCAAGACAAAAGCCTCAAATTTAATTAGAACTCTAAGGTACAGCCAAGAACTTAGTGACTGATAATCATTCTGATGAAACTGAAGCTTGAAGAAGTTGGATGATAGTAGAAAATCTTCAGTCTTAATGAAGGAATGGATTGTGCTGAGCTTACAGTGTTTGTATATATACAGACACAATACCATTTTAAATGGGATTATTGGTTCAGACTGGAAACAATGCTATCAAGTGTGCCTTTCTAGAACTTCACTTTAAATTAGTACCAGTGTGCTGTGTTAGTGCCCAAGTGTTTAGCATAGCTGAAGAGACAGTAAACTACCAAAAGAATTAATTGGACCAGATCCAAGTTCTCAATTATCTCAGCCATCTCACAATCATAGAAGCCAAATAAAATCCAGATCTCCCAACTGGTAGTGTACTGATCATCTAATTAGGAACCAAAACTGTCCAAGGTAATTTAAGATCAGGCCTCATTCTATAGTGAGATAGATGTCTTGTCAAAAATCTGATAAAATATTCATAACTACAACTTATTTGACTCAGATGTCACTCAAGCCTAATTGTGGAATGGAGACTGTAAATAAGGCTTTATGTTTTTCTTTTTTTTTTCTTGTGAATATTTGAAAAAAAAAAAAAAAAGCACTTTTCTGTCCTGTTTTATTTCCCTGGGACTATAGGAATGTCTTCACTACATTTCTTAGAGTTGGGAAAATAAATGAGTATCTATGAGGAGATGTAATTCACTTTGTCAGACAACTATTTTGGAGGGAGGTAATTAAGATGTTCTACTTGTAGTTTGACCTGCTCTACCATGGCCTTTCTTGAGAGAGAGAAAGATGGATAGAAGTGGGATTCTGGAGTTAAAGATCTTATTAGTCCTGATCATAGAAAACTGAAGACTCTTAAGAGGTCATTCTTTGCATCTATCCACCTGACAATAGACCTCCGAAGTTTATTCTCATGAAATTGAAGGTTACTGACTTTTAATCTTACAAAGTTAACATCTTATTTTATTTATCCAACAATGGAAAATAATTCTAATTACTCTTGGCTCAACAGATTTAAGTTGTATAGTGAATTTTCTTTATCAGACTTCTCTAATGAGTAGTATTCCACTGACAACATTATCTTCATGTTCTCAAAACTAGAGTGAACTTGTGATAATGTATAAGGAAACTAGCTGGAAATTCTAATCTCTAATTCGGGTTTGTGATCTACTCTGCGTGGACTTGAATAAATTTCTTAGATTCTTTAAATTTCATTAACTACTCTCTTTCAATTGAGAATATCATGGCTCACTTTTTAAATCTGATTCATCGTGCTTCCTCTGCATCAAGCCTTCTACCTGGTCTACCTGAAACTAGAGCTATTATCTTATTTTTAGTCCCTATAATAATCCTACTGTAAGATAAACCATTAATATATGTATCAGAAGGTAAGTTACTTGAAGGAGACCACATAGTTCATAAGCAAGAAAATCAGAATCATAATTAAATCAACATGATGACACAATTTATAACCCCGACATACTACTGTATTTGACTATAGACAAACCATTTTCATCTCATTTCAATACCCGAGTCCTAATCTATGTAGTGGCATGAAAATTAGGGCTATGATAGGGTAAAATAAGACAATACATATACATGGCAGTTAGACCTGTGCACCTGTGAAATGAAATTATTGTTATTATAATGATTAACTTAATATGTTACTATGAAAAGTTTTGGGCATCTCCAGGGCTTATCACTTAGGTTCCATTGTTACCCATTAGCTGGCTGGAAAGTTTCTAAATTAGGAATAGGCAGGACTCTGCAACAGGGACTAGCATATTCCTCAGAAGACTTGACAGCTCCCCATGCCCCACTGTCTCCTAGGAGTTTATTCAAACCATTGTCAGATGGAAGGCTGAGAAGTGCACAATTTCTTAGTTTATATCAGCAAGAAGAAGCCTTCCCTATTAGCCAAAGCTCCTATTCTAACACCAGAATGTTGAGACCATGACAACTGGCTTTTCTCCTCCTGGGCTTCAGGATATCTCACAAAGACTGAACAGATATACACAGTTAGGACTTAGAGGGAAAGAGTTAGATTTGGAACAGCTTGCTCTTGTGGCTCAGACAGTGAAGAATCTGCCTGCAATGCAGGAAATCTGGGTTTGGTCCCTGGGTTGGGAAGAGCCTATGGAGAAAGGAAGGGCTACCCACTCCAGTATTCTTGCTTGGAGAATCTCCATGGACAGAGAAGCCTGGCAGGCTACAGTCCATGGAGTCACAAAGAGTTGGGCATGAGTGAGCAACTAACACTTTTACCACTTCCAAAATCTATCACTAATGTTAGCACCTTTGTTAGGGGAACCATTGACTGAAACTGTCTGCCTTGGCCAGACACTATAGTAGCCACTCACGTGAGTTACGGTAGCAGATCCTGGTAAGGAACGTAGAACTAACAAGCTGCCACCAACAGGAAGAATTCAAGAAAGGTCTAAAGAAGAGAGGAGATACCAGACCATATGTCCTACCAACCTCCCAGAGTCTTCCTCTCTGGAATCCATCTTGGCTGAACGATATGCACACCACCAGGAAGGACCCTGAGTCAGAATGATTGACCAGAAACAACCCTGAAACTAACCCCATCACCACAAAACCTGATACTTTCAACAATGTGGAAGAGCAGTTCTCTTGGGTTCCCTTACCCTGCTGCTCTCTGCCTGGGCAGTCCTTTCCCAATAAAACCTCTTACTCTGTCAATACATGTTTCTCCTCGGACAATTCATTTCTGAATATTAGATAAGAACCTGCTCTCGGGCCCTGAAAGGGATCCTCCTTCCTGTAACAGCTTCCTTGCTGTTAAGCAATGTAAGCATTGTTTTTTTTTTTAACACTTGTATCCCCATACTGGATGAAGCAGTGCATTATTTCTCAACAAGCTAAATGCTGTAAGACAGTTACAGGTGGAATGATGTGCTGGTAACCAGAACCCATTCTAACTTTCTGCAAACATGGTAGACAGTTCCTGGAAGTATTGACCTGGTGCTACTAACAAAGAATTGAGGTCATTTTGGATTGAGATGTATGCATTTTCGCAGATTAAGGCTTCAAAACCGTCATCAAGTCATCTTTTACAGTATTCAGCTGCTGTTCAACTCTCCCCTCCCCGACTCCCATGGTCTCCCCATCACCGTCTGGAACTGAAATCTCATCTCATTGAAACAAGAAGCCACACAGGCCCCTGGAAAGCCTGCAGATATTTTAAAGCTTGGTCTCCGCAGCACAGCCCTCAGGGTGTCTATGCAGCTGTCAGGGTTGATGTGCTTTAATGGTTTTCTTGAGAGAATCTGCCTGTGTGAAACAGTTGCCTCTTGAACTGGTCAAATACTTGTCATTGGTCTCTCCTGCTGTGTGAGGTGGGGTGACCCCTGACAGATGAATAAGAGCCTGGGTTAAAAGGAAGCCTCTTAAAATAAAAATCATTCCTTTTGCCTTGCTCTTTTAAAGTACTGTTTTGTAAGGGGCCCCAGGCTTCTCATCCTTGGCTGGATTGCAACATTCCCGGTAATGAACTCCCCACATGAAATGAGGATGTATACATGTCGGGCAGGAAGGCCCACCCCTATTTTGGGAGAGCAGAGTGACAATGCTGCTTATTTATTCTGTATTACTGAAAGGGATGAAAGATGCCCCTGCAACAAAACCCCAGAAGAATTACTGGGGAGAAGGATAAAGCCCCAGAATAAATTCAATTTTATGGGATGATAAAGATAGCTATTCAAGGTGTTCTTTAGAAGAAAAGACGATAATCAAAGCATGCTGGGACTCATTTTAAGTTTGTTTAATCTCTACATGTGAATTACAAATATTGCCTGCCATATCAGTAAACAGAGCATGTTGCAGCAGTCAGCAACTACAGTCACCCTGATAATCGGCCCCAGGGAGACTCAGGACAGGAAAGAACAGAATACTGCCCTTAGTCGGCAAAGGTGCATATCAAAGGAATGGTTTCAATAACCCCAGACTTGTGTATGTTCCCCTAAATAGAAAAGTGCTAAATTCATTGACTTGAGAAATCTGGTTGTCTTTAATTAATGGTAATCTGTTGATGTTCCAACTACATGATCTTTGTTGTGAAAACTCCTATATATCCTGGCTCCTTCCTTACCTCTTCTGAGCAGTCCCCCAGGGCTATCTGAGAAGCTGCCTCCTGAGCATAAGTCCTCAGCAAGTCCACTAAATAAAACATAATTCTCACCTCTTAGGTTGTGCTTTTGTTGTTGTTGTTGTTGTTCAGTTGACATATATTTCCTCCCAAAGTCAGTTTGCAGATTAGTTTCCTAACGAATTATGTAAAGGACACCAAAGCCCTATAGAGGGAAGATCGGAGGTAAAAACCGAAGATGAAGCAGGGACAGGAGAACGGCCATAGTGTTAGAAGTGGCATTTAGGAGAACAGACTTGAAGAAGGGCAACAGATTAAAGGGTGTTGTCGTGTTGTTGAGTCACTAAGTCACATCCAAATCTTTTGGACCCCATGGACTGCAGCCCACCAGGCTCCTCTGTCCATGGGCTTTCATCCAAGCAAGAATACTAGAGTGGGTTGCCATTTCCTTCTCCAGGGAATCTTCCTGACCCAGGGATCAAACCGGCATCTCCCACATTGCAGGTGGATTCTTTACCACTGAGCCATCTAGGAAGCCCACAAGGAAAAATAATTAATAATAATAATAATAATAACTGATGTATTAGGTGGGTTTATTTTTGTTTCCCAGGGTTTTTAGGGTCATAGTTGAGATCTTGCTTTAAACATATTTTGCTTTAGTAGGTCCCAGGCATAGACCTGGTTTAGTTGTTGTAACCAATGAACCATTTCAGGTAGTAAAGTCATTGGCCCATTTAGTCTGGAAACCGAAGTAGGAGAATGGAAGCAAATACGAAGTTAAGGTAGCTAGTTAGGCTAGCTAAAACAAGAAGAAAATAAAGCACTGTACCAACCAACCTTAGAACATATATATGGATTTTACTAAGAAATTTCTTCTAAAAGCCTTGTAGTTTAATGACAGGACCAACTGTTGCCAACAGCAATCACAGTGGAGAAGGCTTTTGGTTATTATATATAATTCATATATTTCACACTTCTCTTGCATCAAAGGTGGAATGCTGTGAATATCTGGAAGTATTAGAGGCCCATGGTTTTCTCTGGAGTATTTTGAGTTCATCTGTGCAACAATGAACTGCTTTAGAGGATTTAAGATGTATTTTCAATTCAAAACATAGGTGGGAAATAACTTCTTTATTTTCTTCCTCTCTTCAGCAGGTCTGTGTTTGCTGGAAACCAATTTTTAACATTATAGATGTGAATCGGTTAAACTTTTAAATTTGGGGATTTCAATTATACGGAGATTACTTTGGATAAGCAAAACTTGACTGCAGGTAACAGTATTTGGTCTCAGCAGATTTTACAAACGAAAATAAATTAGGCTCACTTCATCAAATAGCTATTTCTTATTAAGTATCTTTATTTATTGGGAAATGATAGCATCTGCTAATCCATAACACATAAGGACTCTTGATAATCAAAACAGCAAAACACTTTTTAAAATATCATTTGCTAGAACATGATATTTTAAATGAGTTTTGGATTTAGCAGCTCTGTTTCACTTTCTGTTGTCTAATTGAGATCTCATCTGGGACCTTCAATTTACTGATCTCAATTTTGGTGGGGGAGGGCATCTCTAACAATTTTATGCACTAAGATTTCAACAAGAAAAGACACGTATTAAAGGATTCTGTTTCCCCATGTACTGATACAGGTCTGGGGGCAGGTTGAGTGATGTTGTCTTACACAGTAGGGTAGAGACTTTCCAAGGGGATCAGATGTAGACTGATGAATTCAGGACTGCAAATTGTTTTTTGTTACAAGGAGGGCCACCATGCAGCAGCTGGAACCATAGGTTTTAATTAATCTGCACAAACAGTGGGCTTTGACAAATGATAACCATCAAATTAAACAGCTTTCTGGGGAGAAAATCTTCCAATGTGACAGTATTGCTTTTGAGTTTTTTGAGGGATTATATCTAATAAGCTGCCATTGCATTTCTAAGGGCAGAAGCAGGGATGGAGTACATATATTGAGGAGTGGGGGTGAGGTGGGTTTGAATGGGAGAATCATATAACACTGGAGCTGAATGGGACTTGGGGAATCATTTCTACAGTCCCTCCCTTTTTAGGTCCAAATAAGAAAGAGAATTGGATGGCAGAGAGATAGAAATAGATAGAGGCAGAGAAAGATAGAACTAAAGCAAAGAGATAGAAAAAATTCCTTGACAAAGTTATTCTTTTATATCCATAAAATGATTGGTTATAGAGATGGGGAAAAATCTATATTCAGTACATTCTACTTACTAAAAATAAGATTATAGATAACAGCTTTAAAATAATAATAACAAGATTTTGAAGCTTCAAATAGCTGGATAATCCATTAATCTGTTGTATCTATGATGTTCCTGGAAGTTTGAGATGATACAGTACCAATGACCTATGTCCTTCTATGGGCAGGATTATTATCAAATGCATTGTTCCTAGGGATCTTTGCATCAAAATTTAACCTAAGTCATCAGATTCCAATATACATTGAAGGGGAGCATTACATGTATGTAGCCACTGTTCGCTGTCTGTGGACTTCCCTGTAGTTTGACCTGAATGGACTTCTAATAGTAGTATAAGCAACCCAGCCTATTGTGACTCTGCCCACACTGCTAATCTCTCTGACTTTCATATAAAATCAGAGAAGAAAGCCCCAGATGGCTGTTCCTTCTCCACGGAGGAGCACACACTCCCCAATCCTGGGATGTGGGCTATGAGACAGCACCAGTAAAAATTCTAATTGGTATTTTCCCACCTTCACTCACTTCCTCAAACTCCAGATGGACCTTTCCATTTGTGAATGAAATCATTAGCACCTTTGCTAAACTATAATCAAGTTGAAGGATAATGGCCAAAATCTCAAGTGGAAAATAAGCTCTTTGATAGGCCAAGGAGAATACTCTAAAGGTGCCACAATCTCTTTATCTAAATTTCCTTTCCTTCTTCCTTTAAATGTTAGTTTTTACAAATTTTCTCAAATTTTTATTTCCTGAGATCAGCAGGACCTTGGTGTATCCCCAAGTATTTAAGTTAGCATTATTGTAATTCTTATTCCAATAATCCTATAGGAAGGATACAAATGTATTATTGGGTGGCAAATGCGCTTACTAGAAACCAAGACACACAGCTTCAAAGACTTGTTTTTCAATATTTCATTGTGTCAGGGCAAATTCATTCTATGTGAAAAGTCATGGCTTCTGTTCTTAAGATGCACATAAAATACAGTTGCAACTCTTACAAGCTGTTTTTTTCCCTCCTACAATCAGAGGAAGAAGGATATAGAGGATTCTGTAAAAAGGAGGAATGGCATTGGTGGGGGAGAGTATAGTATTTAGGGTCTGAGGCCACTGATCTATAAGGCAGCACTAGATGAAGA
The DNA here is from genome assembly GCF_001704415.2 of Capra hircus. Taxonomy (NCBI): domain Eukaryota; kingdom Metazoa; phylum Chordata; class Mammalia; order Artiodactyla; family Bovidae; genus Capra; species Capra hircus. The sequence continues at coordinate 25,521,779 of NC_030833.1, forward strand.
AGGCCGGAGAAGGAAACAGCAACCCACTCCAGTACTCTTGCCTGGAAAATCCCATGGATGGAGGAGCCTGGTAGGCTGCAGTCCATGGGATTGCGAAGTTGGACACGACTGAGCGACTTCACTTTCACTTTTCATTTTCATGCATTGGAGAAGGAAATGGCAACGCACTCCAGTGTTCTTGCCTGGAGAATCCCAGGGACGGGGGAGCCTGATGGGCTGCCATCTATGGGGTCGCACAGAGTCGAACACGACTGAAGCGACTTAGCAGCAGCAGCAGCAGATGAAGAAGGCAATCCAAGACAGCATCTTCGGTTACCTCCTCTTTTTCATGAATACACCCATCCCATCCTATCTCCCATGTCAAGAGATGCTCACTGGGAATATATTCTACCCAACATTTGTGATAGTGCAAGCGTGTGATTGCATGCACGCACATACACAACCCTGTAGCCACATCATTCGTGTACCGAAAAATCCGTGCATGTCTTTCTTAGCAACATCTCACATTCTGTGCCTTCCTCAAAGCCAAATCTGGCTTTCTCCCACTCCCATGGAATTATCTTGTTATCCCTTGGGTATTATGATGAAGAGCTAATAAAAGAGCTCTTTCACACATGTTGATGAATACTATGAAATACTGTCAGGATCTTCTGCAGCATTCATTCTGTGGCACCATTCCTAGAAGTTTTGGATTCGTTAAGTTTTGAGGGGTATTAAAGACGAAACATTTAGTTAAAATTGAGACCCAGAAGAGCAATCTGGCTCTTTCGTACTTGAGCTGAGGATTGCTGCCCCCACCCCCCTGGCAGGAAGGCAGCTAGTCATTCTTCACTCCTCATGCTTTGCTCAGTAAAGGGCATCCCTGGGGAGAGTTTGAAACCTGTGCTGACAACAGGCAAAAGCCTTCGGCCTATTGTCAAACACTTGGAGATGGTACTTATAATTGAATGTGTGTGTGTATGTGTGTGTGAGAGAGAGAGAAAAAACTTGTTCCTGCCATAGAAAAGCAAAGAGAACTTTCCACTAGCAGAGTTTCCATCAAGGCTTAAGCAAAAAGAACATGATACACAGTATCTTCTACCTCTTCTTAAAGACATAGGTAAAACGCTTCCCACACTATTCTGTGTGGTCAACCTCAGGTTTTGTGCTTCATCTTTAATCATATTCTGAAGCATTCTCAGAGCTATTTTCATCTGTGAATAGTCAAGTGTCATTTTTATGGGAGTAGAATGGCTTAGACCTCCCAGTCTGCCATCTTGCAGACATTAGTCTGTTATAAATTTGTAATGGTTACTTTAATGGTTATACAGTATTCCAAAATGCATTGCTACACATATTTTTGCTTATTTTCAGTATTACAAATAAAGGTGTAATGATGAAGTTTTTTTAAGATTCAGTAAAAACTCTGAATGTAAGTGTTAAATCAAAATCATTGAACTTTTACTAAGGAAAATATGGCTTTCACAAGCAAATTAAGCAATCATCAGTGAACAGAAAAATTAGAAGAATAATGCAGATAATAATGTAGATAAGGTGGTTTCAGAGAATTCACACTCTTTAAATGCAAAGCTCAAGATGTCTTTAAATGCAAAGCTCAAGATGTCTTCAAATGTTCCCTGCTGTAAGTATCAATACTTACTGAAACTCACCAGTTTATAAGAAGTATCAGTATCAGCTTCACTGCTTTGTATATATGTGACTAGGTTTAAATAATAACTATAAAATAAATTTTGAAGTTATTATTTTCAAAAACATAAAAAATAAAGTTATTACTTTCAAAACCTATAGTAACTAACTTTAAACAAATATTTCTGGGTAAAATCATGGTGGATCCAAATTACTTGATAACTAATTATAAATAACAGTACTTTGTACACAACTAATTAGTGAATTTGAATCCTTAAAAATAGTTGGTTCCTTTTAGTGGGTTAAATATATCTCTACACAATATCACTTATACTAAAGTACTCAGCAAAACTTTTCTTCCAAGCAAGAGTCTACAGTAACTTTGAGCCTGAGCTAAGTCAAATGATAACTCACCACTTAGGAAGAGGCAGGAAAATGAGTATTTCTCAGTATGGTACAGTGAGAGGAGGAAGGGTGTATCATTATTTGCTTCCTAAGTGACTTTGATTTATTTTTTATTTTCGTATTTAGCAAGCACAAGTTCTGAAGCTTGGCTGCTTTTTCTGCTCTCATTTTGTCCTGGATATTTCCAGGACCCTGTTGTGATTGACATAGAGAGCATTTGCTTCTAAAATCTACACCTGTTATGCCTTCTATAATTATCATACCTCAAGTAAGTTTAATCTATCTCCTATTAGAGCCAATAAAAATTGCAATAAATATTGGGGAAAAGACAGTTGAACTTCAACTCATGAGGTCCTCTTAGTAAATGTAGAAGTGACCTTTATTTCCATGTTGGTCCAAAGTAGTGAAAAAGGTTACCTTATGTAAGTCAGTAGGATATTCTCATCTCCTTCCTTCTTGGGTAGTGATGCTAACATGTTGTGAACAGAAAATGTGGCCCTGTATATAGCTATATAATATAGTATGGTAAAATGGCATCAGAACTGAGATTATCCTCAAAATGGATGTCATCTGCTTCCTTTGATGATGTTGATGGTGATAAAGACAATAATCATTATTAAGTACATACTGTCTTCATGGCACTCATTTAAGTGCTGTATATGATTTTTCAGCTTTTAATGCTCAAGAGCCTATGAGACCAATGATTTTTCTATGCGCATTTACAGATCAGGAAACAAGTTTAAGCTAACGTTATACAGATGTTATGAGGGATAGCCTGGGTTGGATCCCAGGCATTCCATGAGGGAGGGAGAAGGAGAAAAGAGAAAAAGAAAGCTCTCTGGTATCTCTTCTTATATAGGCATTACTACCATCATGAGGGCCCCACCCCCACGATTTCATCTAAACCTCATGCATGAATCAGGGTTCTCCAGAGAAACAGAAGCAATCATCTACGTCTCTCTTCTTTCATATGTTCCAACCATACCTTGCATGAAATGTTCATTCAAGATGGATAAGGCAATATTTAGAGGCAAGATACGGTTTTCCTATCATTTGGCATCAGGCAGATGGAAATTCTCCAGACCAATGGCACAGTTCTGCCTAAATTCTCCGGTGCCAGCACCAGGGATGGAGGAGGATCTATGAGGTTTCTATACCCAGCTGTGAAAAAGAAGGGAGACTTTCTATATTTTAACAGTCACTCATGTGGAAACCTTTAATGGCACCAACAGAAGTCCACTTGTAATATTTGCCATGTTCTTTAACAAGTTTGCAATTTAATCAATAAAATTTCTTTCTGAAATTGTTCATTAGTGAAGCATTTGCTTTCTGATGGAATATGAATAACAAAAGTGCTTGAAGTAATGTACTTCCTGATTAGATGGTTAGCTCAGTACTCTGAGAGTATGAATTCCTGTTGAAATTAAAGAAACCAAATTGCTGCTTAAAAAGAAGCCACACATATAATAACAAAAATGTACATACATACATTAATACTGCACTGTCACGTTCAAGAAAAGACGAACTACAAAGCAAGGAATGCTACTCATTCCATAGTTCTAGGGAGCATTTGATGATATAATACATGTAAACATTTACCATAGCAGCTAGTAAAAATAATACTCAAGCTTGAGAGCTTTTTGTATTTCACTGAAGAGAAGACATTGATTTTGAGATGCACCAGTGTTCCATATATTTGAGGAAGAAAACCCAAACTGTCCTACATGGGGAGATTAGTAAGAAATGGTACTTAAAGCCATAATATAAAAGGACTTTATGCTCCTTGAAAGAGTAACTGGAAGGAAACCTACCATGCAGAGAGAGACCACAAGGAAGCCTGCATGTCTCAAACGTAGGAAAGGAAAATCTCTTCTGAATATTTTTTTCTACCCAAGGATATATGCATTCAAGTCTAAAGACTAACAGTGTAGTTTCAAAGACTGAATCTAATTTAAAGACGTCTCTCAGGTGGGTAGTGGCCAACCTAAGGGACTGACAGAAGCCACTGTAAATTCTCTCTGAAAAAAGCAAAACAATTTCAATTCAGGCAGAAGGCAGACAGCAATTGTAAGCTACTGCTAATTTTAAGGCACATTCTAATTCCAGAGAAATGAATTAATGTGAAAATATGAACATATTATAGCCAATGAAAATATGTTTAATTAATTATTTCATTTACTCACTTGAATTGAAGGATCTCTACTCAATGGCTTTCCTTTCAATGGACACTGCAATATTATAAAGCAGTTGAGTAGATTCTGGGTATGGTTAAATAATATTCGACTATATTTATTGTGCCACAGAAACTGTAGGAGATAATTTTAGAACTCTCTTCCAATACCTCACTACCATCAAACTCACCTGGTTCAAAGAGAAAGGCTTTTCTTTTGTTGGTTTATCATCAATCTTCTCTAATGGAAAAGAAACCCTTTGGAGAACAGGCCTCTGGGAAGCCTCTTTTATAAAATTAAGTTCTTTCAGGTTCATTCTTTGATTCTCAGTAGATCTCTAGCAGATGTTTCTGTACCTCTGAAGTACAATTGCTGGAGTTTTAACTTGATTAAGCTGTCACTCAAGATTGTTGTTTATATCATCGATCCAACATCAAAAAGCTGCCATGCCATGGATCTGATATCAGAAAGTTTGGAATGACAGCAGGAGCAGATGGAGTAGTACATCCTGAATGCTCATCTCTAAATCACTCTAAGGTTTCCTCCTCTGGAAATAAATCAGGGCTAGCTGTGGGAAACGCAAAGCCTCAGATTAAGCCCAGGACATATACAGAGAAAATCGAATAAGTTTTTTGAGTTGGGAGATATTCTGAACTGGTAAGCTTCTCAAAGTTGCATTTGAAAACTACCAGAGTATTTTGTCATTTTTATTATTTCTAATAATTTTAGATTCAGAAAAAGTTGCAAAGATCATATAGGGTTTCTAGAAATCCCTCTCCAAGTTTTCCCTTGTGAACTTAAAGTAAGGCACATGACATACGTATTGTGAGAAGCTTTATTCTTGGTCTTGCTGAAAACTATAGCTGTTGAGACCACTTAGCTTGAAGGAAACTGCCCTAAAGAGATTAGGGAGAAGCCAGTTTATGTATGATTTTTGGCTAGGGAATAGATGCAGTCAAGCATACTTCTTGGTAAAGACTACTGCTAAAAAAAATAATAATAATAAAAAAAGACTACTGCTAATCACTAAGAACAGATATCTCAAATTAGTAATTTTAGTACTTTTCTATGTACTAAAGACGCAAGAATATGGGGTCATTAAAATTCTTAAGATACGCATCTAAATATCTAAGGATCCTGCTTGTCAAAGCACAGGGCACCTCATGTTGTTATCTTAATTTCCTCTCAGAGTGCACTGCTAATCAGAGACTGTAGTGAGCTAAGACTTAACCCTTAACAAATAACCTCCTGTATAGCACAGGGAACTCTATTTGGTGCTCTGTAATTACCTATATGCAAATAGAATTTGGAAGAGAGTAGATATATGTATAAGCATGGCTAACTCATTTGGTTGTACAGCAGAAACTAATGCAACATTGTAAATTATACTTCAATAAAAATTTAAAAAATAAAATACATTTTAAAAATGACTTAATCTTTGTAGTACTTGGTGGTGAATGATGCGCTCTGTTCTCATCTAAAGTTAACATCCTAGCCTAACATTTGTTAGAACTAAGAAACAACATTGATATATTTGAACAGTTTTTTTTTTTCAAAAATCTTTTAAAAATACACAGTGAAGCTCCAGACATTATATGAATGCACATGAAATTATATATAAAATAACCAAGCTTTGTATGAAAGCTAAACTGAATTTATTTTTCACTTTGTTTATGCTATCCCTACCCTACTCACTACTTCTAACTAAAATGTAAGAGGTAATTCTGTCAAGGCCAAATTTAAGGCTCAGTTCTTCCATGTTCTGTTCCCACTGCTATGGATTTATTCACCCCCAAACTCCTATTATGTATACTAGGTGCTACATAAATTCAGACTCGGTCATATTTCTGATCTGCATAAATAAGTTTTTATTCATATATATAAACTTAGAGTTTGAAATATAAAAGACCTGGGTTTGTATCCTGATTCTTTCATCATCCATAGCTATGTGATCTTGAGCAAGTAGGACTAATATTATTGTCATCTGTCTGATAAGATATGCTAACACTAAATACTTTTTTACATAAGCTGCTTAGCATAGTTCTTGGGACATAGTACTGAGACAATAAATATTAGCTATAACTACTAACACTGCTACTTCTGTACAAAGCAGGGGGCCATGAATTATGACCCATGGGTTAAAACAGTCCCACTGCTCATTTTGGTATAATCCATGAGCTAAAAATAATTTCAACATTTTTGAATGATTGGAAAAAAAATGAAAAGAAGATTATTTTGTGACAATTAAAATTATATGAAATTCACACTCAGTGTTCACAGATCATTTTATTTCAACCTGTTCATTGGTTCAGAAATTGGCTGTGGCTGCTTCTGAGCTGCAATGGCAGAGTTGAGTAGTTGCACCAAATACCATAACGCCCATAAAGCCTTAAATATTTACTATCTGATCATTTACAGAAATAGATTACCAATCCTTGCTGTAGAAGTTCTGTTTACTGTCTCTCATTTGTTCTCTATAGAAGTATAATAATGCCACATTGTTTTCTTAAATTTTACTTTATTTATGTATTTATTTTCAGCTATGGACATTACCTAAAAGGAGCTCTCCTTGTTCCATGAGAGGATAAATAGGTCAAAGCACCACTCTAAACCAAAAGTTCTTTATCTTTAAAATGGGATAATAATAAATAATACCTATCTTGTAGACTTAATGGGGATTTAAATGGCAGAAAGTGAAGAGGAACTAAAGAGGAACTTCACCCTCTTGGTGAGGGTGAAGAAAGAGGAGAGTGAAAAAGTTGGCTTAAAAACACAACATTCAAAAAATTAAGATCATGACATCTAGTCCCATCACTTCATGGCAAATGGAAGGTGAAAAAGTAGAAGCATTGACACACTTTATTTTCCTGGGCTCCAAAATCACTTCAGACAGCAACTGTAGCCAGGAAATTGAAGGACTCCTGCTCTTGGAAGGAAAGCTATGACAAACCTAGACAGCATATTTAAAAGCAAAGACATCACGTTGTCAACAAAAGTCCATATAGTCAAAGCTATGGTTTTTCCAATAATGTATGGATGTGAGAGTTGGACCATAACGAAAGCTGAGGGCCAAAGAATAGATGCTTTTGAAATGTGGGGCTGGAGAAAACTCTTGAGAGTCCCTTGGACAGCAAGATCAAACCAGTCAATCCCAAAGGAAATCAACCCTTGGATATTCATTGGCAGGACTGCAAAGCTCTGATATTTTAGCCACCTGATGGGAAGAGCTGACTCATAGGAAAAGACCCTGCTGGTGGGAAAGATTGAAGGCAGTAAGTAAAGAGGGCAGCAGAGGACAAGATGGTTAGATAGCATTATCGAGTCAATGGATACAAATTTGAGCAAACTCTAGGAGACAAGGAAGGACAGGGAAGCCTGTTGTGCTGCAGTCCTTAGGGCTGCAAAGAGTTAGACACGACTTAGTGACTGAACAATGACAACAAATAAGAATGCATGTGATGTGCTTGTCAATGTTACAGTCACAAAGTGCTGAGCAAAGAGCTTGTTTTGCTTGAACCCTTCCCATCTGATTTCTCTAGATAATGGAAAATCCTTATCAGAGAGTTCAACCTGTCCGACTCTTTGCGACCCCGTGGACTGTAGTCTACTAGGCTCCTCTGTCCTTGGGATTTCTCCAGGCAAGGATACTGGAATGGGTTGCCATTCCCTTCTCCAGGGGATCTTCCTGACCCAGGGATTGAACCCGAGTCTCCAACATTGCAGGCAGACGCTCTACCCTCTGAGCCACCAGGGAAGCCCCAACCCTCGGCAGCATTCTCTTAAGCTGAACTTCACACTCTAACAAATACCAAACCAGGTTTCTGATATGTATAGACACTAAGAAGCTGATTAAATATAGGTTCTAGTATAATGCTGGGCAGAAGGTAATATCTCAATTATTATCCACTGGTTAAATCATTCTCACATCCGAGTGGCTCATGAGGGACTAATTGATAGAAAATATCTGCTTCTTAAGTTAACCGAAGTTAGTATGGTTCTTGTTTTATCCTGATCACACACCTGAGACACTTGTGTCTATTTAATTCTGGGATTTGCAGAAGACTTAATAATGTTTTGCTATTTGGAAATATTTATTGAGCATCATACTAGGGAACGTGCTATGTGCAGAGGATAAAACAATGAGCTCAAACAGACAGGATGGACCTTACAGTCTGGCAAGAAAACAGGCATGATTGATACATTACACAGGGGCATGTAACTGTGTCCCTAAGTTAAATGTTGTGGGGGAGGGGGGAAATATATATATATAGGGATCTATGAAAGCATTTGAGTCTGTCAAGAGCATCGTGAAGGGTGAGTTGGAGTTGATTATGCTGCAAGTGAGACAATATAGAGTAGAAAGAACATTATATGCAAAGGTCTTGTTGGAGGAGGGAGGACAGAGAATATAAAAGATGCCTGGTGTGGGGCAAGGGCTGGAGGACTCAAGTCACTTAAAGGAGGTGCTAGTCACTGATGGAAATGGACATGTAGCCAGGGCCTGGACCAAGTATTAGATTGCTCTTTTTTGATCATAAAAGCAATTGATATCAGGTATTGCTATCATCACTCTGAGTATCTCTGTTGTTAGTAAGAAGAATCAATTATTTAATACAGATTTAATAAATACCTCCTGTGTGTCAAGTATGGTTCTAGGCACTGAGGATGTAGCAGTGAGATGTTTAAAAATCCATATGCTCATGACTCAGCAATCCCACTGCTGGGCATACGCACTGAGGAAACCAGAACTGAAAGAGACATGTGTACCCCCAATGTTTATTGCAGCACTGTTTATAATAGCTAGGACATGGAAGCAACCTAGATGTCCATCTGCAGACGAATGGATAAGAAAGTTGTGGTACATATACACAATGGACTATTACTGAGCTGTTATAAAATTGTCCCGACACAACTTATTTTCCTGAACATATTTGAATCAATTCTAATGAGGTGGATGAAACTGGAGCCTATTATACAGAGTGAAGTAAGTCAGGAAGAAAAACACCAATACAGTATATTAAAGCATATATACGGAATTTAGAAAGATGGTAAAGACGACCTTATATGCGAGACAACAAAAGAGACACAGATATAAAGACCAGACTTTTGGACTATGTGGGAAGAAGGCAAGGGCAGGATGATTTGAGAAAATAGCATTGAAACATGTATACTACCTGTGTGAAATAGATCGTCAGTCCAAGTTTGATGCATGAAACAGGGCACTGAAAGCCGGTGCAGTGGGACAACCCAGAGGGATGGGATGGGGAGGGAGCTGGAAGGGGGGTTTGGGATGGGGGACACATGTACACCCATGGCTGATTCATGTCGATGTATGGCAAAAGCCACCACAATATTGTAAAGTAATTAGCTTCCAATTAAAATAAATTAATTTATTTTTAAAAATCTGTATGCTCAAGGAGCTTAAACTCTAGTGGATCTCTACATGAGACTTAGGGAAGTGTGATATAGAACAATATTTGTCAACTTTTTTTTCGTGACACTCTTCAACAAACATATATAGAACCCTTTAGATATTAAAAAAAAAAAATCTAATTGCTCCCTTCATAAAATTTAATTACCATAGATAAGCTGTATATTTGTTTAGATGCTGAATGTATATTCATGTTTTAAACATAAAACAAGTACGACATTTCACCCCAATTTTCGCCCCATTGGAGGCAAGACAACTTGCATTGAGAATGCAGGCTATTCATGTAGGGACTTGTGATCTAAAGAGAAATTTCTATTTAGGAACAGAAACTTAGGCCAGGGCTTATCTAGGAGGAGACTTGGCAAACACTAGTTCTGCACATCTGTCACTGTCTTGATTAAAAATGATAAATTAGTAATGTTTGTGTTAGCATCCTGTCCTTACACAATTTATTTTCCTGACCCATTTCTTGATTTTGCCTTTTTCTTTTGCCCCAATATTGCCTTAAACTTTCCTATCGTTCTTACTACCTTATTCAAAAAGTCTTTATTCTTAGCTCTATTTACTTGAAGACCTACTTTCAAATTATTCATTATTAGAGTAAATTGATAAGGTTTAGTGATTCTGTCGGAGAAGGCAATGGCACCCCACTTCAGTACTCTTGCCTGGAAAACCCCATGGATGGAGGAGCCTGGTGGGCTGCAGTCCATGGGGTCGCTGAGAGTCAGACACGACTGAGCGACTTCACTTTCACTCTTCACTTTCATGCATTGGAGAAGGAAATGGCAACCCACTCTAGTGTTCTTGCCTGGAGAATCCCAGGGATGGGGGAGCCTGATGGGCTGCCGTCTATGGGGTCGCACAGAGTTGGACACGACTGAAGCAACTTAGCAGCAGCAACAGTGATTCCATAAGCAATAATATCATCATCTAATTCCACACCTAAAAATGTCCATTCATTTCATTTAGTTCATTGGCTTTCAAAAAAGAATTACAGTATTACTAAAGAAAATAACACATAAAGGTCATGAGTATGGGTGATTTCAGTGATAAAGAAAACTTTAGGAATGAGGGTAGTCCATTTGTATGCAAATACAATAGTCATTGTGCATATTTCAATGAAGAATTAGTAAATGACTTCATTAAATACAAGATAATTGGGAAATACCAAAAAAGGGTGAATTCTAAATTGTTTTGCAAACTCTGTATAGACATACTGACAAATCATATTTTATGGTTTTAAGTTTTTACTGCTGCAAAATGTTTTACAAAGCGCTGGTCGTATATCTTGGATTTTGTTTTATCTGTGCAGAATTAAATTCCAGATTTGCTTTGATCTCACTCTTGTATTTACATCTTACTCCTTTGTTTAAACTGTCTGCTTTTATTTACAGTATGCAGAAAGGGAAGCAGGTTTAAGTCCAATTACCATAATTTCTGCTTGACTTATGTGCGCTTAAGCGGTTTAAATCTTGCTTTGGTGACAGGAGATTTTTTCCTTCAGGATTCCTCAATAAATCCTTCCAAACCTGATGAATAATTTGACTCACAATCAGTCCCTTCAATGCACAAAATACTAGGTTCCTGAGTATCACTGAGTTTGAGGAACTAGCCTTGGATCTGGAGCAGAAATATCACTTGGCTGTGCCAAGTTTGTGCTGGGGCAAAGTGCTGTCAACAATTTTATTTTCCTTTGAAAACTATCACAAACTGTCAATGCAAACTATTTAGCATGAAGTTGCCTAAGGCCTTCTATGAAGTGACTTCCAGCGTATATTGTCCACTCTCCTATGATCCTCAAATCAAATGTCTGGCTTCAGTGGGATCTCTCTCTGTTCTATCTCCATGCTTTTGTTTGTTCTGGTTTCTCTACTTGGATAACTATTCTGTATCTCCCTATGAAAATCCTACTCTTTAGTCAATGCCTAGCTCAAATTGAAATCTCTCATGGCCATATCAGCTCATATCCACCTGTCTCTTCTCTAAACTCTTACACAAAGGTGTGGATAGTCACATCTTTGACATTCCTCTCTTCAAATAGTGAAGCAAATTCCAATCCCTTTGAGTACATGCTGGACTCAGTGACTCATTGCTAATGAATAGAATATGGCAAAAGTGACAGCATATGAAATCTGAGGATAGTTTAGAAAATATGGCTCCTAATTTGCTTTCTCTCTTAGATAACTTGTCGGGAAAAAGCAGCTGTCATGTTGTGAGGAGACATAAGCAATCCTGAAGCAAAGTCCATATACTGAGAAATAGAAAGCTTCCTGCCAATGGGAATGTGAGTGAGCTACCCTGAGCAAAGGTCTTCCTGTACAGGTCAAGTCTTCAGATGTCTGACATCTGAAGCCCACATCTTAATAGCAACCAAGCTAAGTTATATCAATATCCCTAAGCCATACAAAGATCAAAACAATAAATGTTTGTTTTTTTTAAACTGATACATTTGGTGATACAGTACACAGTAATAAATAATAAAACAGCATCAATTACTCACCCTTTCTTTCAACCTTCATGTACCACCTCTCCGTCATCAAGGCCTGAATATTTTTTTTCTCCAAATATATCTAAAAACTGTGAACTTTTCTTCACCAACTCTGCCACCACCTTTGTCAGCCATCATCATTTTTCACTATGGCATTATCCTTCCAACTTTTATACCTGCTTGACGCACTGCCCAGTAAGTCCTTTACGTTACAGCCAGAGCCAGATGGATCTCTATTCAACCTGCAGTGATGCTCTCCAAGGGCTGAAGAGCACACCACAGTAGGCAGAATTCTAAGATGAACCCAGTGATGCTTGTTCCCTGATATATTTGCCATGTATAGTCTCTGCCCTTCAAGGGCAAGCAGAACAGAAAGGATGAGCTTTACTCCTATGATTAAGTTACATTGTATGGCAATAGTAAAGGGATTTTTCAAATGATATTAGGGTCTCAAATCAATTGATTTTGAGTTTATCAGAGGTGATTATTCCAAGTGGCGCTGGCCTGATCAGGTGAATACTTCAAAAGACCTGGGCTCTTCCTGAAGGGGGGAATTTAAGAATCAGAAATTCATTTGCTCATTTTGAAGGAGTGAGTTGCCCTGTTGTGAAAAGGTTCACATTCTAGGGGAAAGTGGATGTCCCTGGTGAGGGCTCAGCTCCTACAACAATTAAAAAAAAAAATGAATTCTGCTAATAAGTAACAGGCTTGGACAAGTGCGGGGGACTGCCTGTGAAGGGTTAAGTCTTGGGAGCTGCTCGGCGTTATGCAGAGCCTTAGGCAAGTCCCTAAGCTCCCTGTCCCGCCGCCCTGAAGAATTTACTACCCTTAAGGCTCCGGGACGTCTAGTTCTTGCAACATTTCATAGAAGATAGATTATCTTATTGTGATCTGTACACAACAGTATCTTATTGTGATCTGTACACAACGGTAAGGGTCTTGTGATTGTATTTGGAGATTAATAACAATCTTGTGAATGTCAGAAGTCACGTACTTTATCCTATATATACTGCAGCACAATAAAGGAAGGCATCAGCCATTTTGTTCTGATCCTCTCAACCCCATCTTTTGTCTCTCTCTTATTTTTCTTAGCGGGGACGCTCCGTTCTCTCCCTGTGCAGGTGCGACTCTTGCTTGTGCTGGCCGCGGCAGACAAGGATCTTGTAAACGGATCATAGCTCTGAGTGACACCTTGATTTCAAGTTTGTGAGACTGGTATCCGCTAGAGTAACTCTTGTTTGACATATTTGATTCACCAATTCCCTTTTCACACAACTGCACCTGAGTACAAATCAGAAAGGTATTTATCCCTCCAACATCCCATTCTTCACAATAGACTTCTGAATGTGTTCCAGGCACTGCTGAGGTGTTTTAGAAATATGACCTTGATTAATAGTGAACTTCCAGATGTTCAAGCTGGTTTTACAAAAGGCAGAGGAACCAGAGATCAAATTGCCAACATTCGCTGGATCAACAAAAAAGCAAGAGAGTTCCAGAAAAAACATCTATTTCTGCTTTATTGACTATGCCAAGGACTTTGACTGTGTGGATCACAATAAACTGTGGAAAATTCTGAAAGAGATGGGAATACCAGACCACCTGACCTGCCTCTTGAGAAACATGTATGCAGGTCAGGAAGCAACAGTTAGAACTGGGCATGGAACAACAGACTGTTTCAAATAGGAAAAGGAGTATGTCAAGGCTTTATATTGTCACCCTGCTTATTTAACATACATGCAGAGTACATCATTAGAAATGCTGGGCTGGATGAGGCACAGACTAGAGTCAAGATTGCCAGGAGAAATATCAATCACCTCAGACATGCAGATGATACCACCCTTATGGCAGAAAGTGAAGAATAACTAAAGAGCCTCTTGATGAAAGTGAAAGAGGAGAGTGAAAAAGTTGGCTTAAAGCTCAACATTCAGAAAACGAAGATCATGGCATCCGGTCCCATCACTTCATGGCAAATAGATGGGGAAACAGTAGAAACAGTGTCAGACTTTATTTTGGGGGGCTCCAAAATCACTGAAGATGGTGACTGTGGCCATGAAATTAAAAGACGCTTACTCCTTGGAAGAAAAGTTATGACCAACCTAGATAGTATATTCAAAAACAGAGACATTCCTTTGTCAACAAAGGTCCATCTAGTCAAGGCTATGGTTTTTCCAGTAGTCATGTGTGGATGTGAGAGTTGGGCTATAAAGAAAGCTGAGTGCAGAATAGCTGATGCTTTTGAACTGTGGTGTTGAAGAAGACTCTTGAGAGTCCCTTGGACTGCAAGGAGATATAACCAATTGATCCTAAAGGAAATCAGTCCTGGGCATTCATTAGAAGGACTGATGTTGAAGCTGAAACTCCAATCTTTTGGCCGCCTGATGTGAAGAGCTGACTCACTGCAAAAGACCCTGAAATTTGGGAAAGTTTGAAGACAGGAGGAGAAGGGGACGACAGAAGATGAGATAGTTGGATGACATCACCGACTCAATGGACATGAGTTTGGGTGAACTCCGGGAGCTGGTGATGGACAATGAGGCCTGGCGTGCTGCAGTTCATGGAGTCACAAAGAGTCGGACATCACTGAGTGTCTGAACTGAACTGAATACTCTTAACAATCCTGCAAGGTTGCTACTATTATCCCCATCTCATAAATGAGGAAGATACAGAACAAAGAGCCCTTACTCTAAACTACCACCTTTTTAAAGGAAGGAGAGAACAGATAACAGGAAGACAATAGTATTCACCATAATCAATAAAAACGGTAAAAAAAAAAAAAACAGAAAATGCATGAAAAATTTGTGAAAATATCACGGTCTAGAGGAACTACTTGACAACTAAAGGTAGTGCTGTATCCTGGATAGGATCCTGGATCAGAAATGGAGTTTTAGGTAGAAACTAAGAAACTACTAATGAAGTATAGATTTTAATTACTATAATGTATGTATATATGCATAATGTACATAATGTATAATAGCAATTAATAATGGTAATTAACCAACTTATTGTGACAAATGTACCATAGTAATATAAGATGTTAATAACAGGGGAACCATCTGTAGAAATATATAGGACTCCATACTTTCTTTATAATTTTTCTATAAATCTAAAATTATTGCAAAATTTTAAAAAAAATTATTTAAGGAAAAACATCAGAAAAATGCTCCATGTCATTTTTATGTCCTTCACTTAAAGTTGTGAAAACAGAGACTGAAAAGTTTGAGAGGCTTAACCAAGGTCAAATAGCAATTGAGGAGCAGAACTGTGGCTTGAGCCCAGTCTCACTGTATTAAAATACTGATGTATGAGCTATTTTCCAGTGAAGAATTCTCCCATGAGAATCGACAGGTTCTAATAGAATTGCTAGAGTCCCCAAAGGAAGAACTCATTTTTCTTGTATGTTGCCCCTAGTGTTTTAGGTGGCTAAAAGCATACACTGAACCTTAAAAATAGATGCTAGAAAACTCTAGGAAAGCCCAGCCAGAGTAATTTATAAAAGAAATAAACATTTACAACAACAAAGCCCAGAACATTTAAAGCATACTGCCTGCTATTAGGCATTTGCTATGATCATAAACTGCATGTGAAACTGTTAGTTGCTCAGTCGTGTCTGACTCTTTGAGACCACATGGACTGTAGCCCACCAGGCTCCTCTGTCTATGGAATTTTCCAGGCAAAAATATTGGAGTGGGTAGCCATTTCCTTCCCCAGGGGATCTTCCCAACCCAGGGATTGAACCCAGGTCTCCCACACTGCAGGCAGATTCTTAACCATCTAAGCCACCAGGAAAGTCCATAAACTAACTCCATGAGGCCTCTAAAATTAAAAGTTTGCTATATATCAGAGATGCTTAAAAATGCCCATTGATTGAATACATCTCTCCTAAATATCACAAGTGGTAAATCAAATACTGAGATATACAGTAGAAGAAAATCCAGACTAAAGCCCAGAAACCACACTTTCAGTCTGAGATACTTCACTCACTCAGATTTTGTTGGCTTTTTTTTTTCTGTTCTCATATACTTGAGAGAGTTTGCTGTCATATTAAGAATAAAATTCACATCACTATTCTTAGAAAATAATGTCATTATATATATTCTTTTTCTGTAAAAGGCTGGGAAATGAATTTTATTCTGTGCCTTGAAGCATCAGAGTTCCTCTTGGGATATTGCCTGCCTGTAGTGGCTGCCTTTTGACACCTCCCTGGCCAATCTTGTACAAAGGAGTAAGTTTTTTCCATGGATTCTATCTACGATCATTTCAGACTGCTCATTCTCTGTCAGGCTCCGTGATAGCCACTAGAAATACAATGGTGATAAAGATACAGCTTCTGCTTCACAGAGTACAGCTTTTTGCAGGGCAAGAGACCATTCACAGATAACACTCAAATAATGATATATGGCCATTGGGACAAATGCCCCAGCAGAGGGACAAGGGGCGAGAGGAGTGCTACAGAGACCCTTGGGAGAGAGAGGTGTAACTAAACTGGACATTGTGCCTTTAGTGGGCACCCTAGATAAAAACCTCTCCCTTCTGTGCCTGAGAGTAAGTGCAATCGAGGGTGGTTAAGAGTTGGAAAGATGAAAAAAAAAAAAAAAAAAAACATTAAGTTATGTTAAATAATAGAAAAATCCTAAACAAACAGGCCTCAGTACTATGGTTACAGCTCAGTGTTTCGATGGACAGAGCCAAACAGGTCTGCGGCCTCTACTAAAGGGTAAATCCCAAAAGACAAAGGCAAAAAGAATGGCTGAGTCACACTACACAAGTCCAGGTTTTTCTCTCAAATTTACCAATCACATAAACACGTCTTTCACTCCAAGGAGAGAATGAGTGAGGCAACAAAAGCAATGAGAACATCATTACAGGGAAAGAAAAATGAGGAGCTGGCAAGAAAAAGAAGATTCCTTGGAGAAAGTCAGTTATGATGGATGAAGAGTAGTTTGAGAGCCAAGTGGGGAATTACACCAGATCATACCAGTACCTTTTAGCTTAAGATTTTTTTTTTCTTGTAGCCTAAATGTAAATATAATTTATAATTTGGAAACAGGGTACACCTATCAGGTTTGCATCTAGAAAGTAGTTCTTTGGCAAAAGAATAGAAAAATGTGATCCATTTCTGTGGTTCTATAACAGATGATGGTGGTTTGTACCAGAATAATCATTGTGAGAATCCAGAAAATTTGTCACATTTAAAAATTATTTTCAGGGAAAATATAAAGACTAGGTAGAAGGCAGGCAATGTGTTTTATACATTAGGATCTTGGAAGGATGACTGCAGCTTCTCACTGTTACTAGTTTCTGGGTTGCCTTGACCTCCTCCATTTGGCTCCTCTGTTTTTATTTATCCTCTGTGTAATCAAGTCATATACTACTTTTTCTTTGACCAAGATAGCTATGGCGGTATTGGTTTTATGATGGGCTCATGATAAAGGTTTAGGTTTGAGCACACAGGTGTTGCCACATACACACAAATCAGATGAAGTGAGGAAAGCCAGAAAAGGCATGGAGAAAGTCCAAGAAGAGAATGAAAATCTAAAGTTTTTGGTGTCATGGTAGTTGAGAGAAAGCACTATTTCAATAAGGGATTTGAAGCAAAGGCATTAAATGGTGATGAGGAATAAAGGTCGCCTGAACTTGGTAACTTGGGTGTCATTGGCAATTTTAGCAATGGCTGACTCTGTGCCATAATGAGGGCAGATATCATGTTTAGAGTAGGTGGAAGACAGGCATGAGAGCGAGAAGACAGGGTGGGTGTGTTCATACAGTTGTTTTGAGCACTTTAGTTATAAAAAGAGAAGGAATGAGAAAAGTTGAAATTGAGACAATTGAGGGAGAGACTGAGGCAGGGCAGAGTAAACAATACATGGTATTTGCACACATTCATTCATTTGCCTGTATTTGAGTTTATTTATTTCATTTAGTTGGTCTTATTGGTTTGATAGCCGATTTCTGTTTGCAGCCATGAAAAATTAACACATACTTAATCAACTAATTAATGTCATAAACTTAAACTAACAAACTAGTACATCTTAGCCCAAATGTATTAGGTTCTGTATGTAAGGTATCTGACTTGGGTCTCATCAGGCCAAAATTAAGATGAACACAGGGCTGCTTTCCTTCTTGTAGATTCTGAGTATGATCTGTTCTTTATCTTTCCTGTTTTTAGAGGTTGCCCATATCCCTTGGCTCAGAGTCCCTTACCTTCATCTTCAAAGCTAGCAAACACTTACTGAGTCATTTTCACAGTGTATCACCCTTACCCCTTCTGCCTTCTATGTTCTTTTTCAATGATCCTTGTGACGGTACTAGGCCTGCTGGATAGTCCAGGATAATCTCCCCATTTCAAAGTAGGCTAATTAGTAACTTTAATTCCATCTGCTAGGTAAACTCATAGCCATATAACCTAATATATTCACAAGTTTCAAGAATTAAGATACAGATATTGGGGAAGGCATAATTCTTCCCACCACCAAAATCTTTATGTGCTGGGTACAAAAATATAAGTGTTGATGAGTCATTTAAAGGAAGAAATTAAAAACATGAGAAAAAGGATAATCAAAGACTAGGTCTCCCTCATCTGAAAAACGATGCTTACCATAATACAATTTCTAAGCATACATGGTAGGGGGAAGCTGTCATTTGATAGTGTCTCTTTTCTTTATGCAACTTGAAGTCAAGGTATTGATTAAAGGAAAGAAAGTGGAAGAGTGGGCTCAGATGGCCGAGGAGAGTGGAGCCATCACTGGGGAGAAATGCAAGAGGCAGAGAAACAAACAAGGAAACAGAAGTTTGCAGAAAGTCAAAGAGCTGATTCCAATCAAGCACCACAACCAGAGGAACAATTTTACAAATTTTTCAAGTCTGATGTTTACTTTAATACAAGACCAACCTAAGTTATACACAAAGTATACCTTAACTTTGTGAAGCACTAAGATAAGAGAGAGTGTTTTAGAGAAAGCTAACAGACTTTAGCTTTGGTGCCAGGGAGGCCTAGCATGCTGCAGTCCACGGGGTCGCAATAATCTTGCTATAACCGACTGAGCGGCTGAACTGAACTGAACAGACTTTAGAGGGACGTACATGATGCCACATAATTATAAAATTGAAATAAAAGAAAGAGACACATATATGTGTACAGGGGAAGAAAGCATGGGAAAGGAACAGGCTCGAGTTTGGTTTTAATTCTGGGAAACTTATGATCCAGACAGAGATCTGAGTACCTTGAACTAGTAAATAAACGTTTTTTAGGGGGGAATCCAAGAAAAAGTGCCAGGACAGAAACTCAAAGAAGGGTTTCTCCTTCTTTGCTCTTTCTAGCATTCTCCAACTTCTGTTGAATTTCCTGTCCTACAGTTAACTTCCAGTAATTAGCTGTGCTGGTTTGAAAGCAATGACTACACTTCCTGATCACTGACATAGCCCTTGCCTGCATACCCAAATCTATAAAACAGGCTTGGCCACAAATCCTCAATAACATTGAACAACATCAGCTGCATGACACTGAATCTTTCACTGAAGGGAGGATGAGTTGTTTCAAAGCCAGGAACCTGGAAAAAGAAAGGGAGGAAATGATGGAACAGAAAGCCGACCAAGTCCCTTTGATGTGGTTCCTGCTGACACCCTGGGCAAGATGTTCCTTGTGTGAGATAGATCACAAAATGCATTAAGAGATATTATCCTGTACACTCCAATTAGCATCACTGGTATTCCTTTGCTAGCTCACCGTCCAAAAAATTAACTTTATTGCTTCCAGAACTTTGAACAAACTCGTATAATCCTTCAAGCAGATGTATGACACATTAAAAACCACAATTACATTACTTCAAAGCCATAATTAAAAAGTTTGGTCCTAGTTCCAGGCCTGCCATTGATTTCTAAGAGAAACACACTTCAGATCTGATGTAAGCTCTAATAAATTACCAGCTTTGAGCAAAATAAGTTTAGTTTCCCATAAAGAATAAAACGGGGTGTTTTATTGTGGGAAAAGGAGAAGACTAAATGATTGTAAATTTGTATTACATTTTTATAACCACTTGGGTTTAAAGTCAAATATAATTTGACATTTTATTGATATTTCCAGTGTTTAAAACTGACAAGAAGTACATTAAATTTTACCATGTAAATCTGATATGACAATAAAAAGCCTTTCGCACTTCTCATTGAAATTGTTGCAGTAAAATGAAATAAGAAGTACTATAAAGAAAATGAAAAAAAATTTTTTTCTTCTCTAAATTGCTTTTTTTTTCCTTAAAAAAGAAAGAAAAAGAAGTTCTGAGTTGTCCATATTTAAGTGTCCTCTTTTCTATAGGGTTAGACTTTTTCTCCCAATTGATAATTCTCTCCCAACATATGGAAGTAGGCTCCCAGATACATCTTAAACCTTGGATATGCTGCTATTCTGATGACAAGTGATTGTAACAATCTGTTGAAAACAACAGAAACATATGGCTTTATAATTCTGGAGGCTAGAAGTCCAAACTCAAGGTTATAGCATGGTCATGCTCCCTCAGACATATGAAGAGACACTTCCTTGCATATTCCCAGTATCTGGGGGTTTACCAGCAATTTTTGATGCTCCTTGGCTTGAAGCTGTGTAACTACAATCTTTGCCTTGGTTGTTACATGGTGCTTTCTCAGTGTGTCTGTCTCTGCATGGCAATCTTTTCATAAGGATACCAGTCACATTGGAGTAGGGGACCCTCATAGTCTAGTGTGATCTCATCTCAACTAATTGTATCTGCAAAGATGCTATTTCCAAGCAAAGCCACATTCTGAGACACCAAGAACTGGGACCTTGACATGGCTTTTTTGGGGGGTACACAATCAACTACATCACAATCTTTATTGAAAATCAACAGTACAAAGACATCAACTGCCAGTGCAGTGCTAAATAGTTGTTGAGCACTAATGGATGTCTCTACTAAGCATGTATTGCTCTCAAGATGTTTGCAGAAGTATATACTTATTAAAACTAGAACCTGTGTCTTATCTTGTATGGTGTTTGCATCCTGTCACTCAGCCACCCATTTGACACCATACCAAGAACATCATTTGACATTCCTGAACTTAAACATCAAATAGGAACTTAATGACATATAGTCAGCAAGAGGATCCCCCAGAATTGGTCAGGATGTAAGACTTAAAGAATTGAGCAGAATCAAAAACTACACTTCTTTTTTGAGTGTAAAAGTAATGCTACAGTCCTTCCATCAAGAACAAAGACAAAAAAAAAAATCTTCTATCCATATAATACACAGGACTCCCTGTTAAGTTTGATTTTTAGGTGAGCGATAGTCTTTTAATATAGTTTATGCAATACTTGTTTGTCTAAGATTAAAATACAATTGGCATCCTCTATTTTTTTCTAGCTAAATCAGGCAACCTTATTCATTACTGCCTCGTAGGTGTTTCTGAACTATTTTCCTTTTAGCCGTTTGGAGCTTGGAGGATAGGAAGCGGGCGCGTGGAGGAGTAAGTAACACTAGGTTCACTCATCTCTTATAATGTTTCAGTTCAAAAGTCGCACGTTCACCATGGCTGATGATGGCAATAGAAATGTTTATGTGCATGCATATGTATATAGTGTATGAACTGTTTTCCCCGAAATTCATATGCTTAAGTCAGAACAGTCTGCGTGACTGTATTTGAGTTTAAGACTTTTAAGAGGTATTTAAGGCCAAATGATGTGAAAAGGGTGGGACCCTAATCCCACAAGGACTGGTATCCTTAGAGGAAGAGACACCAGAGAGCTCTTTCTCCTCACACACAGCGGAAGGGACATCTGAAAACACAATGTGGAGGCAGCCACCTGCAAATCAGAGAGAGAGGTCTCACCAGAAACCAAGCTTCCTGACACCCGACTGGGGACTTTCAGTTTCCAGAATTGTGAGAAAATGAACGTCTGCTGTTTCAGCCACCCAGTCTATGGTGTTCTATATAGAAACCCAAGTATAGTAATACACACACACAAAAACACATGTGTGTGTATGTATGTACGTATGAGTGTGTACATATAAATGTGTGTGTGAACGTGTGGTTTTGTGTGACCAGGAAAAATTTCAGTAGTTTTCTGAAATAAATGGATGCTATCTATTTTGTTTTCAATAAAGCAAGAGCCATCAGAAAGATAATTCTGGAAATTTCCAAAAAATTAGGCCTAAATGTAATGCTCTAAGCTTAAAAAGTGGTCATTGATAATCAAATTAACTTATGATATATACTTGGAGTTACCCATTTTCTGTATGGATACTTCTTACAGTTGAAGACTTATGCATTTGAACACATTAGAATATACACATATATGCAAACATGTCTATATCCTTGTAAAATGTGAACATCATTATTCTGTCTCCTTATTTCGAGCACTGTGTTTACATGTGAAATCTGTAACTATATCCATTTAACAGAATGTACACTGGAATAAATAAAAGAGGGATTCATATGTATGTTTAACTGGACAGAAAACATACCAGAGATTTGATTCAGCAGCTCTAAGAACTTGCTCTTCTGCCAACTTCACCCTGGCCATTAAAAAATGACATTCAACAATTCTAAGCAGGACTTCTTTCATGACCCAAGAGAGACAGATGGTTCCAGAAGTTTCTCAAAAGATTGAGGAAGCTTCCTTCCTCAGAGGACTTCAACAAACTTCACTCAGATTTTAATAGCCCATCTTTGTATGCATGTCCTTGACTGCATAGCCAATAACTATGACTAAGAGATTGGATTATCTGATCAATTTAAACCTGAGCCAAGTGGCTTGACCTACAGTCCTAGAGCCAGAAAAACATTTAGCTTTGCCTCAATGCAAGGGCTATATAGCTAAATTATATATCCTGGTAACCCACAGCTTTCCTGAGGAGACATATTGCACTGCTTTATCTTTTCAAGATTCCATCATGACAGTTTTCGAACATGAGGAATATTTGAAAAAATTATATAATGAACATTCATATACCCATCATGTACTTCCACAACTGACAATTTGTTATATATGCTTTCTCACATATCTAGCTATCTATCCACTGCAATAATTTTTGAAGATCACATGAAATAATGGTGTTTCCAAAATTCAACATCTTTCTAAAATCAGTTGCATTTGCATGAGCTTATAATGCATTTATTCTCCAACTCTTTTCCCAAGATAAATAAAATTTGATCATCCAACTATATATACACTTTGCATTCGAAGCTTGGAATGTTAAAGCTCTAGGGGAGTAGCTTTTAGCACTGAAGTTCTGATGCTGATAGTGATTCATGTTTGGATAATTTTCCTGCAAATCAAAAGATTCATTGTACATCATGACATTTACATCAATTTTCTTTGATTGTGAACTGAATATGCCCATGCTTTAAAAGGTATCTAAACTTACTACAGCTTTCATTTTTTTTAAGATTCTGCATCTATAAAACTTGATCATCTTTACTGATTCCAGTGGGTTTCATACATTTGTTCCTTCAAAGCTCAATTCAGTTACCTTCTCTTATAGCATTCCCTGACTCCCACATTTGGCCTTAGGCAAATCTGTCGACCTTAGTGTAATTGTACATTTCTTTCTGATAACATTTATCATGTCATAATTGTAATTATGTGTTCATGAACCTCTCTCTCTGACCAAAGTATTTTTATCATCAAGCTCCAAACTTATGATTTCTTTGTGGGCAGTGCATAAAGATTTGTAGAATTCAATTTAGCCAAGAGATGTATGTTAGATCTGGGATTTTTCAACACTTGAAACTAACAAGAAGGAACATTTCATACATAATGACATTTTAAAATTTCCATCAGGTGCTACAGAAATCAAAATTATATTGGCAAGATGCTGGGTTCTCTGTTATAAATAGCACTCTTTTTTTTTTTAAGATTTAGTTATTTACTTTTGGTTGTGCTGGGTCTTCATTTCTGCATGTGACCTTCTCCAGTTGAGTGGAATGGGGCTACTCTTAGTAGTGTGTGCAGGCTTTTCATGCAGTGGCTTCTCTTGCAGAACACAGTCTCTAGGGTTGCATGGATTTCAGTAGTTGTGGCTCATGGGCTCTAGAGCACAGGCTCAATAGTTGTGGTGCTGGGGCTTAGTTGTCCCATGGCATGTGGGATCTTCCTGGACCAGAGATCGAAATTGTGTCCCCTGCATTGGCAGGCAGATACTTTACTACTGAGCCACCAGGGAAGCCATAAATAGTCTTCAATAAAATCATGTAACACAAAATTAGCCTAGACTTTATATATGTTTTATTAAGCCACAAATAAATTTAGAGTAAGACTAGTTGACATGGAGAACTGGTTGGCACTAAACTGAAGTGCTAGGGTTCAAGTCCCGGCTCTGTTCTTTTCTAGGTGTAAGACCTTGGACAAGTTACTGGAGCTTTTACAGCTCATTTTCTTCATATGTAAAGTGGAAATGATACAAGTATCTATTCCATAAATATAAATTTGTCTAATGTTTTGCACATTAGACAAATTAATTCAGGTAGAGTTAATAATACCTTATACAAAGTAAGTTCCCAGTTGATGTTGGTTTTTAAAAGAAAAGTCATAATATATAGTATCTACTGCTTAAACAAGACCCAAACTTGCTCACTTTCATTTTTCTCTTCTAACAAAATCCAGGTTTATTCAGGTGGTTACTGAGATCTTTTGATCTCAGGATGGCAGGACTCCATCACTGCCCCAGGGAACAAACCATGATGCTTTAATCCAGGATTGTTGCTCCCCTGATACTTTGTCTTTCACTATTGTCGGAATGGACAATGACGGTCAGTGGGAGACTCTGGGTGGGGCATCCAGGACAGGTTTTTCTAATTTATTAAAATGGATAGATATGACTGGCCTGGATCTCTCTCATTTCCCTTTCTCTTTCTTTCTGCCTATATTGCCAAGAGAAGTACCTCTTCAGTCACCAGGAAGAGGTAACAGGATGGAGGTCTGCATACCAAGAAAGGCAGAGAAGACAGATTGAAAGAGTCTGAGTTTTTGATGAGATAATTGAGCTACTGAAGTAACACTAGATTATCTCTCTCTATATGAGTGAAAAATACGGCTATTATTTAATCAATGTAGTGGAGTTGTCAGATGCACCCAGCCACACAGTTCAAGGAGTGGTGGCTGCACAGGCACAAGAAGGCCAGGAGAAGCCACTCCATGTTCAAGGTCAGGAGGGGCGGCGCTGAGGAGATACCCCTCGTCCAAGGTGAGGAGCCACAGCTGCGCTTTCCTGGAGCAGCCATGAAGTGGTACCTCACGTCCAAGGTAAGAGAAACCCAAGTAAGACGGTAAGTGTCACGAGGGGCATCAGAGGGCAAACACACTGAAACCATAATTACAGAAAACTAGTCAACCTAATCACATGGACCACGGCCTGGTCTAATTCAATGAAACTAAGCCATGCCCTGTGGGGCCACCCAAGATGGGTGGGTCATGGTGGAGATGTCTGACAGAATGTGGTCCACTGGAGAAGGGAATGGCAAACCACTTCGGTATTCTTGCCTTGAGAACCCCATGAACAGTATAAAAAGGCAAAATAATAGGATACTGAAAGAGGAACTCCCCAGGTCGGTAGGTGCCCAATATGCTACTGGAGATCAGTGGAGAAATAACTCCAGAAAGAATGAAGGGATGGAGCCAAAGCAAAAACAATACCCAGCTGTGGACGTGACTGCTGATAGAAGTGAGGTGTGATGCTGTAAAGAACAATATTGAGTAGGAACCTGGAATGTCAGGTCCATGAATCAAGACAAAATTGGAAGTGGTCAAACAGGAGATGGCAAGAGTGAACGTTGACATTCTAGGAATCAGTGAACTAAAATGGACTGGATGGGTGAATTTAACTCAGATGACCATTATATCTACTACTGCAGGCAGAAATCACTTAGAAGAAATGGAGTAGCCATCACGGTCAACAAAAGAGTCCAAAATGCAGTACTTGGATGCAATCTCAAAAACGACAGAATGATCTCTGTTCGTTTCCAAGGCAAACCATTCAATATCACAGTAATCCAAGTCTATGCCCCAACCAGTAACACTGAAGAAGCTGAAGTTGAACGGTTCTATGAAGATCTACAAGACCTTCTAGAATTAACTCCCTCAAAAGATGCCCTTTTCATTATAGGGGACTGGAATGCAAAAGTAGAAAGTCAAGAAACACCTGGAGTAACAGGCAAATTTGGCCTTGGAGTACAGAATGAAGCAGGGCAAATGCTAATAGAGTTTTGCCAAGAGAATGCACTGGTCATAGCAAACACCCTCTTCCAACAACACAAGAGAAGACTCTACACATGGACATCACCAGATGGGCAACTCCAAAATGAGATTGATTATATTCTTTGCAGCCAAAAATGGAGAAGCTCTATACAGTCAGCAAAAACAAGACAGGGAGCTGACTGTGGCTCAGATCATGAACACCTTATTGCCAAATTTAGACTTAAATTGAGGAAAGTAGGGAAAATCACTAAATTATTCAGATATGACCTAAATCAAATCCCTTATGATTATACAGTGGAAGTAAAAAATATATTTAAGAGACTAGATCTGATAGATAGAGTGCCTGATGAACTATGGACGGAGGTTCGTGACATTGTACAGGAGACAGGAATAAAGACCATTCCCATGGAAAAGAAATGCAAAAAAGCAAAATGGCTGTCTGGGAAAGCCTTATAAATAGCTGTGAAAATAAGAGAAGCAAAAAGCAAAGGAGAAAAGGAAAGATATAAGCAACTGAATGCAGAGTTCCCAAGAATAGCAAGAAGAGATAAGAAAGCCTTCCTCAGCAATCAATGCAAAGAAATAGAGGAAAACAACAGAATGGGAAAGACTAGAGATCTCTTCAAGAAAATTAGAGATACCAAGGGAATATTTCATGCAAAAATGGGCTCGATAAAGGATAGAAATGGTATGGACCTAACAGAAGCAGAAGATATTAAGAAGTGGTGGCAAGAATACACAGAAGAACTGTACAGAAAAGATCTTCATGACCCAGGTTACCACGATGGTGTGATCACTCACCTAGAGCCAGACATCCTGGAATGTGAAGTCAAGTGAGCCTTAGAAAGCATCACTATGATCAAAGCTAGTGGAAGTGATGGAATTTCAGTTGAGCTATTTCAAATCCTGAAAGATGATGCTGTGAAAGTGCTGCACTCAATATGTCAGCAAATTTGGAAAACTCGGCAGTGGCCACAGGACTGGAAAAGGTCAGTTTTCATTCCAATCCCAAAGAAAGGCACTGCCAAAGAATGCTCAAACTACCATACAACGGCACTCATCTCACAAGCTGGTAAAGTAAAGCTCAAAATTCTCCAAGCCAGGCTTCAGCAATACGTGAACGGTGAACTTCCTGATGTTCAAGCTGGTTTTAGAAAAGGCAGAGGAACCAGAGATCAAATTGTCAATATCTGCTGCATCATGAAAAAGGAAGAGAGTTCCAGAAAAACATCTATTTCTGCTTTATTGACTCTGCCAAAGCCTTTGACTGTGTGGATCATAATAAACTGTGGAAAATTCTGAGAGAGATGTATGTAGATCAGGAAGCAACAGTTAGAACTGGACATGGAACAACAGATGGTTTCAAATAGGAAAAGGAGTACATGAAGGCTTTATATTGTCACCCTGCTTATTTAACTTCTATGCAGAGTACATCATGAGAAACCCTAGGCTGGAAGAAGCACAACCTGGAATCAAGGTTGCCGGAAGAAATATCAATCACCTCAGATATGCAGATGACACCACCCTTATGGCAGAAAGTGAAGAGGAACTAAAAAGCCTCTTGATGAAAGTGAAAGAGGAGAGTGAAAACGCTGGCTTAAAGCTCAACATTCAGAAAACTAAGATCATGGCATCTGGGCCCATCACTTCATGGCAAATAGATGGGGAAACAGTAGAAACAGTGGCAGACTGTATTTTTCTAGGCTCCAAAATCACTGCAGATGGTGATTGCAGCCATGAAATTAAAAGATGCTTACTCCTTGGAAGAAAAGTTATGACCAACCTAGATAGTATATTCAAAAGCAGAGACATTACTTTCCAAACAAAGGTCCATCTAGTCAAGGCTATGGTTTTTCCAGTAGTCATGTATGGATGTGAGAGTTGGACTGTGAAGAAAGCTGAGTGCTGAAGAATTGATGCTTTTGAACTGTGGTGTTGGAGAAGACTCTTGAGAGTCCCTTGGACTGCAAGGAGATCCAACCAGTCCATCCTAAAGGAGATCAACCCCGGGATTTCTTTGGAAGGAATGATGCTAAAGCTGAAATTCCAGTACTTTAGCCACCTCATGAGAAGAGTTGACTCATGGGAAAAGACTGATGTTGGGAGGGCTTGGAGACAGGAGCAGAATGGGATGACAGAGGATGAGATGCCTGGATGGCATCACCAACTGGATGGATATGAGTTTGAGTGAACTCTGGGAGTTGGTGATGGACAGGGAGGCCTGGTGTGCTGCAATTCATGGGGTCGCAAAGAGTTGGACACGACTGAGCAACTGAACTGAGCCAACAAAATCCAACTGCTACAAAAATACAATACCGCATGCCTTAAGGCTGTGAGAATTTTTGTGTGATATATATACATTTTTGTGCATAATAGTAGCATTCTCAATGATCAGAGAGAAAAACAACTAGGTAGTAAACAGTCTTTTAAATGCTTTTGTTGTTGTTACAGGCTCATTGGTGATAGAGTCTAAACTCAATTTAATCTCTTATGAGCCCATTAACTCTCTCTTTTATAAATGAAAGTTGCCTCACCAATCTTAAAAGACCTTTCTTCTCAGTGTTTTTAAATAAGATGTGGAAGGAAGAGTAGAAAATGAGTGAGATGGAATAGATTCCTACCCTCTACTGAAAAGACAACTTCCTATTTGAATACGCAGTAATAGTTCATTTAAATCCCAACAAGTACATTTTTTAAAGTGAAATGCTTTTAGTAATTGGAAATTTAAGGAATTGACATTTATGTTAGCCAATAATAAAGGAATAAAACCAATTTGAGAATATTCAAATATGGAATTCATTCATTTATTCAATAAATATTCATTACCTGTAGATCATTTCCAACCTACTGTGAAATAGACACCTTCTGTGTGCTCTTTTTCTTTTTTTCTTTTTTTTACTCTTTGATAGATAGAAAAGTGTTTCTAAGGATTCTTAGTGTGAAAAAAAGAGAAAGATTAAGACTGGACTCTGAGTTATACGGGAAGACCAAGTAAGACTGAAGAACCAGCTTCTTTCCATGTACATGAAAGAAGTGATTGATTAGAAGATGGGCTGTTAATACTGATGCAAGTAGTAGGGAAGATATGTAAATTTCTAGAAGGAATCAACTCTTGAAATTGACTTCATTTATTGAATCAAAAAGCCTTTGCCAAATTTGCTCTCGACCTACTTCGGTTATAGACAGCTCCTCCTTTCTTTAGTACATTTTTCTGAAGTCAGCAGTATAAATTCTAGACAGCTCTCTGGCCAAAACTTTAGGGAATTCCCACTCCGAAGCTCTGGGAGTTGCTAACTATTGCATAGTGCCATTGCCCTGCATAGTACAAACACTGTGGGGGAGGAGATTTCCAATACCAGCATAACCTGCAACTGCATAATTTGTAAAATCTCTGCTTTCTTTAGATGCACTCATTCTAACAGCAGTGATTGCTAAGGTTCTGTAAAAGACAAACTGCATCTGACCACTTAAAAAGGAAGGGAGACTATTGTGATAGGTAAAGGAGATTGAACTCAAATCCAATTTTTAAGCATTGAGATGAGCTTGTGGTAAAGTGCTGGAGGATATTAGAGGGAGGTTGGTCTATGTGATTAAGCCAGCTATACTTGCTAATTGGCACTTATCAAAGTTAGGCTCCAACCCTCTCACAGAGACTGGAAAATAGGGGTGCTATCTTTCTTGATAATTACATTTCAAAGGGATGGCTCCCAGGCCCTTGAAAACGACATTGACATTCTAAGTTGGTAGAAGATTTACATCTCAAAGGAGCAAAGAGAGAATTTACATTTCCAAGTTTCTAAAGTAACTGCTCTAAGAACAGGGAGGTGGGGGCCTAGAGTCAGGAAGAAACCCATTTAAAATTTAATCAAGCTGAGAGGACCAACCCTTATGGTTGTCTTGGTTTCTTATTTCTGCCACCTGAGATGTGTGAACAAAGAATGTTGCCTGCCATTCTAGCAAACAACAAATTTTGTCCACCCTCAAGCCATCCCATCCCCAAAGGTGCACCCTGAGATGAATTTAGAATTGAGAAGAACAGGATTCCTGGCCCTAGATTGTTAAGATGCATGTCAAAGCAACAATTTCAATGAGCCCAGACTCTTGTATTTTCCATATATAGGAAAGCATTCAAGTTATTAACTTGAGATGTCCAGTTTTTCTGTGATTAACAGTAATATTTTGAGATTTGTCTTACATGGTTTTTTTTTTTTCAGCATAAACTCCTACATAATCTGGTTCTTCTCTTACCCCTTTGGAACAATTCCTCAGAACTATATGAGGGGCTGTCTTCCAGGTTTTAGTTCTAAGTAAGGTCTTCAAAAAATATAACTCTCAACTTCTATGCTGTATATTTTCGTTTTCTGGTTTTTCTCAGTTGACATATGGTAACACCCAGCACTGCCCAGGGGAGGAACTAAAAGATACCTTTTATTGGACCACTATTGTTGCAGGAAAGGAGACCCCTTCCAGGGCCTGAAACTGGGCTCTTGTCTAACACTCAGAAATGAATTGTCCAAGGAGACACATGTGCTGACAAAGCAAGAGATTTTATTGGGAAAGGGCACCCAGCTGGAGAGCAGTAGGGTAAGGGAACCCTGGAAAACTGCTCTGCTTGAAGTCTAGGGTTTTATGGTGAGAGGATTAGATTCCAGGTGGCCTTTGGCCAATCATTACAATTCAGAGTCTTTACTGGAGGCGCATGCATCACCCAGCCAAGATGGATACTAGCGAGAGGGATTCTGGGAACTGGACAGACACGCAGTGTCTCCTTTTGACCTTTCCCCAAATCTTCTGGTTGGTGATGGCTTATTAGTTCCGTATTCCTTATCAGGATCTCCTGTCATAAAACAACTCATGCAGATGGTCACTATGGTGCCTGGCCAGGGCGGTCGGTTTCAATCAGTGTGCTTCCCTTAACACTACCAC
Source organism: Capra hircus (assembly GCF_001704415.2). NCBI lineage: Eukaryota > Metazoa > Chordata > Mammalia > Artiodactyla > Bovidae > Capra > Capra hircus. Next base: position 25,553,026 of record NC_030833.1, read on the forward strand.
AAATTATTCTAACCTTATGGATGTTTTTGGGAAATGTCCTCATCTCATCTCTCTTGCAAAGCTCCCATTTTACCTCTCCTTTTTTCTTTAAAAGAAAAATTTAAAGTGAGCCTGCATCAGAATAAAAGAAGAGATAGTGTTGCATATTTAAATATCCCTCAATAGATAAAATCATAAGTGGAAAAAATCTAACCAATCTCCATGAAAAGTCACTCCCTGAAGTCAATTTTCTCCCCACCTCTCCCTCTTATTTCTCCAAGTCTCTCCAATGAAAGTTGCTTTCTCACTTTTATCTCAATTCCCAGCATTTAGAACAAACAAGATGATTTCATGTTTAACAATGTCAATCATTAGCTTATACTGGAATACAAACCACAAAGCTACATTAATTTCACAGACATTCATGACCTTTGAGTACCTTTGTGCAGGATTAAATAACAAGCAGTTTCATATTGACTTCCTTGCTGACTGTCCATTATTTTCAGTGCTTGATTTTCTTCATAGCAGCTAAAGACAAAGAATTCTTATAGACCAGCAGCCCTGGTTTTTCTATCACTATACACACAAACTATTTATTCTGACTGATCTTCTCTCATCAATGGGTTGATCTTATTTTCCTTACTCCCTTTTTATATGTATATTCTTGCTAATCCTTATTGTATTCTGTTATGGAGTGAAGTGAAATTCACTCAGTTGTGTCCGATTTTTTGCTACCCCCACGGACTATACAGTCCATAGAATTCTTCAGGCCAGAATATTGGAACAGGTAGCCATTCCCTTCAGGGGATCTTCCCATAACAGGGACTGAACCCAGGTCTCCCACATTGCAGGTGGATTCTTTACCAGCTGAGCCACCAGGGAAGCCCATTTTGTTATGGAAGGAATGTGGAAATCTGTACTTGACCATAGGATGACTGACAATTATATATGTAACTACTATGCAACTCTAAAAACTCAAAGACTTGAAGAGTGTGATGAAAGGACACTTTCACTAGTCTAAAAAGATTTTCCACTACCCCTCTCTGAGAAAAGAGAAAAATCACAAATGTGACCTCTGGCAGGGTAACATGCTACATACCCATACTTTTTTTCTTACAACATCTGCCTTCTGGCAATGCAATTCTCATTTGCATTTCTAAAGCAGCTCCTATTGGCTTTGACTACATTTCTAAAAATACTTAATCTTTGTCTCCATTTTTATTTGCACCCAGATGAGTCTGCTTATCCTGTCTAGGGTTGCTGTAAGGAGGATATGAAGGACATATCCATTTATAAGATAGTGGACAAAACATATATTATGTTTCTGTAAAAACAGAGAGAAGTGCAGCCATAGTTGGGTAGACATCAGTATTTGGAGAAAGGTTTAATGTTTAAAAAGTGTGTGTGTGTATGTGTGTGTGTGTGTGTGTGGTGAGTCGGGGAGTGGGGTGGGTGCACAAAGGATTCCTAAAAACTGAACTGATCAGAAGAAATAAAGACATTTTCTTTTGGTCTCATAATGAGATGGATTTCACAAAAACCAGCCAATTGCTCAGAACTATGGAACTGTTAACGGAAATATAAAAATAGACTTGAAGCTAGGAACTTGTAAAAGAGAACATATGATAATGAAGATTTAACATTTGGCATGTCCTAGTCATTTCTCCAGAGTATTCTCCTCTAATCACAGACAGAGGTGCTGAATCCTCTAGCACCCTGCAACAGAACTGCTGAAAATGGAATTAAAGTCCCCAGCATTAACTTTCTGAAAGGAGTTAGAATCTCTCTGAAGAAATATGAAATCAATGTTGCCATTAGTTCTTGGGTTAAGATTTATATTTATTGAGGTAAACTTTTTATTGGAGGCTAACACACATACTGAAAGGCCACAAATAGTAAATGGAAAATTCAATGAATTTTTACAAAGATTGGAAATTCGTATAATCACTTCCCTCATTAAGCAACAGAACATTCCACACACTGTGAAATGGTGTCCTGGTGTCCCTGACCATTACACACATCACCCTTTTTAAGGCAACAACTGCTATTCTGAGCTCTAGTATCACAAATGAGTTTTGCCTGAGTTTGCCTTCATATACATGTATACATATATATTTCTTCTCTGTTATTTTCCCCTCAATGTGATGTTTGTAGATTTCATCCATATTGTTGAATAAGGCAGTAGTTCATTCATTCTCCTTGTTTATATTCTATTATAAAATAATACAATTTATGTATCTATGTTACTATTATGGAAATTAGGATTTTTCTCAGTTTGGGGCTATTAAAATACTGCTGCTATAAATATACTTGCACATGAATTTTAGTCCACATATGTTTGCATTTGTAAAGATATATACCTAAAAATTGATCATCTGGGTATTAGGATAGGGCAAAAGTTCTTGGGATTCCACCCATAACCACCTGGTTCTATTTCTGTCCTTTCCATAAGGTCTTTCTCTGACCTTCAGAGCTGGTCAACACCCAACTCCCTAAACACACACTCATATATAAACACGGCAGGCTGGAAGTTGAGATTAAAACCTCTAGTAGAAGCCTTTGAAAAATGACTGAATCTACTCTGGATGCATCTTCTACGCTGTCTCCTATAGGTCCTTAGTAAGAGTAAATTCCCATTGCCCACACTGGTATTTCGCTGATAAAACACACGCTCTTTTCAGCTCCCTCTCCATCCCTCGTCTGTTAGTTACAACTCAGCATTCATTTCAGATTTTGTTTATTTGGGCTCTGTTTTTATTTTGATGAGTCTAGCTAAAGGTTCATCACTTTTTATTTTTTCAAAGAACAAGCTCTTAGTTTCATTGACCTTTTCTCTTGCCCTTTTAGTCTCCATTTCTTTTATTTCCATTTTGATCTTTATTGGTCTTCCCAGGTGGGGCTAATGGTAAAGAATCCACCCGCCAATATGGGAGACACAAGAAATGCAGTTTTGATCCCTGGATAGGGAAGATCCCATGGAGAAGGAAATGGCAACATGCTCCAGTATTCTGGCCTGGAAGATTCTATGGATAGAGGAGACTGGTAGGCTACAGTCGATGGGGTTGCAAACAGTTGAAAACGACTGAGTGCTACACTACACTAACTTATTGGTTTTTTTTTTTAATTAGCTGTGGCCTTTGTTTTACTTATTTTCCTAGTTCTTTCAGATATAACGTTATCCTGTTTGAGACATTTCTTGTTGTTTGAGGCAGTCCTGCATTTGTTATAAACTTCCTTCTTACTACTGCTTTTGCTCCATCCTTTGTATTTTACATACTGTGTTTTTGTTTTCATTTGTCTCGGGTAATTTCTGATTTCTTCTTTGATTTTTTCACTGAACTACTGATTATTTAGTAGCATATTTTTTATCCTCTATTTGTGTCTTTTTCCCACTTTATTTCTTGTAATTGATTTCTCATCTTATACTATTGTGATTGGAAAAGATGATTGATATCATGTCAGTCTTTTAAAAATTGATTGAGAATTGTTTTGTGGCCTAGCATGTGGTCTATTTTGGAGATCATCCTGTGCTCATTTGAAGAGTGTAATCCTGTTGTTTACGTATGAAATGATTTATAGGTATTTTTTAAGTCTGTCTGAACTAATATGTCATTTAAGGCTACTATTTCTTTTTTATTTTCTGTCTGGACAATATATCCATTGAGGCAATTGGTTCTTTTAAGCCCCCTCGTATCACTGTATTGCAGTTGATTTCTCCTTTAACGTCTGCCTATATATGCTTTATATATTTACATATTCTATGTTGTGTTTTGGAGAATGAAATGGCTCCCCACTCCAGTATTCTTGCCTGGAGAATTCCACGGACAGAGGAGCGTGGTGGGACATAGTCCCTGGGGTCACAAAGAGTCAGACACAACTGAGCGACTAACACAGACACATATTGTATTTACAAGTTTTATATCCTGCTTCTTGATTGATCCTTTTATGGTTATGCAATGCCTTTTGTCACTTGTTACAGTCTTTGTTTTAAAGCATATTTTCAACTTTCTTATTTCCACTTGCATGGAGAATCTTTTTTTATTCCTTCACTTTCAGTTTTTGTGTGTCTTTACATCTGAATTGAGTCTCTGTGCTGTGCTTAGTCACTCAGTTGTGTCTGACTCTTTGCAACACCATGAACTGTAGCCTGCCAGGCTCCTCTGTCCATGGGGATTCTCCAGGCACATATACTGCAGTGGGTTGCCATGCCATCCTCCAGGGGATCTTCCCAACCCAGTGATTGAACCCAGGTCTCCTGCATTGCAGGTAGATTCTTTACCATCTGAGCCGCCAGGGATATGATCTATTGCTGTTTTTTGTTTTTCCAATCCAGCAAGCCATCCTATCTCTTTTGTTTGAATCATTTTATGCTTAAAGTAACTATTGACAGATATGTATTTATTGCCTTTTTATTAACTGTTTTCTAGTTGCTTTTGCAGTTCTGTTTCTGTCTTCTTTGATTTCTTCCACTGTAGTTTGATGAATTCCTTTAATGATATGTTAGATTCATGTCTCTTTATTTTTTGTGCATCTGTTCATAGTTTGTGATGTCCATGAAGTTCATACATAATAAACTAAGTATATAGTTATATATTTTAACTTGATTGCTTAAGTTCAAAGACATTTTAAACCCTTACATTTTTACTCCCTGTACAATTTTATGGTTTTGGCATCACATTTTACATCTTTTTTTTTTTTCTTTTAGATTTTGTGAGCCCATTAACTACATATTATGGATGCAAATTATTTTGCTACCTTTGTATTTTAACCTTCTTATTAACTTTATAATTGGTTGATCCATTACCTTTAATATATGTTTACTTTTACTGGTAATTTTTTTCTTTCACAATTTCCTTGCTTCTGATTATGACTTTTTCTTTTTCACTTAGAGATGCCATTTAACATTTCCTTAAGACTGACTTAGTGGTGATGAACTCCTTCAGCTTTTGCTTGTTTGCAAAGCTTTTTACCTATCCTTTAAGTCTGAATGATATCTTTATCAGACAGAGTATTCTTGTTTACAGATTTTCTTTTTTTCTTTTAGCACTTAGAATACCACTCCATCCTAGCTTGCAAAGGTTCTGCTGAGAAGTGAATTGGCAGTGTTATACATGTTCCCATGTATGTAACTCATTGTTTTTCTCTTGCTGCTTTTAAGAGTCTCTTCATATCTCTAAATTTTGACATTTTAATTTTAATGTGTTTTTATGTGAACTTCTTTTGATTTGTCTTTTTGGGGAACCTCTGTCCTTTCTAGACTAGGATGTCTATTTTCTTCCCCAGACCAGGGAAATTTTTAGCTATATTTTTTCAAATAATTTACCCACTCCTTTCTCTCTTCTTTCCTTCTGGGACTCCTAAATGCAAATGTTAGTGCACATGGTGTTGTACCATAAATCTCTTAAACTATCCTCTTTTATCTTAATTCTTTATTCCTTTTTTTTTTTTTTTAATTCATCTTTGGTGATTTCCACTATTCTATCTTTTAGATTATGGATCCATTCTCCTATATCATCTAATCTACTGTTGAATTCCTCTAGTGTATTTTCATTTTAGTTACTGTATTCTTTGGCACTGATTGATTCTTTGTATGTTTTCTAACTCTTTCTTGAAGTCTTTACAGTGTTCATCCATTCATCTCCTAAGTTCTCTGAACATTTTTATGATGATTACCTTGATATCATTATCAGGAAAATTGCTTATCTTTGTTTCTTTTAGTTGTTTTTTCCCTAAGGTTTTTGTCTTATTTGGAATATATTTCTCTATACCTTCATTTTGACAAATTTTCTGTGTTTATTTCTTTGTATTACTGTGTATTATTTCTTTGATGTCTATTACATCTCCAAATTTTGGAGAATTAGCCTTATAGAGGAGAAGTTCTTTGGGGCCAAGCAGCATACTCCCCTTGGACATCAGAGTCAGATGTTTCAGGGATATTTCCTATGTAGGCTGCATGAACTTTTTATTTTGGCAAGGCTGAGTGCTGTAGGTGCTCTGGGATCCAGGGCTGACTTCAAATCTGGCTGACTGTGAGACCATACCTTATGCAATTTCTCTGGGTGTGCTGGTGGGAGCAGACCTCTGGCATGGCTGACCAAGAGGCCTGGTGGTGTGAGATGGCTATGAGCATGAAGTTGGATGGAGCATGCCCCTGGCACTAACAGGTTAGAGGGAAGATTCCAAAATGGCACCCACCAGTGCTGGTGTCAGCACAGTAGAATGAGATCACAAAAGTGGATTCTGCCAGTTCTTGGAGAGCTGACTCTTGGAGGCTCTCTAACATGAGTAAGTTGGCCTGACCCCAGTTCCTTTCAAGCTACCATCTCTGTGCTGGGACTTAGAGCAAGAGACCTTTTGAAGGCATATTTAAGAGAAGAGTCTTGGTTTCTGACAGCCCTCTGACTCACAAAAGTTAACTTCCACTGGTTTCCAAAGCCATATGTTTTGGGAATTAAGTCTTCTTGGTACAGAACACTCAGGTTGGCAAGTCCAATGTGCAGATCAGTCTCCTCTCTCCTAGGGGAACTCTCTGTGGGTAATGTTTCCCCCCTGTGCTGGGGATAGGGTCCTGAGTAGACCACATGTCTGCCCCTTCTACTCATTTTATTGTGGTTCCTTCTTGTATCTTTTGTTGCCGAAAATCTTCACTGCTTAGTCTTCAGGTTCTCAGAGATAATTAGTCTGTAAATAGTTGTCATATTGAAGTGTGTGTGGGAGAAAGTGAGCAGAAGATCTTCCTAATTCACCATCTTGATTTCTATGCAATTATTATTTTAGAGCTTCTTCCCATCTTTATAAGGTCTTTGAGTGTTTTGCCTTCATTCAAGTGGTGAAGTATTAAAGGAGGATTCAGCAAATCCTGAAAGGAGTTCTAAGGCCTATCCTTCAGAGTTATTCAGAGTGGGACACAAGGAGTACACTTTTATGCTCCTGTGCCATGCAGTCATTGATTGTGGGCTACTTAGTAATGGAGCAGGATCTTGCGTAAGACAGCTCCTTCATCAGAAGCAGTCTCTGTAATGAACTGGCAGCAGAAGCTGAGTCCCTCAGTACTAAAAGGAGATCTAGGTAATGCATTATATTATCAACCACAAAAATAATTGGAAAGGCCCTCATATTTTCTTGGAAATAATTATTGTCAATTTTTGGATTTTCAAAGTGACAAGGTGAACTATTTTCATGACATATGCTTCTAAGACAATTAATTATATAGTATTCACGTTAGAAATGGAAGTTCCAGGTGCCTCAATAACAACTAAATCATATGTTAAGAATAAAAAATTTTCTTCTGTGATCAATTTTTCATACCACTCAGCATTTTCTGTCATTCTTAAAATAATTAAATAGTCTTATTTGTAAATGGAACTCAGGAACCAGTTCCTGAGTTGTTACCAGTTGAGTGAACATCTGTTCTTTCTGGATTAAAATGTCCAAGTGTCTTGTTAAATTTTGTTGCAGTTATGCCCAATAGTTCCAAGGAGGTTTCTGGTACCTTTTATGGTTCCCGCATAGACATACCAAAAATTGCTATGGAATTTTGTACCCTCATTTGTGGGAAAATAGAGAGTCAATTCTCTTTTTCCTCTGTGTCTACATGTTGCAAAATGCAACAACCTCATGATTACATCACCTAATGAAGTTGCTTATTAACAATCACTATGGTGTGTGCCCTTTTATTCATTTTTTACTACAGTGAAAAAAGAAGAGAAAATCAAGTGAATTTGGAAATGTAATTAGTCTTGGCTGAGCTTTGAGTCACAGTTGTTGCTCACTATGCAGGCAATTGGGAAATGCATAAATAAAGCCAGTATCCCTTCATCAATGATAATGCCTTACATAAATTTGTAAAGACTGTTGTATGTACAAAATACAAGCTTTGGATTTATCCCAAGTAAATCACATCAGGAGTATTTGCTTTGGTCACTAATTAAGTTATATGGAAAGGCCAAATTCACCTGGGAATAGCAAAGCCATAGCTCCCCTAAGACATTATAAGGATGACATATAAGAAAGCAATAACTTACATGCCTGTTTTCTCCTTAGTTCACATTCAAAAAATCAAGATTTCCATTGAGGCATGCAGAAAGCTCCCTCTAGCAGATGTAGACAAGTGCATTAATAAATCATGACCATCGTTAAAGTTTTTAAACCAATATTTTGTGATCAGGCATGCTTCTCATTATCAGTTCTGAAGCTAGATAGAAATATTGCATACATGGGACATTAATTCATGAAATTGCTGTAGTTGACTAGTTGCCAAAGACTACTAGCAATACAATAATGGTTTAGAAAACAGTCAAGACATTTTGCTTGCAAAGTGTCTGTAGAGATGTGTAACCACTAATAAATTTACGTAGCCCTTGTTCATGCATGCCACCTTTGGGCACAGTAAGATGACCCTGATTGTTTTTGTGTTTGTGCATATGCTTGCTAGTCTATCCCAACATTTTTCAACTGTGCCTATGAATTCATATGTTTATATTTGCAGATTGTGCACAGCAAAGTCACTTAAGAATAAATTGGAATTTGTGAATCCAGATGAAATTGAGTCATTCTAAGCACTGTGCAGTTTTTAGCAGATGCAGAAAGCTAAACTTTCCACCCAAACTCCATAAGAAAATTAGTAATGACTACAAATATGATACCAGTTACATCAGGGAACTCCATAATTCCAAGTATAAGTTTACCATATGAGATGTTTAAGGATGTTAGTTAAATCAGCATTTAGCACCTTTCTGAATTCTTTAGTTCATCAACTCCTTCTTAATTTTAATTAGGGTAGAAAACTTCTTTGTCTAGGCTAGCTCTAACTGCATAGGGGACACATATGTTAGAAGATTGTATCAATATTTTAACATAAAAATGATATAAAAATAAGAACGTGGCATATTCAAGCCACTCACTCTTACCCATTCTATGCACACTCAATTTATTTTAAATTTTATTTAACTTAAAGATTTCATTTGCCAAATATCATTGAATTTAAATATTTATGATAAGCACTTAAATATTAAGGGATCATTTGTCTTTATGCATTTTTTTCCTGGAAGAATGATGTCTTTGATAGCTGTTACCAAAATGTAGTTATTCAGCCCCTGTATAATCCTCCTATTTGTCAAATGAATATGTAGTTAAAATCATAGTAAAACAGGCATTATTTACTCAATATACCTTAACATCTTTATGAAAGATTCCATATTTGTTGTGAGAAAAACGGTGCTTATAACTTGAAAGCTCACTGAAATTTGTCCTTAATGGACTCTGTTCTAACAAAATTCAAGTATCTGTCTCTAGCAAAGGACTATTTCTGAAATAATTTGGTCATAAGTATACATTGTCATTTTATCAAACCATGTAAGGAAGTGAGAAGATGGTCAATTTGGTTTTCATTTTCGAGGAGGTTTTAGTCATGGCAGGCTAGATTTTGACAGTTCTTTGAGTAAGACACGGTGGCCCCTTTCATACACAGCTTTCACATTGAAATTATTCCCCTTTTCTAGGGATAAATAGCAGAGAAGGCAATGGCAACCCACTCCAGTACTCTTGCCCATGGACAGAGGAGCCTGGTAGGCTGCAGTCCATGGGCTCGCGAGGAATCAGACATGACTGAGCGACTTCACTTTCACTTTTCACTTCCATGCATTGGAGAAGGAAATGGCAACTCACTCCAGTGTTCTTGCCTGGAGAATGTCAGGGATGGCAGAGCCTGGTGGGCTGCCATCTATGGGGTAGCATAGAGTCGGACACAACTGAAGCGACTTAGCAGCATCAGGGATAAATAGAATAAGAAGACCATTAGTGCACAATGAAGTCTAAGTTCCTTTATCTTAAACCAGTAGATACTCAATACAGAAATAATCCTCACAGTTTTTGTAAATATAGGCACAAGTTCTATACCCAAGCACAGCCTAGCCTGAGCTGTAGAAAGACCAGCACATATTGTTCAGAGACCCAAGTTAGAGTTAGGCCAAAAGATGGAAATCTAAAGAGATTTCTTTAGCCCTGGGTCTTAAAGCTTATTCTAGTTGCCAGTCTGAAAGTTGTTATATCTAGAATCATAATCCATCTCTCTACTCTAGGTCACTTTGTCCTTTTCTGTAATCTGTGCCTAATTCTCACCCTTTTCATTGCATAAAAGGAGAGACTCAGTTTTCAAGTGAAAGCAGATCAATTATTAGACTGTCCTGAACTTGCTAACAAATTCTATCTTCTTTTAATAGTAACCACCTTAAATTAAATTTAAGGTAGAAGGATACTGTAAGTCACTGAAGAGCAGAAATGGGAAAAATTGCACTGAATGCTATAGAAAATGGCAAGAAGTATGAGAAAAACGAGTGAGCTCCCCAAAATCTAGGTGATTACTTGTAAATACTTACTGTAATTAGAACTTTATAATTTTACATTTGCAGTGATACAGGGACAAAGAAAATCTAAATTGTAATGTAAGGAAACAATTCAAAAGATATATTTTCAGGGATAAATTATGGATTCATTATTTTATAAAAGAATCTTCTGACAAATTGTAGTTCACTGGAAAAGGGAATGGCAAACCACTTCAGTATTCTTGCCTTGAGAACCCCATGAACAGTATGAAAAGGCAAAATGATAGGATACCGAAAGAGGAACTCCCCAGTTTGGTAGGTGCCCAATGTGCTACTGGAGAAGAGTGGAGAATAACTCCAGATAGAATGAAGAGATGGAGCCAAAGCAAAAGCAACACCAGTTGTGGATATGACTGGTGATAGAAGCAACATCCGATGCTGTAAGAGCAATATTGCATAGGAACCTGGAATGTTAGGTCCGTGAATCTAGGCAAATCGGAAGTGGTCAAACAGGAGATGGCAAGAGTGAACGTCGACATTCTAGGAATCAGCGAACTAAAATGGACTGGATGGGTGAATTTAACTCAGATGACCATTACATCTACTACTGTGGGCAAGAATCCCTTAGAAAAAATGGAGTAGCCATCATAGTCAACAAAAGAGCCCAAAATGCAGTACTTGGATGCAATCTCAAAAATGACAGAATGATCTCTGTTTGCTTCCAAGGCAAACCATTCAATATCACAGTAATCCAAGTCTATGCCCCAATCAGTAATGCTGAAAAAGCTGAAGTTGAACGGTTCTACAAAGATCTACAAGACCTTCTAGAATTAACACCCCCAAAAGATGCCCTTTTCATTATAGGGGACTGGAATGCAAAAGTAGGAAGTCAAGAAACACCTGGAGTAACAGGCAAATTTGGCCTTGGAGTACAGAATGAAGCAGGGCAAATGCTAATAGAGTTTTGCCAAGAGAACGCACTGGTCATAGCAAACACTATCTTCCAACAACACAAGAGAAGACTCTACACATGGACATCATCAGATGGCAAACACCAAAATCACTGATTGTATTCTTTGCAGCCAAAGGGGGAGAAGCTCCATACAGTCAGCAAAAACAAGACCAAAAGCTGACTGTGGCTCAGATCATGAACTCTCTATTGCCAAATTCAGACTTAAATTGAAAAAAGTAGGGAAAACCACTAGACTATTCAGGTATGGCCTAAATCAAATCCCTTATGATTATACAGTAGAAGTGACAAATAGATAAAAGGGATCTAATGGAGCGCCTGATGAACTATGGATGGAGGTTCGTGACATTACACAGGAGACAGGGATCAAGACCATCCCCAAGAAAAATAAATGCAAAAATGGCTGTCTTAGGAGGCCTTACAAATAGCTATGAAAAGAAGAAAAGCGAAAAGCAAAGGAAAGATACCCATTTGAATGCAGAGTTCCAAAAAATAGCAAGGAGAGATAAGAAAGCCTTCCCCAGTGATCAGTGCAAAGAAATAGAGGAAAACAATAGAATGGGAATGACTAGAGACCTCTTCAAGAAAATTAGAGATACCAAGGGAACATTTTTTGAAGTTCAGTTCAGTTCAGTTCAGTCACTCAGTCGTGTCTGACTCTTCGCTACCCCATGGACCACAACACGCCAGGCCTCCCTGTCCATCACCAACTCCCGGAGTTTACTCAAACTCATCCTTATTGAGTCAGTGATGCCATCCAACCATCTCATCCTCTGTCATCCCCTTCCCCTCCTACCTTCAATCTTTCCCAGCATCAGGGTTTTTTCATGCAAAGATGAGCTCAATAAAGGACAGAAATGGTATGGACCTAACAGAAGCAGAAGATATTGAGAAGAAGTGGCAAGAATACACTGAAGAACTGTACAAAAAAGATCTTCATGATCCAGAAGACCACGATGGTGTGATCACTCACCTAGAGCCAGACATCCTGGAATATGAAGTCAAGTGGGCTTTGAGAAGCATCACTACAAACAAAGCTAGTGGATGTGATGGAATTCCAGTTGAGCTATTTCAAATCCTAAAAGATGATGCTGTGTAAGTGCTGCACTCAATATGCCAGCATATTTGGAAAACTCAGCAGTGGCCACAGGACTGGAACAGGTCAGTTTTCATTTCAATCCCAAAGAAAAGCAATGCCAATGAATACTCAAATGACTGCACAGTTTCACTCATCTCACATGCTAGAAAAGTAATGCTCAAAATTCTCCAAGCCAGGCTTCAGCAATATGTGAACCATGAACTTCCAAATTTTCAATCTGGTTTTAGAAAAGGCAGAGGACTGGAGATCAAATTGCCAACATCCGCTGGATCATCACAAAAACAAGAGTTCCAGAAAAATATGTATTTCTGCTTTACTGACTATGCCAAAGTCTTTGACTGTGTGGATCACAATAAACTGTGGAAAATTCTGAGAGATGGGAATACCAGACCACCTGACTTGCCTCCTGAGAAACATGTATGCAGGTCAGGAAGCAACAGTTAGAACTGGATATGAAACAACAGACTGGTTCCAAATAGGAAAAGGAGTTAATCAAGGCTGTATATTGTCACCTCTGCTTATTTAACTGCATATTTATATATGCAAAGTACATCATGAGAAATTGGTTCCAAATAAGGAAAGGAGTATGTCAAGGCTGTATATTGTCACCCTGCTTAGTTAACTTATATGCAGAATACATCATGAGAAATGCTGGGCTGGATGAAGCACAAGCTGGAATCAAAATTGCTGGGAGAAATATCAATAACCTCAGATATGCAGATGACACCACCCTTACGGCAGAAAGCAAAGAAGAACTAAAGAACCTCTTGATGAAAGTGAAAGAAGAGAGTGAAAGAGTTGGCTTAAAGCTCAACATTTAGAAAACTAAGGTCATGGCATCTGGTCCTATCACATCATGGCAAATAGACGGGAAAGAGTGGAAACAGTGAAAACAGTGACATACTTTATTTTTGGGGGCTTGAAAATCACTGCAGATGGTGACTGCAGCCATGAAATTAAAAGACACTTACTCCTTGGAAGGAAAGTTATGACCAACCTAGATAGCATATTGTAAAGCAGAGACATTACTTTGCCACCAAAGTCCATCTAGTCAAAGCTATGATTTTTCCAGTGGTCAAGTATGAATGTGCAAGTTGGACTATACAGAAAGCTGATTGCCAAAGAATTGATGCTTTTGAACCGTGGTGTTGGAGAAGACTCTTGAGAGTCCCTTGGACTGCAAAGAGATCCAACAGTCCATTCTAAAAGAGATCAGTCCTGAATGTTCATTGGAAGGACTGATGTTGAAGCTGAAACTCCAATATTTTGGCCAGCTGATGTGAAGAGCTGACTCCTTTGAAAAGACCCTGATGCTGGGAAAGATTGAAGGCAGGAGGAGAAGGGGACGACAGAGGATGAGATGGTTAGATGGCATCACCGACTCAATGGACATGAGTTTGGGTAAGTCCCGGGAGTTGGTGATGGACAGGGAGGCCTGGCGTGCTGTGGTCCACGGGCTCACAAATAGTCAGACACGACTGAGTGACTGAATTGAACTGAAAAGAATCTTGACTATCCTGTCAAGACATGTTATATTTTGCTAGATAATAGAAAAGTCTTTGAGTGTTAGAAGGAAATCTATTTTCATCTCTTGCTAAGAAAAGACTTGTTACCAGGCTTCTTTATTGATTCATTGACTATTCATTCAAGAACATTTTCATTCAGTATCTGTCATGTGGCAATCATTCTGGATACTGAGGCTAATAGTGAACAGCAAATTTCTTGTCCTCAGTGAGTCTCTTGTTTTGTTGAGGAGAATAAAATAAACCTGTATACACATAGATTATTATCTGATATGGTAAGTGCCATGAGGGACCTCAAATGAGATTATGGGTTAGAATATAATGGGAAGTAAAACAGTGGCAACATAAGATTGTGTGATCAGGGAAAATCTGCCTGACAAAGTGACCTGGTGGTAATAGTGACATAATAGAAAGCTGAAGTCCTGGGAAAGAGTGTTCTTAGCAGATGGGACAACAAAGTACTTGTGATAGGATATTCCCAGTGTGTTTGGAGGTTAGAAAGATGACCTGTGTGAATCTGTTATTGTCAGTAATGGAAGTGTTACGGTAGAAAGAGTCAGAGGCAGACAGATGCTAAGTCATAAAAGACTTTGAATGCAAAGTAAGGAACATGGCTTTTATTCCAATTATAATTGAAATACATTGGAGAGGTTCACTTTTTTTAAGTATACCAGCTTCTATGTGGACAAAAACTATAGACAATAGTGAGATTTGAAGCAGGAAACCATTCATGATACTATTTTTGAAGTCTAGGTGAGAGACAGTGATAGCTTGGACTAAGTTGACAGCAGAGGCGTTGGTAAAAGGATGTGTATTCAAGATATATGTTGGAATTAAAGCTAAGGGGAAATCCTCAGCTGATGTAGGACATAAAGAAAACAGTGGAGCAATCAAATATAATTTGTAGGTTTGAGATCTACAGAGTTGAAAGAAATATTCCAGTGGAGAGATTGAAGGCCAAATGCCAAAGAAACTTGCTAATAATCTCACAGCTATTTAATGCTATAGCTGGGACTATTAGAACCTCTGAGTAGTTACTCCAATTCACTTTCTGCCATGTCAGGTGACTCCCCAGTGACTGCCTAAAATTTCTCTTTCTCTTTTCCTCTAGGTGTAAGAAAAGTTAATCTAGTAGCTAAGTAGATGCTGTGTTCTCAGCACTTATTTCATTTGCTTCCCTTTTCTCCACTTCATTCATGTTTTAATTTTCTGTATTAATATTAATCATTTTACAGGATCCAACTGTGTTTAATAGAAAAAAAATGTGTATCAGCATTTTGGCAAAATACTGATTTTTATTAAATTGATAACATAACATGGGATCAAGTACAAGTGAGTATCAGTAAGGGGCTGCTACATGTAGCTTTTATCTCAGAAGGATAAGGATTAAATTCTCTCTTTAAAAAATAAAAAACGCAATGCAAAGTCACTTAAACTCATTCATATTATAGAACATTAAAAGTCTTATTTTTTAAACCCATAAATTCAAGCCAATATATCCTTTCCCTTCCAGCTTATTGAGATATAAATGCCATATAACCTTGTTCTAATTCCAGGTGTAGAAATAGATGATTTTATTTACATATATATTTCAAAATTATTACCAACAGGAAGTTGGTTAAAATCTCTATCACCTCAAATAATTACCATTTGTGTGTGTGTGTGTGTGTGTGTGTGTGTGTGTGTGTGTGTGTACGCGTGTGCTTATGAGGGCTTCCCAGATGGCTCAGTGGCAACTGCCAATGCAGGAGACACAGATGTGGGTTCCATCCCTGAGTTGGGAAGATCCCCTGAAAGAGGAAATGGCAACCTGCTCTAGTATTCTTGCCTGAGAATCCCATGTACAGAGGAGCCTGGTGAGCTACAGTCCATGGGGTCACAAAGAGTCAGACACAACTGAGAAACGGAGCACACACCCATGCATAAGTCTGTGTGTGTGTGATGAGAGCATTTGAGATCTACATTCCTAGAAACTTTCAAGTAGAAAACATGGCATTGCCAATTATAATCACTGTACTGTATGTTAGATTCCCAGGAGTTATTTGCCTTAGAAATTGAAGTTTCTACCCTTCGCCTAACATCTCCCTATTTTCACCATTCTCAGCCTCTGGCAATCACTGTTCTAGTCTATTTCTAAGACTTTGGCTTTGGGAGATCACATAATGCTTGTCTTTCTCTGTCTGACTTATTTTGCTTAGTACAAGGCCTTCAAGGTTGGTCCTCTTGTTGCAAAATATTTCATGTATCACATGTATTTTTTTCATTTATCTACAGAGAGACACTTAAGTTGTGACCATGCCTTGGCTATTGTGAATAATGCTACATGAAGAGGACTGTGCAGATATTTTTACAAGATAGTGATTTTGTTTCATTCACATATGGACCTAGAAGTGAGATTCCTGGGTCACATGGTAATTCTATTTATAATTTTTTGAGGAACATCCACATTGTTTTTCCTATTTGCTCTACCAATTGACATTCCTACCAAAAATGCAAACGGGTTCCTTTTCCTCTACATTCTTGCCAATACTTGTTGTCTTTTGTCTTTTTTATAATAGCCATTCTGCAGTACGTAAGGTGACATCTCACTGCTATTTTCATTAGCATTTCCCTGAAGATTAGTGATGTTAGAAAAAACACACTTAAAACTAGGACAGTGATTAAATATGCATTTATGTTGAAGGAATATAGAATGCTTATGTTTATAAAATATTGATTTTATATTTTTAGCATTTTTGGCCTCTGTCTACAATAAATGATAATCTTTTTGAACTATAGCATTTAACACATATATTGAGCCTTTAGCATATCTATGTGTCTAAAACAGCAAGTTGTTAAACTTTAAGAATTTGTGAGAACTAAAAACATTTCCAACCCATCTACTATGTTCTGGGCACAATCCTAGGACTCGTGGAGTAACAAAAGAAAAAAACTGGTCCTCAGAGAGTTTATATTTTAGTGAGGGAGATAGGCAATAAACACATTTTCTGAAGATTTTTATTGTAATAGCCAAGATAGGGAAACAATCCAAGTGGCTACCAACAGATGATTGGCCTCAGAAGATGTGTATGTGTGTGTGTATATACACATATAGGGGGTGTGTGTGTGTGTGTATACATACACATGCATACACACTCTGCTGCTGCTAAGTCACTTCAGTCGTGTCCAACTCTGTGCGACCCCATAGACAGCAGCCCACCAGGCTCCCCCGTCCCTGGGATTCTCCAGGCAAGAACAGTGGAGCAGGTTGCCATTTCCTTCTCCAATGCATGAAAGTGAAAAGTGAAAGTGAAAGTGAAGTCGTGTCCGACTCTTAGCGACCCCATGGACTGCAGCCTACCAGGCTTCTCCATCCATGGGGTTTTCTAGGCAAGAGTACTGGAGTGGGGTGCCGTTGCCTTCTCCACATACACACTATATATACATACATATGCATACACACACACACCAGAATATTATTCAGCCATAAAAATCTAAACATTGCCATTTGCAGTAATATGGCTGGACCTTAATAATGAGAGAAGTCAGTCAGAGAAGGACAAATACAGTATGATATCACTTATATGTGGAATCTAAAAAATAATGCAAACTAATTGATATATAAAATAGAAAAAGACTCACCCCCAGACATAGAAAATGAACTTCTTGTTACCAAAGGGGAAAGAGAGGGAGGGAAAAATTAAGAGGATGAGGTGAACAGATATGAACTACTGTTAGAAAAGCAACAAGATTTACCATATAGCATAAGGAATTATACTCAATATATAATTGAATATAATCTGAAAAATATGTACATACCTGAATCACTATGTTGTATACCTGAAACTAACATAATATTGTAAATTAACTATACATCAATAACAACACAACATTTCAGAAAGGGACATTCCTAAGTAAAATATAGTGAAAGAAACCTAGAGAAGAGGTCCTACACTTGGAGGTGGTAGAGAAAAGTTCAGAGACTTGGATGATGTGACTAAGCAAGCAAAAAAAATTTGGGGAAATAGAGTCCAAGAAAAGTCCTTTTGTAAAATTAGAGGCAAATTAAATAAAATTTGGTTTGACTGTCAACCCCCTGTATCCGTTTCAGGTATTTCCAGTATCCTTATCCCTTTAATGCGATGCCTAAATCTGAATGCACTCCTGTTTCAAATTTGAAAATAGCATCTTCCTCCTTCCTACGTATCACCCTCCCTACAACTACCTATTATTACATGAAGAGGGTTGACAATCTCAGGAACTGTCACTAAATGTATTTGCACAAAGTTCTAAAAGGATGAAAGTCAACCTAATGTTTAACTCTTTCAAATGGTTTTGAGAAAAATCTAGGAGTCTTCTTTTAAAAGGAGAAATGAGGAAATGTCACATATACATGTATATGTACACTATGTTTAGGAGCTAATGCTTCTTCTATGATATCTAATTATATTGACCCCCCATTAATCCAAAATAACTTCCTTCATACCCTTCCAGATATTCTCTGGCATGTTTTATTACAGGAAAAAAATGAACATAGTCAATGATGAAAGTAAACAGAGGTACAGATAACCTAAAGCAGATACCACAGTGGTTGAGTGAATTTATGTACAGATGCTTCATTTTACATGATCTAAATTATGGAAAGGTCCTTGTCATATTTTTTAACTTTTTAATATTTATTAAAAATTTGTTCAAGTTTTGCTTAAAGGGTGTCCTCTTTGCCTATGATTAATGGGAGGCATTGGATGTCATGCAATCATTTTAGTTTCAGTCAATTTATTGTTAATTTATTGGGTGTTTGCTGAATTTATGCTTAGTTTTAGGTTCTTTTAAGAATAAATCTTATTAACACCATCATGTCTGATAAGAGTAAAAGCAGTGAGCGTATTGAAGGAATTTATAAGAAAAGCCTAACATTACAAACAAATGAAAGTATAGAAATTTTAAAGACTGAGATAACATATGAGGCACAAGCATACGGAATGAAGAATCTGATCAGAGCTTTGTATTTGATCCAGGATTGAGTGTGTCCATGATCAGCTTTACAAGAAGCTGTCAGGCCCCTAGCACACATGACTGGCACTCTCCTTCTCTTTGTATGAGAATTTCCCCAGGATATCTGTTGAAGAGTAACACATTGCCATACTGTATATTTAATTTTTAGGAGTGTTAAAATAAATACTTTGGGGATCCCTTCTTAAAAGAATGATTATAAAGTTTGAACTATATTTGATACAAATGTGATTGTTGAGAAAATAAATCAGAATAATACCAATCAACTTGTTCAAAGCTGACATTTAACTGGGAGTATTCCTTGAAGCTGTTAATATTTTCATTAATCGACTGTCTCATGCATGCGTAATAAGTTTTCTCTACTTTGGCTGCATTTCCAATACCTTTTCTCGCATGGTCATTGTTTTATAATATCATTTCTCCAGGAAGAATAGAGAGATAATTTCCTCTTTCCTTTATCATGATTGATCAACCTACTTTTATACTATCATTGATAGACTTAAAAAGGTGTTTTCAGATTTAAAACCCATGTCCATTTTTTCAATTACTATCAAGCTTCTTTCATATATGACCTATGAGATTTTAGGTCACTTCAAATTTTCTTATGAGTGACTAATATTAAATAATCTTTAAAATGATCACTCTAATCAATTTGTCAGTGACATCTGGTTGACATAATGTATTATACGTTTTATCTTAACTTTTCATCAATAATTGTTTAAAATTAGCAAGAAATGCAAGCTTTTTTCAAATGTATTTTTATGTTTCACTCTTTATTAACCGAACAGTTAAACACTTCAAGAGCTTATTCATCCATTTAATTATTCTGAAAACTTCTTTTTTAATCTTTATAAGGTGCACACAAAAGCAATGCAAATGCATTCAAAATTGTCATTACGTAGTGCTGAACCACATAATTGCATAACCAAATGATCCGTATGCTACGCACATTGACTTACTGATGAATATATGTGGAAATTTTGTAAAGATGCATGTGTTTTTTTTTTTTTTTTCAGACATTTCCCCCATGTTGCTAGTGATGTCATGTGCCCCTCTTCCTAAACCACCAGAATTCTCTTCAAGACAAGATATATCAGATTACTTAGTAAAGGTCCTATATGTTAGAATGGATAAAACTTGTGAATATATATAAATATACTTAGCTTTCATACTATTCGTGTCCTAACAGACACAAAATTTTGATTTTTTATTTCATGTGATTCCAATAAAAGTAACAAGTAAGCCGTATTTATAATTGCATATTGTCTACATTTTTTGTTTATGTTTCATAAATGAGAACATTTGAAAGATGAATTTATCACTTATACTTTAAAATGTATAAAGATCAGAAGAATGTTCCACAGACTAGTTTCTGACCTGTGTATTTCAAGTCCTAATTCTCTTTTACTATATCTGTGTTTCCATGGCCAAATAGCAAAAGCACTGTTACATTACTATATGGCCTCTGGCTATCCACAGTCATTTCACAGCAATAGAGTTATTGGCATAGCAGATGGTAGGGCTATTCTTAGACTAGAATGACCAGCAAAGAGATAGTTAAAGACAGGTAACTGCAATCCTCATAGATATATCCCACTAAACTAAAATTAAACATACTTTCATTTCAACTTTCTTAGCTTAATTAGATCCCCCAAAGGCTCATTCTCATTTGGTCATTCCAAACTAACTGGTGAGAGAAGAAAGTGGATATGAGAGAAGGAAATCAGAGTGGAGAAATACAGTGGTCTCACTTATCAGTTCAAGTATCTTATGTTTATAAATTTTATAAAAAGAAGTAAATGATCTTATAACTATGTGGTCAGTACTCTTCTGAGGGTCTTGGAAGGGGCCCATGCCGTTCAAGGACTCTAATGCTTAAGTATCATAGCTGCAAGAGAAATTTAACCTTGCTTATTATTCTCAGTCAAAATACTGAAAGCAGATACCCAATATTATCAGGCCCAGAGCATGTGTTTCCTGGCATTGGCCTTGGGAAAGACAGTTCATATTCACATTTTGGCCATAGGACTTAGAACCAAGATAGTCCCTGCCAATCCAAGCTTGCCTCCTGAATTCACTTCACTGTTAATAACATAATCATCCTAGGTCCTCAATTTAGACACACCCAGAAATCCACAAAAGTTGCATTTGTGTGTTTTCTACATCTTTACACATTCATTCTCAAAGTCTGTAAGTATGGTAGCTACTAAGGAGTCCTTTTATGCAAAGAACATTAAGAAGGAGACTAATTGATTGAACACAGGCCTTATGTGGAGATGTCCTGTGGGAGTCAACAGTGTACTCTACTCTGGTCACCAGAACTGCATGCTCCAGAGGTGCCCTGCCCCCCCACCCCCCGCCCCTGCCGTGAGTTGTAATGGGAGCTTCTGATGTGGCAGGACTGACTACTGTGGTCATACTGGCTGGCTGGGCTGGCCCCCAGTCCAGCTGGCTGCCAGACTCTGCCTCAAGTGGTGGCTGCTAGCCCACTGGTGGACAAGAGCCAGTCCTGGCACAACTGACTGCAGAGCCCAGGGTGTTCCATGGCTGGTGCTGACCCACCAGTAGATGAGTAAGCACTAACAGGCTAAAGAAAGGTTTCCAAAAGAGTGACCCTGTGATAAATGGGTCCCCCCAAATGGCTGCCACCAGCCATCTGTGTCCCTAGGGGGAGTCCCAATCTCCTCTTGTCTCTTTGAGAGACTCTCCAAGTTAAGCCAATGGCTCTCACTTGGGCCTCTTTCAAATTATTGCCTCTAGGTTGGGGCTTGGAACATCTGGGGTTTTGTGTATGCCACTTGCTTACTTAGTTGCTCACTCGTGCCCAGCTCTTTGCAACCCCTTGGGCTATAGCCCTCCAGGCAAGACACTGGAGTGGGTGGCCATTTGCCTCTCCAGAGGATCTTCGTGATCTGGGATCAAACCCAGGTCTCTTGCATTTCAGGTGGATTCTTTACTTTCTGAGCCACCAGGGAAACCTTTACGGTGGGTAATCTTAGTACCCTTAAGGCAGGATATTTCATTTAAGAGCTATTTCCCACAGCCTTTCGGCTCCCCTAATGCAAGTCCTGTGCTGTGCTGTGCCGTGTTGGGTCACTCAGTCATGTCTGACTCTTTGCGACCCCATGGACTCTAGCCTGCCAGGCTCCTCTGTCCATGGGGAGTCTCCAGGCAAGAAAGCTGGATGTCCATGCCTTCCTCAATGCAAGTCGTATTGGTCTTCAAAGCCAGTCTTCCCAATGTGGGACCCCTAGGTCTAGGCAACCATGTGGTGCTCAGACCCTTGTTCCATGTAGAGACTTCTGCAAAGTGTTCATCCTCTCCCTTGTGAGTCATCTGCCCAAGTATGTGGGTCCTGTTTATTCTATGTCTCCACCCCTCCTACCAGTCTCCCTGTGGTTCCTTCTTCATGCATTTAGTTGGGGAAAATATTTTCTGCTAGTCTTAGGTCTTTTTCATAGACAGTTGCTCTGAAAATTGTTATAATTTTCCTGTGCCTGTGGAAGGAGGTCTTTCCACTTTGCTATTTTGGCCACACTCTCTCAGTTCTTAGTTTCCTTGAACTTACCGGCAAAGGCATTGTTACTTTTGAGATACCATCCTACTTGTAACGGGATAACTTCAGTGTACAATCTTAGAAGTACATGAAGGGTACAAGGAACTCTAATTTCTATTTTACAGTCCTAAGTTATAACTGCAAGGTTTGTCTCCTAACTATACTTAGTGACATCTATCCACAACACTGTAGTTCTATTTTACTAGCTTTTCTAATCCCCATGGAGAAAAATGTAATCACTAGACACATCATTACAAATCAGAAACTTGTTCCCATTCCAAAAGTCATAGTGGGGAAGAACAATAAAGCGAAAATAGCAGAGATAATTTCACACATTTAAAAATGTCACAAACGTCTGAAATTCTCTCCAAGTCCTATACAACGATGCTACCTCAATAATGAGAATTACTTATGATGAGATAGCTCTCTAGTGAAGGAGGCATTGGGTGTTTTTATTATGAGAAACATGTTAATAGATTCTCTGATTGCTAATCGGGTCCCCATTCCTTAGGAAATTTTTAACATTTAAGAAATAGTCTTTATTGCTCGAAATCCTGGGTTGGGAAATGCTATTTAAGATAGCTAATAAAATCAGGCTGCCTTTGTAGAAGCAGAAATTTATGAGCTCAACATTTTAAAATTTATCTCTGGATAGAAAAATATATCTGAAATCGGTGATTCAGTTCTTGGCTTAGAAGCTGTTACTGAAGCCGGAAAAGAATGGGAGACTGTTAACATAGGTGCTTAGGGAAGCAAATACACAGCTGGTATAGTATATTGTTAGGTCAATTAAGGAAAGGTTGGCATATACTTACAAGTCTGTTTCAGATAAATTTCTATTTACTTAATATAAGCATATTTCTCTCTGACTGTTGACTAAGAAACACAAAGACCTTGGTTTGTTTGAATAGAAAAAGACACCTGAAATTGTACCACTGATTTATAAACTTAAGATTAAAAATTTCTTCAAAGGTCTATTAAAATGTTTATGAAGTAAACTATATATTCATTTACATTTTTCATCTATATTCATCTTTAGAAGTTGATTTTACTAACCAAAACCTTGGTAATAATTAAATTTCTGTAATGTCAGCATCCAGATCTCATTAACTCAAACGGATGCAAAAAAGTCTGTGTAGTCACTTAATAAAATTGGAAGTATGTTGAAAGGCACTTTCCTCTTCTATAAATACAGTTTACAAATAAAACTTCATTGGTAAAAAGTGGAAGCTCAATCTGCTTTGGCACACTGTAATCTAGATATTGGGACCAGCTCAAGTGAAGAGTCAGTGGTCTATTTAGGTGACATAGCCACCCTCAGTCACAGGCTCAGAAAGTAGGAAATTGCCCCAACTCCCCAACCAGCCCATCCTCCAACCCACCACCTCAAATAGAGAAGCAAGAAGTATATGCTGCCTGTACTCTGATCTTTTTTCCCTGTCTTACCTACCGCACAAGCCCTTCCTCTTCTGGGCAGAGATGAGCAAGTCATTGAAAAGGGGATAGAAGTAAGATTTTCAATATTTCCTATAGAGGTAGACTTCTAACTTCATGAACAAGAGTGGAATAATGTAGAAAGGGGCTCCAAATATATCTGGGGCTTCCCTAGTGGTCATTGGTAAAGAATCTGCCTGCCAATGTAGGAGATGTGGGATTCAATCCCTGGTCAGGAAGATCCTCTAGAGAAGGAAATGGCAACCCACCCGTAATTCTTGCCTGGAAAATCCCACAGACAGAGAAATCTGGCAGGCTACAGTCCATGGGGTCACAAAGAGCTGGACATGACTGAGCACACACATGCACACACACAAATATATCTATCTAAGATTTGTTTCTGAAAATCTTATCTGACTCTAAAATAAATATCTGCAGAAGACCGACTTTACATTAAAACTGATAGTGGGGGAGAGAGGAGTTTTATATATAATCTCTGAAATGGGAATTCATGAATATTTTATGAATATTTATTTTGCAAATCATCTTTCATATAAAATCATTGAGTTTGCTTTCCCATGAAAAATTCAGAGTGGACAGCAAATAACAGAGTCTTATTTTGTTTAATATAAAACTTTCATGGAGCATCTACTATGCAAAAAAGGAGATACTGTTATTTGCAGAAAATACTCAACGATTCAAGATTGAGCAAAAAATAATCTCCTGCATTTTTCTAAATTTTGAAAGTTATAGTCTATTTAGTCCTGGGATTCTGGAAAGGGGTCATTTAATGTTATGTAACAACAAAGACAGTGTTGATATTTGGTATTCACAAATATTCATGAATCCCATTTCAGAGATTATATATAAAACTCCTCCCCCACTATCAGTTTTAGTGTAAAATCAGTTTTCCACAGATATTTATTTTAGGTATTTGTATGCGTGTGTGTGAGGGCTCAGTCATGTCCAGCTCTTTGCAGCTCCATGGACTTTTGCCCTCCAGGTTTCTGCTCACCATGATAACTCCTGGTGAGCCAGAGAAACCAAGTTATTGACTCTTATTGATGATGGACTGGCATGCTATACCAGTGGAAGATGAAGTACTAGTAAATCAGGTATATAAACAGTTTGAGGCCACCAATACCTGAAGAATTGTGAAGAGCACTGACTTAATTCCAAGGCCCTTGCTTTGGAAATCTTCAATTTAAAAAAATGACAAGCAATGGAAGTCAAAAGGCATCTGTGATGGTATTTAAAGTGACTCTTATCTCCCACAACAAGAGGATAGATTGAGCTAAAATTCAAGCCAAGATTTAATTGTAAAGGTATCAGATCTGCAAAGGATACTAAACATACAAACTTAACAGGCCTTATTTTAAAGTTAGAGATCTAATAGGAGGGCATAGTACCTGAGATCTGAATTGAGAACATTTGGGTGACAAGCCTGAGAATCTTGAATTATAGACTTCTCTGAAAACAGGAGACTTGCAGAAGCAGCCTTTATTTACATGCCAGAGAAAATTGGTCTTTCTTTGCTTGAAGGCTTGCAAAAGACCACACCTGAAGCATTTTACTTTCAAAATGATACATATTCTGCTCTGCTGCTGCTACACAAGATATTCATTTAGGCCAATAATTATGGACAAGTTTCAATATAACCTGAATAGGACATTATAATCTCTACTTGAAATGGGAATAGTTTGCTCCCCCAAATGCTTCCCCAACTGAAGAACTGGGCTCATGTATACAAGAAGGAACCAGAGGGACAGGTGTGGAAGTGGGTCACAAGGGTGAAGAGGGAAGACTATTCCAGGGCAACATTCTTTCATGATTCAGGATTTAATGTCACAGCAACAACATCTGGAATCAATCCAAACATTGTTGTTGTTGAGTGGTTTGTACGATAGATAGGGCGGAGACATTGCAACAGCCTTAGCAGAGTGTTAAGAATGGGTCAGAAAGCATAGGGAGTGGGGTGGGAATATTAGAATGGATTACCTGAGAAGAGAAGAACACTTTGCAAGATTCTCTAGAAGATCCTACAAACATCATTTTTCATCAAAGCATATGGGAAACTTGGTGGGTATATTAGCATTCTCCAGAGAATCAGAACCACTAGAATGGATAGAAAGAGAAATAGAAAAAGAGACAGAGATGAGAGAGACAGAGGAGATTTATTGTAGGAATTGGTTCATCTGCTTACTGAGGCCAAGAAGTCCCACAATCTGCAGTTCCAACAGGAGAATGAGGGAAGCTAATGGTATAATTCATTCCAAGTCCAGAGGTTTGAGAACAATGGCAGCTGTTGATTAAGTTCTAGAATTCAAAGGCTCAAAAACTAAAAATTCAAGGGCAGGTAAAATCTGCCCACCTCAAGAAAAAAGAGAGAAATGGCCTTTTTGTTCTATTCAGGATTTTGAAAACAGACTAGGGTACTGGATAAATGGTACATATATACAATAGGATATTACTTAGACATTAAAAAGAATGAAATAATGCCATTTGCAGCAATATGGATGCACCTAGAAAGTCTCATACTGAGTGAAATAAGTCAGGCAGAGAGGAGGAATATCATATGACATATGATATGCGGGATCTAAAAAGAAATGATACAAATAACTCACTTGAAATACAGAAACAGATTCACAAAATGAGCTTCTGTTTGCCGGCGGGGGAAGGATGGTAGGCAGGGATAGTTAGGGAATTTGGGATTAACATGTACACACTGCTATATTTATAATGGATAACTTATAAGGACCTGCTGCATAGCACATGGAACTCTGCTCAATGTTATGTGGCAGCCTAGATGGGAGGCGAGTTTGGAAAAGAATGGATACATGTATATGTTTGCCTGAATCCCTTTGTTGTTCACCTGAAACTATCACATTGTTTGTTAATCAGTTATACCCCAATACAAAATAAAAAGTTAAAAAACAGACTAGCAATGCTGCAGATGTTAGTAAGGGCTAATCTCTTTACTCAGCCTACTGAAGTCACATGCTAATCTCTTCCAGAAATACCTTCACAGACACACTCAAAAATAAAGTTTTACTACCTATGCAGGCATCTCTTTGCCCAGTCACACTGATGCATAAAATTAACCATCAAATTGGGAGAACACAGGCATTCATGATGGAAGACCTCAACCATCTCTGTACCTAGGAAGTGCGAGATTTTAATGGAGGGTGAAGAAGGTAGCCTATTTGTTTCTCTTGGAGGCACAACAGAACAAACTCTATCTACAATTCCAACATGACTTCCATAGTGATATAATTGATTCATTTTTAAATTAGCTAAATTTGGACCAAATTAGTGATGGTGGTAGTTTTAGAGACTTCTCAAGCTGAAAGGAATCAATCAGATTCTGGGGCAAAGAATAACATTAGCAGAATGCTTGGAAAGACTCATTTGGCAATGACATGTTTTGAATGGGTAGATCTTAGAGGAAGGAAGATTATAAAGTTGGCTTTTGGAATAGTCAAGGTTTGAGGCATCCAGATCTTGAATTAGAAATGAAAGTGTGAAAAATAGAAAAAAAAAATGTTTTTTCAAATCATGCATTGATTTCAAATATACCAGTTTCTGAAGTACAGTAACTATGTTTAAGTCATGATGCAAGGTAATAAGGCATTCCAAGTGGTACTCCTGATTTCATTCAGATAAATATATTTATAACTATAGGTGACTGCTTATATTGAGATGTGGCTATTTTTAAAGTATTTAATGAATCATTATTCCTCAATGTGCAATGTCACCATTCAAATTATATTTAGAGGTAATGCATTATCACCTCTATCCTCAATTCTCCAGTTCCCTTGTATGCATCTTCCAGTCTGGAGTACAGCATATAGTTGACTTAAATACTAAGACCTAAAGATTTGGGATACTTTTAGAAAGTGGAAGTTTATGAAGCATTTTGATCTCTGTGCTTCTGATAACATATCAAGCAATTTTAAAGGCCACCTTTCATATTAGTTTTAAAATAAGGAAGCAACAAATAAGTGGACAAATATTAGCCCCAGGTTTCTGGAGTTTCTAAATTGCTCCAACTGTTTTAGTGTAATTAATCTTGGATTCAGATTATGAATGTTGTATGAAGGGAAATGAATTGGCCAACTGATAAAGGTCAGATAAGGAAGCAAAGTTTTGTAGAAATGGTTGATCACGTGTTTATCCATACCTTAATACAAAAAAATGACTTCCGCTCTTAGATCATTCAGTGATTCATTTCGCCAGGGTGTGAAATCTATAGTAATTGCCATTGGTTTACTTTAGAGCTGAAAGTCCTTTTAACCCCAGTGTCACCCCCACTTCATCATCTGCCCTGGTGACACAGACTTCATGCAGGAGGTCTGAGACTGCTCTTCTTAGAAGCACTTGCCTGTCATGCTGGCCCTTGGCTGGATCTGAGAACTTAGCT
This sequence comes from Capra hircus, assembly GCF_001704415.2. Taxonomy (NCBI): domain Eukaryota; kingdom Metazoa; phylum Chordata; class Mammalia; order Artiodactyla; family Bovidae; genus Capra; species Capra hircus. The sequence goes on from NC_030833.1 coordinate 25,581,321, forward strand.
CTTGGAATATTCCAAGTCAAAAGGTCACTAAGAAGAGTGGATCACTACACCTGATTGTTTTTGGAAACAATATGGTTTATGACAAATACTTGCTTTATTTTGGAGCCTGGAATTTCAGTATATGTTAAGCAGTGCTTATGTGATCAGCCCCAATAAAACCTTGAGTGCTCATTCTTTAATGGGTTTTCTGGGCAGAAATGTCACACACATACGTACACTGTTGGTAAAGAATGTGGTTTTGTGACCCTTCATAGAAGGACTGGAGTATAAGAAAGCCTACACAGAGATCCCTGCAAACTCTGCCTGTGTCTTCCCCCCTTATGATACAGCTATATATCCTGACTAATACTATACTACTGTAATAAATCTTAGATATGAGTACACCAACATGCTGAGTCTAAGAGTTCTTTTCAACTAGCCTCCATACTTGAGGATCATCCTGTCTTAGAGACCTCCATCACAGCCCCATTCTTCTCATAGATTTAATGAGTCTGGGCCACAGCATCCCATTACTTGTTAAAGAAAGAAACAGCACTTTTTGTATCCAGTTGAAGATCAGCTTTTTTTTTTCTGCAAGTGGGAAGATAGATACCTCTTAAAGAAAAAGAAGCTAACTTTAGCTAAAAGGACAGGATTTATTTTTCTACCTATTTAGATTGTAAAACACTATCATTATTTGCACACAAGTGTTTAATTGCTTTGGTAATCTTCCTTGGCAATCTGTGGCCACAGTATCTGGAATTCATTATAGGCTGTGAAATTTCATTTGTTTTAAATGCGCTGCTTTTTGATTTCCCCAATTGAATGAGTGCCCCCTTGTTGTTCTGTTATGGGAAAGGGTAAATAAAAATGCCAACCAGCCTTTCCCAAACCATCCATCATGCTTTACCACCTGTGTCATAATTCTTTCTTATTTTCGATGCTGCTGAATGGTACTCAATTCCCTGCCCAGAAAACCTACATTTCTCTTCTTCCCTGAATGGCATGACTAGAGATGCTGTAAGCTTTTCCCAGGTCACCCTTGGGGTGGCTTTAGAGCAAGCTTTTCCAACAAGTGTAGGTGTAATTGGCAATCAAGCAGAGCATGAATATACTAAGTTGCCTATGAAGTCTGAAACAACCTTACCTTCCTCTCTCCACTGCCTACCAAATTGCAATCAATTTATTTACCAAGGACACTGAAAACTGGGAATTCCCTTCAGAGCTCTCAGCAGCTATAACCAACCAAAAATAGACATCCTCTAACTCTCCTGCACATGGCTACTTGTGATTATTCCAATCTGTTTAACAGAAGCTTGGAACATTGTCTAAACAAACGGTTGCTCTATATTATTGTCTCTTATCTATGGACATTAGAATCTTCTATTAAATTTTAAGACACACATCTCAGGCTACACTCCCATGATATTCTGCTTTTGTAGATCTAAGGAGGGAACCCAGGAGTGTATCTATTTTTAACAAGTTCCCCCAACATATGATGAGAATGTAAGGAAATCTTAACTGTAATTTAGGAAAATGTCAGAAAGAGCAACATTCAATGTATTTCTCTATTCCATGATTATCTTAGAGAGGTGAAGAGAAGAGGCAATAAACAAACTCAGAAGTTATGGCTTTTCAACTCAAGAACTTTCATAAATGTGCAGCAGGAAGACACAGGAGGGAAATGAACTGAAGTTTTTGGAAATTATCTCTTCCCTTTTCCTCCCATTCTTCTGTGAATCTGCATAGATTTTCATCATCTCAGAGCCTCTAAACAGAACTGTTGCTTTTTTCTTCTAAACATCACAGATAAACAGTTTGGTGAAGTTTGGTTCTAAGAGACAGCTGCGTCCTCTAAGGACCGCCTAAGAAACAAAGAAGGGGAACAAAGGAGTTAAACCTATTTGCCCTCATGGCTTTTATTATTAAGGAGAATAAGTGATGCACAAAACTGTTATGTAATTATAATGCATAGAAACAGATCAGACTAATCCATCCTGGGCCACACATGGTATGATTCTCTTTTTTTAACAAAATACTCCAGCTAAATTGATTTGAGACCCTTAAGACAACAACTTTTAGGAGTTGGTGGTGGTTTTTTAAAACAGAAGAAATCTACTCTTTTCATTCTTCCAGTTGGTTGCCTGATGCATCAAGACAGCTGCCCAGGATATACCTCATTTAATTGTAATTGTTATTGATAAGTTTATGAAATGTGGAGCCATCACTTAGAGTCTTGTTTGCTCCAAACATCTCTTGGACACTTAGTAACTTTCCTTTACTTACATGCTTTTTGCTTATTTTCTTTTTGTCTTCATGCCCTAGTGGCTCTCCTCTCTCTCACTCTTGAGTTCTCTCTCACGTCTTTTTTCTTCTTTCCCCACATCTCCTTCTGACTTTGCATAAAATAATACAATAATGGAAAGGGCTGCCTCAATCATTTGGCCTAACTACAGTAGACCCAGCTGAGAGATTTGCTTGCATACCATCTGTGATATTGTGATTTATAATAAGAAATATACATTTGGTTTAATTCCTTAACTTGGGATATCTGGTTTTCTTTAACAATAATCTTTTGATGTTCAGACTATTGGCCTTTGGTCACAAAACTTCTATACAACCTGGCTCCTCCCTTCACTGCCTCAGAGCAGTTCTCTCAGTGTTACTTGAGATGCTATCTCCTGAGCTTGAAGTCCTCAAATTTCCCACTGAATAAAACATAACTCTCAAATTTTAGGTTGTGATTATTTTTTAACTCGACATCACTTAAGTGTGCCCTAACTTCCCCAGCTGTTCTTTGAGCATAGCGTACTTTGCTGAAGTCTGGATACTCAGAATTTTCCTGGTGCTCCAGTCTAACATCTGAATCTTCAGAACAAAGCACAACTGCTTCCAGGATCGATCTTTCTCCCCTACCTGTGGTCCTGTAGCATTTTAAGCCTTCATGGATAAAACCAGAACATTTTCCCACAGAACTTCATACAAGAAGAACTGTCCGCAAATTGCTTCAATGGAATACATTTTGATAAAGAAAATATCAGAAACCTCTCAAACTGGTCTTTCAGTTCCACAAATAGGTCACGCTTGTTAAACATAAGAAATCTGAGCTTGATGTTTCCTGGGGCTTCGATAGGTGACTTCTTCACTGCATTCTGCTGCTGCTGCTGCTGCTAAGTCGCTTCAGTCGTGTCTAACTCTGTGCGACCCCATAGACGGCAGCCCACTGGGCTCTGCCATCCCGAGGATTCTCCAGGCAAGAACACTAGAGTGGGTTGCCATTTCCTTCTCCAGTGCATGAAAGTGAAGTCACTCAGTTGTGCCCGACTCTTAGCGACCCCATGGACTGCAGCCTACCAGGCTCCTCTGCCCATGGGAGATTCCAGGCAAGAGTACTAGAGTGGGGTGCCATTGCCTAGTCTTGCTCAAATGTTGCCTCCTCAAGGAACTGTTCCTCTGTCTCTTACAAGCTGTGGGATATAGAAAGCAACTTCATGTCTCTGGGCTTCTGTTTCCTCCTCTAGGAGAGAAAGCTATAACACCACCTCCTAGCTTTTCTGGGCATTAAATGATTTAAAATATAATAGTCTTAGAACAGTAAATTCTCATAGTCAACTATCTATCATTACCACTATTATTATTGTTATTATTGGAACACTTACTTTCCTTCCTCACAGTCATTCTAACAAATTCACCTATTTTCTTCAAAGCATTATTATAATATTATCTCAAAGTACTGTTCACTGCCATTCCCTGTTTACTTTTTGATTTCCAATAACATTCAACCTGACAAGTAAATGTCATAAAAAAGCACTTCTGTCTCCACATGACTGCATTCCCATTGATTAGAATGGCCTGTGGCACAAAGTAATCAGTCAATACTCTCAGCTAAATGAAGGGATTCTTGCACAAATGAATGAAAGGCAGGCTCCAGAGTATTACCATATCCCTAGCATTCTCTGTCCTATGAAAACACTAACTGCATTTCCAAATTTTTGAATTTGGGAAGATTTTGGCCACCCTAGACTTCATGGAATCAAAGGGATCTATGTTCAAAATTTGGTCTCAGTATTCCTCATAATATCTGTGTCAGATTATGAGAGAGAGAAAGAAGACAGTTACATTCAAAACTGAGGACCATCAATCTAAGAATAGGACCTAGCAAGTGTATTGAAAAGCAATTAAATATCTCCCAAAAGGAAACATGGAACACTATTGTGCAAACATATACACTGGGCTATTTGAGGCTAGTTTGTCTGAAGAGAATTATCTAATCCTGAATTCCACACATAAAAAGAAAATTAAAAAATAAATTTTAAAGTATTCTGTCTAAATAAACTGCGGTATTTTATACAATGGAATATTCTGAAGCTCTCAATAAAAGAATAAGATAGATCTTTATATGGCTTGAGAAATATTTTTTAGTATTTTTGAATATAATATTCAGAGTAGTTAAGGAAATTGAATGTTTTCTATGGTGGAAATATACTCAAACTATGAATATTTATTTTCTCCACTTGTGTATATGCACGTTGCAGGGATGTGTATGTGTATACATGTATAGACAAACCGGAAAAGATCTGGAAGAATGCACAAAAAAGTAACAATAGTGGTCATCCTCAGGAAGGATCAGAGGAGAACAGAATTGCTTAAGGTAGTCTAAGTGGTCTCTGGCTTTAGGTGCAATGCAAAAATTTTTTCAACAAAATCATATTCATGCCTTGTTTGATTGATAAATTGTTTTAAATTTAAAAATCAAAAAAGAGAGCACATTTTCCACATGTGTGGAAATTGCTCTGAAAATTCTGTTTGCATATGGTTAACACAACTACAATAGCTATTAGTACTGCTTAACTGAAATGAAGATAATTTGGCACATATTGTCCTGAGTACAATTATGCTATATTGAAATGGGTGTGATTTACTTTTTCAGGTACATATAAACATCTGTTTATAAGTTATACAATTTAGCAGTAGGCTGTTAGCAAACTGACTGGTATTTCTCCCTTACAATCTATTTTTCTGATTCGTTATTAATGAACATCTTTTTGTTTTTCTATTTTAAATTTTGGGGCTTCTCTTTAAGTCTCTAAAATTTCTCAAAGGTTACTGATGGTTTCAACATGAAACTATTAATTTTTCTCTAGACCCTTGAATTAATTTTGCCTGGGTGTAGAGATACAAGTTCATTTGACTATTGGTGAAAAGAAAATATATTCCTCCTTCTGCACTGGACTTTGGGGCTTTTAAAATTTTTGTTTTGTTTTTGGTAATGAGAAGCAATGCTGGCTTTGTCTTTTTCAACTGGGGACAGAAGTACTTGGCAAAGACTGGAAAAACAAGAAGTGCAGGTTTGTCTCTGTTACAGTAAATATACTATTTGCCCCAAGGCTGTGCAAACACTGAATTGCAAACACAGTTAGTTGTCCTACCTGTTTCAAAATTCTCAGTTGATTTAGCCCTTTGTTTAGGTTGGGCCTCTTTCACCTCACATTATTCCCCCACCCCTTTTTTTTATGGAGCTCACTGTCAGCACCCCAAGATGCAACACTGGTTTCCTTAGTTGATATATCCCCTTTCCTTGTCCTTCTGGAATACTTGCAAAGGAGTGTATGGTCAGATTTTCAGTGTTTAATCTTCTATCCCTTTTGAGCCACATCTTTCTGAGCCACTAGTTTAAAAATCCTTCTTTTCTATGAGTCTTTTGAAATCTGGTCTACCTCTCCCTGTTACCTACTATAAAGTCCTCCCTGGTGTGGTCGCTTTCTCCCAGGGCTCCCAGAGCCCCCAGAGCACCAGCACGTTCCATTCTTCATCTTTCATAACTGTATCCAGAGGGGCAGTCACATTCACTGCTTTCTCTACCGCTGACACCGTCGGATGCTCTCTTTGATTCGGATGAGATTTCCAGCTGATAACTGTACAACTGATGTTGGCTAGTACCATGGTATTTGGAAATGTTCATCTTTTTGTTTTACTTTTTTCCTCCCCTGGTCAGAATGTCCATTAGTAATCATCATTAGTGATTTCATTGTCCATTTCTATCTAATTTTAACCTTATCCAAACACCATACCAGGTGCAGGGCCTGAGACTCTTGACAGCCATATGTAAAGATTTTCCCTCAAACTGGAAAGCAAATGGATTTTTTTTTATAAAACTGACTGTTTCTGTTCTTAAGAAGAAAGATTTTTGTGTCTCTCCCAAGAGATAAGCTGCAATAAGGAAGAAGAAATGCAAAGACTGAAAATCCTCTGGTAAATGTCTCTTTAGCTTAGAAATTATTTTTTTTTCTGTATTTTTATGAAAGAATAAGAAAAAAACAGCTGTAACAGAGACTGATATGTATTCACTACTCCTATGGCTCTCTTTATTATCAAGTTTTCCCCAGGTTTTTGAAATATGATTGACATACAACACTGTCTGAGTTTAAAACATATAGCATGTTGATTTGATAAAATCACATATTCCAAAATGATTGCCATACAGTGTTAGCTATTCCGACTTCTTTTTTCTCCTGTGTGCATATCTCTGTTTTGTTTTCTAGTGGCCCTTGCAGGAAGGAGGCCAGGCAGCTAGGTTCAAGCCATTGGAATGTAAATGATGTCCATGATTTCAGACCTTGCTCCTGTAAAACCTCCTGATTGATCCTGTAATCTCTCTTGCATTGCTTTTGCCTGAATTCAGAGGATAAAGGGGCTAGATCCGAGAGATGATGGCAGAGTCACATGATAAAGGAAGCTTACATTCCTGCAATACATATGGAGGAGAGTACTTATTCTGCTAGCTAACCCACTTCAACCTGGTATCTGCCTTCAAAGGCCACCCAAAATATGCTTAATGACTTTAAGCTATTGAATCTGTGTTTTATCTAACTCACATACTCTTGCTCTCCCTGTTATATTTTTCCCATTAACCACAACTTGCTTTGTCAAGTTCTTTCCACCCTTGACTTTCATGGTATCATCTGTTATGGTTCTCATTTTACCTCCTAAGGTTCTCTCTAGTATCTCTTCTTTCAGTGTGGGTATTCATGAAGTTCCATCACCACCTACTCATCACTCAACAATCTCTCCTTGGGTATTTAATTCCATTTCTGTATTTTTTAAACTAACATTTAGTAACTCATTTCAAAATGTGGTCCCAGTTTCTAACTTCATGTTTTCTGATAATATGCTCTTTCTCTGTCCTGGGTACTGGTAATAGTGTACTATTTAACCTCCAAGGGATATGCTATGTTCTTGCATCCCTCTTTTTTCCTGGACAAGTTTCTCTGCCTTTCATGATCGAACTCCTATCTTTGTCTCAAGCAAATCAGTCACCATTGCTTCTCTGATTGTCCTTCCCATGCAGAACTGGGAGCTCTCTCCTCTATGATCTAATTGTAACTTCCACTGATATTCATTGTTATAGCATGAAACACAATCTCTTGTACTTCTTTATTGTAGTCACTACCAAGGCTGTGAATTATTCCAAGGCAGATTTCATGTCTTACTCATATGTGTGTACCCCATTTTCTGCATAGCGTCTGCCATAAAACAAACACCTAGTGAAGATGGTTTGAAGCATTATGAAATGAAATAATAGTTTACTAAACTCTCTTTGAATAAATATTGAAATTTGGAAGAATTTCCTCTTCTGGGCTACAGTATAGAAACAACTCATCCAACTTTTAGTCCTCCATCAAAAATGTTAAGGAGAACATTTGTTGTAGGTTGGAAATATTGTGGATTGGTTGGTAGCTGTGGTAAATACAAAGGGGTTTTGCTTTCAGTCCAATCCTGGAAGCTTCTGTGAGAATACTGAATTCCATAAAGTATTTGAGTTTTAAAACATTTATAGTACCTTCACAGGGACAGAAGTATGATGGGGACATGCCTATATTCTATTTTTATAGTTCTCTTATTTTATTTGGGGATAAAAGCCTGATATATTGGTGTGTTCCTCAGAAAAAGCTAGATACAATAAACAATCAACAAGCCAACAAAAAACACCTGAAACAGCACTTTATACAATAAAAATGCATTTATACTTTATCTTACAGTAAAGAGAACAAATCTAGATGCTCTATCTAGAGATTTGAAAAAAAAAAATGAGAAATATAAGTCTGTAATTGAATATAGGAGAGTAAAGGTGAAAGGGTTTTACTTAACCTGCCCCTATTACCGCCCACCTTGGTTTTAAGATGGGCAACACTTAAGTACAATTCCACTAAGACCTTTTTTATAAAGAGATGCATTACAGCAAGAATGGGTAGTTAAGGGAAATTCCAAAGCAAAAAAGACAGTAATAGTACCCATACTTTATATATTAGGAGAACTTTGGGTAGGTCAAGACACCACAATATGATATGTAAAGAGGCGTATCAATCAACAAATGTAGGCAATACTGATATTAACCATGTCCAGAAGAGGACTTGTTCAAATAACCCCTCTTTCATGAAGTCTTTCTTGGTTCTTCCTGATTTCAGTTCAGTTCAGTTCAGTCACTCAGTCATGTCTGACTCTTTGTGACACCATGGATGGCAGCACACCAGGCTTCCCTGTCCATCACCAACTCCTGGAGCTTACTCAAACTCATGTCCATTGAGTCCGTGACACCATCCAACCATCTCATCCTCTATTTCCCCTTCTCCTCCTGCCTTCAAGTCTTTCCCAGCATCACGGTCTTTTCAAATGAGTCAGTTCTTCTCAACAGGTGGCCAAAGTATTGGAGTTTCAGCTTCAACATCAGCCCTTCCAATGAATATTCAGGACAATGAATATTCTTTTAGGATGGACTGGTTGGATCTCCTTGCAGTCCAAGGGACTCTCAAGAGTTTCCTCCAACACCGCAGTTCAAAAGCATCGATTCTTCAGTGCTCAGCTTTCTGTATAGTCTGACTCTCACATCTGTACATGACTACTGGAAAAACCATAGCTTTGACTAGATGGACATTTGTTGGCAAAGTAATGTCTCTGCTTTCCTACTCAGAAGCAAATGTTACCTCTTCTGGGCTCAGTTGTGTCTGGATTCTGCTTCTCTAGTAATATTTACCATCATCACTATGTCTCATGTTGCCATATCTTCTAAGCCACTCTGAGAAGTCTTTGAGTTCAGGAATAGTATCTAATCTTACATTTTGACATGATCAATAGCAGCTAGGATTGTGTTGGTGCATTTTGGTGTTCAATAAGAAATTTATTGAACTTTCATTAATAACCTGTTCTTTCTTGTAGGTCAGAATGAAGTCTATAGAGAAAATTATGACTCATCTCTCTACTCTCAAATTTCTTAGTATGAAATTTAAGAATACTTATCATACACACCTCTTTGTGTGCAGTAAACTTCCATCGGGTTTCTGCTGGAATTTAATAAACATTTATTGAATACCTACTGAAAATGAAGAATTTAAAAACTGGTATTCAGAGTCAGCTTTTTGCAACTTCAGAGCCTTGCCTCTGACAAGATTGAAATTCCTTTGTCATATAACGCTATCCAATTGGCAATGATGAAGAGAATTTCCTTGGTTAATTGCGTCTGTATGTGGATCCTAGTGTAATTTAGAGAAACAAATGAGTACTTGGAAGATCCAGATTCAATGGTCTAGGCTAAGATTCTCCACAGATGGAACTACTAGGCTTTTTATCTGTGTACTCCGGTTGATTCAAACAAATGTTGAGTAGAAACAGAAAGCTGGTTTGTTATCACGGAACACGGGTGATAATGACTTTGGGATCAATACATGCTGAATCTTTCTCCTTCTTCTTCCTAAACATACAGATGCTGCTCTATCAAAGCAGAACTGTTACAAAAGAATTGATTTCTCATTTCCAAACACACGTGGCTTAACTTGCAACCAATTGTATAAGCTACCTTAAGCCCTTTTCCCAGAGGAAGATGGCTGTAAATAAGGAAATAAGGGGACTGTGTTTTCCTGCCTTCATAAGAATGGATTTCTGGGCTCCCTTCTTCTGCAGAAATTGATGCAGTGTGTTCTGTTGCTAGCCTCATGCTGTAAATAACATTTTGACTTTGGGCATCCTGGTGAAATATACTTAAAAGTAAATTAGATGGGGCTCTAGGCAAAGATAAATTTGGAAGTGGGTACCTGCTATGGCTTTGCACTCTGTTGCCATAGGGCTATGCAACCCAAACTGTATTCCTCTTTAGGCCATAAAAAAATAGAAATGTGTGTTTGTAAATTACTTTGTGGGTTTTTTTTTTTTCCATTGCTACCTCATGCATGGCTTTCCTGGGGATGTCAACAGAGTCAGTTAGCAAAATAAAGATAGATGGCAAGGAAATAATCCTGAAGGTTTTTTCTTTTTTTTTTTTTTTTTTTTTTTACTGTTTAGGGTTTTTTGCAATGCAACTATTATAGATACTCAATTGTACTCATCTTATGCAGAGATTCTGCCATTAGTTTTCTGCTCTCCTGAGAACCAGTTGGCATCCTTTGCCTTAAGAAAGGCAAGATGTTTTTATTAGTGGGTGACTAAGCACTTTGATACTCCATCATGCTTTTCAGAATTTCAGGGAAATGAAAATAAATTAGGCACTCAAAGTGCAGGGAAGAAACCAAGGTACCAGAATATCTGGTGTGGAAACTGATTGCAAAAACATCCTCAATTTTTCATCCTTCCCTATACTCATCTCCTCTGCAATATGAACTTCACGGTTCCTATCATCAGAGGTTGGAGACTATTTCCTCAACCCTTAAATGTGGGTTTTGTGACTTACTTTAATAGAATGAGGCCAACAATAATATAGGGAGCCAGTGATGAGCCTAGATATCAACAGGTATTATGGTTTAAAATCTGTACTCTACTAGAACCCGGCCATGGTAACACAAACATGTCAGTGTTCTTCTGTGGTATGTGAGAGAAGGTATGGAGGAGACATTAGCAGTTCCAGTTAAGCCTATTTCAAAGCATCCTGTAACAACCCAACCTGAAGAGACACGAGAATGGCCTTCTAAGCAGAGCTGCCTTGTCAACACACAGCCTACAGCAGCGGACTGAATGAGTCCAGCCCAGACCAAAAGAACCAGCTCACTGAGCCATGCTTGAAGCATTAAACTGCAGAATCATGAGCCAATTAAATGGGAGATTTTTAAAGCAATTTTGTTTGGGGGTACTTTGTTATGCAGAAATAACTAGCCAAAATATGTCCAATAATAAAAATAGAATTAGCTTTTGAGTTAAATCAGCTGGTGCTCACATTCTGGCTGTAGCATGCCAGTGACTAGGCTACAGGAAAGTTTAACTTCCTCATTTGAAAATTAATATCCACATTTGTATTGTTTCTAAGGGATATACATAACAGGTAAAGCATTTGATCCTCAGCAGATTGTAGCTATTATAAATAAAAATAATTAAGGATGAAGAAGAAGAGAATTATAATGAAAGAGTTAAGAGAGAAAAGGATAGGAAAGAAAGGGGGAGAAAGACTGAAAAGCTGGGGATAATCTGAGGCAGAGAAAATTGAGGTGGGAAGGTCATCTTCTCCTTCCTTGAATGGTTGCTTCCCTTCCTGTGGTTGCTTTCTGTGTGAATATAAAACATCATTGGATTAATAACAGCTAAAATACCGCTATCATTTATTGAACCCACAATATGGTTTAGAACCTCTGCAAAGGTTTTCAGCAACAATATTTCATTGAATCCTCACATTTTTCCTATTAAGTAGTTATCATCATTATCCTCATATTACAAAACAGAAACTGAGGCTTGGAGGATGTAAGAACCTGTCCAAGACCACACAGCTAATGAGGGACAGGCCACGAGATGAGTTTTGTGTGATACTGGGCTCTTAAGTGCCATAGAGTACACATTTTCCTTAGAAAGCCTGCACTTAGTGGGTAATCTGAGTTTTACAAACCTACCATCATGGACCAAGAAAAGACTCCTTTTTAATCAAGAAAGCTTTGCAAATCAGATATATCTTAAGTGCACATTAAGCTCCATAAATCAGACACTTTCTTGAGAATGCATTAAGCAAGATGTTAGGTTCATCTTTTAAACATCAGGGTACCTGGGGGCTTAGTTGGTTCTCAGTGACAGTTCCTTTGTCCTCATCCTTCTTTTTGAAGAAAAAAAGAAGTCTTTGCATTAGGGCTAGAATTTGCAAGTTGGCAGAATATATATTCTGTAGCCATTAATGCAAGAACTAGAATTTTATACGAAACAGGTCAGAAGCATAACATTGAATCAGACCATTGAAACCAGTTACTTGATATTTTAACTAACACATTTGCTATTTGACATCTTTCCCCAGCTGGAAGAAATGTAATCTAAAACAAACTCAGAAATCCAGAGAGATTTTGCTCTCACATGTTGAAAGTGAAAGTGAGGGGCTGAACGTGTTTTATTTCTAAGCTTTGACTGATTCTCACCATCCTGTCGTTTTCTTTACTCCATTCAGCACGTGGCTCTCTCATCATGAAAACGAACTTTAGTGAAGAACTTTCTTGGTAGAAATTTGTGTTGCAAAAGATTGCACACTTCTACAACACAAAACTGTTGAGGTTTTTTTCAGGATGTACATGCGTGCATGCTCAGTTGCTCAGTCATGTCGACTCTGTGACCCCATGGACTGTAGCCTGCCAGGCTTCTCTTTCCATGGGATTATCCAGGCAAGAATACTGGAGTGGGTTGTCATTGCCTCCTCCAGGGAATCTTCCCAACAGAGGGATTGAACCCATATCTCCTGTGTCTCCTGCATTAACATGTGAATTCTTTGAGCTACCTGGGAAGCAGTTGAAAGTAATTTGAAATAGGCACAGACAGACAGACAGACACACACACACAGCGTTGAGTTTGATTTTTAATCTCAGGGTCTTATTTGGATGATCCCACATTTGGAAATTTTAGTCTGCCTTCAAAGAAAATGCAAGTCAGAATTGTAATGAAGCACCATGGTTTCCAGCAGCTAAGATGAATCTTGTGCTAGACAAAGTTTCAAGAGACCCATCTTAGACAAAGTCAAATGAGCTAACAAAATTATCCTCCAAAATATTTTATGCATATATCAGAGTGATGGTTTCTCAGAGAGAAAGAGATTCTAAGCATAGCAGGGTCTGAATTGATGACAAGACCATTACACAGGTGATTATAGCAGAACCAAAGAAAGAGAAAAGCATCCTTCATATAGTTCAGAACCCCAAATTCAATAGAAACTTAAGACCATTTCAGTTGCTTTTCTTATATTTTATCTTGGGATTGTCTTCCCAGATCTTAACCAAAAACTCTTCAATATTCAAAGCATGCTTAAATACAATACACAGTTTTGCCTTCTAGAAAGAGTTATACAGCAGCTTCCTTCATATACATTATTCATTTCTAAGCTGAACTTTACAACTAAGATCTTAAAATGCAGACCCTCCTGAAAACCACAGCCAGACTTTTATTCATTTAATTGACTCAAACACAATACCATAGTTTTATGAAACTAGAAATCTGTTGTAGTGCAGTGACAGGTCCCAAACTTATTAGGCTACATGTCCCATTTAGAAAAGGGGCATTTCTCATGTTCCAACTATTACCTAAGTTCTTTCATATTCACTTAATTCCAATAACTGGTGGCCCAGAGGTTAAAGCATCTGCCTGGAATGTGGGAGACCCGGGTTCAATCCCTGGGTTGGGAAGATCCCGTGGAGAAGGAAATGGCAACCCACTTCAGTACTCTTGCCTAGAGAATCCCATGGAGGGAGGAGCCTGGTAGGCTACAGTCCATGGGGTCGCGAAGAGTCAGACACGACTGAGCGACTTCACTTTTCACTTTCACCCAATGTGGTAGGTATTACAGTCTCCGTTTTAGGCATGAGAAAATGAAAGACAATAACTTGCTTATGGATCTGTGGCACTAAATTGGAATTCCAGCCCTTAGCCACATAGGTCCCAATTTCCTGGGTGTCATGTGGCCTTTCTGAGCATATATGTTATTAAATATCCTCCTTGTTCCTTGAGAACTGAAGAAGTGATTTGAATGAAGTAATCTGATACTGGCTTGTTCCTCACAGTTTTACTTTAAAATAAATTGTGTTTGATACCCCCTATCTTGTACTTTTCTATCATTTTGTCCTTGTTACTTCTTGACCCTGATTTTCATACTGTCTGGAATCTGTTTTCCTAGAAAAGAATTACATTTTCTATATACAAACAATCTTCTCGCTGCTCCCTGAAGCCCTAGAGTTTTTCTGTCACTTTTGAAGGCAGATAATAATCCAGTGGCTACATAAATAGCATTGTACCCAAACAGGCCCAGGAAACTGGTGAACCACGAGTAAAACAAGAACAGCAATGAAACTCCAAAATGCAGTTATTGATTCATACCATCAGGATTACTGCTTTTTGTAAAGTTTTTTAATGAGGAAAGATTTTTTTTTTAAATTTTAAAATCTTTGATTCTTACATGTGTTCCCAAACATGAACCCCCCTCCCACCTCCCTCCCCATAACATCTCTCTGGGTCATCCCCATGCACCAGCCCCAAGCATGCTGCATCCTGCGTCAGACATAGACTGGCGATTCGATTCTTACATGATAGTATACATGTTAGAATGCCATTCTCCCAAATCATCCCACCCTCTCCCTCTCCCTCTGAGTCCAAAAGTCCACTATACACATCTGTGTCTTTTTTGCTGTCTTGCATACAGGGTCGTCATTGCCATCTTTCTAAATTCCATATATATGTGTTAGTATACTGTATTGGTGTTTTTCTTTCTGGCTTACTTCACTCTGTATAATCGGCTCCAGTTTCATCCATCTCATCAGAACTGATTCAAATGAATTCCTTTTAACAGCCGAGTAATACTCCATTGTGTATATGTACCACAGCTTTCTTATCCATTCATCTGCTGATGGACATCTAGGTTGTTTCCATGTCCTGGCTATTATAAACAGTGCTGCGGTGAACATTGGGGTACATGTGTCTCTTTCAATTCTGGTTTCCTCGGTGTGTATGCCCAGCAGTGGGATTGCTAGGTCATAAGGTAGTTCTATTTGCAATTTTTTAAGGAATCTCCACACTGTTCTCCATAGTGGCTTAATTCTGGATCATTGATTTTTAATGATTTCCAAGTTTTCTTATAAATTTTTTTTTGCTAAGAGTGAGAAGATTATGTTATATTACTGATAGGAGCAGAAAGGTCTCTTGCTTTCTTTGAAACAAGGGATATTTATACAGTGTGTATTTTTTATTATGCAACTGTTATCACAAACTTTCCAAAGGAAACCTGTGTATATGGATAAGTACATATCATTTTAACTACTGTAAGCTCCACAGTGTGGGAGGAGGAAAACTCTGTATTCTAATTGCCATTGAAAATATGATTTGTTACAGCTCTTAAGAGAACTGAATGTGCCATGTCATGCAGGGCCACACAGGGTAGCACCAAGGTTGGTCAGGAGGCAGAAGGGATTAGAGAAAAGTATGGGGAGAAAATGATTATGGTTTTTAAGGCAAGAAATGGGTTAAGCAAGGTAAACAGCATGGGAATTGGTTAGTCTGAATAACTTCATCAGGCTGCAATTTCAGTAAGGGCTGTCTCGAGTTGTCTGGCACCTAGGCCTGGGCTGATCAGGTCAGGTCAGAGGAATATTGGCTTCACATGTAAACATTCAATAAAGAAGGTGATTGAGAGAGATGAACTTTGGGTCATTGGTTTGCACATGAAAGGTATGTTCAAAAGGGACTAATTTGCTATCTCTAGGAATTAGCTAGCCTAGGCAGAGCCTCTCTTTTCCCAGTCAGCCAAGTTCCTAAGATGAAAAGCATCATAAAAGACAGAAAATGAAAAACAAGATGTACACAGTCACATAATATGTATATATTACATGAATGAAAAAATAAATAAATGGCTGATTTCTTCAGCTGGGCATTACAATCTTTATTCATACCTTCTCTGATCTTTCTGAAAATGAACAAATGATTTCAAAGAGAGCTAACTACAAATTTTTCTCCAACTTTTCCTCTTAAAATGTTACCTGCATTATTCAAGTTAAACACTGTATCATTTTGCATTTTACCCAAAAGAAAAAATGAAGTAGATGGACATATATGGATCTGAAAACCAGAGTTCCTCTACTCTCTATTATACATAGGTACTATGTTGAACTTGGGTAATCCATTTTTCTTTAAAATCTCAGATTACCATTTATTGAAGAACTTAAACCCTCACAAAAATAAATGTTGGTGTCATTAAGACAAAAACATCACCAACCCACATTGTAAGCTTTCAGGGAACTAATTGAAGTGAATATCAATATTTTAAGAAATAAATGAAAGCGAAAGATACTTATTTTAACTTCTGGAGACCTTTAATGCCTGTATGATACACATTAAAACAACCAAATACTAACACTGTTATGGGGGACTTTGTTCACATAAATAAATTCACAAGGACAGTTTAATAACATTTGCAATTAAAATTATCCTCTGGCACTGGAAGGACGGCTTTCAATTACATGTAGATCATTGGATTCATTTAATTCATATGACTTGTAAATTTGAGAATCTGTGCTTCTAAAAATAAAGCCATGAAATCTTTCCTGAATATACACAACTCCATTAACAACTTCCTTAATTAAAATTATCAACAGTAAATACTTTTGATTACAGTTGCTATATATCATAACTTATTTAATGTTTCATCTGTTTTATATAGGGCTTCCCTGGTAGCTCAGACAGTAAAGTGTCTGCCTACAATGCAGGAGACCCGGATTCGATCCCTGGGTTGGGAAGATCCCCTGGAGAAGGAAATAGCAAGCTGTGGGTATAGCTCAGTGGTAGAGTGCATGCTTAGCATGTATGAGGCTCTGGGTTCAATCCCTAGTACCTCCATCTTGTATTTTCCTGGTGGTCCACTGGCTAAGACTCTGCACTCCCAATGCAGGGGGTCTAGGGGTTGATCCCTGATCAGGGAACTAGGTCCCACATGCTGCAACTAAGACCTAGGGAAGCCAAATAAAATTTTAGGGCTTCCCCAATAGCTCAATTGGTAAAAAATCTGCTTGCAATGCAGGAGACATGAGTTTGATTCCTGGGTTGGGAAGATCTGCTGGAGAAGGGATAGGCCATCCACTCCAGTATTCTTGGGCTTCCTTTGTGGTAAAGAATCTGGCCAAGAATCTGACTGCAAGTGAGAGACCTGGGATCAATCCCTGGGTTGGGTAGATCCCCTGGAGAAGGGAAAGGCTACCCACTCCAGTTTTCTGGCCTGGAGAATTCCAGGGACTATATAGGCCATGGGGTCGTAAAGAGGAAGGACGGCTTTCAATTACAAGTAGATCATTGGATTCATTTAATTCATATGGCTTGTAAATTTGACAGTGTGTGCTTCTAAAAATAAAGCCATGAAATCTTTCCTGAGTATACACAACTCCATTAACAACTTCCTTAATTAAAATTATCAACAGTAAATATGTTTGATTACACTTGTTATATCTCATACTTTATTTGATGCTTCATCTATCTCATATACCATCGTACAGGAATTTCTAATTATTGACTTCATGTTCACATATTCAGATTTAATAATCTTGCTTATTAGAGTTCAGCTGCCTTCTTTAAAGGAAAAAACATACACTGTATTTTGCTCATAAGCAATTGTGTATAACAGAATCCAGAACTTCTGTGTTGATTTTTCTGCACCAAGTCAGGAGCTCATCAAATCTCTTTTGCCCATTGTTTGGAGCCAAGACCATATAAGGAGAAAAGATGTCCTGCCTTAATGCAACAGAGAAAGATAGCACTAGGTGGTCCTAGTATGGTGCGAGGATTTCATCTATTATTAAAGATCAGAGGTATTGAATTCAATTATGTAAATGAATGTTAATCAAGAAAAAAAAAAAAAAAAACAGACAGCTGGTCAACCTATTTCAGTAGACTAGCTAAGATGGGAAGGATCAAGAAATGCCAGATGCCCATCAGACAGGTTCAGTATTTGATAAAAAATTCAGATGGGGTGACACTAATGAACAAAAATGAAATTTTGAAAATTCTCAGGTGAATGAGTATGGTTGGAATTTGCTGTCAGAACAAGAGAGATCTACAGTGGAGAGCTTGATTCTGACGGAGAAAAAGGTTAATCCCACAAAGAGATATCCTTATTGCCATTCTGTAGCATTGCCAAATAAGCAGTGGCACATATCTAAGGTAAATAGGTAGGTATGGTTTTAGAGCAAGTCTTTGTTCAGCTTCAGTGAGATTCCTATGTATCCTATTAGTCCTTTGGTATATGTGGTTTTGACTCCCTGGCAAACTGGCAAATGATACCTAAACTTTAAAGTGACTGAATTAATTAAAATGGTATCTTAATTAGAAAAACAAACAAAAGTTTATGAAGCATGCTCTACTCCCTTTCAATTAAATGATCTAATGTCATTAACAAGAGTCCTTCTTGAGATTATTCAGGGGAGGTCCAGGAATTTGGTTATAGCTGGCCATGTATATGTCATATCACCAGAATTCTGTTTACAGGAGGTCCAGGCAAATTTCTGGAAGGAATTCCTCCTAGGGCAAGTGATCTGTAGCTACTACACTGTGTTTATCATTGCAGGTGACACTGAGTTTAGCATACTACTTTTCATGTAAATAGTCTGTTGTCTAGCCACTGGGGACATTTGCCTAGAGAGAAAAGAAAGCAGAAAAATGAAAATGCTAAAAGAATCTCTCTCTAAACATCCATGGATCATTGATCTCAGAACAGTGCTAACAGTACTGGCACTGTAGCCTCAGCAGCATTTTTAGTGGATTTATATTGGCACCAAAGCCTTTGGCATGCTGGCATTAGAAAGAGTGACTAAGGGTTAGAGAAAAATCTCATGTCTTTCTCATTAAGTGTAGTGTTGCAGCCAACAAAAGAATTTTCAAAGAGGAGCAGGTGTTTTACTTATGTATATACTGTATATAATTCATAGGATATCACACATACACATACCACTGAGAGGTCAAATAATAATTGTGTGTGTATACAAGACTGTTATATTAGAGTATTGATGGAGTGGCACTTTCTCTGTTGTAACAGAAAGCAAGATACAGGTAGATTATTCAGTGGCTAGAGGATTAGAATATATGTGTAAAAATATTCATATTTTAATCAAATCTCAAATGATAAAATGTAACAAGGAGACTCTAGAGCTCCTTGAATTATGAAAACATATTTTGAACTGGAGACAATATTTTCCTTTCAGGAAAAGAGGCATCAAAATAAATTGACTTTCTTTGAGAAGATTCTTATTGTTCTTGTGATCTTGTTAAACATGGCCCTTCCATTTTTCCTACCTATAGAGCTGAATGTCATAGGGTACTCACTTCCCAATAGAAGCATCATTATATATGCCACATTATTTTTTCAGGTAGGGTTTAACTCTGTAATTTCTATGTTATCTTTCTCTGGTCTCAGTATCAGGGAAACCCTGGTCTTAAAATTTGGGAAGTGTTTCCTCCCCTACTATTTTTGAGAAGAGTTTGTGACGAATTGAAATTAATTCTTCCTTGAGTATTTGATAAAATCTAATAATCAAGACATCTAGGTCTAGATAATATTTGTGTTATTTTTTAAAAATTCAGTTTATTTATTATAGGATCCATTTAGCCAATCTCTTCACGAGTCAGTTTTAGCTATGTCCTTGCAGAATGTGTTCATTTTATCTGAGTTGTACACTTTGTTGCCTTTTAATTGTCCACTGTACTCACTTTATAGCCCTTTTGTTTCTAGAAGATTGGTATTAGTATGAAATGCTAATGTTCTTTCTTTGATTTCTGATTCTAGTTGAGTCTTCTTTTTTTCGTATATGTAATTAAAATTTTTCTTTAGTTGATCTTTTCAAAGAATCAGTTTTTGGTTTCATTTATTTTCTTTATTTCTTCTATACTCTTTTTTTCTATTCTCTATTTCATTAATTTCCATTTCTGATATTTAGTTCTTTTCTTTTGTCATCTTTAGTTTTAGTTTTACTTTTTTCTCCAGTGTCTTAATGTAGAGGTTAGGTTACTTATTTGAGATCTTTCTTCTTTTCTAATACAGGCATTTCCAACTATAAATTTCCCTCTAGGAACTGCTTAATTCTTAGTTCTTAGCTATATCTCACAAGTTTTGTTATGCTGAATCTTCCTTTTCATTTATCTCAAAGTATTTTATAATTTCTGTTTTGATTTCTTCTATAATCCATAGGTTAATTAGAAGTGTTTGTTTTCCTCTTATTTGTGAGTTTCCCAATTTTTTTTCCTGGAAATGATTTCTGCTGCTGCTACTGCTGCTAAGTCACTTTAGTTGTGTCCGTCTCTGTGTGACCCCACAGACGGCAGCCCACCAGGCTCCTCCATCCCTGGGATTTTCCAGGCAAGAACACTAGAGTGGGTTGCCATTTCCTTCTCCAATGCATGAAAGTGAACAGTGAAAATGAAGTCGCTCAGTCGTGTCCGACTCTTCGCGACCCTATGGACTGCAGCCTACCAGGCTCCTCTGTCCATGGGATTTTCCAGGCAAGAGTACTGGAGTGGGGTGCCATCACCTTCTCTGAAATTATTTCTAATTTTATTCTACTGTGGTCTGAGAATGTACTATATATGATTCTTAATCTTTTAAATTTATTGAAGAAATAAATGTCTAAAGGAATGTGGACCTTTAGGTGAAGAAAACAGAGCAAAGGCAAGACAGGAACACACATGAGATACTCACAGGATATGAGCAAATTATGTTAACTATAAGGTTTTTTTTTTGGTAAGTTCCACCTAAAGATAAGGTGAGCCTGTGAGGGTCCTAGGTGTTAAAGTGGTAATGCAACTTTCTGTAAGAACCAAAGGGGATATAGCCCAGGAATATAACAGTTAAGGAAGTTTTTTCAACTATCAAAACACACCCACTGTAGCAAAATCTAATGAGCATCATAGCTATGGGCATTATTTCAAAATTTTTAATCCCTCCATAAATAGTAGACTGTAGTAAGAGGTCACAGGTTAAGCAAATCTTTCTTTTTACTTGTACATGTATAGGCAAGAGACCTATACTATATGCTTACATAGAAAGAATATAGCTCTCATTCATGGCAGTGGTTGTAGAAACAATTGCACATCTGGTCTGTGATTTTTTTGATTTCTATTTCATTATAGCATTAGCTCCACAGGCCAGGAACTATATATTATTTTGTTATTTTAATTTTTTATGCTATGTATCAATATATCCCTAGTATCTAACTCAACAATAGGACATGGTACAAGTGCAATACACATTCCTCGTATAAGGAGGTGAATGGAACATAGGTTAATTAATGGATGGATGAGTATACATTTTTATAAAATCACCAGTCATCTTTTTTTGGTGTATGTTAAATCTGAGATGTTTGAGGACATTTTCTATTGTCAAAATCAGAAAGAAAAAAAAAGAAAGCAAAACACTTGAATTCCTAGTTCATGAATTGCAAAAATGTCTGCAAAATATCTGTCTTTCTTTGCAGATGGTATAATTATCCAGAGGTTAGTGTAACTCAGCAAACAAGACACCTTCCTGGAGACAGGTTAATGTGTCAGTTATCAAACGAACTAACCATGTCCACTAGGGCCCTATGGAAAACATTCTAAGAACTCTCGCCTTTAAATAACCATTGGGCTGGAAGAAGCACAAGCGGGAATCAAGATTGCTGGAAGAAATATCAATAACCTCAGATATGCAGATGACACCACCCTTATGGCAGAAAGTGAAGAGGAGCTAAAAAGCCTCTTGATGAAAGTGAAAGAGGAGAGTGAAAAAGTTGGCTTAAAGCTCAACATTCAGAAAACGAAGATCATGGCATCTGGTCTCATCACTTCATTAGAAATAGATGGGGAAACAGTGGAAACAGTGTCATTTTGGGGGGCTCCAAAATCACTGCAGATGGTGATTGCAGCCATAAAATTAAAAGACGCTTACTCCTTGGAAGAAAAGTTATGACCAACCTAGATAGCATATTGAAAAGCAGATACATTACTTTGCCGACTAAGGTCCATCTAGTCAAGGCTATGGTTTTTCCTGTGGTCATGTATGGATGTGAGAGTTGGACTATAAGAAGGCTGAGCGCTGAAGAATTGATGCTTTTGAACTGTGGTGTTGGAGAAGACTCTTGAGAGTCCCTTGGACTGCAAGGAGATCCAACCAGTCCATTCTGAAGGAGATCAACCCTGGGATTTCTTTGGAAGGACTGATGCTAAAGCTGAAACTCCAGTACTGTGGCCACCTCATGCGAAGAGTTGACTCATTGGAAAAGACTCTGATGCTGGGAGGGATTGGGGGCAGGAGGAGAAGGGGACGACAGAGGATGAGATGGCTGGATGGCATCACTGACTCAATGGACGTGAGTCTGAGTGAACTCCGGGAGTTGGTGATGGACAGGGAGGCCTGGCGTGCTGTGATTCATGGGATCGCAAAGAGTCGGACATGACTGAGCAACTGAACTGAACTGAACTGAACCATTTTCATCCTTAATAAAATACAGATAATTTTCCCAAAGCAAAACTGCTGAGCATCATTTTTCCAATTCATCAACGTGCAAAGCTAGTCTATACACAAATCAATTCAGAGGGTGCGCAGAGGGGAGGAAAAGTGAATACCAAGATGAAAATATCAATTAAAAGTGCAAAGTGCAATAATGATTAGGAGCCTATACAACTTAACTCTCAACTCTCACAAATGGCAGAAACCAAATTTCTGAGTAATCCTCCCTAGAGTAGGTCAAGGCAGAATGGATTAGTTGAAGGTGAATGGACAGTAATGTGGTCTGATCGATTGCCCTCAGTATGCTTCAGGCATACCACAGGGTCAAAGCAGCTTGGTCTGACTGGTTGCACCATAGGTTGTTTTGTCAGAAATTCAACTGAGTGGAGAAATCAAACAAACTTATACTTCTCAAGGGCAAGCTTTGTTTGGAAACAGGAAGTAGGTACCTTGCAGATGTCAAACAATGCATATGCGTATCTCCTAGTATTGTCAGTTTACTTGCAGAAATTTGTCTCCATTAGCAACAGTCCCCTATACTCTTCAGCTATAATTCAATCAAGTTAAAGGTGAATTTCATCTTAGCATTGGCACACAGGTTTTGTTTCTTTATATATATGTATCTCATGCAGCCAACTTTGAGAGATATTATGTAATCTTGAGACTTTGCTCACCAGAGCCAGGATAATTCTAGCAAGTTCATACTCAACTAGAACATGCCTGGAAGAAGCAGGGTTCATTCCAGGGAGGGAAGCTCCAGATGCTGGTGTTGAGGGAGGCTAACCACAGCACAAAAGTCATGGCACAAAATGAAGAAATCCTGGCCGGGGTAGTCTACCAGAGAAAATGAGAGGCGTATGACAAAAACGGTTCAAAGAAGGAGGCAATTAACATTAAAGGTGGTGGTCTTGGGCAAGACTACAGTCCTAAAAAGCATTTTCTTTCCTTCCTCCCTCCATTTACTCACTCAACCAAAAACATGCTAAGGTATTTTGTTTGACAGATATTACGGATATAATGAATTAAACAAATGTATTTTTGCTGTCATAGACCTTACTATCTAATGGGTGAGACATTTACATATTAAATACAGAAACAGATGCATTATCATGAACTGTGATTAATTTCAATTATCAGAAATTCATGGTTCTGTGAGTGTGATAAGAAATCCTGATGTAGCCTGCTGGGTATGGTGAATACTCACCAGCTTCTCTAAGGAGAAGATGTATGAACTGAGATCTGAAGAATCAGCAAGAAAATGGGGTTGAGGAGGCATTCAAAGTTGTCAGGTAGGAGATATTTCTACGTTTGAGAAATGAAAGAAGGCCAGGGCATGAGAACTACAGAAAACAGGAGGGAGACTGGGACAAGAGGCTGGATAGGAAGCAGAAACTGATCATTCAAGATCTTGGGAATCATGGTAAGATTTTGCTTTTTATTCTAAAGGCATTGGGAAAATAAAGAATGCTTTAAATGAAATGACATAATCAGACGTTGTGTGTGTTTTTTTTAAACAGATTACTGTGATTGACACATGGACAAAGAATGGTGGGTCATAAAGGTGGAAGGAAATGGAATGAGATAATTCTGGGGACCACTTAGAAAGCTTTTTTTTAAAATTTGCTTTCTGGATGAGAAAGGATGGCAGTCTGGTTGAGGATGCTATAGTAGAAGAAGCTGGAGAGAAGCTGATATATTAGAGGAGGTAAGATGAAAAAGTCATGGTAGATTGAATGAGGTGTGTGGGTGGTTGATGGAGAGTGAAGTGACAGAATTACTCTTCAAAGTCTCATTGAAGAATGACCTAGTTGATTGCATGCTTTACTAACATAATGAACAATAGAAGAACAAATTGACACTAGACAGAGCAGGGGATTGAATTCATTTTTGGACATTTTTTCTTTGAATTCCTTTGAGACATCCTAGGAGAAGTGTGGGAGGAAAAAAAAATAGTTGGAGGTATAAAATTGCCTATAGGCTAACTCAATGCAAAGATACCGACTAGTCTCATAAACTTGGGAAAGTGAAAGTGAAAGTGAAGTCGCTCAGTCATGTCTGACTCTCTGTGACCCCATGGACACCAGGCTCCTCCATCCATGGGATTTTCTAGGCAAGACTACTGGAGTGGGCTGTCGTTTCCTTCTCCAGGGAACTTCCCAACCCAGGGATCGAACCCAGGTCTCCCACATTGTAGACAGACGCTTTACCGTCTGAGCCATCAGGATAGTTGATGATGGAAGCATTTGGTGGGCGTGATATTGCTTAGAGAATGAATAGAGGTTGAGAGGGGAAAAGCACTTGGAACCAACCCTTGAAAAATGTAAACATTTGAAGTTAGAAAGAAAAAAGTGAACAAGAAAGAGACTAGAAGTAGCAAACTGAAAAGAAGAAAAGGAGGTGTGCATGATATATCACAAACAGTGAGAGGAGAGAGTATTTTAAGAAGGAAGGTGCAATCAACACTACTGAGAGTTGGTAAAGAACTAAGATGATGATTGAAAAATGTTCATTTCATAGTGACATGGAGGTCATTGGTGACTACAAATTGCTTCTTTAGTGGAATTTCTGTGGTTGTTATTGCTGTTTTCTCTCTAGATCAATGGATCTATTTCTCTCACAATCAATAAAACTATTGCCTTTCAGGTTAATGATAACCAAGAATTTTCAACAAAAAGCAGGTTTTAAAGAAAGAAAGTAGGTGGTAGATAAGGAAAGTTAGGAAGATAGAGTATGGAGATAATTTAGAAAACTGATTAAAAATAGATGCCTGCGTACAACCTCTTTTGATTTTCAAGCAAAAAAGAAAAAAAAAAATCTATATAGCAGGGAAAGGAGACCTCTCTGTGGTAGGTAGTCTCCTTGTCCTTGTAGAGGTCTCTCCCCTAAGTTGGGGCTAGTCCAAAGCAATAGTTTGAGAAGTGCTGGGGCTTGTTATCTGGGAGTGCTCCTTCTTGGAACCCACCTGCCAACTGTAAAGAAGACTTGTGGCTACTTGGAGATGCTCACAGGAAGAACTGAGACCTGTCGCTGAAAGCCCCAGCTGAGCTTACCGCTGGCAGAGAATGTCAAGTGAGTGAGGCCGTTTGGGGACCTATTAGACAACACAGGACCTCTGCCAAACCCACCTGAGAAAGAAGAACTGCCCACACTGGGTCACAGACTCATGAGAAAAAAACAATGCCTTGTTTTTATTTAAGCTACTAGGTTGTGGAGTAGGTGTGTTATGCATCAATAGGGAATGAAAGAGTCATCATTTCAGCAAGCTCTTGGGTGATTCTAATGACACTACTCCAAAATATAATCTATCAGTCCATTTCACTGGGTTGGCCAGAAAGTTTGTTCCAGTTTTTTCATACAGAAAAGCCCCAAAGAACTTCTTGGCCAACCCAATACTACTGCTACCATCTTCCATCGTGTTCTTCCCCCTCTTTGTTCTCTAGTTTCTGTTCCTCCCAAGTCTACCAGGAAGCATCAGAGATGAGAAGGTTGAGCAGTAACCCAGTATCTTTCCTCACTGAAGGTGCAACAGCAGGTAACTGATTTCATTCTTTGAGCCTCAGTTTCCTCGTCTCTAAAGCATAGAGAGCCACGATTCCACTGCAGGGAAAGGTGAGGAGATAGGTGTATAGCATCCGGTATTTAGGAAACATTAGCTTCCTTTCTCCTATTGCTGGTTCATCATTTGTCTTTGAAGTACTCATTAGTGCAACTATCTAGACTATTTTACTCATATTTAACATTTAGCTTTGTTGTCTTCATAGTTACCTACATTCATAAAAATTAAGGGTTTCCTATGGATGTACTTATAAGGTGTCCACAGGACTTCCAAAAGGGTTAAGGTTTCTTCTCAGAAAATCAGCTGTACTAAAATGCTATCTTGAAGCAAAGCAATCATTTATGCTGAAGTCAGGTAGGATGGGGGATCCGGGACGAATGCCTTTCTACCCCCTGCGCCACCTCTTGAAGGTTTCAAGCACTGGATTTTGCAAGAAAACACGAGAAAACTTCTGGCTGTAGAGGCACTGAGGGGAAACCAAAGTTCCTATTATATTCCTAAGCCTTCTTTTCTGCTTGAACAACTGGTAGCGTCACTCACCTATTCAAGCCATCAGTAGGAAATTTTGATACTCTGTCCCTGAGGACGAATGTAACATAAACTGTCAGGAGCCGGTAATGGGACTGGGCTCTCAAACAACTTGTGTCCCCAGGCATTTCTCAGGATGGGTAAGGAACTTGTGAAACTCATTGTGTTTTCCTTCCCCTCCAGTCCTCAGTGACCTGTTTTTGTGGCTGATCACTGGTGGCTCCACCTCAGGGTTGTTCATGCAAGTGACTCGAGAGACCGCAGGCTGCAAGCTAATCAAGCTAAGGACTACTTGGCTGAGAACTTACTTGGCTTTGTCTATCTGACTGCCCTTGGTGATATATATCATAGGATACTGGATAACTCAGGGAACCTACTAGGAATACGGGTTACTGGGGAAAGGGAAGAAAGCCTTTAGTCTTTTAAAATCTGCTAAACAGAGGTTTTGTGAAATCTGCTACCAGCTGGCTAGTTCATCATGTTATCCCATTCACTTGACACATGATCCTCTAACCGGCAAGAAGGTGACAAGGCTGCCATGAGTCCCAGAGAGACAAAGAAGGTAAACAAGATCACACTAGAATTTGTCCCATTTTAAAATATTTTTTTAAGTGAAATTCACTCTAGAGGTTGGTCTAAAAAGTTTTTCTGAATAAACTCTGATTACCAAGCAGATTGAGAGGTGCTGTGATATCACAAGAAGATGGAAATATTATTGAGTCTGCCAAAAGTTTATTTTTGAGACATGTGCTTGCATGCTCAGCCATGTCCGACTTTGTGCAACCCCATGGACTCTAGCCCACCAGGCTCCTCGGTCCATGGAATTTTCCATGCAATAGTACTGGAGTGGATTGCCATTTCTGCCTCCAGGGGAACTTCCTGAGCCAGCAATCAAACCCATTTTGCATGCATTGGCCAGCTGATTGTTTACCATTGAGCCACCCTACCAAGAGATACTTATTAGGAGTGGTATCTCCTCATTGCCTCCTCTTCTAACCTTTCAGTTACTAATAAGCAAATTATTTATTTATCCACCATCCACTATGTTAGACCCTGTTAGATGCTAGGATATAAAAATGAATATGATATGGTGAAATAAACAGGCTAACAGGGAGGAAAGATATATTATAATGGAAGTTCATATAAGTGATAGCTCCGAGAGCTGAGTGATTAACTCTGCCTGAATCAGTCAAAAAGTCTTCAAAAGAGTAGATAACACTTGATCAGAATTCTGTAGGATGAGTCAGAATTCTCTGGGAGGTAACAATAGGGCTTGCCCTGTAGGGAAAACAATCTACTTTCCTTCTCTTCATAACCAGTGACATGCTACATTCCTAGTTCTCAACTTGGCAGTGCGTGATCATTACCCGTGGAACTGAGAGAAAACCAAACCAAATCAAATGCCCACTCAGCCTGGGGGATATTGTGAGGCACTTCCCAGATGGCTGGCAGATAACTCTCCACCCTGAAACCCCATAGGGAACACCAAGACTAATGGCTAAGGTCTCCTTCCCCCTAGGGCAGCCAGCATCCAAGAATCTCGCACCTTGGGGATACAAAGTCCCAGCTCCCTCACCCCATATAAGGGTACCACTGCAGAGGCATCCTAGCACCTCAATCTCCCAGAGGAGTTGAGGCCTCCTTTGAGAATGCCTTGTAGCTCATTTTCTTTGCCCGATCTCTTTCTTTTCAGAGGTCATCTCTGTCTTAGAGTTAGCTTCCTAGGAAACACAGTCTGTGACAACTGGCATCTTTCCATAGAATTCTGAGCCTAGTGGCTTTGACCCCACAGACAAGCAGTTTTGTAACTGCAACTTTAAGCCAAGTCTCGTTAAGAACCACTAACTGGTCTTCTCAAAGTGAGATGTGAAGACCCCCTTGCAAAAGAAATGCCTTAAGCAGATTTATTAAGTGCAGATTTATTAAGCCTCATTATAGACCCTCAGGATTATATTTTTTGGAGAGGAGGACTGGGAATTTACATTTAACAAATTCCTCCCGGTTCTTTATACACACATACGTTGTCTGAAACCATAAAAGCTTATCTCAAGCTTTCATGAATGTATTTATCCTTTCAATATGTGAGCAAATAAAGGAATGTAACCTCCCTTCCCAACTGTAGACTTTCTGCTTCCTGAGCCAAAATACAGATGTGAGTAAATGTGATTCAGCAAGAGAAATGCTGGTTACCCCCGGGGTTTTTACCAATATAAGCTCATCATCTGAGTAATGACTCAGTGACCTCTGGTCCAATGGCAGAGAAGAATTTGCACTTCAAGGACACTCTTTGGCATATGAACACTTTTGTTCAGTATCTCTAGTACATGCTCTGATTCTCATCGTTGCATATTTTTTTGTTTCTTTCCCTGGCATGCACTCAATATCAGAGATAGGGTACATCATTCAATGTATCCTAAGCCTTTAAAATGGAAGCCTCTAGGCATAATCAACATGACTCCTGGCAGCTCTTTCAGACCCTTTCTCTATCTTTTCCCTTAATATGCTTTGCTAATCTATTTCAAAATTATTTCCAGAGATGTTGCCTCAATAACCTTTCCTTGGCGGGCACTCCATTGTCACAATGAGCTTCTAAGGTATTTTCCTCCTACTTACATCTTTGCTCACCGTCTTCTCTTAAAAACTGAAAAAAAGGCTATTGTTTATGCGCCTTTCTCCTTTTAATGTTGCTGAAAAGACAGTATAGAAATATAGCCAGTCTGGTTCATCATTAGGCACACCCCTAGAATCAATCTCCTTGGCCTCAAGTCCTCATTCTGCTGTTTATTAGCTGTACAATCTTGAGCAAGTTGTATCATCTCTGTTTCTTTTTTTTTTTTTTTAATCTGTAAGTATGAGATAACTATACCTACTTCCTGAGTCTATTGTGAGGCTCTAAGGAGTCAGTATAAATAAACAACTTTGAATGGAAACAGATGTACCAGATGTGGAGTAGGTGTTCCAAAGATTCTGGTTCTTATTACCATGGGTATGGGTAAATGGGGTCCAAGTTATACTTGTCCATTGCACACTTCTTGGTCTTGTTTGTGGGAGGAAAGGATGGAGGGAAGAATTGGGAGATTAGGACTAATATATATAAATATGCTCTATTAGGGCCTCCCTGGTGCTTCAATTGGTAAAGAATCCGCCTGCAATGCGAGAGACCCCGGTTCAAGCCCTGGGTCAGGAAGATCCCCTGGAAAAGGAAATGATAACCCACTCCAGTATTCTTGCCTGGGAAATCCCACGGACAGAGGAGCCTGGTGGGCTATAGTCCATGGGGTCAGACAAGTCAGACACAACCTAGCAAGTAAACCACCACATATACACTATCAAGTATAAAACAGATGGTTGGTTGGAACCTGCTGGATAGCACAGGATGCTCAGCTCAGTGTTCAGTTATGACCTAGAAGGGTAAGATGGAGGGGTTAGAAGGAGGTCCAGGATGGAGGGGATACATGTATACATATAGCATCTATACATGTGTACACTCGTTGTACAAAAGAAACTAACATAATATTTTAAAGCAATTACCCTCAAATTAAAAAAAAAAAATCAAAATAAGATCTATCTACTTAGCGGGAAGTGGACAGAACAGATTTGATCAGAGAAGCTTTTTATAGAGACCAAGAGAAGCAGAAAGAGTGAATGTGCTTAGCACCAGGATGAGCCTGAGAACATGTCAGACCCCTAAATTCAGATCATACTCCCTTGCTGATGATTTTCACCCAGAGCACTTATACATCAGTGTAGGTTTGGATCCTGTTTTGCAAAACTCTGTGTGGTTGTGGGAAAGTAATTTAACTTCTCTGAACCTCCGTTTTATCTTTAAATTCAAATTACTTATTCATCTTCTCTTCACTGGATGGCTGTAAAAGCCAACATTAGTGTCCATGCCAGTGTAGGCCACCAAGTTGGCATGAATTAAGCAGCAGCTAAATCCAGTGGGTTTTAAAATGGAAGGAGTTGAGGATACACTTAGAATCAGAGGATGCCACCTGTGAATTCCAGGACTGGGGAGCTTCCTGCTGGGCCTGCGTGAGCCGTGATGCTACAAAACCAGCGTGGTCTATTTAACTTCTCTCCGCTCTGATACTCCCAGTGGTGGCTCCCTCAGGAGTAAACACTGATGGCTAAGAAATGTATTTGACAAGCTGAAAGTCACTGACAGCCACTCTCCCACAGAGCAGGCAGCCCCAAGAACAGGCAGCTTATTCCCCAGGCCACAGTCCCTAGGGGGGAATCACAGCAAATCTTATTTTTAAAGGTGAATTTCTGACTGTTCACCCCTGCCTTGGATTCTACACACCACTGGGCTTTAACGAACAGAGGGAGGCAGCCTGAAGGTCCCATGTCCAGGACTCATTAAACAGACCCAAAGAGACACCAGAAGATTATTTTTACCACCAGACATTTGTTCTCCTGGGTTCCCTGAGTTCACAAGCTGCTGACACACGATTCTTCCCCCCAGACAGCCTTTCATCTTTATCTTCACAGGTACAGGGGCAAAGGGAAAGAGGAAACATATGTGACAAACATTTTAAAACAGTACTTATTAGATATCTGCTTTATGTTGATCTTTATGTTGTATCTTAAATTTTCACAACAGAAGTGAGCTAATGCAGATATTCTAGCAATTTTCTATTCTCAATTTTCTGGATGAGAATGCTGTAAACGGACTCAGGGATGTATAATCATTTGTCCTAGGTCATACAGCTCACAAAGAGTTGGCTGGGGTTTAAAGGATTGGTTGCCTAGACCCAGGTTCATGTTCTTTTCATCACACCGTGCTGTCCTTCCCCAGGAATCATTCAGGCTGATAATGATAACAGAGAGGAATGGGAGAGAATAGAGTTCCCCTCATTTTCAAGTAGCTCTGGAGTCTTTCTGCTCATGTTCCCATTTCTGCCATTAGAGAATCAAGCAGTAAAGAAAGTCCTTGCAAATAAAGTCAAGAGCCATGCTTGGAATAGCCTTGCAGTGATTCTCTGGTTATAAAGATTCAGAGTGATATAGTAATGAAGAAGCCTTTGTTTGCTTCCTGGCAGGGAAATACACTGCTTTTTAAGCCCCTAGGTCTTCACTGGTGGCTCAGACAGTAAAGAATCTGCCTACAATGCAGGAGACCTGGGTTCAATCCCTGGATTGGGAAGATCCTCTGGAGAAGGGACCTGTATTCCAGAATAACTGAAATATTCTGGCCTGGAAAATTCCATGGACAGAGGAGCCTGGCAGGCTATAGTCCATGGGGTTACAAAGAGTTGGACACAACTGAGCAATGTTCACTTTCACTTTCTTTAAGCCTCTAACTCCTTAAGTATTTTTCATCTTTGTTATTCAGAAGAAAGGGATTCATACATTAAATAAGTCTGTATCTAGTATGTACTACATGTCAATTCCCATTCTAGCACTTGAGATATGTCACTGAATAAAATAAAGTTATAAACCTCCAGGGAGCTTATTTTGTCAAACACATAAATGCCAAGAAACAAGACATTTTATGGGAGAGGTTACAGTAACTAGTACTCCTAAATGGGTTCCACTTTTTGGTACACAGGGATAGCAAACACATTCTATGTTTCCAAATTTGGGGGCATAGTATGTCAATATCTTCAAGAGACTTGCAACTGAGACCTCTTAACATCACAAAGAGATATTCCGGATTATTACTACATGTTCAACAAAAGAAGACAAATGCATGAGGTATGCTCAGAGGGAACTCTCTGGCAAAAAAGGCAAATTCTGTGGTGCACAGTGATACCAACACTAGTGTTGTTTCATACCTATATCTTGTGTAAGTACACCTGTATGGAGACCTGCACTATAGTGTTAGGAGGAACTGATGCAAATTCAAGTTCTAACTGTCATTCTGTGGTATAACCTTGGACAAATTGATTGACCTCTATGAGATGTTATTTCTGAAGAAGGATAAGTGGCATCCACTGTACTTTGTTTTACACCAGCGTGTCTTTTTCACTGCAAACAGAGAAAGAATGTGTATACTTTAATACATTTGCCTAACCCTTTGTAGTTTACAAAATAATTTTATCACTAGTGAAGTTTTGACTATCCTGCCATCTCCTTTTCTTCTCATGATATATCAGTATTGCCTTTGTATTCAGTTTCACAGATTCTCCCTTTTTATTCCTATTGCGTTAGTTTACATCCCCAGAGTGTCACTCCTGAAACATTGCAATAACTGCTCAACTACCTGGCTCAGGTTATCACCTCTTCCAATCCTGAATATTTTAGCAAAAAATAAAGTAGTTTTTCCATTAGAAATTTGACTTTTCTAATATTTCTCAATGACCTATGTTACACATGAGATAAAGTTACAAGTTGGCATTTGGGGTCATAGTTTATTTTTCTAGGCATGTATGTCTTTACTATCCAGCACACGTTTTCACTATTCCTGATCATGCCTCATAATTTCTTCCATCAGAGTCTTGACTCAGACTCCCCCACTGACTAGCATCCCACTTTCTCTCCAAAGTTAATCTTGGCTGCTCATTGTTTATTCATCTCTGTTACTACTTCCCAGAACCAAATGGGATCGCATGAAAATTCGTGAGAATAAAGACCAAATAAGATGCCAAGGCCTATTTGACTGATGAGTGAATTGAAAGAGGTTTCTCAGTGTACTTTCCTGGTATTCTAGGGATTTCTGAGGTTGCTGGGAATTTCTGGATTTTCCAGTTCATCATGATATAACAACATAAAGAACTGCATTTCTATAACACTGCTAGTGCCTCACAAATTCTTTAGTGATATCATGAAGGTCATCAAGGAGAATTCAATTCTGTCATTTCACAGGTCCATAAATTATTAGATTCTCTGTCATCAAGCACCTAACTCATTAGGAACAAACAAGAACATTTGATACTGCCCAATTCTCTCTTTTATTAAAATACATAATAATAATGAATAAATATATATCTTTATATAAACATGATATAATTTTGCTTTAATTCAAGCCCTGAGAGGGAGTTTGATTTTATTCTTATTTTGTCTGTTAGTTGCTCAGCTGGGTTCAACTCTTTGCAACCTCATGTACTGTAGCCTGCCAGGCTTCTCTATTCATGGGATTCTCTGGGCAAGAATATTAGAATGGGTTGCCATTCTCTTCTCCAGGGAATCTTTCCAACCCAGGGATTGAACCTGGGTCTCCTGCAATGCAGGCTAATTCTTTACCATCTGAGCCACTGATATGAAAATTAAGCCTTGATGATCTTAAAAAAAAAAATTGTTTAAACTCATAGCTTGTCAGAGGCAGAGTCAAAATTAGAACTCAGGCCTTTGTAATTGACAGTCTGTACAGCTGTACAGGAGCTGGAAGACTCAATCTTCTTGGCTTCAGACTATACTACAAAGTTACAGTCATCAATACAGTATGGTACTGGCACAGAAACAGGCATATAGATCAATAGAACAAGATAGAAAGCCCAGTGATAAACCCACACACCTATGGGTACCTCAGCTTTGACAAAGGAGTAAAGGCAGCTTTTTTACTCTAAACAATAGAGTAAAGGCAGCTTCTGCAATAAGCTGTGCTGGAAAAACTGAACAGCTACATGTAAAAGAATTAAATTAGGTCAACTTCCTAACACCATACACAAAAATAAACTCAAAATGGATTAAAGACCTAAATGTAAGGCCAAAAACTATAACAAAACAACGACAACAAAACAACAGGAAAACATTGCAGCAAGATCATCTTTGATCCCTCCCCTTGAGTAACAGAAATAAAAGCAAAAATAAACAAATGGGACCTAATCAGACTTTAAAACTTTTGCATAGCAAAGGAACCTATAAGCAAGATTAAAAGACAACCCTCAGAATGGGATAAAATAATTGCCAATGAAGCAACTGACAAAGGATCAATCTCCAAAATGTGCAAGGAGCTCGTGTAGCTCAATATTAGAAAAACAAACAACCCACCCAATCAAAAAATGTGCTGAAGACCTAAACAAACATTTCTCCAAGGAAGACATACAGATGGTTAACAAATACATGAAAAGATGCTCAATATCACTCATTATTAGAGAAATTAAAAATAAAATTACAATGAGGTATCAACTCACAATAGTCAGAATAGCCATCATCAAGAAATCTGTAAACAATAAATGCTGGAGAGGATGTGGAGAAAAAAGAACCCTCTTACACTATTGTTGGGAATGCAAATTGATAAAGCCACTATGTAGAATAGCATGGAGATTCCTTAAAAATCTATGAATAAAGTTACCATATGATCCAACAATCCCACTACTAGAGCATATACCCTGAAAAAAACCATATTGAAAAGGACACATGTACTCCGTGGTACATTGCAGCAGTATTTACAATAGCCAGGACATGGAAACAACCTAGATGTCCATAGACAGATGACTGGATAAAGAAGTTATGGTACATATATACAATGGAATATTACTCAGCCACCATTAGAAGGACGAATGTGAATGAGTTGAACTGAGGTAGATGAACCTAGAGCTTGTTAAACAGAGTGAAGTAACTCAAAAGGAGAAAAAAAATCTATATTAACACATATGTATGGAATCTAGTAAAATGGTAGTGATGAACCTATTTGCAGGGAAGAATAGAGATTTAGACATAGAGACTTGTGGGGACTTGTGGACATAGCAGGGGAAGGAGACGGGGGGCTAAATTGAGAGGGTGAAATAGATAGCCGGTGGGCAGTTGTTATACAACGTGGGGAGCTCAGCCTGGTGCTCTGTGATGACCTAGAGGGGTGGGATGGCGAGATGGTGGTTTGGGAGGGAGGCTCAAGAGGGTGGTGATATGTGTGTATTTATGGCTGATTCACATAGTTGTACAGCAGAAACCAACACAACACTGTAAGCAATTATCATCCAATTAAAGATAAAAATTAAAAAAAAAATCAGCTGTACAGCTCTACAACAAATAAGGTGATGATAAGCAGCAAACTGTTTAGGTTATATGGTTCTCTTGTTCCCTCCAATCAGAATTCCATTAACACAACCAGAAAGAACTTTCAAATATCACATGTTTTCCCCATTCCAAAATCCCTTCAGAGTCTCTCCATGGCCTGCAGATAATACACAAATTACTTACTGGAATCCTGCCTCTCTGAACACCTCAGGCCTCTTCCTCCGCATCCACTCATTCCACTAAATAGGCCCTGAAGATTTTGTCTTCCTCTGGATTCGGCCGCCTTTGGGGTTTGCCCCAGGCTTGGTGGCTGGAAGGTTAGCCTGTCATTAAGAATTAGAAGAGTGAACAGCCTTGACCCTCCGCATAGTACACTGGCCTAAGGAAGCCTACTTTGGCAGTGCAGTTTGATCAAGGTAGTCAGCCCTCTATTATTATTTTTTTTAATCATGATAATATAGAATATACCTTCAAAACATCATATATGCACAAATTTGTAGCAATTGGGGAAAAATTCTCATATTTGCTTGACAGACATGCAGCACTCCTCAGGAAAGAAAAGCAAATGTGCAACAGGCTGTGAAATGGAAGACAACACTGCCTCAGAAGAGCTCATTTTAAGCTGGTTTTAAATGACTCTTTGTCATGCATCTGAAGAACTTCAGTGGATACTGGGGATGGGTTTATCTGTATGCCTTGGAATGAGTCTTCTTTGCTCCCCTAAAGATAACAATTCTCAGAATTGGAAAGGGGGGAAATGCCTCTTTCTCTACAGGAGGTTGTGCATTTAATCAGGACTTCAATGACATATCTCCTCCAAAAATGCCCTTGTCTGTTACCAGGAGCTATTCTGAGCCAGGCAAAAGGAAAGTCACCCTTGTGATGGTTTTCTCTTTCATCTTAGGCTCAGCATTCTTGATACTTTTAAATACTATCATTGAAACCCCTACAAAAGATGCAATGCATGGGGCAGCTAAGGCTTAACACCCTTAGTGTGAGACATCTTGGGCTCCAATCCTGACTCTGCCATCCAATAACTATGGGAACTTGGTCAAGTTCATCATTCTATGTCTGATACACTTTTAAAGAATTTGTCAAGGTATAATTTGCATAGCATAATTTATCCATTTGTGTTTATAAGTCAATGTTCTTTAGTATATTGATAGCTGTACAACCACTGCCACAATAAATTTTAGAATATTTTATCACCTCCAACCCAATTGCGCCCCTTTCTCTGTATCCATTAGCAGTACTGGCCATTTCCTCCCACTCCTCCCCCAGTCCCTGGCAACTACTCACATAGTTTCTGTCTTTATGGATTTGCCTTTTGTGAAAATTTCATATAAATGAAATCATTCAATATATATGCCTTTGTTACTGGCTTCTTTCTCTTAGTATAACATTGTCAAATTCCATTTATACTGCAGCATTATCTAAATAATAGTCCATTTAGGGTCTACTGTGCATTCTTACTCACTCGTGTCCACTCTCTGAGACCCCATGGACGTAGGCTGGCCCGGCTGCTCTGTCTGTGAGATTTTCCCAAGCAAGAGTATTATAGTGGGTTTCCACTTCCTCCTCCAGGGGATCTTCCCAACACAGGAATTGAACCCGTGTCTCCTGTGTCCTGCATTGCAGGCAGCTAATTGACTGCTGAGCCACTTTTTTGTTTATCCATTTGTCAGCAGACTTTGGGTTGCTTCCACTTTTTGGCTTCTATGGGCGTCCATGTGCAAGCTTTCATGTGGACATGTGTTTCCAATTGGGAGGTATACACTTAGGAATAGAAATGTTAGGCCGTCCAGTTCTATCTTTTTAATCTCTTGAGAAAGTTTCCGAAATAGTCACATCCCTTTCCCTTATCATCTGCAGTCACAAGACACACAATTTATCTACATCCTCGCTAACATTTGTTATTACTTTTTTTTTTAATTTAACTATAGTCACCCTTGTTAATTGAACTGATAGCTCATCACTTTTTGTTTGCTTGCTCGTTTTCAATTACCAGACTTCATGTTTTACAACTATTTGAGAAGTACAGAAAAGCTGAGCAGTTCGTATAGAGAATTTCCTTCTTAACCCCTTGACCATACATTTCCTCAGTTATTAATGTCTTACAGTGGTAGGCTACTAAATTAGTTTCTTAGGGCTACTGCAACAAATTTTCACAAATTGTGTGGCCTAAAACAATAGAAATTTATTGTCTCATGGTTCTGAGGGGCTGAAATCTGCAGTTAAGGTACTGGCAGCATCAAGCTCCCTCTAAAGACTCTAGAGAAGAAATATCCCTTAACCTCTTCCTAGCTACTGGCAATTACTGGCAATTCTTGGAATTTTTTTAGCCTATAGCTACAGCGATTCAATTTCTGTTTCCATCTTCAGATGGCATTTTTCTGTGTCTGTGCCTCTTATAATTTTCATCAGGACAAAGGAAATCTGAATACATTATTATTAACTGAGGTCCATCATTTATTCAGATTTCCTTTGTCCTGATGTCCTAATGTTCCTAATTTTTTTTTCCTGTTTTAGGGTTCCATCCAGGATATCACATTGCATTTCATTGTCACATTTTCTCAAGCTCCTCTTGCCTATGACTATGTCATTGTGACGTTATGTTTGATGACCTTGATAGTTTTTTATTTTTATTTTTACTTTATTTTACTTTACAATACTGTATTGGTTTTGCCATACATTGACATGAATCTACCACGGGTGTACATGCATTCCCAAACATGAACCCTCCTCCCACCTCCCTCCCTATAACATCTCTCTGGGTCATCCCCATGCACCAGCCCCAAGCATGCTGTATCCTACATTGGACATAGACTGGCAATTTGATTCTTACATGATAGTATACATGTTTCAATGCCATTCTCCCAAATCATCCCACCCTCTCCCTCTCCCTCTGAGTCCAAAAGTCCGCTATACACATCTGTGTCTTTTTTGCTGTCTTGCATACAGGATCATCATTGCCATCTTTCTAAATTCCATATCTATGTGTTAGTATACTGTATTGGTATTTTTCTTTCTGGCTTACTTCACTCTGTATAATTGGCTCCAGTTTCATCCATCTCATCAGAACTGATTCAAATGTATTCTTTTTTTACGGCTGAGTAATACTCCATTGTGTAAATGTACCACAGCTTTCTTATCCATTCATCTGCTGATGGACATCTAGATTGCTTCCATGTCCTGGCTATTATAAACAATGCTGCGATGAACATTGGGGTACATGTGTCTCTTTCTATTCTGGTTTCCTTGGTGTGTATGCCCAGCAGTGGGATGATGACCTTGATAGTTTTGAAGAGTATCAGTAAGAAAAAAATGTGAGATTCTCCTTTATCAAAATTTTCCTGACATTTTTCTCAGAGTTGGGTTATAGGTTTTATGGAGGGAGATCACAGAATCTTTGAAAGACCACAAGTGTTATTTGATTACAACACTCAAGGATACATACTATCAACATGATATTGCTTTTGCTGAGTTTGACTGCCTGCATGAGATAGGCATTTGCCCACCTATGAAGTAACTTTTATCCTCTTTCCATACTCTTGCTCTCTAGAAGGAAGTTACTATTACAAAGCAGCCCAAACTGAGTTCGAAGTGTTTCTTCACTCTTCATATTCATCATCTACTTTTTCATCTGTAAAGCAGGAAAAACAATACTATCTG
Source organism: Capra hircus (assembly GCF_001704415.2). NCBI lineage: Eukaryota > Metazoa > Chordata > Mammalia > Artiodactyla > Bovidae > Capra > Capra hircus. The sequence goes on from NC_030833.1 coordinate 25,620,407, forward strand.
CCAACTGAGAGGGGTTAGGTGAACATTTATGCATTTATTTATGTAAAGTTATTCGGACAACACTTACACAGAGGAATCATTCAATCACCATTAAAAATTATCATTATTATTATCTTTATTAGAGCCATTACCTTTTGTCCTCAATTATAATTAGTTTGCGCATGACATTCTTCTCTTTAGTATATAATTTATTTGACTGTCAATGCATATCATCGTAATATTTACTTAATTCCTAGCAATGGTACTATAAACAAACATAAGCATATAGATATAATTATTAATTCCTGTCGTGTCCCCACATTCTAATTTTGTCTAGCTGCTCTGAAAAGAGCAAATGTATATAGCTGACCTTGGAAAGGTGACCATTCCCACCACTGCTCCAAAATATTTTTTAAATGCCCATTGTAGCAAGTATCTTTTCTTTTTTCAAGTATTGTTGATAAATCATTTACAAGTGGTCTAAAATTTTCTAGGCCCTTACATGTTTAAACTACTTAAATCATCACTAAAAAATTCTGAAAGATCGATATTATTAATAAGATTATCTCATGAGAGTGATAAGAGGTGATTAGCTTTAATTATTCAATAGAATTCAGGATGTTGGATGACAAGAAAATAGGGAAAGTGGGATGAGAATGAAAGCTAAATTGGAGACAGATTGTAAAAAGTTTTCAATGCCAGCTTATGAAAGTCTGGGTTTTGATTCTAAGAACAACGAGAAGCCATTAAAATTTAATGAGTGACTTGATATATTAAAGTTGGGTTGTATTTCAAAGAAGAGAATTCCACAGTGTAGAGAGAAATACCTTAAGTGTAGAAACTACATATACATTTAGAGGAACATGTTATATCAGAAAGACCTTGTCAAAAACAAGAAAGGGAAAAATGCAGAATACTTACATCCTTCTGACCTTCAGAGTGAAATGAGTTCAAAGTTGAAGCAAGTAGAGCAAGTGGTTCGGAGGAGGTAACCGTCCCACGGCTCACATGCTTATTGTTTTATCAACAGTGCTTTCTGCTCACGTTAATACTATAATGAGGGAAACAGAACAAAAACACTGACCGAGGTGAGAGCAAAGTGTGGTCCAGTTAACTCCACCTTAGGGAAAGGACTAGAGTATTTTGAAAGGGGTTGGTGCATTACAAATGAATAAGAAATACCATTTGGACTCATTTTAAAAATGCAAATGAATGTACTAAACATGAGCAGGAAATTCTTGATATTATAGTCAACATGTATCCATTGCCAAATTGGTTATATAAACTACACTTCTGTTGTTCACCAAAAGTCCAACAAGCTGATGAGAGGAAGAAATTCAGGAAAGAAAGAGAGTAGGTATATCAATAGTTAGTAAGCACATTTTGGCAATAGTACTTGGAATAGATTGGAGGTGAGGATGGCTAAAGTAAGGAAAATTTGGAGTGTGAAGAGTCATCTGTAAGAGATAATAAGAGACTGAATAAACCAAGGAGATTTGAAGTATATATTCTTTATAACTGAAAATATTTCCAGAAGGCGTAATCGCTAAAGTAGTTCTCTAATTTCACATTGTAGCTCTAGAAACGAAACTGTTAGATTTTGACTGCACCTCCTCTGTTGAACTCATTAGTTCATCCTCTATAAAACAGAAATTGAGGCTCAGAGAACATGGATGAAATGCTCAAGTCTCTAAGTGAGTTAGTTGAAGGATCGGTCCAATCTTGGATTAGTCCAGTCTTGCCTAATGATTTTAACAGGAGCCTCCTTTGTAATATACCAGGTTCATCAGTTATTAATCTAGAGATCTGTTAGTTAAGAAAAAGAATGAGGCAGGAATGGGATCCAGGTTCTTGAACAATATGAAATCAAAAGCAACAAAATAAATGAAAAGGAAGAGAACAGATTTGGAGAGATGAACTTTGCGAAGAGATAGGCACACTGAATCATCACCTAAACCAAGTCCAGCCTGTGGGAAATAATAGATGTACATAGTATCATCATTTTAATAAAAGTGTATGTGCCTTGAGATCCTATCTTCTCCTAGACACAGTCTAATACTTTAATTTTCTTTTAAATTTTCTCTGAGCACCACTGATTCATAACCAGTTCCTTGAGGAAGAGTGAAGTCTTCAGGGCAGCATAATCCAGAGACTATACCTTATAATCATTATTGAGATAAAAGACTATGCTGGACCAGTGTGAAACATATTATGTAACTAACTGTGACTTAGAAGTAACAGATAAAATATCTGTGTCCATGATGAGGACTCAGTCACATGACATGGTTCCATACCCATAAAATGCAAATGATGATATAAACCTACTTTACTAGGCATTTATGAAGGCTTATGGCAACATGCTTTTAAAATTGAAAGCTCAATGTAAATAGCATTGCCCTGTAAGTTGTTAATGTGCTTCAAAGTTCTTCCAGTTATACTTTAAAACATCTTTAACTTAGCCTAAATTAATTCAAGCTCTGTAGCCAGGCTGATGATTGTTTTATAATGCTTGTTTTGTTTTGCATATAAGCATTATGTCTAGTTATTGCAGAAAAACTGTAAAACTGTAGAGCCAGGCTATGTGAAGCATTAGAGCATAGTATTTAAAACACCCTGGCACTGTCATTTATGAGAGTTTAACCTGTATTTTAAGTAACATCCCTGTGCATGAATCAGGTTTTTTGTTGTTGTTGTTGTTGTTGTTGTTTTATTTCTAAAAAGAGAAAGTAATGGTTCCTTCACAGAGTTGTGATGAAAACTAAAGTTCTTGTGCCTAGGAGTCATAATGCTCTAATTCCTGGCTCAGATTAAGTACTCAATAAATGGGGGCGGTGTGTGTGTGTGTGTGTGTGTGTGTGTGTGTGTGTGTGTGTGTGTGTGTGTGTGTGTGTGTGTGTGTGTGGGTGTGGGTGTGGGTGTGGGTGTGGGTGTGTGTGTGTGTGTGTGTGTGTGTGTGTGGGTGTGGGTGTGGGTGTGGGTGTGGGTGTGGGTGTGGGTGTGGGTGTGTGTGTGTGTGTGTGTGTGTGTGTGTGTGTGTGTGTGTGTGTGTGTGTGTGTGTGTGTGTGTGTGTGTGTGTGTGTGTGTGTGTGTGTGTGTGTGTGTGTGTGTTAGCTGCTCAGTTGTGTCCTGCTCTTTGTCCTCCCATGGACTGTAGCCCAGGCTGCTCTATGGAATTCTCCAGGCAAGAATACTGGAGTGGGTTGCCATGCCATTCTCCAAGGGGTCTTCCCAACCTAGGGATCCAACCCAGGTCTCCTGCATTGCTTGCAGATTCTTTACTGAGTCACCAGGGAAGCCCCAACTGGTGTTACTACCAGCAAGCTTCTCACGTATGATACAAAGGATAACAAGAGCTGAAGAAACAGAAAACTAATCGGCACTTTGGAAGCTCTCTCACTGATCCCAACCTTCATTCTCCCAGTACCCTAAGGATAACTGTCGTCCTGAAGTTTTTGTCCCTGTTATATTCCCTAAAGATTTCTTTAACTACTTGTGTGTATCCTCAAGTGGCATTATATACATGAAATCATCTTGATTTATTCTTCAATGAATTTCTTTTTCCCTCCTCACAACATTGTTTTCCTTAAGCTCAGCTACATTGACTCATGGAGTGCTAGATCATTCTTTCTCTCTGTTGCACAGTTTTCCATCATATTCCACAGAAAATACCTCAGAGGAAGAGTTCATCTGGTACCAGTGCTCTTCTTTTCCTCTCCTACCTATGATGTTGCTATGATATTCCTCTACACGTTTCCTTTTTACCAGTCAAGAATTATGTTCAGGGTGAATACCTGAGAGCAGAATTGTGAGGCTGTAGGAAAGCCATCAGACTTGAATTCTGGAATCACTTGGCATTAGAAAGGGAGTGCTCATCTTGATTAGGCATACACAGCAGTTGTAACTTGGAACTGTCCTAAAGAAAATGGGAGGTGTGGTCACCCTCACCCTTCTAAAGTATGTCTTTCTAAAAATATGCTTTCTAAAGTACTCCAATTTACATTCCTATCGCAAGATGCTTTTATCTTTAATCACTTCCTGGGTCAGTTTTGTTAAGTAAGGTATACTTTTCTAGTAACTTTCTGATTTTCTCTGTTTTCAAATTTATTGGAGTAAAATTGTTTTCAAAACAAGCTGACATTCCATTCAAGTATTTTTAGGTATGTCTATTTGTCATTTTTAATATCAACTTTTTTCCCTGATTGTTCAGTCTTGCAATAGAGCAGTACCCTGCAGAGACAAAACCAACAATTTGACAAACATTTGTCTTTTTTTGATCTTCCCTAAGTTTTTCTAAAATTAATTTCTATTAATATTGTTACTTCTTTTCATCTACTTTATTTTAGTTTATTTTATTCATTTTCTAACTTTATAAATCTAGTGTTTGGTATATTAATTTAGACCTATCTTCTTTTTCAAAATATGGATTTAAGTGTTTAAGCCTATAAGTTTCCCTCTGAGAACTACTATAGTTTCATCTCAAGATATGTTGTAGGTACAAAATTTCTGTTATTGGTCAGTCTAAGTTATCTAATTCATTTTATTATTTCTTTTTGACATTCATTATTTAGAAATTAGCTCTTTTTATTTTCAAAACTTCAGGGTTTTGCTAGTTTCTTTTTTAATTACTGATTTTTGATCAGTAGTAATTATTACTTTCTCAATAATCAATTTTTTACATTTCACAACTTTGTGAGTCAGAAATTCAGAAGGGGCTCACAGGCAGTTTTGTGCTTCTGACTGTTTCCCCTGGGATCATTCAGATCAGCAGATGTCTTGGTCAGAGAACTTGATTAATGTGCTGATGCCTTCCGATCTCTGGAAGTCTAAGTTTGGCTTGATCCCTCTCCGCTTCCATGTACTCTTAGAGCCTCTCAACATGGTCTCTGCAGGAGGCTTGGACTTCTCATAGTGAGGTGGTCTCAGAGTAGGCAGACGTATAAGGAAGCTCAGGGCTCTAGATGTGAGTGTTATAAGAGGTCTCAGCAGACATTTATGACCTGGCGTCAGAGGTCTAAGAGTATCACTTCTGCCAGATTCTACTGGTTGAGAACATCATTAAATCAGCCAAAATTCAGGGCAGATGGATAAATTCTACCTCTTCATACCAGGAGTAGCAAAGAATTTATGGCCATCTTCATCCTATAACCCCTACTAATGCCCCAACCCATCATTGTATCCAAGTCAAGGTTCAAGGTCTCTCAGAGATGTGTAGTCAATCCTGTCAAGTTCATTCCTGGCTTCTCATTTTCTAGTGACCAACTAAAAATACAAGTCAGCTGCTCCCTCTATACTCAAAAGGCAGTGTGGTGTATAGTCAACATAACCACAGAAGATGACTCTTTTTGAAAAAGGTAAGAATGTGAGACCAAAAAATTGACTTGTCTAGCAATTCTAAAATGCTACTGGGAAGATAGCCTGAAGGCCTAGAAATGAGAGACATTCCTCCTTTAAGTTCTCTGGAGGACTTCCCTGATGGCTCAGATGGTAAAGCATCTGTCTACAATGCGGGAGACCTGGGTTTGATCCCTGGGTCGGGAAGATCCCCTGGAGAAGGAAACGGCAATCCACTCCAGTACTACTGCCTGGAAAATCCCATGGACAGAGGAGCCTGGTAGGCTACAGTCCATGGGGTCGCAAAAAGTCAGACATGACTAAGTGACTTCACTTTCACTTTCACTTTCTCTACTCTGGGATGGGCACCTCTGCCAATATTTTCTTTATGGCTTCATCATCATGTAATTGTTTCCTGATTATTTTTCATGATCATATTGATGTGACTTTGGGAGAGCAGGTCTCCTTTTGAGACAGTATTTCTTTATAATGTCTGTTTCTTATTCATGAAGATAAGGTGGTCTAAAGCTTTTTTAACGCTGGTCAAATAATTTTTCATCTGAGTTTATTGACTTTTTGGCAATTAAAGCCCTCTAGCATTTTGCTGGCTTCTAGTCTATGTCTTTCCAATCAACTTCTTGTTGTTCAGTTGCTTAGCCAGGTCCAACTCTTTGTGACCCCCATGAACTATAGCACATCAGAGTTTTCTGTCCTCCTCTATCTCCTGGATTTTGCTCAGATTCATGTCAATTGAGTGGATGATGCTCTCTAGCCATCTCATCCCCTCCCACACCCTTCTGTTCTTGCCCTCAATCTTTTCCAGCATCAGGGTCTTCTCCAGTGAGTTGGCCCTTCACATCAGGTGGCCAAAGTATTGGAGCTTCAGCCTCAGCATCCATCCTTCCAATGAATATTCAGGGATGATTTCCTTTAGGATTAAATGGTTTGATCTCCTTGCTGTCCAAGGGACTCTCAAGAGTCTTCTCTAGCACTACAATTCAAATGCATCAGTTCTTCAGTTCTCAGCCTTCTTCATGGACCAACTTTCACATCTGTATATGACTATTGGTAAAACCATAAATTTGACTAGAGGGACCTTTGTACCAACACGTAAATTGAAAGTTCTTTCTTAAATTCACAGATAAGCTGTCTTTCTTTGCTTTCTCATTCTCTTGATTCTCTCAGTGGTGGCTACATTCTCAGGCCATACCCTTCATTTGGTATGTGCTGCAAGACTGGGCCTTAATTATTTGTTCTACAAAGATTCCCTCAATATTGTTGCCTATCTCTGTGGTTTATAAATAGTAGGTTCTCTTCAAAATCTAAAGGTCTTCAATTTTTGCACTTTCTCTAGTGTCTTTTATTTTCCCTTTCCAATCAATCATTTATTTCCTGAGTTAATGTCTATCTTGGAATACTTTTCCAAAAAGAAACAAGAGTGGCCAACATACTCCAAAGTTGATTAATTTCAACCCCTTCTCCTTGAGCTTTCAATTCAGTAAGCATATAATCTACTTCCTAGGTGCCAGAGCGTGTTTTAAAAATGTTTTGCCACTGTAGCACATGGACTTTACCTTTATAGCCTCTGATGTCAGTTTCTTTCCTGTTCACTGAATGATCATTAGGCCAATGTCCTATATAGAGAGCTTAATTTCTATTAATACAGCACGAGTAGTAGCAGGTGCTGAAATAAGCACCCCCCAATTCTCCGTACATAGCTGAATACAACAGGGTTTTATGTCTCACTTATATTGGCCTAACGTAGATCAACAGTTCAGTAACCCAGGGTCCTTCTCGGCTATGGCTCTTCCATTTCAACATGTGTCTTCATGGACACCCTGACTTACTTCAGATAATAGAAGTGCTTTTGGAGGGGGTGGTTGGGAGAAGAATTTGGAGAGGGTGCACCGACTGCTTTGGACTGGGTGTGATATATCACTTCCACATTCCATAGGCAAGAACCACATAGCATTTCACCTGGATGCAAGAGTGCTTGGGAAATGTAAGTTAGCTGTGTAATTAAAGAAAGGAGGCATGTAGTCAACAGCTAGCCACTTTCTACCACAAATTTTATACAGAAGGTTTCGTTGTTTTTAATAGGAGAGATGTTCAAGGTACCAAGTCAAGATACTAGAAATGAAAATATATTTTAATTTTCATTATTTTCTAAACAGCCTAAAATTATAGTTTGACATCCTCATGATCTAATGGTTTCATAATAGAAGTGTATTTTTTTTTACTTTCCAGGTAATAGTTTATTATTATTATTAATTGTTATTTTTATATCACTATGAGAAGAGAATGTGGCCTGTACAATTTGTGTTATTTGGAACCTAATAGGGCTGATGTTTGGCCTAATATATGATCATTAAAAAACAAATGTTACATGAACAATTGAAAATAAGGTAAATGAGAAAATGGGAGACTTAAGACCTCCAATTATTTCTTATCTCACTTAAATAAAATTCAACCTCTCATAAAGCTCTAAATGACCTGATTCCTGCCTGCCTCCCCACATTGTCTCACTCAGTTTCCTTCCACTTATCTGTTCCTGCCTTGGCTCCTCCAGCCTGCCCTTCCTGCCATCTCCAGATTTAACCCGACTTGTGACCTAACAGCTGTGAAAAGAAGAGAGGCGAAAAAAAAAAAAAAAAGGAGAAAGGAAAGATATAAGCATCTGAATGCAGAGTCCCAAAGAATAGCAAGAAGAGATAAGAAAGCCTTCTTCAGTGACCAATGCAAAGAAATAGAGGAAAAGAACAGAATGGGAAAGACTAGAGATCTCCTCAAGAAAATTAGAGATACCAAGGGAACATTTCATGCAAAGATGGGCTCGATAAAGGAGAGAAATGGTACAGACCTAACAGAAGCAGAAGATATTAAGAAGAAGTGGCAAGAATACACAGAAGAACTGCACAGAAAAAATCTTCACTACCCAGATAATCACGATGGTGTGATCACTCACCTAGAGCCAGACATCCTGGAATGTGAAGTCAAATGGGCTTTGAGAAGCATCCCTATGAACAAAGCTAGTAGAGGTGATGGAATTCCAGTGGAGCTATTTCAAATCCTGAAAGATGATGCTCTGAAAGTGCTGCACACAATATGCCAGCAAATTTGGAAAACTCAGCAGTGGCCACGGGACTGGAAAAGGTCAGTTTTCATTCCAATTCCAAAGAAAGGCAATGCCAAAGAATGCTCAAACTACCACACAATTGCACTCATCTCACATGCTACTAAAATAATGCTCAAAATTCTCCAAGCCAGGCTTCAGCAGTACGTGAACCGTGAACCGTGAACTTCCTGATGTTCAAGCTGGTTTTAGAAAAGGCAGAGGCACCAGAGATCAAATTGCCAACATCCGCTGCATCATGAAAAAGCAAGAGAGTTCCAGAACAACATCTATTTCTGCTGTATTGACTATGCCAAAGCCTTTGACAGCATGGATCACAAGAAACTGTGGAAAATTCTGAAAGAGATGGAAATACCAGACCACCTGACCTGCCTCTTGAGAAACCTGTATGCACGTCAGGAAACAACAGTTAGAACTGGACATGGAACAACAGACTGGTTCGAAATAGGAAAAGGAGTACGTCAAGGCTGTATATTGTCACCCCGCTTATTTAACTTCTATGCTGAGTGCATCATGAGAAATGCTGGGCTGGAAGAAGCACAAGCTGGAATCAAGATTGCCGGGAGAAATATCAATAACCTCAGATATGCAGATGACGCCACCCTTATGGCAGAAAGTGAAGAGGAACTAAAAAGCCTCTTGATGAAAGTGAAAGAGGAGAGTGAAAAAGTTGGCTTAAAGCTCAACATTCAGAAAACTAAGATCATGGCATCTGGTCCCATCACTTCATGGCAAATAGATGGGGAAACAGTGTCAAATTTTTTGGGGGGGGCTCCAAAATCACTGCAGATGGTGACTGCAACCATGAAATTAAAAGACACTTACTCCTTGGAAGAAAAGTTATGACCAACCTAGATAGCATATTCAAAAGCAGAGACATTACTTTCCCAACTAAGGTCCATCAAGTCAAGGTCATGGTTTTTCCTGTGGTCATGTATGGATGTGAGAGTTGGACTGTGAAGAAGGCTGAGCACTGAAGAATTGATGCGTTTGAACTGTGGTGTTGGAGAAGACTCTTGAGAGTGCCCTAGACTGCAAGGAGATCCAACCAGTCCATTCTGAAGGAGATCAGCCCTGGGATTTCTTTGGAAGAAATGATACTAAAAAGCTGAAACTCCAGTACTTTGGCCACCTCATGTGAATAGTTGACTCATTGGAAAAGACTCTGATGCTGGGAGGGATTGGGGGCAGGAGGAGAAGGGGACAACAGAGAATGAGATGGCTGGATGGCATCACGGACTCAATGGAGGTGAGTCTGAGTGTACTCCGGGAGTTGGTGATGGACAGGGAGGCCTGGCGTGCTGTGATTCATGGGATCGCAGAGATTTGGACACAACTGAGTGACTGAACTGAACTGAACTGTGACCTAGCCCTGGGTGTTCATTGGAAGGACTGATGCTAAAGCTGAAACTCCAATCCTTTGGCCACCTCATGTGAAGAGTTGACTCATTGGAAAAGACCCTGGTGCTGAGAGGGATTGGGGGCAGGAGGAGAAGGGGGTGACAGAGGATGAGATGGCTGGATGGCATCACCAACTCGACGGACATGAGTTTGGGTAAACTCCAGGAGTTGATGACGGACAGGGAGGCCTAGCATGTTGCAATTCATGGGATCGCAAAGAGTTGGACACGAATGAGCGACTGAATTGAACTGAACTGAACTGTGACTTAGCCCCAGTTCAAAAGTTCGACCTCTGACAACATTTCTGAGGCCACCCCAGTCCCATATAACATACCACCCTGTTTCATTCTTTCCACGGCATTCATTGTTGTTCTTCAGTCACTAAGTTGTGTTTGACTCTTTGTGACCCCATTCACTGCAGTGTGCCAGACTTCTGTGTCCTTCGCCATCTCCTTGAGTTTGCTCAAACTCATGTCCATTGAGTTGGTGATCCTCTATTGCCAGCTTCTCCCCCTGCCTTCAATCTTTCTCAGCAACAGGTTCTTTCCCAGTGAGTCAGTTCTTCACATCAGGTGGCCAAAGTATTGGAGTTTCAACTTCAGCATCACTCCTTCCTGTGAATATTCATGGTTGATTTCCTTACAGATTGACTGGTTTGATCTCCCTGGTGTCCAAGGGACTCTCAAGAGTCTTCTTCAGCACCATAACTTGAAAGCATCTATTCTTCAGTGCTCAGCTTTCTTAATGGTCTAGCTTTCACATCTGTACATGACTAATGGTAAAACCATAACTTTGACTATACAGATCTTTGTTGGCAAACTGATGTTTCTGCTTTTTAATACGCTGTCTAGATTAGTCATAGCTTTTCTTCCGAGGAGCAAGCATCTGTTAATTTTGTGGCTGTAGTCACCATCCGCAGTGATTTTGGAGCTCAAGAAAATAAAATCTGTCATTGTTTCCACATTTTCCCTATCAATTTGCCATAAAGTGATGGGACCAGATGCCATGATCTTAGTTTTTTAGTTACTTGAAACTAAATTATTAAATATTTGTGCATTAGCTGTCAGCCTCAAAGTGTAACTCTATGTCAAATAAAGTGCAATCGCCTGTGTCATTTAGGGTTTTATTTCTCATGTTACAACAGTACTAAGAATATAATAAACACTATATATGTTATATATATATGCTGAAAAAGTGAACATTACTTATCTCTCTGTCCCGTTCAGGCCTAGCTCCAAGATTCTTAGGTTTTGATGCTGAATCATTGAAAGGTTGTTGTTACCCTCCCTCCTTTCCTCTGCTCTTCACTTTCTTTGTTTCCCAGTGTCTTTTCTCTCTCCTTTCCTCCTCTCCTCCTCCTTACTGGGGGGGGGGGGGGGGCTTGTCTTGCTAAACCTAAGTTGTGCATTCAAATATATATATCTCAGCATAAAGCCTTTGATTGAAACTTGATAAATGACCTTTTTCATTTTTTATTTATGGTCCATTTCCCACATTTTCTCTTCTTATGAATCTTCATTTTGTATTTTGGTAGAATAACAACAAGAGACGTCTCAGCTATATTGAGTCATTTTCTATACTTTTTCCAAAACTCTAACAGAGGTTTTTTTCTGTGCCCTATTCTCAATCTGTGTAAGGTTTTGGGGACAATACAAATATTTTTCAAATATTTTATCAATATTCATTTACATAGACTTGATATGCTTTTAAAAAGTCAATATTAATCTGTTTAAAGAAGCTGCATTCAAGAATCTTCCCATAGTAACATAATGTTGCATTTGCCTAAGGTACTGAGTTAAACAGACTGGTGACTCAGATGGTAAAGAAACTGCCTGCAATGCAGGAGACCTGGGTTCGATCCCTGGGTCGGGAAGATCCCCTGGAGGAGGAAATGGCAACCCATTCCAGTATTCTTGCTTGGAGAATTTCATGGACAGAGGAGCCTGGTGGGCTACAGTACATGAGGGTCACAAAGAGTCAGACACGACTAAGCAAGTAACACTAACACTACCTAACTGGGTTAAAAACAATTTGATTTCCCCTAAAACCCACCTGTAATTTCAACTTTCAACATTCTTAATTATCTCCCTAATTACTTCAAACTAGTAGTATTTTATTTTTATTAATTAAATTAGTATGATACTAGGTTTAGTTCGCTTGAGACAGTACATCTCAGAGAAGAGAGATAGCTCTAGTATGTATATGTCAGAGGTAAGGGAAGTAGTGTAAAGGCTTTTCTGAGTAAAGACAATAAAATCGGATTCAAACTGTGGGCTGCGTTTTGTAGAACCATCCTGCCTTGTAGAATCATCCTGCTTCCTGGAGATGAGCGCTATTCAATGCATGGGTGATTTCCTCTTGTTTAATATGGAGGATAACTAAGGAAGAGAGCATAACAGATGAAAGATTATCGGGTACAGTTTTTAAATACAAGTGGCTAGGCAGGCATGCCGGAGAAGGCAATGGCAAGCCGCTTCAGTACTCTTGCCTAGAAAATCTCATGGATGGAGGAGCCTGGTAGGCTGTAGTCCATGGGGTCACTAAGAGTCAGACATGACTGAGCGACTTCACTTTCACTTTTCACTTTCATGCATTGGAGAAGGAAATGGCAACTCACTCCAGTGTTCTTGCCTGGAGAATCCCAGGGACGGGGGAGCCTGGTGGGCTGCCATCTATGGGGCTGCACGGAGTCGGACATGACTGAAGTGACGTAGCAGCAGCAGCACCAGCAGGCATGTGATTCAAATTTGAATGAAATAAAAACTTCTAACAAAAACCAGGCACTTAATATGTTCTTGACCCAGTGCCAGGAATTTTAAATTTTAACTCTAATTCATGATGGGGAATCTATGAGGGATCCATTTTATACATGAGGAAACTAAGGAAGCTTAGGAAGGTGAAATAATGTATCCAAGGTTATATTGTTATTAAGCTGAGGCTCAGGATTCAGAAACCAGGCAGAAAAGCTCCAAAGACCCAACCTTTTTGGCACCAAGGACCAGTTTCATGGAAGACAAATTTTCCATGGACTGGGGTGGGGGAATGATTTTGGGATAATTCAAGCATGATACATTTACTGTGCACTTTATTTCTATCATTATTACATCAGCTCCATCTCAGATGATTAGACATTAGATCTAATGGGGAGGCTGGGGATCCCTGCTTTAAATGCCCAATGAATGGCTGGCTGGCTGGCTGGATAAGATGATGAATGGTTTTGGATAAATATAAGAGTTAGTTTTTAGATGATATCAAACAAGTTTCATTCGAAAACTTTTTTGGTTCCAAGCTGATTTTAATGATGTTAAACAAATACTGATTTTTCTCAAGCAGGCCAGTGATGTCTCCTCTAAAGTGTCTACCCCTCATGAAGTTGTTAGACAGCCTAATCTCTCATTAGTATCCAGAAACTTGCTGCACATGGAGTCACCTGTCCCAACCTAGAAGAGCTGGCTATTTGTGCTGCTGATTCCTTACACCATCTGTGTGCCAAATTGATGTTGTACATTATTTATTTACCTCTCATTAGGAGCAAGGCCAGAGCACCATCCAATTCTCAGAGCTTGCTCACTTACAATTGCACATTGTATAATGCTAAGGTTTGTTAAAATACCACATGCTTGCAAAAATTTTCAATAATTACTACAAATAGTCACCAGAGGGGGGATGCTTATTCATTTGCTTAATTTCCAATAGTGTTTTCTACTATGGTAATATTTTGTTAGCCTTACATTTAATTTGGAATATGACCAATTGAATTTATGCTTTTAAACAACAACAACAAAAAGTATTTAGCATCTCATTCATGTTATTTGTTCTTAGATTTGGTACCCGTACAGTCTGCCGGCTGTGTTATTTTCTAATGAGAATTTTATAAAATGCCTTGGAGGCTCATTACAATTTGGGCTTCTTTCTTTCCATTCAAATGAGCCCCATTTAAAAATGTAGAATTTCTTGCCATTAATTGAGTGTTGGTTCTGGATAACACAAACTTTTCTTTATCAAGTGCATGCCGCTTATGGATCTGGGAGTGTCAGCCGTGTGTGGGATTCTAAAGTTCACCCTTCTAACCTAAGAAACTCTCCTTCCATTCTTTTCTTTTCATATGTTTCCCGGCTCTCAACAATGAAAGTAAATATTGATACTAGTATATCATGTTTAATACTCCTAGAGATTCATATGCAGCCATATATTATATAGTGTAAATTTTTTTTTTTTACTTTACTGATCAACTTTCTTGTTTTCTTTCCAGGTTTGTTGAAGTATAATTGACAAAAAAGTCATAATATATAACCGGGGGGAAAAAGGAAGGGATAAATTGGGAGCTTGGGATTGACATACCACCTGCATGTGTGATGTGCCTGCTTAGCAGTGTCTGACTCTTTTTGACACCATGGGCTATAGCCTGCCAGGCTCCTCTATCCATGAAATTTTCCAGGTAAGAATTCTTGAGTGTGTCACCATTTCCTACCCAAGGGGATCTTCCTGATCCAAGGATCAAACCCATATCTCTTGCGTCTCCTGCATAGCAGGTGGATTTTTACCACTGGGCCATCTGGAAAGTCCAGCACTACTATATATAAAATAGATTACTATTAAGGACCTGTATTTATTCGCATTGCTTACTTAAGACGGCTTTCTTATCTCTCCTTGCAATTCTCTAGAACCCTGCATTCAGTTGAACATATCTTTCCCTTTCTCCTTTGCCTTTCACTTCTCTTCTTTTCTCAGCTATATGTAAGGCCTCCTCAGACAACCATTTTGCCTTCTTGCATATCTTTTTCTTTGGGATTGTTTTGGTCACTGCCTTCTGTACAAGTTACAAACCTCTGTCCATAGTTCTTTAGGCATTCTATCCATCAGATGTAATCTCTCGAATCTATTTGTCACCTCCACTGTGTAATTGTAAGAGATTTTAGTTAGGTCATACATGAGTGGTATAGTAGTTTTCCCTACTTTCTTCAATTTAAGCCTAAATTTTGCAATAAGAAGCTCATGATCTGAGCCACAATCAGCTCCAAGTCTTGTTTGTTGACTGTATACAGCATCTCCAAATTTGGCTGCAAAAATATAATCAATCTGATTTCAATACTGACCATCTGGTGATGTCCGTGTGTAGAGTCATCTCTTGTGTTGTTGGAAGAAGGTGTTTGCTATGACCAGTGCATTCTCTCGTCAAAACTCTGCTAGCCTTTGCCCTGCTTTATTTTGTGCTCCAAAGGCCAAACTTACCTGTTACTCTCCCAGGTATCTCTTGACTTCCTAGTTTTGCATTCCAATCTCCAATGATGAAAAGGACATCTTTTTTTGGTGTTAGTGCTAGAAGGATTGTAGGTCTTCATAGAACCATTCAACGGCACGTTCTTCATCATTAGTGCTTGGGGCATAGACTTGGATTACTGTGATATTGAATGGTTTGCCTTAGAAACAAATGGAGATCATGCTGTCATTTTTGAGACTGCACCCATGTACTGCATTTTGGACTCTTTTTTGACTATGAGGGCTACTCATTTCTTTTAATGGATTCTTGGCCAGAGTAGTAGATATAATGGTCATCTGTATTAAATTTGCCCATTCCCATTCATTTTAATTCACTGATTCCTAAAATGTTGATGTTTGCTCTTCAAGAAAATTGGAGATACCAAGGGAATATTTTATGCAAAGATAGGCACAATAAAGGACAGAAATAGCAAGAACTTAACAGAAGCAGAAGAGATTAAGAGGAGGTGGTAAGAATACACAGAACTGTGCAAAAAAAAGGTCATAATGACCAGGATAACCACAGTGGTGTGGTCACTCATCCAGGGCCAGACATTCTGGAGTGTGATGACAAGCAGGCCTTAGGAAGCATTACTATGAACAAAACTAGTGGATGGAATGGGATTCCAGCTGAGCTATTTCAAATCATAAAAAAATGATGCTGTTAAAGTGCTCTACTCAATATGCAGCAAATTTGGAAAACTCATCAGTGGCAACCTGACTGGAAAAAGTAAGTTTTCATTCCAATCCCAAAAATAGGCAATGACAAAGAAATTTCAAACTGCCATACAATTATGCTCACTTCACATGCTAGAAAGGTAATGCTCAAAATCCTTCAAGCTAGGCTTCAGCAGTACGAGAACAGAGAATTTCTAGATGTACAAGCTGGATTTAGAAAAGGCAGAGGAATCAGAGATCAAATTGCCATATCCATTGGATCATAGACAAAGCAAGGGAATTTCAGAAAAACATCTACTTCTGCTTCATTGACTGCACTAAAGCCTTTGACTGTGTGGATCACAACAAACTGGAAAATTTTTAAAGGGATGGCAATACCAGACTACATTACCTGTGTCCTGAGAAACTTGTATGCAGGTCAAGAAGCAATAGTTAGAACCAAACATGGAACAACAGACTGGTTCCAAATTTTGAAAGGAGTTCAGTTCAGTTCAGTCATTCAGTTGTGTCTGACTCTTTGCAACCCCATGAACCACAGCACGCCAGGCCTCCCCATCTATCACCAACTCCTGGAGTCCACCCAAACCCATGTCTTTGAGTTGATGATGCCATCCAACTATATCATCCTCTGTCGTCCCTTTCTCCTCCTGCCCTCAATCTTTCCCAGCATCAGGCTCTTTTCCAATGAGTCAGCTCTTTGCATCAGGTGGCCAAACTATTAGAGTTCCAGCTTCAACATCAATCCTTCCAATGAACACCCAGGACTGATCTCCTTTAGGATGGACTGGTTGGATTTCCTTGTAGTCCAAAGGACTCTCAAGAGTCTTCTCCAACACCACAGTTCAAAAGCATCAATTCTTCGGTGCTCAGCTTTCTTTATAGTCCAACTCTCACATCCATACATGACCACAGGAAAAACCATAGCTTTGACTAGGCGGACCTTAGTCAGCAAAGTAATATCTCTGCTTTTGAATATGCTATCTAGGTTGTTCATAACTTTCCTTCCAAGGAGTAAGCGTCTTTTAATTTCATTGCTGCAATTGCCATCTGCAGTGAAAGGAGTATGTCAAGGCAAAATAGTGTTACCCTTTTTATTTCACTTATATGCAGCAGAGTGCATCATGAGAAATGCCAGGCTGGATTGAGCACAGGCTGGAATCAAGATTGCTGGGGGAAATATCACCAATCTCAGACATGCCACTCTTGGGAGAAAGAGAAGAGGAACTAAAGAGACTCTTGATGAAGATGAAAGAGAAAGTGAAAAGGCTGGCCTAAAACTCAACATTAAAAAAATGAAGATCATGGCATTCAGTCCCATCACTTTATGGCAAATAGATCAGGAAAAAGTGGAAACAATGGCAAGTTTTATTTTCTTTGGCTCCAAAATCACTGCAGACGATGACTGTAGCCACACAACTAAAAGATGCTTGCTCCTTGAAAGAAAAGCTAGGGCAAACCTAGACAGAGCGTTAAAAAAGCAGAGATATTAATTTACTGACAAAAGTCCATATAGTCAAAGCTATGGTTTTTCCAGTAATCATGTACAGATGAGAGAGCTGGACCATAATGAAGGCTGAGGGCCAAAGAACTGATGCTTTCCTGCTGTGGTGCTGGAGAAGATTCTTGAGAGTCCCTTGGGCAGAAAGGAGATAGAAACAGTCAATCCGAAAGGAAATCAGTCCTGAATATTCCTTGGAAGGACTTATGCTCAAGCTAAAGATCCAATACTTTGGTCACCTGATGTGAAGAACCGACTCATTGAAAAAGACCCTGATGCTGGGAAAGATTGAGAGCAGGAGGAGAAGAGGGTGACAGAGGATGATATGGTTGGATGTCATCATCAACTTAATGAACATGTGTCTGAGCAAACTCCAGGAGATAGTGAACGACAGGGAATCCTGGTGTGCAAAAGGGGGTCAGAAAGTGTTGGACATGACTTAGTGACTGAACAAATAAGGACCTACTGTAGAGCACAGAGGACTCTATTCAGTACTCAATAATGACCTATATGGGAAAGAATCTAAAAAAGAATGTATATACGTACATGTATAAGTGACTTATTTAGTGGTACAACCACAACTTACACATTGTGAATCAACTATGTCACAATAAAAAGTTTTTTAAAATAAAATTAAGTATACAGTAATTAAGTATACAGGAATGATTTGCTATACTTATATATTGAGAAATGCTTCTGTTTATTCACTTCACATAGTTACTTTTTATGAGAACACTTGAAATCTAATTTTTTAGTAAATTGCAAGTATGCAAATAGTATTATTTTATATAGTCACCCTCATGTACATTAGATTTTCAGAACTTATTCCTCTTATAACTATGTACCCTTTAAACAACTTCTCCCCATTTTCCCAGCCTTTATCTTATAATTTTTTGTATTAAGCCTGAGAGTATTGCTATTATTCTTCTGAGGAAACTGAGATCAGAGATGTCAGGCAAATTGTCAGTTATCACCCAAATGGAAATGTGAGAGTTTATATCCAAACATATACCCCATGACTGAAAAACTCCCTTCGTTTTTCCAACCCCCCTAAGGTACACTAACATTTATAGTGCTTTTTCACCTCATTCCAAGGCAAACATTCAATATGGGAACAGCTATTACTACTTCCCTGATAGCTGAGTTGGTAAAGAATCTGCCTCCAATACAGGAAACCCCAGATCAATCCCTGGGTTGGGAACATCTACTGGAGAAGGGATAGGCTCCACTCCAGTATTTTGGAGTGGAGAATTCCATGGACTGTATAGTCCATGGGGTCACAAAGAATCAGACACAACTGAGCAACGTTCACTTCACTTCACTTCATTACTACTAAAAATTTGTGTCTCCAATGACTTAACCAACTATTTTTATTTCTACAAAGTGTACCTCACAGAAAAATTCTCAATGATCTTCCATTAGAATTGCTTCCAGTGTTTAGTTCTGTTCAGTTATTCAGTCATGTCCAGCTCTTTGGGAAACCATGGACTGCAGCATGCCAGACTTCTGTGTCCTTCACTATCTCCAAGAGTTTGCTCAAACTCATGTCCATTGAGTCAGTGATGCCATCCAACCATCTCATCCTCTGTCATTCCCTTCCCCTCCCACCTCAATCTTTCCTAGCATCAGGGGCTTTTCAAACAAGTCAGTTCTTCGCATCAGGTGGCCAAAGTATTGGAATTTCAGCTTCAGCATCAGTCCTTCCAATGAATATTCAGCACTGATTTCCTTTAGGACTGGTTGGATCTCTTTGCAGTCCATGGGACTCTCAAGAGTCTTCTCCAACACCACAGTTCAAAAGTATCAATTCTTCTGTTCTCAGCTTTCTTTATAGTCCAACTCACACATCCATACATGACTACTGGAAAAACCATAGATTTGACTAGACAGACCTTTGTTGGCAAAGTAATGTTTCTGCTTTTTAGTATGCTGTCTAGGTTGGCCACAGCTTTTCTTCCAAGGAGCAAACATCTTTTAAATTCATGGCTGCAGTCACCATCTGAAGTGATTTTGGAGCCCAAGAAAATAAAATCTGTCACTGCTTCCAATGTTTCCACATTTATTTGCCATGAAGTAATGGGACCAGATGCCATGATGTTAGTTTTCTGAATGCTGAGTTTTAAGCCAACTTTTTTAATCTCCTCTTTCTCATTCATCAAGAGGCTTTTAAGTTCTTCTTCACTTTCTGCCATAAGGGTGGTACCTTCTGCATATCTGAGGTTATTGACATTTCTCCTGGCAATCTTGATTCCAGTTTGTGCTTCATCCAGCCCAGCATTTCTCATGATGTACTCTGTATGTAAGTTAAATAAGCAGGGTGACAATATACAGCCTTGCATACTCCCTTCCCAATTTGGAAGCAGTCTGTTGTTCCATATCCAGTTCTAACTGTTGCTTCCTGACCTGCATACAGATTTCTCAAGAGGCAGGTCAGGTGGCCTGGTATTCCCATCTCTTGAAGTATTTTCCACAGTTTGTTGTGATCCACACAGCCAAAGGCTTAGGCATAGTCAATAAAGAAAAAGTAGACATTTTTCCCTGGAACTCTCTTGCTTTTTCAATTATCCAACGGATGTTTGCAATTTGATCTCTGGTGCCTCTGCCTTTTCTAATACCGACTTGAACATCTCAAGTTCACAGTTCATTTACTGCTGAAGCCTGGCTTGGAGAATTTTGAGCATTGCTTTGCTAGCATGTGAGATGAGTGCAATTGTGCAGTAGTTTGAGCATTCTTTGGCATTGCCTTTCTTTAGGATTACAATGAAAACTGAACTTTTCCAGTCTTGTGGCCACTGCTGAGTTTTCCAAATTTGCTGGCATGTTGAGTGCAGCACTTTCACAGCATCATCTTTTAGGATTTTAAATAATTCAGCTGGAATTCTATCACCTCCACTAGCTTTGTTTGTAGTGGTGATTCCTAAAGCCCCTGGACTTCTCATTCCAGGAGGTCTGGTTGTAGGTGAGTGATCACACCATTGTGATTATCTGGGTCATAAAGATCTGTTTTGTGTAGTTCTTCTCTGTATTCTTGCCACCTCTTCTTAATATCTTCTGATTCTGTTAGGTCCATACTGTTTCTTTTGTTTATTGTGTTCATCTTTATGTGAAATGTTCCTTTGGTATCTCTAATTTTCTTGACAAGATCTCGTCTTTCCCATTCTATTGTTTCCCTCTAATTCTTTGCATTGATCATTGAAGAAGGCTTTATCTCTCCTTGCTGTTCTTTGGAACTCTACATTCAAATAGGTATATCTTTCCCTTTCTTCTTTGCCTTTTGCTTCTCTTCTTTTCATAGGTGTTTGTAAGGCCTCCTCAGACAACCATTTTGCCTTCTTGCATTTCTTTTTCTTGGGGATGGTCTTGATTCTTGTCTCCTGTAAAATGTCACAGACCTCCATCTATAGTTCTTCAGGCACTCTCTCTATCAGATCTAATCCCTTGAGTCTATTTGTCACTTCCCCTGTATAGTCATAAGGGATTTGATGTAGGTGATACCTGAATGGTCTACTAGTTTTCCCTACTTTCTTCAATTTAAGTCTGATATTGGCAATAAATGGTTCATGATCTGAGCTATGGAGCTTGTCCATCTTTGGCTGCAAAGAATATAATCAATCTGATTTCAGTATTGACTATCTGGTGATGTCCGTGTGTAGAGTCTTCTCTTCTGTTGTTGGAAGAGGGTGTTTGCTATGATCAGTGCACTCTTGGCAAAACTCTATTAGACTTTGACCTGCTTAATTCTGTATTCCAAGGCCAAATATGTCTGTTACTCTAGGTATTTCTTGACTTCCTACTTTTGTATTACAGGCCCCTATGAAGAAAAGGACGTTTTGGGGGTGTGTTAGTCCTAGAAGGTCTTGTAGGTCTTCATAGAACTGTTCAACTTCAGCTTCTTCAGCATTAATTGTTGTGGCATAGACTTGGATTACTGTGATATTGAATGGTTTGTCTTGGTATTGAACAGAGATCATCCTGTCATTTTTAAGATTGCATCCAAATACTGTATTTTGGACTCTTTTGTTGACTGTGATGGCTACTCCATTTCTTCTAAGGGAGTCTTGCCCGCAGTAGTAGGTATAATGGTCATCTGAGTTAGGTTCACCCATTCCAGTCTATTTTAGTTTGCTGATTCCTAAAATGTCGATGTTCACTCTTGCATTTTCCTGTTTGACCACTTCCAATTTGCCTTGATTCATGGACCTACCATTTCAGGTTCCTGTGCAATATTGCTCTTTATAGCATCAGACTTTACTTCCATCACCAGTCACATCCACAACTGGGTATTGTTCTTGCTTTGGTTCCACCTCTTCATTCTTCTGGATTTAGTTCTCCACTGATCTCCAGTAGCATATTGTACACCTACCAACCTGGGGAGTTCATCTTTCAGAGTCCTATCTTTTTGCCTTTTCATACTGTTCATGGGATTCTCAAGGTAAGAATACTGAAGTGGTTTGCCATTCCCTTCTCCAGCGGACCATGTTTTGTCAGAACTCTGCACCATGATGCATCTGTGTTGGCTGGGCCTACACGGCATGACCCATAGTTTCATTGAGTTAGACAGGGCTGTAGTCCTTGTGATCAGATTGGTTAGTTGTCTGTGATTGTGGTTTTCAGTCTGTCTTCCTTCTAATGGAGAAGGATAAGAGGCTTGTGGAAGCTTCCTGAGGAGAGAGACTGACTGAGGGGGAAACTGGGTCTTGTTCTGATGGGGTGGGCAGACCATGCTCAGTAAATTGTTAATCCAGTTTTCTGTTGAAGGGCGGGGACTATATTCCCTTCCTGTTATTTGACCTTAGGCCAAACTTTGGAGGGGATAATGAAGATAATGGCTTCCAGTAATTAGTTCAGTTCAGTTCAGTCGCTCAGTCATGTCTGACTCTTTGCAACCCCATGAATCGCAGCACGCCAGGCCTCCCTGTCCATCACCACCTTCCGGAGTTCACTCAGACTCACATCCATCGAGTCAGTGATGCCATCCAGCCATCTCATCCTCTGTTGTCCCCTTCTCCTCCTGCCCCCAATCCCTCCCAGCATTAGAGTCTTTTCCAATGAGTCAACTATTCACATGAGGTGGCCAAAGTACTAGAGCTTCAGCTTTAGCATCATTCCTTCCAAAGAAATCCCAGGGCTGATCTCCTTCAGAATGGACCGGTTGGATCTCCTTGCAGTCCAAGGGACCCTCAAGAGTCTTCTCCAACACCACAGTTCAAACGCATCAATTCTTCAGCGCTCAGCCTTCTTCACAATCCAACTCTCACATCCATACATGACCACAGGAAAAATCATAGCTTTGACTAGGCGGACCTTAGTCAGCAAAGTAATGTCTCTGCTTTTGAATATGATATCTAGGTTGGTCATAACTTTTCTTCCAAGGAGTAAGTGTCTTTTAATTTCATGGCTGCAGTCACCATCTGCAGTGATTTTGGAGCCCCCCAAAATAAAGTCTGACACTGTTTCCACTGTTTCCCCATCTATTTCTCATGAAGTGATGGGACCAGATGCCATGATCTTCGTTTTCTGAATGTTGAGCTTTAAGCCAACTTTTTCACTCTTCTCTTTTACTTTCGTCAAGAGGCTCTTTAGCTCCTCTTCACTTTCTGCCATAAGGGTGGTGTCATCTGCATATCTGAGGTTATTGATATTTCTCCCGGCAATCTTGATTCCAGCTTGTGCTTCTTACAGTTCAGCATTTCTCATGATGTACTCTGCATATAAGTTAAATAAGCAGGGTGACAATATACAGCCTTGATGTACTCCTTTTCCTATTTGGAACCAGTCTGTTGTTCCATGTCCTGTTCTAACTGTTGCTTCCTGACCTGCATACAGGTTTCTCAAGAGGCAGGTCAGGTGGTCTGGTATTCCCATCTCTTTCAGAATTTTCCAGAGTTGATTGTGACCCACACAGTCAAAGGCTTTGGCATAGTCAATAAAGCAGAAATAGATGTTTTTCTGGAACTCTCTTGCTTTTTCAATGATCCAGCAGATGTCGGCAATTGATCTCTGGTGCCTCTGCCTTTTCTAAAACCAGCTTGAACATCAGGAAGTTCACGGTTCATGTATTGCTGAAGCCTGGCTTGGAGAATTTTGAGCATTATTTTACTAGCATGTGAGATGAGTGCAATTGTGTGGTAGTTTGAGCATTCTTTGGCATTGCCTTTCTTTGGAATTGGAATGAGAACTGACCTTTTCCAGTCCTGTGGCCACTGCATTAGGCTATAGAATAAGTATCACTGTTATTTCTTCTATAATGTTCCTATTCCTTTATCTATGACTCTTTCCTAAGCACAATTCATAGTTTTCTTAGTTATTATACACAACTTCTTTGATCACATTCTGCTTTATGTGGAAAAGGAACAGAACAGATTAGAATAGTATCAGCTTCCACCAATTTCTAGACATTCTGCTCTTATTAATGCTGCTCAACAGGGAAGTGTTTTTTGTCTTGTTTTATTTTGTTTGGTAGATGCATCACATAGTTAACTCCTGTTCCTTTTACTGTGGGCTGAGTCTTCTAAGTCATTCTTGTGTGTTTTGCTAATGAGACATTCTTCCCGCTACTTTGCATTTGGACAGTTAATGGGGGAACATATTGAATCAGACAACTTTTATGTACTGTATCAGACATTCACTGCCTGCAGCTGCTGCTGTGAAGGTTTTTACACCTGAAGGTCAGCTGAGCCCAAGGGCATCTCACCTGTGCCCCTGTCTCTCCCTTCTCCCCCAGGATTTCCCTACTGACATGGAGGGATGGGTCTCAGCTGGTCCCCTTATTTGTACAGGTCAGGAATGTGAGGGAGTTAATACCTTATGCAATGAATTTTGACCAATAGGGTACCAGTGCTGATGGATAAAGTCTTCCCCCAGATAAATCACCTAAGATGAAGTTTATGCAACTTATCTGTACATAGTTCCACAAGACCAAATAGTTGTTTTTAATGGTACCAGCTCAATAAAGCACCTTGAATTGGTCTCCTTTCCTGCTGGCCGCCCCCTCCTTTTTGCTCATCTCTGTCTCTCTAATTTTATTTTTTAATAAAATACTAGTGACATATAAGCCTTGGGCTCAGACTCTGCTTTCTGAGGGATTCTCTAAGATCAATTAGAGAATGTTAACATTAACAAAAGTTTACTCTATTTTAGATTTGAAGTGTTCCAATTTTTAAGAGATTCTTTCATCTATAATATTTGTTCTTATTTTCATTTTCATATTCTTGATTTTAAAAGTAAAAGATTTTCAAATATATAAGGCACTGACCATTATAATACTAACTGAAAACTGTGTGATTTGACAATTATTTTTAGTGTCGAGATGTTTCTATCCCAACAACACTTTTTCACGGAGGAAGAAGATTGAATAGTAGTTCTGTAGGTTTTGTACTTATAGTGGATGAACTTCAAGGGAAATATTTTAACTGCAAAGATTCCAAATTAAGGTATGTTCATCAGAAGAATTCAAAGACTCACTGACTCCGCTCTTTGTTAGCAGTGTTAGTTGCTCAGTCATGTCTGACTCTGCGATCCTATGGTTGGCAGCTCTCCAGGCTCCTGTGTCCATGGAATTCTTCAGGTAATAATACTGAAGTGGGCTGCCATTTCCTTCTCCAGGACTCTTATACTTATAGCTTTTCATTCTTCAGATTGTATTTGCCAAACCATATCAGCTTCTAGGATCTGTTATAACTTTAGTGATAGGACTATCATCAATGATAATTTTCTGTTTTAGAAAGTACTGCACATGTGATTTTAGGCTGCTTATTGATGTGAAGGGCTTCCCTGGGGCTCAGCTGGTAAAGAATCCACCTGCAATGTGGGAGACCTGGGTTCAATCCTTGGGTTGGGAAGATCCCCTGGAGAAGGGCATGGCAACCCACTCCAGTTTTCTGGCTTGAAGAACTCCACGGACTGTTCCATGGGGTCACAAGTAGTCAGACACAACTGGGCAACTTTCACTTTCACTGATGTTAAAATTAAACTTGCAACCTATTAAGCTTAAACATTTGCTTAAAGGATGTAGATAGAAGTATTTTTAGATATTTTCTAATTCTTGCTTCTCGCTTACTCTTTTCAAATAAAAGGAAACTGAGGAGCAGAGAGTTAGGGCAGCCTGTTCTGGGTCACCAGTAATAATTAACAGCAGAACTTGGACTAGATGACTAGACCCAAGGACTTTTTCACCACACTAGTTTTTGAGCTTTAAAAGAGTAAGAGCTTTTTGTTCTATTCTGAGGAATTCCCACTGGGAATAGTCCATTAAACTACAGAAATGTGGCTGAGAAGAAAGAACAATTTGTGAAAACTGTTTCTAGTATTTTAGCATTTTAAGTCTCTTTTTAACCATTGAATATAAGATTCTGCTCTTATTCTCAAATACTATAATCTATTCAACTCCCAATCCTGACAGCTGTAGCTTTAAGAATTTATCCTGAATCTGAATATTCTCACTTTCTACCTCCCTATGCAATACTCTAAAAAAAAAAAAAAAAAAAAAAAAAAAAAAACTGTCATCTCCCTTAACTGGTCTCTCTCCCATCTTTGTTGCATCCTATAGAGATTTTTTGCATAGCAGTGAATGTGGTCTTTCTAACTGTAAATCTGACCATGTCATTTCTCTGTTAAAATTTCTAAATGGCTTCACATTCACATTTAAAGATGGCCACCAAAGTTCTGTTTGGTTTGCCCTTTCCTATCTCTCCAATCTCCTCATCTGGAACTTCCTCCTCACTCCTTTTACAGTAGCCAACATGGCTGTTTACTGTTCTTCAAACAAATCAATTTTGTTCCCACTCCAGTGTCTTTCTGTTGATGTTCTGTTTTCCTGGAGCTCCTCTCCCAGGTTTTCATTCTTTGCTCCTTTGTAACTTCAGGTATCTGCTCATGTCAGTTTCAGTGAGTCCTTTCCTGGCCATCTATCACCTTCTTTCTCCTCTCTGTACTCTTATTGTACTCCTGCTTTACAGAAATTATCACTAGTTGAAGTTAGATGATAAGGTAGCTGAAGTCGCTCAGTCATGTCTGACTCTTTGTGACCACATGGACAGTATAGCCTGCCAGGCTCCTCCATCCATGAGATTCTCCAGGCAAGAATACTGGAGTGGGTTGCCATAACGTAGCTAAATATATACATTTTGTGTTTTGCTTACTAGAGTCTAAATAACCAGGGAATTTGTATTGTTTATGTCAGTATTTGCAGCTCCTAAAATGACTGGTACAGGAATAGTGATGAAAAAAAAATGTTTATTGAATAAATGAATGCAAAAGGTTATAAATCTTTACTACAGAGAAGCCATTTTCTTCAAACATATGCCATTATGATTTTACGTCCCATTCTCCAGCACTTATCCTGTTAACTAACTAAGCAATTCACCATTAATAGAGAGTCAATCAAGAAAGCCAGTCTCTAGTTCAAGCTATTAGAGAGCATTGAATTATCCCATGCATTAGAATGCCTGGAACTTGAATGTCAAAGCCATTTGGCTGCATGTTATTTACTGCTTTTGGACCATAGAGTTGGCTGTATTCAAACAACCTCATAATCACAGAAGAGCTCAGAGATGGCCCATCATCATTATATTAATACTTTACACTCTGCAGGCGATATCTAATTAGTCCCCACAGCATTCTAGGTTCGGAGCAGAGGCAACTGAAAAGGCTCGGAGAGAGACATCATCATGGGTGCTTTAAGGCATGAGTGAGACTATGTTTTACAAAAGCAGGTTATCTTCTCTCTCTTAGACCTCTGTGTGTTTGTGCTCAGTGTGTCTAGCTTATATTCACTGGCCAAATAGTAGAGTGTATATCACCTATTTGTATTTCTTAATTTAGAAACTGGAGTTTATCGGTAAGAGAAATGGTATGGACTTAACAGAAGCAGAAGATATTAAGAAGAGGTGGCAAGAATACACAGAAGAACTGTACAAAAAAGATCTTTGAGACCCAGAAAATCATGATGGTGTAATCACTCACCTAGAGCCAGACATCCTGGAATGTGAAGTCAAGTGGGCCTTAGAAAGCATCACTACGAACAAAGCTAGTGGAGGTGATGGAATTCCAGTGGAGCTATTTCAAATCCTGAAAGATGATGCTGTGAAAGTGCTGCACTCAATATGCCAGCAAGTCTGGAAAACTCAGCAGTGACCACAGGACTGGAAAAGGTCAGTTTTCATTCCAATCCCAAAGAAAGGCAATGCCAAAGAATGCTCAAACTACCACACAACTACACTCATCTCACACGCTAGTAATGCTCAATATTCTCTAAGCCAGGCTTCAGCAATACGTGAACCGTGAAATTCCAGATGTTCAAGCTGGTTTTAGAAAAGGCAGAGGAACCAGAGATCAAATTGCCAACATCTGCTGGATCATTGAAAAAGCAAGAGAGTTCCAGAAAAACATCTATTTCTGCTTTATTGATTATGCCAAAGCCTTTGACTGGTGGATCACAATAAACTGTGGAGAATTCTGAAAGAGATGGGAATACCAGACCACCTGACCTGCCTCTTGAGAAACTTATATGTGGGTCAGGAAGCAACAGTTAGAATTGGACATGGAACAACAGACTGGTTCCAAACAGGAAAAGGAGTATGTCAAGGCTGTATATTGTCACCCTGCTTATTTAACTTCTATGCAGAGTACATCATGAGAAATGCTGAGCTGGAAGAAGCACAAGCTGGGATCAAGATTGCTGGGAGAAATATCAATAACCTCAGATGACACCACCCTTATGGCAGAAAGGGAAGAGGAGCTAAAGAGCCTCTTGATGAAAGTGAAAGAGGAGAGTGAAAAGGTTGGCTTAAAATTCAACATTCAGAAAATGAAAATCGTGGCATCTGGTCCCATCACTTCATGGGAAATAGATGGGGAAACAGTGGAAACACTGTCAAACTTCATTTTTGGGGGCTCCAAAATCACTGCAGATGGTGACTGCAGCCATGACATTAAAAGACGCTTACTCCTTGGAAGGAAAGTTATGACCAACCTAGACAGCATATTAAAAAGCAGAGACATTACTTTGCCAACAAAGTTCCACCTAGTCAAGGCTATGGTTTTTCCAGTGGTCATGTATGGATGTGAGAGTTGGATTGTGAAGAAGGCTGAGCACCGAAGAATTGATGCTTTTGAACTGTGGTGTTGGAGAAGACTCTTGAGAATCCTTTGGACTGCAAGGAGATCCAACCAGTCCATTCTGAAGGAGATTGGTCCTGGGTGTTCATTGGAAGGACTGATGCTGAAGCTGAAACTCCAGTACTTCTGCCACCTCAGGCGAAGAGTTGACTCATTGGAAAAGACTCTGATGCTGGGAGGGATTGAGGGTAGGAGGAGTAGAGGACGACAGAGGATGGGATGGCTGGATGGCATCACCGACTCGATGGACATGAGTTTGAGTAAACTCTGCGAGTTGGTGATGGACAGGGAGGCCTGGCGTGTTGTGATTCATGGAGTCACAAAGAGTCGGACATGATTGAGCAACTGAACTGAACTGAACTGATTATGCAATAAAAAGTTTTCTAACTGAGCATTCAGTGATATACTATCAGAGGGTGGGGATTATTCCAAGGAATGGAAGAATTTTAGAGGTGATATAACATGGTGGATAGCTGTATTCAACCAAACTGAATTCAAGTCCTGGCCCTTCACATTTCCAGCTCTACTTGTTTAGGCAACTAGGTTGAACATGTTTGAGACTCATCTTCTTTGTCTCATTCCAGTCATCACAACACTCCACAAGGTGGGTGCCACTGTTTTCTCAGTCTTGACTAGAATGAGACAGTGCATGAATGCAGTTAGAGCAACGGCTGGCACCTTAAGAGTGCTTATTTATATCATCTCTATTAGTTTTTTAAGCAACAATCAACAGGTATTAGTTGAAAAACATGCTACATTAACATAATGTAGTTGAGATTCTGGAGAATATGGATTTATGATCACCTGGGTAAAACAAAGTATATGTAACCTAAATAAAATACAATGATAAAAACTGCAAATACACTAAACGATATGGTAATGGATGTAAGGTACAAGACAGCTTCAGATTAACATGATTCAGTCTGTCTCACAAAGGCAGATGAAGGGATGAAGCTCAAGGAGCACTGATAGAAAGTCGAGATGGAAAGTTAGAAGCAAAGAGAGTTTTCAGTGGAAGAGATTATGCCAGTTTCAAATTCCTATATCTAAGTTCATTGCTCTTTGTCTCAACGTTTGCTCCTGTTGAATACAGAGCCCTTGGAGACTTCCACTTTGGACATAACTTTGTTTGCCTCATTCTGGTGCCCAATGTACCTGAGAATAAGAGATTTATATTTATTCATGGCTTTTATTTTACAGCAAAACATCTAACAATTTATTTTTGCATATCTGAAAATTCAAATGTTCCTTACAATTAGTTTTAGTTCTTTGTAGATGCAAAAGATTAAGTGTATTAAAGCCATAAATAAGTGAGATTATCCTTTCAGGGGAAAAACGACCTTGCTTCTAAACCACACAGAAATAAAAAACAAGTGGATTCATCGCTTTTCCCCAAACATTTCTCCTGTATATACTTTTTTTTTTTCTAGTTAAGAACACAAATTACACTGCATTATGCTTGTTAAATATTTCAATAAAAAATGGGACTTTAATACAAAATGCCTGCTCTATCCTGAAAATGGGACTTTTTACAGGGCTTTCATGGAGTGTGACCTCATTCCATTATTAATAATGCACTTTGTGAGTTTTCTTTCATCCATTGATCTTGTAGGAGCATAGCTAACATTAACTAATTAATCCTCTTGTCATCTCTGTGAACAAGGTAAGGCATTTATTTAAGGGCTCACTCTGCTGTGATGAAACTTGGGCAAAAATTGCTTGACAGTGCATGATGAATGTGTGGGGCCCAGGTGACAGTGAAGAGCTGACTTTTAAAAGAAAAGGGCTGCTCTGACTTTTCTGTCACTGGCCTTCTCCAACTTACAGGCGAGCTGACAACTTTCTCCATATACTCTTATTGCTCAAATCTATTCCCATCTGTTTGGAAGGCACAGTGTCCATGCAGGCACTGGTCAAACCCTTGGCGCTGATCTTGGGAGATGAGCGCTTTCTGGGCAGTCTGCGTCCCCCTGCCACGTTGCATCTGTTTTACCAGATGTCTCACCTCTGGGTTCATTGGTATGCCAGCCCTGTTGCTGCATGTCTATTTACAGCACATCAGCTGCTGTCTAAATGCCAAGCCACAAAGTAAATCATAGGGCAGTGTGTGGTGTGTATGTGGCGTGTATGTGGCAAGCGCATGTGTGTGTGTTGGAATGGGGGTTGGAAGACACCTGGAGCATAAGATTCATAACACATTTCCATAATGCAGTCCCCATCAGCCTTCTCAAGGTGGCATCTGCTGCAGGGTACAGCTGGGGAACGTTAAGACACCTGTTTTTAGCCATCAAAATGGATGCCCCAAAGTAACTCTGCTACCAGAATCAAATATTATCATTTACATCTTCTACCCTAGAAATTTGGATCACAAAGTTAAAATGACCACAACATCTTCTCCATATAGAAACAATAGTAAGGCATATTGGAGCCCTCCTCAGTGGTTACTTCATATCATCATTCATTCATTTTTTCAGCAGATATCCATTCAGTATACTTTTAATGTATCCAAGTTATTTGGCCCTATAGTAGATGAATAAAGAGCTACAGAGAAATGATAGCTGGCCCTCCTCTACCTGGGGAAACAGGATCTAAACATTTGACTGTGTTGAGAGTCCATAAAAGGTAGTCAGTGGTCGATGTTCAAGAGAGAGTTCCAGGGCAAGGGAACAATGCCTTAATGGTGATGATCAGTCTTTATTACACTAGAAAGAGACAGTGCAAGTATTCTGGACATGAAGGAACAACTCCAGAAACGCCACAAAGGAAGATGTAAGTCTGTGTCATGTTGTCTGCATTAAGTTACTTTAAAAATAAATGTGTATAAACAGTGAGACAGGTTTGCACTCTGCGGCATGTTCATCTATATCCTTGAGCTAGTTAGTTAACACCTGAACTCTCATCAATAATGCAAACTTCAAGGAACTCCAAGGGTTTTTAAGTAGCAAATGAACTACCACAAGCAGGAACTGATACAGTCAGATGTGGTTACGTGGTGCTTCAGGTGTCTTTGCCAAATCCACACCAGAGAGTTTTTAAAATTAGCCTAGTGATGTTAGAAACTAGAATTTGGTTAGATAGATTGCATGAGCTCTACCAATCTTTAAGAAGTTTAGGACCCAGCAAAGTTCATTGGGTGCTAATGTGAGTTAATGTGAGTTCTGGGGTTTTCCTGGCTTCAGTTCCCTCTGCCTCATCCATGACACTACCACTTACCTCTGTTACCATGAGAGCTGATTCTGCCATCAGAGTTCATTGCGTCTACCTTGGAAAGAGATCTCTATGCAAGGTGCATATGCCAGGGCAGAGAGTTGGAACTGCTGACATATAGTACAAGTCATATTTTTGCGCCAGTTTTCTAATGGATGTTTGGGTGTTCGAGATTTGCTCAACCTATTGCTTTATTAGACATAGTAATCCTCCCTCCCCAACACTGGAGTTCAATCACCACCACCAAAAGAACTTGATATTTGCTCAACAGCAAACCCCCTTATGTGGGTTCTCTGGTGTGAAGAACGTCAGTGGTTGAGTTTACAGCCAACAGGCAGAGGACAAGTAGATAAACCATAGAATATAAAGGGTCTAACTCACTATTATCATGATGTACTCCTATTAGCACTCACGCAGGACAATTAAACAATCATCACACAATTAGCAGAGCTTGCGTCAATCCCTTCATAAACTCCTCTCGTTTTATCTTGTGTATACCCCTGTTATAAACATTTTGTACTATTCAGAGCCATCAATCCACTATTTTTCTGCTGACAGACTATCTTTCCAAAGTCATGGCTGGTGTCCTGACATTTAGAATAGAAATGGATAGATTTTTGAAACAATTGTGGCGCCTTCTTCCTTCTGATCCCTGCCAACAGATAGCATTTTAATAGATTCAGGCTGAATCTATTACACAACCCTTCCCTTAAATTTTAGTAATCTTTTATTCTTAGGAACAAAAGTTCAAATTAAGATCACAAATGTTGCTGGCTTTATTTAACGGCTAAATTTTGACTTTCGACATATAGATTACAGCTCATCAATTCCTAGACTTTTTGTTTGATATTTATTTTCCTATTTCCCTCCCCCGCCTTCCATGGGGCAGTTTTACACCCAAGGAATTTGGTGCTAAGGCTGAATCTTGGTGAAATTCTGCTATGTGACAATTCTTCCAGTAATTCTCCCAGTTTCTTAGAGATTTCTGTGATCGTGTATTGACTATATCATCTGTGGGTGGATTATTTAAAGGGTAAATGTATGAGAAGCTGGTTTTCAGTCATGTAAATCAGTTTTCTGTCTTATGTGCCTTCTACTTATCCTTTTTGCAAAAAGATTGTGGCTCTTTTTCCAGCACCAAATCATCGGACATGATTACAAGATATTCTGTAGGCCATTAACTGTATATATACATATATATATATATATCATCACATTTTTGAAGAATATGGCTGGTATTAACTATTTAGACAATAAGCCTGTTGAAAATGTCAAATTGGGTTCATTCAAAGGACAATCCTGAAGAATTTTTGTCTGGCATACAGTCCTAGAAGACATCATTTAAGAAAACCCCCAAATCACAGAGCTGA
Source organism: Capra hircus (assembly GCF_001704415.2). Classification (NCBI taxonomy): domain Eukaryota; kingdom Metazoa; phylum Chordata; class Mammalia; order Artiodactyla; family Bovidae; genus Capra; species Capra hircus. Next base: position 25,653,382 of record NC_030833.1, read on the forward strand.
GACAGATCCCAGTTGCTGATTCCATTCTTAAAACATTAATCTGAACAGCAGCTAACGTGGATGATAAGTGCTTTTTTAAATGTGACAATTTTGACAACTATCTTGGTCTATGTTGAAGTGGTAGTGGAAAGAAATATTAATAGAACACGTACTTAAGTTTCAGAAATGATCAGAAAAAGTATTGCAGGAGGGCAAGTGGAAGCAATAGGAGTTAAGAATAAAAGAATTTCTCATTCCAACCCACCATCACAGAGTCTTAGCCTTTTTAGCTCTAAGATAGGAATCAAAATACCTCTGCCACAAGGCTGATATGAGACAAAACTCAGATACAACATGCAGAGGACACTGCAGATTGGTATGTATGTGTATGCTAAGTTGCTTTAGTTGTGTCCAACTCTTTGTGGTCTTATGAACTGTAGCCCTCCAGGCTCTTCTGTCCACAGAATTCTCCAAGCAAGAATACTAGAGTGGGTTGCCATTTCCTACTCCAGGGGAGGGGATCTTCCAAACCCAGGGATCAAGCTCCCTCCCATCTCTTATGTCTCCTGCATTGGCAGGGGTTTCTTCACCACACACGCCACCTGGGAAGCCTGCAGATTGGTATACCCAATATCTAAATGGTTTCTAACAGGCTTCCAATACCATAAATCTAAAGAGGAAGGGATTTGTTAGATGGCATTAAATAGTTTATAACATTTTCCAGGATGATGAGGGGATACCATAGAGCTGGAAAATCAAAACCTTTATTTCAGAGACTCCTTTGCAGATAAGCCTGCAGATACAGCTTATATTCTGCCACACGGTATACTCGTATGAGGTTAGTAAGGAAGAAGCAAGGAGTGGGCATCAGTGGCTTCACAGGGCAGATGGTTTCTCTTTGTAAGGCAGGGGAGTACCAGCACATGCTCTTAGGGCTGGAGCAGAGTTTCTAGTCATCTGATCCAGGGCATCACAGGCTCTGAGCTGCAGACTGGGGGCTAATGGTATTCCCCTAGGATCTCATTTTCCCTAGTTATTCTTATCTGTATATCATTCAAGCATAATCCCCTCATCATCCTGGAAAATGTTACAAACTATTTAATGCCATCTAACAAATCCATTCCTCTTTAGATTTATGGGAATTAAATATAAGGACTGTAAATAAAATCTGAGACTGTATCTGAAAATTATTTAGGAAATGATAAAGACCTTTAGCCATTTTTGAAAGGAAGAATCACAGCATACATGTATGTATTAACTGATTTCAAAATGCAATAATATGCTCTAAGGAAACAGAGCTTCCAAATCAGGTTGTTGGACCTCTATTTTATGATGAGCACAGGTATCTTAAGCATTAGGTCTTTTCTTTCCAGATAGAGGCTAAAGTTCTTACAGATATGACTGAAAGAGGGTTTATAATTTATAATGACTCTCTTTTTTAATGGTGTGTTTTTTTGTCAACTGCCTTTATTCTCTCCTGCCCTCCCCATTTCATATCAGATGCTTGGAGTTAAAATCAATGTGTATATATAAGATATTGAAAAGTATCAGTGTATGAGAATTATAAGAGCATGTTTCTTGGCATTTAATACTGATGCTTATCAAGAAGAAATTGATTACTCAGGACTCTCTTGGTTGTAAGAGAAAGGCTCAGCTTGAAAGGAGAGAAGCGTTAATATATTTTGAAACCAGAAAATGTAAGGCAGGATCTTGTTACTCTTGCCTGGAAAATCCCATGGGCGGAGGAGCCTGGTAGGCTGCAGTCCATGGGGTCGCTAGGAGTCGGACACGACTGAGAGACTTCACTTTCACTTTTCACTTTCATGCATTGGAGAAGGAAATGGCAACCCACTCCACTGTTCTTGCCTGGAGAATCCCAGGGATGGGGGAGCCTGGTGGGCTGCCGTCTGTGGGGCTGCACAGAGTTGGACACGACTGAAGCGACTTAGCAGTGTACAAACTGGGCTTCCCCAATGGCTCAGTGGCAAAGAATCTGACTTCAATACAGGAGCCGCAGAAGACACGGGTTTGATCCCTGGGTCGGGAAGATCCGCTGGAGGAGGGCATTGCAACCCACTCCAGTATTCTTGCCTGGAGAATCCCATGGACAGAGGAGCCTGGTGGGCTATAGCCCGTGGGGTCACAAAGAGTCGAACACGACTGAAGCGACAGCAGCTGCAGCAGTGTACAAACTCAGGGTTGATCCTCACCCCCTCTTCTTTCTGTGTGTTTGTTTTACAGGTCTCCTGACTTGTGGGGAATACTGCTTTGTTCAGTCCCCTATTTGTATATCCCTAATAACATAGTCCTAAAGGCATGGTGCCTTTCCTTGAGGCCAAAACGAAGTCTACCAGGGAAAACATGAATTGCTGACTTGAAATATGTGCCCATTTTGCACTGATCCTGTGATCTGAGTATGGTCTTTGATAGGCCAGAGCTGGTTCCCAAAAGCACCAGTTAGTCTGAGAACAGCATTTGAAGCCCCAGAAGACACTTGATTAGCATGGTGGAGAATAAACTCCCTAAAGAAAGTAGATAAGTAATGAGAAACTACTGTATAGCAGTCAGTGCTCTGCGGTGACCTAATTGGGAAGGAAAACCAAAAAAGAGGGGATATGTGTATATGTATAGCTGACTCACTTTGCTATACAGTAGAAACTAACACAGCATTGTAAAGCTATTATACTACAATAAAAGTTAATTTTAAAAAAGTAACTGGAAAGAAACAGGCAAAATAAATGTATTAAATGTAAGCATCTGGGAAAAAAGGAAGTTACAGGAGTCCCCTCCAAGGTATTCCTTGATTTAAAAAAAAAAGTCATTCCTGGTGCTCATTTCCCCCAAAACTGTAAAATGAATCTCCAGCTGTTCCTTTATTACATATTTTCCATTTCCCTCATGGATTCATTCTGGCACATAAATTTCTTTTCCTGAAAATGAGATAGTCAAGCTGTAATCACATACACTCATATAATAAAAGTATATTATGAAGAACAACTAAACAAAAGAGCAACATACATTCAGATTATATTCTAGCACCTTCCAAAAGCAGGGCAATATGATCTGGGAACAGCCTTGGTATATAACACTGTAGTTGTTATTCAGTTGCTAAGTTGTGTCTGACTCTTTGCAACCCTATGGACTACAGCATGCCAGGATTCCCTGTCCTTCACTATCTCCAGGAATTTGTTCAGACTCATGTCCATTGAGACTGTAATGCCATCCAACCATTTCATCCTCTGTCACCCCCTTCTCCTCCTGCCCTCAATCTTTCCCAGCATCAGAGGCTTTTCCAATGAGTTGGCTCTTTGCATCAGGTGGCCAAAGTATCGAAAATTCAGCTTCATCATCAGATCTTCCAGTGAATATTCAGTGTTGATTCCCTTTATGATTGACTGATTTGATCTCCTAACTGTCCAGGGGACTCTCAAGGGTCTTCTCCAGCACCACAATTCAAAAGCATGAATTCTTCAGCACTCAGCCTTCTTAATGGTCCAACTCTCAAATCCATGCATGACTACTACAAAAACCATACCTTTGACTATACAGACTTTTGTCAGCAAAGCGGTATATTTGCTTTTTAATACACTGTCTAGGTTTGTCATATTTTTTCTTCCAAAGATCAAGCATCTTTTAATTTTGTGGCTGTAGTCACCATTCACAGTGATTTTGGAGCCCAAGAAAATAAAATCTGTCACTGCTTCCACTTTTTTCCCCTTCTGTTTACCATGTAGTGATAGGACTGGATGCCATGATCTTAGTTTTTTGAATGCTGAGTTTTAAGCCAGCTTTTTCACTCTCTTCTTTCATTCTCATTGTTGCGATCTCTTATAGGCCGGGACCTGGGGACTGGAGTCAATGAAAAGAAAGAGAGAAAAAGAGAGAGGGAGAGAGCAGTATCTCTCGGGTTACGGGGAAAATCAATAAAGCCCATGCACAGGACTTGTACCACTCATGAAGGCACAGGGCGTCCTCTCAAGGAGATCTTGAAAGCCCAGGCTAGAAAGTGAGCTCAGTAGGCTTCCACGCTCCAAAGAGAATGAGACAGAAAGAAGGACATGGGGGACCCAAGTCTCTAGTGGAACAAGGGTATTTTATTAGCAGAACTTCATGCTTATGTGTCTTCAGTAAAATGATTGCTCAGACATTACAAAGAATGAAATTCCACCAGTTGCAACAAAATGGATAGTCTAATACATACAAGGTAACTGAAGAGAGTCACTGAAAGGAATCCAAGAAGGTGCCCTTTCTCATGATCTCAGTTCTGAGAACTGCGTGCAGCTCTACTCATTCCTGTATCCCAGGAACTGATAAGGAACAGAGAGTCCTTGAGAAATGGCACACAAAGGAAAATGCAACATATTGGATCCCTTAAAGTTGAACGTCCCCTGACATCTTATCAAGAGGCTTTTTCGTTCCTCTTCACTTTCTGCCGTTAGAATGGTATCATCTACATATCTGAGGTTGTTTATATTTCCTGCAATGTTGATTCCAGCTTGTGAGTTATCCAACCTAGCATTTTGCATGATGTGCTATGCATATAAATAAGCAAGGTGACAATACATAGCCTTGAAGTATTCCATTCCCAATTTTGAACCAGCCCGTTGTTCCACGTCTGGTTCTAACTCTTGCTTCTTGACCTGCATACAGGTTTCTCAGTGATCTATTATCCCCATCTCTTTAAAATTTTCCAGGCTGTTGTGGTCCACAGAAAGGCTTTCGTGTAGTCAATGAAGCAGAAGTAGATGATATTTTGGAATTCCCATGCTTTTCTATGATCCAATAGATGTTGAAAATTTGATCTCTGGTTCCTCTGCCTTTTCCAAATCCAGGTTGTATATGTAGAAGTTCTAGATTCATGCACTGTTGAAGCTTAGCATGAAGGATTCTGAGCATTACCTTGCTAGCATATGAAATAAATTCAACTGTATGTTACATTATAGGGCTCTTTACAGTTTAAAACAATCATCTTATTTAATCTTTTCAATAACTCTTTTAGATAGATGATGATGTTTTTTAATCTATTTCATAATCACATAATACGATTATTATTTCTAAATATTTTACAGGTAAGAGCAGAGAGGGAGGCCAAACTCATAGTTACTGTGTGATAAAGAGAGGATTTTTGTCTTGGTAATGGGATACCTGGGCTTCCCAGGTGGCTCAGTGGTAAAGAATCTGCCAGACTTCGGTTTGATCCCTGGGTTGGAAATATTTCCTAGAGGAGGAAATAGCAACCCACTCCAGTAATCTTGCCTGGGAAATCCCATGGAGAGAGGAGCCTGGTGGGCTACAGCTAATGAGGTCACAAAAGAGTTGACCACAGCTTAGCAACTAAGCAATAACAGCAACAACGACAACAATGGGATACCTGAATAACTTGCTGTTTCTACTCATGGGCTAAATCATGGGAGATACGTTGATAAGGTCATTCTAATGAATTCTGGAATACCATGAGAACTTTTGGCGGGGGGCATGACTTTTGGAGATAAGGGTTTGGGCTCAATTGAAAGAGAAATACATTGAGCTGAAAACTTCATGAATCCCACAAAACTTCTGTTACATGATATAATATTGTAATTATCAGTTTCCCATCCCAATGGCCTACAGCAAGGGAAGCTATGAGTGTCTCGCCTCCTGGACTTTGCAGGTAAAAGCAATTATAAAAATCTGCTCTTAAACACTGTCCAATTCAGGAACCCAGAGCTCTTTACTGAGGGCCACATACTAGCTAGAAACAAATATGCCATACCCTCTTGATGAAAGTCTTGTCTTATCCTTAGATCCTTATAGATATACACAGATTTCAGCCTAACACACATATTTCCTCAGAAGTATGTATTTAGCTGCTATCATGTACTGAAGTTGCAAAGTAACTTGTTTTCACTATATTTTTAATGTCTAATATCAGCTTTGCCCTTAATAGCACATTCTCTCTCCAGGGATATCTAAGTGATTTTTGATCTTCTTTAAGCTTCTGTGTTATAAGCAATGTTTATAACTTAAAAGAGGGGGGAAAAAAGGCTTGCATCTGTGTTGTACAAAACACTTTGAAACTGCTACACTTCTGGGTTCTCAAAACAACCCTGTAAGCTATGCAGGATAGATATGCAATCCTAGTGGGACAGATGGAGAAACTGAAATCCCAGGGGGTAAGTGACTTACTGAATGTTCCAATCCTTCACAGCATATTAAGAGAAGCAATCAAACCTCCCCATTCCAGACCTAAGGTTTTTCTATAAGACTAGTGGCTTATATTTTTAAATCATTTTTTCGCATAAAATCTAGCTTTGTATATTGATTCACAATAAATAAAATAGCCAATAGAAATGGTGCTTATATGGGAATTGGAGGATCAAGTCAGCTTCACCATGGCAATCCCAGAGACTGATAGCAAAAGGGCTCTAATGGACACTTTGAGAGCTAGCCTAAATTACTCTCTCCTTTTCATGCGTAGCTGAGAGCACATTATATTTCCTTCCTGACCACTTTCCCAGTCCCCATCTCTTTGAGAGAGAGAAGCTTCACCTAAATTATTTCGTCTGATTGATGATTGTCATTTATAACTTTATTGCTACTTCTATCTTGGGTATTCCTTTGGGAAAGGTATACGGATTCATTACATATTCTAATGAATTGTCTATAGATTATAATATAAGTCAAGCATGTATCTGCTGATACTTTTTAAGTGGACCTGTCTTTATACTTACAAATATCTCTTCTTAATAGTAGGTTTCCCTGATGGCTCAGATGGTAAAGAATCTGCCTGCAATGCATGAGACCTGGGTTGGGAAGATCCCCTGGAGAAGGGAATGGCTACCCACTCCAGTATTCAGGCCTGGAGCATTCCTTGGATGGAAAACTGGCAGGTATAGTCCATAGGGTCGCAAAGTCGGACATGACTAAGTGACTCTCACTCACTCGTTTGTGCATCTAGTTCGATCCAACTGAATCTAGTCTTGTAAGTGGGGTGCCACATATGTTCAAAGATGTGCTGAAGTATTGATTTCCTACAGCTGCCAGGAGGGCCCAGGAAATCTGAGTTCCCTGGAGTAGATCTTCTCTACCTGGCAGCAGATTCCTCTGTTCATTCCAGTGTACCATAAAAAGATAATTGCCCATGTTGGGAAGCACTGGAGAAAGTTTAGAAGGGCTTAGGACTCAGAAATACTATTTTGCTCACTAGATTCAAATTAATCTCACTGATATTTCTTAGAATAAGCCCTCTCCTATTTGAATAATACCATGTCTTCTACCTTAATTCATTATTGGTTATGAGTTACATTTGTAAAGCAGATATCCCCAACAAGGAAATAAGTTTCCAAAGAATTCCAATGTGACCTTTTGTCTGATGTCAAAATAATACCTGGGCTGCTATTCATTTAGTTGACCTCAGTTAATACCTCCCCATCCTACCCTCTACACCCAGTGATTCTTTATACAACTTTTCTGGTTGTTTTCATCACAACAAGTCATGTTCACTAAAATTCTTGCTTGCTTCTTTTTCCTCTTAGGAACATTTTTTTTCTTTTTTAAGTTTTAGCACGGTCTTACATGTTCTGTCATAATTATGCCAATATACCCTTAATTTACTCAACACTCTCCTTATTTACTCTCCTTTGATGGACCAGTTTTCTTCCTGCACAGGACCTTTGCATATTGCTTTTACCCCTAGATGCCACTCATCTCCTGTCTGGTCAAACTTTATTGCTTTTACTAATGTGGTATAATAGGCAGTAACTAGCATGGCTTAGGCTATATTTTACCCCACAGCCCGTCCCACCCCCCCCAAAATCAAGCCTTATTCTTATCAAGGCTTTATATCTAATTAATAATTTACAGAATACACAGAGATAGATAAACGTGTTTTATAATATCACAGAAATGCCTTCAGTCAAATTCAGAATGTAGGAAATTCTGTAAGATTCTCTCTAGGAAATTCTACAGAATTCAGGTCCTCCCACATAATATCTGAAAAGAGATTAAAGAAAAAAAGAAGGAGGACAGTCAGTCATGTCCGACTCTGTGCGACCCCATAGACGGCAGCCCACCAGGCTCCCCCATCCCCGGGATTCTCCAGGCAAGAACACTGGAGTGGGTTGCCATTTCCTTCTCCAATGCATGAAAGTGAAAAGTGAAAGTGAAGTTGCTCAGTCGTGTCTGACTTTTAGTGACCCCACGGACTGCGGCCCACCAGGCTCCTCTGTCCATGGGATTTTCCAGGCAAGAGTGCTGGAGTGGGGTGCCATTGCCTTCTCCATAAAATGGTGCAGCCTCTGTTAAAACCAATATGGCAACTTCTCAAGATATTAAGAATAGAGCTACCATATGATCCAGCAATCCTGCTCTTGGGTATATAATAATAATTGATGAGATGTGTACTTCTATGTTTACTGTGGCATTAATCACAGTAGCCAAGACAGAAATAATCCCGGTGTCCATCAACAGGCAAATAGGTAGAGTACACATCATATATGCATGCAACAGAATCTTATCAGCCTTTACAAAGAAGAAAATTTTGCAATGTGTGACAATATGGATGAACCTGGCTGACATATTAAGTGAAATAAGCCAGCCACAGAAGGACAAATATACATATTTCCACATATATGAGATATCTAAAATAGTCAGGCTCACAGAGATAAAGACTAGAATGGTGGTTGCCAGGTATTTAGGGCAAGGGGAGGTGATGAGTTGCTATTCAATGGGTACAGTTTCTGTCTTGTAAGATAAATAAAGTTTAGAGATCTTCTGTACAACATAGTACCTATAGTTAGTGAAATTGTAGCTCATACATAAAAATTTGTTAAGTGGGTAGGTTTCATGTTACATGTTCTTACAATGTTTTGAAAGCTGCTTGATTAAAGCTAGAAATGAAAACATGTTAATTTTTAAGAACATTTATATGGTACTTATTGAAATATAAACCTAGTTTTGATATTAATTGAAATGCTTCCTAGTAAAATTAGCAATAATTTATATTGTTAATATTAACAGATGATGGTATAAAATTAGTAGGAGTCATTGTCTCTTGGAAATATAATATCACCTATCTGTATGATGAATAAAACTAGGTTATATATAATCTAAGACTGACAAAATAAGATTGGCTACATATATTGTTCATTGTTGAGGCTGGATAATAGGCACCTAGGGATTTATTATACTAATCTCTGTACTTTGGTATACTTCTGAAATTTCCATAATAAAGTTAAACAAAACAAGCACGATTTTTAGGGAAAAAAAATTTAGGCATAAAATGCCAGCACAGCGACAGATCAGGGACTCCGCCAACAGTCAGCAAAATCTTTGTAGGATCTAAAAGGAGTCATGATAGAGACCAGAAAGATAATTTTTTAAAAAGGAAAGAAACTGAAATAATCAACCACCTTTGCGACCTAAAGCAAATGTGGTAGAAGGAGCAAAGTGAAGAGCTTTGAGAATCAAAGGTAACCAGAGAGGATCCTTTGTAGAACTAAAATTGCAAATTGTTAAGTGCAGTATTATAACCAACATGGCAAAGTCAGCTTGGAATTTAATGATTATTTCTTAAGAGGCTTTAAAAAATTCTTTTTTAAAAGCAATGTATTTATCTCCAATGATTTATTAAAATTATTCTCTATAGCTTTTTCCCCCTTTTAATGATAACTGTTAAACTAGTCTCAAATTTTGCCCCCTATATCAAGAAATGAAAGTCAGGCTGTGGAGTTGGAGTTGGTAGCAATGATGCCAGGACAAGTTCAAATGAAGCCCATCACTTGAGTAAAAATTTATAGCCTTGCCTGTGCTGTATGGCACTCCATGTTTCAGTTCAGGGCCAGTAAGAAATTTATCAAAGGAAAGTAACAAGATGTATGGGAGTAGTAGGTAAAATTTTGAAAGCCTTTATGAACTAGAGTAAATCTTAAAACTTTTGGTTTAATCTTTGAAAGTTGGACTTCTACATATAATTATAGGTTAACATTTGACATACTGTGTAGGTGAATAAGACACTGGGAAAGCACATCTCTAATGAATCCAAGAAGCCTCCATTACCCAATACACACATATGAGTACCTGGGATCCAAGAAAAAAAAAACCATTACTGGGATGGCAATGAGCCATCAGCAAGCAGGTGAAAATTGGATTGTGTGCTTTTTCAAGAAGGCACCCAGGTATTCAACTTCGGCTAACAGTCAAAAGTGAAGGCTTTTGTGTACATTTTTTCATACTTTTTAAAAATAGCCAAAAATTTAGATGATTATGTGAAATCTTCTTGTTATATCATTTGTCGTTCAAGTTTATGAAGTCTTTGTGGGCCAAGTCCATGCCTACCAAGCAAAGCTCAACTAGGGTCCTCATTCTGCTTGAAGTGATCATGTTTACAAAGTTTGATCTATGCTTATTCATTTTTTATTACTTTCCTCCTATATTTTGGTCATGTTTAACTTGGCTCAGGGCAAGCTGCAATATTTGTTCCTCATTGATTTTATTTTCTTGGACCCTTACTATGATTTTGGATTTCTATAAAAAGAAAAACAAAAAAGATGTTTCTGGATCCTTCATTTTGTTTGCTGAATATTTTTCCAGCAAGTGTGAACTAACGAACATTAATGGGGAGAGAGCTATATGTGGACTAATCTATATGGGGTTCCTTTACTTGGGCAGATTAGAGTTTGGTGCTAATAAAATCCAGCTTAAAAGTTTTATTTTTATATTAATTTTCATGAATAAATGTGTCTCTAATTAGAACTGAAAAGATTGTGAATCACCATGTATTATATAACCTATGCTGCTGCTGCTGCTGCTAAGTCGATTCAGTCGTGTCCGACTCTGTGCAACCCCATAGATGGCAGCCCACCAGGCTCCTCCGTCCCTGGGATTCTCCAGGCAAGAACACTGGAGTGGGTTGCCATTTCTTTCTCCAATGCATGAAAGTGGAAAGTGAAAATGAAGTCCCTTAGTTGTGTTCGACTCTTCACGACCCCAGGGACTGTAGCCTACCAGGCTCCTCCATCCATGGGATTTTCCAGGCAAGAGTACTGGAGTGGGCTGCCATGTCCTTCTCCAATATAACCTATACTTTTTGACAAAATTAACCTAAGATGGTTACCTTAGCTTAAGAGGTTAGCTAATAATGTTTACCTAAAGACGGTGACACAGATATCTGATTTTAAACTTTGGCCTAACTTGGTATGTAAGTGAAACATTTGGGAGTAAATCTGCCAATGACATGGTGATCATTTACTGAGTTTGCAGGGCCATGATCATAAAATGGAAGCTCTCCATAATTGGAAGATCCACCAATGTATGGGGAGACAGAATGCTATGGAGAGGGGCTGGTCTGGCGCTGCTGCCAGCAAGCTGTAAAAACCTCTCTGCTCCTAGGTTCATTATTTATTTACTATTTATACCTTGCTTATTTCCAAAACAGATTGGAGGTGGCTTTCAATAAAAACCACTAATGTCTCAGAACTCTTTTATGAGGTTAATAACCTGAGATTAAAAAAAAGTTACAGCAGCAAATCTAAGCTAAGAGAATATGTTGTAATGGAGCAAAAATGCTACTATGAGTTCCATGGCTACAGAGCAAAACAGGAAACAAGTTGTGTCATTATCATAATCCATGGGTCTCCGTTTTGTTATTTACAAAATGAGTCGGAGATGAGTTAGACGAAATCACTTTTTAGGTCTTTTCTGGGTTCAGACATTTCTATTACAAAGTGATAAGCATATTTCTGGAAAGAATTCCTCACATTCTGCAGGATCAAGCACCAACAGGGGAAACTGCATAACCTGGGCAACTTTGTAAGCAGAGAACTAAAAGTAGCAAGGCTAATGAAAATACTGATAAAATTCTACATAAATTAAAACAACAACAACAACTTTAATACTTAGAAGACCAAGAGCAGGTCTGAATATGGGCTGAGGTAAGCCTGTGTAGGAAAAGGTTGAGATTATGTGGAGAGAGGGTTTAAGTATAAAATGCATGTGGATCAGGCAAAATGTGCAATTAGAGCCTCAAGATGACATGAAGACAACCTCAGCCAAGACAAAGTGCTTGGGTGTAGGAACATGGAGTGTGGCCCTGCATTCTTCAGAAGACTGCTCAGGTTCTTAGAGTTCAGTCACACAAGAGTCTGTGTCTGGGAACCGATCCGTCTCAGGTGACTGGTGTTTCTATAAAGATATGTTACAGTTTCTATGTTGGACCAGACACACCTGAGAGGTCCCATCAAATATAATATTGATTTGGCTGCCCTTGTGTAGAGAAGGACTAAAAGCCTAGTTAGTTGTAACCAAAACAACAGCAACAACTATAGGAGGGATATGGCTACAAAGATATTTTAGTCATAAATGATGGTTGGGAGAGAGAATATGGGGTAACTTTGGGGAAAAAAATCATGAAAATGGCATTCGAAAATGGAGAAGAAAATTATAAATTAGTTCACGGTGGCTTGTGGTAGCAGACTGAGTTAAGAGAACCTATTTGGACAAAACAGAATTTCATAAAAACACTGAGAAAAAGGAAGGAATTGTCCAGCGATTCCCCTTTTGGGAAAATAAAATTCCTTTAAGTTGGTGTTTTTCAAACAAGGGCAATTTTATTTCTTAGGAGGCAATCTGGTACTATTTGGAGATGTTTTCTGTTGTTGAATTGAGGAACTGAATTCAATGAAGACTATGGTTGGCATCAAGCCAGTGCCTTGAGAGGTACAGAGGGACCATCCAATACTCAGAAACTTGGTTGCACACTAAAAATGCTCTGAATAGATTTTTTTTTTCCATTTGATTGACAATCACAAATACTGCTTGAGATCAATAAAACTCAGGGCATCAGGAAAGGAGTCAAAATGAAGAAAGAGAATGGGTTACAACCAGGATCAGAAGGTCAAAAGAAATAAAGCAAAGAACAGAAGGAGATGAAGTGAATCAAATGAAAACAAAAGAAGCAGAATCAACTGCCTTGCTTCTAAGAAAGCAGAAGTATGTTCTTATATTTACACGAGGAAGAACCTCTAGAGGCAAACAACACTCTTTGGCATCTCTTTCTTTCCTGGGATTTAGAACAAATTTCTGCACACCTGATGTCAACCTAGAATCTTCAGTTTGGAAATCAGTAGGGAACTCGATTGCACATTTTAGAATAACTTGTGTGCCTACATCAGATCCGATTTAAATGGAACCGCATCATAGGAAAAATTGGCCCTTTGCCAGCTGTTTCAAATGCCAAATCCATCTGAGGCTTCTTCGGTAAGGGAAGAATTAACATTGTTTTCTGACATTTTCCCTCATGACTGACATTCACTAGGAATTTATCCACAACCATTGGTTTCGTTAACGTTATTATTGCTTTAGGTTGGCACTCTGTTCTCTGCCTCATCCTGTAAATATCAGATGGCATTTTGTTCCAAATATAAAAAAAGTTTCTTTCTTGTACACATATTTACCGCACAGGAAGCCCACATGAGGATGTGAACACAACCTACTGTAGATCAAGTAGATGCCAAGAGAGTGTGTCCTTCCAAACCCAGGCAGAGGGAGTTTGCCATGACAGTCTATACCACTCACAAATGTTTTAAAACAGGAGAGGAGGAAATGCCTTCATCTCTGGACACCAAGTCTTCCTCAATCTGAGAACATTAAGAGCCATTTCATGAATGTCGCATCTATCTGTCTGTAGTCTAAATGGAAAACAGCATCACACAGTTAACTAAACATGTGTCTAGAGAGGCTCACCATAGTGCAATGAAAGAAAATTAGGGTGATTTCTTACCTGGTATCTCAGCATATGTGCATATGTGTGCAACTGCATGCAAGTCTGCAAGCAGATACACATGAAAAAGAATGCATCTCACTTTCTTTGCTCTTCACAGCAGATCCTGAATTTTAGGATTTATGAGCTGTCAGAATTTCAATAAGTGAAAATGTCATCCTACTTCTAATGATGTATTTGATTAAGCCATGCAGATATGTGATAGAGATTCTTCACGGGTTTATTGAGATCAGTCAGTACATAAAATGCCTTCTCTACTGGTAACCGATATTTATTGAATGCCTCCTATGTGTGTCAGACACCCTGCCAAGGGCTCTACACATGTTATTTTATGTAATTCTCCTGTGTCTTAGAATTATGCATTCACCAAATCATTCCTTTTAAGAGAAATGTACTTTACAACACTCTTGGAGTTAGGTCAGACCATGAGACTAAGTTATGGTCAATAAAATGTGGGCAGAAATAATGCATGCCATTTTCAGAACTCATCCTTGAAACGCTCACATGTAAGCTCTCTCTCTTACTCTTTCCCCATTGGTTAGGTGGAGGGAGAGGATCCAGAGGATAGTTTTTTGACTCCACTGGACGAAGACAGCCTGGATTCTGTGGAGGAAAGCCACTCAGGGAGGCTGATGGTAATTATATCCACCGATAACTTTTACGTGAAGAATACACGAAGTTAAATAATGCTAAGGGACTAAGATTTCATTACTGTTACTGCAGAAGCTAAGATTATTTAACCAACCTAATATAGCAGTTGTTAGCTAGGATAAAAAAGATGCTGCTGTAATACAAAGTCTAAAGATGTAGCATTTGTCTTAAAGTTGGGTAATTGGTAGTAAGGAGACTGATAATAGAGGCTCAAGAGATGGGAACACATGTCATTTAGTTTCAGTGTACTTGGCATACTCTCACCCACAATAGTATAGATGGCCAATCACATGCCTTCTGAGCCAGCAGCTCCACTGGCAATTAAAAGCATTGAGCTGTTAGTGTGTGTTGGATACTGTTGGCTGATTTGACAGGCATTGCAAGAAAGAGATAAACTCAGGAAAAATCTGGCTGGCTTGCAAGTAGAAATAAAAGGAAATAGAAAAAGTCAGAAAGCAATGAGCTTATTTTCAGAAAAGGTATTTGCTTCTAGATAAAAACAATAAAACGTGGAATGTTAAAAAGTTTTAAGGGTCAGACTTCATTTTGGGGGGCTCCAAAATCACTGCAGATGGTGATTGCAGCCATGAAATTAAAAGACGCTTACTCCTTGGAAGAAAAGTTATAGCATATTTAAAATCAGAGACATTACTTTGCCAACAAAGGTCCGTCTAGTCAAGGTTATGGTTTTTCCTGTGGTCATGTATGGATGTGAGAGTTGGACTGTGAAGAAAGCTGAGAACTGAAGAACTGATGCTTTTGAACTGTGGTGTTGGAGAAGACTCTTGAGAGTCCCTTGGACTGCAAGGAGATCCAACCAGTCCATTCTGAAGGAGATCAGCCCTGGGATTTCTTTGGAGGGAATGATGCTGAAGCTGAAACTCCAGTACTTTGGCCACCTCATGAGAAGAGTTGACTCATTGGAAAAGACTCTGATGCTGGGAGGGATTGGAGGCAGGAGGAGAAGGGGACGACCGAGGATGAGATGGCTGGATGGCATCACAGACTCAACGGACGTGAGCCTGAGTGAACTCTGGGAATTGGTGATGGACAGGGAGGCCTGGAGTGCTGCGATTCATGGGGTTGCAAAGAGTCAGATATGACTGAGAAACTGAACTGAACTGAAGGGTCAGTGACCTAATGAAACAGATTAATAAAATGTCTTTAAAAAATGTATAAAGATGACTATCAAGTTTAGAGTCATCTTATCTCGACTTCTCACTCAAGCCCTAACAGCTCTCGTCTTGGGTGAAAAAACCTTAAGTCTGAGGAAACAGGAAAATGATGCAGATATGAAATTAAGTTTAGAAAAGAAATCTGAATGGTGATGTTGGCATCAGGAAGTAATAATAATCACAAAATTACAGTGTTACAGGCTGGACTGTGTCTCCCTAAATTCATCTATTGGTATCCTAGCTTCCACTACCTCAGAATGTGACCTTATTTGATATGGGGCATATACAGAAATAATCAAGTTGAGCCAAGATCACTAGGGTGAATGCTAATCCAATACAGTGGGTGTTCTTATAGGAAAAGGACATTTTGACAGACTGCATAGAAAGAAGCCCCTGGGAAGATACAGGGAGAAGAAAGCAAAGTGAATCAATAAATTCTCTGTGCTCTTCTCTAATTTTGCAAATTCCAGTATCACCATGATTAGCCTGTCCCTACTCTCTCATGGTACATTAACTGTATGGGGAGAAAGGAAATAGCTTGTCTCTATAAGTCATAGCTATTAGACCATAAAGAGCCACTTCTAGTGAGATGGAGAAAGTAGCTCATTGCCTAGAGAATCTGCTGGATGGAATTCTGGGGTGTCTCCTTTGGGGTGGTGCTAAATATGTCCCATGCATGGGAATAGCATAGCAGAAACATGGTTCTGTACCCTCCATACCATTTCATTGTCTCTTGGGCACACAGCTAAACTACCTTTGCAAGTGGCCTAACAGGTGGTGAGGCAATGTGACTCAGGCGTGGGTTAAGAAATGCCAGTATAATGGCATGATTCCTCCAATAGCAGCCTCCAAAATCTCTTACAGAATCTTTCTCTTCTACTTAACAGAATTCTCTTGCAGAATTCTTCTCTTCCATTCTCCTGTCCTCCCTTCTCACCTCCAGTTTGGCTAAACAGGTGAAGGGATCCAGGGAAGAACTCCAAAGATTCAGGGGAGCCCAGAATTCCTAGAGCATATGAAGGGATCCCAGATCTCAGGGTTCTTGCTTTTGGGGCTGTCAAGGAAACTGCCTAATCTAGAACATTCATATTGGACTTTATGGGAACAAGAATTAATAACTCTAATTTGGTTCAGCCATGAGATTTCAGAGTTTACTTGTTATTGAAGCAGCTATATTACCAATCCTGACACATACACTTCCCAATATCCAGAAAAATAACAATAGCTTTTCAGAATAGTCTCTCCAAAATTATTAAACTGCTCTAGATTATACAGAAAGAAGTCAGTATGTGGTGGGTTAATCAAGTTATAGTGGTTTAGTTTTAGAATAAAGACTAAAGAAACTTTGATATTACTTTTACCATACAAACACATAGAAAGGGGATCTTCTTCCTGAACCAAGACAGATATGTAAATTTGATCTGTCAGTAGGGTATGCACAGTTGTATCATAAACAAAGCTATGGTGACCTTTCTAGTTCTAGTAACTAAACCAACTTTTCTAGGTATAAATAAAGAAATCAGAATTAATGAACTTAAGCACTAAGCTTTTTATTTCCCTCTGAAGAGAATTCATAATTTCTCATCTTTTCAGTATCAATAGTATAAAATTAACAAAAAAAATCCAGTTGGATAAATGAAAAGTTTCTCATTTTGATTTTAATTTCAATGTTTTTAATTAGGAGTGTGTTTCAAAAAACATTCTATTTTTCTAAATGTATCCAGTTGAGAAACATTTAATACACTGCCCACTTGTGAATTATACTAGATTTTTATAGTAGTTTTATAGATTCTTAGTAAAATAAGCGTTGCAAATATTTTTTACAGTAGTGTATGCATGAACATGCAGACAGACACCCAAAATTTGTATTAAATTCTTTCTGCAACATTTAATGAGTTACAGTGATTCAAATGAGTTAAGAATGAGAGAAAACCACAACTGCAGAGAAAAACATGAGTTGACCCTTATCCCTGCCAGTTAATTCTAAGTGTAATGGAGTCTGAACATGAAAAAAAAAGTCAGAGGGGTGGAGTCACTGCAATGTTAAGTGGCAGTCGCTATAGAATATGACTGAATAGGAAAATTATTAACGAGGCAGTCTAAGTCTCAAACCAGCTATCCAAATGCCAAATGTAAGTGAAACGGGGCTGTAGATCAGGGACACAGCGACAACACCAACGCTGGCGAACAGGCTAGCAGGGCCATAAAGAGAGCTGCATGAGCAAAGCGGGTTACCTGGAGATGGAGGCATTAGCCTCTCAGAGTTCACACCATGCATTAACGTCCTGATGAGAAACCTAAGCCCAAGCTGCTTTTCTAGTGATTATCTCCTGGGACGACTACTCATAGACAGAATTAAGAAATTAAATACACTGGAATTAGTGTCATTATGGACCAACTGTACTTGTTTAAGAAGGAAAAAGTAACAACCAGAAGCTATTTTATTTTTTTTAACCAGGAGTTCTGCATGGATTTATTGACTACTTTTCTTTGAATGTTGGAGTTACATTCAATTTTACTGGTGATGTATTATGATCAGGCAGAAGCGGAATTTTCCTTTCCAATCAGGCATGATGAGGTGCTGACTATAGACATGAACAATAGATGACAGGTAACAAATGGCTCAAAGCTACAGACAGAAGAAGCAGAGATCTATGACTCTGCCTTCCATAGGTCTTCAGCAAAGCATGGTTTCATCACGGCACAAGGACTAGGGCTGTATATAAAGGTCCGTGCTTGCCTTTACAAGATAGCTTAGCCATTATTCTGATGTCACAGACAATCTTTTAGTGTTCTATTAAACCTGTCTCTTTCCTTCCCTCCCTTCCTTCCTAATAGACATGGCCTACATTAAAATATCTGTCTGAAATGCAGGAGACCTGGGTTCCATCCTTGGGTAAGGAAGATTCCCTAGAAAAGGGAATGGCTACTCATTCCAGTATTCTTGCCCGGAGAATTCCACTGAGGAGCCTGGCAGGCTACTACAATCCATGGGCGTCACAAAGAGTCAGACACGACTAAGTGACTAATACTTTCACCTTCATACTTTCACGTTAAAACTGATCTTTAAAATACTACAAATGATCAGAGAGGCATTGTGAACACTTTGTGTTGCAAAGATAAAAATCATCATTCACATCTTTCTAGAGCAAGAGCAAACAGCGTACAAAGCACAGATGCACTAGGAAAAAGAATAAATTCTTTCCCCCCATTCCACTCAATATCATCTTCCTCTCTCACTCTCACCCTCCATTTCCTTCCTCTACTTGCCCCTGAAGGATTATTAATCCTCCCATTCTTTGTTCTTGTCGTGGTTCCAGTAGTTCACATAGGCAGTTTCTGTTTCTTCCCATAAACTCCCAGAGGTCACCAGGAGACCCCCCTCCCATTTTATGCTGTTGTTTTCTGGTGTTGCTTTGACTCACTGTGTTGAATGTGGAATCTTCGTTCCCCGACCAGGGATCGAAGCTATGCCCCTGCTTTGGAAGCACAGTCTCAAGCTCTGCACCACCAGGGAAGTATCCCCTGTTTTGAGGGGTAAAGTTCTCTCGAAGCCTACAGACTAGGCCCTTGCTGACTCGAGATAGTTCTTCCTACAGATGCAGGGATGTCTTCACTTACACCCAATGCTGCTCTCCCTGCCCACTTGGCACTGCACAGTTAGCTAATACAGCAAAGATGGACTTTGTTTCATGCAAATCCAGGATTAAGTCTCAACTCTGCCGTGGATTCCCTGTCCTTAGACAAAGCCCTTCATCTCTGAACCTCCACTTACTCATCTACAAAACAAGCATAGTAACACTTATCTTTCAATTAAACATCACATTATACATCTATATGCTATAGAATATGATACATGGGAATTATCTAATTAGATTGTTGCATAGTGTAAAGTGAAAGTCGCCTAGTCACATCCAACTCTTTGCGACTCCATTCACTATACAGTCCATGGAATTCTCCAGGCCTGAGTACTGGAGCGGGTAGCCATTCCCTTCTCCAGGGGATCTTCACAAGCCAGGGATCAAACCCAGGTCCCCACATTGCTGGCAGATTCTTTACCAGCTAAGCCACCAGGGAAGCCCAAGAATACTAGAGTGGGTAGCCTATCCCTTCTTTAGAGGATCTTCCCAACCCAGGAATTGAACTGGAGTCTCCAGCATTGCAGGCAGACTCTTTACCAACTGAGCCACCAGGAAAGCCTGTGGCACAGTGTAGGCACTCAGTAAACATGAGCATCTTGGCAGCCAAGACATTTCTTCTCAACATTGCTATTAAGAGCCATCACACACAGGTTTGTAAATTATTTTTCCGCATAACTTCCTAGTTCATCAGCTGAGGACTCCTCTCTCTGTGTTGCCATAGATTTAGATAAAGGCTCTTGCTGGCCCAGGATAGTGGGTAAAAAAGCACTATCTGTTTGCCTGGCTAACAAGGATAAACAACTCCCTCTCTGGTTTATTTTGAATGTCTAGTAATGCATCACCAAGAGAAGCATTTAGCAAGAATACCCAGAAATATAGCTATATTTATTCAGCTACTCTATCTGCAAGGCCAAGTATACAAATGGAGGATGAAAACAGACAAAATGGGTCACTAAAATTAGCCTGCACCGTTTGTAAGGCAGATAATAATAATCTGATATGTTGTCTTTTAGAGCCTGTGCTCCAAGGAGCTTTAGTTACATAAGAAAGATTTATTATAAGAATTAGAATTATATTCTCTTCCATATTAATGTGATATCTACTGTTCTGGGAATACAGGCCACAGAGATACATTGCTAAAAGGGTACTGAAAAGTCCTTTGCCTCCTAAACCTTGATACTTGAATATTATCTGAAATCCATTCATACTCCTTAATCATACACAGACACTGCGTCTCTTTCCCTTCAGTCGCTCAGTCTTGTCTGACTCTTTGCGACCCCATGAATCACAGCATGCCAGGCTCTTTCCCTTAGAGCTCTCAAAATCATGTCCTACAGGAATGGAATTGAATTCAAAAGCTAGTAACCATTAATGAGAGAAATATTAGAATAACTGTCTGATTATGAAAGAGGAACCCAACATAACGTATATAGATCCAGAGCTAGATAAAAGATAAATGACTGAGATATAAGAAGGCAGTATTGTAAAGTAAAATAAAGTAAAATTAAAAAATAAAAATAAAAAAGGCAGCTTTTGCCTGAAGGCAGCTTTTGCCTCAACAGAAGGAAGGAAAAAAAAATATTAATTACCCATTATGTATGAACAGCTGTACTTAAAATTTTGCTATTTTATCTCATTGATTTGCCCTTAAAAGTTGTCATATTACACTTGGAAAAGAAGGGCACCAGAAGTGTTTATGGGGCTTGTTTGCTGTGGCCACTCAGACAGTGAAGAGTGTAACAGATACTCATCTGTCTATGACTGACTCTAAAACTTACACTCTTCTCTTCCTATCATTCTATCTCTATAACCTCTAAGAACACTCTCATGCCTAGAACTGCTAAAAAAAAAAAAAAAAATTCCATCAGTGGCTAAATAAGTCAAAATCTTTCTATCACCAGAAATAGGTGCCAGAGTCCACAGGAGCAGAGAAGTCCCTAGAGAATGGAGACTGACCTTCTGCGGAATCTTTCACATCTGCCTTCTATGTTTGTCTCTTTTTGCTGCCATTGCTGTGGTCAGATCACTGGAAGTTGCATGTACATCTGTTTCAAACAGTGACATCAGCAGTTGCCTCTATGCTTCATTATACCTGGCTTGCCCAGTGCTTTATAAACCTGACCACATTTAGTCCTTAGCATTTGCCTGAAGGATTGTTTTATTGCCCCATTTTTCACGTGAGAAAAATTAAAGAGTGGAAAATGCCTCTTAATTGAGAACATTTTAAAGCTAGGATTCTAATCTGGATCTATTTTACTCAAATGAAAATCTAACTCTTGAATCAAGATATCAAAGTTCTCAAAACACTTGGGGAAAAAAAATTAAAGCAGAAAATGATTGAATCTTTCCATGTGAGGAATCTGTCTGACTCACAATGATATCTTGTATGAGTTAACTTAGAGAATTCTGGGCCTGCTGAACCTGACCTTCCTTCTGCAATTAGTTTTACACATTTTCCTATTGCTTAGCATCACACAAGGGCTTTCCTTTTTTCATTCATCAACATTTCTTTTTTCTATTGAGAATTATGACAGGGAGTTATAACCCTGCTTCTGTCCATCAAGCCAAACAAATTTGTTAGAACTACAGGAGGGAAACCATGTACTTGTCTACCCCTAAACACACTCTTATCAGCCTCCTGACCTTTGAGGAAACAGATGTCACTGCCACATGCAACTTTATTTAGATGGGTTCCTTAATACATAAGTGAATGCATAAATACAGAAACAAATAAATGAATAAGCAAATACATCATCAGGACCTCAGAAAATTTCCTTTGCTTTCATTTCCAAATAAACATTGCTGAAAGGTAAGCAGGTAAGCACACTTTGGGCTCAAGTAGGACTGTTTAGGTGAACAGAAAATTTTAAAAGGATGCGGCTCTTTTTTTATGATGGTCTTATGGTCTTTTCCAACATTCTTGCTGCCATCTCCTCTTTTCAAGCCAAAAGTTTTAAGCAGGGATATCTCCTCGCTTCTTGTTTTGGAAAAAAAGAGCAAAGGTAGGTTCAAATCTAACAACTTTGCATCTGTAACATCTCAGTGACCACATATGAATTGATTTTTACATCTTATTTGCCTTCAAGTTAGCCATTTGACTTTCTATATAGGAATGAGTTAGTTCCTTCTACTATGTAAACTGGCTGTAATTAACTGTGTCTTCACAGTTATTCCCACTGCATGATATGGCCACCTTCCCATTTCTCAGTCTGTGTCTTAGCTAGTAACTCAGAAGGAAACAGATGACACTCTCACAGTGGAATAATTAAAGGAGAATTTGCTAGAGACTGTTTACAAATATGTAGGCAGTGTCTGGGAAAATCCAAGGGTGTGAGTGGTGCCCCACCTATGTCATCATATCTAGGTGAAAAGGGAGAAGGGAGGAAGTGGTCCTGAAAGCCAAAAAGAAAGAGAGAATGGAGAGAACAGCTATAAAAGAAGCCGTGACATCCAAGGGAGAAAGCTACCAAGTCAAATTTTAGAAGGAAAGGGAAGATGACTGTCCAAATTCACATCCCCTCCCTCTGATCTCCTCGTAAGCTCCTCATTGGGCAAAGGCCATAGGAGGCTGGATGGCAAAGGAGCTCATTAATATGATCAGAACAGATCAACCTCTTGGGTCAGAAACAGATAAAGGGGGGTGAAGAGCCAATCTGGGAGGGGCAAATACAATATCCAATACACCTTGTCATCAATTTATATCTAGCAGACCCACATACAAAAGGGAACTTTTCTAGTGAGAGAGTCAATTGCTAAGCAGGTTGATAAGAAGTCCATGTTCCCTGAGGAGAAGAGAGTGGTCTGGGGCTCTCAAGGAGGAGATCAGTTCAGTTCAGCCAATCAGCCACATCCTACTCTTTGCAACCCCATGGACTGCAGCACACCAGGCCTCTCTGTCCATCACCAATTCCCAGAGTTTACTCAAAGTCATTTCCATTGAGGTGGTGATGCCATCCAACCATCTCATCCTGTCATCCACTTCTCCTCGCACCTTCAATCTTTCCCAGCATCAGGGTCTTTTCAAATGGGTCGTTTCTTCACAACAGGTGGCCAAAGAATTGAAGTTTCAGCTTCAGCATCGTCCTTCCAATGAATATTCAGCATTTATTTCCTTTAGGATGGATTGAGGATCTCCTTGCAGTCCAAAGGACTCTCAAGAGCCTTCTCCAATACCACAGTGCAAAAGCATCAATTCTTTGGTGCTCAGCTTTCTTTACAGTCCAATTCTTATATCCATACATGACTACTGGAAAAACCATAGCTTTGACTAGACGGACATTTGTTGGCAAAGTAATATCTCTGCTTTTTTAATAGGCTGTTTAGGTTGGTCATAACTTTTCTTCCAAGGAGTAAGTGTCTTTTAATTTCATGGCTGCAATCACCATCTGCAGTGATTTTGGAGCCCAAAAAAATAAAGTCTCTCACTGTTTCCACTGTTTCCCCATCTTTTGCCATGAAGTGATGGGACCAGATGCCATGATCTTACTTTTCTGAATGTTGAGCTTTAAGCCAACTTTTTCACTCTTCTCTTTCACTTTCATCAAGATGCCCTTTAGTTCTTCACTTTCTACCATAAGGGTGGTGTCATCTGCATATCTGAGGTGATTGATATTTCTCCCGGCAATCTTGATTCCAGCTTATGCTTCCTCCAGCCTAGCATTTCTCATGATGTACTCTACATATAAGTTAAATAAGCAGGGTGACAGTATACAGCCTTGACGTATTCCTTTCCCAATCTGGAAGCAGTCAGTTTTTCCATGTCCAGTTCTAACTGTTGCTTCCTGACCTGCACACAGATTTCTCAGGAGGCAAGTAAGGTGGTCTGGTATTTCCATCTCTTGAAGAATTTTCCACAGTTTATTGTGATCCACACAGTCAAAGGCTTTGGCATAGTCAATAAAGCAGAAGTAGATATTTTTCTGAAACTCTCTTGCTTTTTCAGTGATCCAACAGATGTTGGCAATTTGATCTCTGGTTCCTCTGTCTTTTCTAAATCCAGCTTGACCATCTGGAATTTCACGGTTCATGTACAGTTGAAGCCTGGCTTGGAGAATTTTGAGCATTACTTTGCTAGTATGTGATATGAGTGCAATTGTGATATAGTTTGAGCATTCTTTGGCTTGTCTTTCTTTGGGTTTAGAATGAAAACTGACCTTTTCCAGTCCTGTGGCCACTGCTGAGTTTTCCAAATTTGCTGGCATATTGAGTGCAGCACTTTCACAGCATCATCTTTCAGGATTTGAAATAGCTCCACTGGAATTTCATCACCTCCACTAGCTTTGTTCGTAGTGATGCTTCCTGAGGCCCACTTGACTTTGCATTCCAGGATGTCTGGCTCTAGATGAGTGATCACACCATGGTGATTATCTGGGTCGTGAAGATATATTTTGTACAGTTCTTCTTTGCATTCTTGCCACCTCTTCTTAATATCTTCTGCTTCTGTCAAGGAGGAGATAAACGTCTGGAATTCTCAAGGAGGAAGAATGGACAAATGTCTTTTTTTCCTCTATGTTCCTTCGTCTTAGTCATATAAAACATGTTTTTCTTTAAGTCCTGGAACTGATGATTACACAATAAACAACTCAGTTTAAACTCTGTACTAAGGATTATATAACAAAAGTGTATCCTGCTTGAGGACAGTTTCTTATTTCTGACTGACTCATCCTGTTACCGTAAAATGTATATTATGGAAGTGGGTCTGGTAGGATCTTTCTGTTGTTAAATCCTAACCCTGTTGCCTTAAAATGTAAATTGTGGGAGTGGGTCTGGTAAAGTGGTTACAACCTTGAGACATTCTTTTGATTTATTGTAATAAGTAATTAAAAAATTATAGAGCTCCCTTGCTTAGACTAGCAAGGGGAGCACTCTCCATCCCCCTGCTGATGTCTATGTCAGAAGCTATCTCTGTCCATTTCTTATTTTAATAAAACTCTGCTACACAAAACTCTTGAGCAATCAAGCCTGGTCCCTGGTACAGAAGTTAAATCTTTGTCTTTGGAGATCACAAAT
The DNA here is from genome assembly GCF_001704415.2 of Capra hircus. NCBI lineage: Eukaryota > Metazoa > Chordata > Mammalia > Artiodactyla > Bovidae > Capra > Capra hircus. The sequence goes on from NC_030833.1 coordinate 25,678,593, forward strand.
CTGACATCATTAACCATAACCTATCATCTTGTAGGCTCTTCTGGGATCTTCAGGACAAGGTAAGAACACTCGGAGCTGTAGCCTCTTTGCTTTCTCAGTATACATGTTTTCTGCTTCACTTTACTAACTCTATGGTGTGCTTGTGTTAATGAGTGACACGCCCTGTGTGAAGCAAGTGATGAGCCCTGCTCTGCAGTTTCACGGTGCCTTGTCATAACTGAAGGCAGTCCCAAAACAGGGGGACTTGTTAGGGTTTATACCGACCTGCCAATGCCAAGAGACACGCAACATCCCTGTGAGGGGAACAGCCAGAAATGGGCGAAGTGTGTGGACCCAACTTTTCTTTCTCCATCATCTTTTCCTAATCTCTTTGACCATTTCATAGTTTCACGGGGAATTAGAACTACTAACCTAATCTATCAGATCATAGACGTTCAAGGGACTTGGGATCCATGCTGTTAATATGAACTTTTACTTAGACCCCATGTATGGAAGCACCCAGCCTTGCTAGTAGCTGAAAGTTATAAGAGCACATTTGGGAACTAGGTGGAACTCTAGCTTCAGGAACGTCTCTCAGGCCAGAGGTGACTCTCTTGGCTGCCCGTCTCAGGGGCCAGAGTCCTAAAAGTGAGTCTTTGTCACGGCTGTGCCTGCAGTCTATGTGGATAGCAGCACTGCTCGTGACCACAGGGTTTTTAAGGACACATTGGGAACTGCAGGATCTGGCCGGATTGGAAGTGCAGTGGACTTCTTCCTTCGGTAGCGCTGGCTCTTTGTGGACCAGAGGAGGCTCCCTGGTGGCTTTTTCCTCAACTCCCTAGATATTCCTTTTGTAGAATCTGTGGGAGTGAACTGGAAGCATCGGCCCTAGTAGCTTGAGGGGAAAAATCACTTTTTCCTCACTGGCCAACCCTCCACCACCTCTTTTGCTATGCTGGTGTGGTGACACTCCAAAGGGACATCTAGGTTGTTGTTCAGCCCTTTATAACTCACCAGGCCTACTGCGGTTAGGACTGTGCTCAAGAATGTGTCTGGGGATACATAAGATTGCTGCTTCCCCTAGTAGTCCTAGCGTGGGAAGAACTCTAGAAAGCTACTCTGTTACACTTGGGGGGCATCAGAGAAAAGGGCAAGTCAAACAAAGGTCTTGGTGGTAAGGAACTGAAAATCAATCTGAGATGCCATCAGGTCTATCCCTGATGCATCTCCACCCCGTTTTGGTGGAAGAAAAGGGAGGGATGAGTGTGGCACCTGTGTCAGTAAGGGACAAACTAAGTCCAACCAGGGAAGGAAAGCTTTGATGTAAAGTTTATCTACACCCCCATCTAGAATAGGGAGGGAAGCCTCTGGTGGAAAGAAGCCACAGTGGTGGGTGCCATTTTTTCTCTGTTGCAGATGGGAGCTAACAGTTCCAGGACCACTTCTTCAAAATGTATTTTAAAAAACTGGGACACGTTTGATCCTCAGAATTTTAAAAATACAAGCCTGATCAGCTTTACGATACTGAGTGACCACAGTATCCTTTGGAAGACTGGGGAACACTGGCCAGTTGAAGGGTCTCAATTATAATACTGTTTTACAATTAGACCAGTTCTGTAGAAAACAAGAGAAATGGCTAGAAGTACCATATAGATGGTTCTTTATCTCCCTGTGAGACATGCCAGACTTATGTCCTAAGGGTGTAGATTTCAGTGTGAAACCTTCAGCGGCCTCCTGTTCTCTTACTTTGCCCCTGTATCTGGGGCTCCCAACTGAACAGGATGAGAATTAGGGCACCCTTCCAGGAGGAGTTGCCTCTGTTTTGGTAGAAATTCAACCAGTACCAATAGTGGTCGAGACTATTGAGAGGATCCAAAAAGTACACAGAAGCCTTTACAGGACTAACTTTACTTTATGAGCTTACTTGGAGAGATGTAATGTATCTCTTGGGACAGATGCTGACTCCTGACTTGAGAACTTGAGTTTTAGGGGAAGCTACTACTTTTTGGAGATGAATGGCTTGAACGTGAAACAAGGGGAAAGAGGGAACACAAAATAGCCCTCCTTCCTACTGGAAGCCAAGCAGTTCCAATAACAGAGCCATTTTGCTGGATGTATTCTTGAAGGATTTCAGCAAGTGCACACTAAGACTTTAAACTATGCTTAGTAGGCTGACATAGAACAGGGAGAGAAGGAAACTCCTGGTAAATTCCTAGATAGACTACAGGAGGCTCTCGACAAGTATACTGATGTTGATCCTCAAAGTGCAGAGGAGAAATAATCTTAAAAGATAGATTTCTCACTCAGTCAGCTCCAGATATCTGCCATAAGTTACGAAAACAGGCATTTGGACCAAGTTAGTCTTTAAAAAAAACTGTTGCAACTGGTCCAGATGGTATATTATGGTACAGAATATGAGGAGGAAAATAAGAGGCAAAAAAAAGACCAGGGAAAGACTGAAGCCCCAGCATGGCTGTTAGATCTGCTCTGAAACAGCCTGAGAAGAATACCCAGAGAGACCCAGGTGAAAAGGGACAGATTTGTTATTACTGTGGAAAGGGGGTGTGGGGGCATCTCAAGCAGGATTGCCCTCAGGCATTTAAGCCACTCTCAGCTCCATGTCTGGTCTGTAAAGGACCACACTGGAGAAGAGACAGCCCTCTGAAGCATAGGCCTCAGGGGTCAGACTCTCAGGACAATCAGGACTGAAGGTGCCTGGGGGTCCCCACACAAGCCCCTGTTCTAATACAATCTGAGTAACCCCAGGTATTAATAACTGTGGAGGGCCAATCCATCAATTTTCTTTTGGACACTGGGGCAAATTTCTCTGTCCTAACTGAAGCCCCTGGCCCACTTTCCTCCTAATCCACTACCATAACGGTACTGTCTGGATGAGCCACATATTATTTCAATAATCCTTTAAGCTGCAACTGGGACTCTGTACTATTTTCTCATGAGTTTCTATTAGTGCCAGAGTCTCTCTCAGCCCTTCTGGAGAGGGATATACTGAACAAGGTCCAGGCTTATGTTTTCATGAATATGGAACCTGCCCTTTTAATTGAAAAAAATGTAAATCCTAAAGTGTGGGCTGATGAAAAAACTCTGGGTTGAGCACAAAATGCTGTTCCTCAACTATTTCCACATCAAAAGCAGTACCCACTAAAACCCAAGGTTAAGGAAGGGTTAAAATCCATCATTGAGAATTTAGAGTAGGGGCTATTAATGCCCCGTAACAATCCATGCAACACGCCTATTTTGAGTATAAAGAAATCAAATGAAAAATGGAGACTAGTTCAAGATATATGAATAATAAGTGCCTGGTCCTTATACTTTATTGTCTGAAATTCCTAAATAAGCCAAATATTTTTCAATCATTGATTTGAAGGATGCTTTCTAGAGTTAACCCCATATTAGATCATCCTCTACCTATGACTTTACGACAATAGAGAGGATTCTTAGGCATTTTAGGCTATTGCTGCATTTGGATTCCAGCTTATGGGGACTTGCCTGGCCTTTATATAAACTTATAACTGAGACTCAGCAGGTGCAAACCAACAACCTGGTTTGGTCCCCAGAGACTCAAAGGCTTTTAAAGTTCTTCAAACTGCTCTCTTGCAGGCTCCTGTTTTGAGCTTGCTCACAGGATCAGTGTTTGCTTGTTACTGAAAAAAAAAAAGAAAAAATCAGGCTATGGCCACATTGCATAAGGGTAATTGTTACTACTGTTTTGCTAATGCCTAAAGCTCATAAGTTTACTAATGAAATTTTACTTTACTGACTTCTCATGATCTAAGTGGGATCTTAAACTCCAAAGTTCAGAGCAACAATGCTGCATCTTTAAAGCTGCTATAATTCAAGGCGTGTTGAAAGCTCTAGGAATAGAATATCACTTACAGTGTTCCTAGAGACCCCAATCTTCAGAAAAAGTTGAAAAGCTAATGACAGTATTAAAAGACATCTGTGTAAACTAACTCAGGAAACTCAAGAGAGTTGGTTTAAAGTTTTACCTGTACCTCTAATGAGGGCTTGAACTGCCCCCCCACAAAATGGGATTATCTCAATGACAGCTTTTGTGCACAGATATTGTCATAGATCCCAGAGCCTTAGAACTAACTGTGACTCAGCTTTCAGTTTTTTAACCTCCTCATCAACTGAAGGCTTCCCATGGTGGGTTTCTCTGCTTCAAGGAAAGGACTTTCTTTAGCTCTGTGAATACCCTCACCAACAGCAATCATATGTGATGCCTCTTCTTGATCTAATGACACCTAGCAATCTTAAGATGGATTGATGTAACTATGGACATAATGTAACTTTTAATTTTTAATGTGTTTTAACTTGGTTTGATGACTATTTTGCCTTACATCTATGACTGTATAATGGGTTTGTTTCTGACTGTCTGAAAGCTTTTAAGTTACAAATGGTTGTCCAGGTTCCTATGAGTGCCACAACCTCCTCCAACTATTATTTAGGGCCCCAGGATCAGAGACTCTCAATATGAGGTTTAGGAGAATATGTTGCTTCAACAATGTAAGGACAGTGCCCCCATTGCAGCAGGAAGTAGTTACAGAATGAAAACGACACCCTTTTTTCCTTGGCAACATAATTCTCCTAAAAGAAAAGGGGGGGGGGATGAAAGAGTCAATTCCTAAGCAAGTTAATAAGAAGTCCAGGTTCCCCAAAGAGAAGAGAGGAGTCTGGTGCTTTTCAGGAGGAGGTAGAGGTCTGGTTTTCTCAAGGAGGAAGAATGGACAAATGTCTTTTTTTTCCTCTCTCTACATTCATTAGTCATATAAAACATTTTTTTCTTTAAGCCCTGGAACTGATGATCACACACCAAACAACTCAGCTTAAACCCTGTACTAAGGATTATACAACAACAATGTATCCTGCTTGAGGACAGGGTCTCCTTCCTGACTAACTCATCCTGTTATTGTAAAATATTATGGGAGTGGGTCTGGTAGGATCTTTCTACTGTTAAATCCTAACCCTGTTACCTTAAAATGTAAATTGTGGGAGTGGGTCTGGTGAAATGTTTACAACCTTCAGATGCTCTTTTGATTTATTGTAATAACTAATTAAAAAATTATAGAACCCCCTTGCTTAGACTAGCGAGGGGGGCATTCTCCATCCCCCTGCTGATGTCTTGTCAGACGCTTTCTCTGTCCCTTTTCACTTTCATAAAACTCTGCTACACAAAAACTCTTGAGTGATCAAGCCTAGTCCCTGGTCCCAAAGTCAAATCTTCTTCTTCGGAGATCATGAATCCGACATCATGCACTGTAAACTATCACTAGTCCCTCTTTCTTTGAACTACTGTAACAAGAAAGACATTTCTCCCACTCTATTGCAGGTTGATTATATATTCTAACCCATTACATTTGTTTCATATGTAGATGATTTTCCCACATTAGACACTCCTGGAAGGGCTGCAGCTATATAGCTTCTTTGAAAGTTTGCTGTTGTGGAGGATCAAGACCCAGACCGTTGAGGTCAGTCTAATGTAATGTGAAATAACCAAACTCTGAATGTTTCTTTACCTTGAGTATATAAATGAAATGTCAAAAGCATTTAGCAAATTGTCCAAAGTTTCACAGTGAATGGAGTTGAGAAAACACTTAGACTTCTTCCAGATTTTATGCAGTTAGGTTTTGTCTGTTTCTGGTTAGAACACTTCCTTCCTCTCTCCCTCTGTTTCTCATCCCTCCCCTGTCCCCTACCCTCACCCCCACATACACATACACATGAGCTTAAATCGGAGCATCATGCCTCTAGGTTAAGGTCATTTTTAGAAAGACAGTGTTCATCTTCTATAAGGATTCATGTGGGAAAGGAGATATTCTTCGTGAACATAGCGGGAAATAATAATAATCTGCCTTTTATTTTGAGTCTCCATACCTCCTTGCTCCCTCTAAATCACCGTGTAATCAATCTGAAGCAGCAACATGCAGGAGCATTAAAATTAGGGATGTTTGAAGAGGGAATTAGTCTACTCACTCATTATTCTTGATTAATAGAAAATTATCTTGCTAACATTTACTATGCTATTCATTTGTTATTTGGAAGTGATTAGCCACAAATAGCAGTTCAGAACCAGCCAGTTTTGGAGTTTCAGCCACAGCTGTAATTTCCTCCACAGTGACTCTGCCTTCAGAAATGCCTCCCTCACTTGAAAATAGCTCATGCCCTTCCTCAGTCACCACCTCCTCTCAGACACCAGCTTTTTCTCTCACCCAGAGGGAAATCGGTGGCCCCATTCCCATTCACCCCATTCATGAAGACCTGAAAATCCTCAGGGAAGAATTTTAATTTATTGCCCATAGTTAGGATGAACTGTCTGATATGACATTTACATTATGTACAGATAAGTTTCATTCATCTCACCACTTAGTTTTCATTGTTCATAAAGCAACACTGAGCAGCCATGACTACATAACAATGAATAAGAACAGATGCATTTTCCTCAGGGAGCTTGAAGTCAGTCGGGGAGAATGATGTGAATTCAACTAACCAACACAGGACAGAAGGTAGCAAATGAAAATCAAGATCTGGAGCAGGAATAAGCATAGGTGTATTCTAAAAGACCTCAGATGAAGGGGAGAGCAGGCAATTGAACTTTGAAGAATGGGCTAGTTTACATCGGACACTTAGGACCCAAAGGCAGACAGACTGATGGTAACCGGGCTGTTTTCCGTGTCCCAAGGGTCTTTCACTTATCGGTTCTTTCAGGTGAATTCTCATTTATTCTTTAAAACCTTCCTCTGGCTCCCCTGACTCTTTGAAGTCTCCTTGCTCCTCTTAGGGCTAAGGTCATCAGCCCTCCTTTGTTCCTCTACTTGCTTTGCATCCGCTGCTGTGCTAAGAGCATCATGCTAATCTCTTGTAGGAAATGCTTTACTTACGCAACTGAATCTACACTAGCTTGTCATCAGCTTGGTAGCAGAAACATGACATTCATCTGCAGTCGTCCAACACTGAGCAGACCACCTGGCATGTTGAAAGAGTACGATACATTTTTGCTGATGTAACATTTGCACTGTAGTGGTTAACAGTCAACTGGCAAGACTGTGTCCTGATTCTACAACTTCATACAATGTGACACTGTTAATTTATTTAATCATTCTGTGTCTCAGTTCCTTGTGAAATGGGAGTAAATAATAATTTTCTAATACTGTTTCAAATACTATTTTTAAATAGAAATGCAGCTAGTATTGCTATCAGGATAAAATGAGTTCATACAAGTAACGTGTACAGAAGACAGTCCAGCGCATTGCAAGTGTTCAATACATCATTGTCCTTGGAATTCATTTTGCTCTACTGCTAACAGGTTGAAGTGCTTGGGCAGGTGGCTAGCCATGATTGCATCTGTGACACCTGATTCCCTTTTGTGAGTATTCTCTTGTGTCACTATGTGGCATTAGGCATCTTGCAGACATTGACACAGAGAAGACTGAGGCCCTGTCAAGTCACCCAATGAATCAAGGACAGATATACCACACCTACAACCATACTATGGACTGAGAGTTTGGTACAGCAGGTCCAACTTCTAAACCACACACTTCCCAAACAGATAAATCTGTCATGTCAATGTCAAATTTCCACATTAACTAATGGAGTTTCTCTAAGCCTGGGATACTGTGCAAGTTATTTTATGTTTCCTCTTCTGTTGCTGAAGAAAAGCTTTGGAGCAGTGGCCATCCTGAGCTGTCTTGCATAAGGAATTGTTGGGTCCAGCAGTTTCAACCTCCAATGCAGTGAGTCTTTACCTGGGGTGGTTTTGCCAATACCTGGGGACATCTGGAAATGTCTGGAGATGCGTTTGCTTATCACAGCTCAAGGATACTACCAACATCAACTGTATATAGCTCAGAGATGCTATTAACCATCCTACATGTGCTGAATGACCCAGACAACAAAAAATTATGCTGCCCCAAATGTCAATGCTGCCAACACTGAGAAACTATGCTTTAGAACGAGGTCACTACCTGAGCATGGGTTTAAGGAAATGGAATAAATTTTAAACATCTACATGATGGCTCAGTTGGGGTAGCAAAACTGATGGGAGGAAAAGATTAAACAAAGTACAAAATGAAGATGATAGAGAAGGGCAAAGAGGCCTGCTTCTGACAATAGCACTGTCTCTTTGGACGCTTTAAATTTTCTACATCCCAGCAACCCAATTTACTACAGTTTTCTGGCAACAGATATGCTGCACGGTTATTTGGTTTTGATGGTAATGATACCCAGCAAGAACACTGAGCCTTGAGAGCAGCTTTGTGGATTCTGTGGTCTGACCCACTGCCCTTTAATAAGACTAAGTTCCCTTTGTGACTTCTCAGTTGGAAAGGATCAGGGTCCTAGGAGCAAAAGCCTCGTTTGATTCATTTTACCCTTCAGTTTTCTTTAAAATTGCACACGTCACAGTGGAGGGCCCCAGGTGAGAAGGAAAGAAGCAGGCATCAAATTGGATAAAATAATAAAGCAACTAGAGTCACAACCTCTCTGTTCTCCAGCTACCTTTGTGCAATATTCACTTGGTTTTCTGTCTGTAAAGCAAAATCATCTGATGGCCCCTAAACCATTTCCAATTTAACACGCATGTCACACTTTAGTAATTATTCATCATAATTTCAAAGATGCTATCATATCTTTTTACTGGGAGATTATTTCAGCCTTCTAATCCCAAAGTCAATGAGCTAGAGTCATATCGATAAGTTATTTGTATCTGTGCATTGGTGCTTCAAAGGAATTTGTTAAGAAACAAAGACAGAATATTTTGTTCTTGCAGTTAATCCCTCTGCAATACTTCAAATGTATAATATTAAAGATTTATCCAGTTTAAAATCTTATCCAGCAGAAAATGAGTTATTACTGCTCAGAGATATTTAAATTTGACTCAGGAATTTGTTTTTAATAGATAATTGAAAGTACGAGTTTCCATAAATGAATTGTGATTTTTCTCCAGCAAGGTAAACAGTTGACCCTTGAACAACACGGGCTTGGACTGCATGAGTCCATTTATATATAGATTTTTAAATTTATTTTCAAGAAATGAGTGTCATAGAACCACACAATTAGCAACTGATTGAATCTGTGGATGCAGAGCTGAGGTTATGGAGGAAACTTGGATACCAAAAACCAACTGTGAGGTTTTACTTGGATTTTTGATTGGGTAGAGAATCAGCATGCCTACCTCCCTGTTGTTCAACGGTCAACTCTATTTTTTTCTTGTGACTTAACTAGTGCTCTCTAATGATATTTTATAGCTACATGTTGGAGTTGTTTGTTCTGCTGAAAGATTTGTAAATCTTTAAATGTACTTTCTTCCTATATCATCTTTTCCTAGGAACCCAGTGGACTTTGAGGGAGACTACAAATATGGACTTCTCACATCTGTTAAAGGTTCACTCATTTGCTCCTCAATCTCTTTCAAATTCCATCACCAAAATTCTGTGCTGCTGAGTATCATTAGGAGCATAAGACAACCAGAGTGCAAAACACCAATCAAAAAAAAAAAAAAAAAGAAGTTTGTTCAATGTGTGGAGGCACAGCTCTCTTTCAGTTCAGTCACTCAGTCATGTCTGACTCTTCGCAACCCCATGGACTGCAGCACTCTAGGCCTCCCTGTCCATCACCAACTCCCAGAGTTTACTCAAATTCATGTCCATTGAGTCGGTGATCCCATCCAACCATCTCATCCTCTGTCATCCTCATCTCCTCCTGCTCTCAATCTTTCCTGGTATTGGGTCTTTTCCAGAAAATCAGCTCCTCGCATCAGGTGGCCAAAGTATTGGAGTTTCAGCTTCAGCATTAGTCCTTCCAATGAGTATTCAGGGCTGATTTTCTTCAGGATGGACTGGTTGGATCTTCTTTCTGTCCAGGGAAATCTCAAGAGCCTTCCCCCACACCACAGTTCAAAAGTATCAATACTTTGGCACTCAGTTTCTTTATAGTCCAACTCACATCCATACCTGACTACTGGAAAAACCATAGCTTTGACTAGATGGACCTTTGTTGGCAAAGTAATGTCTCTGCTTTTTAATAGGCCGTATGGGTTGGTCATAACTTTTCTTCCAAGGAGTAAGTGTCTTTTAATTTCATGGCTGCAGTCACCATCTGCAGTGATTTTGGAGCCTCCCAAAATAAAGTCTGTCACCGTTTCCATTGTGTCCCCACCTACTTGCCATGAAGTGATGGGACCAGATGCCATGATCTTACTTTTCTGAATGTTGAGTTTCGAGTCAACTTTTTCACTCTCCTCTTGCACTTTAATCAAGAGACTTTTTAGTTCCTCTTCTCTTTCTGCCATAAGGGTGGTGTCATCTGCATATCTGAAGTTACTGGTATTTCTTCCAGCAATCTTGGTTCCATCTAGTGCTCTTTCCAGCCCAGCATTTTTCATGATGTACTCTGAATACAAGCTAAATAAGCACGGTGACAATATACAGCCTTGACATATTGCTTTCCCAATTTGGAACCAGTCCGTTGTTCCATTTTCATTTCTAACTGTTGCTTCCTGACCTGCATACAGATTTCTCAGGAGGCAGGTCAGGTGGTCTGGTAACCCCGCCTCTTGAAAAATTTTCCACAGTTTATTCTGATCCACACAGTCAAAGGCTTTGGAATAGTCAATGAAGCAGAAATAGATGTTTTTCTGGAACTCTCTCACTTTTTTGATGATCCATGTTGGTAATTTGATCTCTGGTTCCTCTGTCTTTTCTAAATCCAGCTTGAACATCTGGAAGTTCATGGTTCATGTACTATTGAAGCCTGGCTTGGAGAATTTTGAGCATTATTTTGCTAGTGTGTATTTAGTTCAGTTCAGTCACTCATTCGTGTCCGACTCTTTGCGACCCCATGAATCACAGCACACCAGGCCTCCCTCTCCATCACCAACTCCCAGAGTTTACTCAAACTCATGTCCATCGAGTCGGTAATGCCATCCAGCCATCTCATCCTCTGGCATCCCCTTCTCCTCCTGCCCTCAATGCCTCCCAGCATCAGGGTGTTTTCCAATGAGTAAACCCTTCATATGAGGTGGCCAAAGTATTGGAGTTTCAGCTTCAGCATCAGTCCTTCAAATGAACACCCAGGACTGATCTTTAGGATGGACTGGTTGGATCTCCTTGCAGTCCAAGGGACTCTCAAGAGTCTTCTCAAACACTACAGTTCAAAAGCATCAATTCTTCAGCGCTCAGCTTTTTTCACAGTCCAACTTTCATATTCATACATGACTACTGGAAAAACCATAGTCTTGACTAGACAGACCTTTGCTGGCAAAGTAATATCTCTGCTTTTGAATATACTATCTAGATTGGTCATAACTTTCCTTCCAAGGAGTAAGAGTCTTTTAATTTCATGGCTGCAGTCACCACCTGCAGTGATTTTGGAGCACCCCAAAATAAAGTCTGACACTGTTTCCACTGTTTCCCCATCTATTTCCCATAAAGTGATGGGACCAGATGCCATCATCTTCGTTTTCTGAATGTTGAGCATTAAACCAATTTTTTCACTCTCCTCTTTCACTTTCATCAAGAGGTTCTTTAGTTCTTCTTCACTTTCTCCTAAAGGGTGGTGTCATTTGCATATCTGAGGTTACTGATATTTCTCCCGGCAATCTTGATTCCAGCTTCTGCTTCATTCAGCCCAGCATTTCTCATATAAGTTTCTGCATATAAGTTAAATAAGCTGGGTGACAATATACAGCCTTGACGTACTTCTTTTCCTATTTGGAACCAGTCTGTTGTTCCACATCCAGTTCTAACTGTTGCTTCCTAACCTGCATATAGATTTCTCAAGAGGCAAGTCAGGTGGTCTGGTATTCCCATCTCTTTCCGAATTTTCCACAGTTTCTTGTGATCCACACAGTTAAAGGTTTTGGCATAGTCAATAAAGCAGAAATAGATGTTTTCCTGGAACTCTCTTGCTTTTTTGATGATCCAATGGATGTTGGCAATTGGATCTCTGGTTCCTGTGCCTTTTCTAAAACCAGCTTGAACATCTGGAATTTCATGGTTCATGTACTGCTGAAGCCTGGCTTGGAGAATTTTGAGCATTACTTTACTAGCGTGTGAGATGAATGCAATTGTGTGGTAGTTTGAGCATTCTTTGGCATTGCCTTTCTTTGGGTTTGGAATGAAAACTGACCTTTTCCAATCCTGTGGCCACTGCTGAGTTTTCCAAATTTGCTGGCATATGAGTGCAGCACTTTAAAGCATCATTTTTTAGGATTTGAAATAGCTCAACTGGAATCCCATCACCTACCCTAGCTTTGTTCATCGTGATGCTTCCTAAGGCCCACTTGACTTCTCATTCTAGGATGGCTGGCTCTAGGTGAGTGATTACACCATCATGATTATCTGGGTCATGATCTTTTTTGTATAGTTCTTCTATGTATTCCTTCCACCTCTTCTTAATATATTCTGCTTTTTTTAGGTCCATACTGTTTCTTTCTTTTATTATACCCATCTTTGCATGAAATGTTCCCTTGGAATCTCTAATTTTCTTGAATAGATATCTAATCTTTCCTATTCTATTGTTTCTATTTCTTCGCAGTGATCACTGAAGAAAGCTTTCTTATCTCTCCTTGTTGTTCTCTGGAACTCTGCATTCAAATGCATATATATCTCCTTTCCTTTTCTCCTTTTCCTTCCTCTTCTCTTCTCTTCACAATTTGTAAGGCCTCCTCAGACAACCATTCTGCCTTTTTGCATTTCTTTTTCCTTGGGATGGTCTTGATCACTGCCTCCTGTACAGTGTCACGAACTTCAGTCCATAGTTCTTCAGGCACTCTATCAGATCTCTTTACCAATTATTATTAATTTTTTGCCTCAAAAACTGCACAGAAAAAGGGTGTCTTAGTTAAGAATTTTTGATGTACTCTAAGCAAAAAGGACCAGCACATGTTAACCTAACTGAAGAAAAGGAAAATGTTGACTTCTAAAAATGACCCTGTTAAAACTGAAATAGTTTGTGTCATTCATTTGCTCAAAATGATTCAATGGCTAATACTTTCAGAATGAAACAGAGCAGGAAACTTTAGTGTGATTGTAAAATTATACATAATCTGAAACACCATCTCTGAAATCTCATTACCTATTCATCCCCCTTTCTTCTTACTCCATTCCATACTCATAGGTTTGCTTCTGAACTTGCCCTAGTGTGAAATTCATCCCCTTCACATCACTCAAATATCAGTTTCTCTGAGGCCTCAACTAGCTACATAACCAAAAGTGAACCTCCACCCGTAACACCTGTTACCACACTTAATTTTCTCCTAGTACATATCACTGTTGATTTTAACCATTTACCTTGTTTATTTTGTATTTCCTACATTTGCATATCAGCTTCAGAAGAGCAGGGATTTTCATTAATTTATTTCACTGTTGTAGCCACAGTGCTGCTTAGAATATTATCTGGTTTGGTTTAGTCGCTAAGTCATGTTCAACTCTTTTGACCCCATGGACTGTAGCCTGCCAGGCTCCTCTGTCCCCGGAATTCTCCAGGCAAGAATGCTGAAGTGGGTTGCCAATTCCTTCTTCAGGGGATCTTCCCAACCCAGGGATCAAACCTGGGTTTCCTGCACTGCAGGCAGATTCTTTACCAACTGAGCTATGAAGAAAGCCCCAAATAACACAGCAAATGTTCAGTAAGTAATCAATGAATTAAAGAATCAAGATACATTCATGTTCCGTGGAACTTCAACATAAGATGTAAATCCAGGATTCACAAATGTCTAGGAAGCTCTTCAGTTCAGTTCAGTTGCTCAGTTGTGTCCAACCCCGTCAACTGCAGTATGCCAGGCCTCCCTGTCCATCACCAACTCCCAGAGTTCACTCAGACTCACGTCCATAGAGTCAATGATGCCATCCAGCCATCTCATCCTCAGTCGTTCCCTTCTCCTCCTGCACTCAATCCCTCCCAGCATCAGAGTCTTTTCCAATGAGTCAACTCTTCACATGAGGTGGCCAAAGTACTGGAGTTTCAGCTTTAGCATCATTCCTTCCAAAGAAATCCCAGGGCTGATCTCCTTCAGAATGGACTGGTTGGATCGCCTTGCAGTCCAAGGGACTTTCAACAGTCTTTTCCAACACCACAATTCAAAAGCATCAATTCTTCGGTGCTCAGTATTCTTCACAGTCCAACTTTCACACCCATACATGACCACAGGAAAAACCATAGCAGCTTATAAAGCTTCCCTTTATGGATTTATTGGTTCTCTTACATGATCTTCTTGTCCTCTTTCTGTGTCACTTACCTCCCAACCCTGAGGCCTCATGTTCACTGATCCAATGTGTGATTACTGAGTTTTCATTACCTCAGTTCCCACCAAGAACTCCATTAGATTCTCTCAACCTCCAAATTTCTGAAAGAGAGAAATTGATTGGCCTAGCCTGAGATAAAGTGCTCCCAGCCTCTTATGGGCAACCAATCAATCACAGCCAAAGGAAAAGGACCATGAAGGCAAAACAAGCCTATAGGCATTCACTCTTATGGATGTGGGCGAAATGTTTATTTCTTAAGTATCAAGGTATTTTCCAAGCTCACATTCATACTCTTTTGTTACGACATAAAGAAAAGTAGCAAATAAGGACAAGTTTAACAGAAAATGGAGATGGTTCTGTCTACTCTGGCCTTGTTTACATGAGTATTCTATGTTATGAGAAAAAAGTCAAATTCTTTGTAGACACACTCTGTGTGGTTCCAATTTGAAGCAACCATAACTGTTACTGGCAAGAAATTTTGAATGTCTTGGTAGAGTGTTTTTTGATCTTTAATGTATATGGCCTTTCTCCTTTGTTTTACAAAACATCATGGACACCTCCCCCAATTGTAGTGTCATAATTGTATTAGCCATTGAATGGAAAAATAAATGATAAGAAACCACTAAGATATAAGTAATATTTCAAAAAATTTTGTATTTCAGAAATCACAAGAGCACCTATATACAGTTAGAAAATAACAAAGCTTCTATGTGTGGGACTTATTTGTTAGCAGATACTGTTTTACAGATCTCTCACAGTAGATCTGCTAATCCTCAAGGTCCATGGTTAATGGGTTGAGAACCATCAAGGCTATGCCTTAGAGAAGGAATGGCACCCTGCTCCAGTATTCTTGACTAGAAAATCCCATGGGCAGAAGAGCTTTGCAGGCTACAGTCCATGGGAGTTGCAAAGAGTTGGACATGATTTAGTGACCAAACAACAACAAACAAGGCTATATATACTTTATTCAGAACTTTAAATGATTTGCTCACCTCTTTAGTGAATCTACATGTATGTATATATTTACTCCTTGCTGGATACACATTGAAAAAGCAAGAGAGTTCCAGAAAAACACCTATTTCTGCTATATTGATTATGCCAAAGCCTTTTACTGTATGGATCACAATAAACTGTGGAAAATTCTGAATGAGATGGGAATACCAGACCACCTGAACTGCCTCTTGAGAAACCTATATGCAGGTCAGGAAGCAACGGTTAGAACTGGACATGGAACAACAGACTGGTTCCAACTGGGAAAAGGAGTACATCAAGGCTGTATATTGTCACCCTGCTTATTTAACTTATATGCAGAGTACATCATGAGAAATGCTGGGCTGGAAGAAGCACAAGCTGGAAACAAGATTGCTGGGAGAAATATCAATAACCTCAGATATGCAGATGACACCACGCTTAGGAGAAAGTGAAGAGGAACTAAAAAGCCTCTTCATGAAAGTGAAAGAGGAGAGTGAAAAAGTTGGCTTAAAGCTCAACATTCATAAAAGGAAGATGATGGCATCTGGTCCCATCACTTCATGGGAAATAGATGGGGAAACAGTGGAAACAGTATCAGATTTTATTTTCTGGGGCTCCAAAGTCACTGCAGATGGTGACTGTGGCTATGAAATTAAACGATGCTTACTCCTTGGAAGGAAAGTTATGACCAACCTAGATAACATATTCAAAAGTAGAGACATTACTTTGCCATCAAAGGTCAGTCTAATCAAGGCTATGGTTTTTCCTGTGGTCATGCATGGATGTGAGAGTTGGACTGTGAAAAAAGCTGAATACCAAAGAATTGATGCTTTTGAATTGTGGTGTTGGAGAAGACTCTTGTGAGTCCCTTGGACTGCAAGGAGATCAGTCCTGGGTATTCTTTGGAAGAAATGATACTAAAGCTGAAACTCTAGTACGTTGGCCACCTCATGAGAAGAGTTGACTCATTGGAAAAGACTTTGATGCTGGGAGGGATTGGGGGAAGGAGGAGAAGGGGACGCCAGAGGATGAGATGGCTGGATGGCATCTCCAACTCGATGGATGTGAGTTTGAGTGAATTCTGGGAGTTGGTGATGGACAGGGAGGCTTGCTCTTGCTGCTGCTGCTAAGTCATGCCTGGCGTGCTGCAATTCATGTGGTCACAAAGAGTCAGACACAGCTGAGTGACTGAACTGAACTGAACAGGGTACAGTCCTAGTGGTGCGTAAGAGAGACATGGTCTTTGCCCACAATGAACATCCATGATTTGCCATCAGTTGCTCATTCTCTTTAGGCCCTTGGATAATGATAACTGCTTGAACACTTACAGAATAGCAAGTTGAGTACTCATTTAGTTATTCACAAAAACTTTATGATATGGAAACTTACATTTCTCTTCTGTAGACAAGAAAAATGTGGTACGAAATTATCCAACGATTTGGCCACCTTTATAAAGCTCATAAGTAACATGGCCAGAACTTAGAGCTCCACTGTTCTCAAGGGAAGCAGACACTTATGCAAAGAGAATGTTTAAAAATAATACAATAATCTTAGTCTTTCTAATACAGAATTTGACCAAATTTTTTGGGATCTCATAAACCAGAGTGACAATCTGTCAGTCTTTGCAGTAGAGAGGGGCAGGGAAGGCATAACATTAGGAGACAGAGGTGGGTTTGGGTGTAGGCCCTCTCAGCAATTTTTATAACCTTCACCAAGTATTCAACCACTTAATGTTGCTTTTTTTTTTGTTAGAAAAATAGAAATAACAATGCATACTTATTTACCTTTTGTTCTGTTAAGGACTTCATATATGATAAATGTCAAAAAATATGCTAGCTTTGTTTTAGAATTATAGAACCATGTATGGAAGTTTTAATATATGGTATAAAACCAATAATTATCTTCATTATTTGTCTTTCATAATGACCTCTACATGTACAGAGATAAGAATTGAGTGAAGAGCCTCTTCATCTATTTCAAGAGAGTTCATTTCACTCAGGCGTCTCCAGAACAAAGAGCAGTTTTGACTCACTCTGTGTTATGGCTGTCTGTAGCTCACTGGTCTAACAGTCATAAATATCACTTTGGCTGAGTCGCCTGGAGTCATAAAAAGTGAGGGGCTAATTTTAGGTCTTGACTACCCTATTGGCAACAAAGCCTTAATTGGCAACCAGTGTGTGAGAGGCTTTTTAGGAAAGAAAGAATAGGCTGCGTTTGCTCACTGGGGCTTAGACTTTGGAATCAGAGAGAACTTACTCTGAGAATCTGGCGTTAGAGCACGTGTTACTGTTCCTGTTCATCTGGCTGAAAAGAGAGGTTTATTCACAGAATAGATGAATTACTCTGCCAATTGTGACATTGCCATTGTCCCCAATGCCATCCTTTCTTACTAAAGGCATAATGGGTTGAACCCTGAAATGGGAGTTGGAAAGGCCTAGGTTGCAGGCTCAGCTGTGGTAATTTAATTGTTTTAGATCATTTAATGAGCGTCTCTGGACTTTGTTTTCTTCTTCCTAATAGAGGAAATACATATTGGAACATATTTGATGCATGCTAGTTGAAAAGCTTATGGACTATAGCAAATCAGGGTGTTCATACATGGACAACTTTCTACATGCAGAAGACAGGCATGGCCTAGGCACTCATTTACCTTAGCATTTTCTTGTTAATTTATTTCCTTTCATTTTCTGATTTTGTGAGAAATGAGGGAAAGAGCTCTAAATCAATGGAGATAGGTATTGCTTGGCATTAAAATATTTTAAATATAAAATATATTGGGGATAACGAGGGGGAGGATATAGGATTTGAAGGTATAGAATTTTGCTTACTGTGTTTTTTTTTAAATCATATTTGTAATTAATAGGCAAATCTTCAAAGGACATACCTAGGGCTCTAGGCTAGATGTTATAAGCAGGAAAACAGATCTCTGGCCCTTTTATCTCTTCAAGAGACTCAGATTCCAACATTAGAAATGGAACAGAGCTTCCAAGGTAAACAAGTAATATCCTCTATTAGGTGGTAATGTATCCTCAAACCCAAGAAGTGACAAGCACATTCAGTTCAGAAGTTGAGAAAGAGGGGACAAGGGAAAGAGTTTTGTGAAGTTCAGCCCTAGAGGAAAGAAAGGATGATTCAGCCTGTCACAGATGAGAAGAGGGGGAGGGGTGCAGTATGCCAAGTTAAGGAGTAACACGAGCCAAAAGGCACAATTAGATGACCACGGCTAGACTGGAAAGCTCTGTGATGAAATAGTCAACAATGAGAAGGAAATATGGGTATTAGTCACCTTGGGGCTGATTTTCAGTATCAGAAAAAGAGAAATTCAACTGAAAGTCAGTGAAAGTAATTTGTGGTTGTGGCTAAGGACTTGGCCTTCAGTACCAGCTCTCCCCAGCTCACCCTCCTCTTCGCGCTTTCCATCCATTTAGACAAGGCTGATAGACACAGCCTGAACTTGCCTTTAGGAAAATGTCAAGGCAGCTCGTTTACTATTGGCCCTTCCACCAAGTCCACCAGGTGTGCAGCGGCCTTACGCCGCTGGAGGTGCCCTCAGGGCACTGCCTGCATCCCAGTGCTGTCCTGAATGCTTCCACTTGGCCTCAAACTCACCTTCCTAAGGCTCTTGTTGGCTAACTGGATAAAATGACTGAGGATTAATGGTTAGCAATGAATTAAAAAAATGAGTGTTAGACCTCCCACACATTTAGACATTAGATGCCAGGTTTGATTCTTGTAGCAGCTCCTTTGCACAAATCCAAAGAGGTGATCCTAGTAGTGAGTAATACCAGGCAGGGCAGGAGAAAAAAGAACGT
Organism: Capra hircus; assembly: GCF_001704415.2. Taxonomy (NCBI): domain Eukaryota; kingdom Metazoa; phylum Chordata; class Mammalia; order Artiodactyla; family Bovidae; genus Capra; species Capra hircus. Next base: position 25,697,617 of record NC_030833.1, read on the forward strand.
ACTGACTTGTTTACCTGCAGGTGATCATAACTGGCAGTCTGCTCATGCTGTCCCTCAGCTGGGAAATCTTTCTCACAGCCTCCTGTGAAAGGCTTGCCTCCCTATTAAAAACACTACTCTCTTTCCAAAGTCAACTGAAATGTCACCACCCCAGAAATGCTTTCCCCACCACCCCCTTTATAAACGCAATGCCTAATAATAATTGACTGCTTGTTCCTCAGATTATCTTCAAGAAAACATTATCTTATCTTCAATTTACAAATGAGAAAACCGAGGTTTAGTGCAGCCAAGGACATGTTCAAAGTTACAGAACTAGTAAAGTGATTAGACTTGGGATCAAAACGCTTAATGCAACCAACTATTCCGTTCAAATTGTATTTATTCCTCCTCTGTGCTGCCCTAAGAATGTTGTTTGTATCTTTACTATAGTAACAAATAGCACAGTCTGTTTGTACTATTAAAAAGTGTGTACTCCACAGTTAGCCTCAATAAATTATGAACTCCTTGAGTTTAAGTGCCATAACTTATTCACGATTTTATCACCCACAGCACTGGTGAGTACCTGATGAGAAGAATATGCTTAATAAATTTTATATGAATGATAGAAAACGAAGAAAAAGGGTAACAAAATGTCCTTAAAGTTATTTTTGTTTGGATTTTTTTCACTTTTATCTGGGGCAGGAATGTGTGTATGTGTGTGTGAATTTGTACGATGTTCAAGGAAAACATCAGTCTACATTCATGTTGAATGCCTATGCCCATGTCTCTTGTGAACCATGTGGAGGTGGTAATATAGCAGAAATGGGTACAGGAAGCCACTACTAGTTTACAGAAGGAATATCTATGGGCTATATTCATAGAAATCCCAGGTAACAAAGCTAATGAAATTTCTAACATGCATCCCTAACAGAATCCCCTGCACACTTATTATTTAGTATAAATTGTATGGTGATGCTTTTTTAAAAGCTTTTCCTGCTGGTTTCAGCTTTGAGATAAAAAGCATTTCTTGCCTGGCTCTAGTAGCTCTCAGCAAGCTGTGGGGATTTTAGAGGAATTCTAGCTTCCTTTTCTTTTTCTCTAGTGGTAAGAACTAGCCAGATAACATTTTTCATGATGGAAACATGTCCTGATCGAGGATCAAGAGAGCAATGCCCTTCTTCAAAACTCAGTGAAGGAAAATAATCTTGAAAGGATGTCTCAAGCCTTTCCTTGGTCCCCATTGCCAATCCAGACAGACATTCACTTTGTAGGATCAAACTCCGAACCAGATATGATTTGGCAGCCTCTTGGCTAGATGCTAAGTTTATTTAACAACATCTTCAGCTGGAAAATTATTCTGAATTGTTTTTAGGAAGTGTAATGCCCCCTCTTCCCCTCAAAGCTCTCTGATTCATCTTTCTTAAAAAGAATAGCAATAGGCTTAGCAATAGATTGCAGGTTCTCAGATGAGTTGTGACCACACTTTATTTCTTTTAAGGAGGTAAACAATGGACCAAATGTATGTCTCCTTTCAGAGAAGCAAAAATGAAGGCCAAAATCGATTTATTACTACTGCACTCTGCCTCTGTCCAGTTCAGATCCAGGCATCTTTGATATGTATCACAGGCTAAAAAGCAACGGGGAGATGGTTGAGTACATACGATCTAGTAAGGAAAGACCACTTGAATAAAGTCTTTGCTCTGCAGTGTACTAACTCTATCACATTCAACAGTTTCCTGATTTGAGTCTACTTTTATGAAATGGGTATACAGGACTTTCCCAGTGGTCCAGTGGTTGAGAATCTGTCTGCCAAGGCAGGGCACATGGGTTCAATCTGTGGTGTGGGATGATTCCACATGCCACAGGGCAACAAGGCCTGTGCGCCAGCCACCACTGCTGAGCCCATGAGCCACAACTGCTGAAGCTCATGCATCCTAGAGCCTGCATTCTGCAGTAAGAGATACCGCCTCGCACACCGCAGCTAGAGAGTAGCCCTCATTCTCCACAACTAGAGAAAGTTGTAGAGAAAGTAGTCTGTACGTAGCAAAGAAAACACAGTGCATCCCAAAATAAATAAATAAAAATTGCAAAAAATAATAAAATGGGTGTACAATAGTGCCTGCCTCATGCTGTGATTGTGGGGATTAAAAGCAATGATAACAATAAAGCACTTAGCATAATAATTGTTATGCAATTTTGAGTTGTCTCAGTGTTCTCATTATAATAATCAAGGTTTCCCCATTACCATTCAAGGTGAAAAGGCAGAACGGACTGGATTCAAGTCCTCATTTTACCATGCAGCAGACGTGTACGCTCAGGCACATTCGTTGATATCTCAGTTTCTTATCTTCTCATCTTTAAAACTAGGCTATCACAGTAACTTTGTTGGATAGTTATAAGCATTAAGTACTAATGCAAGTAAAACACTTAGTGCAAAGTCTGATTTATAATACTGCACTTAATAAATATTATCACTAAAATTTATTAGGAATATGAGTATGATTATTATTGCTGTTGTTATAATCAATTGTATGCTTTCAGAACAAGAACAGACATCTCTGTAGCATCTTTGTCTAGCTTTCCTTAACCACTCAAGTGGTTTTAGCCAATCCCAATGCTGAGGTCCTAAAGCAACAAGTCAAGTGGCATTACTCTGCCACTGGGAAAAAGATGCCACTTTCCCAGTATGGTGGTCAGTCATTTGATTAAGAATATTTTCACGGGCATTCACGACTACGTTTCTCAGTCCTGACTTGTTCTCTCTTCTCCCTTCCTCTGTCTCTATCATACACTGGGTACATAGGTATTTATTATTAATAGGAACTTTGATACTAGGTTTAAGTAATCCCTGTTTATCTTTCCTCCAAAAAGCTCGCAGTTTCTCTGAGTCTTGCTGGCAAGGACAGGCCCCCAACTCTGACTATAGCCTACAGAGGCAGACATCTCTTGTTTGTTACATACCACTCAGAATTAGGGAGGAAAGAGACGAGGAAAGAGACATTTGTACTCGTTTGCTCTGTTTGCTCATACTCTGCTCCTCACCAAGCAAATGTCTTAAAACCCTGACTCCCCATATGCACACCCACATCCAATCTTCTTTTCTCAAACACCCTCTTTTCCTGGAAGCTATGGCAAAATGGGTTTCTGCTTTACCTCCCGACTCTTTGACTGTTCCTTCTGTCTCTCTTGTGAGCTCCTGTTTCTCATCCTTATGAGAGATCCTTGAAGTTCTACTTTTTTCTTTATGAGTGTTATGCTTCTTCCAGGGTTCCTGATCTCCATAAATAGGTCCATCCATTTCCTCAAGCCAGTAACCTCGGCAGCCTCGTTAAAGTCTTATTCTTCTTACTCAAAAATGACCCCTTCTCCCACCAAGAAACCACTAAATTCTGTTGATTTTACAGTCGTTGTCATTTCTTGACTCCATATACATTTCTTTTTCCTACTTCTATTATCCTAGTTTGGGTCATAATGTCACTTGAATCATTGCAATAGCTTCTTTATTGATTCTCCTATTGCTGAACTTGCTTCACATCCTTCAAAATCATTCTCCATAGTATAGCTAAGGTGATCTTCCTAGAACATAACTGTGATCACGACAGAGCAACACTTAAGACCTGTCAATGCTTTCCACACCTCTCTAAACTTGATCTATCTCCAGCCTCCATGTTCCCACTGTTATGGATGATGTCAAGAACTCAGCACACATCTAGGGTCTCCTGTTTCCATACATGCCATTTGCTCACCTTTTAAAATCTCCCTTTCCTCACTTTTATACACAATGTAAGTGACTTCTCATCCTGCTAGTTTTGGTGCAGAAGGTGCTTCCTCCAGAAATCTTTTCCCATACATCTAAGTTTGGATATTATAACTCTATTATGTGCTCAGAGACTTGCCTCACTTCATCTACTTTGTCACTGTTGATTCACTTTCTGTGTTCTTCACTACATAAATATTCATGACTGACAGCAAAGAAGGCCTGTATCATTCATGCTCATATATGTGTCCCCAGCACTGGACTGGGTCCTGCTCAGTAATGAAGGGAACGAGGGAGGGAAGAAAGAGAAATGGTAGAAGAAGCCAAAGACAAAGGCCAGGATGCTATAACAACATCTCAGCATAAGACTATCTCCAGGGAAATGACTTATGATATCTAAGTAAGCTTTATTCCTGTAAATTCATTGCTGTTTAGCTTATTTTATCATGGCCATGTTTTACTTTATTTCCCTTCTTGTGTTTAATTGCCTACTGAACTCTTTCTTCCAAACAAATAAGCAGATTTGCAGTTGAATAAAGTTGAAATTTCAAGCATACCTATAAACAGCATTAAATACCCTTCTGTTGACAGAAAATAACACAAAATTTTCCCCTTCATATTTTTTTTTTGATTCTTTACTCAATGCAACAGAACTGTCCAAACTCTGAATTATGTGTTCCAATTATCCTGTGCTTGAAACTCAAAAAGCCCTAACTTCTGCCTGTTAAATGGTAATTATATCTTATTAGTGTTAAGTATCTTAACTTTGAATCACTGTTTTTTCAGTCCCTAATTATAAAGTTGAGGAAGGAAAAAAAAAATTAGATAACAAAAAACTGACAACAAAGTGAACTTGAATTCAGGCAGCCTCCAGAAACTGAAAAAAGGTCACTGAAAAAGACGATCATTGACCCAAGTTAGTAGTTTCAGTGAGTCTAATTGAAAAATAGGTTATGGCTGATAATGACAGTTCTGATGATGACAATGAATGGTGATGACATTAATGATGAGAATAATTCATATTTTGTAAACTCCTGTAGTATGTCAGGCAGGTAGATAATCCTTTTTACATGGGTCATTTTATCTCTTTATTGTGGTAAGCCCAAAGGAGATATACTATTAGTACTATTATCATTTCTATTTTATGGGTGAGAAAACTGAGGATTAAATTGTTAACTAATTTGCCAAATATCCTGTAGTTAATTGATGGGTAGACCAGAATTCAAATTCAGGCTATTCGACTGAAAATATCTTCTGTTTAACCTCAGGCAAAGAAAACCTCTCTCAGAGTAAGCTTAATACTGGTGGAGTCTTTGAATCTGTTAGGTTTGCAGAGTTTAGTTAGTTAGTTAGCTCGGTCGCTCAGTCGTGTCTGACTCTTTGCGACCCCATGAATCGCAGCACGCCAGGCCTCCCTGTCCATCACCATCTCCCAGAGTTCACTCAGACTCAGAATTTAGCAGACAGTAAATTACTTATTTCTTTTTCTGGTATTTTGATCACTATTAGAATTTATTATAAGACTTCAGCAGTGGGTTGGATCTGGGGAAGAAATTAGCAGTTTCTAGTCACTGTCTTTCTTATTTCAAAAAATCAGAACTCTGCATTTAAAAATTCAAGAATAATATTTTCAAAAAGGTATTTTTCAATGCTCTTGATAACACATGATAAACACTGAGACTTTTAAAATATAAATACTTAGGGATAATTTGATTTTACCTACAAATACTTACTTTGTTTCAGTAAAGTCAGAATTTCTCATCAGTTTTCCACAAATTATAAAACCTCTTTATGCCTCCATATTCTAAATTGTATAATACAATAATCTTATCAAACTCAGGGTGTTATTATAAATGCAAGCTGATATAATTTAAGTAAAGCATTTAGCACATGCCTAGAACACAGCAGGCGCTCAGTAAAAGCCAACTGATTTTATTACTGGAGTTTACAGATTAGAAACTCCTTTTGCAATTGACTCTGTTTGTGTGTTAGTCATTCAGTCATATCTGACTCTTCTCAACACCACAGACTACGGCTCTCCAGGCTCCTCTGTCCATAGGATTCTCCAGGCAAGAATAAAGAGAGGGTGGCCACTCCCTTCTCCAGGAGATCTTCCGGACCCAGGGATCGAACCTACAACTCCTTCATTGCAGGCGGATTCTTTACCACTTGAGCCACTAGGGGAGCCCGTGATTGACTCTACATAGATTCAAACAATGGTTGTTTTCAAAGGCAGAGAACAGCCTGTTGATAAATTCCTTTTGACGGCTTATCGTATATCTCAACAAACCACATCCTATTTGTTTCCGTAGAAGATTCATAACTGTAAGCTAAGGGTAACTCTGGCTTTGCTTTCCCAGTTCCTAATTGACTATAAAGGTCTGCTTTTGCTGTCACCTGCCTTGCTGATTCACCCATGGGGCAGAGAACGGAAAGCTACCAGCAGCTAAGTTTCTTCAGCAGCAGTGTGAATTCCAAGACAATTTTTTAAATTAGGTTTCTCAGTCATTCTGTTCTTTTTTTTTAATGACTTTTCTGCCATAGGGTGTATGTCTATTTTCTATGCTTAAAGTGTATAGGACACAAATGCACGCACGCATATACATAAGCATAGCTTTTGCCATTTGGGATGCTCTGTGGGAGTGAGTTTCAACTGTTTTCATCAGAAATTGTAATCTATGACTCTGGACTTTGCTAACTGAAGCTTGGCTTCCTTGTCACACAATCTCTACATAGATTTGGGATGGTTCCAAAGTTAGAAGCTCTGGTAGAGGTAGTAACACTCAGCAATCTTCTTCCTCCAGTTAGCGTGTTCTGTCACTAGTTCTGGATGGCATGCTGGAAGAGTGGTGACATGACACTATCAGGGTGACCCAGTGGAAGTTCATGCTCAAGCCTCCCCAGTCTCGTTCTACCTCCAACAGTGACAGACAAGGTCATGAGTCCCGGATGGTGCCACTCTTAGATGGAATGTTTAATCCAACTGAATACTTGAGTCACCACAAGGAGAGCTGCTTGCTACTACCATGGACTCAGTGAGAAAGAGCTAGATAGAAATAAACCTTTGATTAGTTTATCAGGTGATTTGGTGGGTTTTGTTACTTTAACATAACCTCTCTTCTCCTAACTAAAATGAAGAATACCAGCCTTTTAGCTTGCAAATCCTAAAGCAAGAGAACATTTTCCCCAATAGTTTCAGCAACATCTTGGATAGTCCTGTTTGAGTCAAATGACCACTCCTGAACCATCACTGTGCCCACTGTGACTGATTGATTTAACTGGCTAGTCCCATCCTATGTAATGACCTACAACCTAGATGGAGATGAAAAGAGTAGCATACACAACATCATCACCTGGATTGAAAGTGGCTACTATGGAATGCTGGAAGAATGGTTCTCCAAAGTACACTGTATTTATACAGCAGGGTGTTGATAGCTTCCGAGACCCATCTCTTGCTGACATGCAGTCATCTTGCTATAATAAGTGTTGTTGAGAAAGTCATACATTTGCTTCTCTCAAGTGCTTAAGTGATAGACAGTTTGGGCTTTTTACTTTTGTTGTCATCAAACACTTGACTGAGAAAGTGAACCCATGTGGTTGGGAGTTAAGAAATCTGAGAAAACCTGAGTTAGATCTACTAATATATTTCCTTCTAGAAGCTCTATGCAATGTCTCACCTCAAATTCAATTCAACAAACCCATATAATAAGACTTTGCTAAGTCAAAGATATAGTGCTCAGTGATGGGGAAACATCACTACAAACAAAGTTAGTGGAGGTGATGGAATTCCAGTGGAGCTATTTCAAATCCTGAAAGACGATGTTGTAAAAGTGCTGCACTCAATATGCCAGAAAATTTGGAAAATGAAGCAGTGCCCATAGGATTGGAAAAGTTCAGTTTTCATTCCAATCCCAAAGAAAGACAATGCCAAAGAATGCTCAAACTATTGCACAACTGCAATCATCTCACACGCTGGTAAAGTAATGCTCAGAATTATCCAAGCCAGGCTTCAGCAATACATGAACTGTGAACTTCCAGATGTTCAAGCTGGTTTTAGAAAAGGCAGAGGAACCAGAGATCAAATTGCCAACATCCACTGGATCATGGAAAAAGCAGAGAGTTCCAAAAAAATATCTATTTCTACCTTATTGACTATGCCAAAGCCTTTGACTATGTGGATCACAATAAACTGTGAAAAATTCTGAAAGAGATGGGAATACCAGATCACCTGACCTGCCTCTTGGGAAACCTATATGCAGGTCAGGAAGCAACAGTTAGAACTGGACATGGAACAACAGACTTGTTTCAAATAGAAAAAGGAGTATGTCAAGGCTGTATTGTCACCCTGCTTATTTAACTTCTATGTAAAGTACATCATAAGAAACGCTGGGCTGAAAGAAGCATATGCTGGAATCAAGATTGCTGAGAGAAATATCAATAACCTCAGATAATGCAGATGACATCACCCTTATGACAGAAAGTGAAAAAGAACTAAAGAGCCTCTTGATGAAAGTGAAAGAGGAGAGTGAAAATGTTGGCTTAAAGCTCAACATTCAGAAAGCTAAGATCATGGGATCCGACCCCATCACTTCATGGTAAAGAGATGGAGAAACAGTGGAAACAGTAGCTGACTCTATTTTCTTGGGCTCCAAAATCACTGCACATGGTGATTGCAGCCATGAAATTAAAAGATGCTTACTCCTTGGAAGGAAAGTTATGACCAACCTAGACAGCATATTGTAAAGCAGAGACATTACTTTGTCAACAAAGGTCCATCTAGTCAAGGCTATGGTTTTTCCAGTGGTCATGTATGGATATGAGAATTGGACTATAAAGAAAGCTGAGTGCAGAAGAATTGATACTTTTGAACTGTAGTGTTGTAGAAGACTCTTGAGAGTCCCTTGGACTGCAAGGAGGTTCAACCAGTTTATCCTAAAGGAGATCAGTCCTGGGTATTCATTGGAAGGACTGATATTAAAGCAGAAACTCTGATACTTTGGCCACCTGATGTGAAAAGCTGACTCATTTGAAAAGACCCTGTTGCTGGGAAAGATTGAGGGCAGGAGGAGAAGGGGACGACAGAGGAAGAGATGGTTGGATGGCATCACCGACCCAATGGACATGAGTTTGGGTGAACTCCAGGAGTTGGTGATGTACAGGAAGGCCTGGTGTGCTGTGGTTCATGGGGTTGCAACAAGTTGGACACGACTGAGTGACTGAAGTGAATTAAACTGATGGGGAGGTTACAAGCTAGTGGGACAGTCTGTTCAGTCTAAGTGGGATCTGGAACAAGGTGTAGATGTAATTTTCAAAAGAAGGAAAAACTGAAAGGAAAAAAATCAGCAGTCAGAATAGACCTCAACTGATTATGAGAATGCCTATTATTAGAAGATGAATGAAATGGCATTCCAACCTCAGAGACCAGTGTGAAGAAAGAAGTGAAAATCTGTGTGGTTGCTGGAATGATAACATAACAGTTTGGGAGTCCTCAAGTATGGTCCTAGAAGGAAACAAAAAGCAGGCAAAATTCACCCAAGTAAAATTAAGATTGAATTAACTCTATTTAACAAGACTCTTAAGAGTCCCTTGGACAGCAAGGAGAAACCAGTCAATCATAAAATAAATCAACCCTGACTATTTATTGGAAGAACTGATGCTCAAGCTGAAGCTCCAATACTGTGGCCGCCTCATGCGAAGAGCCAACATATTGGAAAAGATGCTGATGCTGGGAAAGATTGAAGGCAGGTGGAGAAAGGGATGACAGAGGATGAGATGGATGGCACCACCGATTCAATGGACATGAGTTTGAGCAAACTCTGGGAAATTGTGAAGGACAGGGAAGCCTGGTGTGCAGTATTCCATGGGGGCGCAGAGTTGGGCATGACTGAGTGATTGAACAACAGTAGCCACGATTCATGACCTGGATAGGATCCAACCTAGCAAACAGAAAAGGCGATGGAAGCAGTGACTCAGGTGGGTTACCTCATCACTGCTAACCAGGAAATTCCAGACTGACTGGCTTAATACTGTATTCTTGGTAGAAGTTGAAGTTTGCACTTATGTTGGGTATTAAGTATTGGTTTGCTAATATACGGCTCAGCACAAGTGACTTCATTCAAGGCCTATAGTTTCTTTCAACAGGCTAAAAAGTATAATTAAAGAGAGTCTGATGGGGATTTTGCAAGATATTTGGAAGGGTTACATGAAATTATAGAACATGCCATGACAGAAATAGTAGGAAGTAATTAAGACAGGAAGAGGCAAGGGGGAAAAAAACACATGATAGGAATTTTGGCCTTTGAAAGAGAAATAACCCCATTGCCAACACAGCCTAACAGAGACAGAGAGTTCATGAAACAATGACCCTAGCCTCCAGTACTCTGATATTTCTTTGCTGGCCAAACTCAGTTGGAAGCTCAGCTGGGGTCACCTGTATAGATCAGAACCCTGGGTCTTGAAGAGGGATGGAATGATGGAGATGTACAGGAACGAGAATGAATCACAACACACATAAAGAGAGGGGTGGAGTAAGAGATGAGCCTGAAAAGGTAGTTGGCAGCAAGAAAATGACAGGGAGCAACCTAACTATTATGGAAAAGAGGCATCCTAGGTTATAATAATTCTGTAAAAGTACAAGACACATATTACACACAGTATTTCTGTAAAGATCTCTTATATGACTATTATCTCAAATATTACCAGTTGGTAGCTCAGCTGATAAAGAATCCACCTGCAATGCAGGAGACCCTGGTTTGATTCCTGGGTTAGGAGGATCCCCTGGAAAAGGGATAGGCTACCCATTCCAGTATTCATGGGCTTCCCTGGTGGCTCAGCTGGTAAAGAATCTGCCTGCAACTTGGGAGACCTGGGTTTGATCTCTGGGTTGGGAAGAGTCGCTGGAGGAAGGCATGGCAACCCACTCCAGTATTCTTGTCTGGAGAATCCCCATGGAGAGAGGAGCCTAGTGGGCTACAATCCATGGGGTTGCAAGGAGTAGGACATGACTGAGAGACTAAACACAGCACATGACACCTTAAAAACAGACTCAAAAGTTAGATAATAACTCAAGTTAATTTGGTGTTTATAAGAAAGCATTTCTTAGGGTTTTTTGATACATTAATGTACACTGTGAATGTGAAAAAGCAAAATATAATAATGCAGTATTTCCAAAATATATTTAGCCATGAAATTTTTAAAATAAAACAGAGTTCAGTAGATCCAACTGAAGAATTACAACTTGGTACAACCTCAATTTTTCTGTTTTATGATATATTCTATACTCAAGGTCCAATACTTTGGCCACCTTATATAAAGAGTTGACTGGGAAAGACCCTGATGCTGGGAAAGATTGAGGGCAGGAGAAGGGGGTGACAGAGAATGAGATGGTTGGATGGCATCACCAAATGAATGAATATGAGTTTCAACAAACTCTGGAAGATAGTGAAGGACAGGAAAGCCTGGCGTGCTACAGTCAGGGGGTCAAAAGAGTCAGATACAACTTAGCATCTGTGTTTTTAACAATCTGTATTTTTAGTTACTTGAGAACGGGCAGGTGCCTTCTAAAACTATTTTGATCCTAAGCACTTTGCCTATCACTAGGGGGTTGGAGATGGTGAATAGAGAAGAGATCTCCACCTGAAAATGATTAAAGATTCAAAGCAGAGAATTGAGACATGCAAGTAACCTGTAGTGTAGATGGGAGAGTTATGGAAGAACAGAGGTCAGTGAGGTGTCCATGTGTTAAGTCACTTCAGTCATGATCAGGGAGGTACACTGGTACTTTTGAAAAGTGTAAATCACAAGGAGGAGTAAATTTGGGAATTGAAGTTATATAGACCTTAAAATGGTATGGCAGCCACAGGGAGGAAATGTGGCCAGTTTGCAAAGCTGTAAGCAGTTCAATGGGACAAAGAACAAAAACATCCACGAGGAAGAATGAAATTCGTCCCCACAAAAGGATGCTTCTTTTTTGGTCCCAGGCTCCTCCCACATGTTCATTTGTCTTTTATTCTAAATGTATATAAGTTGGGTGTTGTGTTTAGGATCCATTTCCTGAAAAGCCATTTTAATTAGTGGAGATTCAGTAATCATGTTCAACTGATTGAAGGATGATGGAATAATTTAACAATGTCTTACTCAGTGATTCAGTGAAAAAAAATATATGAATTATGTACTGTTTACACAGAATCAAGTTGTCTAATCCCTTCCCCCATATTCTGTAAATGAAAAGGGTAAAATTGAGCCTGCTGAATGCCAGAAAAGTTTCCAAATAAATGAGCCAGGAAGGCAGAGAGAAGAGACACTTTTTGGAATATATATGGTTAGAATAGGGTTTATAAATCTCATCTGTCTATGCACCATGTGCAATGAACAGACACTGGACATACAGTCTGTCAATATCTCTGTCCTCTCACCACTAAGCCTATTCCAATCCTAGCTCAGGGAACCTTCTGTGGCCAATCAAGAGCTTATCTGAAGGAGTCAGGGGGTTCTAGAACTCCCATTCCAAGGGCGAAGGGAGAGTGCATTTGGATTTAGCAAAGAGTAACCTCGGGTTTGAAAAAGCTTTCTGTAATTTTCAGGGGGTGGGGAGTGGGGAGGATATTGTATTGGCTGGAGCTTGCAAGTTTAAAAACTCATGCCATTTTTTAGAATTACTTAGAACCTCACTTCTGGTGAACTGTGGATAAGAGTACTTTACACTGTTAATGTACAGGTGGTTTCTTTAGACACAGCACTGACCTTGAGATGACTGAAAATTTGGAGTAAAAGCCTTGATGCAGTTCATCAAATTGGATTCAAATGAAAAGTCTAATGTAGGGCTACTTGAAAATTACACAAAATCCTGTCCATGCTTGAATTCATGGATATTGAAGTAGTGGGCACACACTGGACTCAGCAAGCACCAGGGATGTTAGTGGGTAGAGGGTGAAAAAGAGAGTATTGTGCCTTCACTATATTTGTTTTTCTCCTTACTAGAGGATAGAGAGCGGATGGTTTGATGTCTGAAATAATGCAGGGTATTTCCTCAATTCAGAGATGATCATTTGCTCCTCTTTCAAATACGAACATCTTAAAAATTCTGGGTGAAATCTTACAATTTCTGTAAGCTATGAGAGGTCACAGAATGCTGGCAGTCATTGACTGGGCATGCACAGACTTGGGTGAAATTCCTTACGATGTAACTAGACCCCTTGACATGTCAGTCAAGAAGCTATTTAAGGATCATGTGAAGATGGAGTATATTGTTGGCTTTCCAACAAATGGTTATTGTCTAAAAACCTTACACTATCCCTTTCTAATAACGCACCAGAATTTAATGATTAGATATTAGCAACAAAGCAAAAATGTGGAAGACAATAATGGAGCACTGTTAATTAACACATTTAATGGCACAAAGAAGATATTTTGTAAAAAAAAAAAAAAAATGAATGTTGGTGAATCTGTGTCAAAGAGTGATTCCTTGAGACTGAAATAAAGCTGGAAAAAAGTGGACAAATTACACAATGAGCTAATTTTGCTATTGTTATCTGAAAGGTTTCAGGAAAAACTTGCTATCTAGAGAAGAAATGTGTCTAAAGTGTACAGTGTTTAATGCTTTTGATGAAAAAAATGGAAAATTCAGCTTTTTAGGGCTATTTCACTGGTAAATTTAAGTTGAATTGCTATTTCACTGTAGATTTGTTGAGAAACAATTTCATGCTCAGTAATTTCCTCAATGAATAGGCCAGCCATCTAGTATTTGTTGCATGTCTCTTAGAGTAGCTTGATCTGAATAATTAAGTCTTTGCATGATAGGAAAATAAAAACTTCTAAATCTATAGCTGACCCATGGGGACACTAATTTAAAATGTATTAACACATCCCAGCTTTAGTTAAGTGTTTACATGGATCTTAATTTTACTTTTCATTGCTGACTGTATCATTACCCATAGAAATTATTATATATCCATGGGGAAATTGCTACTCTTTTTCAGCCCTCAGTTTCCCTCATCTGTACAATAAGGAGGGAAAGAGTTAACTGGGCAATTTTAAGTCATTTTATGCTTTGGATACTTATGCTTTCCTTGTATTAAAATCGTTAACATTTTAGGCTGAGATAGGGTCATTGATAAGATCAGGGATTGACAGAGTGTGTTTATAGGTGCAGTGGAAAGGACATCAGAGCTTGATTTACGTGACCTTGGCCAGTTCACCAATTCTGGGCCAGTTTCCTCATTGGTAGGAGAAACCGTACAAAGGGTCCATGAAGCTCTGAGCCACTATGATTTTTTTTTTTAACATAAGTACAAGTACCCAAAGGGTGGTGGAAAGTTGGGAGATAGACCCTCAGGAATTTTGTCTCACTCTAGCAGAAAATAATTCTCAAGTCAAATCTCAACTTATTTTTTAAGCGAACTTCAATTGTGGGATGCACAGAAAGAGTGAAATTCCTTCCTGCAATTGGTATTCTCTGTTGTTCCTTCAGTGGCTGTCCTAATAGCCCTTTCCTACTGTCTGCAAAAATGAACTCATCTATTAGTAAATATATATCAAGTGCCTATTTTATGCAAGGTATAGTATTAGGAATTGGCTTTCCTAGCCTAGCGAAACACAATCTGATCAATTTATTCAAAATAAGATTAGGGACTCGTAGGAATCCTTGCAGGTTACTCTCTGTAGGGAAACAATTAGAAACACAGATGACCCTTCTGGTAGTCTGAACTCTGCTCCTTCCTGATTAACAATCTAATCAACAATATTAATTTAGTACTTAGTGTAGAGTTATGTCGGAGAAGGCAATGGCACCCCACTCCAATACTGTTGCCTGGAAAATCCCATGGACAGAGGAGCCTAGTAGCCTGCAGTCCCTGGGGTCGCTAAGAGTCGAGCACGGCTGAACGACTTCACTTTCACTTTTCACTTTCATACGTTGGAGAAGGAAATGGCAACCCACTCCAGTGTTCTTGCCTGGAGAATCCCAGGGACGGGGGAGCCTGGTGGGCTGCCGTCTATGGGGTCACATTGAGTCGGACACGAGGGTGCAAGTATTTGTAAAGGTAATAATAAACCGGGTCAGTTTTTGCTTCTTCAAGAGTGATCATATATTCGTGTTTTTCAGTTCTTCTTGTGGGGCCATTTAGGGGCACTAAAGTGTTATTAAATTCCCAGGATATTTAAAGCCAACAAATAAAATGATTTTTTAAAAAATACAGCACACAAACTTTCTATTGTTTTCAGAACAAAGAGATATTTACAAACTTTCAAATGGTTGTCATTTTGGTACTTTTAATTTCTTTTCCAACCCTATAAATATTCTAAGTTATATAACCACATAAATACTGATATTTCTACTTCTACTTTTGAGCTTAATCACTTAGTATTCATGTGGCACATAGGATTTGTAAATCAATTCATAATAATTAATTTGTTAAAGAAAAACACACATGGATATTTTGGTATTCAAATTATATTGAACCCTGGTATTTCCTTTAAATATGTATAAATATATATATCTATAACTCCTAATATTTTCAAAATGTTTTCTATGAAAACTGCAATTTTTTTTTCAAACTGACTTTCCATTTCTGTATTCCTAAACTCTCTCATTCTGGTATTCCAATTTTGGTGCATTTTGGCAAATAAAATATAATTTTTCTGTTGTTCACTCAGTCGTGTCCATCTCTCTGTGACTCCATGGATTGCAGCACACCAGGCTTCTCTGTCCTTCACTATCTCCCAGAGCTTGCTCAAACTCATGTTCATTGAGTTGGTGATGCTATCCAACCATCTCATCCTCTGTCTCCCCCTTCTCCTCTTGCCTTCAATTTTTCCCAGCATCAGGGTCTTTTCCAGTAAGTCCGTTCTTTGTACCAGGTGGCCAAAGTATTAGAGTTTCAGCTTCAGCATCAGTCCTTCCAGTGACTATTTAAGACTGATTTCCTTTAGGATTGACTGGCTTGATCTTCTTGCTATCCAAGGGACTTTCAATAGTCTTTTCCAGCACCACAGTTTGAAGGTATCAATTCTTCACTGCTCAGCCTTCTTTATGGTCCAACTCACATTCATACATGACTATTAGAAAAACCATAGTTTTACTACACTGACTTTTGTCAGCAAAGTAATGTCTTTGCTTTTTAATATGCTGTCTAGGTTTGTCATAGCTTTTCTTCCAAGGAGCAAGCATCTTTTAATTTCATGGCTGCAATTACTGTCTGCAGTGATCCTACTTTTTAAATTTCTTACTATCATGGAGATTCATCTAAAGGCTTTTTGATATAACCATCCACCAAGGGTAGGCATTTAAGAAGTCTCTCTTGAACAAATAAAGAATAAGTGCATTGTTTTTCCTAATGCTTTACTTCATTTTTACAACTTAATATTCCTATAGGTTCTCTTTCCACATCTCTGAACCAAGCATTCCTGATCAGTAATAATATTACATCTCCATCTGTATCTGCCTCCTTCATCCTTTTCCTTTTCTTTAAATACAGATATCAGGGTAACTATTGTAAATCTCATAAAATTAAGTCAGTGATATTACAAATCTAATAATTAGAGAGCTTACTTAAAGCAAAAGAAGATAAATATCATTTTATATTCGTTGTGTAACATATAATAGAACATGTACATAAAAAAATGTTCATTAAAAGATAAAAATCATTTAAAATAAAGCATGACCTAGTTATATATTTCAAAATAAAACTGGGAAATCTGATCCACCACCTAAAAATGGTTTGAGAGAGAGAAAAAAGGGAACAAGAACCTGAAATAATAACATTAAAAATCATAAAGAAAATATGACTACCAATTCATAAGCTCTTTGAAAAATTTTAAGTAAATACTGAATTATATTTTATAATCTAGAAAATCTAGAGGCTATATTGCAATAGAAGATAGAAACCTGAATGGATAAATACAGGGATGTCATAGAGATAGTTTCAGCACACTCCATCAAAAGAACCCAGTTTGTTTTACCAGAGATACACAACACATAGTATTAAGGATGACCTGGTTTTTGTATTATTTAAAATTATAGTAACTGAGTAAAATTCAGAAAGAGTTTTAGTCAAAGCTTAGAAAAATCATATGAACACTAATATATGAGTCCCTTTTCAGAAAAATAAGTCTTACAGACCACATGTTGAGTCACATATTACTTATATATGTACAAGTTAAAAGTAGGCTGAAAAGTGAAAGTGAAATCCTTCAGTCATGCCTGACTCTTTGTGATCCCATGGACTGTAGCCTACCAGGCTCCTCTGTCCATGGAATTTTCCAGGTAAGAGTACTGCAGGGGGTCGCCATTTCCTTCTCCAGGGGATCTTCCTGACCCAGGGATTGAACCCAGGTCTCCCACACTGCAGGCAGATACTTTACCATCTGAGTCACCAATTCCATATTAGTTTTAGCTTTTTTTACCTTAAACTCTAAAAAAATACACATAAAATAAATGCATACCTACAAAAAATGAAAGATTATAGAATGTATTCCCAGTTACCCAATTTCAACTATTACATTAAGGTAAATAAGTGGCATAGGACTTGATAGAGGAAAGGCCTATTTTTCTGGTTTTTAGACATTAAGCTTAATAAAACCAATAATGAGTATGTCTGTTCACATACATATTTGTTTTTAATTACTAAAAAGTTCAAGGTTCGGTTTACTAGTTACAAATCATCAGAATTAACAATTTTTCAAAAATTGCTAATGAGCAATCTCACACTCTTCAAACATCAATTTTAATCAGGTGCCATACAACAAGTCTGTAGATATGCCAAATTCACTTGAAAATAAATTAGCATTGTGGTACTTTGAAAGCAGGCATTAAATGGCTATTTTATCTTTTATTGCTGGAATAGAAGTAGATAAAATCTTCATTACTTATTTATAACTTCATTTACTTTTATAAATTAATAGTTTGAGGCAAAGACTATATCTGCACTTCTCATTTTTGGCTGCACTTTAGAAATATTTATAAAAAAACACACACACACACACACACACCAAAACTGATGTCCTAGCCCCAACTTTATGGATTCTGATTTAATCTAGAGTCAGGCCCAAGATTGTATAGCAAGTGCTGCGGGCTTCCTAATCACACAATGTATATACATGCAACTTTAAGATATCAGTAACTGTCATGGCTAAATTCTTCTGGGTGTGATATGCCCATATTAATATGTTCTTTAAGAATGACCCAGTTCTTCACCTTTTTCTATCCCTTGTTGCCTGTACACCTTGTCATTTTTCAATCCAACCTTGGTGAGAAGGCCATCTTAAGCACAAAAGCAAAGTAGGACATTGGACTTGATAAAAGTTCTCAGTTGTAGGGTGCTGATTCACACAACCCACATAACATTATGCTTCAGTTCAGTTCAATTGATGTATATACTTTTAGAATGCTATCAAAGTAGGACGCTATATGTAAGTATCTTACAATGAAACTAAATCTATAGAATATTGGTGTCCTTGGGTTTCAGCTTGTGAAACACAGTTAGAAATCAATGTAACATATAAATACATACGCAAATATTCTAGATAACTAACTGAATCCAACTATACTTTAAAAATGTGACATATTATGATTAATAAGGATTTTTTCACAAAGAAGGTAAATATCACTCAGACACAACTGAGCGACTTCACTTCACTTCACTTCACTTCATAGAAAAAGCAAAGGAATTCCAGAAAAACATCTATCTCAGTTTTACTAACTATGCTAAAGCCTTTGACTGTGTGGATCATCACTGTCAGTTCAGTTCAGTTCAGTCACTCAGTCAAGTCCTACTCTTTGCAACCCCATGGACTGCAGCATACCAGGCCTCCCTGTCCATCACCAACTCCCAGAGTTTACTCAAACTCATGTCCATTGAGTCGGTGATGCCATCCAACCATCTCATCCTCTGTTGTCCCCTTCTCCTCCTGTATCCAATCTTTCCCAGCATCAGGGTCTTTTCAAATGAGTCAGCTCTTTGCATCAGATGGCCAAAGTATTGGAGTTTCAGCTTCAACATCAGTCCTTCCAATGAATATTCAGGACTGATTTCCTTTAGGATAGACTGGTTGGATCTCCTTGCAGTCCAAGGGACTCTCAAGAGTCTTCTCCAACACTACAGTGTGGAATGCTCTTAAAGAGATGGGAATATAAGACCATCTTTCTTGTCTCCTTAGAAAACTGTATGCAAGTCAAGGAGCAACAGTTAGAACCCTGTATGAAACAACTGACTGGTTCAGGATTGAGAAAGGAGTACAACAGGGCTGTATGTTATCACCCTGTTTAACTTATATGTTGAGCATATAATGAGAAATGCTGTGCTGGATAAGTTACAAGGTGGAATCAAGATAGGTGGGAGAAACATCAACAACCTTAGATATGTGGATGACACCACTCTAATGGCAGAAAGAGAAAAGGAACTAAATAAACTCTTGATAAGGGTGAAGGAGGAGAGTAAAAAAGCTGGAATAAAACTAAATACAATTTTAAAAACTAAGATCATAGCATCCAGCCCCATAATTTCATGGAAAATAGAAGGGAAAAAGGTGGAGGTAGTTACAGATTTCCTCTTCTTGGGCCCTAAAATCACTGCAGATGGCGACTGCAACCATGAAATCAGAAGGCAATTGCTTCTTGGCAGGAAAGCTATGACAAACCTAGAGAGTGTGTTGAAAAACAGACATCACTGTGCCAACAAAGTCCCTATAATCAAGGTGGTCTTCCCAGTGGTCATGTACAGCTGTGAGAGCTGGACCATAAAAATGGCAGAGCATCAAAGAATTGATGCCTTCAAACTGTGGTGCTGAAGAAGACTCCTGAGAATCCCTTGGACAGAAAGGAGATCAAAACTATCAATCTTAAAAGAAATCAACCCTGAGTATTCATTGAAAGGACTGATGCTGAAGCTCCAGTATTTCGGTCACCTTGTGTGAATAGTTGACTCATTGAAAAAGTCCCTGTTGCTGGGAAAGATCGAAGGCAGAAGGAGAAGAGGGCATCAGAGGATGAGATGGCTGGATGACATCACTGATGCAATGGACATGAACTTGAAAAACTCTGGGAAATGGTGAGGGACAGGGAGGCCTGGTGTGCTGCAGTCCATGGGGTCTCAAAGAGTCTGACCAGATGACTGAACCACAACAGCAAATATAAGCTATTGTTAGCAAATCTGCTGCTGCTGCTGCTAAGTTGCTTCAGTCGTGTCCAACTCTATGCGATCCCATAGACAGCAGCCCACCAGGCTCCCCTGTCCCTGGGATTCTCCAGGCAAGAACACTGGAGTGGGTTGCCATTTCCTTCTCCAATGTTTGAAAGTGAAAAGTGAAAGTGAAGTCACTCAGTCGTGTCCGACTCTTCACAATCCCATGGACTGCAGTCCACCAGGCTCCTCCATCCATGGGATTCTCCAGGCAAGAGTACTAGAGTGGGGTGCCATTGCCTTAAGACAACCCAAATAATGTTTAAAATATTTTGATGAAATTCACCAATTTTTAGTAACTAGGAGCAGAAAAACACTATTAACTTAATAATGTCTTGCTTAAATCTAGAGCAAACCTATTTAATGGAAAAAAATCACTGGATTTTTAAAATCAAGGACAAAAGATTTTTTTGCCCAAAACTACTATTATTCAACAACAATAATCTTGTCAATGAAACAAAAGGATATGTGAGACAATATAGTATTTTTAGAAAGTAGCAACAGGTATATTCTATAAGTAATACTAACTACTGCACTAGAAAATCTAAGGGCTTCCCAGGTGGCTTAATGGTAGACTATACCTGCCAATGCAGGAGACACAGGTTTGACCCTAGGTGGGGAAGATCCCCTGGAGGAGGAAATGGCAATCCAAATCAATATTCTTGCCTGGAAAATTCCATGGACAGAGGAGCCTGGTGGGCTCCAGTCCATAGGGTCGTAAAGAGTTGGGCATGAATGAGCACACACACTCCTTCAGAAAAGGATCATTGGAAAAATTCTGTGAGTAATGAAGAAGTTTATTTTGGTAAGCTCCCCAAAGGCTTCCCTGGTAACTCAGCTGGTAAGGAATCTGCCTGCAATTCAGGAGACCCCAGTTCGATTTCTGAGTCGGGAAAATCCTCTGGAGAAGGAATAGGCTACCCATGCAGTATTCTTGGGCCTGCCTGGTGGCTCAGTCTGTAAAGAATCCTCTTGCAATGCAGGAGACCTGGATTCGATTCCTGGTTTGGGAAGATTCCCTGGAGGCAGGCACAGCAACCCACTCCAGTATTATTTCCTAGAGAATCCCCATGGACAGAAGAGCCTGGCAACCCCTGTAGTCCACAGGGTTGGAAAGAGTTGGACACAACTGAGTGACTAAGCATAGCACACTCAGACTTAAAAGTAAAACATGAAAAATGAATAGCCTTTCCTTTATGCCAGTAATAACAAATCAAGGAGCATAATGGAAAAATGAGTTCTTATTCACAGTAAAATAAGACATATGCAATAACTAGACATCAGCCAAAAAAACATTCAAGGTGTTCAAAAGAAATCAATAAATTTTCATCCTGGTTTCTAGCTAAGATAAAGTAATTGGAACTGTATTTACCCAATTGTCTTAGCCAAATAATGAAAACTGGAGCAGGGCGGAAACTAGACAAAGATTTTCAAGTATTGGAAAACAGGCAGTACAGGACACCTCCCCAGGTGAGGAACAACAAATGAAGTAAGACGTATAACTGCACCTCAGCTTACACCTAGAGAGGGTTTCTAGGCTGAAGTGCAGGGAAGAGGAATGTGGGCAGGGGCTGTTGGCCTCCCTGAATTCAGTACTGATGTTGGGTTTCCAAGTAGGTCAATAGAGTAAGACTAATCATAAGAAAGAGTACCAGGCAGGAGATAGAGGCAAAGAGAGAGATACACAAAGAGAGAGAGAGAACAAATCATATTCTGAGATATACAGATGCCCCACCTCCCGCTTATAAGTCTTCAGGTAAGTACCGATCAGAGCATGTATCTGAAGCAACTGCTCAAGGCTTGGGAAAGTACAATCAGTTAAAAGATGGCAAAAAAATTTATAGTGCTCACAAAGGGATAGGAATAACTGGTGTTCCAACCAGCCAAATTATCAAATTCTCATAACACAGTGGGCATTGGGTAGAATACTCAGAAGAATATGCCTCATAGGAAGATATAATAAGTTCAAGACTTATTATATCTTAATATAATCTCATATATATGCTTAATATAATATCATATATATATGCTTAATATAATCCTCATATGAAGATATAATAAATTCAAGAATATAGGTTGCTCTGGTGCCACTTTAAAAGCAAATCTCATAAGTCATTTTTCAAATAGCTTGACTATATTCCAGAATAAACCTCAAAATATTTGAATAAGTGCATAAATAGCCAGATCCAACAATGTAAACTTCATAATACTATCTAGAAAAAAAATAACAGGAATGAAAAGAAGCAGGAGAATACAAGCCATAATGAGGAGAAAAATATATCAATCAAAACTAACCCAGAAATAACACAGATGATAAAATTAATGGGGAAGTGCATTAAAATAGTTACATAACTATATACTGTATATAAAAGAAGGTAAAGGACTATATGGTGATGGACAGGAAGGCCTGGGAGAAGGCAATGGCAACCCACTTCAGTAGTCTTGCCTGGAAAATCCCATGGACAGAGGAGCCTGGTAGGCTGTAGTCATGGGGTCGCTAAGAGTCGGATACAACTGAGCAACTTCACTTTCACTTTTCACTTTCATGCACTGGAGAAGGAAATGGCAATCCACTCCAGTGTTCTTGCCTGGAGAATCCCAGGGACAGGAAGCCTGGTGGGCTGCTGTCTATGTGGTCACACAGAGTTGGACATGACTGAAGCGACTTAGCAGCAGCAACAGCAGTGAGGCCTGGCATGCTATAGTACATGGGGTCGCAAAGACTCAGACACAACTGAGCAACTGAACTGAACTGAAAGGACTATATAAATATATGAACATATAACAGAAAGACCAAGTTGAACTTCTACAGATGAAAATACATTTCGGAAACGACAAGTACATTGGAATAAGTGAAAAGCAAAGAAGAAAAAGACTGAAGAAGAAAAGATGAATTTGTACATAGCAATAGGAATGACCCAAACTAAAACACACAGAATAAAAAGACACTTAAAGTGTACAAGACATCAATAAAGTGTGGGGCAATTTCAAGCATCCCAAACTATATAATTGATATCCAAGAGGGAGAGAATAGGAAGGGTTAGGAAAGAAAATTTAATTCCAAAAGTTTTCCAAAACTGATAGAAAATATAAACCCACAGAATCAGGAAGCTTAAGAAACTCTAAGCAAAAGAAAACTATGAACATTATAATCTATTTTCTTTAAACCAGTATTGAAGAGAAAATCTTAATCCGATCCAGAGAAGAAAAGATACATATGTACTAAAGAACAAAGACGCAAATGACAACAGACTTCTCATTGGAAACAATGCCAACCAGAAGACAGTGAGAACAATTTAAAGTTCTGCTGGAAAAAGAAACTAAGAAACCCTCTGAACCTAGAATTCTAAGACTTCTATACCAGATACGCAAACGCTGAAAGAATTTAATAGATTTCACTACATGCGTGCTAAGTCCCTTCAGTTGTGTCTGACTTTTTGTGACCCCATAGACTGTTTTTAGCCCTCCAGGCTCCTCGGTCCATGTAATTTTCCAGGCAAGAATATTGGAGCAGGTTGACATTTCTTCCTCCAGGGGATCTTCTCAACCCAGGGATCGAAGCTGTATCTCTTATGTCTCCTGCATTGGCAGACAGGTGCTTGTAGCTCGTGCCACAAGGAGATTTCACTACAAGAAATATTAAAGGAAATCCTTAAGGCAAAAGAAAAGAGATCTCAGATAGAAATCTGGATCCATATTAAGGCATAAAGATCACCAGAAATGGTAAATATGTAACTAAACATATCACTTTTCTCTTTATTTTTAAACATTAAATGTCTAAAGCAAAAATAGTAACACTGCACTGTTTCATAATAAATAAAAAAGAAAATGGAACCTAGAGTTCTGGTCTCAGAGAAGATGACATAAACTTATTTTTCCCTGTCGTCTGCTCAGCCCCTTCAAGTGGCCCACTACAGCTACACCAGCAGAGCAACAACTTTCCAGCAAAGAACAGCATTCCCTAAAATTCCTCAAAGTGGGAGTAGTAAAGAATCAGTCTGCAATGCAGGAGACTTGGGTTCAATCTCTGGGTTGGGAAGATCCCCTGGAGGAGGGCATGGCAACCCACTCCAGTATTCTTGCCTGGAGAACCCCCAAGGACAGAGGAGCCTGGCGGGCTGCAGTCCATGGGGTCACAGAGTCGGACAGGACTGAGTTGACTAAGCACACATATCTGCATGGTAAACAGCAGACACCCCTGTCTCGCTTCCTTACACATTGTGGCAGAAGGAGACAGAAGACTGACATCTCCTGGCCCTCTACCTAACAGCAGAGAATGACCTGAGCTCCCCACCCCTAAAAGGAAAAAAGAGACCCAAGTAAGCACCTTCTGTCCCCGCAGTTGACACCAGCAGGGATCCAGTACAAATTTCATTAGCACTAGGCAGGCTGACACAAGAAAGCAGCCACTGAAACACAGGTGAGGCATCTCCTACCCCTCACCAGGCAGCACCAGGCACAGGTAAGTGTACTTCAGCTCTATGGGCAGCATCAGCTGGGATCAAGCAGAATCCCCAGAGGCAGCAGGAGAACAAAGAAGACCATGATAACACAGGAAGAGTTCAAAACCAAATTGTCATTGAAACTATGGAACACAAAAGTGGGACACCATATCTGCCAAAACTAAACAGAATTCCTGCTTGCTAAAAGAGAAGATTTAAGATTTAGAATCTCCTAGATGGTGATTTCAGCCATGATTAATTAAAAGACACTTACTCCTTGGAAGAAAAGTTATGAGCAACCTAGATAGCATATTCAAAAGCAGAGATATTACTTTGCTGACTAAGGTCCATCTAGTCAAGGCTATGGTTTTTCCAGTAGTCATGTATGGATGTGAGAGTTGGACTGTGAAGAAGGCTGAGCCCTGAAGAATTGATGCTTTTGAACTGTGGTACTGGAGAAGACTCTTGAGAGTCCCTTGGACCACAAGGAGATCCAACCAGTCCATTCTGAGGGAGATCAGCCCTGGGATTTCTTTGGAAGGAATGATGCTAAAGCTGAAACTCCAGTACTTTGGCCACCTCATGCAAAGAGTTAATTCATTGGAAAAGACTTTGATGTTGGGAGGGATTGGGGTAGGAGGAGAAGGGGACGACCGAGGATGAGATGGCTGGATAGCATCACTGACTTGATGGACGTGAGTCTGAGTGAACTCCGGGAGTTGGTGATAGACAGGGAAGCCTGGCGTGCTGCGATTCATGGGGTCGCAAAGAGTCGGACACAACTGAGCAACTGAACTGAACTGAACTGAACATAAAATGATACCACCCTTATGGCAGAAAGTGAAGAGGAACTAAAAAGCCTCTTGATGAAAGTGAAAGAGGAGAGTGAAAAAGTTGGCTTAAAGCTCAACATTCAGAAAACGAAGATCATGGCATCCGGTCCCAACACTTCATGGGAAGCAGATGGGGAAACAGTGGAAACAGTGTCAGACTTTATTTTTTCGGGCTCCAAAATCACTGCAGATGGTGATTGCAGCCATGAAATTGAAAGATGCTTACTCCTTGGAAGAAGAGTTATGACCAACCTAGACAGCATATTAAAAAGCAGAGACATTACTTTGCCAACAAAGGTCCATCTAATCAAGGCTATGGTTTTTCCTGTAGGCATGTATGGATGTGAGAGTTGGACTGTGAAGAAGGCTGAGCGCCGAAGAATTGATGCTTTTGAACTGTGGTGTTGGAGAAGACTCGAGAGTCCCTTGGACTGCAAGGAGATCCAACCAGTCCATTCTGAAGGAGATCAGCCCTGGGATTTCATTGGAAGGAATGATGCTAAAGCTGAAAATCCAGTACTTTGGCCACCTCATGGGAAGTGTTGACTCATTGGAAAGACTCTGATGATGGGAGGGATTGAGGGCAGGAGGAGAAGGGGACGACCGAGGATGAGATGGCTGGATGGCATCACTGACTCGATGGACGTGAGTCTGAGTGAACTCCGGGAGTTGGTGATGGACAGGGAGGCCTGGCGTGCTGCGATTCATGGGGTCGCAAAGAGTCGGACATGACTGAGTGACTTAAGTGAACTGAACTGAACATAAATCTAAAATGTTCAGGATTCTACCAAAATATAATCAAATCATAACCATAACCTAAATGAGAAAAGTATATTCTGACTGTAATGGAAGCAAATTAGAAATCAATAGCATACTACTTGGAAAATCCATCAAATACAGGAACTAAATCAAATATCTCTATATATCCTTCGAGTCAAAAAGGAAATTAAAATAGACAATATTTTGAACTGAATGAACTTGAAAACACAATATATCAAAATTTATGAGATGCAAGTATAATAGCAATTAGAGAAAATTTTATAACACTAATTGCCTATTGTATAAACTAGGCAGAGAAATGAGCTAATCTTCTGTCTCAAGAAATTAGGGAAAAAAAGAATCACAAAGTAAACAACATAAAGATAAATTAGAAGGTAAGAGCAAAAATTAATTAAAACAGAGACAAATAAAGAAACCAAAAGCTATGTCTTTGAGAAAAATCAATACAATAGATAAACGTACAGCCAGACTTATGAGGAATGGAAAAAAAGCAATACAAATTACCAATATGAACATAAAGAAGAGGGGGGATATTACTAAAGAGTCTTATGATGTAGAAAGTATAATAAAACAATATTATAAATAACCTAACAGCTGTAAAATGGACAAGTTGCCTGCTAAGTCACTTTAGTCCTGTCTGACTCTACAACCCCATGGACTATAGCCCTCCAGGCTCTTCCGCTCATGGGATTCTGATTCTCCAGGCAAGAATACTGGAGTGGGTTGCCATTTCCTCCTCCAGAGGACCTTCCCAACCCAGGGATCAAACCTATGTCCCTTGTGGCTTCTGCATTGCAGACAGATCCTTAACTGCTGAGCCACTAGGGAAGCCCTCAACTTAGACGAAATGGACAAGTTCACTGAAAGATATAAACTACTGAAACTCAATCAAGTAGAAATAAACTAATAGCCATATATCTATTAAATAAATTGAATTAGTAACTAAAAATCTTTCCACAATAAAAACACTGGCACAGATGGTGCCACTGGTGAATTACAACAAATATTTAAGGAGAAATAATGACAATCCAGATAAATTATTCTCAAAATTAGATTTTAAAACATTTTCCACTTCATTTAATGAGACCAGAATTATCCTGATACTACAAAGATATAACAAAACTTAATACCAGTGTCTCTCATTAATTCAGACTCAGTAATTTTCTTTTGAAATCTAGCAAATCAATTCTAAAAGTATACAAAAATTATACTCCAATAAAAATTTTAAAATGAAAGTCAACTGATCAGAAACCTTAAAAACTATAGTACATCATGACTAAGCAAGATATTATCCTGGAAAGGCAAGTTTGTTTTAATACACAATTCATCTTTATCACCAAAATAAAGAAATGTCATATGATCATCTCAATAGATTCAGAAAAATAATTTAGTAAAATCCAACATTCATTTCTGATAAAAATTCTCAGAAAACTAGGAATTAAAAGATCCTTTCTCAATTTGGCTTCCCTGGTGGCTCAGATGGTAAAGCATCTGCCTAAAATGTGGGAGACCCAGGTTCAATCCCTGGGTCAGGAAGATCCTCTGGAGAAGGAAATGGCAACCCACTCCAGTACTCTTGCCTGGAGAATCCCATGGACAGAGGAGCTTGGTAGGTCATAGTCCATGGGGTCACAAAGAATTGGACACGACTGAGCTACTTCACTTTCTTTCTTTCTTCTTTCTTTCTCAACTTGATAAAAGACATCTACAAAAAATAGTCTACAGCTGACATTATAATGTTCAAAGACTGAATATTTTCTCCCATAATCAGGAACAAGGCATAATAGAGTAATAGAGCTTCAGAGAAGGCTGAATTCTAAGACCTGTCAAGTCCCTGATACCAATATCAGGACCCTGAAAGCATTAGAAGATGAAGTTCAGAGCTTTTAACTCCAGGATTACCCTCAATCTGCAGGGTCTTCTGAAGTGTTTCCCTTTTTTTGTTTACAAAACAAAAAGTAAATGGATTATAATGTCTTCTTAAAAGACAGTAGCTTCTCTTTCCTTGAAGAATAAAGAGAGGCTTTATTTAGACCAGGCACTTTATAAGCCATCACTGATGGTGAGTGCACGCTCAAGTCAGTTCAGTTAAGTCCGATTCTTTGCGACCCCATAGACTTTAGCCCACCAGGCTCCTCTGTCCGTGGAATTTTTCAGGAAGAATACTGGAATGAGTTGCCATTTCCTCCTCCAGGGGATCTTCCTGACTCAGGGAATGAACTTGTGTCTCTTGAGTCTCCTTCACTGGCAGGATTCTTTACCAGAAATCCCTCACTGACAACAGAAGACAGCAAAATTCTCAGAGAAGTGACCATTCTACAGTATGTGCCGTCTTTCTTGGGTATCCACAGGGCATTGGTTCTAGGACCCTGCTGCTGCTGCTGCTGCTGCTAAGTCGCTTCAGTCGTGTCTGACTCTGTGCAACACCAGAAACGGCAGCCCACCAGGCTCCTCCGTCCCTGGGATTCTCCAGGCAAGAACAAACACTGGAGTGGGTTGCCATTGAATACCAAAAGCCCCTTATATAAAATAGCACAGCATTTGCATATAACCTAACTGCATCCTCTCCTCTATTTAAAGTCACCTCGAGGTTATTTATAATACCTAATAAGATGTAAATACTGTGTAAATAGTTGTTAATACAATGTAAATGCTTTGTCAATAGTTTCAAGTGTGTGTCAAATCTAAGTTTAGTTTTTTGAAACTTTCTGAATTTTGTTTTCCTAGTATTTTTGATCAGTGGTTGGCTGGATCAACAGACGCAGAAACCATGGATACAAAGAGCCAACCGTATACTAGACCAGCTGATGATATTCTGTGAGAAAATTCAGAAGATGCATTATTTACCAAAGTAATAATGATTGTGTTAATGAGAGGAGCATCAGAATACTGAGAACCTCACTGATAGAAGAGCTGCTGATATGATATTTTGTCACAGAACTGGGTACCCCGGGAGCAATAAAGCATGATAAAATCCCCAAATAAAAGAGGCCAGGTAGGAGTGCCTCGGGTTTCCCTGGCACTCAGTGGTAAAGAACCTGCCTGTTGATGGAGGAGACGAATTTGATTCCTAGGACAGGAAGAGTCCCTGGAGTAGAAAAATGGCAATGCACTCCCGTATTCTTGCCTGGGAAATCCCATGGACAGAGGAGCCTGGCACGCTACAGTCCATGCGGTAGCAAAAGAGTTGGACATGACTCAGTGACCAAACAGCAAAGCAGTGCCTTACCATCTAAATCAAGTGGTTACAGTGACCTCGACACTCACCAAGATCAGTGGCACAGATGTCCAACCTACAGAGAGCTATGGAGATGGTTAGAGAATATAATCTACCTAGAGGCAACCTGGATGACCATTCAAGAAGGGCACTGCTTAATTTATACAATCAAATGAAGTCACAATGGAAAACTTAAGGCTGAGGGTAGACACATCAAGTCAAAGTATATGATCTTTTAACCCGTATCCAGACCTGAGCCATTTTTCATACTTAGAACCCATAGAATTGAAGAAGAGGACATTTTTTAAAGACTCAGAAGTAGTGCTACAAGTTAATGCAGTAATGATTTCTGATACCTCTTTGGTCACTTCTCAGATGAACATATAGTAGACTAATATTCAGACACATGGATTAGACACATGATCTGAATGGAGATCAGTACCCATGACCTCCGGTTAGAGTGGGAGCATATGGGATGCAGGTAATGAAGTTCTGGCCAGGTCTGACTCACAATGGATTCACTGCGCCCACACACAAACTCGGTGATCATTTTCTTGGTCTTTAAATGTATTTTTGGAATGGAAATACTTGTAGTTGTCAGAATCCTAAGATGGTACATAGTGCCAACAGTGCATATGCGTCGATGCCACAACTATAGTGAGAACGCATTGTAGGGCGCAGGGAGCTCTACTCAGTGCACTGCAGTGACCTGAACGGAGAGGAGACCCAAAAGAGAGGGAATGCATGTATGTGCACGGCTGGTTCATCTCACTGTGCAGTAGAAACTGACAGGACTGCCCCTGGCTCAGTGGCAAAGAATCCACCTGCCAGCGCGAGAGACACCAGAGACACAAATTCTATCCCTGGGTTGGGAAGATCCCCTAAGAGAAGGAAACGGCAACCCACTCCAGTATTCTTGCCGGGAAACTTTCACGGACAGAGGAGCCTACACAATACTGTAAAGCAGCTATACTCCAATCAAAATTAATTAAAAAAAATAATCTTAGGGTTAGGGTTAAGGGTGATTTGGGAGAATGGCACTGAAACATGTATACTATCATGTAAGAAACGAATCGCCAGTCTATGCTCGATACAGGATACAGGATGCTTCGGGCTGGTACACGGGGATGATCCAGAGAGATTATATGGGGTGAGAGGTGGGAGGGGGGTTCAGGATTGGGAACTCATGTACACCCGTGGATGATTCATGTCAATGTATGGCAAAACCAATACAGTATTGTAAAGCAAAATAAAGAGTAAAAATAAAAATTTAAAAAATAATAATAATCTTAATAATGGTTTCTAGACAGGGTAAGAAGTATTGTATTGGGTAGACTAAATGAATACTTTTGATATGTAGCACCGCCCGCCCACCCACCCACCAAAAAAGACAATAATTCAAAAATAATAGTGTTCCTGAACCAGTTTCGTCATGCTGGATCCACAGCAAGCGAAAACGCGGCGACTCCGAGGTTTGTAGCCAAGAATATGTTTATCCACAGGCTGCCAAGTATAGGGAGTGGAGAACAACCTCAAACCTGCCTCCCAGAAGGCAAGGGGCTTGGAAGAAGCAGGGCAGTCTGAAGCACGGAGCATGGGGAAAGGTGATTGGGAACAGGTGCGGTAATTGTTCTGCGCAGGCGTAACTAATCTACAGGCATCCGCCTATTCAAAAGGTCACCCAGAGGACGCATGCCCAGTTGAAGGGTCAGAGGTCCTAGTCAGTCTCAAGCAATTTAGCTTGAACCAGAGGCGGCTGACTCCAGGTTCATAGAAAACAACTTGGCAAACATCTATTGTTTAGGTTACCTGCCCCTCAGAAATGCAGATCTTAAAATAACCTTATTCCTAAAGGGAGGTGAAACAGATTTGTCTAATCATTATGCATGGTTTCAATAGGTGAAATGGCACATATCGTGCCACACTCAAAGACATAAGGAAGGAAGGAAATTAGTCCCTGTCATATCTTCATTTAATTCACCACTATGGCTCTCAAAATGCAGGATGGGTCATAAGATGGGAAAGGATGTTACTGTAGAATTAATCAAGTCCAATGTGGTGATCATCCCCTCCTGCACCAGAGAAATACATACTGCTCAAAAGGTACAAGGCATGCTGCTTGGCCCTGACAGACACTGAGCTTTTGAACATGAGACATCAAATGATGACAGGGCCACAGCTGTCCATCATGAAATGAATCCTTTCAGACCAACCAAGTCATAAGCTTAACTGGCCAAGAAGCACTCTATTATAATACGGAGGTGGTGTACATTTCCCAGAAATCTACCAAAAGAAAAGTCCTAAAATTAATAAGGTCACAGGATATGAAATAAACGTACAAAAATAATTTGCTTCTATATACTAACAATGAACATATGAAAAAAATTTGAACCAGTTTACAAAACTGAAAACAACTAAAATGACCCTTAGTTCAGTTAAGTTCAGTTGCTCAGATGTGTCTGACTCTGCAACACCATGAATTGCAGCACGCCAGGCCTCCCTGTCCATCACCAACTCTCGGAGTTAACCCAAACTCATGTCCATCGAGTCGGTGATACCATCCAGCCAACTCATCCTGTCATCCCCTTCTCCTTCTGCCCCCAACCCCTCCCAGCATCAGAGTCTTTTCCAATGAGTCAGCTATTCACATGAGATGGCCAAAGTACTGGAGCTTCAGCTTTAGCATCAGTCCTTCCAAAGAACACTCAGGACTGATCTCCTTCAGAATGGACTGGTTGGATCTCTTTGCACTCCAAGGGACTCTCAAGAGTCTTCTCCAACACCACAGTTCCAAAGCATCAATTCTTCTGCACTCAACTTTCTTCACAGTCCAACTTTCACATCCATACATGACCACTGGAAAAACCGTAGCCTTGACTAGAAGGACCTTAGTTGGCAAAGTAATGTCTCTGCTTTTGAATATGCTATCTAGGTTAGTCATATCTTTCCTTCCAAGGAGTAAGCATCTTTTAATTTCAAGGCTGCAGTCACCATCTGCAGTGATTTTGAAGCCCCCCAAAATAAAGTCTGACACTGTTTCCACTGTTTCCCCATCTATTTCCCAGGAAGTGATGGGACCAGATGCCATGATCTTAGTTTTCTGTATGTTGAGCTTTAAGCCAACTTTCTCACTCTCCTCTTTCACTTTCATCAAGAGGCTTTTTAGTTCCTCTTCACTTTCTGCCATAAGGGTGGTATCATCTGCATATCTGAGGTTATTGATATTTCTTCTGGCAATCTTGATTCCAGCTTGTGCTTCTTCCAGCCCAGTGTTTCTCATGATGTACTCTGCATATAGGTTAAATAAACAGGGTCACAATATACACCCTTGTAGTACTCCTTTTCCTAAACTATAAAACCTGATTATAAAGGAGCAGAGTGAGGGAGGTCATTGTGATTGTAGAAGAGTTATATGTCTTGATTGCAGTGGTGGTTACACAAATGTACATGTGATAAAATGACACTTGTATTACACCAATGTCAATTTCATGGTTTAGATACTGTGCTATAATTAGGTAAGATGTAACCATGGGGAAAAACTAGGTGAAGAGTTGGGGCTTACTACTTTTGTAACTTCTTCTGAAACTATAATTCTTTCAAATAAACATTAAAACAATACCTCAAATAATGCTGGGTTTTTCCTCTAAGGTTGGAATTGAAACTGTTTGGGAATAAGTACAGTAGTTAGTTTAACTATAAAACAGTTTATGTGAATAAAATAGTCTTGAATAGTGGAATAATAGAAAACGGGAGAGGGATTTTTGCCTACCAAAGGCCCAAGGGAATCAACAGGGAGAGTAGAGTCACATTCATAAATCCATGTTCAGTCTGGGTCATAACTAATGATGAGTGTTGACCAAACCAGTAGGGAAAGTTGATCACAGTTTGAGCTGCCTTAAGCGTTTGCCCTTGCTACCTCAAGTTCATTCGTCTGTGCTCATGGTCAGTCATGTCTGACTCTTGTCGATCCCATGGACTGTAGCCCACCAGGCTCCTCTGTCCACGGAATTTTCCGGGCAAGAATACTGGAATAGGCTGCCATTACATACGCCAGGGGATCTTCCTGAGCCAGGAATTAAACCCACTTCTCTTGTGTCTCCTACATTGGCAGGTGGATTCTTTATCACTGTGCCACGTGGAAGTCAGGTGTCTATATGTGAGTCTGAATATGTTCAATGCATATTTTTGGTAACCTCATATTGCAACAGTTAGAACCAGACATAGACCAACAGACTGGTTCAAAATTGGCAAAGGAGTTCGTCAAAGTTACATATGGTCACCTTGCTTATTTAACTTTTATGCAGAGTACATCATGGGAAATGCCAGTTTGGATACAGCACAAGCTGGAATCAAGATTGCTTTGAGAAATAAAAATAACCTTTAATATGAAGCTGCCTGGAGAAGGAAATGGCAATCCACTCCAGTATTCTTGCCTGGAGAATCCCAGGAACAGAGGAGTCTGGTGGGCTGCTGTCTAAGGGGTCACACAGAGTTGGACACAACTGATGTGACTTAGCAGCAGCAGCAGCATGCAGCTGACACCACCCTAATGGCAGAAAGTGAAGAGGAACTAAAAAGTCTCTTGATGAAGGTGAAAGAGAAGAGTGAAAAAGCAGGTTTGAAACTCAAAATTCAAAAAACTAAGATCATGGCATCATCTGATCACTTCATGGCAAACAAATGGGGAAAAAAAAAAGGAAACAGTGATAAACTTTATTTTCTTGGGTTCCAGAATCACTGCAGACAGTGACTACAGCCATGAAATGAAGCCACTTGTTCCTTGGAAGTAAAGCTATGACAAACTAGCCAGTGTATTGAAAAGCAGAGACATCACTTTGCTGACAAAATTCTGTGCAGTCAAAACTATGATTTTTCCAGTATTCATATACAGATGTGAGTGTGTGTGGGTGTATGTGTTAGTCACTTCAGTCATGTCTGACTCTTTGTGACACTATGGACTGTAGCCCACCAGGCTCCTCTGCCCATGGGATACTCCAGGCAAGAATACTGGAGTGGGTTGCCATGTCCTCCTCCAAGGGATCTTCCAGACCCAGGGATCAAACCTGTGTCTCATGTCTCCTGCATTGGCAGGCATGTTCTTTACCACTAGTGCCACCTGGGAAAACCCACAGATGTGAGAGTTTGACCATAAAGAAGGATGAGGGCCAAAGAATTAGTGTTTTCTAATTGTGGTGCTGGAGAAGACTCTTGAGAGTCTCTTGGACAGCAAGGAGGTCAAAGCAGTCAGTCTTAAAGGAGATCAACCCTGAATTCTTCAGACTGATTCTGATGTTGTAGCTCCAATACTTTGGCCACTTGATGTGAAGTGCGAACTCATTGGAAAAGACCCTGACACTGAGAAAGATTAAGGCAGGAGGAAAAGGGAGTGACAGAGGATAAGATGGTTGGATGGCATCAATGATTCAATGGATGAATGTTTAAGAATGAATGTTCTCGAGATGGGTAGTTCAGGTTAAAATTTATACTCATTCAGTGACCAGCCCTGTGACAGGATAACTTCTTTAACATCTTTGTGACCTAGTGTAAAGAAATCGTAATAGATTCTTTTTTTTTAATTTGATTTAATTTTTTATTTTTTTAATTTTAAAATCTTTAATTCTTACATGTGTTCCCAAACATGAACCCCCCTCCCACCTCCCTCCCCATACATGTATACTATCATGTAAGAATTGAATCACCAGTCTACGTCTGACGCAGGATACAGCATGCTTGGGGCTGGTGCATGGGGATGACCCACATAGATTCTTTTTTTGTATATACTGGCATGATTTTATTGACGTATCAATATCAAAAAAAAAAAAATAACATATTTACCACATAGCAAGTTCCCTATAAATGCTAGCTGTTTTAACTATTTCTCACAATCAGAATTTACAATGATTCTCTTTTTGCTTTTCTCACAA
Source organism: Capra hircus (assembly GCF_001704415.2). Lineage (NCBI taxonomy): Eukaryota > Metazoa > Chordata > Mammalia > Artiodactyla > Bovidae > Capra > Capra hircus. Next base: position 25,732,724 of record NC_030833.1, read on the forward strand.
ATGAAATACAGGGTTTTGTGTGGGTTTTTCTTTGCCGTTTCGTTCCATATGCCACTAGTATAGTTTTGTTTTATGAATCAATTCCTTCTGGCTGTTAAAAGCATGTGTATGTGCTAAGTTGCATCAGTTGTTTCTGGCTCTTTGCGACTCTATGGACTGTAGCCCACTAGGCTCTTCTGTCCATGGGATTCTCCAGGCAAGAATACTGGCATGGGTTGCCATGCCCTCCTCCAGGGGATCTTCCCAACCCAGGGATCAAACCCAGGTCTCATGTCCCCTGCATTGGCAGGCAGTTTCTTTACCACTAGTGCCACCTAGGAATCCCCGTTCTAAGCAGAACTACATGAATTTTTTCCAAGAAGACAGCATAGTGCAGAGCTAAAAAAAGAAAGGGAGTGAGGATTCCAGCTTGGGAGATTGATCCAGTCATTTTGCTTGTCTGAGTCTCGTCTCCTTATCTGTGAAAAGGAGCTTGGGGTACTGCTTTTCCTAAAGTCTATTGGAGACCAAACCTCAGATAAGGTAATGGAAGTAACATTGTTTAAGAATAAATACAACTTATGAAACTTACTGAGGAAGATCAAAATCCAGCTCTTTCACTTACGACTGTATGTCTCTATTAGGTCAATAAGCAAAGTAAAGTGGCTCATCACTGACTGTTTCAAGGTGGTTGACCAGTTTCCTTGGTAGATCAGTTCTCTGGCCTAGGACATTCTTCTGTTCATTGGCAAAGCAAAACAAACAAACCTATAATCACCTTGCTTAAGGCTTGTGTATGATAATGATGCTAAATCATCTTAGCTGAATGAGTTACGAGTTTAATCAGTCTCTGAAATGAATCATCGATTAGCTCTCCCATCTCCTTTTCCTGACTACTTATTTAAAAACAGGAGCTGCTCACTTGTCTGTGGTTGAATGAAAGTAGACCATTTACTTAGAACCTACTATATGCCAGATGCTTATGTTAGTTGCTCTGTCGTATTCATCTCTTTGTGATCGCATGGACTATATAACTAGCCAGGCTCTCATGTCCATGGAATTCTCTAGGCAAGAATACTGAACTGGGTACCCATCCCCTCTTTCAAGGGATCTCCCCAGCCCAGGGATCAACCCTGGGTCTCCTGTGCTGAAGGCGGATTCTTTACCATCTAAGCCACTAGAAGTACATATGCATGACCTCTAATTCCACTCTTGAAGGCTCCACTCTTATGATCTAATTATCTCATAAACACCCCACCTCCAAAAATATCATATTGGGTTTAGGGTTTCAACATGAATTTGGGGTGGGTGAACATATATATTCAATCATAAATATAGACATCTCTGTACTCAGTTTAGTCATAAAAATTTTGCTACTGTATGTATCTGAAAGGAGAAACATCACCTATAGATTAATTGATATGCATTGTCCTGCTTCATACTTGGAACTTTTCTTCTGCCTCTCAGCCTGGTGTTCTGTGTATTTGGCAGGGATTCAGTTTCCTAATGGACTGACTCTCTATGACATTACACAGCATTGAATGCAAGCTTTTACCAAAAGGAAAATAAAGATGGGGGAGAAAGGGAATCAGTCTCATTAAACAGATGATAATTGCAATTATTCACCAAGAATTATGAATCACAAATGAGGACTGCAGAGTCAATTGGGAAACAATTTGGCTATAAATACCCATATTAAGCAGCCTAATGAAATCCGCTTTGCTTTAGAAACTTCCACTCTTGTTTTCATCAAGTGCTTTGTAAAAGTGCAAATCTTGATAAATTATTCCTGTCTCCAGCAATGTAGAAAAAAGAAACAATGTTCTATAATAAGCGTGTTGTGGTTGCAAGATCTTCTGATGGTAATAGTATCACCTACAATTGAATTGCACAGAGTTTTCAGGTTTCCTACTCACAATCAGTATTTCATGTGGTATTCATGATACTTCATAATATCAGGCAAGAGAAATATTTCATTACAAATTTACAGCTAAGGAGAATGTTGTATAGAAAGCTATGATGACTACCCCAAGGTCACACAGTCAGTTGCTAGCATGGAATCTGGATCTGATAAGAATTCTTGTCCCTAAAGCATATCACTTCCACTATCAGTTTCAACACTTTTAGTTTCATATAAATGAAACTTGAATTTAAATGGACTTAAAGAATGACAGAATGTATTGGTTTATGTAGATCGTAAGTTCAACTGTAGATAGATGGGTATGATGGTTGGCTGATTGGTTGGCTGGTTGGTTTAATCTAGTAGTTTGGAAATATCACCTAATTTTTTCCTATCTTTTCACTTTCTTTTTGTAATTTCTTTTTTTGGGGGTGGGGTTGTTTAAGAATGTTTCACACTATATCACAGCATAGGAGAGGAGAGGAACTACAACATAAAGAGAAAGTTACAAACAGAAGTCCTTGGCTTAGTTCTAATGGGCCAATGTAATTTAAGTGTACTTTTCTTACCCAAGGACTATGACTAAGACACTACCATGCACTGATTAATTTCAACTAGTGTTGATGCCCATTTATTTTTACCAGTCACTAGGGCAAATAAATTATTGTTGACTGCATTAGAGCAATCAGAGTCCAGTTCTGACGTAAGCACAGAGTAAATCTTACCAAACATGAACTAGAAGTGCTAGGGGCAGGAGTCATTCCACATAGGAAAATCTGAGTGTTATTGGAAATGGAAGTGAATGAAAATGTGACCCGGAAAGGTCACAAATGAATGTCTATTCTATCTCCAAATGAGCCATTCATTGAACAAAAATAGAATAGAGCCTAAAGTTGCTATACATAGATCCAGAACATAGGAGATACAGTCCATAGTTGGGGATTAAGAGGGTTGTAAATGTACGTTAGTTCTCTATAAACTCAAGATTTGAAATGGGAGAGAGAATGGGAACCAGACAAGAAGTAGTTTGAAATAAATTGATGAGGCCAGTGGTCTCATCTTTGGTGACCTTTCATGCTCTGCCTACACCCACTTTCTCATTATTTTGCTCTATTTCTGTTTCTCAGTTTTCTCCTAACATCAGGTAGAAGTGGTAGTTAAAATGCTCACTGACAGTTGATTCAGTCTAAATACATCTGGCTGCAACCCTAGCTGTATGATCTTATAGAAAGTATTCAACTTCTCTGGGCTTCAATTTTCCCTTCTATACAATTAATGGTTTTATAAAATAGTTATAAAATACTTCATAACATCTAAGTTCCCTTCCAGTTTTAATATTCCAGTAATTCCCCTGCTCTTGAGATGGATTCATTTAGCTTGAACATTATATTTAACTCTGCATATATAAGGGAGAAATGGAAGAAGACTTGGGTAAGAAATTTCTATTTCTCATTTTATCATACATTAGAATGTCTTGCTTCACTCAGTGGAAATTAAAAGATTCCTGATGCTTTAAAAGTGGCCCTGTCTTCCTCCTTCCAGCTGGTAGCATGCAAAAGATTGAACACAAATAAATTTCCACTTTCTTATCCACTGTTCAGTTTAGTGTTTGCCATAACATTGGGCTTCTCAGGTGGTATAATGGTAAAGACTGTGCATGCCAATGCAGGACACAAGACAGGGCAGTCTGATCCCTGGGTCGGGGTGATTCCCTAGAGTAGGAAATGGCAACTCACTCCAGTATTCTTGCCTGGAAAATTCCATGCACAGAGAGGCCTGGTAGGCTACAGTCAATGGAGTCACAGAGTCTGACAAGACTGGACACACAGCTTGCACATGCATTGGTAGCCTAACCTAATCAACGACCGCTGTTTTCATTGAAAAATGTTTCCGGAATTATATCGGATACTTACTTTCAAAAATTACTGGATCAACAACTTAATTACTAGGTCCACCTTTGTATCTAAGCTTTTGCCGTTACTGACAATACTTCAATAATTAGGATTTATATTTTTGTTCATCTTATTTTAGGAATAGATTCCTAAAAGTGGCATCAACAGGAGGAAGAAGAAATAAATATGCTATTTTGCTAGATATTGTCAAATTTCTGACCGTAAGCATTATACCATTTTGCATCATCAGCATGACCTCAAAAACAGGGTATTCTGGCAAAGTTTAGAATTCTAGCCGATACATGAAAAATTGCATCAGACTGAAGTTTAATTTGCATCTCCTTTGTGAGGTTGAGTATGGTTTCTTGTGATTAAGAGTTATTTTCAGTTTGCTTTTTTCCCATAAACTCTGTTTATTTCCTTAGCTCATCATCCTATAGGGTAAACTGTCTTTTATCTTTTTAGAAGTTCTTTAAATATTAATAACTCTTATCTATGACCAAAGTTGCCAATGTTTGGCTTTTTCCCCCCACTACATCATCTGTTTTATTGCTTTGGTTACTGTGAATTTTTATTGGACACTTTGTTTCATTATGATGAAATCAATTTGGATTTATTTAGAAGCTATTTTAAATAAGGTGCTGAGGAAATGTGTCTCTGGGGAGGTATTAGGTCTGACAGACCTGAAGGTACATATGGTGACCAACCACCCTGGACTAAGAAACATTTCTAGGGAGGGCGATATTGAGAGCTAAAACTGGTACAGTCCAAGCCAAACCAGGAGGAGCTGGTCACTCTATGTAAACTTTGAGCTGCACTGATCATCTGAGGAAGCCAGCAAAGAGGGTTTGGGGAAGAGTGAACTTTCAGGACAAAATGCTAAAGCAGAATAGAATCAAACATTCCCGAAGAAGTGCCGTGAGAGCACTGTAGAATAAACACAGGAAAAGGAAAGGACACAAATTAGATGTCTGGCTAGAAGGGCCAGATCACTCAAGATAATTGCACCATGGGTGCATTTATTCTAAAAGCGTTTGGATGTTATTAACAGCTTTAGTACAAGAGCGGCATGATCTCCTCTTGCCATTTGGAACTTGTTTATTGCTCACTAACTGAGTATTGACTTTTGGTTCAGTTTTGACTTTTTGAACTCCAGTCTCTGTATGACAGTTTTATTCTGCCATACTGAATCTCATCCTTACTTCAACATACAGGGTATCTATTGCCAGGGCCCACACAGTGATGAAAAATCCTTGTTGGATAAACAAGTGACAGAAGGATTGAAAAGTGGTCCATGTTCCCCTTACATCAATCCTGTAAAGGACCTTCTTCAGGGAAACAGCTGATGGGAAAGCTTTTAAAGGCCGGAAAAACCCTCCAATGTAATACATAGCCTTCAAATTTAAAGCACCTTCATTTTTCTGTGTCTTTTCTTATGGTTCAAGTGGAAGTATTTATATTTACAGGTTTACCTGATACTGAACATTTTCAGTTTTATTGAGCATTATTATCCTTTTCTGATTCCCCGTGTTCAACCATATTCTGTCAAACAATTCTTTCTGACCCCTTAAACACTCATCCTGGATAGATTTAAAACTCTTGTCTCAAATACATTTCAATTATCAACTCCTCCTTCCCTTTCAATGGGCCTCATTGTAAAGGACTTGGAGTGTGAATGAAACCTGTGGTTTGATTTTGAATCAAGATTCCAATATTTTAGGGATGGAGGATACAGAGCTGGTTCTGGAATCCCTCCTCTCTCCTCCCACCTCTGTGTTTAGCCCCTCCTCACAGGGGCAGGGGATGGGGAAGAGTAGAAAAGAAGGAAGGGTGTAAGTGGCTGGAAGGTATCCATGATCTTACCATGACTCAGCTAACTCCATTTGTTGCTGACATATCTACCAACATAGTGATTTCTGCAAATATGCGAGTGGTTTTTTGAGGCTGATGTTCTTTCAGTCTGGCTCCTCCAATACTGAGGGCACAGAGAAGAACAGCTGTATCTTTTGTCAGCCCTGAAATTTCCACATATCCATTACTTTTTCTAGGTGGGTTCCCTCCAACCTTGGTGGCCAAGTAGACCATCTCACATGGTCTTGACTCATAAGCCTTAACTCTATTCAAGACTTATTTCAACTCACTTGAAGGCACAAGATGCTGCTCATATATCAACCCAAACCTTATAAGTATAGGGCCCTGGCGCTCCCCCTGGCATTCATTTCCACCCATATCCTCTTGCTGACATCACCCAGCTTTTCCTTCAGGAAACAGCTCCTCTCACACCATTGTGTAGCATCTAGGTGCTTTGGGTTTGGGCAGGATTTCCTCAATCTCTGCCATAGAACTGGACTGCGATTGGTTTAGGGTAATTAACCTTTAACTTTTCCCCATGAGAATTAGGCTGGGTGTGAGTCCCTGTCCCCTTCATGCTAGGCACACTATCCAGTGATTCCAACTTGTTCCGTTGCTCTGGGCGATTAAGCTTTCAAGCATCTCCAGGGAAAAAGCAGTCCCTTGTCTCTTTGGGAATTCTCCCCAACTCTAGGGAACAAGCGTCAGGCTCTACCAAAAACTTAAAACTCTCTCCTCTCCTTCCCAGTGCCTTAGAATTCCATAATTGAACAACTTACCAGGCTGGGAGTGATGTAGCCATTCCAAGTTCCACTCATTTCATTTTGGATGAAGAGAAATATCTCCATCCTCCATGGAGAAGAAAAGCATTTCAGATTTTCTTTCCTTTCCCCAGTCAGGAGCTAAACAATGGTGGGAAGAAACAAGGGTACAAAGAGATGGGGTGACAGAAGGCACTTATACAGATGCTGCTCATATGGCTCCTTTTGATGAACTAGAGAAGGGATTTCCACTCTGAGAGGATGAGCCTGTGTGCACTCAACCAGGTGAGCAGGATGCAGGTTGGATTTCAGTCCTCGCTACTCTCTTGGCTGTGCACATTCAAACAATATACAACCCACGCTAAACAACTCTGGGCTACGGTCCTGACACTGCAGTGATAATCAGGGAGAGCAGGACTGGTTTGGCTACAGCTTAATAAATACTGAAGAATGAGTCTAGTCTCAACTTGTATTTGCTCTGTGCCAGCTGTGTCATGAAAATGAGAGGTCAAAGAAAATTACAATCAAACTTCCTTCTGAATAAATATAATTAAACTCTATTGGATAGTATGCTCAGTGACTTAGACTGCTGCTTGGAAAAATTGTTTTAAAATCATATCCAAGAGCAATTTGGAAAAGAAGCTATTGCTCATAATGATTGAGAGGAACTAGTCACTTAAAAAAACTTAAGTATAATTTAAGCCCCATATCTTTATCTAACATATTTAAAATAGCAGGAACATGTTTCAGTTAAGACAACCAAACTCTGGAACCAAATATGAAATGAGTTGACAAAATCATGAAAAAAAGTTAGCTTGCCTTCAGCCTAATGAGAATTGTAATGTGACCAAATTCCCTTAATTTATATTCTCTTTGGTTTGTTCATTTGAGCTTTATTTTCTTTTTGTTTTTAAAAAGTACAAATGAAAAGCTACTCCGATTCCTTACCCCAGAACACTCTCATCTTTGGATTTCTCCATTTTTAACTTGTTCATTTATTTTTCCCATGTATTCCCATCATGAATAGCATTTTTCTCTGAGCTACAATTATTTTAATGTTTTTAAAATATATTTGTAAATTTGTATGTAACTTTGTAAAATGTATGGGCTTCCTTGTGGCTCAGCTGGTAAAGAATCCGCCCGCAATGCGGGTGACCTGGTTTCGATCCCTGGGTTGGGAAGATCCCCTGGAGAAAGGAAAGGCTACCCACTCCACTATCCTGGCCTGGAGAGTTCCATGGGCTATAGTCCATGGGGTTTCAAAGAGTCAGACAAGACAGCAACTTTCACTTTCACTTAGAGGATATTTTAAAATTTTAATTTATTTTAAAATATTTTATCCTTATATGTATATACTTAACTTCTATATTTCTCATATGTAGTTTAATGTTTATAATATCATATAATAATTTCTATTTATCAGTTTTTTATACTCAGCCCTGTTTTTGAGATAATTCATTTTTATTGTGTATGTATGATTTTTCTTCTACTTGCCACAAAATATTCCACAATTTGCATTCACACATTGCAACTGTCCTTTCTTTAAATAGTAGATTGCTTCCAACTCTAAGTATACTGATCCAGTAGTGTCACAGATTATCTGTGTATGTAATTTAGTGAAGCAACCGCCATGATGCTCTCACACTGTTCTACATTCTCCCCCCAATGAATGTGTGCTGTCTACTTTCACCAACAAGTATCACCTTTACAGCTGGCTTGCCTTGTCCACTTCCAGCAGACATGCAGTTGAATCTACTTAATGCAAATGGTCTGAGAGAGGCTCAGATATCAGTGAGAAGCAATTGGGATAGAGTTAGCTGCATGATGTGTGAATGCATTATAATTATTAATGAGGTTGATGGAAATCAGATAAGCTAAGTAGATTGTTAATTAACACATTGAAGAAGGTCTCATTCTCTTTCTCATTTTTCGACATTAAAAATAAGTTCATGGCAACTGTTTAAAATGATTATGGAAAAACTACTTTACAATGACATTAAAGAGGAAAATAGAATTGGAAACGTTGTTTTGTTTGGTCTATGCACATGTGTCTTTACACAGTGCTTTTCATTTTTCATTATTGTGGTAAGGAGACAAGCATCATGAGATCGATCTCAAACAGTTGTGAAGAGCACGGTTTAGCACTGTGGGACTTCTCAGGAGGCTCGGTGGTAAACAATCCTCCTGCCAATGCAGGAGATGCGGGTTCAATCTCTTGTCAAGAAGATCCCCTAGAGAAGGAAATGGCAACCCACTCCAATATTCTTGCCTGGGAAATCTCATGGACAGAGGAGCATAGTAGGTTACAATCCATGGGGCTGCAAAAGAGCTAGACATGACTTAGCAACTAAGCAACAACAATAGTACTGTTAGCTATAAATGCAGTGTTGAGAGTAGATCTCTAGAACTTTTCATTTACATGACGGAAACTATATGTCCATTAGTAACAATTCCTGTTTCCCCCTCCTCCAATCCTGGCAATTACCCATTCCATTTTCTGCCTCTTTCTTATTCTTAAAATAGTTTTTTTGTTTTTTTTTTTTTTAATTTTAATTTTTTATTTTTTTTAAATTTTAAAATCTTTAATTCTTACATGCGTTCCCAAACATGAACCCCCCCTCCCACCTCCCTCCCCACAACATCTTATCACAATTATACATGCTTATTATGGACATCGGGAAACTATAGACAAGTACTGCAATGTCAAAAATAAAATCTTATACTCTCTTCTTTATTCAGTCAATTAGTCTGTTCTACAATTTTAAAACATATCTGAGATTTTTATGGTATATTACATTTCCTACCATTTACCCAAAATATGTTTCCATTTTAAGCTGGTACAATTTAAATATTTTCTTCAAACATAATTTTAAAAAGCTACTTAGGATATGGCACATTGTATAGATAAATGCAGACTTTGTAGTTTCAATGTCACTTTGGGATTTACAATTTGAAGTTTTGGCGATAACTATAAATACCTGAAATAGATAATTTATTACATCATAAAAACAAAGATGATGTTTGCTGCTCTGTAGGATTGGTCAAAAAGTTCATTTGGTTTTTCCCAAAAAATCTTAGAGAAAACCCCAAACAAACCTTTTGGCCAATCCAATATCTTTGCCTGATATCTTCCTAGTCCAAAAATAAAGAGAATTTGAATTACTAACCTATATTCTATCAGTCCAATTCATATTTGATATCTAGGTGGATTCCTTTGATTGCTTTCTCTAAGGAGACCATCATTTAAAATGAAACATCAGGAAATCATGACAAGACCAGAGGATTAATCTTTAAATTTCACCTAAAAGCACTGAGAGAAAAGTAATGTCATTACAGAGGACTGGGGGCAGTTAAAAGGAAGTAGAAGGACTGGTGAAATCCCCTTTGGTATTGGAAAGGGGAAAGGAATGTCATTTTGTTTTAGGCTAAACTTGCCATTGAGAAAAAATATACAATTTTGATAATCTGTTTTAACTTCTGGAGTTATAATGGAGCTACCAAGAAAGTTAGAATTTTTAGGCTAACATTTCAGAAAGCAGGAAAGCCCAGAATGGTGAGTCCAACATCCAGTAATGCTTTCCTCTGAGGCATTTGCTAATTCAAAAAGCAGCAACTGAGAAGCTAAAAAATCTGACCATAAAGTTAAAGTTAAATGATTGGCAGTGTCACAGGTCCTGGGGCACAAATGGAGTCTAGGAGCCATCAGAAAGGAGGGGCTCTTATTCACAAATGAGACTTTAATTGGGAATTTGTCAAGCCACCTTGTAAATTTAAGTGTGAACCAGATTTAGACCCACTCTATAAGGACTGAAGTTCAGCTTTGAATCAGCTCAAACCCTGATTAGATTAAAGTAGCTCCTCTAGCTTTATTTTCTTGGGCTCCAAAATCACTGCAGATGGTGACTGCAGCCACGAAATTAAAAGACACTTGCTCCTTGGAAGAAAATCTATGACCAACCTAGACAGCATATTAAAAAACAGAGACGTTACTTGACCAACAAAGGTCCATCTAGTCAAAGCTATAGTTTTTCCAGTAGTCATGTATGGATGTGAAAGTTGAACCATAAAGAAAGGTAAGCACCGAAGAATTGATGCTTTTAAACTGTGGTGTTGGAGAAGGCTCTTAAGAGTCCCTTGGACTGCAGGGAGATCCAGCCAGTCCACCCTAAAGGAAATTAGTCCTGAATATTCATTGGAAGGATTGATACTGAAGCTGAAGCTCCAATACTTTGGCCACCTGATGTGAAAAACTGACTCTTTGGAAAAGAATCGGATGCTGAGAAAGACTGAAGGCAGGAGGAAAAGGGGACAACAGGGGATGAGATGGTTGGATGGCATTACCAGTTCGAGGGACATGAGTTTGAGTAAGCTCCAGGAGTTGGTAATGGACAGGGATGCCTGGTGTGCCATAGTCCATGGGGTGGCAAAGAGTCAGACACAACTGAGTGACTGAACTTAACTGAGCTCCTCCAGCAAAAGGCCTCCTTGATCTTTCATCTCTAAACCATGCAATGCAAAATGTCTAGTGTCACTAAAAAAAAGCCAAAAAAAAAAAAAAAAACCCAAAACTGAGTATCTATGATACAGTCCACTCTGGAAGCAGAAACTGTACAATGTATTCAGTAGAAATGATTTAATGGAAATGTAAGAACTGGAAGGCAGAAAGGAGGATGTCAAAATGTCACAAAGGTAGCAGATATGAAAGGTGCCATCTTATTACAGCTGGATGAACAGAAAAAAGAAGTTCGAAATATTTCAACAAAGCTTGGAAGAGAAGCCTCTCAAAGAGAGAAACCAAGACATTAGATGGGGGTTGCTGTTAAATTCCTGGTGGCTGAAATGATAATCTGCCGGCGATGCACAGACCTGGGTTTGATCCCTAGGTTGGGAAGATCCTCTGGAGAAGGGAATGGCTTCCCACTCCAGTATTCTTATCTGGAGAATTCCATGGACAGAGGAGCCTGTAGCAGTGCAGTCCGTGGGGTCTCAGAGTCAGACACCGCTGAGCGCCTGAGCACACATGCATGCTTCTTGGCTAGCGTCATCCCTGAGCTTGGAGGAGGACTCCTGTGGAAATGAGACTCAGACTTCTTAAGAAGTAACGATGCCTGGCCAGGGCTGGAGCCTCTGAGCAGCAATATTAAGGCTGGTTCTTCATCTGAAGAGTTAGAAACTGGAACCAATTGCTTCTACTTAAGAAACACCTACTCCAAACTGAAGAAACACTGTTATGATGATACTGCTAGAAACAGGATGCAAACATGCAGGAGAAAGTCCCTTCTCCCTGCAACCTTACTATCTCCCTCTAAGGTCTTGTATAGGCAGAACCTAATAGGAAGAAAGTGGCCAAATCAGCCAAGTTTTCTCAGATTCCCTCCTCAGAGTAGGGTAGAGAATAGTGGGTTAGGAGACTGAGAAATTATATTTCAGTAACTGCCTTAACAAGCTTGCAAAGAAATATGATTGATCAAGAGTAAGTGAAAAGGCAGACGAAAGAACAGAATCAAAGGGGATCCCGATATTAAAGTTGTGAAGTGATTATTTTAAAATAACTGTGATTTGTGAATTTTAAAATATCTAGTCAAGAATTTAAATGGAGAGAATTTTGGCAAATAACTGGTAATTATGAAAGCAAATAAAATGGAAGCTAAAAAGCATATTAACTGAAATTAAGAACTCAATGAAAGTTCAAATTTTGGTTAAGAGGTAGAAGATTAAAGACCTTCAGTCTCAACAAACTGTCAAGAAATCAACAGGAGGAAAAAAAAATCACGCTTTCCTTTAGAACCCTAGAAGATCAGAGAGCAAAAAGAATCTAAAAAACTGAAATTTATAATGATGAACTCTTTCTAGGTTGAGCAAGACAAAGGGCATTTTTATGCTTGGGGCAAGTTACTAATGTTGGGGGACTGCAGGGGAGATGAAAGTCTATATGAGACAGAACTTCTGATGAACACATGTATTAACTATAAACTGGCAATCAAACACAAAAATAAATTCACTCTGCCAAGTAATTATCCTACAAGGGAATTTTTTTTTTTTTGAGAGGTAAGCAAATGTGAAGGCAAAACTAAAAAGTAGAAGTAGGGCTCTTACTTGTACATCTAGAATTTCAAATTCTCATAATTTCAAAGTCTTTCTGTCTGGTAAATTTACACTTGTGCAGATTCACAGATATGGAATCTCATGGTTTGCAGTCTCACATTTTATAGTATTGCAATATTAAAGGCTCAAGGAATTAGTCTTGTGGTTCCCAAATCTCTAAACTTTGCAAAATCATGGTCCCAAAATCTATGAATTAATAAAGAAATTTATATTTTGTGTCTAACAAATATTTGTCTGCAGTGAACTTCTGTGGAAGGTGTGAGGACAAAGGAAAAGGCATGAAGATAGAAGGCTCAAGTGAATCAAAGCTTATACTTGGGGAGAAAAAATTTCTCAACCAAATCTGTACTAAAGAGTACAGTTCAGTTCAGTTGCTCAGTCGTGTTTGACTCTTTGCGACTCCATGAATTGCAGCACGCCAGGCCTCCCTGTCCATCACCAACTCCCGGAGTTCACCCAAACTCATGTCCATCGAGCTGGTGATGACATCCAACCATTTCATCCTCTGTCGTCCCCTTCTCCTCCTGCCCCCAATTCCTCCCAGCATCAGAGTCTTTTCCAATGAGTCAACTCTTGGTATGAAGTGGCCAAAGTATTGGAGTTTCAGCTTTAGTATCAGTCCTTCCAATGAACACTCAGGACTGATCTGCTTTAGGATGGACTGGTTGGTTCTCCTTGCAGTCCAAGGGACTCTCAAGAGTCTTCTCCAACACCACAGTTCAAAAGCATCAGTTCTTCAGTGCTCAGCTTTCTTCACAGTCCAAGTCTCACATCCATACACGACCACTGGAGAAACCATAGCCTTGACTAGACGGACCTTTGTTGGCAAAGTAATGCCTCTGCTTTTCAATATGCTATCCAGGTTGGTCATAACTTTTCTTCCAAGGAGTAAGCGTCTTTTAATTTCATGGCTGCAATCACCATCTGCAGTGATTTTGGAGCCCCCAAAATTAAATCTGACACTATTTCCATTGTTTCCCCATCTATTTCCCATGAAGTGATGGGACCAGATGCCATGATCTCAGTTTTCTGATTGTTGAGCTTCATAAAACAGTAAAACCTGGCATATAACACCTGAGTTAGTTTAAATAATATTGATTAAGTGGTTGGTTTGACTTAGATTATTATAATATAAAATTTAGAATTCTACACATTGCATTAAAGTGATTTACTTATTTCTTAGCCATGTGGGAAGAAAGGATTTCTCTTTCCTTTCTAGTTTGGTTCATGCTAAATCAAGTACTTTCACAATGATATTATACACAACTTTTAAAATAAGATTTAAAAAACAACAACTAATTAGCAGTTATAATATCTATTTTGCTTTATCTTGGTCATAAGTTTCACTGGGTCAGAACCATATATTCATAATATTTGGACTAGAATATTTTAGATAATTTATAACTATATGCTGGAAAAACACTGCAGAAAAAAGTAAAAGCCACAGATATTTTTGAAATATCAACAGTTGATATTTTGAGGAAGTGTGAGGATTGGGGAGAAATATGTTTATTATTCCTCTAAGGTATACAAGCAATGTGACCAGATTAATCAAGAAAATCTAATAGTAATTGTAAAAGAGAATTTCACTAACCAATACAGTCTGGTAGATTCAGACAGTTGAGTCCAACATAAATATCCAAGATATTCAGGGCCTACTATTCAGAAGTTCCCAGTATCCAGAAAATTGCAGATTTAGGAAGCTAATTAATGTACAATGTAAAGTTTAGGTCACAAACCAAGGCATTATTTCTACTCTGTTCATACTGTCTGCTAAGTGAAAGTATCTTAAGTCATCCAGTATTCATCCATCTGTCCAACCATCCACTCATTTTTGGAATAAGTATTTGCCGAATATATACCAAGGGATGAGGACTAGGTACCAGAGACTTAGAGCTTGATAATGTAGATATATGACTGCCTTCAGGAGTTAAAGGCAAGAAGAGACATAAATCAATTAAATTAGCAGTAATAGTAAAACGTGATAAGAATGATGATGGGGCTTGATACGGATGAAAGACTAGAATTATGCCACTTACTCTAGAGGATCCAACAGGTATTCCTAGAGGAAGCTTTAGAACTGAGCTCTACCAGATAAGCAGGAATTTTTCAGTGTAAGAGGAAACAGTGAGAAAATGTTTCCAATAGAGAAAACAGTAGCTGATGATTTCATGAAGATGAAGGCTTTCTTTTATTTAGTAGGAAAAGAGTACTTAAGGTCACCTCAAGATCCTCACCAAATGGAAATATGGAGGCAGCAGCTAAAAGGCTATTTCACCTTCCTTTTATTTATGATGAACAGGAAGTCAGGGAAGTTCATCATAAGCATGAACGCTGACAGCAGCACTCTATCAAGGCAGGCAAGTAAAAACTTATGAGATGATGGAAGACCACTTGTCAACTGAGAACTCAAGAAAATTCCAAATAAATTTTGGGCAGATACATGGGTTCTTTGATGCAAGGAAGATTACGGAACAAAAGAATCAAGGTTCATAAAATTAAACTCCAGAATAGGTGGCATTTATTTTGGATGCTTTGTATAACTGAGCTTCCTAATTCTTCTTAATGTCCAAGCCAATGGAGCCAGCACTCATAGGAAGGAAGAAGTGTGTGTGTGTGTGTGTGTGTGTGTGTGTGTGTGTGTGTGTGTGTGTGTGTGTGTGTGTGTGTGCGTGTGCGTGTGCTCAGTCATGTCTGACCCTTTTGCAACCCTATGGGCTATATTATAGGCCACCAGACTCCTCTGTCCATGGGGTTTTCCTGGCAAGAATACCGGAGTGAGTTGCCATTTTCTGATCCAGGGGATCTTCCTGATCCAGGAACTAAACCCATGTCTCCCGAGTCTCCTGCATTGGCAGAAGGATTCTTTACCACTGCATAACCTGCACTCATAGAGGCAGTCATTAATGTATTGGCTACCAAACGTTCACTGATGCTCTGAGTTCATTTGCCTCCAACACACGGGTCAGGAAAAAAATGCCTTATTCTAAGACATCTTCCAATCATATTGATTTCAGATGACAACATTAGAACTCTATCAAAACTACACATTCTTATTCTCAGAAGCTCACGGCTACTCTTAAACCTCTGATAAAATAATCCAGTGACCCAAGGCTTCTGTTTGCCTCAAAACTCTTTCTTTAACTCTGAAGACATTCCTTGTAAATATAAGAATTACGGTTTTGGGATTTATTTTTCCAGACTGTCCCAGAGTCAGCCTATATATGTACCCAAACATTCTTCCATGCTTAGTTTGGGCTTAGTGTTTTGTCTGGAATTTCTCTGTCATTTTTGAATAACTCTGAACAAGGTGATGTCAAATCCTGCAACAATGATAAGGATGCCATCCTCTGGCATCTAGTACTTCTCCTCACTATGTTAAAGTGTTGTAGTGTTTATTCTATTTGTTTCCAGCAGCTTCTGGTTAAAGCATATAAAATAAATATAATGGTACCTTGTAAGGACATTGGGAGCTAGAAATTTAACATTTTTAAAATACTATAAGAGGTTTAAAAATATATAAGCAGAAAATATTATTAATAATAAAAGTGAAGAGAGAGCTGAAACATTTGTAAATAGCACAGCTCCTCTGAGAGGGCTAGTTCAAACCCACTTCATTTTAAAACATTTTTAACCCTTGTTTTCAGAGCATTGAATGGCGCTACATGCTACTCTCTTTAGGTAACAGTGAAAGTATTAGAAACAATTCCACTACATCTGAAAATACCAAAGAACAATAATTAGCCCTACTGACTTGACTACAAGTAAAACTAAATGCTTTAGGGCACTGTGCTCCAGAATGTCCCAGAAGACTTTCTCCTTTTGGTAAATGTATAATAGGGTATTAGTCTAAGATAAAAAGACACAGTTTCTGGCTTTTTAACTTCCTTATTTCTTAAAGGTTCATTTGTTATTTTAATTCCCTGCTAAAAGTGGAATTTTTTAGTCTATTTCTTCTAAGTGCCTCCCACTTACCAATTATTCAGTTCGGTTCAGTAGCTCAGTCATGTACAACGCTTTGCGACCCCATGAATCGCAGCACGCCAGGCCTCCCTGTCCATCATCAACTCCTGGAGTTCACCCAGACTCATGTCCATCGAGTCAGTGATGCCATCCAGCCATCTCATCCTCTGTCATCCCCTTCTCCTCCTGCTCCCAATCCCTTCCAGGATCAGAGTCTTTTCCAATGAGTCAACTCTTCGCATGAGATGGCCAAAGTACTGGAGTTTCAGCTTTAGCATCATTCCTTCCAAAGAAATCCCAGGGCTGATCTCCTTCAGAATGGACTGGTTGGATCTCCTTGTAGTCCAAGGGACTCTCAAGAGTCTTCTCCAACACCACAGTTCAAAAGTATCAATTACAATTATGATATCTTCATTTTTGGATTTCCCACCCACTAGTAATTAAGGAAAGCAATAACCTGTTCAGATTCTTCATGTAAGATACTCCTAATATTTTTATTTTACCTCTAGTAATAATATTCATCTACTCCCACAGTATCTATTATCTCTGAGGTAGAGGCATTGGAAAACATTTGGACAGAAAACTCACTTTTATAATCTGGTTTAAAAATATACAAGGAAAGGTTTGTCTGCCCACATAGGTATGAGATATGGGTAAAGACAAAAGTGTTCCAGATTTTCTAGGAATCTTGACATATAATGCAATTGATCCATTTAATCAACAATCAACTATTTTATGGGTACCTGTTATCAGTACAATACCATATTGAAAATTGTTGAAATTATAATAAATCACAAGATTTTGTCCTGGAAGTGCCTATAATAAAGAAACAAACAAATATTTAAAAACTTAAGGAAACAAAATGAAACAGAAACCAAGAGACACAAGACCACATTACTTGTTCAAAACAGAAAATTGGAAAATATGATATATTTCTTCCAATTCTAGTCTCTATGATTAAGAATGAACAAGTAGTATAGAAAATGTATATTTCTGAGCATTTCATTTTTCTGGTATTGCGTTTCCTTTAGCATTCTTTCCTCTAATTGTACAATATTTATATCCTATTACCATCTATATTTTAATAATTACTAAATATATGTATCAGAGAAGGCGCTGGCATCCCACTCCAGTACTCTCGCCTGGAAAATCCCATGGATGGAGAAGCTTGGTGAGCTGCAGTCCATGGGGTCGTGAAGAGTTGGACGCAACAGAGTGACTTCACTCTCACTTTTCACTTTCATGCATTGGAGAAGGAAATGGCAACCCACTCCAGTGTTCTTGCCTGGAGAATCCCAGGGACGGGGGAGCCTGGTGGGCTGCC
The DNA here is from genome assembly GCF_001704415.2 of Capra hircus. Classification (NCBI taxonomy): domain Eukaryota; kingdom Metazoa; phylum Chordata; class Mammalia; order Artiodactyla; family Bovidae; genus Capra; species Capra hircus. The sequence continues at coordinate 25,750,499 of NC_030833.1, forward strand.
ATCTCTGGGGTCGCACAGAGCTGGACACGACTGAAGCAACTTAGCAGCAGCAGCAGCAGCAAATATACGTATTTTAGCCTAGACTTTAGTTTTAACACCTAGTCTCATCTCTTACCCATTTGCAAAGTATCAGGACACAAGGGATGCATTTAGTGAATAAATTATCTGATAAACAAATGAGTTAGCTGCTATTTCCCTCATAATTTTGACTAACAGGAAAGAACAAGTTGGTGATTCAGAGGTAAAGGTATGATATTTTGAGAAAGTACCATAAAAAGGTAGGGAAAAAAACTAAAGGAGATAAATCTGCATTCGACATTTGGGAAAAGCAGATTCCAACATATTCAGGGGAAAGTACAGTGCTCAGTCATGCTCAGTTCTTTGTGACCCTGTTGACTGTAGCCTGCCAGGCTCCTCTGCCCATGGAATTTTCCAGGCAAGAATACTTGATTAGGGTACCATTTCCTACTCCAGGGAATCTTCCCAACCCAGGGATTGCACCCACATCTCTCGTGCTTCCTACATTAAAAAGTGGATTCTCTACCACTAGTGCCACCTGGGAAGCCCAGGGAAAATATTAATATAAGAGTCTATAGGCAAATGCCACTGAAGGAAAGAATTCTATTGAATCATTCAGCAGTATTGCTGAGTGACTTTCTTGTGTCCGTGTGTTAGGCATGGGGGCAGTTTCAGATAAAGAATGAGAGGTCCTGAAAATAAATTTCTGTTAATAAAGCTGGTCATGAGAAAGCTGATCTCTCAGATACCTTCCAGCTCTACATTATATGAGTCTCCAATCCTTTTTTATATTAGAGGTCACCACCAACAGAAGCGAACATTGTACATCTGCAAAGACTAGAGATTTCACAACCCAGCCTCTCTCAGAACTCTATGATCTATACTAGAAAGATCCTCAAACAGAGTGTTGGTGTTAGACAAGGTCAACATCACTAAATTTCATTCCAGATAACGGTTCTCCCACTGTAAGATTATGCACAATCCTCTCATCTGCATGAAGCTTCTCTAGGGCAACATGCTTATGCTATAATCTTCAGTCATATTTTGATTAAAAAGACTATTGAGTAAAATTTGGAAAGTATAAAAACTTAAAGCATAAAAAGAAAACATGCAAGGCATATGCATTGAAAAGTGATCTGTAAGTTTAATATATCTCATTATAAACATGTTTGTGTACTTTAGTAAAACCAAACTAGTAACATGTTACATATACTTTCTTTATACTTAAGTAATGGTATGATGTTTTATGTACCATTTTATAACCTTTTAGAAGTGACTAAATACTATTTTTTCTACTCTACTAAAATTATTTATAAAGTTATTTTTCAGATAGATATAACTTATTGAAACAAAATATAGTATGACTTAATGACTGATACCCTATTATTGAACATTTAGGTTGTTTCAACATTTTCACAGTTAAGAACTGTCTTAGATAAACATCTTAAGCATTTGGACACATCTCTGATGATTTCTTTATGATTAATTCCTAGCTGGAGTATTGCAGGAGTTAAAGGGTATGAACGTTTTTAGGAATTTTGACGTATCTTGGCAAATTACCCTGGAAAAGTATGTACCCTATAGTCCTTTCCACACACCATAGGATTGCTTGCTGCTTCATACACTTAACTAGGGCTTTTTCAGTGTTATAGCTGAAGCTGTTATACGATTTGTATTTGCCTGATTACCTATAAGGTTGACTGTATTTACATACAATCATTGGCTAGTATATGCAGGTTTTGGTTTGTTATTTATGAATTATCTGTGATGGTTGGTGCTCATTTTTAATCAGAGTATATTTCTCTTGTCTATAAGAGATATTGGAGGGTAAGCATATTAACCCTTTGCTTTTCATGTAAATTTTGATTGCATTTCAAAAGCAAATGCCATGCCTAGCTGACATTTGCTTTTGAGTTATTCTTGAATTATTTGAATTATTCTTGTAATTTTAGATAAACTGGCATATAATCATTTTAAAAAGTGAGATGGGACAGTGATATTTATTTACATTTACTATATGTGGGGTAATGTACCAAACTGTTAACACGCTTTACTTTTTTAACTTTCAGAAATACACAAAGTAAATGCATCCCAATGTTAATAGCAGCACTACTCACAACAGCAAAAACATGGAAACAACCTAAATGTTTATCAATAGATGAAGGGATAAAGAAGATTGTTTTACAACAGAGATATATACACTCAATGGACTATCACTCAGACATAAAATAACAATGAAATAATGCCATTTGCAGCAACATGGATGGACCTGGAGATTATCACACTAAGTCAGAGAGATAAAGACAAATACCGCATGGCATCACTTATATGTGGAATCTAAAATAGAACAAATGAGCTGATCTGCAAAACAGAAACAGACTCACACACATAGAGAATAGACTTGTCATTGCCAAGGGGGCTGGGGTGGGGGGTGAAGAGATAGACTGGGAGTTTGTGATCAGTAGATGCTAATGTTATGCGCAGGATGGGTGGACAACAGAGTCCTACTCTGGAGCACAGGCGACTATATTCAGTACCCTGTGATAAATCATGATAGAAAAGAATATGGAAAAGAATATATGTGGATGTGTATCTGAATCACTTTGCTGTAAGTTAGAAACCAGCACATTATAAATCAACTGTAGGTCAATTAAGTTTAAAAAAAAAAGATATATGAAGTAAATATTATTATAGCACCCATCTTACTAATTCCAAAACTAAGATTACAAAGATTAAACAGTTACTCCAAATGTTGTACAGTCAGTAGGAGGTGGGTCTGGCTTTCTGAAGATCTGTCTGAAGCCAGAACCCCTATTATTGGACCTTACCTTCACATACCTTCCTTTAGCATACATTATTTTTAAAATCTTCCCCACCCAGAAATCAGATAAATGCTGTCTGTATTTTATTATTCTGGTTCATTTGAGGCTCTATTTGTAACTTTTAAAAATAATTCTAGATTATGAGTTAGAAATCACCATATTTATAATTTGATAATCCAGTGTCCTATTAATATTTACTGACAAATTAGTTCCCTGCTAATATGAAATAACTCACCAATCTTTATTGTCAGGTCAGTTTCCTATTTTATTAGGATTTGGAGCCTGGATATAGGCCTATATTCTAAGACAGAAAACTTCATTCACAAAGTGAACCAACAGTAATGACCACAAAAACATTAACACATTGCAGTGCAAATCCAAGGAAAGGTCACTTGGAGATGGTTTACTCTTTTAGGCTGGCATGGATAACCAAGGCTGAGTGTTCTACTGGGCTGAATGAGGATGAGCACAAGCTTTCATTCACTTGGTACGATTATGTGCCTGGTATGTTCTGCATACCTCAAGTTCTGAAGGACATTAAACCCAATGTAACATACTGAAAAAGAAAGACAGGGATTGGGTGAGCACATTCTAGAGTTCCTCTGATCTGGGTGGGGGGAGAAGGTGAATAGAGAAAAGTAGCCTTTCCATAGTAACCGAATTATTTTGAGGACAATTCTCACATGTCTGTAGGAATCACTCATTTTTAAAGCAAAATCAATTTCAATTATTGTAATCAGAAGAAGCTGAGGCACGTCAGACTTGTTAAAGGAAAGGCCAGAGTGTAAAAGACAGGCCTCTGAGCCATTGTGACCCAGGATCTGATCCCAGCAAACAGCTCTCTTTTTTTCAGTTCTCTCATTCGGAGGCATTCCTTCTGGGAGTGCTAATATAAAATCCGTTTATTCCTTTTTAAACAAGCTATTGATTACTCCAAAAAAGGCAGATCTCACAAGAAAAGCATGTTAATCTGAGAAGCAGTGAGTACATTTCATTGATCATTGTCTAGAGACGTGCCTTGTTGGGCCAACATGTAAGTTGAAAGGGTTCTTTCATTCAAAGGTGTAAATATTGCCAGGTAAAATTGAAAGCTCACAGACGTAGTTTGCACTTGCTTAAGAGATTTAAATCATTATCCTGATGCTGGGAACAAGCATTCCTGAGAAGACAGAAGGAAAGAGGGACAGATTGAGAAAAGGATGGTCCTATTCACAAGCAGAGAGGATGAAGGAGAAGATGCAAGGGAAATGACATTGGCGTGGCTAAGGGACAGACTTTGGAACTGGTCAACTGAGTCAGCAGACCAAAGCAAGGACTGGTTCCTGTCAAATGGACGCTGCTGCTTTGGCTAATTATTCCTCCTTCCTGTACCTCACCTTACTCATACCACTCTGGGAAGCCTGAGTTATTTGTTCTTTCAGTCAAAGGCCTGATTTTGTTCTCTAGGAAATTATTAATAGAATGTAGGAGTTCAGAAGGTCACTATGTACCTAATAATCCTCAATTTTAACCTTGACATCATCATTTGCTACTAACCCTACCTCTGGTTAAAATATAATTACTGTGCCTCAATTTCTTTACCTGTAAAATGAGAATGATAGTACTATACCATTAGTTTAAAATAAAGGCTAAACAAGTTAACATAATGAGCAAAAATTTAACCCTTAGAAAAATGCCTGATAATTAATCATTGCTCAAGAAATGTCAGCTATTGTTATGAGTATTCTTATAACTCTTTTTCTTGTTCATATTCCATACTAGATAGTAAGTTCAAGAAGGCATGAGTTTAGATGTTCACTAGTGCAGGGCTTCTGAAACCTAAGCGTGCATACAATATCCTTGAGGACTTTGTAAAATGCAAATTCTGTTTCAGTAGAGGTGAAGTGGAATCTAAACTTCTGTACTTCTAGTAAGTTCTCAAGCGATAAACGTCCTCCTATTTAGATTAACCACACAGTGAAAACCAGAGGCACTTGGAATCCAGGCCCTGGAGCATTTGGCCAGCACCACAACCCTCTACTCTCTTTTACTTGGTTTCATGAAATAACTTTATATCTATTTGAAGATGGAGGAATTGACCAATTCCTGTTTCCACATCTGAGATGAGTTCCATAGATAAGTGAAGTCAGTTCCGTCAAATAGAACAGAATTGAATTAGTTTCCCATGTAATTGGTTTCCCAGACTCCTATTCAAGCATCTACTCAGTCCATCAAGCTGCTAGAGACATTGGGGGAGATGGAATCCACTCTATGAGAAGTAGCCAGCCTGATCATCTGTACTTCTTCTGCTTCAGAGAGTAAATGGAAATCTGAGCAATGGTAATTATCTGGACCCCTACCAGGGAGACAGGCACACTCGCTGGCCATACAGGAGGACCTTTATGGGTCATGAAAACCATTTAGCCTGAAGGTTCAAGGAACATCACTTGACCTAGAGGCCATAATTTTATAGATTCTTTATTTGATGATTTGTGATATACTTTTCTATTGGTATTTGCTTTATGTGGGTAGGTAATGCTGATTCTATAATGATGGTGATCAAATCCAGTGTGCACAGTAACTTTCACAAACAGACAATTTAAAATGCCCTTAATCACAGTATGCTGTGCAGGAACAAGAGTGAGCGTGGCTGCCTTTATAAAAGTCCCTCTGGAGGGATTCCTTGATTACTCACTATAATCCCTACCATCTTCTTTCTCTGAATTCATATTAGTAAAATAGTAAATATAATTAAAATTTATTATTATCATTTTTTATTTCTTGATGATGATTATCATTATTTTATTTCTCATTGCTTTCTACTGTTTTCATTTTGCTTGAAATCTGGTTTCCATGACTATACTGTAAGTCCAAAAGAGCTCTTGCCTGTTTCATTATCCACCAACATGGTCAGCACAGTACTGGATACCCAAGACATTCAGTAAAGAGCTGCTGAATTTTGGAAATTAGTTCTAACCTTCCCTCTGGAAATTAACAGCAACTACTTGATGAAGCTTTCCAGGAGGTGCTAGTGGTAAACAGCCGGCCTGGCAATGCAGGAGAGGCAAGGGACAAGGGGTTTGATTTCTGGGTCAGGAAGATCCTTGGAGGAGGAAATGGCAACCCACTCCAGTATTCTTGCTGGGAGAACCACATGAGTAGAGGAGCCTGACAGGCTATAGTCCATACAGTTGCAAAGAGTTGAATGCGACGGAAGCAAATTAGCACACACTTGATGAAGCAACTAAGACTGGAATTTCCAAACCGTTTCTATGTTTAAGTGAAAATTAAGTTCTTGGAGAGTGTACAGTACAAATATTGAATTGGACCAACCTCCAACAGAACTTTTCTGTTTAGGAAAATCCAGCTGTCTAAGGCTTCTTTCTCTAGGGACTTAAGACTTTTTCTAAACATATATGACAAGTGATGATAAAGGAATTCAGTGGCTTTGAAAATGCCACCTGAGAATTTGATAAAACATACTGGTAAATTGCATGCTGTTTTTGTGTTTATGTGTCCAAAAGGAGAAGAGAGACAGAGTCAGAGAGAAATACAGAAGATATCAAAGGAGTTCATATGTGTAAAAACTTCTTACATACACACATATAATATATAAAATAATTAGGTATTAATATGTATTGTGTGTGTTTGTGTTCAGTCATGTGTGGTTCTTTGCAAACCAATGAACTGTAGCCCACCAAGCTTCTTCTTTGTTCATGGAATTTTCCAGGCAAGAATACTGGAGTGGGTTGCCATTTCCTACTCCAGGGGATCTTCTCAACCCAGGAATCAAACCCACATCTCTTGCATCTCCTTCTTGGGCAGGTAAATTCTTTATCACTGTGCCACCTGGGAAGACATACATGTGTGTGTATATTTATATGTAAATATATATATAATCACTCTTTCTTCAAGTCCAAAGGGACAGCATACCAATGTACTGGTATGATTAATAGGTTGATTGATAGAAAGATGAACCCTGTTCTTATAGTACCAGTAAAACAGGAATATAAAATAAATGAGGAAAAGATAAAAACAATATAATATTCAATATTTTAAGCATTAAAACTTCCTAGATAAGCTTAGGTTTATATTTGCCTTCTTTCACCTTATTTTATGGTTTGGTTTTATTTTTATTTGAATTACTTATGGACTTATACTTGTTCCTATTCTCAGATCGTCTGAAGTTCTTAATAGAGTCCCAGGAAAACCAGCAATTGTAGGTTAACAGATGGGAGAAATAAAAAGCATTAAGAACCTTTTCAGGTCATGCATAAGGAGTTTGAAGCCTGGATCCAAATTTGTTATCTGATATCAAGTGTGATATGACACAAATCACTACATTTTAGAGTCTTATTTTTATTCATCAGCAATTGAATATTTAACAATACCAATACTGATCTCTTATATGACAGAAAAGTTTTAAGACCAAAACCGGATAGAAGTTGTCATAAAAATGATTTAGAAGTTAAAATGTCTATACAAACAAAAGCTCTTGGTGAGTAATGAGATGTGAGAAATTAGAGAAAAAGAAGAAGTAAAGATAACGTTGTGACTTTCTACATTAGTCCTGGGAAGAGAGTAATATCATCACACTGAATAAGACAGTGGATCATTATAACAAATATGGAGGATTGTGCTTGACTGGAGGTGATAGGCAATACCCAATCATATTCTGAACTCTCTACACAATATGAATCTCACACATCCTTACTCCTAGAAAATAGTCAATGTTTACACACTATTGTGGTTATATTGTGAAGACTTTTGATGGCAAAAAAATGATCTTATATACAAGTTTTTGACAATTGTCCAGGGACAAGGCCACAAAATCAGCACTATTTGCTTAAATCTGGCTGTTTCCAACCAGCTCAGATGATACTCCATCATCCGTCTTTTCCTTTCTTTCTTCTTGATTCGTTGTCTAGGCATTGCACTTGGGCCTGTGGTTTAAGAAAGCAGCCTACTCTCCTTGTCTAAAGGAATTTCTGTATAAAATCAGGAATTTCTTATCAGTGCACAATAAATGTGAATTAAATATTAGCAATTTTTATGCCTTTTAGTGACAAGTGCTAAACCTATAGGATTATGAATTTTCCTCTGAATAAAATTTTGGCTGTTTATTATTTGGCTGCATTTTAAATTATATAATTTTGAACTTTAGTCTTAAGAGATCACATGATCAACATGCTCATTTTTAATCAGAAAAATCAGAAAAATATAGCCAGGAAGTGACTTGGGAAATATTACAGAGCAGTTTCCAAACTATGTATACAATTACACTTGGTGAAAATAAACCAGGAAAAATAATCGACTTTAACTTGTCTTTTGACTACATTTTGCAGGACTTAATGTGTATGTAAATCTATGAAATTATAACCAACTTAACTTTTACAATATCCAATAATATTCTGAATATTTGAAATAATATTTTCAAGAAAGTTCTCCCTTAACCAAATAAAAATGAAAAACGAAGCAAATAAAAATGGCAAATATTGCCTTCATGATGTCCAAATGTATATGTTTTGCAAATTCTCACAATAAAAGTCAGATTTTTAAATTACTTGAATAATTATTCCATTTTCCAAGTGATTTTGGCAGTGTAGATATCACCCTTCCCATATTATACAAAAACACAATCGTTGAAGAACTTGTGTGCTTTAATTTAATTCCTTAAATGTCAGTTCTAAGGAGAAACTACGGCCTAGTTCTAAATTCATAGCTAGAAATAGGTTCTGAAAAACCTTAGCCACTCTGACAATTCATTCTGTTTTTGTTATATAATCACTACCACTGCTTTTGGCATGGTATTTAGAGTTTTCCCTTTGGAAAAATTAGAGAAGCCACAAAGAATGCAGAGTTTGCATGCCCTTCACAAAGTCTCCATTGGGTGTCTCATTTGGAAACTATGAACCAAACGAACAAAATACAGGTTTAATTTTGTTTCATTAGATCGTGAAGAGACCAACATGAATTAATTAGTGCTAACTACAACACGCTTCGCTAATATCCTGCCAACACAAAGACTTCCTACAGTGCCAAGATGAGAGACATGTTCAGGATGATCGGAGAGAAATATAAGTGGGTTGGTGGTGCAATTATTATTACATTTATAGCTGCAAAGAGTTCTAATTGAAACTGGATTTTGCATTTGGGGGGTAATAAGCTCCATTAAGATCTGAGGCTAGACATCTAATTTAATTTTAATGACATCGTTTTATGTTAAATGGCTGAAAATTAATTATTAAGGCATATTTATTGGGATTATTCATAAAGACAACATCTTAAAAAAAAAACATTAAGGGATTTTTTGGTAGATAATCCAGCCACACAGTCCCTTATTGGGTTGAAGTGACCATGAAAAGAGAAGAAGCAGTGGACACAGTGAGTGGTCATTTATGTGGTGAGGGAGAGGCTATGCCCACATCAGAGATAAGGATTTACCTTCAGCTTATGGCTCTGGGCATTTAAACTTGAGCACCACTTGTTATTAAAACACCTGTTGTACAAATGATGAATTTTCCTCAACACTGAAGCTTGCTCTCACTCTATCTATTGCAGCACAAATCACAATAATGTTGACAAATTAGCAGTAATGGTTTGTCCTCCAGGTTTCCTATCCACATACAAAATACGCATACAAATGGAAAAAAGGTACAATGCCAACTAGCTGCAGTGCTAACCAATGTATACTTCTGTGTACACACTTAAAAATTATACCTTGCAGTGATTTCCAATGATTGTCCTGTGCCTTGTAACTCTACCCACAAAGTAATGTGATTCAGCTCTTACTTCTAGTAAGAGTTCTCTGTTGTACTTCTAACTGTTATCCAAAGGTTGCAATGACTTAAATGGCAGAGAGAATTGAAGCAGCCCCCCCCCCACATACACACACATACATGCTCCATGCACATATACTATACACACAAAGCTTTGAAATATTTTCTGGTTGTTTTAGCATTCATCTAACGCATGTTGAACTCTTCAGAAAGCAAGGCAGATCTCCATGGCTTGGAAATGACAGGATTGGTGGCGGTGTTCACATGTTAATAAAACAGTGGATAGAAAGAAATCTTGGGGGAGGTGGTGCTGTGCTGTGCTTAGTTGTTCAGTCTTGTCCAACTCTTTGCAACCCCATGGACTGCAGCCTGCCAGTCTCCATGGATTGTAGCCTGCCAGGCTTCTCTGTTCCTGGGGATTCTCCAGGCAAGAACACTGGAGTGGGATGCCATGCCCCCCTCCAGGTAGGGAGGTGGTGGTCATGGTTTGGTCGCTAAGTTGTGTCTGACCCTTGGACCCCAAGGACAGACGCCATGCTCCTCTGTCCATGGGATTTCCCAGGCAGGAATACTGGAGTGGGTTCCCATTTCCTTCTCCAGGGGATCTTCCCAACACAGGAATTGAACCCAGGTCTCCTGCATTGCAGGTGGATTCTTTACCAACTGAGCTGCGAGGGAAGTCTCATAGGGAGGAGTAACAGATAATATCAGTTGGGTGGGGTTCAGATCTTGTGTTATCTTGGTGGCAGATAGGAAGGGACCAATGTATGAGGAATACATGCACACTGTGATGCTATAAAAATATTTTGTCTAATGTCTCCTTCAGAGCACAGTCACCTTCTGGAAAAAGTGAAGCTTTACTAAATGCAGCCACTGCAAGACAGACTTGGCCTTCCAAGCACTAGTATATCCCAAAGTAAAATCTCCAAGAGTTTTTCATCCTACACTTAGTAGTAAATTTCCAAACCTTATTTCCCTGAAGGAGGATGACATAGAGCTCTCCAAACATCTGCAAAATAAATAGATTTTTGTGAAGAACAAATTGCAAGTTAAATGATCGGTACCTCATTAGAGAAAGAATTTGAAAAGATCTGAATTGGTGCTGTTTGGAGAGTGGTAGGGGCCTTTTACCATCACAAGAGACCCCCACCATTACCTTCAGTTTACAAGACAGATATCAACATTGTGGTTCTCAAAATTCTATCATTTGGGTGATGGACAACTGTGTGAAACCATTTACACCCGTGGATGCTAATAATGAACTGAATCTTTCATGCTAAGATCCTAAAAATTCTAAAAGACGCAAGGATTGTCTGATGAGAAAATAACTTTATCTTCACAACTGTATATATTGTAGAATATTTTAGTAAATGGGAAAACATTTTTTCTCCCTTGAAAATATGAAAATAATACATATTAACAGATTTTAAATTTGGGGAAAAGTTAAAATATGTTTGAAAATAAAATACTTGCTCTCTTTCTATGCTAAAATTTTGCTTATTTTTACTTTATCTGTGGAGTAGTGGTTGTTACTCTTGGCTTGTTTTTCTCCCCCAGGAAATGGGTGATATTAGACAAGTGTCAGATACTTAATAGGACCTTCCTTGGTGGCTCAGATAGTAAAGAATCTGCCTGCGATGCAGGAGATACGGAGGACCCAGGTTCCATTCCTGGGATGGGAAGATCTGCTAGAGAAGGGAATGGCTTAAAACTTTAACAGATTTCAAATATCTTTTCTGTTTCAGGACCCTCTTCTTCCTCATTAGCTCAACTGATCATACATTAGAAAAATTCACTTATTGCTTTTCCCTTTTAATAAACAAATGCTCATATTCCTTACTATGTTTTTCAAGCTGATGATGGAAGATTTTATGATTTTTAAAAATAAATTAATTTGCTCTTTACCTATGGAACTATCCTTTTTTTTTTGGTCCCTCAGAGATACCCCCTTTTTGCATGATTAGTTCTTAGTGGAAGAGATATGTATTTCTGCTAGTCATGTAACTAGTTCTGTAACCAAGTGAATCATGGTTAGAATTAATATCCCTATTAGATGCGGAAACAGTGGAAACAGTGTCAGACTTTATTTTTGGGGGCTCCAAAATCATTGCAGATGGTGACTGTAGCCATGAAATTAAAAGACACTTACTCCTTGGAAGAAAAGTTATGACCAACCTAGACAGCATATTCAAAAGCAGAGACTTTACTTTGCCAACAAAGGTCCGTCTAGTCAAGGCTATGTTTTTTCCGGTAGTCATGTATGGATGTGAGAGTTGGACTGTGAAGAAAGCTGAGCACCAAAGAATTGATGCTTTTGAACTGTGGTGTTGGAGAAGACTCTTGAGAGTCCCTTGGACTGCAAGGAGATCCAACCAGTCCATTCTGAAGATCAGCCCTGGGATTTCTTTGGAGGGAATGACGCTGAAGCTGAAATTCCAGTACTTTGGCCACCTCATGCAAAGAGTTGACTCATTAGAAAAGACTCTGATGCTGGGAGGGATTGGGGGCAGGAGGAGAAGGGGACAACAGAGGATGAGATGGCTGGATAGCATCACAGACTCGATGGACGTGAGTCTGAGTGAACTCCGGGAGTTGGTGATGGACAGGGAGGCCTGGCGTGCTGCGATTCACGGGGTTGAAAAGAGTCGGAGACGACTGAGTGACTGAACTGAACTGACTGATGTGATTTGTAAGCACATTTCACATCGTCGTCCTAAGATTGAAACTGACTTCCACATGCGGAGTAAGAATCTTCTAGAACCAACTTATTTGCATTATCTAGCGTCAGCTTTATGAAAGGGGGAAAAGGGTTTTCCTATCCTGTGTGTGTGCAAAATCTAAGGTGACAGAGTCAGGAAGTGAATATGAATTCCCCAGAACTGCCGTGTGGAGGGCAGACAGAGGACACAGTTCCCACAGCTGGCGCTGTCCCTTGCATTGCGGCTATGGCCTTTCTTCAGCTGTTTTTAGTCACAGAGGGTCAGAAACAGAAGTTACCTTCCAAGTGTAATGTCTGTGCTCCTTTTTACAACGTTTTCCTCACTGTGACAAATGGGACCTGGTTAGGCTCAGTGTATTCTGAACCCATTCCTGGTGAGTTTCATCGTTTTGTTCTTTGACCAAAAGTGCAACTCTGAATATATATCTGTCAGGATACACTTCTACAGAGATGTTACAAATTCAACCCTAAATTAGGTGCATGCAATAAATGAAACTATGAGATAAATTAATTAAATGCATTTTATGATGCTTAATCCTAATTTTCCCTTTTTCAGAAGAATGATTGACTTGTCAGTTTGTAAGCACTGAACCTCATGCCCAGAACCTCATGCCGCGCAGATTGCTCTGGGTCTCTTCAGCAATAAATCCTCAGTCCATAAGCCACTGATTTATGCATGTCCTTTCCCTCTGTGTGTGCACCATCTTTCTGCCTGTATTGGAAGCTATCCTAGGGTATGGATTCTATCCTAATTGACTACCATATGCCTTCTGATGCCCTAATCTTTCTTAACCCTCTCTGTCTTTCCCCTCCCTTCACCTTATGAAAGATAGTTTTTTAATTCATCCATTCTATAAAAATTAATAGATTTCTTCATTTGCTTTCTAACTACAGTATTTGAAGTGTTTATTTGCTTATACAACTAAGAAGAATAGGGATATGGGATAATCTCATCTATGGCTCCATACAGGGTCTTGAATAAAAAGTTCAAATGCTCTCTGTCTCTTTCTGTTTCTCTCAACTCCTGTGATTGCAGGTTCTATTTCTTTTGGAGTATGGGCCGCATTGTCTTATTAAAGATGGTTTTCTCCATTTAAAAGGGGAAAATACCCATCAGAGGTTCAGCTTAGATGTCCTTAAAGCTTTAGAGTCTAGAAGAGGAGCATGTCTTTCCCAAAGCCCTCTCATAACAGTCTTAGGGAAGCAACTGATTAACCTGGCCTGGTCTTATGTCCATCACTAAATTTAAAGGGCCCAAGATCAGACATACCAGAATCATATAAAACGATACCTACGTGATTTCTGAAAGAAAGGATCCTAGGCAACACACTACAAACGGGCAAGTCATTTTATTAGACACAGGGCATACAGAGGTGAAAGACAGGCCTGTAAGGAACTTGGAGACAGTAAAGGAAGCAGACAAAGACAACTCTAGTTTGATGTGATAATTTCTGAATATTCTTAGCTCAGGGTACCCTTGGAACACAGATGAAAGCCAATCAAAGGTGGTGTTACCTAAAGGATTCCTGGAGGAGCTAAATCCTGCAGGATGCCTAGGCATTGGCCAAATGAGGATTGACTTGCACATTGCAAATAATTGTAACAGCATGAGGACAATGTTGCAGACAAGAGAGCCTGTGACAGTCGAAGATCTGTAGGTAGTTCTGGCCACAAAGAGGAGGGTATGTGATTAGGAGGAAAAGGAAACTTGAGGCTGGGTAGGTACAAAGACTAGATCCTGAAGACTAAAACTTAAGACCATGAAAATGGCTTATTATGGGAAAATACTAAAAGCTATAGCATAATCATACTTTTATATCAATAAATATAAGTCTAGGAACAGTGGGAAAAAAACGTGGAGGCAGAGGAATAGAGGGCATGGAGAACTGTCAAAAGGCATCTGCATTGGCCTTAATGAAAGTCTAAAGGGAATAGGAGAGACTTGAACAGCTTTGGAGAGGCTGAAAGTGACAAAACTGAGTGACAAATTGGATAGGTTAACAGAACACCAAAATTGATTTCAAGTTTTCAGATCTGGATGAACAGAGGAATGACAGATTGGAATCAAGATATAGAAGGCTTGAAAAGGAATATTAACCCATTACCTACTGTAAGTCTGTTCTACAAGCCAGATGGCCTTCTATCCAGCACTGCAAAATTTCAAGGATTATTTGCTAAAGCTAGTTGATATCTCATTTTTTCTTATTTTTCTGATTATCATGAAATTCAACATTTATGACCCTCAAAAATCTGTTTTGCTATATCTAATCTAAAAATAAGGTTGTTGTTTTGTGTTGCTGTTCAGTCACTAAGTCATTTCTGACTCTTTTGTGACCCCAGGCTTCTCTGTTCATGGGATTTCCCAGGCAAGAATACTAGAGTGGGTCGCCATTTCCTTCTCCAAGGGATCTTCCTAGCCCAGGGATTGAACCCGTGTCTCCTGCACTGGCAGGCCAATTCTTCACCACTGAGCCACCTGGGAAGCCCAAAAGTAAGGTTAGGCCCAAATAATCAGTGCTGCTTAGAATGGTATGATCCGTAAGTGGTCTGATGGAGAGCTTTGATAGAGAGATCCTGGCAAAAGAAATCCTACAGATGAGGCAGAAACAATGATATGAAGAATCTGAGGGGGTGGCAAAAGAAATCACACAGTTTAAGTTGGTTCACAATCAAAGATGCAGAATGGTACCATGGATCTACAGAAGAAATTAGAAAAATGGGAAAGAATCCACCTTTAAATTATCGATTCACTTACTAATTTGCTTGACCATCTTTACTATACTTTTCTCTTTCTTTCCTCAAAATCTACTCTTTCCCTCTCAAAACTTCTCGTCATAAAGTTTCGGGTTTCTCAATGAAAAGTGAAAGACACGAACCTGTAATTTTCTTTAAGAAATAAACATGCTGAGAGGAAAGGGAAAGATGGCGGAGGAATAGGACGGGAAGATCACTTTCTCCCTCACAAATTCCTCAAAAGAACATTTCAACGCCGAGCAAACTCCACAAAACAACTCCTGTAGGCTGGCAGAGGACATCAGGCAACCAGAAAAGCAGACCGTTGTCTTCAAAAACAGGTAGGGAAAAATATAAAAGACGAAAAAGGAGACAAAGGAGGTGGGGAGGGAGCTCCGTCCTGGGAAGGGAAGCCCGTCCCGGGAAGGGAATTTTAAGAAGAGAGGTTTCCAAACACCAGGAAACACTCTCCCTGCCGAGTCTGTGGCGAGCCTTGGAAACACAGAGGGCAACATAACAGGAAGGAAAAATAGATAAATAATTAAAACCAACAGATTACAAGCCCAACAGTAACTCCCCCAGCGGAAAAGCAGCACAGACGCCTGCATCCGCCACTGGGAAGTGGGGGCAGGGCAGGGACGCGCGGGAGGCGCGGGCTGCAGAGCTTTGTAAGAATCGGGCAGGAACGCCCCACGCGCAACCAGAACGATCTAACTTGGGCTAGCAAACCAGACTGTGGGATAGCTACCACGCGAAAAGCTCAAACATAAGACACCGCCAGGACCGAGCACAGAACAAAGGACTGAACGGAAAAAGCCAGCTGCAGACCATCCCCCGCCGGGGACAGGCAGCCAGAGCCGTAAGGACTGGAAAGGGGCAGTTGCAGACCCGGAGAGACTTTACTTACCTAACTACAAGCAGGCTCCTTTGCTAAGACTTCTGGGGGTGCTGGACAGTCACAGTCTGCCTCACGGGGTGCGCCAGCGGTCCACCCAGAGAGCTGAGCGGCAGCGGCGGAAAAGGTGACAAGCCGCGGCGATCGCGCTCGCCAAACTCCTGAGCTGCTCGGACCTGGGAAGGGCACAAAGCGCAGTCCCAGCTGAATCTGTGCCTCTGAGGGCTGTCTGAGCGCCGAACCTGAGCGGCTTGGACCGGGGAAGTGCACGCAGCCTACGGCCGGCCCCAGACGGTTCCCGGCTGAGCATCGTAGAGCCTGAGCGGTTTGTGCGCCGCGAGAAAGGACGGGTCAAGTGGGGCTGAGATGCGGTGTGCACACGACAGTGCTATTTGTTAGCAGCAGCCCCCCGCCCCACAGCGTGACTGAACTAGTGAGCCTAAAAAACCAGCAAACAGAAGAAGTTAAACAGAGGGAACCACCTTGGAAGTGAGCCTACACGGCCCATAACATCAGAGAAGGGCCAGGTATATTTTTAAAATCATTCCTTTTTTTTTTTTTTTTTGCTTTTTGCTTTTTTGTTTTTCTTTTTTTTTTCTAGCTTTTTTTTAATTGTTAAGTCTTCTATTTCTCCTCTAATTTTTATTTCTATAACCTATTATTACTATTTTTTTTTTAAAGGCAAACACCATATATACTCTTTGGATGGTTGTTGGTGTGGTTTTTTTTTTTTTTCTTTTGTTTGTTTGTTTGTTTTTTAATAATTTTTTTTCTTTCTTCCTTTTTCCTTCTGCTTTTCTTTAATATTGTATCTTTGAAAATCCAACCTCTACTCTAGATTTTTAATCTTTGCTCTTAGGTTTTTGTTGTCAATTTTGTACATTTAAAAACCCAAACTTCACTACCCAAGATTACCTGAGAGCGAGATTACTGGCTTGACCACTCTCTCCTCCTCTGGACTCTCCTTTTTCTCCACCAGGTGGCCTCTGTCTCTTTTCTCCCCCATCTCTTCTCTATCCAACTCTGTGAATCTCTGTGTGTTCCAGACGGTAGAGAACACCTAAGGAACTGGTTACTGGCAGGATTTGTCTCTCTCCTACTCATTCCTCTCTCTTATCCTCCTGGTCACCTCTATCTACTTCCTCCCTCTCCTCTTCCCCGTATAACTCTGTAAATACCTCTGAGTGGTCCAGACTATAGAGCACACATGAGGAAGTGACTACTGACTAGCTTTCTCTCTCCTCTCTTGATCTCACCGCATCTCATTCCAGTTACCTCTAACTACCCCCTCCATCTTCTCTTCTCCTTGTAACTCAGTGAACCTCTCTGAGTGTCCCTCAATGTGGAGAAGCTTTTCATCTTTAACCTAGATGTTTTATCATCGGTGCTGTATAGATGGAGAAGTCTAGAGGCTACTGTAAAAATAAAACTGAAAACCAGAAGCAGGAAGCTTAAATCCAAAGCCTGAAAACATTAGAGAACTCTTGAATTCAGGGAACATTAAGCAATAGGAGCTCATCAAATGCCTTCATACCTACACCGAAACCAAGCTCCACCCAAGGGCCAACAAGTTCCAAAACAAGACATACCACGCAAATTCTCCAGCAACACAGGAACACTCCCCTGAGCTTCAATATACAGGCAGCTCAAAATTATCCCAAAACTTTTGATGTCTCATAACCCATTACAGGTCACTCCACTGCACTCCAGAGAGAAGAAACCCAGCTCCACCCATCAAAACTCCAACACAAGCCTCCCTAACCAGGAAACCTTGACAAGCCACTGATAGAACTCCACCCACAGTGAGGAAGCTCCATAATAAAGAGAACTCCACAAATTACCAGAATATAAAAAGGCCACCCCAAACGCAGCAATATAACCAAGATGAAGAGACAGAGGAATACTCAGCAGGTAAAGGAACAGGAGAGTTGCCCACCAAACCAAACCAAAGAGGAAGAAGTAGGGAATCTACCGGAGAAGGAATTCCGAATATTGATAGTGAAAATGATCCAAAACCTTGAAATCAAAATGGAAACACAGATAAATAGCCTAGAGACAAGGATTGAGAAGATGCAAGAAAGGTTTAACAAGGACCTAGAAGAAATAAAAAAGAGTCAAAATATAATGAATAACGCAATAAATGAGATCAGAAACATTCTGGAGGCAACAAATAGTAGAATAATGGAGGCAGAAGACAGGATTAGTGAAATAGAAGATAGAATGGTAGAAATAAATGAATCAGAGAGGAAACAAGAAAAACGAATTAAAAGAAACAAGGACAATCTCAGAGACCTCCAGGACAATATGAAACGCTCCAACATTCGAATTATAGGAGTCCCAGAAGAAGAAGACAGAAAGAAAGATCATGAGAAAATCCTTGAGGAGATAATAGTTGAAAACTTCCCTAAAATGGGGAAGGAAATAATCACCCAAGTCCAAGAAACACAGAGAGTTCCAAATAGGATAAACCCAAGGCGAAACACCCCAAGACACATATTAATCAAATTAGCAAAGATCAAACACAAAGAACAAATATTAAAAGCAGCAAGGGAAAAACAAGAAATAACACACAAGGGGATTCCCATTAGGATAACAGCTGATCTTTCAATAGAAACTCTTCAGGCCAGGAGGGAATGGCAAGACATACTTAAAGTGATGAAAGACAATAACCTACAGCCCAGATTACTGTATCCAGCAAGGATCTCATTCAAATACGAAGGAGAAATCAAAAGCTTTACAGACAAGCAAAAGCTGAGAGAATTCAGCACCACCAAACCAGCTCTCCAACAAATTCTAAAGGATATCCTCTAGACAGGAAACACGAAAAGGGTGTATAAACCCGAACCCAAAACAATAAAGTAAATGGTAATGGGATCATACTTATCAATAATCACCTTAAATGTAAATGGGTTGAACGCCCCAACCAAAAGACAAAGACTGGCCAAATGGATACAAAAACAAGACCCCTCTATATGCTGCTTACAAGAGACCCACCTCAAAACAAGGGACACATACAGACTGAAAGTGAAGGGCTGGAAAAAGATATACCATGCAAACAGAGACCAAAAGAAAGCAGGAGCGGCAATACTCATATCTGATAAAATAGACTTTAAAACAAAGGCTATGAAAAGAGACAAAGAAGGCCACTACATAATGATCAAAGGAACAATCCAAGAAGAAGATATAACAATTATAAATATATATGCACCCAATATAGGAGCACTGCAATATGTAAGAGAAATGATAACAAGTATGAAAGGGGAAATCAACAATAACACAATAATAGTGGGAGACTTTAATACCCCACTCACACCTATGGACAGATCAACTAAACAGAAAATTAACAAAGAAACGCAAACTTTAAATGATACATTAGATCAGTTAGACCTAATTGATATCTATAGGACATTTCACCCCAAAACAATGAATGTCACCTTTTTTTCAAGTGCTCATGGAACCTTCTCCAGGATAGATCACATCCTGGGCCATAAATCTAAACTTGATAAATTCAAAAAATCGAAATCATTCCAAGCATCTTTTCTGACCATAATGCATTAAGATTAGATCTCAATTACAGGAGAAAAACTATTAAAAATTCCAACATATGGAGGTTGAACAACACACTTCTGAATAACCAACAAATCACAGAAGAAATCAAAAAAGAAATCAAAATATGCATAGAAACTAATGAAAATGAAAACACAACAACCCAAAACCTGTGGGACACTATAAAAGCAGTGCTAAGAGGAAAGTTCATAGCAATACAGGCATACCTCAAGAAACAAGAAAAAAGTCAAATAAATAACCTAACTCTACAACTAAAGCAACTAGAAAAGGAAGAGTTGGAGAACCCCAGAGTTAGTAGAAGGAAAGAAATCTTAAAAATTAGGGCAGAAATAAATGCAAAAGAAACAAAAGAGACCATAGCAAAAATCAACAAAGCCAAAAGCTGGTTCTTTGAAAGGATAAATAAAATTGACAAGCCATTAGCCAGACTCATCAAGAAGCAAAGAGAGAAAAATCAAATCAATAAAATTAGAAATGAAAATGGAGAGATCACAACAGACAACACAGAAATACAAAGGATCATAAGAGACTACTATCAGCAGTTGTATGCCAATAAAATGGACAACGTGGAAGAAATGGACAAATTCTTAGAAAAGTACAATTTTCCAAAACTGAACCAGGAAGAAATAGAAAATCTTAACAGACCCATCACAAGCACGGAAATTGAAACGGTAATCAGAAATCTTCCAGCAAACAAAAGCCCAGGTCCAGACGGCTTCACAGCTGAATTCTACCAAAAATTTCGAGAGGAGCTAACACCTATCCTCCTCAAACTCTTCCAGAAAATTGCAGAGGAAGGCAAACTTCCAAACTCTTTCTATGAGGCCACCATCACCCTAATACCAAAACCTGACAAAGATACTACAAAAAAAGAAAACTACAGGCCAATATCACTGATGAACATAGATGCAAAAATCCTCAACAAAATTCTAGCAATCAGAATCCAACAACACATTAAAAAGATCATACACCATGACCAAGTGGGCTTTATCCCAGGGATGCAAGGATTCTTCAATATCTGCAAATCAATCAATGTAATTCACCACATTAACAAACTGAAAAATAAAAACCATATGATTATCTCAATAGATGCAGAGAAGGCCTTTGACAAAATTCAACATCCATTTATGATAAAAACTCTCCAGAAAGCAGGAATAGAAGGAACATACCTCAACATAATAAAAGCTATCTATGACAAACCCACAGCAAACATTATCCTCAATGGTGAAAAACTGAAAGCATTTCCCCTAAAGTCAGGAACAAGACAAGGGTGTCCACTTTCACCGCTACTATTCAACATAGTTCTGGAAGTTTTGGCCACAGCAATTAGAGCAGAAAAAGAAATAAAAGGAATCCAAATTGGAAAAGAAGAAGTAAAACTCTCACTGTTTGCAGATGACATGATCCTCTACATGGAAAACCCTAAAGACTCCACCAGAAAATTACTAGAGCTCATCAATGAATATAGTAAAGTTGTAGGATATAAAATCAACACACAGAAATCCCTTGCATTCCTATACACGAATAATGAGAAAGTAGAAAAAGAAATTAAGGAAACAATTCCATTCACCATTGCAACGAAAAGAATAAAATACTTAGGAATATATCTAGCTAAAGAAACTAAAGACCTATATATAGAAAACTATAAAACACTGATGAAAGAAATCAAAGAGGACACTAATAGATGGAGAAATATACCATGTTCATGGATCGGAAGAATCAATATAGTGAAAATGAGTATACTACCCAAAGCAATTTACAAATTCAATGCAATCCCTATCAAGCTACCAGCCACATTTTTCACAGAACTAGAGCAAATAATTTCAAGATTTGTATGGAAACACAAAAAACCTCGAATAGCCAAAGCAATCTTGAGAAAGAAGAATGGAACTGGAGGAATCAACTTGCCTGACTTCAGGCTCTACTACAAAGCCACAGTCATCAAGACAGTATGGTACTGGCACAAAGACAGAAATATAGATCAATGGAACAAAATAGAAAGTCCAGAGATAAATCCACACACATATGGACACCTTATCTTTGACAAAGGAGGCAAGAATATACAATGGAGTACAGACAATCTCTTTAACAAGTGGTGCTGGGAAAACTGGTCAACCACTTGTAAAAGAATGAAACTAGATCACTTTCTAACACCCCACACAAAAATAAACTCAAAATGGATTAAAGATCTAAATGTAAGACCAGAAACTATAAAACTCCTAGAGGAGAACATAGGCAAAACACTCTCAGACATAAATCACAGCAGGATCCTCTATGATCCACCTCCCAGAATTCTGGAAATAAAAGCAAAAATAAACAAATGGGATCTAATTAAAATTAAAAGCTTCTGCACAACAAAGGAAAATATAAGCAAGGTGAAAAGACAGCCTTCTGAATGGGAGAAAATAATAGCAAATGAAGCAACTGACAAACAACTAATCTCAAAAATATACAAGCAACTTCTGCAGCTCAATTCCAGAAAAATAAACGACCCAATCAAAAAATGGGCCAAAGAACTAAATAGACATTTCTCCAAAGAAGACATACAGATGGCTAACAAACACATGAAAAGATGCTCAACATCACTCATTATTAGAGAAATGCAAATCAAAACCGCGATGAGGTACCACTTCACACCAGTCAGAATGGCTGTGATCCAAAAATCTGCAAGCAATAAATGCTGGAGAGGGTGTGGAGAAAAGGGAACCCTCCTACACTGTTGGTGGGAATGCAAACTAGTACAGCCACTATGGAGAACAGTGTGGAGATTCCTTAAAAAATTGCAAATAGAACTACTTTATGACCCAGCAATCCCACTGCTGGGCATACACACCGAGGAAACCAGAATTGAAAGAGACACATGTACCCCAATGTTCATCATAGCACTTTTTATAATAGCTAGGACATGGAAACAACCTAGATGTCCATCAGCAGATGAATGGATAAGAAAGCTGTGGTACATATACACAATGGAGTATTACTCAGCCATTAAAAAGAATTCTTTTGAATCAGTTCTGATGAGATGGATGAAACTGGAGCCGATTATACAGAGTGAAGTAAGCCAGAAAGAAAAACACCAATATAGTATACTAACACATATATATGGAATTTAGGAAGATGGCAATGACGACCCTGTATGCAAGACAGGGAAAGAGACACAGATGTGTATAATGGACTTTTGGACTCAGAGGGAGAGGGAGAGGGTGGGATGATTTGGGAGAATGACATTCTAACATGTATACTATCATGTAAGAATTGAATCGCCAGTCTATGTCTGATGCAGGATACAGCATGCTTGGAGCTGGTGCATGGGGATGACCCAGAGAGATGTTATGGGGAGGGAGGTGGGAGGGGGCTTCATGTTTGGGAATGCATGTAAGAATTAAAGATTTTAAAATTAAATAAATAAATAAATAAAATTTAAAAAAAAAAGAAATAAACATGCTTAAATAAATACTGCTGAGAATCTGTTAAACTTCTCTTTCTCTCATTACTTTTATCTCTGCCTCTCCTATCCATCTCCCTTTCAATCCCTCTCTCATTCTTCTGAACAACATAATTGCTTTCTTTACAGTATAAACAAGCTGAAATCCTCATAGTCTGACATCTTTCCTTGACATTCTACAGAAAAAGCAGCTATAAATCATGGAGCTGAGTTGCCTCAAGGTGAGCAAGAGGAAAAGGAAAGATTTATAGGATAATAGATCATTGTCACTGATTTCTGCCCAGGAATCATACAGTTCATGTGAAGTACCCTGTGAGCTAAGGCTGCATAGATAAGGCTAATCTTCAGATGACATTCTCAGAGCAGAAACTAAGACTTCTAAAGCAAACCAGCATCCTCAGCATCCATGGTCTAAATAAAGTCTTCGTCTAGACCTTTGACTCTCTGCTCCAAATTCTGTCCTCTCTACTTTATTTAAACTTAGCTCTCCTGGGGATATCCACATGCTAGACTCCTCAACCTTCCTCCCACTGATTATGCCAATTGGTCCTTTTCTTCTCATGATATACTTTGGTCAAGGTCAGGCTCGATGGGCACCCCTTTCAAATAATCATTTCCAATCAATTCCATCCCATTAAAATACTTTTCTAGTCAAGAATAGTTTTTATATGTAAAACCACATCTTTCTATATATAGCTATTGGTCTACTGTTCTGCATTATAGTTATAGTTCATTCATCCACAGCCATTAAACACTTGCATATGAATACAATCTCTGTGTTGATTACTGGTGATTCAGATACATGTTGGAGAAGGCAATGGGGACCCACTCCAGTACTCTTGCCTGGAAAATCCCATGAAT
Organism: Capra hircus; assembly: GCF_001704415.2. Lineage (NCBI taxonomy): Eukaryota > Metazoa > Chordata > Mammalia > Artiodactyla > Bovidae > Capra > Capra hircus. The sequence goes on from NC_030833.1 coordinate 25,774,317, forward strand.
GGAGGAGCCTGGTAGGCTGTAGTCCATGGGGTCGCTAAGAGTCGGACACGACTGAGCGAATTTGCTTTCACTCTTCACGTTCATGCACTGGAGAAGGACATGGCAACCCACTCCAGTGTTCTTGCTTGGAGAATTCCAGGGACAGAGGAACCTGGTGGGCTGCCGTCTATGGGGTCACACAGAGTCGGACATGACTGAAGCAACTTAGCAGCAGCAGCAGATATATGATATCTGCTGTAAATGATATATGCTCTGGGATCTCAAGGAATTCTGAGTAAACTGACGATGTCTATCCAACAGGATAAGTTTTAGCTGGAGATATTTAGAGGGTGCTATGAGAACACAGAAGAGATGCATGGGTTTCAGACTGGAGAGGCATAAACGTCTTCCTGGAGGTTATGGGGCCTCAGCTAGGTTTGTGAATGACATGAAGAGTTACCTGGTTGGGAGATATGGTGGGACATCCCAGAAGACTTGAAACAGTCTGAGATATTGAAGAAATGTTAAGCTAATTAGTGTGTTGCTACAGAAAAGGCATGCAATCAATTGTGGGAAACAGACCAGAGAAAATCTCAAATAGAAACTTTGATATACATCAAAATCACCTAGGGAATTTACTAGGGATGTTTCTTGGCCAGGTCCTGGAAATATGATTCAGTATAGCCAGTAATCTGAAGATTTAACACATTCTATTTATAAAGCAGTGTTCTGGACATTTCACTTCAGTTCAGTTGCTCAGTCGTGTCTGACTCTTTGTGACCCCATGGACTGCAACACGCCAGGCTTCCCTGTCCATCACCAACTCCCAGAGCTTACTCAAACTCATGGCCATCGAGTCGGTGATGCCATTCAACCATCTCATCCTCTGTCATCCCCTTCTCCTCCCGCCTTCAGTCTTTCCCAGCATCAGGTTCTTTTCCAATGAGTCAGTTCTTCACATCAGGTGGCCAAAGTATTGGAGTTTCAGCTTCAGCATCAGCCTTTTCAATGAATATTCAGGACTCATTTCCTTTAGGATTGACTGGTTTGATCTCCTTTCAGTGCAAGGAACTCTTAAGAGTCTTCTCCAATAACACAGTTCAAAAGCATAAATTCTTCCACACTCAGCTTTCCTTATGGTCCAACTTTCACATCCAAACATGACTACTGGAAAAACCATATCTTTGACTAGATGGACCTTTGTCGGCAAAGTAATGTCTCTGCTTTTTAACATGTTGTCTAGGATGGTCATAGCTTTTCTTCCAAGGAGCAAGCGGCTTTTAATTTCATGGCTGCAGTCACCATCTGAAGTGATTTTGGAGCCCCCCAAAATAAAGTCTGTCACTGTTTCCACTGTTTCCCCATCTGTTTGCCATGAATTGATGGGATCAGATGCCATGATCTTGGTTTTTTGAATGTTGAGTTTTAAGTCAAATTTTTCACTCCCTTTTTCACTTTCATTAAGAGGCTTTTTAGTTCTTCTTCACTTTCTGCCATAAGGGTGGTGTCATCTGTGTATCTGAGGTTATCGATATTTCTCCTGGCAATCTTGATTCCAGCTTGTGCTTCATCCAGCTCAGTATTTCACATGATGTATTCTGAATATAAGTTAAATAAGCAGGATGACAATATTGTCATTGTTCTGGACAATGAAGAGCAAAGGCTGAGCAAAGACATTTGAAAGGAATCTTGAATTATATTGGGAGTGATTGAAGGTCGTAAGTAGAAGAAAGACAAAGTCCACTTGTTGAGAAGAAGTTGCCTGACTGGGGGCGATTTAGAAGGCAGGTTCAGTAATACATTTACTACATGTAAATGCACTAAGGATTGTTTAATATTGTTTTCTTTTAACCTCCAAGAGCAATGTTTCTAAAATACATGATAACATGAAGCTCTGACATATTGAAAAATGAAAATTTGGGGGCTTCCTCATTTACACTACACATGCCAAGTTGCTTCATGTCCTGCTTTTCTGACCCATGGACTGTAGCCCATAAGGCTCCTTTGTCCATGGGATTCGTCAGGTAGGAATACTGTAGTGGGTTGCCATGCCCTCCTGTAGGGGATCTTCCTGACCCAAGGATTTAGCCAGCATCTCTTAAGTCTCCTGCATTGGCGGGTGGGTTCTTTACCTCTAGCACCATCTGGGAAGCCCTTGCTTACGTACTGTATCAGAGTTCCTGGAGTGTGACCAAGTGATCTACAGTTCAACAAGTATTGCAAGCAAGTTTTATATGCCACAACTAGCAAAGTACCTCCAGATCATCTCAGAGCAAACTGGATAGGTACCTTTCAGACCATCTCTTCAGGTTGCCATGGTAGATTCTAATCTGAATGCATTCCAGCATCTCATACACAGAATTCGAAACATGCTGCATCAGTCCTAAAGCAACACTTTCTCAGAACAGGGGTTTTTGGTATTTCCAAGAAGCACTTCCTATCTCCACAGCAGTTAAAAACAAAAAAGTCCTCATGCAAGCTTTTTAGGCTTATACTGAAGGAACTGTAGCTTCTAAAAGTCACATGGAAATAACCACGTATTAAGATGTTCTTTGAAAATAGAAAAAGCTGCCAATGATTCTGTGAAGCTTAAGGAGCTTTTCCTTAAAAGAAATCAGGTAATTCGTTCTGAATTAAAGTTAAGCACTTGGCTTAGTTCTCTTTCATTTTTCTCCTTGTAAATCTCTGACTAAATTAATTAAAGCTGGTGTTTAAAGCTGGCAGCCAACCTGACATAGGAGGCCATGCAGCAAGCTGCACATCGATGGTGAAATTAGAACAGAAGTTAGACAATTTTGCCCAAGAAGAGCCAGCCTGTTTTTCTTCTGCCCCCTCCTTCACCTCGCAACACACACACACACAGGACTGGCTGCCAAGACCTTCCTTATTGGATGCATCATCCCTGAGTCCTGCAGCTAGCTTTTTTTTTTTGTTGCTGTTGTTATATAAAACTTATGACAAATGCGTGAGTAATAAAAAGGAAGCTTGGCCATTTTCCACTCACAAGCCTAACAGCATGAACACTTGCAGCTAATCTCATCATCCAAAACCAGATAAAGGCATAGTCTTCAGGCCAATGGCAGCAGAGAGGACAGCCTACATCAGAAGAGGAGGTGGTCCTGAGATTCCATTGACATCAGTTATGATGGCTAATTTGATGTGTCAGCTTGACTGGACTAAGGGATGCCCAAGGCAGTGGTAAAACATTTTTTCTGAGTGTGTCTGAGAGGGTGTTTCAGAAAGAGTGTAGCATATGGATCAGTAGATGAATAAAGAAGATCCACATCACCAGCTAGGGCTGGGCATCACCCAATTCGTTGAGGAACTGAATAGGATAAAAAGGAAGGGGAGGGGCAGATTTGCTCTTTTTGGTTGGGCTGGGACATCCCTCTTTTTCTGCCCTCAAATATTGACTCTCCTCGTTCTCGGACTTAACAGATTCGGACTGGAACTTACACCACCAGCTCTCCCGGCCTGAGATCTCTGGACCTGAACTGAGTTATACTACTTTTCCCCCTTTACTTACACATTAATTGGCAACCTACCATGGGCTTGGCCCTGATTAGTCCGTGGTTAGCAATACAGGCAAATTCCCCATCCCAGTAGGGACCTTGCGTTCCAGTAAAGGAAACAGATCACACACAATTAGAACAATGAATGAACAAAAGTAATTAAAGATTGTACACATGTTATCAAGCAGCAAAGCAGAACCCTCTATTTTGTTTGTATCTTCTCCTGTGGCAGAGGATAAGACAAGGAGCATCAGATAGGGTGGAGTTGGTCAGGAACTGGTATATTGGTATGGAGAGACGCTGGAGTTGCTTTGGAACTGAGACATGCAGCCTAAGAAAGATCCAAGAAACCTAGAGAGAGTGTTCCTGGCAGAAAGGCTCCTGAGATGGTACTCCAAGAATTCGAGAGGAAATTATTTGTCTCTTGAGACCACCAGCTGTATTCTTTGACATTCCTTTCAATAAGAAATCACATTTTCTAAGAGTGCTAAGTAGAAATTTCACAAGGCTCTCTCAGGGAAACTCTGAAACGAAGAGGTTGCTTTCAAAGTGACTTATTTATCCTCTTTTCTTATAAGTTTAAGACACAAGTAGCTTGAGTGCATGAGGATCAAGGCACCTAACAAAAAAAACGCGAGTGGAAAGGGAGTCCGTTGGGGCACAGCTGTTCCGGGGTCATGATTAACCTTCATGCTAAGTTTGACATTCAGCATAATTCCTCCTAGAGTCAGCTACCAAAAAGGGGAAGGAATCTGCAGTAATTAGATAGACTCAGTTGTTCGAGTCCCTGAAATGTTTTTGACCTGAAGATTAAGGCAATTTAAAGCAAAATTTGTTTCTGTATGGAGCTGGGGGTGGGGGTCCTCAATGCTAAATTGTGGCAACTTTGAAATACCAGCTGGGTCCTGGTGGAGTGGAGACTGGGACAATCCTGGGCCACTCTGATCTGTGCCTGTCTCCATACTGCAAGATGATGTGATTTGACACCAATTAGCTGGCGTGCACACAAGTCTTTCCTTTACACAGTTAGAGGTAACTAGAGTAACACGCACCTCTTCAAACATGACACACAGAACACAAGGCATTACTTTTATTGATGTTCATCAGGAATGACAGGCAGTGAGGTATGGAGAGATGCTCTAGGCAGAAAAAGTGATTGGCCGCAAACAGCATTGGGGAGGACAAAACGTCCTAATGTTTGGACGAGGTCAAATGAGCAGATAAAATATAAGTGTATCACTTCCCCAAAGCATGACTCAGACAGTAAACATCTGTAGACATCCTGGACATCTCAGGGGACTCATTGGTCCAGGAAGAGTAAGATCTTTCCCAGAAAACTCCCCAGCTGAACTTTCTCTTGTAGAAAAGACTGAAATGGTAGCTAATTTCCAGGGAACATTAAAGTTTGTAACTTCTGATGTTTTTCAAAACTGAGAGCATTTTCCCAGAAAAGCAAGAAACAAACCAAAACTTAAGGGTGACTTTGATGGCCATAATCACAGTTTACAACTGTGTTTACTTATTTTTTTTTAATTTTATTTTTTATTTTTTAAATTTTAAAATCTTTAATTCTTACATGCGTTCCCAAACATGAACCCCCCTCCCACCTCCCTCCCCACAACATCTCTCTGGGTCATCCCCATGCACCAGCCCCAAGCAATCCTCAGGGCATAAAAGGATGAACAAGTATCATAACAAACACTATTTCACCACACCTCTCATTGCCAGACTGATCTAAAATGCTGCTGCTTAATGCTTTTTGCCAGTCTAGGAATTATTGGTAACTCCCATTTCCTATAAAACCCCCAAATGCTCAACCCAGAATTTCATTCAATTTAGGCCTCCCTATGCAAACTTCTCCTTATGAAATCATGTTTTATAGTTCCACGGGTCTTCTTTTGTCTATGATCAAAGGAAATAAAGAGACAAAGACAAAGAAAGATCCACAGGAAATATTTCAAGGTCCAAAAGCGAAGTATAGAAAAATATATCCCATACAATTTTGTTTTGTTTTTTTTTGTAAAGTACATGTTTATATACTCATTCAGTTAAAGGAATGGACAGAAAAACTACAAGGCCTAATAAAAAGAAAAGTTTCCTTTTTTAGCTTTTTTTTTCTTATACTGCAAAATTTGGGATCATTTTTTACAGTTAGCATATGTTGCATGTATTCATGGCATAAACTTATATAGATGTATATCATTAACAAGAAACATTAAAGAGTAGTCATGAATCTCACCACATGGACCACAGCCTTGTCTAACTCAGGAAACTCTGAGCCATGCCATGTAGGGCCACCTAAGATGGACGGGTGATGGCGGAGAGTTCTGACAAAATGCGGTCCACTGGAAAAGGGCATGGCAAACCACTTCAGTATTTTTGCCTTGAGAACCCCATTAACAGTATTAAAAGGCAAAAAGATAGGACACTGAAAGATGAAATCCCAGGTTGGTAGGTGCCCAATAGGCTACTAGAGATCAGTGGAGAAATAACTCACTAACTCAATGGACATGAGTTTGAGTAAACTCCAGGAGTTGGTGATGGACAGGGAGGCCTGGTGTGCTTTGGGTCCATGGGGATGCAAAGAATCAGACATAACTGAGTGACTGAACTGACTGATGGATGAATCTCACAGTTCCGTAAGATCCTACTTGACATCTCAGGGAGCACAGAGGCAGGGGGGTGGAGAGGGAAGGAGAGGAGAAGTGATTTATAGATCTAACCAAAAACAGTTTGTTGGTTTAAAATAATATAGATTAATCAATCACACATCTTCCTTAGTTTCTTCAATATTTACAGGAGAATGTCAATCACTTCTTCCAATTAGGCTGAGAAATGACATGTTTAACTAGAGTCAGATGGTAGCTGTGCCCAAATCCTAAATTCAAGCTCAAAATCTTAGCTTATAAGAACAGTATTTATGACCCATTGCCTGAATGAAGTGCAAATCTGACACCTCCCTCAATCAGCATTTCCTGTGTCTTTTGGGACATAAATCTACAAGATATCCAGTGAAGAAAGAATTCTTTGGTCAACCAGGTTTGGCAAATATTACATTATATTCCCTTCCATTGATTCAGAGTGCACAGCAGTGTACAAAAATATATGAGATTTTGTGAAGTAAAGAAAAACTCCTTGACTTACTAACCTAGGATTTTCCCAGTCTATTTTGTAAGGAACCTTTTTAAGCCAAACCTGATGTTTTATACTCAGGACAGAAATGCTTCCCCCGCTATTGCTAAATATGCTCCTAGTTTACACGCCCTAGTTTACCTGCTGTGTTGCCCACTCACCTGCTATTCTGTAAAGCTACAGGCCTGAAGAATCCCATGGACTGCATAGCTCATGGGGTTGCGAAAAGTTGGACATGACTGAGCAACTTTCACAGTCACTAAACTGAAATCTGTATTGATATCATCACAATATACGCATGCAATTTGAATCATGTTGTTTTGGTTAGAAAAAATTATTGTGAAAATTGTGAAAAAGTTTGCTTACATTAAACATAAACTCCCTAGGGGATGGATGGCAACCCCGACTCAATGGACATGAGCTTGAACAAACTCTGGGAGATGGTGAAGGACAGGGAAGCCTGCATGCTGTAGTCAGTGTGGTCACAAAGAGTCAGACACAATTTAGTGACTGACAAGCAGTAACTTTTAGCTACTATTATGAATAGGCACAATGTTGAATTTCTTTTATATCTTATCCAACATATCCTCGAAACAATCCCATGAGGTTAGTGCTATTATTTACAATTAGTAATGAGGAAAAGAGCCTGAAGAAGTTTGTGTAGTTTGGCCCAAGAGAACACAGCAAAGAAATTTTAGAGGTTTAGTTTCAAACCCAAGCAGCTTGACTCCTGGGCTCATGTTTGCAAACACTTCATGAACTCAGTGCCTAAAACAATCCATGATGGATACTTCTTTGTATTCCTCTACCAGAAATAACTTGACTCCTAAATGCTTTTAATGCTTGGTTCACTGTGTGCTATGCTAAGTCACTTCCCCCGTGTCCTACCCTTTATGACCCTATGGACTGTAACCCGCCAGGCTCCTCTGTCCAGCAAGAAAACTGGAGTGGGTTGCTGTGCCCTCCCCCAGGGGATCCTTCCGACCCAGGGATGAAACTCACATCTCTTAAGTCTCCTGCGTTGGCAGGCAGGTTCTTTACCACTAGCCACTTGGGAAACCCACTTTGTTGACTATATTTTATGATATGGGTTTGTTTTTCTCTTCTCATTGGTGCACAAACAGCTCCAGCCCAAAGGCTGGCTTAGCAGATGTGCAGAAGGCATGTGTGTGGTAGACCAACCTATAAGTGGCTCCATCTGACATTTTTACTTATTTTCCTTTTGCCTCATTTTGCTTCATTTTGTGTCTCATCAGTTTTAATTTACTTTTTATTGTTATTCTGTGCATATGTTACACAAATATAAGGTGGCAAGGTAACAACATATTGCAGCTCTGGCACTTCTTATACATTCCCTATCTGCAGCAGACCTTTTTTTAATCCAGTGCATCATCATAAAATATCATTATGAAAATGAGCCTGAATTGAGTTACAGTCATAAACATACCTTCTTTACTAGAGAGCTCTAACCCTAGCTGGCAATCAGCATGCAGTGCATTGCAGGGGAGACGATTTGCCAGAAGCCCAGTTTGTCATCAACAGATAAGTAAAAAATAGTTAATGTAAACCGCATTTCCAAAGTTCATTCCACTTAGCACAGTTCAGGATGGACCTTGAGACTGAGATCTAGAGCTTGCAATGACAATGCAATGACGTATGATGACCACTTTTCATTTATGAGATCATCTCTCTCCAGAGAACACTTTGTAGTTGTCCTCTTTACTCCTCCTTGTTACACTTGTTTGGTTGTTCGGGTGTATCATGAGTGTGGAAACCTGAGCAACCGTTAGTAGCAACTCCCCAGAGTACACAGCTTAAACTGCATTAAGAGACCTGATTCAAACCAAGCTTGTACAAATGCCTCTTGCCCTGCGTGGGAAAGACATCTGGTTCAAAGATGGCTGACCCTGTGAGGTGCTGATCTGATTCGTCTGCATGGCTGTATCTTAGCAACTGCATAGCCCATCAGTTTCAGTTATGGGGATAATGGAACCTAAGCTTAGTCTTTGGGTTCAACTATGTAACCAGTTGTTTAGAAATAACAACAAAATCAATTTTTTAAAGACTTAAAACAATAAAGCTATGCTATAGAAAATTCTGAAAATATGGATACACAAAAAGAAGATACATAGCAACAAACTTGTTCACTGGTCCATGGGAATGTACTTGGATTTACACACACACATACATACTATATATACACAAACATACATGTATTCATGTAAATATATGTATGTGTGGCTTCACAAGTGAAGCCCAGGAGTTAGGATTCTAAACTCCCATTTAACCACCTAGTAGACTGTATTACTATTTACCATGATCTAGTTCTTCTTTCTGCAGGAAGATTTTACTTTCTTGCCACCTTGAAGTCAGACTTGACTGTGTCACTTGCCTTGGCCAATGAAACACAAGGAAACAGATGTGAGACACTCCTGTGTGAAACGGGAAGAGCCAGTGCGCGATTTGCCATGATCTCTTTCTTCTCTCTCCCATGACAGCTGCCCTGTCCGCCTCTGCTTCAAAGCGATGGCAATGACAGTGCAGTAGCCGAGCCCCAACTGACTTTGTGTCATGAAAGAAAGAAATGAGCCTTTGTTGTTTAAAACCACAGAGGTCTGGGTATTACTTGTTATCACAGCATAATCTAGCCTGTCCTGATTGTCACACGATCTTAACACAAACCAATTGCAATAAACTTCAAATGGCTACGCCAGAGCTAACAGCTCTCATTTAAGAGCAGACAAAACAGCCACAACTACACAGAAAATGATGCTCAGTCACCATTTTTTTTTATATGATTCTCTTAGAAGACTGGGGGCTAATGTAGGAGTGTGGCTTTTGCTTTACCTGCAACATATATTCAGGAGAGGTGAATGCTATTCTTTCTCATTAATACAGTAATAATCTGTCATCCACCAGTAAGTGGTATCCAAAGAAATTCCACATCAGATGTGGCACTGAATTCTTGCAAGAATAACTGAGATGGTCAGGCCTCCATCTATCTTCTACCTTTTCCCTCCTCTCCTCCATAATAAGAGAATATTTGACCTTTCCTGTTTAAGAAGGGATGGGGCAGAAGTTAAGACCTACTTGCCAATTAAATCTGATACTGTGTTAGCATGAAGTTTGTGTGATTTCTTGTCACTGAGATAGAAACACTCAAGTTCATTCCAAGTTAGGTTTCTTATTTTTCCATGTTTCTCATTTCCTACTCTTTTACATAAAGTTAAAACAAAACTTTAAAAAGTTTTGTTTGGCTGCCCTGGCAGCTCAGCAGTAAAGAATCCACCTGCCAATGCAAGAGATGTGTATTCAATCCCTGGGTGGGGAAGATCCCCTGGAGAGGGAAATGGCAACCCACTCTAATATTCTTGTCTGGGAAATCCCATGGGCAGAGGAGCTTGGCAGGTTACAGTCTATGGGGTACAAATAATCAGATACGACTAAACAACAACAGTTTTGTTACTGGGTTCTGTGTCTTGAGAAAATTTATTTGAGACTCTTTGAGTTTTCACATAATGAAACTCCTTAAGTGGAATTTAAAGTTGGATAGGCTTATAGTATATTTGATAACTAATATAATAAAATCTGGCTAAAATCTGTACCAAGTAGTTATATGAATAAAAGTAACCCCACATAGACTAATTATGTCAGTCATCACCTGAAGTCACTTTAAAATGGAAGCTGTATTGGAAGAATAATATTGATCATATAATAATATTATTTATTACAATACTGTGTGCTTACTGATAATCCATTAACTATTGGTGAATGAGACCAGTTGATGTTTTAAGAACTAAAAGTCATACAGCTAACACAAGCTTTGAATACATATCTGCATGACCTAAACCTGTTATCTTGTCTTACCTTGGCCTTTCAGATATCCAGAGGAAATGCAAATAACTTACAAATAATAGAGATGTCATTTCTGTGGTTTCAGAAAGCTTGTGGTGTCGCTAGGCACAAGACTTGATAACAAACACTTCATGAGACGGAAGGGAAGGGAGAAAATGTTTCATTTCATTCATTTAATCTATCAGTCAATTAGGAAGTCATTAATTCTAAAAATATTTATTGAGGCCCTATTATATGCCAGAGTTCCTGCTTGGCATTGCAGATAAAATGGTTATCAATAATAGAAATCCCTGACTTTATAGAACTCAAGCTACAAAAATAGAAGCTGCAAATAAATAAATAAATAAATGGGTACCAGAAAATAAAGTATGTACTGTTCATGATAAGTATGGTAAAGAGAATAAACCCAGTGGTATCTGGGAATATCACAGCAAAGTAGATGGATGGGGATGGATAGAGGCATATTTTGGAGAGGATAATGGGGGAAACCTCTCTGAAGAAATGACATTGAATAGAGTTGAAAGATGAAGAGCTAGCCTTGAAGAACCAGGGGAAACAAAACCTGCAGAGGAAACAGCAAAGTTCTGAAGCAGGGGACAGCTTGGAATGAGAGTGAGTGGGGGGTGGCAAAAGATGGAGCCTCAGATGAGTCAAAAGGCCACTGGGATCCCAGCAGGTGGGAACTTGCAAGCTGGTGACATGAAGTGTGATTGTCATTCAAACATCCATGGGAAGACACTGATGTTTTAATTGAATGTTAGAGGAACGTTTCTCAAGTTGGGAGGACAGCACCTGGCAGCATTGAAAGAGCATTCAAAAGTGACATAGTGCTGCTGTGAACATTTGGGTGCATGTATCCTTTTAAATTATGGTTTTCTCTGAGTATATGCCCAGTAGTTAGATTGATGGGCCACATGGCAGATCTGTTTTTAGTTTTCTTAAGTATGAAGTTAGAGAACTTTCTTAAGGATGGACCTACTGGAGCTAGAGAGCTTTCTTAAGGATGGACCTAGAGAGTGTTTTACAAAGTGTAGTAAGTCAGAAAGAGAAAAACAAATATCATATATTAACATATGCATGTGGAAATTAGAAAAATGGTATAGATCTTATTTGTAAAGCAGAAATAGAGACTCAAGCATAGAAAACAAATGGAGAGACATCAAGGGGGAAAGGGGAGGTAGAAGAAATTGGGAGGCTGGGATTGATACATATACACTGTTGATACTTGTATAAAAATAGATAACTAATGAGAACCTACTGTATAGCAAAGGGTACATTGTGGTGACCTAAAAGGGAAGGAAGTCCAGAAGGGAGCAGACATATGTATATGTATAGCTGATTCATTATGCTGTGCAGTAGAAACTAATACAACATTGCAAAGCAACTATATTCCACTAAAAGTTAATTTTAAGAAAGTGATACAGGCTGGGCAAACTAGTTACAGCCAATGGATCCAAGTAGGTGATATATTCCTATGTCCAAGACATAGCATAGTATTTTGAAGATGCTCCTTTCCGTCTTTTCCCTTATCTTCTAAAAAAGCAAATATCCTCAAGTCATTTGCTACATGTCCCACAATTAAAGCATCTTCAAAGTAATCCCAAATATTCCAAAATGCTGTATTTGGATTCCTTTGTCATTCTAGGGGCAAATAATTTGAGCTCCAGGATTTGTATGCTTCTGGCCTATATCCATAATCATTTTTTACAAAAGAAAACTGTTAAATATGAAACAGTTGTACAGAAAAAACTTTATAAAGATCCATCCCCCTTCGCATAACTATTTACATTTTTCTATATACACATAAAATTTCACATCATTGCAATCAGTGTCTACATACAGTTGTTTGGTATTTTTATTTATATCTTTTGTAGGCATTTTCACGCTTCTATACTTTTGGTATTTGTCATTTTTATGGGTGTATACCACTAACAGTTTCATGTATCATAGTCTAATTAATTCTTACTTAAGAGATAGATATATTATCCATACATCTTCCTACTCCAAATTGGTTCCTAGACCCTTTTCAATATATTTCATGGTCTTTCCATGTTCCTGGAGCACCTATGACCTTTTAAAATAAAAATGAAAATTAAAGAAAAATGATTTTCCTAAAATGATCATATATTTCTGACATTCAAAGAGGTTTTCCCCCTCAATTCTTTTATATGTATATTTTTTTACGAACTGCCATCTAACTTACTCCATTAGCTTTTAGACTTTATTTCTATAAACCTCTACTGGGTCTTTGCCCTTCTCATCAATTTTAGCTCTTTCTTTGGTTCCATTTTCATTAGACAGAAAGCCTGGAATAGCTAACACACTCAATTGTATTTCTTCATGCTTTGGAGTTTGAATTTCTTCCTTTAGGGTCAGAGGCTTGCTTAGACTTCTTCCTTATGAAAAATAGACATTTTTCCCCAAAAGAATTAGAGTGGCATGTACTTTAATAACTGTGAAAAATATAGAAAAATTTAAAACACAAACATATAGGAATTTCTACTGATTAACTATGCTAGACTGAATTTGTTGGTATAGATTCATCCTTTTCTCTGTACAGAAGTTTTACCTAGCTGTGGTCACACTGCTTTTGTAATTTTATACCACTCTCCCACTTATCACAATCTAATAAGCATTTTTCATACTATGACACTTTTTCATAGCTAATATTTTAATGGGTGCATAAACTTCCTTTGATTGCAACATGCCAAGCTTCCCTGTCCCTCACTGTATCCTGGAGTTTGCTCAGACTTATGTCTCTTGAGTTGGTTGATGCTATTCAACCATATCATTCTCTGACATCCCCTTCTCCTCCTGTTCTCAATCTTTCCCAGAATCAAGGTCTTTTCCACTGAGTCAGCTCTTTGCATCAGGTGGCCAAAGTATTGGAGCTTCAGCATCAGGCCTTCCAATGAATATTCAGGACTGATTTCCTTTAGGATTGACTGGTTTGACCTCCTTGCAGTCCAAGGAATTCTCCAGAATCTTCTCCAGCACCACAATTCAAAAGTATCAATTTATCAGTGTTCAGCCTTCTTTATGGTCCAACTCTCACATCCATACACGACTGCTAGTGATACTGTCATTGGTGAGCCTGCCATTTTGTTGACCACTTCTCCATTTTCTAAATCTGCATAGCTTTCTTGCTGGAATTCAGTGGGTTACCAAGAAGTTGAGAACATCCTTAAACAGCCTTAGAGCAGTGTCTCCTTTGTTTCACCAATTGATTCCATTTTTCAGGTATTTGCTTCTTATATTTTAGACTGTATTTTCACCTTGTCCCAGCTATTCCTTTTCTCTCTTGCCCTTTCTGCCTTTCAGCATAGCTGGGAATTCCTGAAGACAGGCATTTGACTTTATTTTCCCCCTGCTACAAAGCACCTTCTAATCTGTCAGCAAAGCTCATTCTTTCCATCGCTTACCCTGTGAGCTGAAGCCCAGGGAGGAATTGGTGATTGTCAAACACATCATAAGCAATATAAAGATAAGTCCAGAGGGCATTAATTCAGAGAGAGGGGGAGAGGAAGAGAGACAGGGCAGGAGCAACTCCTCTGTGAAAGAGGGGAAGAGTGATGATAAAGGGAAATGGAAGGGCAGCTTTGGTCTCTAGAAGAAACATTCTGCTGTGAGAAATGCCAAGGAATGAAATTGACCTCCGTGATGGATCATTATGCATTGATAAGAGAGACCTGGAAAATGGCATCAGTTAAACACCACTATCCATTCAGTGCATTAATGAGACAGCTTTCAGAATTCACTTGTATAAAGAGGGCTATCAATACTGGAGAAATCCAGAGATCCTGTGGCAGATGAGAGCAGGATGAATATTTGCTATGTGAACGGGGATTTTTCATTCCGTTTTTCATTTTCCTGCATACCACCATCAAAACTTGACTGTGCCCAGAAGCCTGAGAAATCCGGTCTCATTTTTGCAATATTGCATGATAATTTCATAGTATTAAATGTGGAAAACACCAGTGGGTCTTCCATTCCGGTCAGTGTTCAAAGCTATCTGAGCATTCTGAAAATACAGGTTCCACAAAGCCTTGGAGTCAGAAACTTTTATTTCTCAAACAGATTGTCCAAAGACCACACTGTATCTGACTGGGAGATTTGTTGTTGTTGTTGTTACTGTATTATATTAATAAATAACAGACATTCATTTACTATTTATATATTTAATATTTATTTATATATTGCCTAGTGCACATTCCACAAAACATTTGAGACCAGTATTAGACTATTTTAGAAAAGCTTATATGATTTTAAAAAACTGAGCTTATCATTAGTGAAATTTTATGCACTGTGATGAGATGGCTCTTATTGGAAATGACCAGAGTATTCTCTCTACTGACTTAAAATATATCCTGTTATATGTGCTATAACTAACATCAGTGTAAAGGACTCTGTGTATGTGGCTGGACAATTATGTAACAAACGACAATTGAGAAATAGGAGAAGCTTGAAGACTTCTAATTGCACATATGAATTATCTTTGTGCCTCCAGGGAACTTCATAAAAATATAAGAGAATAAATAAAAATAAATTGTAAACACATAAAAGGAGCAGCAAGGAGAAGGGATTTTGAGAAGTTTTTGTAATGAGACAAGTGGATGAAGGAATCAGTTTTGCTAAGAAACCTGAGTGCATTAGCAGAGGAAGGCCTGTAGGGTATGAGCCAGTTAGAACTCAGAACTCAGCATCAATCACAGCAGCACTGGAAGAGAGAAAAGGGGGAGATGTTGGTAGGAGGCAGCACCCTGATCTATGATCTATTCTACCCAGTCAGGCAACTACATTTTCTTCACCCCAGCAAGTGTTTCATTTTAATTCTATAAAGGAATATAATCGGGAGAAGTTCCATTATAGGGGCAGGAGGCACAGTATGTAGTGGGAAGAATAAGAAGGTTGAATTGAAGTGACCCCAGCCACCACCCATAACTAATTTTTCCCAAGAATGCTGACACTGACTTCCCTATGTAACAATCAGCTGTCCACACCAAACCCTCAGCCTGGATTTGGCTAAAGATAAAGCTGTTGTTTTCTCTTCTCAAGAAAGGAATACATAAAATACATATGCAAAATATAGCCACTGAAATCCCCACAATGCAATTTCTAAGACTAAACAATCACTGAATGATGTCCACTCCAGATCTTCTAATCAACTATTCACTGGCTGTTCTCTAATACAAATTTTAGAACACCAGGGGTAAAAATAAGTTCCTAAAATATCCTAGCCGGCAAACAAACAAGATTACCCACAAAGGAACAGGAAAGCTTCTTTCCCATTTTAAGGTTTCAAGTCTTTTCTACTTGACCTAAGAAGCATTCCTTAACCACTATTGTTCACGATTTTCTGTCTTTCTGAAACTTAGCATTATATAAGATTTTTTAGTAGCAACATTAGAAGCTGAATGAAAATGAATCAATGTCTTCAAAACTCTAAGGGAAAGTGTATTTCTGACATAAGATGCCATACCTGGCCAAAGTATCAATCAAGTATGAGGGAAGCAAATTACATTTTCAGAAATACAAAGTCTCATGATTTCCTCTCATGTATCATTCTCAGAAAATTACTTGAAGCTGTGTCTCTCCAAAACAAGGAAATAGACCAAGAAAGACGAAGGCACTTCATCCAGGAAACATTAGTTCAACCAAAAGGTGAGTGAAGAAAAGCCCCAAGAGGTTGGCTGTGCAGTTCAGAATGCAACCAGTCTGGAATAGAAGTGAAGGATGGAGGGCCCAGGAGGGAAGACTATTTCAAAGAAAAGTAATTAAATAAATATTATCTCAGCTGCTGTAGGAATAGGTATTCTAAAGGAATCTATACATCTTTTGTAGAGTTTGAAAAAAATGATTATGTGTTGAAAAGCAAGCAATTTTTTACATAAAAGGAATCAATAACTCCAATCTAGAAAGTGATACCAGACTGAAAATATAATCATAGTACCCTATTATTGAATAATACTTACATAATCATACAATGTAACACATCAACATATATTTAACCAAAACTGGATTGTAATTATATTTTATAGATGGAGGGGAGAGAAAAGGGGAAGGGGAGGTGTGGGAGGGGCTGAGACAGGGTCTAAGGACGTTAAACCCTTATTTACTATACTATCAAGTGAAAATAGTGACCATAACCAGATAGTCAACACCGAAATCAGATTGATTATATTCTTTGCAGCCAAAGATGGAGAAGCTCTATACAGTCAGCAAAAACAAGACTGGGAGCTGACTGCGGCTCAGATCATGAACTCCTTATTGCCAAATTCAGACTTAAATTGAAGAAAGTAGGGAAAACCGCTAGACCATTCAGGTATGACCTAAATCAAATCTCTCATGATTATACAGTGGAAGTGAGAAATAGATTTAAGGGCCTAGATCTGATAGATTGAGTGCCTGATGAACTATGGAATGAGGTTCGTGACATTGTACAGGAGACAGGGACCAAGACCATCCCCATGGAAAAGAAATGCAAAAAAGCAAAATGGCTGTCTGGGGAGGCCTTACAAAGAGCTGTGAAAAGAAGAGAAGCGAAAAGGAAAGATAGAAGCATCTGAATGCAGAGTTCCAAAGAATAGCAAGAAGAGATAAGAAAGCCTTCTTCGGCGATCAATGCAAAGAAATAGAGGGAAACAACAGAATGGGAAAGACTAGAGATCTCTTCAAGAAAATTAGAGATACCAAGGGAACATTTCATGCAAAGATGGGCTCGATAAAGGACAGAAATGGTATGGACCTAACAGAAGCAGAAGATACTAAGAAGAGGTGGCAAGAACACACAGAAGAACTGTACAAAAAAGACCTTCATGACCCAGATAATTACGATTGTGTGATCACTCATCTAAAGCCAGACATCTTGGAATGTGAAGTCAAGTGGGCCTTAGAAAGCATCACTACGAACAAAGCTAATGGAGGTGATGGAATTCCAGTTGAGCTGTTTCAAATCCTGAAAGATGATGCTGTGAAAGTGCTGCACTCAATAAGCCAGTAAATTTGGAAAACTCAGCAGTGGCCACAGGATTGGAAAAGGTCAGTTTTCATTTCAATCCCAAAGAAAGGCAATGCAAAAGAATGCTCAAACTACCACACAATTGCACTCATCTCACATGCTAGTAAAGTAATGCTCAAAATTCTCCAAGCCAGGCTTCAACAATATGTGAACTGTGAACTTCCAGATGTTCAAGCTGGTTTTAGGAAAGGCAGAAGAACCAGAGATCAAATTGCCAACATCCACTGGATCATGCAAAAAGAAAGAGAGTTCCAGAAAAACATCTACTTCTGCCTTATTGACTATGCCAAAGCCTTTGACTATGTGGATCACAATAAACTGTGGAAAATTCTGAAAGAGATGGGAGAGAGAGAGAGGCACCTGACCTGCCTCTTGAGAAATCTGTATGCAGGTCAGGAAGCAACAGTTAGAACTGGACATGGAACAACAGACTGGTTCCAAATAGGAAAAGGAGTGCGTCAAGGCTGTATATTATCACCCTGCTTATTTAACTTATATGCAGAGTACATCATGAGAAACACTGGATTGGAAGAAACACAAGCTGGAATCAAGATTGCCGGGAGAAATATCAATCACCTCAGATATGCAGATGACACCACCCTTATGGCAGAAAGTGAAGAGGAACTCAAAAGCCTCTTGATGAAAGTGAAAGAGGAGAGTGAAAAAGTTGGCTTAAAGCTCAACATTCAGAAAACGAAGATCATGGCATCCAGTCCCATCACTTCATGGGAAATAGATGGGGAAACAGTGGAAACAGTGTCAGACTTTATTTTGGGGGGCTCCCAAATCACTGCAGATGGTGACTGCAGCCATGAAATTAAAAGACGCTTACTCCTTGGAAGAAAAGTTATGACCAACCTAGACAGCATATTCAGAAGCAGAGACATTACTTTGCTGACTAAGGTCCGTCTAGTCAAGGCTATGGTTTTTCCAGTGGTCATGTATGGATGTGAGAGTTGGACTGTGAAGAAGGCTGAGCACCGAAGAATTGGTGCGTTTGAACTGTGGTGTTGGAGAAGACTCTTGAGGGTCCCTTGGACTGCAAGGAGATCCAACCAGTCCATTCTGAAGGAGATCAGCCCTGGGATTTCTTTGGAAGGAATGATGCTAAAGCTGAAGCTCTAGTACTTTGGCCACCTCATGCGAAGAGTTGACTCATTGGAAAAGATCCTGATGGTGGGAGAGATTGGGGGCAGGAGGAGAAGAGGACGACCGAGGATGAGATGGCTGGATGGCATCACTGACTCGATGGACGTGAGTCTGAGTGAACTCTGGGAGTTGGTGATGGATAGGGAGGCCAGGCGTGCTGCAATTCATGGGGTCGCAAAGAGTCAGACACGACTGAGTGACTGAACTGAACTGATGCATGTATATATATATAATCATTGATAGTAATTGACTGTGCAGAACAAGAGATTCAGGAAAAAAGCAGAGTCGGGGCTAGTAAGGAGAAAGTGTTCTGTGACAGTTTTATAGTATTTTTGATTCTTAATTTATGTGTTCTATATTTATAAATAATTTTTAGAAAAAGTGAAAAAAACTTGAAGGGGGAAAAGTGGTAGATATTTTTATGTATAGAAGGTTAATATATTTAGATGGGCGACTAAAACAAGGAGAATCTTTTGTTGGTTACACTCTTCCCGTGCATTTCTGTATGTTTTTATAGTTTCATCGTTAAACCCATTAAGAGTTATAGTGGAGGCAGAACTTGTTGCCGGCTTAGCTGAATGGCTCATGAAAGAAAACAGTAAACCAGTCCCTTATTTTGAGGATGGAAGTAGAGCCGTTTGAAGAACCAAACTTAAGGAAAAAGAATTTAAGCAATCGATCTGTTTGTGCTTTTTCCAAAGATTCTTTCCCATTTTAAGGTTTCAAGTCTTTTCCACTTGATCTAAGAAGCATTCCTGAACCACTACTGTCCACAATTCTCAGTCCTTCTGGAAATAATAGGCCTTCTCTCATCTACGTCTGCCTTTGATAAGTGACATTCTCTCTCTCATTCTCTGAGTTATACCCATAGTGTAGTAGGTCACACACACAAACTCACCCACCCACCCACCCACCCACACACACACCCACACACACACACCCCCACACACACACCCACACACACCCACACCCCCACACCCACCCACCCACACACGCGCGTGCACACACACACACACACGCACGCACGCGCACACACACACACACACACACACACACACACACACACACACACACACACACCCCATTGATGATTCTCTATTCTCTGCCAGGCATGGAACTAGACACATGATCTGTTCTATTTCATTGGGTTGGCCAGAAAGTTCATTCTGGTTTCTCCATACCATTTTATGGAAAAACCCAAACAAACAAACTTTCCAGCCAACCCAATTCATTGCTGCCCTGAAGATACCAGGAACTAGGACTGAGGGATCTTACCTATCTTAATACACCATTGAGAAAACAAAACAACAACAAACCAGCCCTTAACATACAGGAACTGTCTGAGACAGCTAGGCCTTTGTGTCCATGGGAGCTGGCTGGATATCCAGCTCATAGGTAGGCCAGGTTAGTGACCTGTTGGATATAAACAATCTTACAAAACACCAACATCAGAAAAATAACTATGAAACCAATACAAAATGAGAGAAAGCAAGGTCACTTTACAATTTTGTATATATGCCAACAAGATAAGTCTGCCTTATAACCCACAAAATGCCAAACACCCCTCCTCCACCCCAGCCTTGTATGAGTAACACTACTTCTTTACCAATTACAACTTAAACCTCACTCCAGTGTGCTTTCCCCAAAGATTAAATATTTTTACAACTTATTTTGCATTTTTTTCTTATAGTGTAAGCATCAATTAAGTTATTAAAAAGTGAAAACATACTCTATGCTTTCAAAGTTGTCTTCTGGTATATTTGGAGAAAGGAATGGCAGCTCACTCCAGTATTCTTGCCTGGAGAATTCCATGGACAGCAGGCTATAGCCCATGGGGTCACAAACAGTCGAACACAACTGAGTGACTAACACTTGCACTTTCTTGTTTCTGATGTATTAGTTAATGTGAATAAAAACAATACAGGGGCTTATTTTTAACTTCAGGGTTTTCTTAACATGAGAGGCATAGCTGGAGTTCTGTCAACCACTGAAATGTCTAGAGTCATGATGCATCTAACAGATTTATTTAAAATATATCACTTTTGGAAAAAAATAGGAAAATGTATGTAGCCTGATGAGATACTACAATCTTTTCTAAAGATGAAACTCCCAGTGAGATTTTTCACAGGTCTTACCAGTAGGTGGAATATTTTCACACAAGTCCTCCCACTAAAGTATCACTTGTTTCTAAATAAATGTATCAATTACACATTGGAAAGAAAGTCTCCATCTATCATTCTTGGAGATTTGGGAAGGAAGATGCAAAAGTCAGCAAGATCCACCCTTGGCAGCCATGATTAGGAACATATTGCAACCATCAGAGTTGACATTGCTAACAATTTATGCGGCTCAACCTTAATTCTGATGCGCTGACAAGTGAAAAGCTGGCAGAAATACCTCGCCCAGATTCTCTGTTTCAGGTGTTCTGTGATGCTTTCTTCCAAAATCCTCCAACTCAATCCACACCCTAACTCTGTCTTGCAACAGTATCTTTCACAGGCTTTCAACCTTGTTTGTTATTGTCATGCAAGAACAAGTTTCAGGTCAAAAAGATTTAAATCGATCTACATGTCTTTCTGTTAGTACACATACATGTTTACATTTTTTATGTCAAAAATATCTCTAGTAAAAACTCAGTGATGGATTTTCACAAAATAATTGATTTATGCAGTATCTTGGTTGAAATGGTGCTTTTGATTAATGTATGAAAAAAAGGTTCCAACGAAATTAATCCGCAGCAGTTATTCTCAAACTTTTCCATATATGAGAATATACTTGTTCATTTTAGAAGTTTGGGGGATGAGGCTGCATCTCATTCCAGTGAAACCTCTGTGAGTGAAAACCTGTCATCCATATTTCCAAAGCCCACTCCCAAGATGGTTCTAAGGTGAAGCCAAGTTTGGGATCAGTGATCCAAATGGGTAACTTGTGTGGAATGAAGAGCACTTGTATTAGCTGGAAGCTTGTCAGGAATGCAGAGTGCTGGAGCCCTTCCTACACGTACCAGTTCAGAATCTGATCTAGACCGGGCTTCCCAAACTTCAATGTACCTTCCAAGAACTTTGGAGTTCTTGAAATGCAGATTTGAATTCAGTTGTTTAGCCAGAGAGCCTGAGATGCTATACTCTCAAAGAACATCCATGGTCCTGGTTCAAGACTAGTCTTTGAGAAGGATATAGCTGGTACAGCATGAGCCACATTCCCGGGTACACAGTCATCACAGCCTCCAACATAACAAGGATAATAATAGCTACATCTTTTTCAGTTCAGTTCAGTGCAGTCTCTCAGTCATGTCCAACTGTTTGCAACTCCTTGGATTGCAACACACCAGGCCTCTCTGTCCATCACCAACTCACAGAGTCTATCCAAACTCATGTCCATTAAGTCGGTGATGCCATCCAACCATCTCATACTCTGTTGTCCCCTTCTCCTCCTTCCTTCAATCTTTCCCAGCAGCAGGGTCTTTTCAAATGAGTCAGCTCTTCACATCAGGTGGCCAAAGTATTGGAGATTCAGCTTCAACATCAGTCCTTCCAATGAACACTCAGGACTGATCTCCTTTAGGATGGACTGGTTGGATCTCCTTGCAGTCCAAGGGACTCACAAGAGTCTTCTCCAACACCACAGTTCAAAAGCATCAGTTCTTCAGCGCTCAGCTTTCTTTATAGTCTGATTCTCACATCCATACATGACCACTGGAAAAACCATAGCTTTGACTAGATGGACCTTTGTTGGCAAAGTAATGTCTCTGCTTTTTAATATGCTGTCTAGGTTGGTCATAACTTTTCTTCCAAGGAGTAAGCATCTTTTAATCTCATGGCTGCAGTCACCATCTGCAGTGATTTTGGAGCCTCAAAAAATAAAGTCAACCACTGTTTCCCCATCTATTTGCTATGAAGTAATGGGACCAGATGCCATGATCTTAGTTTTCTCAATGTTGATCTTTAAGCCAACTCTTTCACTCTCTTCTTTCACTTTCATCAAGAGGCTTTTTAGTTCCTTTTCATTTTCTGCCATAAGGGCGGTGTCATCTGAATATCTGAGGTTATTGATATTTCTCCCGGCAATCTTGATTCCAGCTTGTGCTTCATTCAGCCCAGAGTTTCTCATGATGTACTCTGCATACAAGTTAAATAAGCAGGGTGACAACATACAGCCTTGATGTACTCCTTTTCCTATTTGCAACCACTCTGTTGTTCCATGTCCAGTTCTAACTGTTGCTTCCTGACCTGCATACAGATTTCTCAAGAGGCAGGTTAGATGGTCTGGTATTCCCATCTCTTTCAGAATTTTCCAGTTTATCATTATCCACACAGTCAAAGGCTTTGGCATAGTCAATAAAGCAGAAATGGGTGTTCGTCTGGAACTCTCTTGCTTTTTTTTATATAGGCAGTTACTACATACCAGACAATAGGCTAAGAGCTTCTCTGTTACAAGCTCTATGAGGAAGAACTATGATAGTTTACATTTAAAAAATAAATCAAGTTTCAGAGAGGTAGAATGTGGCTTAAAACTGCTCAGCTTCCCATATATCAAAAGCTCTCAGAAGTCAGAGTCATTATGAAGTATCTAATGTGTTCATTATGTATATAAACTATAAAACATTCTGCTTCAGCATGGTTGAGGTGAGGGGGCTCAATAATCTGTCATCATCCCAAGGGATGGTCTGAGTCCCTTCTTCAGCTTCAATTGATGGCATCCCAACTAGATGATAGGACTACGAAGTGATGCTTAATGAATATGCCAAAAGAACCCCAAAGGATTTCCACCTAGCAACACTTTATAAGTACTGGTAAATATTCATTTAGCTGTATGTACTTAAAATTGCAAGGCATACTGTTGAAATGAATTTTTCAAGAGATGGGCTTCTTAGATTTCTAATAAATAAGAGGATACCATCACTCTGCTTACCCCTCCAGGACATTCAAAGTAAATGGAATACACAGCACGTCTCTGAAAGCCACTTTAAGAGGAGACAGATATAAACTCATAAAGGAGTTGAGCAATAACACAAGGTGGCATATGGTAGATGCCAAATGAGCGACAGAGGCAGTATTCATAACGATAGTAGCTACCACTTCCTGAATAACTATTACATGGCAGATGTTTTATATAAATTGCCTCATTCGATCACTACAATCCAAGTAAGGTTATAATTACTATTCCTATTTTACAGATAAGGAAAAGGAAACTCAATGAATTATGTGACTTTCCCAAGGACTCACTGATATTAAAGACCAAACTGGGATTCCAACCCTAGGTCTGTGTGACCCCAGATGCTATTCTACTTCTAGACTACCTTATTACCTCTCCTACACCATCCTACCTCCTCTGTATTCTTAGAGGTCAGTGAAAGAAAACATGTAGCTACAGAGAAAATTTTGTGGGGAGATGTTTACATGAGCTGTCTTCATAAAGATTCCTGGAATTTTGATAAACAGAGAAGGGCAGGAAGAGAACCTGAATCAGGAAAAGATCAGGAGCAGTATCAGGAAATGAAGGATGTTCAAATTTGGAAAGAATGTCTTATATGGGAAGGAATTGTGGGTTGGCATTCACAAACTAAGAACATTATGAAAGACCTTTAAGATCCTCTCAGAGATATTGGTTTAAGGAGAGTGTGGTCCTAGAGAAATTTTATGAGAGGGAGAGAAATGATGACTCTAGAGTTGATGAATAAGACCCCAGTGTGATGAATAGTTTGTAGGCTAAAATTGAGTGAATCTGTGAAGGACTCTAAGAAGCCACATCAAAGTTTTGTGGAAATATTAAAACTAGCAAATTTGGGGGCAGAGCAGTTTACAAAAACTGAAAACATAAAGCAGTGATGGCAGTTCAGAACTGTAGAGTTCTAAGGGGTCAGACTTTATTTTGGGGGCAAAAAAATCACTGCAGATGGTAACTGCAGCCATGAAATTAAAAGATGCTTACTCCTTGGAAGGAAAGTTATGACCAACCTAGATAGCATATTAACAAGCAGAGACTACTTTGCCAACAAAGGTCCATCTAGTCAAGGCTATGGTTTTTCCAGTGGTCATGTGTGGATGTGAGAGTTGAACTTTGAAGAAAGCTGAATGCTGAAGAATTGATGCTTTTGAACTATAGTGTTGGAGAAGACTCTTGAGAGTCCCTTGGACTACAAGAAGATCCAACCAGTCCATGCTAAAGGAGATCAGTCCTGGGTGTTCATTGGAAGGACTGATGCTGAAGCTGAAACTCCAATACTTTGCCCACCTTATGCGAGGAGTTGACTCATTGGAAAAGAGTCTGATGCTGGGAGGGATTGGGGGCAGGAGGAGAAGGGGACGACAGAGGATGAGATGGCTGAATGGCATCACTGACTCAATGGACGTGAGTTTGGGTAAACTCCGGGAGTTGGTGATGGATAGGGAGGCCTGGCGTGCTGCAATTCATGGGGCCGCAAAGAGTCAGACACAACTGAGCAACTGAACTGAACTGAAGGGGTTTGGAATTTTCTCCAGCAAGTGAAAAGCCATTATGAAGATCATTTTAGGACAGAAGGAAAAAAGAAATATCTATTAGAAAACAATGAGATTTTGGTTTGAGATGTTGTTCATGGAAATGTGAAAGAAAGTATAAAAAAATAGAAATCAAGACTCTACAGAAGATCAAAAAATAAAGAATGACTGGAATACTGGCAGTTTGAAAGAATTCAGAATGACTAGAAGATAGTAACACTTTGAGGATTGTGAATTGCTCATCTATTTACTTGTACTTAAAATCTGGACATTGAATTTACAGTGTAAAGTAAACAATACCAAGTAGAATGTATTTTCCTTTCAAAAAAATCCATGGTGATAATAATAATAGCTTATGTTTATATACTCTGCTTTTACTTATAGGTTTTATTGTCTTATTTAAAAGACTTTTACATAGATTACCTTATTGAAATCTCACTTATCCATGGAGGGATTAGGGTAGAAATGATCACCCACACTTTCTATGTCAGGAAAGTGAGGCAGAGAGAGCTTCAGTCATGTACTTGAGGCCACTTGGAGTAAAGGCCCAAGCCAGAACTGGTCCCCTTGCTGTGTTTCAAGTCCAAGGTCAGTCTCCTAGACAGCAGCTCTTAGCCAGAAGAAAGCTGAGATGGGTGGGGGCTGAGCACACAGCTTTCTGTAGCAACGTGTCGCTCCTTTAGTTAGTCCATAAAGGAGAAGACAATTCAATAAAAGTCGCTAATGGCTTTGCATTTTAATTGTCATTAGGCTTAAATTCCAGAGGTACTTATCACTTTCCAGGAAAGTGAGAGAGCAAGAGGAGTGAAAGTTGGTTAAAGGTGAGGGTTTCCTCTCTCTTTTTCGAAGGGCAAATTATCTGTGTCTAACGGTAGAACACTCTGCATGAATCACTGATGCCTTAATTACTGAGTTCTAAAGCTATTCATCTGCCTGATCAGAAGCCCACTCCAAATGAGGTCCCCCAGTGTCAACAACTCTCAGATACAGATCATGACCCAAAGCAGACATGGGAGTACTTGAAGTTTCTCATATGCCAATTGGGCAGGGAGGTGATGACCCTTAAGATTGCATATGCCTCTAATTACATCCAACACTGCTTTTTGAAAGGAAACAAACAAAAATGATGGAATTCTGGTGAACTGGATATACCAATCTACAGATTGCATATACCTTGAGCACGTCATTCAATCACCCTGTGACTCAGTTTATCTATCAACTAACAATAGAAGACATTAATTTCTAAATTTATCTAGTGATTTACTGCATGAATTGAAGATTTTACTATATGCCAAGTGTCAGGGTTAGTGCTAAAGAACTGCATGGGATAACATAGGTTCTAGCTTAAATGAATCTTTGGAATTACCAAGAAAAACTAATATTAGACAAATAATTGCATGTAATAACACTAACGGGCTTCCCTGGTAGCTCAATGGTAAAGAATCCACCCACCAATGTGGCAGATGTGGGTTCAATCACTGGGATGAGAAGATCCCTGGAAAAGGAAGTTGCAACCCACTCCAGAATTCTTGCCTAGGAAATTCTATGGACATAGGAGACCGGTGGGCTATAGTTCAGAGGGTTGCAAAAGAATCAGACACAATTTAGCAACTAAAAAACAACAAATAATACTAAGACCTCAGTGCTTATTGGGGCTTTCTAGAATGAAGAGATTTCTAAACTTAAGACACAATATAAAAGCAATCAACTTTAAGGTCAGAGGAAGAAAGCTAAGTTTTAATGAGAAGCCAGTCTCTATTAGATATTATGGTTGAAACTTTACATGCATTTTCTAATTTAATCTTCCCCTCAAACCACACATTATCTGCTATTACATGCGTTTTCTCATAAAGGAGCAAAGACTTAAGGAAGTTATTTAACTTGCCCAGATTCATTATATTGTGGTGCTTAAGAACCCAAATTCTGGAGCAAGATTACATGAGCTCAAATTCCATCTCTGCCTCTTATTATCTGTGAACTTGGGAAGTTACTTAACTTTCCCTTTACTTTAGTTATCTCATCCATTAAATGAGAATAATGGTATTATCCAGATCATAGTGTTTTTTTTTTGAGAGTTAAGTGAGTTCATTGAGCCTGGCCAAATGAAAGTGTCATACAAATATTAAATTAGTATGTTATTAATATTAGGTTGTTTAATAGTTAATTTCATGTGTCAACTTGGTTAGGCCATGGTACTCATTTGTTTGGTCAAGCATCAGACTAGATACTGTGAAAGTGTTTCTTAGATGCCATGGAGGCTATTTTTCAGATGTTGCTGTGGAGGCATTAACATCTTCATCAGTAGGATTTCAGTGAAGCAGATTACTCTCCATAATGTGGGTGGGCTCATCCAATCAGTTGAAAGTCAAGACAAGGACTGAAGTTTCCTAAAGGAGAAAGGATTCAGCCCCAAGACTGCAACACAGAAACTCAGTTTTCATCACTCTCCCCAACCTTTCCTCTTTGGTAAGTATAAGTTTGGGATTGACATACACATACCACTATATTTGACAGATAACCAACAAGAACCCACTACACAGCACAGGAAACTTTGTTCAATATTCTATAATAACCCAAACTGGGAAAAGAATTTGAAAAAGAATGGATATATGTACAACTAAATCACTGCTATATACCTGAAACTGACAAGACATTTTAAATCAGTTATACTCCAATATATCAATAACCTCAGATATGCAGATGACACCACCCTTATGGCAGAAAGTGAAGAGGAACTGAAGAGCCTCTTGATGAAAGTGAAAGAGGAGAGTAAAAAGGTGGTTTAAAACTCAACATTCAAAAAACTAAGATCATGGCATCTGGTCCCATCACTTCATAGCAAATAGATGGGGAAACAATGGAAACAGTGAGAGACTATTTTATTGGGCTTCAAAATCATTGCAGATGGTGACTGCAGCCATGAAATTATAAAAACACTTGCTCCTTGAAAGAAAAGCTATGACCAACATAAACAGCATATTAAAAAGCAAAGACATTACTTTGCTAGCAAAGGTCCATCTACTCAAAGCTATAGTTTTCCAATAGTCATGTGTGGATGTGAGAGTTGGACTATAAAGAAAGCTGAGTAAGAAAGAATGGATGCTTTTTTCTTTTTTTTATTTTACTTTATTTTACTTTACAATACTGTATTGGTTTTGCCATACATCAACATGAATCTGCCATGGGTGTACATGTGTTCCCAATCCTGAACCCCTGGAAGAAACCTAGATGTCCATCAGCAGATGAATGGATAAGAAAGCTGTGGTACATATACACAATGGAGTATTACTCAGCCATTAAAAAGAAAACATTTGAATCAGTTCTAATGAGGTGGATGAAACTGGAGCCAATTATACATGGCGAAGTAAGCCAGAAAGAAAAACACCAATACAGTATATTAACACATATATATGGAATTTAGAAAGATGGTAATGATAACCCTGTATGTGAGACAGCAAAAGAGACACAGATGTTTGGAATGGATGCTTTTAAACTGTGGTGTTGGAGAAGATTCTTGAGAGTCCCTTTACTGCAAGGAGATCAAACCAGCCAATCTTAAAGGAATTCAGTCCTAAATATTCATTGGAAGGACTGATGCTGAAGCTGAAACTCAATACTTTGGCTACCTGATGCAAAGAACTGACTCATTGGAAAAGAATGTGATGCTGGGAAAGAGTGAAGGCAGGAGGAGAAGGGGACGACAGGATGAGATGGTTAGATGGCATTACTGACTCTATGGACATGAGTTTGAGCAAGCTCTGGGAATTGGTGATGGACAGGGAAGCCTGGAGTGCTGCAGTGCATGGGGTCCCAAAGAGTCAGACACAACTGAACAACTGAACTGAAGTGATCCTTCCAATATAAATTCAAGTGATTTAAAAAATAATTTAAGGAGGGAAAAAAAAAAAAAAAAAAAAACTTGCCTGAGTTTCCAGCTTGCCTGGCCTGATCTGTAGAATTTGGACTCAAGACTAGGTCACTTCTCACCTGTGTTTCCAGCCTACTGGTCTACCATATGGATTTTGAACTCATAAACCCCTATAATAGGATATATCCTATTGGTCTTGTTTTTTTGGAGACCCCGACTAATACCATTGATAAAGCCTGAATGTGAATCGAGCTCTGATTGCTAGGGTTAGCTCTTCATTTCAGAGTTTCGGTGGACTTGCCTGTCATTAAAAGCTGTTCAATCTGCACTGTCCTCTTTTACTAATTTGTTTTTCAAAAAACCAAACAAAGGATTTTGATGAGTTTTTACTGAAAAAAAGAAGTGGTAGTCAAGTCCAAAGAGACCTGACTGCAGGTCTTTTCTCTCTGTTGTCCAGAACGTTCCTTCCCTGAGGGCTTTGTCACAGTGAATGGGGCCACCGTTGACAAGCCATATTTCTTTCATAATGGAGAGAAAAGTTTAAAATGAGATCCTAGACTTTCATTAGCTTTTGTGCTGCCCTAATTTCTTTTCTCCTTGCTTTCACACCAGCTGCAGACTTTAATTAAACTGTGGCAAGTCTCCTAAACTTGGCGGGCTTTGCAGAGAAAACAAGGGCATTTCCTCCCAGGGCAGAGCTTTCCCAGAGCCCTCCAGCTTGCATTTATTTCCCCCAACTGTCTGGATTAGTGGCTACAAACTTTGCATGTCCTCAAATCTTACTTCCTCCCATCTTTGATTCTCTCTCACTTCTCAGATTTCACAAAAACTTCCCTAGCCATGTATTACTGCCATAACTAATTCCAAGTAATATTTCAAGGCTGTAATTATGGTAAATTACTATACTGGTTTATCATTTTGATTCTTTACTTGAAAGCACCATTCATAGCCATAGGATAAAACCATCATATCTGTATTCACAGATGAAATTAATACATCCCTTTACTATACACAGTGATAAAATGAGAGGTGTAAAATGAAGGCTTATTTTCTTATTAGGCTGTAGACAATGACAAATATATTCTGGCCCATCTCAAAATACTCCTGAAACTCAGTGGCTGTGAATCCTGGGCCTTGTTTTCTGCACCTGTTATGTGTTTATCAAATTGTGTAATACAGACAATTGAAACTACAATTCAGCTGTGCTTATATGACATAGTTACTTTTAAAATATATATATATTTATTTTTTTATGAGACTATTTCCTTCTATAGAGATTCTTGTACAAGCTGCATCACGGGACCCCTTCTACCTCAAAATAATATGAGACAGTTTACAGGAAAATTATAGAAAATGTTGTTGTAAAGACACTTTGTTCAGTCACTAAGTCATGTCCAAATCTTTGCACTTCCATGGACTGCAGCACATTAGGCTCCTCTGTCCTCTGCTGTCTCCCAGAGTTTGTTCAAATTGACGTCCATTGAGTCGGTGATGCTCTATAACCATCTTATCCTCTGTCATTACCAACTGAATAAATAAGGAGGGGTTAGTGACTGGATAAATGACAGGGGGAAGAAGCTGAGACTTGAAGATTATGAAGAAGAAACATACATTTCTTTTGCTGAGGAAAGATAATACAGGGGAAATGGGAAAATGGTACTGGGAAATAGCTGAAGACAAGGTTTTAATACCAAAAGTAGTGACATCTAGAATGTCCAGGAGAGCAAGAATCAAAAGAAAGCAAAATAACCCTCTAAAACCTTATGTATAAAAGATCATTATTTATCAAAGTCATCCTTTTTAAGCACTAGATGTAAGTAGTTCAACAAATATTTACAGAGAATCTACAGTATGCCTGGCCCTCATCTAGGCACCAGGATACAGCAGTGAACAAGTGATATATGGGACCTGCCTGAGTCATGCTTAAAGTTTAATTAAAAAGAGAAACATTAAATAATCTCTTAATAGTTTATTCTACTTAGAACTGTTAGAAGTTCTATAAAGAAAAACTATAGGATATTAATAGAGCATGTCGTGGGGCGGAGGTTGTTTTAGCTAGCCAGAAATTTCAAAGCAAACCTTCCTGAGAAAGTGATATTTTCAAACCTAAACATGAGTGAGGTTATGCACTGGCTGTTCCCTCTGCCTGGAAATCCTCCCTTCGCTTATTATGGCCAAGAACCTAAGTGTGAAGAAGGCTGATCCTCAGAATGAAGAGTAGCAAACTTAGAGGACAGTGAGGCAGGAAGGAAGAGCCTGAGGTGAGAGGGTGAGGTGGGTCTCAGGAGGACCACACCAGGATCCACGGACTACATGGAGAATTCAAGCTTTATTATCAGAGAACGACAAGCAACTTCAACATTCAAAACTGAGGAATAGCACAACGGGATTTCCCTTTTTAAAAGATGTCCTATTTTGAGAACAGGTCACAAGTAGAAGAGCAGGGTTAGGGGCTATTGGAACATAATCTCGGTGATGGTTTGTATTGAGAGCGCTCTATATGACAGGCAATGCACTTGATGTCTTTGAACTCACATTGCCTCACTCTTTGTGGCTGGGATGGACTGGTTTTGTAGCATGTTGCAAAGGACCAGCTCGGACAACAGGTCAGAAGAGCCCTGCACTGGGGGTCTAAAGCTCTGTGGCGTCTGTCTTGAAATCCCTAATAATTTGATCATTGTGTGACTGGATGTAAGGATGGGACAATGGAACATGCCTGGAGTTTAGAGCCTCAGCTCACACACAGTCCTGCCTCCCCTGGCTTCTCTGCCTCTCTGAGATGGGCTCTCAGCTGTCTTCTCACAGCCCCCGGCACCCTGGTCCCACCAGCCCTCCCTCTTTCCATCCCTGCCCCATGACCACTGCCATGGCCTGGTCATGTTGACCTGGAAAGGTCTGCTTTTCACCATCATCTTTGCCCCCAGCAGGGACCTCCCCTCTGCATGAGGACAGGACGGAGCCAGGGCACATGCGGCCGTCCCTGCCCACTGTCCAGGGCTTGCAGCACTATGGGGTTCTTCAAGGGTGAGGGACAAGGCCCTCATCTCCCCCAGCCCAGGCACCAAGCACATCCTGGCAGAGAATGAAAACTTTTGGAGGTCATCATTGGCCCAGGGCTGGGAAGGCAGGCCCTGGGCAGGTGTTTGACTGGGGTATATTGCCTTGCTCTGGCAGGTAACTGACCTACTGCCACCTGCCCTCACAGGGTGGGGCCCCAGGCCATGTGTGAAAATCTATGTACTTCCATCCCTGAGGGTACATGAGAGGGAAGAGCAAAAAAGAAAAAAACATACAAAAACACTGCCATGACAAATCAAGAGACAGACTGCAGGAAAAAAAGAAAGTTTTATATTGTAGTACCTTTAAGGGTTTATCCTGCTTTTTGAACAAGGGACCTTGAATTCATTTTGCACTGAGTTCCATAAATTATGTAGTTGGTCCTGCCCATTACTGTCACCACATTTTCCAGACATGGAAATTAAATTTTGTGCAGCTAGTGGTGTGACACAGGGCAAGCTATTTAAGCTCTCAGAGCCTAGGCTCTCAATCACCATGTGCAACTCCCTGTTTTAGAAAGAATGGAGTTTGGGATATATTTATTTAGGGTGCTATTGAGGCAACTAGATGCAACTAGTAAAGATGTTATGGCAGAAATATGTGCATATATATGTATATGCATATTTTTTTTAATTTTTCTTGTGAAATAATTTAGAATTGTAACTCTATCACTTATCTCTTTTATAGGTCAGCATTTCAAGAAAAAAGGGCATTATATTAGGTTAAAAATCTAAATTATGCCTCACAAGGAAGTTCTGGGAGTCAATTCCGATATCCAGGACTTTGGGGATCTTTTCAATGGAGATGATCAGATCAAAAATAAACACATTGAGCATGTTATTATGTGGCTAGCCTAAAACTAGACCCTGTGCATGCATCATCTCCATTTATAACTAACTTTATTATAATCTAGCATTACCTCCATTTGACAAACAAAAGCCCAAGTCCTAAAGAGTTAGGTATAATAATTTGCCAGAGGTAATACAGCTTCATTTGCAGAAATGAAGTCTGTGTGTACAATTCACAGGGATGTGAAGTGATGTCCCTCTTCCCAGGTCACCTTGTGAGGAGTGAGGGTGTCTGAGTATGACACTGCTCAGAAAGTCCTCTGGGTCCAGAGCAAGTCTCCTGGTGAATGGTACAGCTGGCTTCTCCATCCTCTCCAGGCCCAGCCCTGGCCAAAAAACTGGTGGATTCCCTCCTTACTCTGAATGAGTGGAATATGACTATCAAGAGTTGTGCTGAGGTTCCTCACTCCAGTACACTGACAAGATGCCTTGTACTTCTCTCCCCTCATCTTGACCCCTCACTATGTGAGCAGGTAAACAAGCAAGAATAAACACAAACATATAAAACAAATACACAGTATATGCATCCTCAGTACTTCTGGACTTGTAAGCATTTCCCAAAAGACTTGTAATTCATTCCCATTATGAATTATGTTTTGATTGTTTATCATTCAGGGACCAGAGCCTGCTCTGGGTGTGGGGGGTTACAATGAGGGAACAAAATAGGAAATGTAGCACTTTCCTGGATCTCATATTCTAGTTGGGAGGTGACAAGGTAATTAATTGGGCTTCCCTGGTGGCTCAGATGGTAAAGAATCTGCCTGCAGTGTGGGAGACCCAGGTTCAATCCCTGAGTCAATAATTAATTATATGGCTAATGATGATGAATGCCACGGAGAAAAGCAAGCAGGCAAGTGCAAAAAGAAATGCAGGAGACCAGCAAGGTGCTATTTTAACAGGGGATCAGGAAAAGCCTATCTCTCTGATATGTTTAGGCAGAAATTTGAAAGCAACAAAAGGCTAACCTATATATTTACCCAAAGAAAAAACATTCCAGGAAGTATTACTATTTCAGCAAGTGCAAAAGCCCTGAGGCTGAAGCTTATTTATCCTGTGCAAGGAAGATAAAGAAGGCAGAGAGAACAGGTAAGAGAAAATGAGGCCAAAGAGGTGATGGCAGGGAAAGCAGGGAGATCACCTCAAGCTTTGTAGGTCAAAGCCTTTACTTTCATTTGGGAAACCACCAGAAAGTTTTGAACAGTGTGGGCACAGAATCTAACATTTCAATAAGCTCATCATGGTGCTGTGCTGGGAAGAAACTACCAAACTGGGAGGGGGTGAAGTCAGAAAACAAGGTATCTGGTTAACAACTGATGTTGATGATCCAAATGAGAAATGAAGGTGGCTTGGCCCAGAGGGGTAGAGATGGAGGTGGTAAAAAAGAGTCAGCTCTCGACATTTTTTGAAGACAGATGATAGGATTTGCTGGTGGATTTGCTATGAAAAGGGGGAGAAAAAGATCATCCAACAGTTTTTGGCCTGAGCCATCTGTAATGGGGAATGGAATTTGAGAGCCCAGTTTTGGACATGTTAAGTTTGATATGCTTATCAGATATCAAAAAGGAGGTGTTGAATAGACAAGGTTATTTATAGTCTGCCTTTTAGGAGAGTGGTCCTTGCAAGAAATAAAAATGGCTTCTCATTAGAACACTAATAGTGTTTAAAGCTATCACAAAATAAGATTCCTTGGGGGAAATGTACTTTGAAAGAAAATATAATTAAAATGTGAATAATGTATTTAATATACATTAGCTTAAGGAATCTTACATTATCTCTGCAAAGCGAGTGATATGCATCTCATTTTACAAATGAGAAATGCAGGAAGGTCAAGTGACTTATCTAAGTTAATTCAAGTAGGAAATGACAAGATGAGTCTCAAATCCAAGACACCTGCTTTCAGACCACACTCCTCCAGTGTAAATACATTGATCACAGTGTGCTCTGGACACCCCAGCTTCTCCTCAGTGTGTATAATTTTCTCACCTGAGTTGGGAAGTGTACTTAGGTACTAATCCCCCTGTCTGCAAAGCATCTGAGAGAGGCTGCTGAAGGATAAGGATCATTGCTCTAACATCCTCAGCCCATTTCCTTCCACACCAAGTCCCCTGCCTTGCAAAGTACCCAGAAGGGACCTCAAGAAAGGAGGCCATTGCAGCTGAATGATTTTGTTACAGAAAGAAAGGACCAAAGAGTTTTATACACATCCCAAAGTTGAATGTTCCTAAAGTTTATTGCTGATGCTAGAAGGACAGGCTTACCCTAGAGGTTGCTGTGAGCAATGGGATGCAGGACTAATAGGGGAAAGCATCTAATTCCCTGGGGGGATTTCCTGCCATATGTGGCAGGGCTGCCTCCAGCCCAGGCTCTCCAGTGGAGGCTCCCTCTGCTTCCTAACCTGGATGGCATGTGGGATTCTTGTGTTTGGTTAATTATAACTGTCTGTCTCTCTCTCATGAATGCACCACTTTTTACAGTGTTCATAGCTCTTAATTAATATAGACCTCTCTCCCTGAACAGCTGCTGGCGTCTTTAGTGAAGTTATGGATTTTCTTTCTCAATTGCTCTGGAGCCACCCCAGGGCTATTAATTTGGGCTATTAGCCTTGGGTGATTTCAAAATCCATATTGATAATGGTGAGGTTGCACTGGCAGCCTGCTACATGGGCTGTAAGTAAACAAGTAATAGCTTCGTCTGTTATTTCTGCTGCAGACTGAATTTTCTGGGGTGCTCCTTAGGACTTAAGCTAGGTCAGGTCACTGTTATAAGAATCCTGTTCCACAGACACTTGGAGCCAATAGCTGGCTTTCACAAAAGGTAAAAATGACACTAATCACAATGATAATAATGATAAATTAACATATTGGCAGACCTCAGAGACTCTGGGGTCTGTTGCAGACCATCACAGTAAAGCAAATATTGTACAAAATTTTTGATTTCCCAGCGTATATAAAAGCTATGTTTATACCATACTATGGTCTATTAAGTGTGCAATAGCCTTTTGTCTAAAAAAAAGTACGTACTTTAATAATAAAAATCTATTTCTAAAAATTGTCAAAACAAATAGTAACAAAGATCACTGATCACCATAACAAAGATCATAGTAATGAACCAGCTTGAAATATCATGAGAATTACCGAAATGTGACAGAGACACAAAGTGAACACGTGCTATTGGAAAAGTGACTCTAATAGATATGCTCAACACAGAAAGCCACACTTTCAATTCATAATAAATTCAATATCTAGAAGTACAATTAAATGAAGAGCAACAAAATGAGGTACGTCTATAGCAAATGAAATTTTATTACTAAAAATGTTAATTAGTATTGATTAATAATTCATCATTAGTAAGTGTCTGCCTGGAATGCAGGAGACCTGGGTTTGATCCCTGAGTTGGGAAGATCTGCTGGAGAAGGAAATGGCAACCCACTCCAGTACTCTTGCCTGGAGAATCCCATGGAAGGAGGAGTCTGGTAGGCTACAGTCCATGGGGTCGTAAAGAGTCAAACACGACTGAGCGAGGACACTTTCACTTTCACTTTCAAACCTACTTAAGAAGGTAAAAGACCTGTGCTTGGAAAATTATAAGACGCTAATGAAAGATGTTGAAGATGACATAAGCAGATGGAAAGATATACTGTGTTCATAGATTGGTAGAATCAGTATTGTTAAAATGACCATACTACCTAAGGCAACCTGCAGACTCAGTGCAATCCCTGTCAAAATACCAAGGGCATTTTTTTTTTTAATTTTTATGTTTACTTTATTTTACTTTACAATACTGTATTGGTTTTGCCATACATTGACATGAATCCACCACAGGTGTACATGAGTTCCCAAACATGAACCCCCCTCCCACCTCCCACCCCATATCATCTCTCTGGATCATCCCTGTGCACCAGCCCCAAGCATCCTGTATCCTGCATCAAACATAGACTGGTGATCAGTTTCTTACATGATAGTATACATGTTTTAATGCCATTCTCCCAAATCATCCCACCCTCTCCTTCTCCCTCAGAGTCCAAAAGTCCGCTCTACACATCTGTGTCTCTTTTGCTGTCTCACATACAGGGTCATCATTACCATCTTTTTAAATTCCATATATATGTGTTAGTATACTGTATTGGTGTTTTTCTTTCTGGCTTACTTCACTCTATATAATCAGCTCCAGTTTCATCCATCTCATTAGAACTGCTTCAAATGTATTCTTTTTAATGGCTGAGTAATACTCCATTGTGTATATGTACCACAGCTTTCTTATCCATTCATCTGCTGATGGACATCTAGGTTGTTTCTATGTCCTGGCTATTATAAACAGTGCTGCGATGAACATTGGGGTACATGTGTCTCTTTCTATTCTGGTTTCCTCGGTGTGTATGCCCAGCAGTGGGATTACTGGGGCCATTTTTAAAAGAAGTAGAAAAAATAATTTTAAAATTAGTATATTTTAAAATTACATTTACAATAATTTTTAAATTGTCACATTTTGGTAACTCATGATATTTCAAGCTTGTTCATTATTATGATATTTGTTATGGTGATCTGTGATCAGCAATCTTTGTTACTACTTGTTTTGAAAATTTTTAAAAATAGATTTTTATTATTAAAGTATGTACCTTGATTTTAATTTATAATTTAAAATTAATTTTTAATTTAAAAAAAGACTTCTAATTAATGCAAAAGACTCCAAATAGCCAACATAAATTTAAGAAAGAAGAACAGAGCTGGAGGAATCGTGCTCCCTAACTTCAGCTTATATTACAAGCTGCAGCAATCAAAACAGTATGGTATTGGCACAAACACAGACTCATAGATCAATAAAGCAGAATAGATAGCCCAAAAATAAAGCCATCCACTTATGGTCAATAATCTACCACAAGGATGAGATAATATACAATGGAGAAAGACAGTTTCTTCAATAAGTGATGTTGGGAAAATTAGACAGCTACATGTAAAAGCATGTTAAATATTCTCTAACGCTGTATACAAAAACAACTCAAAATGGCATTAAAGACCTAAATGTAAGACCAGAAACCAAAAAGCTCCTAGAAAAAATCATAGGTAGAACATGCTTTATCATAAATCATAGCAATATTTTTTGGATCTGTCTCCTAAAGCAAACAAAAGAAAAACAAACAAATGGGACCTAATTAAACTTGAAAACTTTTGCACAGCAGAGGAAACCACTGACAATGTGAAAAAGCAACCTACTGAATGGGAAAAAATATGTGCAAATGAAATGACTGAGAAAGCATTGCTATTAAAAATATTTAAATAAACAGTTCATACAACTCAAGGGCAAGAAGACAGAGAGCTTGATTAAGGAATGAGTAGAGGACATGGATGGCCATTTCTCCGGCACAGACATGTGATGGCTGACAGGCATGTGAAAAGATGATCCACATTGCTAACCATCAGGTGTCGGTCAGGATATGAAGAAAAGGAAACTTCATACCTTGTTGGTGGGAATGTGGATTGGTATGGCCACTGTGGAAGGCAATGTGGAGGATTCTCAAAACTAAGAATAGAACCTCCAAATGATCCAGTAATTCCACTCCTGGGTATATATTTGAAAAAGAAAAACAAAACAAAAACGCTAATTCAAAAAGATATACGCATCCCAATATTTGTGGTGTCATTGTCTACAGTTGCCAAGATGCAGAGGCAACAGATGATGGATGTGTCTGTCAGATGAGTGGATGGAGAAGCTACGCATACACAAAATGGAATATTACTCAGCTGCAAAAGGAAGTGAGATTTTGTCATGTGCAATGACATGGATGGACTCGAAGGGTATCTTGCTAAGTGGAATAAGTCATACAGAGAAAGACAAAAACTGCATGATATCACTTATATGCAAAATCTAAAACAATAAACTATTAAATATAACAAAAAAGAATCAGAACATCAGTTCAGTTCAGTCCAGTCGCTCAGTCAGGTCCGACTCTTTGCGACCCCATGAATCACAGCACGCCAGGCCTCCCTGTCCACCACCAACTCCCAGAGTTCACTCAGACTCACGTCCATCGAGTCAGTGATGCCATCCAGCCATCTCATCCTCGGTCGTCCCCTTCTCCTCCTGCTCCCAATCTCTCCCAGCATCAGGGTCTTTTCCAGTAAGTCAACTCTTCGCATGAGGTGACCAAAGTACAGGAGTTTCAGCTTTAGCATCATTCCTTCCAAAGAAATCCCAGGGCTGATCTCCTTGCAATCCAAGGGACTCTCAAGAGACTTCTCCAACACCACAGTTCAAAAGCATCAATTCTTTGGTGCTCAGCCTTCTTCACAGTCCAACTCTCACATCCATACATGACCACTGGAAAAACCATAGCCTTGACTAGACGGACCTTAGTCAGCAATGTAATGTCTCTGCTTTTGAATATACTATCTAGGTTGGTCATAACTTTTCTTCCAAGGAGTAAGCGTCTTTTAATTTCATGGCTGCAGTCACCATCTGCAGTGATTTGGGAGCCCCTCAAAATAAAGTAAACCACTGTTTCCACTGTTTCCCCATCTATTTCCCATGAAGTGATGAGACTGGATGCCATGATCTTCGTTTACTGAATGTTGAGCTTTAACCAACATTTTCGTTCTCTTCTTTCACTTTCATCAAGAGACTTTTTAGTTCCTCTTCACTTTCTGCCATAAGGGTGGTGTCATCTGCATATCTGAAGTTATTGATATTTCTCCTGGCAATCTTGATTCCAGCTTGCACTTCTTCCAGCCCAGCGTTTCTCATGATATACTCTGCATATAAGTTAAATAAGCAGGGTGACAATATACAGCCTTGACGTACTCCTTTTCCTATTTGGAACCAGTCTGTTGTTCCATGTCTAGTTCTAACTGTTGCTTCCTGGCCTGCATACAGATTTCTCAAGAGGCAGGTCAGGTGGTCTGGTAATCCCATCCCTCTCAGAATTTTCCACAGTTTATTGTGATCCACACAGTCAAAGGCTTTGGCATAGTCAATAAAGCAGAAATAGATGTTTTTCTGGAACTCTCTTGCTTTTTCCATGATCCAGAGGATGTTGGCAATTTGGTCTCTGGTTCCTATGCCTTTTCTAAAACCAGCTTGAACATCAGGGAGTTCACGGTTCACATATTGCTGAAGCCTGGCTTGGAGAATTTTGAGCATTACTTTACTAGCATGTGAGATGAGTGCAATTGTGTGGTAGTCTGAGCATTCTTTGGCATTGCCTTTCTTTGGGATTGGAATGAAAACTGACCTTTTCCAGTCCTGTGGCCACTGCTGAGTTTCCCAAATTTACTGGCTTATTGAGTGCAGCACTTGCACGGCATCATCTTTCAGGATTTGAAACAGCTCAACTGGAATTCCATCACCTCCACTAGCTTTGTTCATAGTGATGCTTTCTAAGGCCCACTTGACTTCACATTCCAAGATGTCTGGCTCTAGATGAGTGATCACATCATCATGATTATCTGGGTCATGAAGATCTTTTTTGTACAGTTCTTCTGTGTATTCTTGCCACCTCTTTTTAATATCTTCTGCTTCTGTTAGGTCCATACCATTTCTGTCCTTTATCGAGCCCATCTTTGCATGAAATGTTCCCTTGGTATCTCTAACTTTCTTGAAGAGATCTCTAGTCTTTCCCATTCTGTTGTTTTCCTCTATTTCTTCGCATTGATCACTGAAGATGGCTTTCTTATCTCTTCTTGCTATTCTTTGGAACTCTGCATTCAGATGCTTATATCTTTCCTTTTCTACTTGGTTTTTCACCTCTCTTCTTTTCACAGCTATTTGTAAGGCCTCCCCAGACAGCCATTTTGGTTTTTTGCATTTCTTTTCCATGGGGATGTTCTTGATCCCTGTCTCCTGTACAATGTCAAGAACCTCATTCCATAGTTCATCAGGCACTTTTTCTATCAGATCTAGGCCCTTAAATCTATTTCTCACTTCCACTGTATAAGCATAAGGGATTTGATTTAAGTCACAGAGGAGACACCCCACATCTGAGGTCAGGGCGCCAGTCAGGAGGAGGTATCTCGCGTTGGAGGTCAGGGGCAGCAGCCGAGAGGCGACACCCTGCGTCAAGGTCAGGGGCGGCCAGGAGAAGCCGCCCCACGCTGGAGGCCAGGGGCAGTGACCCTGAGGAGCCACCCTGATCCTGAGGCCAAGGGCGGCAGCTGGGAGGAGCCACCTGAGGAGTGGTAGCTGGGCAGGCACAGGAGGGCCTAGAGGAGCTATCCTACTTTGAAGGTCAGGAATGGAGGCGGTAAGGAGATACCCCTCGTCCAAGGTAAGGAGCAGTGGCTACGCCTTGCTGGAGCGGCCTTGAAGAGATACCGCACGCCCAAGGTAAGAGAAACCCAAGTAAGATGGTAGGTGTTGCAAGAGGGCATCAGAGAGCAGACACACTGAAACCATACTCACAGAAAACTAGTCAATCTAATCATACTAGGACCACAGCCTTGTCTAACTCAATGAAACCAAGCCATGCCTGAGGAGCAACCCAAGACGGGCGGGTCATGGTGGAGAGGTCTGACAGAATGTGGTCCACTGGAAAAGGGAATGGCAAGCCACTTCAGTATTCTTGCCTTGAGGACCCCATGAACAATATGAAAAGGCAAAATGATAGGATACCAAAAGAGGAACTCCCCAGGTCATTAGGTGCCCAATATGCTACTGGAGATCAGAGGAGAAATAACTCCAGAAAGAATGAAGGGATTGAACCAAAGCAAAAACAATACCCAGTTGTGGATGGGACTGGTGATAGAAGCAAGAGCCGATGCTGTAAAGAGCAATATTGCATAGGAACCTGGAATGTCAGGTGCATGAATCCAGGAAAATGGAAGTGGTCAAACAAGAGATGGCAAGGGTGAACGTCAACATTCTAGGAATCAGCGAACTAAGATGGACTGGAATGGGTGAATTTAACTCAGATGACCATTATATCTACTACTGTGGGCAGGAATCCCTCAGAAGAAATGGAGTAGCCATCATGGTCAACAAAAGAGTCTGAAATGCACTACTTAGATGCAATCTCAAAAACAACAGAATGATCTCTGTTTGTCTCCAAGGGAAACCATTCAATATCACAGTTATCCACGTCTATGCCCCAACCAGTAATGCTGAAGAAACTGAAGTTGAACTGTTTTATGAAGACCTACAAGACCTTTTAGAACTAACACCCAAAAAAGATGTCCTTTTCATTATAGGGGACTGGAATGCAAAAGTAGGAAGTCAAGAAACACCTGGAGTAACAGGCAAATTTGGCCTTGGAATGCAGAATGAAGCAGGACAAAGACTAGTAGAGTTTTGCCAAGAAAATGCACTGGTCGTAGCAAACACCCTCTTCCAACAACACAAGAGAAGACTCTACACATGGACATCCCCGGATGGTCAACACCAAAATCAGATTGATTATATCCTTTGCAGCCAAAGATGGAGAAGCTCTATACAGTCAGCAAAAACAAGACCAGGAGCTGACTGTGGCTCAGATCATGAACTCCTTATCAGATTCATAGATACAGAGAAAAAACTAGTGGTTATTAGTGGGTAGAGGAGAGGGGGAGGGGCAGGACACAGGTACAGGATTAAGAGGTACAAACTATTAAGTATAAAATGAGTAAGCTACAATGATATACAACACAGGGATTATAACCAAAATTTATAATAACTATAAATGACATATAACCTTTAAAAATTGTAAACCACCATGTTGTATAACTTATATAATATAGCACATTAACTATACCTAAACAAACCATAATTTATCATTAGTATTAACAATGCAAATTTTAGTAAGTATGGCATCTATTTCTATGATAATTCATTTATTTACTGCTACTGGCAAGGTACTCTGCTAAGTAAGCAACATATTATTTTCATTGACTCCTCACACTTTCTCTAGGAGAGTTTGTTAGTGTCACCATTTTACAGGTAAGTAATCTAAAATTAGAAAATTTATGCAATTTTCCCCATCACCCTGTAAGTGTCCAGGCCTTAAACCTGCATCTGTCTAAGTCCCAAACCAGTGCTCTTGGTTTTAGAGGTTAGTCCTACAGATTGGCTGATTCTCAATCATTTGAAGGGACTAGTTAATATACAAATTATCACACTCCATTCTAGACCCATTCATCAGAAGCTCTGTGCAGACTCCTGAATCTGCAGTAGTAACACGCTCGCCAAATGATACTCACCTCTGTATTAATAACTTCTTTAACCACCACATTTTTCCAAGAGCAGGCTCTTAAATATGACTGCTTGGCTATGAATTCCAAATTCATCATTTGCTATATATCATTAATCTAAACTCTGCTTAGTTTCCTCATTTTTAAAGGAAGGATAATAATGATACATATTCTAATATGTTGTTCAACACTTGTATTTTGAGCACTTAGTATGCGCCAGGCTGTGTGTGGTCAGGATGAGGTAAATTAACACAGATGGTTTTCCATCAGTGTCAGACACAGGGTATTCGTTTTTCAAATTTCGGTTGTCAGGAAATGGCTGGTGTGGGAGTTGACAAGTGGAGACAGGAAAATCTAAAAGCAAGAAGTCAAAAGCACCCATAAACACTCCCACACAAATATAAGCATTTTGGTATATCTCCTTCCAAATATTTTCTATGATTGCAAATATAATTTTTGCAGTGTCAAAGTCTTTCTGATTATAATGCTGCATTCTTATCTCACTTAATATTTGTATCATAAACATTCCCATATCTTTGAAAATTACTTAAACACATTATTTTATTGAGAGTCACAGTGTGGATGTGCCATAATTTACTCAAACAGCCTACTATTCTTTGACATTTCAGTGGTTTCAACTTTTTTGTCATTGTAAAAATGGTTACACTGAGCACAATAATGGGAAAATCTTTATCTACATTTTTATTGTTATGATATTTACGAGGAAAGCTTCCTCAAAATAGGATTATCAGGTTCCACTTCTTTAATGCTGTTGATATCCCTAATCCAAACTCCCAACAGCAGTTTATTAAAGGGCCTAGATGGATCTTTGTTGGCAAAGTAATATCTCTGCTTTTGAATATGCTATCTAGGTTGATCATAACTTTCCTTCCAAGGAATAAGTGTCTTTTAATTTCATGGCTGCAATCACCATCTGCAGTGATTTTGGAGCCTAAAAAAAATAAAGTCTGACACTGTTTCCACTGTTTCCCCATCTATTTCCCATGAAGTGATGGACTGGATGCCATGATCTTCGTTTTCTGCATGTTGAGCCTTAAGCCAACTTTTTCACTCTCCTCTTTCACTTTCATCAAGAGACTTTTTAGTTCCTCTTAACTTCCTGCCATAACGGTGGCGTCATCTGCATATCTGAGGTTATTGATATTTCTCCTGGCAATCTTGATTCCAGCTTGTGCTTCTTCCAGCCCAGCGTTTCTCATGATGTACTCTGCATAGAAGCTTAAAAAGCAGGGTGACAATATACAGCCTTGACATACTCCTTTTCCTATTTGGAACCAGTCTGTTGTTCCATGTCCAGTTCAAACTGTTGCTTCCTGACCTGCATACAGATTTCTCAAGAGGCAGGTCAGGTGGCCTGGTATTCCCATCTCTCTCAGAATTTTCCAGTTTATTGTGATCCACACAGTCAAAGGCTTGGCATAGTCAATAAAGCAGAAGTAGATGTCTTTCTGGAACTCTCTTGCTTTTTCGATGATCCAGTGGATGTTGGCAATTTGATCTCTGGTTCCTCTGCCTTTTCTAAAACCAGCTTGAACATCTGGAAGTTCACGGTTCATGTATTGCTGAAGCCTGGCTTGGAGAATTTTGAGCATTACTTTACAAGCATGTGAGATGAGTGCAATTGTGTGGTAGTCTGAGCATTCTTTGGCATTGCCTTTCTTTGGAATTGGAATAAAAACTGATCTTTTCCAGTCCTGTGGCCACTGCTGAGTTTTCCAAATTTGCTGGCATGTTGAGTGCAGCACTTCCACAGCATCATCATCCAGGATTTGAAATGCTCAACTGGAATTCCATCACCTCCACTAGCTTTGCTTGTAGTGATGCTTTCTAAGGCCCACTTGACTTCACATTCCAGGATGTCTGGCTCTCGGTGAGTGATCATAATCTTGGCCATGAAGATCTTTTTTGTACAGTTCTTCTGTG
This sequence comes from Capra hircus, assembly GCF_001704415.2. Taxonomy (NCBI): domain Eukaryota; kingdom Metazoa; phylum Chordata; class Mammalia; order Artiodactyla; family Bovidae; genus Capra; species Capra hircus. Next base: position 25,819,309 of record NC_030833.1, read on the forward strand.
TATTCTTGCCACCTCTTCTTCTTAATATCTTCTGCTTCTGTTAGGTCCATACCATTTCTGTCCTTTATTGAGCCCATCTTTGCATGAAATGTTCCCTTGGTATCTCTAATTTTCTTGAAGTAATCTCTAGTCTTTCCCATTCTGTTGTTTTCCTCTATTTCTTTGCATTGATCACTGAGGAAGGCCTTCTTACCTCTCCTTGCTATTCTTTGGAACTCTGCATTCAGATGCTTATATCTTTCCTTTTCGCCTTTGCTTTTCACTTCTCTTCCTTTCACAGCTATTTTAAGGCCTCCTTAGACAGCCATTTTGCTTTTTTGCATTTCTTTTCCATGGGGATGGTCTTTATTCCTGTCTCCTGTACAATGTCAAGAACCTCATTCCATAGTTCATCAGGTACTCTATCAGATCTAGTCCCTTAAATCTATTTCTCACTTCCACTGTATAATACTAGGGGATTTGATTTAGGTCATACCTTAATGGTCTAGTGGTTTTCCCTACTTTCTTCAATTTAAGTCTGAATTTGGCAATAAGTAGTTCATGATCTGAGCCACAGTCAGCTCCCGGTCTTTGTTTTGCTAACTGTATAGATCTTGTCCATCTTTGGCTGCAAAGAATATAATCAATCTGATTTTGGTGTTGACCATCTAGTGATGTCCATGTGTAGAGTCTTTTCTTGTGTCATTGGAAGATGGGGTTTGCTATGACCAGTGCATTCTCTTGGCAAAACTCTATTAGCCTTTTCCCTTCTTCATTCCATATTCCAAGGCCAAATTTGTCTGTTACTCCAGGTGTTTCTTGATTTCCGACTTTTGCATTATAGTCCTCTATATTGAAAAGGATACCTTTTTTGGGTGTTAGTTCTAAAAGGTCTTGTAGGTCTTCATAGAACCATTCAACTTCAGCTTCTTCAGCGCTACTGGTGGGGGCATAGGCTTGGATCATCGTGATATTGAATGGTTTGCCTTGGAAATGAACAGAGATCATTTCTTTCATTTTTGAGACTGCATCCAACTACTGCATGTCAAACTCTTCTGCGTGACCGTCCATGCAGAAGCATGCCTGCTGCAACGGATCATGCAGAAGGGTGGCTGAGAGGACCTACCCCACATCCAAGGTCAGGGGCAGCGGCTGTGAGTAACTATCCCACACCCGAGGTCAGGGGCGCTGGCTGAGAGGATCAAACCCATATCCAAGGAGTGGCGGCTGCGATGGCTCAGGAGGGCCTAGAGTAGCTTCTCCACATTCAAGGTCAGGAGGGGCAACCTTGTCCAAGGTAAGGAGCAGCAGCTGTACTTTGCTGGAGCAGCCGTGAAGAGATACCCCACATCCAAGGTAAGAGAAACCCAAGTGAGATGATAGGTGTTGCAAGAGGGCATCAGAGGGCAGACACACTGAAACCATAATCACAGAAAACTAGCCAATCTGATCACATGGACCACAGCCTTGTCTATCTCAATGAAACTAAGCCATGCTGTGTGGGGCCACCCAAGACGGATGGGTCATGGTGGAGAGGTCTGACAGAACGTGGTCCACTGGAGAAGGGAATGGCAAACCACCTCAGTATTCTTGCCTTGAGAACCCCATGAACAGTATGAAAAGGCAAAATGATAGGATACTGAAAGAGGAACTCCCCAGGTCGATAGGTGCCCAATATGCTACAGGAGATCAGAGGAGAAATAACTCCAGAAAGAATGAAGGGATGAAGCCAAAGCAAGAACAATACCCAGTTGCGGATGTGATTGGTGATAGAAGCAATGTCCAATGCTGTAAAGAGTAATATTCCATAGGAACTTGGAATGTTAGGTCCATGAATCAAGGCAAATTGGAAGTGGTCAAACAGGAGATGGCAAGAACGAACATTGACATTCTAGGAATTAACGAACTAAGATGGATTGGAATGGGTGAATTTAACTCAGATGACCATTATATCTACTACTGTGGGCAGGAATCCCTTAGAAGAAATGGAGTAGCCATCATGGTCAACAAGAGAGTCCAAAATGCAGTACTTGGATGCAAATGTAGCTTTACTGCGAATTTATTTTTCAATTATGTATTATAACCAGTAATCAGCCCACATTGAACCCCATCTGCAGAATTTGGGATAGAAATATATGACTGAGAACTAGATAGAATGACCTCAAGTTCACCTATTTGGAGGATATCCAATTGACCTGATTTTTTGTTTTTTTCTCTGCTAATCTCACTTTTAAATCCATTCACTCATTTCACAAATATTTATTGGGCACCAACTAGACTCACCTTTCGATTCAGTAAATAATGATTAAAATCATATTTTGAGACAAGACACCAACCAAAATTCTAAGGCTATATAGGGGCAAATAAGACAATTATGCCCTCAAGTCACTTCTACTTAATTAGACAGGTAATTACAAGTATGATAAATGTTAGACAAGATAAAGGCAGGATACTATGGAAGAATATAATGGGAGCATATGATGGGAATATCAAGTCTTCTGGATTATGAAGGGTGAGCAGCAGTGGGTCATTTGAAAAATAGGAGAGAGTTATATGAAAAAGGAACAACATATGAAAAGCAGTTGAAAAGGAAGCTTCATGATATACTTGAGGAACTGAAACGCAATCTGATTAGAGCACAGAGAAGGGTAGAGCAAAGTGCTAGGTTCAGATGAAGAGGATGCTGGCACAGATCAGATCTTACAGGCCATTTGTAACTCAACAAGTTGGCCCAAGCACTGAAAATAATTGAATACTTAAAGGATTTTAAGAAAAAGAAAATCATTAGAACTGTGTTTTCAAAAGACAACTCCAGTTGCTATTTATCACCAACTCAATGGACATGAGTTTGAGCAAGCTCAGGGAGTTGGTGGTAGACAGGGAAGCCTGGCGTGCTGCAGTCCATGGGGTCACAAAGAGTCAGACACAACTCAGATACGGAGCACACACCCATGCATATGTCTGTGTGTCTGTGATGAGAGCAACGGAACTGACTTGGAAAAGGAAAAAGTTGAAAATCTAGCAGCCAGTTATCAGGTTAATGCCATCCAGGAGCAAAATGGTAGTGGTTCGAACTTCAGGATGTCTCAATGGTGATGGACAAAATGGACAGTCTTAATGTTAATAACCACAGTGGTAAAACTCATTACTATTTGACTCTTTTGTACAGCTATGGAAAAAATCTTCCTTCTTCTCCCTTCAGGATAAAGGATCCTGATTACTACTAATTCTGTAAGATTTTTCTCTGCATAAGATCTACACTATAAAATTTCTCCTATCTTTCTTTCATGTCAAGTAATTCTATCTCTTTTTATCTTGGCTCTCAGGATATACCACTTTCAATTCTTTAACAGTTGTTTAAAAACATTCCTTTAGGAAGTGGTGGGAAGAAGGCCTCCAAGCTCTGAAAGATGTACATTTGTCATCCTCCTATGGCGAGAAACACTTATGGACTATTTTTCCTTGGTTATTGTAGAAACACTGCATATATTTAAGAACCTATTCATGAAATGCTAGAATTTTATAGTTTATAAGGCAATATATATATTCCATTTTCTACAGTTTGACGAAAATATGATAGGACAGGAGAAGTATCTACAAATGCATTTATTTTGAGACATGAATACAAGTGCTTCCTATGTTGAGCAAAAGTACAAAACCCAGAATAACCACTTTTCTAGTTGTTTTTGCCATGGAGGTGGGGCCAGTGATGATTCCTCCTCTGACACTTCCACTGGCTTGATCTTGAATTCTCTGCCCTGTGTCTGCTAATCACCTCATCTCATAAAAGAGAGAAGGAAGTAGTAATGAGACACTCTCTGTGACTTTATACAGCACCTCAAAATAAAAGGGCTATATATATTCAATGCATTATGAATCTGATTGTGTTTATATTCATAACTTTTGCAAACATTGACTTTGCCTGAAAAACTTTCTGTTTTCTAATTCTGCACTAGGAGAGAAATCTAGTATTAACCCCATTAGCAAGATGTTTTTGTCTGATCAGGAGAAACCAGAGGCAAGCAGGCTTCTTTCATGGTTTATCTTCTCAACAGTCAACCCCTTTCTCTTTTACCAAATCATCAATCTTTGCATGTTTTCTATCATCTCAGGTGGACATAGCCCCACCTCTACATGACTTCAGAAAGTAACTATGTATACCTTAGTCACTGCTCTTGCCTTTTCCATTATTTCCACCGAACAGCTGCCTCTGCCTCTCTGTTAATTGGATTTTGGATTTGGAAATAAAGAGGGAAGGATGGTACTCAGAAAATCAAAGAGAGCAATATCTGTCTAGCCATTTTCCTCAAGACCCTGCACACTTATCCCTTTTTGAAGGCTCCTATATGGTATTTGATGTTGTCTGTTATGTTATCATTAATGAAAGCACCAGGCTTAGAGTGACATTCTTCCTAAGTATGTCCAGCAGCCTGGGGTAGCACAAAGCTGCTTCCCATAATTTCATGAAGACGCCTCAACCCTGTATTTAATTGCTTTTGCAGTTGTCAGACTGACTTCCCATGATTTGAAACAATTATTAGATGTGTTTGCAATTAAGGTGATTTTGCCAGGCTCAAGGAAGATGAAAATGAGCTTCCTGGCCCTGTTTCATGACTTTTTGCAGTACAGAACAATGGAGCGACAGTGAGGCAGGCTGGAGGTGGGTAGGGGGATGAGAGCTGAGCCTCCCCATATTCCTGCCTGGGTCCTGATCTATGCCTGTGATGAGGAGGGCGGGACCGAGCTCGGCAAGTCCACAGTCACGTGTGTCACCATCCTCAGGCTCCATTTGTTCAGCCTCCTGGATGAAAGTCTTCTGTTTATTTACTTGTGATTTGCAAAACTGCACCCTTAGCAAACTGCTGGTTTGGGGAGGAAGCACATAGCAGAAACTAGCCAGTAAGTCACATAAAGACTGGTATTGCCATCCCACATCTGTCAGCAAGAACTGATTTAATGATCCCATTTCCTTCATCAGTAGCCATTAAGACAGGGCTATTTACAAGGATGGGGCTTCCTTTGAGTTCAGAGAGAAGGGAGGTCAGTTTTCCTTCCCTTACAATGCCCAAATCCTCTTAGAGCAATTCTGTGTTGTTTGTTCTTCTGACCCTTGATTCTTGACAACCTAGAGAGAAATTGTATCCTTAAGATGTCTGGGCTGCTGCTTCTGCTAAGTCACTTCAGTCATGTCCAACTCTGTGCGACCCCAGAGATGGCAGCCCACCAGGCTCTGCCATCCCTGGGATTCTCCAGGCAAGAACACTGGAGTAGGTTGCCATTTCCTTCTCCAATGCATGAAAGTGAAAAGTGAAAGTGAAGTCGCTCAGTCGTGTCCAACTCTTAGTGACCCCATGGACTGCAGCCTACCAGACTCCTCCATCCATGGGATTTTCCAGGGAAGAGTACTGGAGTGGGGTGCCTTTGCTTTCTCCAAGATGTCTGGGCAGATCTCAGCAAAACTTCTTTAATATAGAGCCTCCTGTGCCTGGTCTGGGGTAGTCCATGGGGCAGGCGAACACTCTCGAACCCTTTACTGCAGCAATGTCTTCCGTGTCAAGGATAGAAATGATATCTCCTTCCAATCCTTAGCTCAAGGACTTTAAAAGGGCAGTTCCCCTGGCCCCTTTAGTAGAGAAGATGAAGGAGCAGGGGAACCAGCCCCAATCAGAAAATTAGCTTTCCAAATGAAGGAAAATAGCAAAGCTCTTGCCAGAGGGAGGGTGGTTAGGGAATCGGTGACATTTTGAAAATGTGATCTTGTCGTGTTCTTTGTTTAAGAGACACTGCACCAAGATGAGTAGTGATAAGTCCTCTTTGTCCATATTTTTCATTAAGATTATCATTAGGATTAAAGAATGTTGATGACCTTAGGTGACCCCTCTTTTCTTTCTGGTTCAGCCTCCTCTCCTTTCTCTAATTCCCTTTCACTGTCCTCTTCAAAGCAGAGATTGAGAGGATCAAGTATTCATTTAGAGGCAAGTATATCATTAATTTAAAGTTAGACTTTCTCTCTTATTGGCCTTGTAATTTTAGGAATCTCATTGATACATGGTATGGGTCTGGTAATTAAACAATGGAAGTTCTGTGTGTTATAACTATGGATGCTAGCTGGCCCTACATGTCATTATTTGTTAGAAAAAAAAATGAGGTTAAAAATTTACCATATAGAACTAGTGTGAAGGTTAAATGAAGTAATGCATTATGACAAACATAGTAACTAAGAATACTGAAAAATACAGATTGAATGTAGAGATGGATGTGAGAGAGACCAGTACATTTTTTAGCACCAATATAATCTGGATAGAAACATGAATAACATGAATGTCCTTCCTCCTAATATTGTCTCAGGATACTCTATCAGTATGCTGACGACAGAGCTTCTCAGTCAGGACTGAATTTCTGGTCTCTCTCTTTCTCTTCCTCACAGTCATCAGACCTGATATAAGTCTTATTCCTAATAGAAATCTAATGGCAGCTGGTTGTCTAGGTAAGGAAAGGAAAAGGCAATCTCACAGCCACATTAGCATTAAATTGCTAATGACCAGCACAGTTTATTACATTTTTCCATTTAGAGATATTTGCATTTTAATCAGTGCCTTAGCCAAAAACATGGGTATATGAAGGTGGCTTTTCAGGGTTCAGCATTTATAAGCTGTATCTTTCTATATTATGAAGCAGTCATAACCCCACCTATCTCCAAGACATTTAAGGATAAAACAATTTATAAGTCAGAACATTCATAAAAAGCCTATAAGCAGTCTCTTTTATTCCTTCTTTGATCAAGAAGCCAGTTACCAAGCTGTAGCACACCCCTGTCTACTTGAAATATACACCTATGAGATGTATTTGGAAATTTGTCCATATAAGGTGAGGGATGGAGGGAAAGCTCTTCTTGATCAATTTTTCTTTTTTTTTCGGTAACCAAACACATGGTCCTCTGATGACCCAAGCCACCTACCAGGAAGTGCCATCACTGCAACCATGAACGTAGACAAATGCAGAATCAGACCATACCTTCCGACAAATAGCGGGTTTATGGGACACAGGAGCAGGATAATTGAAAGCTAGACTTTACTGGAAAGGCCTGGACATGGGATTCTCCTGTACCTCTGTGTAGGTAAAGAAGCTGCCTTTATCTGACCAGATTAGACCCTGGACAGACAAATCTGGCTGTGTGCTATCAGCTACACGGGAGGCTTAGCAGAGGCATGGTCCCATGGCAGCAAACATCTCAGCAAAGGCCACGTAACAAAGGGATGCTTTTGCCCCTAATGAGGTTGATTACTTGAGGGCAGAAGGAGAAAGGGGCGACAGAGGATGAGATGGTTGGATGGCATCACTAACTCAATGGACATGAGTTTGAGCAAACTCTGGGAGATGGTGAAGGACAGGGAAGCCTGGGGTGCTTCAGTCCATATGGTCACAGAATCTCAAAGAGTTGGGCATGATTTAGCACCTGAACAGCAACAAAAGTTGCATAAGGGAAAGATAGTTCTAGGGAGACGCTGCATAGACCAGATTTTGCAGAAGGGGAGGTGCTTCTTGTGTTTCTCAGATGCAGATGTCTGCTCTCAAAATAGAAACCTAAGTGTAGCACTGTTGCCATTGGACCTACAGGAGTCTCCTAATCTCTCATGGCCTTAGTTTCCTCCTGTTTGAAATGACAACTGGCATTCCAGCCTTGCAGAAGGGAGCCTGGGTGGGGGATGAAGGGGGCAGAGGTGAGGCAACAGGCAGGGGTAGGCACGGCTCACCCGCTGTGCCTCCCCAATCCTGAGTCCCCGTCCAGTGCTCTCCCTGCCTTCACATCCATTCATGACAATGAATCCTGTTTGCCTTGCCCTCTTCTTTAGGCTGGGCATTTGCTTCTGATACCTGCCCCGATGGAGAAGGCCTTAATAATTACTGCCTGTAGTACTTCTTCCTGAAAGTACTGCCCACTGCTGAGCCCTGACCTTGCTCTCTCAGACCAAGCGTGTTTTCCCAGGCCTGGCTCAGAACAGCCCACTTCATCTCCAAGATTTTGACCTTTTCCCAATGTCTCTTTGTTGGTTGCAGCTGTCCTCTCTAAAAGCTTCCTATTGATGTTTGACTCTAATAGAGAAACGTAAACAAGAGATAGATAAAGGTTAACAATACCCAATCAATGCTGCCAAGGGAGGCGGCCCTGGGAGGGACGTATTGAAAGGCCAAATGTAGGGAGGGCTCTATTGACAATTTAATTGCATTCTTTCTTTCCTCCTTATACATTGAACTAATAACAAAGCTGCCTGATATTCTTAGCTACAGTGAGCGTCGTGTGTTTTTTTTAATAGATGAGAAGAAAAATTGGCATGCAAATATGTATAGCATCCTTTTCTGAATTTTTTAAAAACTTTTTCAAACATCCTCCTAGGTTGCCTACTTTCAGTGTCCTTAAGTTACTCTTCCAGTGCCTGAAGTATGCTCCCCTATCTTACCCTCACCTCTGTTAAGCTGACCCCCCCCCCGCCCCCACCTCACCCAGGAAGCCCAGTTCCCCTGCTGGTCTCCCTGTGAAGCATTTCCTGAGGTTCCCACCTGCAAGTGCTGCCCCTTCCTCTGCCACAGCCACCTGATCACAGCTTCCATGGAATCTGTGTTCTCAGACCAAGACTATCACCAAAACCCATCATGTGTGCAAGAAAGATGTAATTCAACAGTTGGCAGGGAAGGAAAATGAGGCTTAAAAGGGTTACATACATTTTCTGGAGTCCTACAAAGTCTGTCCAGATTTGGAGTTATCAGTCTATTTTTCTATCACTTTATGTGTTTCATTTAGTTTCTTATACAAATAGCATGAGATGAGCAAGGATAATTCATGCCTGAAGGATATTTAAAACACACATAGCACCACCCCCTAAAAAAAAAAAAAAAGTGATCAAGAGAAAAGGCAAAAGGAAGGAAGGAAGGGAAGGAGGAAAAGGAAGAAGGAAGGCAGGCAGGAAGGAAAGCCCATGCTGCCAATGAATGTAAAGCTCACTGGCGGGATCCCATGGGCCAGGTTCCAACCTCTTCAATTAATCCCAATATTACTTTTTCATTGTAATGATTTATTGGGTCCCACCCCTTATTTTCCATCTCCCTGCCTACCTAGCTTAGAGTATTCCAAGAGCCAAAAATATTCTTTTTTTAAAAGAATTTGGTAGGTAAAAACCTGGTCTTGAAGAAGAAAACATAGGTGGTGATCAGAAGGAGTGTGACTTATCACTACTGCCACCTGGGAAACCCCTTAATAACAATGTCTATGCCTAAATGATCCCACCTTTACTACATTTTTATATGATTGGCATTTCCATTTCCAGCATTTGATTGACCAGTTTCAAACTATAAAAACACCTATTTGCAAAAACTTAGGGCTACCGGGACAGAAAACTGTACTTTTTCTACCCTGCCCATTGAGAAGCTTGTCCATCTCTTTGAGGCTTGTCAATAACATAATGCTTGTCTAGAAACCTCACATCTCATGACACATGTACAGAATAAGCCTGTGTTTGAGCAGAGATCTTGCAAACCAGTAACTGTGGGGTTCGTTCCAAAAGTGGAGAGATAGAAATCAAGGTCTCTGTTACCTCCAGCATAGAAAAGGAGGGAAGAGGAGGCCAACAATTGGGAACCAATCAATTTTCTGTGTCCAGCTCCATTTATATGCTACAGAGAGAGAAACAGCAAAATACTGTTGCATCAAAGAAAAAATTGCATCAATTTTTAATTATGCACTTAGCCATCCTCTTCCAGAAGAGCAAGCCATCTTTTGTGACATTTTTACATATTTGAAGGCAGCACTGAGTAAGCCCAGGGCAGGATGCTGGGTTTATTAGATGTCAAAGACAATTTCAACTGACACGAGTGGGTTGATTCAAGGGACAAGAGCTTTTAAAGCCCTGTGAGTGCCAGACGTTAAGGAGACATGCAATGCCCAGCCTCAGAATTTATTTTCCTTCATATAGTCACTCAATGAATTTGCTAAGACTAATTCTATGAGGTATAATATTCTAAAAGCAAGAGATACAGACATGAAAGATAGTACCTACTTTGAAAGAGCACACAGTGTAATTATTGAAGCAAACACGCCGATAATAAATTAAAAGATTAATGCAGGCACAGGGCAGGCTGAGAGTGCCCTGTTCTGGGGCAAGTAATTGTGAATGTTTCTGGTTTCTCAGAAAAGATTTGGAAAGCTTAAAGTAGCCTTTTGAGGGTTTTGAACACACAATATGGTTTTGTATGTCTGTTTGCATGTTTTTTCCAAGAGTGCATTTCAAAAGAGAAGGGGTGACTTCCAGTTAATGGAAAAAATTACCTTTGAAAGCCTGTAGATATTTGTTAAAAGGTAACATATTAGCTTTCAGGCTAGAGATGACCAAAGGCAGATGTATTCTACAGATGTTGAATTACTTCCCACAGTTCTTTCAACATAGAATCTTTGTTTCTGTGATGCAATTGAATGCAATCAAGGTAAGATAACAGGACAAAGCCAGAATTCTTATTGTTGACTATGGTTACACTCTTGAAATGTGTTAACTTTAAGCTGCCTTAACATTTTTTGAAGCTCCTAGTCTTGTATGTTTCTTTTTTAAAATTGTGGCAAAACATATGTAACATAAAACTTACCATCCCAGTCCTTTTTAAATGCACTGTTCTGTGGCAATTAGTATGTACACATTGTTGTGCAAGTTTTACCAACATCTATCCACTGAAGACTTTGCATTTTGCAAAACTTGAACTCTATCTTTTAAACAGTAGCTCCCCATTACCTCTTCACTCCTGTCCTTGGCAACCACGATTCTTTCTGTCTCTATGAATTTGACTACTTTTAAGTACCTCATATAAATGGAACTGTATATTTGTCCTTCTGTGACTGACTTCTTTGGCATAGCATAATACCTTCAGAGTTCAGCCACGTTGTACAATAGCACATGTCAGAATTTCCTTCCATTGTATGTACACACCACATTTTGTTTTTCCATCATATATCCATGGATATTTGCACTGCTTCTATCTTTCGGTTATTGAAAATAACACTGCTATAAAAAATAGATATAACAGATATCCCTTTGTAGACCTTGCTTTCAATTCTTTTGAATACATACCCAGAATTGAAATTGATGGATGATAATAGTTATTTTTTCTCTAACAGTAAAATTTAGGATTAAGGATTAAACTAGTATCTAGGATATCTGACTCTACCCTGTGGGGAAATGTCTTGGTACACAAGTCACAAAACATGGGCTCTCACCAAATTTGTATCATTAGCTTGCCACATAATCTTGAATAAGTTTCTTTGCCTCTTGGGAACTTAGTTCTCTTGTTAAAAGAAGAAGAGGGACTATATATCATCCAAGTCCACTTTTACCCTGACATTCCAAGGTTTTACACTTGTGACAGTTGTGTCTTCTCTCAGACTGCTAAAGAAACAAAATTTGGTTTATCCATTATGACGTTGCACACCCATGCTCTGCCTTCTTCTAGATAGTGAAATGTCCTACAGTGAATACTCATGAGGGCAGGGATGGGGAGCAGTCTAGTTAGAAAACCAAAGACTAAAATCGAGATTTAAATCACATTATATTAGGTAGCCTGATTATGAGCTCGTACCATATCCAAGAGGTCCTTTGGCTGTGGCAATCTAGTGATGGGGAGTGCAGTTTATGGAACAAGACAACCTGGGTTTGAGTCCTAGATTTTCACTTATTAGCTGTTTGATCTTAGGCAAGTTTTTGAATTATCTTGTGCCTCGGTTTCCAAATTGTGAGACCAATACACACTCTATGGTACTGTTGTATGGCTACAGTTCATGGGATCGCCAAGAGTCAGACATGACTGAATATGCACGCAACACAATACTAACCCTACCTAGACTAAGTACCATGGACAGTGCTTTTCTACCCTTCAAGTGCATGCATGCTACATCTCTTCAGTTGTGTCTGACTGTTTGACACCCTATGGACTGTAGCCCGCCAGGCTTCTCTGTCCATGGGATTCTCCAGGCAAGAGCACTGGATTGGGTTGCCATGCTCTCCACCAGGGGATCTTCCTGATCAAGGGATAGAACCTGCATCTCTTATGTCTTCTGCATGGGCAGGTGCGTTTTTAACCACTAGCACCACTTGGGAAATCCTTCAGGGGGACTCTCAATAAATACTATAGAATTGGGTCGGTGGATAAACAAGCACTTTCCTTCAGGAGTTGCCTCCTTCTTTAGAGAAGGTCAGCAATGATGCTTTCATTTTTTGGAGTGTGTGCAATATCAGAAACCAATCTATACGCTTACCAATCTTAGGCCATTTTTGCAAACAGTAGTTATCCACACTTTACAGATGAGAAATCTGAGGTACCAAGAAGTTGATTAATCTGCCAAGTTCATACAGCTGCAAATTGGCAGTGGGGAAGTTAAAAATACAAGCAGGGTAGTTTTAAAGCCCCGCTCTCACCCACTGCCTCCTCTGACCCCAGTTTCCACACAACTCAGCTCAAATCTCACTTTTTCCTGGTAGACAGTCTTGACTACTTTAGTCCTATGTTCCACATGATGGAATGAACACCTGCATTACAGAATGTCCTATGTTCTTCATTCCTATGCAGCAGCAAGCGTAAGCCACCAGAAGTATGAGACGTAGACCCAGGAAGGGAAAGAGTATTTTGGGTTACCATATTCTAGCTGTTCATCTTGGGTGAATTTGGCCTCTGGATCTAGTTTTCTGCCATAACAATAGTTTTCTCTTGAGGTTCTTTAAAACATCCAATGAAGAAACAGAAAAGAATTCTGCAATTTTAACGTGCTGTCCCCAAATTTTTTACACTTCTCATTTACTCTCTGTCTGTTCCAAATTAGATTATGTCTCAAATTCAGGGCTATTCTTGTCTCGCCATTTCCTTTCTCACAACTTTCAAAATTTTTGTTTATGACCTTTGCTCAGATATCAGTTGCAAAGCAGAGTTGCTAAATACTCAAACATTGAGGGCCCCAGTTCTTACTAGCCTCCAAAGCTTTATTTCTCAATAGATTCTCCAGCCCAAAGATGACTCAGGAACCCAACAGGTCTTCCAGCCCTGAGACACGCCTAGCCTAACACACTGATTATATTACATAAGAGGCACCGAACACCATTTATGTTAGTCATATTGGTTTAGATTCTATTTAGTTACATCATTTAGACATAGTAAATGTACTTCTAATTCAGAACGAGCCTTGGGCAACATCATGAGGTTCAGAAGTTTCTCTTTGGTGTCTAACCCTTTCATTCTTCTCCCCTCCAAATCTGCATGTAGAATTCCTTTGATCCTTGGATCTTTAGTGTAGATTAATATTTTGATTTATGTGAATGTGTGTTACTGTGGAGCTTCCCTGGTGGCTCAGACAGTAAAGAATCCACTTGTAATGCAAGAGACACAGGTTCAATCCCTGGGTAAGGAAGATCCCCTGGAGAAGGAAATGGCAACCCACTCCAGTATCCTTGCCTGAAAAAAAAATGGAAGCTTAAGTTTTATTTATTCCTAGTGCAGATGAGCAATTTAATTGGAGTCTTTGGATGACTATAATTTTACATAAGTCATTAGCTCCGACAGTAGAAATGTTAGGCATTCCACTGGTGTTAGGGTCAGAGATAAAGGGAATTTCAGACAGATAAACATTTGAAAAATTTGTCACAGTGACTAGGAAACATATTCCACCTGTTAATCTATAAGGCAAGTTCATTCTTGATTTAAATATTGAGAAGTTGTGAATAATTATTTCTCTTGTGAACTTTCAGAAATTTTTCTATTCTTCAAAAATGAACTGATCCTAATTTGCGTTCATTGCTGCATTGCAATTTGAATAAAGCTTCTAAAGGTTATAATTTGAGTCTTAAGCTTGAAAAATGGCACACTTAGTTGCTGTGTGTTCACTGGAGTCAATTTCACAAAACTTATTGAGCATTTATTTTGCACAATAATTCACTTAAGCTGACAAAGATGTGAATTGTCTCTCTCTAGATAGGTATGCATTAGCAGAACGGCGGGAATGGACACATCTGAATTAAAGTTTGGAAGGAAATCTTACTAATTAAATTATTTAACCTCTCACACTTCAATTTCTTTCTCTGTAAAATACAATTTATAAAACAGGATATCCGGTATTATGAGTTACTTATAATGAGACAATATAAGAAAGTGCAGGATATATCATGGTCTCTTAAACAAATAACAGTTCCGTTTATGTATATAATACATGGCTGCTGCTACGTCACTTCAGTCACATCTGACTCTATGTGACCCCATAGACGGCAGCCCACCAGGCTCCTCCATCCCTGGGCTTCTCCAGGCAAGAATACTGGCGTGGGTTGCCATTTCCTTCTCCAATGCATGCATAAATGCTAAGTTGCTTCAGTTGTGTCTGACTCTGTGTGACTCCATAGACAGCAGCCCAGCAGGCTCCTCTGTCTACAGGATTCTCTAGGCTAGAATACTGGATTGGGTTGCCATTTCCTTTTCCATAATACATGGCAGATTATGATAAATTTTATAACATAAGTGCAAAGTACCACAAACCTATGGGACAAGATTAATCCTGACTGAGAGATGTTTTATTGTCAAGATATATCATTTCATCTAATGGGATCCTTAACTTCATTTGCTAGAGTCCATTAATCTCTCAACTTCAAATAGGTAGAGGGCTTGGTTTTAAAAAAATATCTTCAAAGACATCAATTTCCAACTCAGACTCTCCACCATGTAAGAGAATCTATGTTTCTAAGCCATATCCAGTCAGCTTGATGGGATCCTTGGGCATTATTCCTACCTTTATTCCTACTACCGTGTATCTCCCACAATCAGAGTCCCTGCAATTTATAAGTTGGCCATGTTTCAAAGAACACACACACGCTCATACACACACTGAGTTCTTAAGGGAGAGGTGTGTGCGTGTGTGCATGTATGTGCGTGTGTGGTGGGAAACAGAGATCATTAATTCAAACTCTTGGACTCTCAGATGGTGTTTACTATTCAGAAGACAACATAGATTATATAATATCCCCTCATTTATTCCTTCTTGTGCTTTGGGCTTTTTTAAAAAAAATTGTTGTTGTTTTCCTTTCCTTCTGTTTTTCCTATTACTTTTGGATTAAACCTGCTCTTACTGAATACTTACGTGCCCACTGTATTTTCCACACTGTTCAAGCATAACCAGGTACTTTCCGTATTTTGTCTTATTTTCAGAGAAATGAATGGCTGGCTGGCTGAAGCACATGGAGTCCACACATCAAAAAGGAGACATCCAAAAAGCTTACATGGATTCTCAGAGCCAAAGCCACATTGCCAGAAAAGGCCCATCCTCCTTCACATGCACGCAGTTGTTAATTTATCCCTTAAAATGAAGATATATGAACACTGGATTTCCCAGCAAATTCTGTGTAAGAACAGATCTAAGCATCTGCAATGGACAGACTTAACACTGTTTTGAAAAGTTTTGTTTGGGTAGACCTGAATTTGCAGTTACAATGCTATGCACTGAAAGATATATGCGTATCTGAAATAGGGTAACTTTTTAGTTCTGTCCTCAGCCATGTTGTTTAACCTATGCTGCCGTGTATGTTTTACTATTTTTTGTGACTATTAAAGTGGTTTTCTGCACACAGGACCTTGTACCAAGTAATTGAAAAACAAGTTTTTACATTTTCTTTAATTATTTGATTAGTTATTGATTTACAAATAAATATGCACTACAGGATTTTTTAGAAAAATCTTTCTTTGCTTCTTTGTGTATTTCTTGCATCTGACGGACTCTCTGCCAATTAATGCATTGAGTAACATCATCTTACCTCTGACCCTCCCCAGCCCTGAAAAAGGCAATAAACCACCTAATATACAGAATGCTTGCTAGACATTTGCTCAGTGTATGTTGGCCCTCTCTCTGCATCAGACCTTGTGCAGAGGCAGCTATGACGCAGTGGGATTCACATAACATCCTTGAGCCATAATGTTCTCCACTATATCATGGAAATAACTATTTTGAACACTTAAGAGTTAGAATGGAGACTTAGGGAGAGTTACACAGTTTTTTTTAAGCCACACATCGGTGTATAAACATTAAATTGATATTATGTTCTTTCCCAGCATATTTTTACCTCTTCTTAAACTCATATCATTTTTGAAAGGGCAAGATTCTGAATACTTTTCAAATTCAGATATGAATACCTGCAATGACAGTCTATAGTCTTCATGGCCTAAAAAATAAAATATAGTATCTACAATAATTTCTGCCTAATGTATTTTTGGTTGCAAATGAAGAAATGATTTCAAGGAAGTTTAAGCAAATGAATAGACTTTGTGCTTATGTGTTAAAGATAAAGGGATTATCTCACACAGCCCAAGGGCAAAGAATACTGCTGGCCTAAGCAAATAACTAAAACATGGAAAGGAAAAGATATCATTAACCAAGCTGGAGCAGCTTCTCAGCTTCACATTTGGGTCTGTGGTCTGTGCTTCTGTGTGTCTGCTTCATTATTCTCTCTCCTCCATTACCATGGTGGAGAATAATGCTATACAGATCCCAAGTATATATAATTATACTACTGAAGTAAGCACACTTCAGAATTCCAAAGTGATAAATTCTCTAACAACTTGGTTCAATATCCACTCATGGCCAGTGTATATGGCTGAACCTGTTCATCCCTGTTGGTAGATGAGGTGGACTCAGGGTGTGGTAGGACTGTTTTTCTAAGAAGATGGCTTCTATAAGCTTCACAGATATCTCAAAAGTTCTCTGCAACAACTATATTTCCTTCTGTTATATTTTCTAATAACTTTACCTTCCAAGAAGATTCTAAGTATGTACAGAACCATGTATGAAAGTCAATAAGCTGGAGAGGAATATCCCTTCCTTAAGTGTACCCCACAACCATCACAGTTCACACTGGCACTGGAGAAATACTACCTAAGGTACATGGACATGCACTCTATACAGGTAAACTAGAGCAAAAGATATAAATATATATTAAATATCTCATATGTTTGGGCTTCCCTGGTAGCTCAGTTGGTAAGGAATCCACCTACAATTCAGGAGACCCCAGTTTGATTCCTGGGTTAGTAAGATCCCCTGGAGAAGGGATAAGCTACCCACTCAAGTATTCTTGGGCTTAGATTAAGGCTCAGTTGGTAAAGAAACTGCCTGCAATGTGGGAGACCTGGGTTTGATCCCTGGGTCGGGAAGGTCCCCTGAAGGAAGGCATGGCAACCCAATCCAGTATTCTTGCCTGGAGAATCCCCATGAACAGAAGACACAACCATGACAATTCACACTGGTACTGAAGAAATGCTGCAAAAGACACACAGCATGCACTCTACACAGGAAAACCAGAGCAAAATATATAAATTTTTATTAAGTATCTCATATGTTTACAAATAACATATACAAGTATATAAGCTATATATAAATCATATTTGTATGTTTATATAATAAGCAGTGGCTGCACAGGCACAGGAGGGCCAAGAGAAGCTACTACATGTTCAAGGTCAGGAGGGGAGACCTCATCCAAGGTAAGGAGCAGCAGCTGCACTTTGCTGGAGCACCGTGAAGAGACAGCCCACGTCCAAGGTAAGAGAAACCAAAGTGAGATGGTAGGTGTTGCAAGAGGGAATCAGAGGGCAGACACACTGAAACTATAATCACAGAAAACTAGCCAATATGATCACATGGACCACAGCATTGTCTAACTCAATGAAACTAAGCCATGCCATGTGGGGCCACCCAAGATGGACGGGTCATGGTGGAGAGGTCTGACAGAATGTGGTCCACTGGAGAAGGGAATGGAAAACCACTTCAGTATTCTTGCCTTGAGAATACCATGAACAGTCTGAAAAGGCAAAATGATAGGATACCAAAAGAGGAACTCCCCAGGTCATTAGGTGCCCAATATGATACTGGAGGTCAGTGGAGAAATAACTCCAGAAAGAATGAAGGGATGGAGCCAAAGCAAGAATAATACCCAGCTGTGGATGGGACTGGTGATAGAAGCAAGGTTCAATGCTGTAAAGAGTAATACTGCATAGGAACCTGGAATGTCAGGTCCATGAGTCAAGGCAAATTGGAAATGTCAAACAGGAGATGGCAAGAGTGAACGTCAACTTTCTAGGAATCAGCAAGCTAAAATGGACTGGAATGGGTGAATTTAACTCTGATGACCATTATATCTACTACTTTGGGCAGGAATCCCTTAGAAGACATGGAGTAGCCATCATGGTCAACAAAGGAGCCTGAAATGCAGTACTTGGATGCAACCTCAAAAATGACAGAATGATCTCTGTTCATTTCCAAGGCAAACCATTCAATATCACGGTAATCCAAGTCTATGCCCCAACCAGTAATGCTGAAGAAGCTGAAGTTGAATGGTTCAATGAAGACCTACAAGATCTTTTAGAACTAAGAACCAAAAAGAGTCCTTTTCATTACAGGAAACTGGAATGCAAAAGTAGGAAGTCAAGAAACACCTGGAGTAGGAAAATTTAGTCTTGGATACAGAATGAAGCAGGGCAAAGGCTAATAGAGTTTTGCCAAGAGAATGCACTGATCATAGCAAACACCCTCTTCCAGCAACACAAGAGAAGACTCTTCACATGGACATCACCAGATGGTCAACACCAAAATCAGATTGATTATATCCTTTGCAGCCAAAGATGGACAAGATCTATACAGTCAGCAAAAACAAGACCGGGAGCTGACTGTGGCTCAGATCATTAACTCTTTACTGCCAAATTCAGACTTAAACTGAAGAAACTAGGGAAAACCGCTAGACCATTCAGGTATGACCTAAATCAAATCCCTTATTATTATACAGTGGAAGTGAGAAATAGATTTAAAGGCCTAGATCTGATAGATAGAGTGCTGGATGAACTATGGGTGGAGGTTCGTGACACTGTACAGGAGACAGGGATCAAGACCATCCCCATGGAAAAGAAATGCAAAAAACCAAAATGGTGTCTAAGGAGGCCTTACAAATAGCTGTGAAGAGAAGAGAAAAGCAAAGGAGAAAAGGAAAGATACAAGCCTCTGAATGCAGAGTTCCAAAGAATAGCAAGGAGAGATAAGTAAGGCTTCCTCAGCGATCAATGCAAAGAAATAGAGGAAAACAACAGAGTGGGAAAGACTAGAGATCTCTTCAAGGAAACTAGAGATACCAAGGGAAAATTTCATGCAAAAATGAGCTCAATAAAGGACAGAAATCGTATGGACCTAACAGAAGCAGAAGATATTAAGAAGAGGTGGCAAGAATAAAAAGAAGAACTGTACAAAAAAGATCTTCATGACCCAGATAACCATGGTGTGATCACGCACCTAGAGCCAGACATCCTGGAATGCGAAGTCAAGTGGGCCTTGAAAAGCATCACTACGAACAAAGCTAGTGGAGGTGATGGAATTCCAGTGGAGCTATTTCAAATCCTGAAAAAATGATACTGTGAAAGTGCTGCACTCAATATGCCAGCAAATTTGGGAAACTCAGCAGTGGCCACAGGACTGAAAAAGGTTAGTTTTCATTCCAATCCCTAAGAAAGGCAATGCCAAAGAATGTTCAAACTACCGCACAATTGCACTCATCTCACATGCTAGTAAAGTAATGCTCAAAATTCTCCAAGCCAGGCTTCATCAGTACGTGAACTGTGAACTTCCAGATGTTCAAGCTGGTTTTAGAAAAGACAGAGGAACCAGAGATCAAATTGCTGACATCTGCTGGATCATGGAAAAAGCAAGAGAGTTCCAGAAAAACATCTACTTTTGCTTTATTGACTATGCCAAAGCCTTTGACTGTGTGGATCACAATAAACTGTGGAAAATTCTGAAGGAGATGGGAATACCAGACCACCTGACCTGCCTCTTGAGAAACCTATATGCAGGTCAGGAAGCAACAGTTAGAACCGGACATGGAACAACAGACTGGTTCCAAATAGGAAAAGGAGTACGTCAATGCTGTATATTGTCACCTTGCTTATTTAACTTCTATGAAGAGTACATCATGAGAAATGCTGGGATGGGAGAAGCACAAGCTGGAATCAAGATTGCCGGGAGAAATATCAATCACCTCAGATATGCAGATGACACCACCCTTATGGCAGAAAGTGAAGAGGAGCTAAAAAGCCTCTTGATGAAAGTGAAAGAGGAGAGTGAAAAAGTTGGCTTAAAACTCAACATGCAGCAAACAAAGATCATGGCATCTGGTCCCATCACTTCATGGAAGTAGATGGGGAAACAGTGGAAACAGTGTCAGATTTTATTTTGGGGGGTTTCAAAATCACTGCAGATGGTGACTGCAGCCTTGAAATTAAAGACGCTTACTCCTTGGAAGGAAAGTTATGACCAACCTAGATAGCATATTTAAAAGCAGAGATATTACTTTGCCAACAAAGGTCCGTCTAGTCAAGGCTATGGTTTTTCCACTGGTCACATATGAATGTGTGAGTTGGAATGTGAAGAAAGTTGAGCGCCGAAGAATTGATGCTTTTGAACTTCGGTGTTGGAGAAGACTGTTGCGAGTCCTTTGGACTGCAAGGAGATCCAACCAGTCCATCCTAAAGGAGATCAGTCCTGGGTGTTCATTGGAAGGACCTATGCTGAGGGTGAAACTCCAAATCTTTGGCCACCTCATGCAAAGAGTTGACTCATTGGAAAAGACTCTGATGCTAGGAGGAATTGGGGGCAGGTGGAGAAGGGGACAACAGAGGATGAAATGGCTTGATGGCATCACCGACTTGATGCACATGAGTTTGGGTGAACTCCAGGAGGTGGTTATGGACAGGGATGCCTGGCGGGCTGCGATTCATGAGGTGGCAAAGAGTTGGAGACGACTGAGTGACTGAACTAAACTGATCAGATAATATATACACAATATTCATTTTAACTTAAGCGAAGATATAATGGAAGTAAACCATAACTTATATATACATCAATGTTTTCAAAAGAGGCAGAAAGGTTTTTAGAGTGTCCTTCAGTCCAGCTGAAAAGGATAAGGAGAAATGCAATTGATGACTATCAATCTTTCCTGTGGATTATATTTCAGATGCCTCACCTCCTATGTTTCGTCATGAAAAAAACATCCATAAATTGGGGACAATTTTAAATGGCAGAAGGCTTTATGAACATTCAAAATTGCTTCTACCTAGAAAAATGAGGAATTCTGACCTAAGGCAAAGGTAAAGGATAATTCGGAGAGAGTAAATTCCAGTCTCAGATAACCTTCTCAAAGGTGATATGCACATTTCAGTGTTGCTCTCCATTTTTATTGACTTGGGAATTTCCATCATGGTGGATTTATGAGACTTTAAATATTTACCACCATAACACATGCCTTAAAGATGCATTATTATGTTTTTAACCAACATTAAAGTTTAAAAACAATAAAAGCTCTGCTCCATGGTTGACCAGATTATCTCTCAGAATAACAACAACAAAAGTGGACGAACAAATCATCAGCAAAATTTAGAGTCCAGGGGGATGCAGTTTACTTTGGTTCCTTTGATGGGGCATTTGTATTCACAGGAAGAGTTTGGAGAAGCAGGTTGTGCTTTAAGTTTTGTAGTTAACTGGCTTGGCACATTCCCTTTTCAGAAATGAAACCATAACCTACAAATTAAATTAGATGACTAGTTAACTGCCCTTGGATGGGATCCAGTTTAAGCAGTATTAGCCTATCCAGTGTCTTTAAGAAAGTGAGAGATTTGTCAACATTTTAAAATCTGGCCTTCTTATATTCATATTGGATTTATGGCTCTATTTTTATACTTTTCTGAATTAAGAAGAGGCTGTTGTTCCCTTTATTTTTCCTGTTCTAGGTTTCTCATATCTTGTGCCTTGACTGTCTCCTAGACTCTAAGGTTGCACACCAACGGTCATTTAATACAAGGGAAGGTATTTTGGCTCTTTTCCTAGAAGTCAATTCAAAGAAAGCAAATTAAAGCAGGTCTGAGTGACCATATGTTTCAAGAAAAGTCAGGTTCAGCATGTCTCTGAAATAAAGAACACTTTCATATGTGTAGGTAGGCAATGAAGTAATATAATTTAAGTGACCACCATAAAATAAACCAAGCTGTTTCACTCATTTTTTATTAAAACACCAATAGCAATCAAGTATTTGACTCATGGATTTATTAGAACTCTTCTAGTTCTAATGCTTTATTATTCTACAATAAATTCTGTTTTCTTTACTATTTTGACAGGTGTGTCAAAATAATTTCCATGTGGGCTTATGAAAATGCAAGGAAGAAAGGACAATCTTTTTCTATAAAAAGAGGAATACCAAACTAGAGATAGGAATCCAAGGCTCAGGCTAAGATCCCTAGATCATAGCCCAGGATAATTTCTACTCTTTCATAGAAGAGTTAGTCAACAGTGGAAGCATTGCTGAGTTCTTTGGGTCTCCAAACTTCTTTGCACTTCAGAGAAAAAAGAAAGTACAAATCTCTTAAATGCTACAAGAATGTCCTTTTCCATTTTCTTAATGACTTCACATTTTGTGAAGATAGTGTGTGTATATATATATATATATTTTTTTTTTCTTCCTCTATTCTCTAAGCATTTCTCAGATCTCTTTGGAGACTTCTCTCTTCTGAGTCTGTAGAGTGTTTACTTTCTACTGTCATAGAAACTAGAAGTGAATGCTTTCTTAGTTTAACAATAGAATAGGCTTGCTTCCCAAGGCACGTGGTAATTGTGTTTGGTGCAAAATCGCCAACTGCATTTTGAGCATTAGTGATTCATGATGTTTTCTAGTCTACTTGCAAATGCTGAGTTTTCTGTTTTGCAGTTTCTCCCTTTTCCAGCACGGAGGACTTCCTTGGACAGAATGCACAAAAACAAAAGGGTTCATCAGTTTCATGAAAGAGCAGGTGAGAGTGCATTTAAGGAAGGCAGTGCTTCTAAGAGTCTAAGGAAGATCCTTCAGAAAACATGCACCCACGCAGGGCTTGAGAGTGAGGCTCTTCTATGAAAAGAAAACACTGGAAAGTTCAGTACTACAGGAATCAATCCTCAACTTACTGTGTGTTTGAAAGTGAAGCTATGCTTCATAAATCTAGGTAGGAATGTTTTTGCTGTAAGAAACAAGTGTTGAAAGAATTTCTGACCTATAGATTTGTTATAGATGATCTGATCACAGTTATTCACATTCCTCAAAAGACAGCACTAAGGATTGCATTACCAAATGCAAAATAGCCAGATTCACATCTAAATTAACCAAAAGTCTGCCTGTATTTGGAGGAGTTCTGGAAAATCAAACAGAGCCCAGAATCTTGGAGCTCCTAAATAATAGAAAATGTATATTATTCTCTTCTAAGAAGAGAAATTAGTACAAGACCTTTGGCTTCAATTACAAAATGCACAATTATCATTTTCTTTACATAAATGTATCATGTAAATTAAGATGCTTCAAAAGCTATGTGGAACAAAAAGAATGACTATTTGCAATATATTTAGTGGATTAAAAACCCATGAGCCCATAGTAACCATAAAAGGAAGTAGCCAGTTACTACAATTGAATTCCACACTGAAAATTGGCAGTTAAGAACAGGAGAGGGAGTCAAGATAGTAGAGTAGGAGGGCATGGAGTTTACCTCCCCCACCAAATACATCAAAAGTACATGTACACATAGAACAATTCTCCCAGAAAACTAACTGGAACCTGGCAGAAGATCCCCTATGCAACCAAGGCTGAAAGAATGACCTTCACATAACTAGGTAGGATAGCAAAAAAGGCATCAGGTCAGGACTGGCACCCTTGGCAGGAATCTGTAAGAAACAGAAGATACACACAGGTGGACCCTTAGCTCGGGGAAGGAGCAAATAGACCCATAGTCTGGGCATCCCAGCCCAGGGATCATGTACAGAGAAGGCAAGCCCGCTTGCCTGCTGGGAAACCCAGTGAGACCAGCAGAAGGGCTGAAGAAGCCTAGACTCTGCTTGCAAGGAGTGTTCCCATGCTGGCTTGCCAACAAGGGCAGAAAAAGCCTTGCACTAGAAGCTGCCTCTTCACCACACTACCCAATCCAAACAGGCAAACATCCCAGCCTGCTCATTCCACATCACAGCCTGGAGGGAGATCAGGGGAAAGATTTGGCCCAGCTGCACAGAGACAGACAGGGACACCTGGAGTGTGATCCAGGTGGCATCACGGAGACCATGGTTAGTACACACACGAGGACAGCGAGTCGGGTCGGGGAGACACTGTCAGTGTGCTTACCAGGCAGGCAGCACCACAGAACTGGGAGTGGCCAAGTGCTGAGTCACAAGCAGACAGGCCCTAGGAGAGGACTCAGTCCAGCTCCGCAGAGACAACCCAGAGGGCCTGGGGTGTTGGTCAGGGAGGGCCGGAGCCCACTGTCAGTGCATGAGGCAGGGTGGCAGTGAGTCCAGCCATGGGAGACATTGGCAATGTGCTCACCAACACAGCACCACAGGGATGCACAGGGGCTAAGTGCAGACAGGCCCTGGGCAGTCCTCAGCAATCCCTTTCCCAGTGAGAGCACCCTGGAGCCACCCACTCCACACCACAGCTTGGTGCTGGACCTGGGGCAGACAGGTCCTGGGAGAAGTCTGCGGCAGAGAGAGCCCTGATCCCAGCTGACAGCACAGCCACCTCAATTCTTGAAGCCACAGCACCCCAGCCCCCATCTACTCCACGCCACAGGCTTACACTACAATGAACACAACAGAGAAAGGGATGCAATCTTAGGCTGCTTCTAGGCTGAACTGTGGACCCCTACACAGGCTCCCTGTGATGGCAAGGGCCTCACTTGTTTCTGGAATGACCTCCTTTGGGGCAGGGCATGAACTCAAGGGAAATGGAGCCTTGAGACCTCAATGATCACCATGCAATTTGTAATAATGATTGTGGTACAGAGAAGATAAAACTCATCAAGAGACAACTGGCTAAGAGGTTGTGGTATATATGCATACATATATATATATATGTATATATATACACACATACATATATGATGGAATGTTGTTGTTGAGTCACTAAGTCATGTTCAACTCTTGTGACCCCATGGACTGTAGCCCATCAGACTCTTCTGTCCATGGGATTTCCAGGCAAGATTACTTGAGTGGGTTTCCATGGAATATTACTCAGCCATAAAAATAATGAAATATTGTCATTTCCAGCACTGTGGATGGACCTGGAGAATATTATACTTAATGAATTAAGTCAGCAGAGAAAGGCATATGTTATCACTTACATGTAGAATCTAAAAATAATACAAATAAATCTATATTCAACACAAAGACAGACTCACAGACATAGAAAACAAATGTATGGTTACCAAAGGGGAAAGGGGTGAGGGATAAATTAAGAGTCTTTGATTAACAGATACAAACTTCTGTACATACAGTAGATAGATAACAGGTATTTGCTGTATAGCACAAGGAACTATATTCAATATCTTATAATAAGCTATAATGGAAAATATTTTTGAAAAAATATATATAACTGAATCACTTACTTATACCTAGAAGTAACATAGTATTGTAAATCAACTATACTTCAACAAAATTAAGCCAAAAAGAAAGTAGAATAATTTTTTCAACATTCATGTAAATGAAATAAGATAATAAAATCATTAGGTAAAAAAATAGAGAATGGGATGTTTACACAGTTTTTAAGTATTACTCCAAAAAGCAAACTCCACAGATGTACATGATTTATGTGGTTGCATAACAACTTACCAAAGACATGTCTTTTTTTCTTTTTCTGCTGCACCGTGCAGCTTGCAAGATCTTAGTTCTCTACAAGAGATTGAGCCCAAAGCCTCAGCAGTGAAAGTGCCAAGTTCTAACCACTGAAACACCAGGGAATTCCCCAAAACTTAGTATCTTAAAATGGCACACAATATACAATGCAGGGCCTCCCGAGACTGCCATCAGGCTGTCGCGGGGCTCTATGCCTTTGGAAGATACCTGCAGGTCATTGTCAGCTGGCCTGTCACAGCCCCTGTCACAATAGGACAACTCATTCAAAGACAGCAAAGGACTAGGGGAGGCGGGAAAGGGGAGTACTGTTCAGTGAGCTTAGCATTTCAATTTTGCAAGATGCAAAGAGTTCTAGAGCTCTGTTGCATGACAATGTGCAGAGTTAACACTACTCAACTGTACTCTTAAAATTGGTTAAGATGGCGAATTTGCATTATATGTTTACCATATTTTTTAAATCCCTCCCAAACTGAAACACGAACACCTTTCTGACCTAAGGATTAATATTATAGGAGAGAGTTACTACCTACCTATTTTAGGTGTCTGGAATTGTCAGCTTTTATCAGCCCATGGTGCAACCTTTGTCTCAGACTCCAAATCACCCTCAATGATGTTGACTCTGTAGGGAAGGTTGTGGCTGCTATATTTTAAACGGTTAGAAGTGCCAGGAGGTTGCAAAAACCTTCCTGGCAAAGAGATCCCCCTGCTCCCGACTGGGTCCAAGACGAGATGGAGGTATCTTAGGCAGGCACAGCGACAATTTAACCCACGTACAACCCACCTGGAGGCTGGTTAAACTGTAAATTTCTATGAAGTACGTCTAGGTGGGATCTGAGATTCTACAAAGTTCTACACTCTTCAGGTGATGCTGATACTGCTGATTTAAGGGCCATACCTTGACTAGAGAAAGCTTAAAGAAATTCAAGTAATTATCAAAGGTAATTTATCAAAGGCAGGATTTACCAAGTTCATCTTATCATAAGGATCACCTGGTACTCCTGTTAACATCAATATCTAGGCTCCTGCCCTGGGGATGATGCCTTACTTGTTCTTTAGGGGAAGTCTGGAATTTTTGTTTCAGCTTTGTGATTGTCATAATCAGCAAATTGGGGGAAATAATAACTAAATAATCTTTAAGATGGTTTTCAATAGTGACTCTCCCTGATCCTGCTTCTCTATGTTCCTCGTAGGGTTAGCTCTAGACTAGATTTCAGTGGATACCTGGCTCCATCTTTCTCTCAATGTGCTGCTTCAGGGACCTTCACATTCCTATAAAAAGGATCACCACCTTTTATTTTCAATAACCAAAATAAGCAACCAATATGTGAATCCACTTTCATCATTTGATGGGTAAGCTATTTCATTCAGTGATATAATTTTATCTGTGTAGCTGTGAGGTTTATATTATTTCTCTCATTTTTGATTGAAAAATTGATAGAAACCAAATGACTTGCTCAAGATCATACAGATGTAGGAACTCGTGAGGTCAAGATCTGGCTCTCATTTCAGTCTGAAGCTGGTCACACTCAGACACTAAACACCTAATCACACTCAATGCCAGTCTCCCTCTGCCTGCTCGCGATGAGCAGAGCCTGCACACCGCTCACAGCCTCTGCTCTTCTCTTTCATATAACGTCTCCCGTTACCTTGGCTTACGTCTCCTCCTCAGGACTTGATGTTCCCACCTTTGCCTCTGCTCTCCCCAGGTCTCCCAGCTCTAAATAAAGACCAGCCTTGATTCTGGGGGTCAGATTCACTCTTTCTAATCTCTCTCTCTGGTATTTGTGAAGATCCACATTCATGAGTTTTGGACAAAAAGCCAAATTGTGATGCAATGAAGTTCTGATGACAGGCTCTTCAAAACAGCAGTAGAATGCATTGTCTGAGCTGTTCTTTAATCAGAACCAGCTACCCTGCACAGTCATGTGGTGGGCTTAGTGGATGGGGAAATTAGCCCTCATAGGTGGTTAATGATGACTATTGCTGATTCTTCTCTGTACCTCAATCATCATTAGTACAAATTACACAGTGATCATTCATTAACAGATATACATTGAACACCTGCCTGACACTGTGCAAGGTAGTTGGAGATGCAGGGCTGAGCCCAGCTGACATGGAGGAAGATAATTATAATTAAATAAGCAGAATAGGAACTTCAGTGGGTATAACTCCAGGCTCCCGATACAGGAGCCCAGGATTCGATCCTTGGACAGGGAACTAGCCCCACACACCACAACTAAAGATCCTGCATGCTGATAATAATCACAACAATCCATGTGCGACTACAAATAGAAAGTGAAAGAAAGTGAAGTGGCTCAGTCATGTCTGACTCTTTGCCCCCCGCCAGGCTCCTTTGTCCATGGGATTCTCCAGGCAAGAATACTGGAGTGGGTTGCCATTTCCTTCTCTAGGGGATCTTCCTGACCCAGGGATCAAACCCAGGTCTCCTGCATTGCAGGCAGATGCTTTATCCTCTGAGCCACCAGGGAAGCCCCCGATTTCAAATAGAGACCAGGGCTAATAAGGAAAGGAATATAGACATAAAGTCTACAAACATGGTAGAAATCAGCAAAGATCTGATCTGATCTAAAGATTAATCTAAAGATCTGATAATCTCAGATCTCTGATAATCTAAAGATCTGATCTAACCTCATTTTTTTGTTTATCCTCTTTAGTGAAGTTGTAATGTTTATAGATGTAAAAAGAGCTAACAATTATAGAGTCATTATTGTATGCAAGTAGCTTCTTATAAGTACTTGATATGCTTTATCATATTATATCCAAACAGATACCATATTAGCCCTACAAAATAGGGTATTCCTGCTCACTTCAGTTTCTTCCTTTGTGACTTTTGGACAGAATGCTTACATAACCTGCCCACAGTCATACAGCTAGTAAGTAGTAGGTGCTGAATTCAGCAGGATTCTATCTGACTCCAGTGCTCAAGTTTATAAACAACTGTGGATTAGTTACTGCCTTAAGGAAACATGATGATGTAGTGTATTGAGAGCCAGTAGGAACAGTAACAAGTTGTGTCATATAGTAATTGGATCCACAATGGAGAGATTATGACAAGACATAAGAACAATTAGGTAGATGAATCATTGATTGAAAAAACAGAACCAAAGATGATTTTTTTTTTTTTTTGGTGGTTAACAAATAGGAAGAAAGTGTGTAATATCTTGTGTGCATGCTAAGTTGCTTCAGTGATGTCTGACTCTTTGCGACCCTGTAGACTGTAGCTCGCCAGGCTCCTCTTTCCATGTGATTCTCCAGGCAAGAATACTGGAGTGGGTTGTCATGCCCTCCTCCAGGGGATCTTCTCAACCCAGGGATTGAATCTGCGTCTCTTATGTCTCCTGCATCGGCAGGCAGGTTCTTTGCCACTAGTGCCACCTGTAATACCTTGGCCCTAAAATATTTTATCACTGGATCTAGGTTAACATATGAAAGGTGAGGGTTCATTACATTTATGGATGAAAAAATGCTGGGAGTTAATATGTTGATTGACAAAATTAGTATTCACAAAAATTCCCACCAACTGAAATGAAGGTCTGCATCTCATTAAATGTGCCTCACAATAAATGTGATATTTAATGCAAATATAAGTGAGGTCTTGCCTTTTGAGTTAGGGATATCAGTTTTTGTGGGCAGGATACTCAAGATGAGGAAACAATAGAAGGTGATATGTAAAAACATTAATGAGATCTGTGCTTGACTCTGAGATGTGCAAAGTTTAGAAAAAATGTGAAAAATAAAGGCTATCAGAGACAGCATTGCTTTATTCGAGCTGACCATTTATGGAATAATGTATTCCACATGTCTTCGGTTACATATGAACTAATCATATCATTTAAAAGAGAAAAGCCAGGATGCTAAAAGCTTGGAAATAATTTCATATGAGGAGCAGTTAAAACTCAAATGAATAAATAAAACTAGGTTGTTTACTCTAGGGCAGATATGACTCAGGGAAACTGATGAGCTGTCTGCAGTATTTGGATTCTCCTGGAAGAGGTGGCATGACATCAAGTTGGGGCTTGGGATGGGGGTTATTGATGAGACCCCTGGGCACAGGAAGACGAAACCAAGAATAACTGTTAGTCTCCATTTTACAGATGAGAAAACAGAGGTCAAGAAAGTTTTAGTAGCTTTAGTCCGAGTTAAGGACATGCTGGGTAAATCAAGAGAGATAGAGAATAAAGTAGGTAAACCTTTTTAGGGAGAATGTCAAAAAAACAATTCAAGAGTCAGTACAAAAAGTACTTGGCAACAAAAACAATAATAGGTAAAAATGCATAGCTCTGATTTTATACCAGCCACTCTATTAAATGATTTCTATACCTGGACTCATTTAATATTCCTAGCAATCCTTTTTCCATTTGAAAGATGAGAAGATTGAGGCTGGAGATGAAGTAACTTGCTTATACAAAGCAGAATTGTGACTCGGCCATATCTGGTCAGACTACAGAGGCTATACTAATACCCAACCCTTTGTTACTTCTAATATAGTTTAGAACAGGAGAAAACCAAGAGGTTGGGGGAGGACAGCAAGGGACAGCAGGGCTAGGAAAAGAGAGGTGTTGGATCTTGGGGAGCAATTGGCAGACTCTAGTATGATATTGGGGTGAAGATGAAGGGGTCTGGATAGGGAGTGATAATATGAGTAATCATGGTTTACTAGAATAATCAAGAGAGTGACAGTGTCTGGAAAGCAATGGCTACAAGCAACTCCAGTTAATATCAACCTTCCCTGAGTTTGGGTCTTTCACCACGTCAAGTCTTTTGACAAAGGTCCTGTATCCAGCAGGACCTCACATCTCTGTCCTTTCAGGGCAATATCACTTGGCTTGAGTGGTGTTTTCACTGTCTCTTGCCTTGGTAGGTTGTCTATATTCAATCTATGAGGTTTTAATGAAAAGAAATCATTAACAACTAACACGGTGCAAAGTGCTTCGAACAGCAGGGCTACCATACTGATACTGTAATTTGTATTGATGTCCTACCTCTCTGCCCAAGCTTCTCATATTTTCTTTCTTGTAGACTTCTCCATGTTCAAGGCAACAAACATTATCTTTCTCTCCAGGAGCTGGGGAAATAAAGGTCACCATGCTTTCTAATGTTAGACTTAGTCCTGGGGAAGTTGAGGCTGGTGGGATATGATTTGCGTCCTCAACATCAAAGACTAAGTCGTAGAGGAAAGCCCCAAACTAAGATTCTGCTTCTCAAGGCTGTTATCTCCCCTGCTGCCCTCATACCCACCTCCCCAGATTGCTGCCTCTGCTACTTATGCCAGAGGAATCATTTTGCTTTCAGCATTTTTCATCCGGAATGTCATAAGGCCACTTCTGAAACAGGGCAGGGGGCTGTTGGTAGAAAAAATATCTTGAGCCTCCCAGGATGGGTCCTGGTAGTAGAACTCTCTCTTGCCTCCTAAGCAACAGCTGCCATGTGAGTTAATTTCTTGCTCCCTGGCATCTTGCTGTGCACTGCTTTATTAAGAGGAATTTACTCTTCAATTTCCTGTAGTGATTTTAAATCCCCAAGGTTACTGTCACACCTTACTTTATAGCAACAATTACACACCACTCCCTAAGGTCGTAAAGGATTTGGAAATACATCCTCAGTGGAACCTTTACATGTCAGATGCCACCAGCTTGCAAAAACATTAACTTTCTCATTAGAAGCTCGAGTATGAGATGCTTTGAGGTTGGGGCGGGGTGGGGGGGAGGTTGGGGGGGGGGGAGGTGTGGAGAGAAGAAGCCTAAGAAGAATAAGTAAAGGTTTCTTTAAAAATCCTAACCTTGCCTCAAAACTCAAGTGTGCCTTAAGAGAGAAGATCACAGTAATGGTTAACAACCATTGGTTTTCTCTTGCAGAGAGCAGTTTCATGCTTGTAGGGGGTCTGATTTCTTCCCTCCAGCCTCTCATCACAGAGCCACACAACTCTCCTCACAAGGGTGGTTATTTTAAATGTTTAACATTTTTCAAGGAAAGTTACTGCTGAGGCTCTTTTAATCTACAGAGCCAGTCGGTAGGGGGCCTTCATTGTGCTTATTTAATGCTACTCTAACAATTCGCTCAGGGCAGCATCTCAAAGAATCATCCACTCTCCAAATGGGAGTTGAGGACAATGCTATAGACCATTCAGCGCACCTCCTGCATTTTATAAAGGGAAACTGACACTCTAACAGGGTACCAGTTCACACATTATCAAACTGTAAGTAAATTGGGAGAGATTTTCTTTATACTTTTATTGTCCATAAATTCCATAGTCACCATAATGAGACAAGTGATACACTGATTCACCCACAAGTTACTTTTTTTTTCAATTTTCAATTTTCTTTATTCAGTTTGCCTTTATAACACCACAAATTTGAGGAATTTATGAACAGAGTAAATTAGGAGTACACACCACTGATTCTTGAAATAATTTAATCTACTTAGAAACAAAACAAGATGTGCAGTCCCCATTTATGACAATAGTTATGGAAAGGCCAAGGATTTTGAAGGGTTTCTCATCAGCATACCAACAAATATGAGATGAAAATTTTCCCACCAAACTGCAACCTTCTAGAGGCCTTTCCTAGATAAGATGGCAGCCACCCAGAGGACCTGACTTGAAATTTGTCTCATTCTTTCTTATCAGTCCGTAGCCTCAGGGTATGAAATAGTGGTTTGTAGAAACATGTGTTGTTGTTGTTGTTTAGTTAGTTGTGTCAGACTCTTTTGCAACCCCATGGACTGCAGCCTGCCAGGCTCTTCTCTCCGTGGGATTTCCCAGACAAGAATACTGGAGTGGGTTGTCATTTCCTTCTCCAGGGGATCTTCCCGACCCAGGGACTGAACCTGCATTTTTTTATCTCCTGCATTGCCAGGTGGATTCTTTACCACTGCACCATCAGGGAAGCCTGTTGAAACATATGTTAGCAGGCAAACAAGTTTGTATTTCAAATGACCATTTTGTATTTGTAAGAACATGTTACTTTTTCTCCTACCTCTGCTGTAGTAGAGATATCCAAAGGGGGAGGGTCGAATACATTGAGGAATATATCAGTGATCTTCATTTCAAAAAAGTCCCTTCTAGAAAAGAAGATGACCTAGGAAATCTTGAGATCTGGATACTGGTCAGAAAGCTTGTCAAGGAACTTCCCTGGCCAATGGCTAGGACACCATGCTCCCAATTCAGGAGGTCTGAGTTGGACCCTTGGTCAGGGAATTGTATCCCACATGCTGCAACTAGGAGTTTGCACACCTCAACTAAAAGGGATCCCACATGCCACAACTAAGACCCAGGGCAGACAAATAAACAAATATTAAAAAAAAAAAAAAGAAGCCTGTGTAAAAATCAATTTATGTATTTATTCAGCAAGCAGTTTGAGAAATGTCTCAGTCTTTGCTTTCAGATGGAAAAATGCAGAAACCCAAAAAGAACAGTAGCAAAAATCTCAAATGGGGCATAATGATGGCTTACTAAGAAATTCAGGAATAAAAGTTTAGGAGAAGAGAAAAAAACCCTACCCTGTCCAACTGGATGCTTCAACATTATCATATTTTTGTTTAAGAAAGGAGTTTAAACTCTGCAGATCTTTTGAGCAGAAAAGCTTAATTGCATTAAGTAAATTACCATGACCTCACCTTTAGGTAAGTGTGGGATTAGAATGTAGGTTTGTCTGATTCCAAAGCCTATAGCACTTTTCACTCTCTGTGCGTGTTCAGTTGTGTCCAACTCTTTGCAACCCCACGGACTGTACGGCAGCCTGCCAGGCTCCTCTGTCCATAGGATTTTCGAGGCAAGAATACTAGAGTGGTTGCAATTTCCTTCTTCATCACTTTCTGTATGAATTACTTAATGGTACAAGATTCATATATAGGCAGGGTCTAATATAATACCCAGAAGTGTTAATGTTACTTTTCATAGAGTTTCAGAGACTAAGAGATAAATTAAACCTGGTTCTACACCAAGAAATCACTGACTTTATAGGGCAACAGAACATGGACGTTACCCCCATGGGTTCTGAAATCCGTCCTTGGATTTTGAATCCTACTTCAACCACTTAGGATAAAGACTAGGGAATTTGAGGAGAGTTTAATAATAGAGTTTCTCAACTGTTAATCTCAACTGTTAACAGTGCCAGGATCTGCTCCCTCTCCAGGGCTGAAGAGGGAAAAGGTGGAACACAGAGAGGAGAGCTGTGTGGGGATGGCTGGCTGGCAGAAGATGCA
The DNA here is from genome assembly GCF_001704415.2 of Capra hircus. Taxonomy (NCBI): domain Eukaryota; kingdom Metazoa; phylum Chordata; class Mammalia; order Artiodactyla; family Bovidae; genus Capra; species Capra hircus. The sequence goes on from NC_030833.1 coordinate 25,853,240, forward strand.
AGTTTCAGTCAAGAGATGCATCCATCCAAAGGGGACCCCAGAGTGAGGGAGCTGGAGAATAAGCACTCCAACCTCACTCTTTCCCTTTCCTACACTTTCCTGCTCCCTGCTGGCAGAATTGAAACAGAAGCCAGAAAGAAGGAATGCCATTCGCAGAATTTGGCCTTCCAAGTATTCCAACAGAATGGGAAATTATAGAGGGTGGATCTGAAAACAAATGTGCATCTATCAAATTGGGATGATAATAGTACCTATCTCTGAAAGCAGTTGCAAGGATTACATGAAAACATATAAAGCCTGAGATGTATCCTGATCCCATGAAAGTCTTAGCTACAAGTCCAGAGTTGAGATAAACTATGAATGACCTACTTTAACATCCTCATCTGATGAATGAAGACACAGGGACCCAAGAGAAGTGACTTGCTCCAAGTTTCATAAAGAGTGACAGAGTCGAGAAGAAAATTCAGCTGTCTAGGTGCGAGAGATCTACATCTGCACTGTGTCTAGGGAAGGGAGGGTTCACACTCAATCTCAAGTCTAGAAAGATGAGAAAAATGGGCTTTATGATCTGCTGAGCTTACCTCTCCCTGAGATTTCCAGCAACGTCCCTACAGTGGTCTGCATTCTGTAGTAGGGACTATGATTTCTTGGACTAATTGGTGCACGAGCTGACCTGCATTTTTCTCTGTCATGGATTCCTCTGTGTAAATAAGAATCTACATGGTAAATTTCACGGACCAATAAGCAAAGAGCAGGGACCGCTATTACAGTCCCAACAGTTTTAAAGAGCAGATCCCCTCTGGTCTGCAGTGACTATGCCAGAATAGGAAGCAGAACCAGGACATTTCAAAAAGCAACTTCCTCTTCCCAGAAATATGAGAACTTTGCAGGGGCAAATTTAGCCTAGGACCCTTCGTGATAACTGCAGCCAATTATATCTTGACCAATCAAGTCAGTTTGCCTGGGGATTGTTTCAGTTTTATCATTGCAAGTCCCTCAATCTGCAGTGACTATCCATCCCCAATCCTGCTCTGCCTTGCCCAGTCCAGGGCAAACCAGAATGGTCAGTCATGTTAGATGATTTACAGAGATTTAAAGGCTTCAGACCAGGCCTTCCCCAGCGGCTCAGCAGTAAAGAATCCATCCACAATGCAGGAGACACGAGCTCAATCCCTGAGTTGGGAAGATCCCCTGAAGGAGGGCAAGGCAACCCACTCTAGTATTGCCTGGAGAACCCCATGGGCAAAGGAGCCTGGCAGGCTCAGTCCATAAAGTCGCAAAAAGTTGGACACGACAGCACACACACAGGCACAGGCTCCTGACCAGACAAGAGCCCTGGGCTTAGGTTCTGGCTGGTTGCTTAATTGCATCCTTCGGAATTTAAACAGTGGCATTTCTAAACAGTAACCTGCATTAGCCTCTGGGAATTCTGATAAGCATATGCTAATAAATCGAAAAGTGGTCACAAGGATAGAAACAGAAATTAAGAGGCAGCTTAAAAACAAAACAGAGGACAGTCTAACTACCTGTAATTCAGAAAATACTAAATTCCTGCAAGAGACCACTCAAAGCACACGCCTATCTAGTGAGCATGGACTGGTGAAGCGTCCACAAGACCAGTGGGAAACACAGAGGGTCTCAGACCCTCTACTGACTGGGGCAGTGACATCAAGGAGTAGACACAGTTATTCAAGACACCCCCAGTAGTACCTCACAAGGAACTTCTGCTACTGTAGAGTACAATCCATTCTTGGGGAATTAATGAGTGAAGAAAGAAGGCAGGAGAAATATGCTGCCATTGAAATATTGATAAGGGTCTTCAACATCACTATTTCTAGATGTTTCTGAACTTGAATGCAAGGGGGTTTCCTTGGCCAACCTGCTCTCCCTCGGTTCTCACCCAGAGCACTATCCAACACGCTGAGTCCCTGGAGGCCATCAGACAGAGCTGTGCACTATGCTCAGAGAGACCTGAATTATACTTGGGATGGTAAAAAAAAAAAAAAAAAAAAATCAAACAGCCTGTACTGATCTAGCCATTTTCCTGTCCTGAATTAGGTTGTTTGAGCTTAGACTTTATCTTTCTAATTTCACCATATGAGAGGGAACTCTGATGCCCCAGATCAATTCTTGCAATATCTGTAGTGGATAACTAGGTGAAAAGGCAGGAGGGCTGTGTTTTTTCAGAGAGTAGTTCAGTAGAAATGTGACACAGGGAGTTTTCAGTGATATTAATGGGTCTAAGATTCACTTGCATGATATTCTAGAAATCTAAGTTAAAAGTGAAATAATTAATGGTTAATTTTGTTGCATTAACTGTGCTTATTTTTTAAAACATGGCACCTTTATGGTATAGAAGCACATGGTCATACATATTTACGTTTAAGGTAATATTCTGCATGATACGTACTACTCATAGGACAGGAAAATTGGCTAGTCTGATATTTCAAGGTCAATGAATAGCAGTTGTTTCTATCAGTGAACACAACTTACCCTGACATACATTGAAATCCACATGATGATGGATCATTCTGTTACATATTCTGTTAATATTTTATAACCTAAAATCTTATATACAATTATTGCATTTTGAAGCAAGTCTACAACATAAGCTAGTTCTGGGTAATAAAATGGTCTCATTAATTTACAGTGAATGATGATTTTTATTTAGTAAGGAAGTACACAGGATCAAAACTCCCAATGTCTGTGGCAATCCTAGCTAGGATACTGATGGGCTGTATGAGTTTTGGAATGTTAATCCACTGTTTTCAGTCCTCAGCAGCTTTGGTTTACAATATGTAAAGTCATAATCACAAGACTCAGGGTATCAGATTTGACTCTAAGTAAACCCATTGAAGTGGTTTGATCCCTGGTTCGAGACAAGTCCCCAGAGGAGGAAATGGCAACCCACTCCAGTATTCTTGCCTGGACAATCCCACGGGCAGAGAAGCTTGGAGGGCTACAATCCATGGAGTCAAGAAGTTGGACACGACTGAGCTACTGAGCAAGCATGCAAACCCACTGAGAAAAACTTAAAAGTTTTATACAAATGAAAAGCTATGCATTTGATGAAAACTAACTAAAGAATTAGAAAGTGTACCTAGTATTAAGCGGACTTGACTTATAATCTTCCTGTGATGATTCAGAATCAACAAAGGCAGAGCAGGCCCCACAAACTGAAGTGGGGTGATTTGGTTCAGTGGTAGTGCTACTACTTTTGGATTTGGGGATCAAGGTGCTAAACATTTTTAGTTTGCATTTAAATTTCCTCAAGGCTTAGCCTTTACTGATTTACAGACCAGCTCCCATTGCCTTTCCCACCTCCTTTGCACAAAATGGTTCAATCTTACTGACCTCTTAATTCCTAGGTAGCAATTCCTACACACAATTTCAAACCAGGCAAACCTTGCCTTAAAAATCTCAGATAAACAACCTTTAGCCTCAAGGAGAACTAGCACTTGGGAACCCTGGCAGAGAACCTCAAATAGGAGCAGGATGGAGCAGTCTGTTCCGCACTAAATTCTGCAGGATTTCTCTCTGCTCTGACCAGATGGAATGAGTAGCCAGCAGGGAGCTTTAGAGGTCAGTGGAAGCACATACTAAGATTAAGCATTTACTGTTGAGCCTCAGCTTTCTCACCATTATGAGGTAACTTGCTCATATAGCTGTTTTTAGGACAGCCTGAGATCACTTACGTTCAATGTTGAGTGAGAGGTACAAACTTTTGGGTGTAGTAAGACAGAGATGGGAATACCAAACCACCTGACCTGCTTCTTGAGAAACCTATATGCAGGTCAGGAAGCAACAGTTAGAACTGGACATGGAACAACAGACTGGTTCCAAACAGGGAAAGGAGTACGTCAAGGCTGTATATTGCCACCCTGCTTATTTAACTTATATGCAGAGTACATCATGAGAAACGCTGGGCTGGAAGAAGCACAAGCTGGAATCAAGATTGCCGGGAGAAATATCAATAACCTCTGATATGCAGATGACACCACCCTTATGGCAGAAAGTGAAGAGGAACTAAAAAGCCTCTTGATGAAAGTGAAAGAGGAGAATGAAAAAGTTGGCTTAAAGCTCAACATTTAGAAAACGAAGATCATGGCATCTGGTCCCATCACAACCTGGGAAATAGATGGGGAAACAGTGGGAAAAGTGTCAGACTTTATTTTTGGGGGGCTCCAAAATCACTGCAGATGGTGACTGCAGCCATGAAATTAAAAGACGCTTACTCCCTGGAAGAGAAGTTATGACCAACCTAGATAGCATGAAAAGCAGATGCATTACTTTATCAACAAAGGTCCGTCTAGTCAAGGCTATGGTTTTTCCAGTGGTCATATATGGATGTGAGAGTTGGACTGTGAAGAAAGCTGAGTGCTGAAGAATTGATGCTTTTGAACTGTGGTGTTGGAGAGGACTCTTGAGAGTCCCTTGGACTGCAAGGAGATCCAACCAGTCCATTCTGAAGGAGGTCAACCCTGGGATTTCTTTGGGAGGACTGATGCTAAAGCTGAAATTCCAGTACTTTGGCCACCTCATGCGAAGAATTGACTCATTGGAAAACACTCTGATGCTGGGAGGGATTGGGGGCAGGAGGAGAAGGGGACAACCGAGGATGAGATGGCTGGATGGCATCAGCGACTCGATGCACGTGAGTTTGGGTAAACTCCAGGAGTTGGTGATGGACAGGGAGGCCTGGTGTGCTGCGATTCATGGGGTCGCAAAGAGTTGGACACGACTGAGCAAGTGAACTGAACTGAACTGAAGATACTCAAGGATGTACTGTACAACATAGGGAACATAGTCCAAACTGCAAACGGAAAGTAATCTTTATAAATTGCATAAAATATTAATAATACATTTTGATTAAAAGCCACTTAATATAGTGTAGGACACATAGTAAAGTGCCAGGTATATATGTTTATCTATTATTATTTTCTAAGCCTTTAAATTAATTCCATTTTCACAGTTTTAACTCAAGGAACTGGATTCCTTTGCTTCATGGTTCTGCTACTGGCTTGTAATTACACGGTCATTATTGTGATTATTTGTTTAAAATCTGACTCTCATTGGATCATCACTTCATGAGCACAGCATCCTTGTCTGCTTTAGAACAGTACTGTAGCTCCAGCTACCAGATGGTGCCTGACATATTGTAGGTGCTCAATACATCTGTATTAAATTAATTTTAAAAAATGAGCTCCATAGAATTCATACCAATTATCACCAAGATCCAGAAAAGAAAATAAGCCAAAGTCACTATTAACCACCTATGTGGGCTAATTTCCCCATCCTACCAAGCCCACCACATAGCTCTATGCAGGATAGTTGGTTCTGATTTAAGAAGAGCTCAGACAATGCATTGTACTGCCGTTTTGAGGAGCCTGTCAGCAGAACCTCACCGCATCACAATTTGGCCTTTTTTCCAGACCCCAATGAATGTGGATGTTCACAAAGACGAGAGAGAGAGATTAGAAAGAGCGACGCTGACCCCCAGAATCAGGGCTGGTGTTTATTCAGGGCTGGGAGACTGGGGAGAGCAAAGACTAAGGTAGGAACATAATGTCCTGAAGAGCGGAAGTAAAGCCAAATTAAAAGGAGACATCGTGGTAAGGAGAGAGCAGAGGATGTGAGCAGTGTACAGGTGCTGTGACTTGCAAGCACAGAGAGGGAGATGGCACTGTGGGCGATCAGGGGTCTAGGGTCTGAGTAACCAGGCTACGCAGTGAGATGAGAGCCAAATCCTGACTTCACGACTTCTTGCATCCTCATGACCTTGAGCAAGTCACTTGGCTTCTATCAAGTTTTTAACCCACACAAATGAGGGAAATAATATGAAACTCAGAGTTGTTATACAAATAAAATTCTAACACTTACCCAAATCACTTAACCACCAAACCATGACAGCAGGTTCACATACAGAGAGCTTGTACTTGATTATTAAAGATATAAGGGGGTGATTCCCTCTAGTAGAAATCTTATTGATTCTGAGACCAAAAAAAATACAAAAGCAAAAGGCAAAAACTAACAAAAAATGTAGATATAAAATCAATAGCTAGCCCTATGGGAAATACAGAAGAATTACACTGTGGAAAGATCATAGAAGATCACCTACTCAAGTGTTCTCCGATTGAACTGATCTTAAGAATTTCCTTTTAAAGCACACAATTTCCAGACTTCCACCAAAATCAACTAAGTCACAGCCTCCTGGGGAGGAAGCTAGAAAGCTGGATTCACAAGGATCTGAGGTGATTCTTATAACCTAGAAAGCTTGCTTCAGCTTCATCTTTCCTAATTACTTAAAAGCCCTCAGAAGCAGCAGCAGCATCTAGGAACTTGTTAGAAATTCAGAATATCAGGCACCAGGGCAGATCACTGAATCAGAATCTGCATTTTAAGATGACCCCCAGCTGATTCTTAAGGTCTGTGGTCTAAGTCATCCCACAGACCCTTGCACATCTTCAGTGACGGAAAACACACTACCTCTCAGGAAATCTGAGAGGTTCCATCTCTTAGTATCTCTGAGCAGGGGCCACCCGCTCCCGAGAAGTCTCATAATTGACAGCCTTCAGGACCTGAACCAGAGATGGCAACAGGGACTGGGTAGCAGCTGACGTTTCCAGGATAACTAACAACACTTGTTCTTGTTTTGTTTTTCCTTCTCTGTCTCTCTTTTTTGTTTTTCCCGATGTCTCTTATATGTCTCCAAATCAGAACAAAAAGCAGTAAGACGAGTGACATTTTTACAGGTTTGCAAATCACTTTAATGTTCAGCTAAACAGAAGACAGACAGATTCTCATATCTGATTCTGCATTTTTTCTGATGCGATATATTGTTAGACTGAAATATAAGAAAAAATGGCCACATATTGATGGGAGGAGTATTTTAATAGTCTTTGGCTAATGGTGGATATTATTTTCTGATGCTACATCAAAACTAGAGAAGTGGTAGTTTTTTGTTTTGTTTTGTTTTTTTTAATAGCATATTTGATCCCTGGTCAGGGATATTCTCTGGAGTAGGAAATGGCAATCTGCTCCAGTATTCTTGTCTAGAAAATTCCATGGAAAGGGGACCCTGGCAGGTTACAGTCCATGGGGCCACAAACAGTTGGACATCACTGAGCACACACACATTAAAAAATTAGTTACAATGTGGAATCTGATGCTATATTAGTGAACTTTTACTACTGATTAAAATCAGCTAACTATTTATCATATATTTTGGTAGCTCCTTTTATACCTTTGAATGGAAAATATTAGATCATGGAGTAATGAAGATATTCTAAGTATAGACACATGTCATTAAAAAGTATCAAATGAATCCCATTCAATAATATCACCACAGATCTCATCAGAAAAGTCTTAAAATTATGTTAATCTTTTAGGTCATGGTGGTTTAAACAAGTTTTCCAGATTCAATTTTCTTAAACTTTGCATTGGTAACATCTATTATAACTTGTTTTCCTTGGAGTGACATACTTACTGCATTTCTTTTTAAAAAAATGTCTGTCACAAACTTGAGATGAATAATCTTTGTTTTCCTGCGAGTTGTATTAGTCACTGTCTCTGCTCACCAAGGCGTGTTCTTGGTGAATGACAAACTAGACGAAAATGAGTAACTTTCAAACTTCTTCACGTAGAATGCTTTCTTAAAGTGACAGTTGATGCAGAAGCCCAGCCCAAAGAAGAGTTTGAATCAGATGTACTCTAAACTCTGGACACAGTGGCTCCAAGAAGTTCATCAGGTCCTTTGGGTTTGAAGAAGCATGCTTTGTGTACTCCTAGAGAAACATCTAAACAAATTCTACATCTTACAATCAGTGTTTGTATTATATACACAATTGTGGCTGATGTCTGCAGCCACGACTTACGTGGTAAAGCCTCACTAATTTTGAATAATGATGCTAATATGACTCCGTAACAAAACCAAATTACAGATGTTTTGTTAACAAAATGCAATTTTATTACTCTCGAGTGAAGAGTGTTTTATAAACTGAGTTATAAATGAATACTATTAAGCTAAATGGAATAAGTTTATGTAAAGTTACAGCCCACTATAGGCCTACATAGCATGGTGATGGATCACAAAGAAGTCCTTTAGCATAAGAGAAATAATTGCTGTGGTAGAAAAATTGAAAGCAGAGCAAAAAGGGTCTTCAGCTTATTGAATTTTTGGTTTTCAAAGCTATTACTTGTAATTTGAATATATCTTTAAATAGAACACCCTGAAGAATCAATAAAGTAATTATTCCAATATTTACCTGAAAAAGATGAACAGTATATAATTGTTGAAAATATTGAATATTTATTGTTTAGTTGCTCAGTTGTGTCCAACTCTTTGCCACCCCATGGCCTGCAGCACATCAGGCTTCCCTGTCCTTCACTATCTCCAGGAGCTTTCTCAAACTCATGTCCATTAATTCAGTGATGACATCCAACCATCTCATCCCCAGTTGCCCCTTTCACCCCCTGCCATTAATCTTTCCAACATCAGGGTGTTTTCCAATGAGCAGGCTCTTTGAGTCAGGTGGTCAAAGTATTGGAGCTTTAGTTTCAGCTTCAGCAACAGTCCTTCCAGTGAATATTCAGAGTTGATTTCCTTTAGGATTGATTGGTTTGATCTCTTTGCTGACAGTTCAGTTCAGTCACTCAGTCAGTCATGTCTGACTCTTTGCAAATCCATGGACTGCAGCATGCTAGGCTGGCCTGCCCGTCACCAACTCCTGGAGTTTACTCAAACTCATATCCACTGAGTTGGTAATGCCATCCAACCATCTCATTGTCTGTTGTCCCCTTCTCCTCCCACCTTCATCTTTCCCAGCATCAGGATCTTTTGAAATGAGCCAGTTCTTCACATCAGGTGGCCAAAGTATTGGAGCTTCAGCTTCAGCATCAGTCCTTCCAGTGAATATTTAGGACTGATTTCCTTTAGGATGGACTGGTTGGATCTTCTTGAAGTCCAAGGGACTCTCAAGAGTCTTCTCCAACACCACAGTTCAAGAGCATCAATTCTTCTGTGCTCAGCTTTCTTTATAGTCCAACTCTCACATCCATACATGACTCCTGGAAAAACCATAGCCTTAACTAGACAGATCTTTGTTGGCAAAGTAATATCTCTGCTTTTTAATATGTTGTCTAGGGTGGTCATAGCTTTTCTTCCAAGGAACAAGCATCTTTTAATTGCACCAGTCACCATCTGCAGTGATTTTGGAGTCCAAGAAAATAAAGTCTGTCATTGTTTCCATCATTTCCCCATCTATTTGCCATGAAGTGATGGAACCAGATGCCATGATCTTCGTTTTCTGAATGTTGAGCTTTAAGCCAACTTTTTCACTCTCCTCTTTCACTTTCATCAAGAGGCTCTTTAGTTCTTCTTCAGTTTCTGCCTTAAGGGTGGTGTCATCTGCATATTGAGGCTTCCCTGATGGCTCAGTTGTTGTCCTAGGGACTCTCAAAGTCTTCTCCAGCACACAGTACTGAAGTGGGTAGCCATTCCATTCTCCAGGGAATCTTCCTGACCTAAGGGTCAAATCTGAGTCTCTTGCATTGCAGGCAGATTCTTTACCATCTGAGCCACCAGGGAAGCCTCCACTGAATATGATGAGGGATAAGTTATTATTGTATATATAGGTCTAGGTTCTTGATGATATTCAAAGACAAGTACCGAGTCAAACAAGGTTAAATGATGTATATGGGTGTAGGAGTCTTCAAAAACAGAATATACTAAAGCAGAGCATCTCAAACTTTCATGTGCTTATGAATTGCTTGTAGATCATGTTAAAAATCTGGATTCTGATTCCATAGGTAGGGGTGGGACCTGGGATTCTGAATTTTCCATGTGATACCAGTGCTGCAGGTCTGTGGACCACACTTGGAGTAAAAAAGTGCTTTAGTACATCCAAACTTTATGTGAGAAAGCTGAATAGATATAATAAAACATTTTTGATTTTTCATCTTTTACATGAGGAAGGAGAAAATTCAAAGATTATTTTATTGAACGTATGATTTACCTTTACTAAGCAGGATGACCCTTTAAGTCCACCCTGCTGTTTGTTTTCTCATCTCACTTCCTCTAAGCACTTGGTAGGGGGGCTTTCCCCACTCCAATACTCTTGCCTGGAAAATCCCATGGATGGAGGAGCCTGGTAGGCTGCGGTCCATGGGGTCAGAGTCAGACATGACTGAAGCGACTTAGCAGCAGCAGCAGCAGCAGGGGGCCTTTTTCATTACAGTATTAGTGCATTATATTATATGGGAAGTCAAGTATAGAATTCCACAACCCCAGTTCTCTGATGTTGGCATAGGGGTCCTGTAATTGGCTGGCTTAAAAACTTTTTGAGTAGCGTATTTTCTTTAGGCAAATTAATTTTAATTTATTAATACTACTTAATCAGTGACTTTGTTTAAAAATGCTTTCAGAAAATTAGTTGTTTTACTCAAGAGTAAAACCAGCCACTATGGAGAGCAGTATGGAGATTCCTTATAAAACTGAAACTAGAGCTATCATGTGTATGTGTGTGCACATGGTCAGTTGTGTCCAACTCTTTGTGACCCCATGGACTAGAGCCTTTAGAGCTACCATATGATCCAGCAATACCATTCTTAGGCATGTATCCGGAGAAACCACCCTTCGAGAAGATACATGCACCCCAATGCTCATTGCAGCATTATTTGCAATACCCAAGACATGGAAGCAACCTAAATACCCATCAACAGAGGAATGGGCCAAAGCAGATGTAGTACATATATACAATGGAAATATTACTCAGCCATAAAAAATAATGAAAATGCCATTTGTAGCAACATTGGTGGACCTGGGTATTATTATACTAACTGAAGTAAGTCATACAAAGAGATATCATATGATATCACTTAAATGTGAAAACTAAAAAAAAGAATGGTACAAATGAAGTTATTTACAAAACAGAAACTGACACAGACTTAGATAACAATGTATGTTAATGGGGCAGGGGGAAAGTGGAGAGGAGCAATTAAATAGGAGGGTGAAATTGACATATAAAATAGATAAGCAGCAAGGACCTTCAGTACAGAACAGGGAACTGTACTTAATATTCTGTAATAATCTACATGGGAAAAGAAACTGAAAAAGAATGCATATAACTAAATACCATGATTGTACACTGAAACCAACACTGTAAATCAAATGTATGTCCAAATAAAAAATAAATAAAAAAGCCAGCAATTGCTCTTCAGATGTGGAGACTTATAAGATTTTAGGTTAAGCAGGTTATTAGAATGTGTATCATCTAAAAACCCTTGTTTTTCCTGTAAAAACTAGAATTTATGGTTAGTTCCTTTATTTTTAGTCTTTCTTCGAATTTTTAAAAGGAAATGTGATCCTCAGTGCTTCTTGAATTTAAACACAAATGTCATTTATCTTGTATATTTATGGCTAAGAAAATAGTCATCATACTGATATATTTGTAAGTATATCAGTGTATAAACCACTTTATTATTTTTCAGATCCTTAAAATGTGTGCATCAAACTGTGTTACGATGAGTGATTTAACAGTCTAACATCCAATTGTTTAATTTTGGCTGTCCACATTTACGTTCAGTGCCCATATGAACTTTGGTTCCCAGATAGATTTAACGGAATAGCCATATTGTTCTAGAAAGAAATGTGTTTTGGGAGCTGTAATGCAGGTTCAGGATCACAGGCTTGCACAGCCTCTGATTATCGTCCACACAGGGCGCTGAATGGTCCCAGTAATCTGGTGAAGTATGCAGAAGACACGCTCTCCAGCTCCAGTCACTTGCCGCTTAGCCCTGGTGAGCTGGCTAGGCTCCAACTCAGGTAATTGCATCCTGTCTACTCAAATTTCCTTTGCAATTTCAATCAGATCCGTTATCCTCCTTAGCATGGCTGCCCAGAATGATAGTTGAGGATTCCCTTACAGCTGCTGAACAGCTGTTGTGTTCAACCCAAGAGGTGACTGTGTTTCAGTGCTGGGTAAAACGATTCCTTGTTATTCCTTTTCCGCATCACAGAGGCATTCTGAAGCTTAATTAATTTAGATGTGGACAGCTTCCGAGGGGCAAGTTAGAGCAAAGATGGTAGACATTAATTATTAAGCATTTTTAAAGAGTTCTGCACTTACCTTTGCCTCAAAGTGGAATCTGGGCATGATACGTTCCTTATACTATGATATTATCTGGTGTAAATTTAATAAGAAAACTAGTCAGAAACCGGCATTGATTGAGTTATACGTTCCCTCTTTTTATCACTTTAAATGATCTTCAGAATTAACAAAGCAAACTTCTCATTTAAAACTGCATTAATAAACTTCTCACTGATGGTTCAATTACTAATTACAGACAGGGCAAGGGTGTTGATCTATTTGGTCCGTCACTTCCTAATTTTGCTATATGAGTTTCTTTGCATGCGTCTTTTTGTGAAAGAAGGCTTCATTTAAAAAAAGAAAAAACTATCCCCAAATTAGTGGCTTTGACAACTATCATTTAATAATATCTTATGATTTTTTGACCAGGAATTTGGTAATAGGTCAACTGGGAAATTCTTGTGCTCCATGTGATGCAGAATAGGGTCAGCTGGTGCTTGGAAGGCTCTGAAAATCTGAGACAGCCATGTTTTGCTTTTGTTTTTGTTTTAAACATGCTCAGTGAAGACCTCGGACTTGAAAAGCCTGAGACAGAAGTTGGCAGTTCTCTTAAAGGCTGCACCTGGTAAAGCTCAATATCACTTTAATTTTATTGTACTTTCTTGGTCAAAGCAAAGCCAGGTCAGATTCAAGGGAAAGAAAAATAGGTCTACTTCTTAATGGAAAGAATGTGAACAAAATATGAGCACCTTCAATCCAATACACTGACCATTTTAATAATAGTATTCTTTTCCATAGTGGTTTCAAAGAGATCTAAGTTTTTCACAAGGGTCACCTCTACAACTAAACACTCAGATATAAGAATAGACTCTGTATCAATCTCTTAGCTTTAACCATGGCCAAAAAGACCTTTGGAAACACAGCCAATGCAGGTATTTCTTCAGTATTAGCATCTGTAAGAGGTGCTGACCACAGTACTTTGTTTCTGCTCTCTAAATGATATAGTACCAGTCCCCCACACTATGACCTCAAATAAGCTTGCAAACAGTTTTAATTATTTCAAGTGTATTTATACCTAAAATACTAAAAATAAAAACAAACCACAAAAACAAAAAAAAACTTGCAGTGAAAATAGGTCAGATATTGTCCTTTTATTTTGCTGAGGAACTTGAAATAGAGAGGTAGGTAATTTGCTAAAAAGTCTCCAGGTAATGAATGGGCCACTCAGTCCAGGACTCCATCTAAGACTTCACTCCAAATTCTTTCACCCCGTTAAGATTTGACTTGCAGCCTAAAAAATCCCAGATGACGTTCAAGGTTTCTGACTTCACTGTAATGACAATGCTTTTGCAAGGGAGCAAAGTTATTCTCAAGTTAAGATTCCTGTTTTCATTGAGAAATATCTAAATTGGGACCGACAGCTGCTGTTGTAGCTAGTTTGCTTTTACAAGTGTGGAATATGAGTCTTGTATGGTTAAAGAATGTTGTTTGCTTCATTTAGCCAAATCACAGCCAAAGATTCAAGACCGTTCCAGTCCTGTGTTTTCTCTTCATAAGCAAAACACATGGTCTCCATTATTCTTGCCCTTTTGTCTAAGGTTTCTCATCCACTCAACTCTGTTCTCTCAACTGCTCTAGAAAGACTTCTCCCATTCCACTTTTTCCCTTGAATTCAAAGAACTTTACAGTCTGGAACACGTATTATCAGAAATCAGTCATATTCTTTCCTTCACTCATTAAATGTGACATTACTAGTAAGCGACAGAAACAGGATTTAAACCCAGAACTAACTCCAGAAATTAAGCCTTGACCATTAGGTTATAACATCTTGATCTGTGTTATATGTAGGCACTTACGTGTACATGTATATGTGTGTATACAGTCATGCAGGAAAAGGTATGGTGACATTTTATCTTTCAAATGTCATGTGTAGTGGCAGGGAGCTGTGAGAGTTCAGATGGAAGCAAAATAACTTCGTCTGATGTAAGACTCATGGCATTTGACACCAGCTTACCAGGGGAACAGTGAGTAGTCTGGTTTAACGTGAGAAAGGTGTAGGTGAGCCTGAAGTATAAGAATGCAGCAGGACAAACACAAAATATGAAACACATGAAATTTAAATGTACTCATATAAGTCACTGCTAAGTTTTTGAAGGTGCTTAGTGTGGGTTGACAAGATTAGACATGAATTTCAGAGGACACATCTGTTGGCCTGAGCAGTAGGATGGATTGGAGTAGGATCTTGCTGAAGAAACGAGTTAAGCCTTACCCTTTTAATTCCTTCCAAAGGACATTATGAGTCTATTGAAACAGTCCAAGTAAAGCAAAGTAACACACAGATTTCAGTGTAAACCTACTCTTGACTTCTTTGTTGATTGTATTAAGAATGCGGTTCTTGAATTATTACATATTAATAACAATAGTGATATTTTTGTGATATCCTCCTTTCATAAGATCTTCACATATACTATCCACTGTATTTTAAATGGACCACTGAACACACAAAGCTGAGGATCACAGACTAGCAATGTACTGAGGATATAGTTGCCTTTCAAAATGTGTGGCTAACTTGCTAACTTACTAATATATAAGCAGTCACTGTCCCTCTGTTCTTGGAGCCATTCTCTGCCGGGGTCCAGCCCCAGTGGATCTAGGGTGATTCGAAGGTGGGGACAGAGTCAGCGTCCTGGAAAAAAACTTATTTAATTACAGATATAGAGGGAGATTAGAAACAGATAGTGTAGTAGGAGAATTAGTGGAGAAAAGAGGCTGAATAACTGGTTTACATGGAATACCAATCACCACCTACGTAGGCCACAGGCGTCTTTTCATTCTCCCAAAGGGGAAGAGGCACTGAGGCCTCTCTGGTCCGATATCAGAAACCCAGGCAGAATTAGCAGGCTTGGTGAGTACCCACATTTCAGATGGGAATTCAGTCAGGAAAACGGGGAGCGAGAAAGAAATGACACGGGGGAATCAGTCTTTCCAGAAACTGATCCGATTTCTTTATTTTTCAGGTTTGTTTATATACCTTTTTGTTATACATAGGGATGAATACAGAGTCACGCGGGGGTCAGCAGACCTGACCCTTGTCACAATCAGGTGCTTCATATAAAATTATACAAAGGTCTTATGAGTTTCATCATCTTTTAGCCATGAGGTCTGCTGACATTTTATGGCCCTTTCTGATACTGGTCAGTTAACCAGAAAACTTATTTTTCCAGGGGTGATTCTTTCTTAAATCAGGCACCACCCTCCAAATAAAGTTGCATTCCTATAGGGTGAGGGTGTAGTGAGCTACAATCAAGAAAGGAATTTACTTAACCTAAGGTTTAACATGATTAATCTTAAAGGTTAATACTTATTTCTCCTATATGATAGTTATATTCATTATAAGTACAGGAATATGGAGATTTAGCAGCAAATATTGGCTCAATAAATGTAAACCCTTCACCAATGTTCCCCTTAAGATCTATTTTGTTTTAAGATAGTGATAAAGTTACATTTTTGCATAGCAAGGGCACAGTGATTTATAGTGATTTATAACAAAGTACAGTGATCTATAGCAAAAGAGAAGATTCATTAACTCAAAAGTCTAGTATTGCTAACATCAAAAAACTACTATATTTCCTTTTCTATATTCCAAATACATTGACTAATATATTCCCAGGTGCCTAAGGATATGGAGGCCTGATGGCAATCATTGACTCATCAATGAAAAAAGCCCTATGCTAATACTCCAAACTCTCTGTGCTATTCATGGCTGAGAGGCTGTCACACAAGCTAGTCTGTCAGCAGAGAGGTTTGACCTGAGACATCCTTGTCACACCCAGGGCAGGGAATTAGCAGTAATTATTGGCAGGACAAATGAAAAAACCCTTCACCAATATAATTCCTAATCAACCTACTAATGCTATACTAATGATCTTTTAACTTCTCAAAAGAGTCTGTATTTAGAAAGGTTTAAAACATCCCGTGCCTCTCACAGTTGGGAGGCTGTAAACAATCACATGCGGCTGGACGAGCCTGATCAGGCAGGCCAGAGAACCTTCAGAGTTTGTAAGTTGAAACACTCTTGTCACGCCCAGGAATTTTTATTAACTGGAGCTGCAAGTTAACTCCTTCTCTGAGAGAAATGGTTATGGGGGAGAGCTCCCCGTAAAGTACTCTGGCTTGGGGGGTAGATGCTCGGGAACAGGGGTTTCTTGAGGCTTGATCACGCCTTTGCGTATGCCAAGCTTCCTTCCTCATAGCCTTTGCCATGGGCGGAGTTCCTCACGCTGGCTCCCAACAATTCTCCATGGTGTATCGACTCACAGTTATCAAAGCATAACTAATAATCACAAAAATAATGATGATAACTTCAAGTAAATAAGTTATTACTATTCAACATCTTGATTATTTATATTTACTTATTAATATTTGACATTCTTTTATAAAGAAACTGAGGCATAGTAGGATACCTAAATACCCAAGCTTATGTACCCATTAGGGATAGAGCTGAGATTCAAATGTATGCATGATGACTCTAGAGTCTCCCAAATCTAGATTGTCTAGCCTTGGTTTCCAAGTTTCTATGAGATAAGAGATCTTCCACTAAGGGCTGAAGGAAGAAAAGCTAAATTTTTGCAAAAAAATATTTTTTGGACACTGTAATCTAAATAGATTTTTGGTGATGTGTAATTATGTTTAGGATAAGGACCATCTACCTTGCAGATCATAAGTTTAAACTTCTTTGTGTTCTACTGAGCGTAACATGTCTAATGGCCAAAAGGGACCTTGAAAACCAGTAGGTGGAAAGACTCCAAATTCCCTTATCTAAAACAAGACACAATTTCTAAATCCCCAGAAGGTTTTTTCCCTCCTAGTAGTGGGCTGCCAGGATCAGAGCGAGTTCACCGCAGCCCTGCACAAGATTTAATGGGGTAATTAAGAAGTATGCTGAGAATTTGGCCTGGGACTTGGTTCTGTTTTTGCTCTGCAGATTTTTTTGTTGGTGGAAGCAGTTCAGGCAACCCGTCATTTGCGCTTGGCAATGCCAGTGACACAAGTCAGTTCTTGGAATGCAGTAAGGGACAACGGTAGTGAATGGGTGGCCAAGGATTGGCAGCAACCTATAGAGGTTTGAGGGGTGCTTTGGCTATGGTTACTGTTCCTCTCAGATAACTCTTAGCAGCACATGGCTGGGGAAAAATGGAACTGCCATTTCCCCAGTCTGTCTAGACTTTGCTTTTTTTTTTTTTTTTTTGGCTTATTGTTTCTACATCTATATGCAGACTTTTCTTCTTATAAGAAAGCTTCACATGATATTACTAATCTTATATAAGTGGGAAATAGTATCTTTAGAGCATGTAAATATATGAGTGATAAATATATGATAGATCACCTTTCAAATGTTGGAGAATCATTTGCATTTCTTTTTCTATGAGTATGTTTGTTCCATTAAGCAAAAGTCCACAAACTTCTGCTGGGAGCTATGAAATGGGTGCCTCCTTATGATGATTGCGGAATTTCAAATGCATATAGTGATCTGTCAATATCTAGTAAAAATTAAGTATTCTTGACAATTCCATTCTTATGTATTTATCTTACAGACAAACTCACAGATGTACAACATAAGACCTTCATTGAAACATAGGTAAAATTAAGGTAGGAAACCACACACACACACACACACACACACACACCCACACACACACCCACACCCACCCACCCACCCACCCACCCACCCACCCACCCACCCACACACACACACACACACACACACACACACACACACACACACCCCGCCACCTGGCTAAATGAACTATGGAAGGAACGTCTTCCTCCAGCCATGATGGAGTAACTGGTATGAGCTAACTCTCTAAACATAAATACTAAAAGGATATTCAAAATACAGAAGGCAATATTTTTGAGCACTAGATAACGGATCGTATAACTTTGGGATTCCTGAGCCGAGGGAAACTAGAAAGGTAAGGGGCAAATTGTCCAACCATCTACCTGGGGATAATTTCCTGACAATGTACAGACGGTTGGAGCCAAAGCAGGCTGTCACAGTCCTTTTGAGTTGCAAAGGCAGAGATCAGAGTCTGGGGGAGATGAGAAGGCTGAAATATACAGTGTGAGCTATGAGAAAGGAAGGAGGAGCTATGCTCAGACAGCTACAAAGAATCTACACAAAAGCTACACATACATTTATACTGGCAAACATCAGGGAATTGTAGTTAAAATGAGTAATGTTTACAAAAGCATAAAAAGTGGGAGACATAAGAGACGTGGGTTTGATCCCTGGGTCAGGAAGATCTCCTGGAGGAGGGGACCAAGTCCAGTATTCTTGCCTGGAGAATCCCATGGACAGAGGAGCCTGCCAGGCTAAAATCTGTAGAATTTCAAAGAGCCAGACATGACTGAAGTGACTTACATGCACACTTAGGTGTTAATATGCCAAATACATACAATGTTTTTATTCTAAAAACTATAAAACATTATTAAGACAAATCAAAGAATACTTAAACAGTAATGGATTGGAAGGTTAATTTTGTTAAGATGTCAATTTTTCCATAATTGATAAATAGATTTAAAGCAATTGCAGTCACCTAGAAGTAAATGTGCTAAAATCTATATGGGATAGCAAAGGAACTAAAATAGGCCAAACAATTTCTATAAAGAAGGACAAAGTTGCAAGTTTCACACTATCCAGTTTCAAGATTATTACAAAGCTACAGTAATCAAGACATAGATTAAACGAACATACAAGAGTCCAGAAATACACCCATACATGCTCAATTGTATGCTCAACTGATTCTTGACAAAGGAGTTAAGAAAATTCAACTTAGAAATTATGTTGGAACAATTTGAAAGCCATATTAAAATAAATGAGAGAAAGAAAATAAACTGAGTCCACAGCTCATACACACAATTTAACTCAAAATGAATTATAGTCTTAAATATAAAACTTTTCATAATAACATAGAGGACAACCTTTGTTACCTTGTATTAGATCAAGATTTCTTAGATAAGACACAAAAAGCATAAACCATAAGAGAAAGAACAGCTATATTATACATCATAAAATTAAAATTAAAGCTCTTTGAAAGTTACTATGAAGAAAATTAGAAGATAAGCCACAGTTGGGATAAAAATATTTGAAAAAAACTCATCCATCTCAAGTACATGTAAAGAACTATCACCACTCAATAGTAAACAACCAGTCCAATTCAAATCAAGTGGGAAAGGGGAGTATTTTCAACAAATAGTGCCAAAACAACTACATATCGATATGGGGGGGGGGAGGAAATTGACTGCTGTATTACACCACATGCAAAAATTAACTTGAAGTGAGTCATAGACCTACCTAAATGCAAAACCTAAATCTATAAGAAACTTCTATAAGGAAACATAAGGAAAAATCTTTGCAACCAAAAGCAGGCAAGGATTTCAAAGCACACAAAAGAACAAACAAAATAATTTTGGTAGATTGAACTTCATCATAATTAATATCCTTTTAGACTGAACTTCATCATAATTAATGCCATGCAGAATTATGCCCCAATCCCCAACAAAAAATCCCATGTCTAAATCCCTAGAATGTTCGTGAATATTCTACGTTATATGACAAAGGGAACTTTGCAGTTTCTAAATTTGGTTAACAATCAACATACCTTAAAATAGGCAGACTATCTCAAATTTCTGCATAGACAAAGTGTAGTCACATAAACCCTTAAAAGCTGAAGAGAAAAGCAGAGGGAAAAATCAGAAATTTGAAGTGTAAGAATAATTTAATGTTGCTGGTCAGAAGATATGGATAGGACCATGTGTTAAGGAAACAGGGAACTCGGTCCTACAACCACGAGGAACTGAATTTGAATAACCTTAGTGAACTCGGAGACAGATTCTTCCCCAGGGCTTCTGGAAAGCTACACAGCCTTGCCAACACTTTGGTGTTGTAAGACCCTTAGCAGAGAATCCAGCCACAAAGTGCCAAACTTATAACCTACAGATCTGAGAGTTAATAAATGGGTGATGTTTAAGGCCACACTGTTTATGGCAGTTTGATACACAGCAATAGAAAACTAATACAGACACCATTAAGAAAGTGAAAAGACAAGCCACAGAAAGGAAGAAAACATTAGCAAGACATAAATTGAATAAAAGACCTGTATCAAGAA
The DNA here is from genome assembly GCF_001704415.2 of Capra hircus. NCBI lineage: Eukaryota > Metazoa > Chordata > Mammalia > Artiodactyla > Bovidae > Capra > Capra hircus. The sequence goes on from NC_030833.1 coordinate 25,873,494, forward strand.
TACATGCAGAACTCCTGCAATTACTTAATAAGAAAACAAGCAACACAATTTAAAATTTGAACTGGGCTTCCCTGTTGACTCAGTGGTAAAGAATCAGCCTGTCAATGCAGGAGACATGGGTTTGATACCTGGTCCGGGAAGATCCCACATGCTGCAGAACAACTAAGCCTGTGTGCCACAGCTACTGAGCCTGTGCTCTAGAGACTGCAAACCACAACTACTGGAGCCCATGTTGCCCTGGAGCTCACACTCTGCAACAAGAGAAGCAACCGTAATGAGAAATCTGTGCACCGCAATTTGAGAGCAGCCCTTGATCACTGCAACTAGAGAAAACCCCATGCAGTAATTCAGACCCAGCAGAGTGAAAAATAAAATAAATAAATGAAAAATTTTAGAAAGCAACTTAAACAATATTTTATAGAGAGTTCATGAAAGACAATACATAAATGAACAATAAAACCATGAAAACACCTTGAACATCATGAATCATTAAGATTCATATCAAACACATGCTGAGATATTGATGAATATGCATTAAAGTGGCTACAGTTTAACACACATGTATACCTGTCGTGGATTCATGTTGATCTATGCCAAAACCAATACAATGTCGTAAAGTAATTAACCTCGAATTAAAAAAAAAAAAAAAAAAAGACTAGCCATACCATGGATTGGAGATTATGCTGTAAGTGGAATAGGTATACATTACTAGTGGAAAAGAAGAAAGCACTACAGAGAACTACCATCCTGCTATTTCATTCTCAGATACTTGCCAAAGACAATTGAAAACATACAAATGTTCATACAGAAACTTGTTTGCAAACATGCATGGAAGATTTGTTGGTAACAGTCAAAACCAGGGGGAAAATCCAAATGCCCATTGACAGGTAAATGGATTTTCATTTTGAAATTATGGTATATCTATACAATGGAGTACTACTCAGCAATTAAAAGGTAATGGACTATTGATATACACAACAAAATGGATTAATCTCAAAAGGGTGATGTTAAGAAAACCAGACCTTCCCCCAAAGTGCATCATGTCAGATTGTATTTACATGAAATTCTGTGATATGCAAACAGACCTATGGTGACAGAAGCAGGTCAGTGCTTGCCTGAGCATGGGGATGGAGACAGAGAAGGATGATAAAGCAGCATGAGGAATGTCAGAGTGACGGAAATATTTATTCCCTTAATTGTGATGCTGGTTTAACAGGTATATACATATGTCAAACTTTATCAAACTGTATACTTTAAACATTTGCAATTATTGTACTTCAATTATGTCTCCATAAAGCAGTTTAAACAATTATATGGCCCACAAAGCACATCTTCCAGCCAGAGAGGCCTGGCTGTGGTCCAGTAGTTTAAATTCTCAGAACATGATAAAAGTCAGAAGGACACTGAGATAATTAGGATTTTGTCGGACTGATCCAAGTTGGGATACCTCTGAGAAGCAGGTGGGAAAAGAGGGATCTCCTCTTCCCCATCTCTATAGGTAACAAGACAAATTAGCTTCCTAAAAAACTATTTGCTCTGGCTGGTTCCCTCGACACACTTTGTCCTGGGCCACTGAAACTTAATCAGCACTGGCTGCTGCGAAGTCAGGGGATTTCTCAAGTACAGGACTTAGTCCTTAGGATTCTAGAAGACTATATCTTGGCCCCTGCTGTTATTAAGCATTGCCATTGAGTTTGTTAGTGGTGGCTGACAGAATTAGCTAGAGTCACATTTCAGGGACTCCCTCGGTTTAAAAGATAAAGGAAATTCCCTGAGGAATTTTCTAGCCAGCCCCAGAGTAACAAGAGGACTTTATCACATCTGGGAAAGAAACAAAATTGCTCTAATCACATCTTTTGAATTTTTTATGCCAGAGCCTACTTAGAGGCCTTTGTATCTGCTGCTTCTGCCTGGCAGGGCTAGTTTCTCAGCTCAGGGGTCCCATGAAGGCATAGCTGATTGCTGGACAGAATCCGAGGAACTGTCAGTGCCAGGGGGAATCTGCCTCCCCCGATAGAAGCACCACAGCAGAGCAAGGCAGACCAGCCTCCATCCTTCCTGCAAAGTGCTTCAGCCCTGGCGTAGAGAACAGCCAGCTGCAGAGATGTTGATCCTGTCTCCACTAACAGAGGCAATACCAGCTGGGAAAACAAGAGGACTTAATCTCTTCTCTGTCCTTGGCAGCCAGATCAGCAGGTACCTCAGATAAGGGTCCTCATGTGACATTGTTCCCGTTTGCCTCAAGAAATCCTTAGTTTCCAGAAAAAGCAACTCATTGCCTCTGAAGTAGGATAACTCATTAACCTCTCACTTCATCATTGTCCCCATCATTTTCACATTCATTTATTCAATAAATGGCTAATGGATACCTATTTTGTGTATGATTGGATGATTGGTAGCCAACAAAATTAAAATCTAGATCTGCTAGGAATTGGAACAATGATTTCTTTACATCATTAAGATTATAACCTGCTCTCTTTGAAACACTTTCATGCACCAGCTGTATTACAGACATGATTTGCTCCCTCATAATGCAAGGTAGGTATTATAATAAGCATTTTACAGTTGGCAAAACAAAGGAATTGTTTTAAGGAATTCATCCAAACTCTCAGTTTAATAATTTGACACAAATTTAGAAATATCTCAAATCCATGCAGCTTCCACTCTATCAAGCACCTCTGTCAGTTACTCAGTCTCTTTCAAGTGATTTTTATATGGTGATGTTTCCTGATTTATAGCACTTCTGTAAACAAGTTCATGTTATTTTTCTCTAGGACATTTATTGGGGCACTAAAACAGTAAGGTGACATCTGGCTGCACAGACCTTCAGGGAATCCCCATGGTCCATTTTTAGGTTCTCAGCCTTTAGGTTCAGAGCTCAATTTTATCCTTCATTAGAAAATAATTTTCTAAGTGCACAGGAATCTGATGTATGAGTAAGCCTTCTAATTCATTATTTTAAAAGCTAAGCAGACCCAAAGAGCAGAGAGGAATGTTGGCTATACTGACTCATCCATTCCACAAACATGTATCATGTACTAGGTGCCAGAGTGGTTCTAGATGGTGGGGATAAAACAGAAAATATGAGCAGCAAAGGGACTGCTGTCATGGCGATTACAGTGTCAGTCCTGATAATCCAGGTTGCTGCTTGGAAGGAAAACAGTCACACAGACCACAGGACATTTAGCTTTGACTAGGTAGAGTTTGAGACGTCTAACAGTTGAGAGCCAGTTGTTTACTTTTCCGTTATTTTGTGAGCTGGTTGATGTCAGTTGGTAGCTAAAAATCAACCACGATCAGTATATTTATGTCATGGAAATTGGCAGACTTCACTTTGGAGCACGGCTTTCCTCTCCCCATGAGAGCTGGTTGGTAAAGATTTACTGGCACGTCACTGAGTAGAGGAGCAGAGGATGGATACACAGACCAGAGAGTTGCTGTGACCTCCCAGCCTTCTAGAGCCTGTAGTGAAGCTTCCATGTTAATAGAATACAGATGGTAATAAAAGCCTTGGGATAAATACACTACCCCAGGGCAGAGTGATGAAAGGAGAAGACTGAGAAAGGAGGTTAACACACACACACAAAACAACGGGGTGGTTAGGGGAGGAGAAAGGGAAAAACAAGGGCAAGGCAAAGAGATTTGAACACATTGAAGTTATCAGGAAGGAGTTTTACAAAGGAAAGTGTAATAAGGCATTTCCAGAAGGAAGAGTTTTACTTTGCTCTGTTAATCTTTTAAAATTATTGTTTACTTTAGAAAGTGTCGAGGAATTTTGGTGCCTGGGATGAGGTGAATCACTGATACACTTGGACAAAGCACTTTCAAAGAGTAATGGGGAACAAAGTTAGATGCATAAAAGTCAAAAGTTGATGGGGGTGGAAGCACAAATAGCAAGGGTAACGAACCAGAGAGTTCAAATTTGATGAGAAGCCCTTCCCTTCCAGAAAGGGGAGAGCTGGATAATCTTCCTCCAAGACACTGCTTGGACCCTCGTTCCCTTGTCTTCATGCAGAAACTACTCTCTGTTAGCACATTCCATCTTTACATGGAGGATGCAGAAAGCATCAATTTTAGCTCTGCTAAGCAACCATACTCTCCTGAGATGATGGATGAGACCCAGATCATTGAACCTGGAAGTTCAACTGCTTATCATTTAGGGTAGGTTTTTCTACAGATGGCTAATTTCATTTCCTGCATGTTGACTTTTTCCTAGCCTTTGGCTTGGAAGGGAATCTAAATTTCATGCTTAGGGAATACCTTGCCATTACCCATGAACATATGCTTAAAGAGAGAATATTTCCTCTGTTCATTTTTAACTCATAAAAAATGCAGCAGGCTTGGGCAGGGAGGAAGAAGAGTATGAAACTTACATGGTCTGTCTAGCAGTGGCCATCCCACCACCTTCTCAGAGAACTGCCTCATCTCTATGCACACCAGGAGAAATGGTCATCTCTGTACCACAATACTCCACTAGCCAGGTCTCAGCTGATGAGGCTAGAGTTGGACAATCACTCAAAATCTGCACAAAGACAGTACCTGGCTGGTTAACAACAACAACAAAAAAAAAACTGCAATAATAAGATCCCCTCTATCTGAAACTTTCTTCTAAGGCTCTTAGCTTGTAGGAGCTAGAAACTTTCTTCTCCCTTACAGTTGGAGGAGCAAGCACTGGTAAAGCAAGTGAAAATAGAGAGGGCTAAGAGCAGGCAGAGGAAATCAAGAGATGCAAGATGATAGAGATTAAGACCCTATTTTCACTGTCCCCAAATAATTCTCAGAGTGGGAAAGAGAAACTTGTGTTAAGGGTTCATTACAAATGGGAGAAAAGGAGAATTAGAAACAGCAGCTAAAGTCACAGTTTGGGGGTAGAGCATTTCTGCCATAATTGAAGGGCAGCCTGATTTTCTTGCCCTTGGCAAACCAAGGGCAGCTTGGACTCCCATAGATGACCACAGGGTGCTTGCAGCTTACCTCTGTTTCTAATCATTGGTTCATTACTATAGGCAGTGTTCATATTTTAGCCCACTTGAAAGGGTGGTTTCTCTCTCCGCTACAGAGCCATAGTCTGTCCACTACCTCTGGGTTGTAACTAGAGAGATGTATACTGATTTGGTCTGGATAATTCCTATAAAATGTAAATATAGTTTTCTTCATTGAGAGCTCCAAACCAAGTCACAAGGATAATATACAGACCAGAGGCACTCAGATAAGCATTTGATAAATGGGAGCTAAGTGGGGTACAAGGATTCTCTCATATACTCCTCCAATAGTACCTTGGAACACCTACTATTATTATTTATACTTTGAGATGAAAAGAAATTAAGGCTTAGTGATGTGAATTCACTTGCCAAAGTCACCAGCCAAAGGTGACAGATAAGACCCAGTTCTCTTTCTGTGGTCTTCATCATTACATCAAAGAGAGACATAATACAGAAGACCCCCCTCCCACCCAAACTGATCCAGACTGCTAGCAAGAGCAAGGCAATCAGTAGTTCAAGTTACATATTCACCAGTCACACTCTTAGTAGTTATGGGCTTTGGGGAGAACAGTTGCAAAGAAAAACCTAGAAAAGCCTGGATTTAAGTAAGTAAAAGATAATGTATGAGTAGATAATTTCTTTATAACATAAGGGTCCCAGGGAATACCTTCCACATATATAAATAAAAACATGAGTCTGGGTGTGTATGTATGTGTAAATATATATTCAGACCTATTGATGCAAAAATAGAGAAATTCACAGGTCTTATAACAATTATTTTCAGGAACAATGAGCTGGTCCTACTTAGCAGTAATTGAACAAGCTAAGATGGTAGTGTTTTCTTTGGCAAACAGAGATGTTAGAAACTTAATTAGCAAGAAAATCTCTCATTGTGGGAGGTTGTGGTCATACATCCTCTCTCCAGACAAGGGCTCCATAAAAACAGTTTGCGCAGTGATGAAAATCTGGAACTAAATAATGAAGCAGGTCTCCAGTCCTTGGGAGAGAAGCAGGGCAGCCTTTGAAAGTATCAGTGTTGACTGGAGGGAGGGAAGAGACAAAATATAAGCGTTCCTTTCATACACCAGATGTTCCCAGTAAACAATCACTCACACACCAGATATTCCCAGTAAACAATCACTTTCAAGAACGCTCAGCTTGTGTGGTCAGTAATCATTCCTGAGATTGAGGGCTTAGCAGCCACAGAAGACAACTCCTAATAGAGGCAGGGTTGTTGCTGTGATAGGCCATTACACCACAGGTGTGCCCCATCCCGGAGGAGGTTGAGGTGTTAGAGAGAGACAGTGACCCCTCTGGGGCAGGAGCAACAGTGAGGCATTAGCAGCCAGCACTCACAGAGGCTGGTGCTGGGTGCGCTGCTGTAGTCAAAAAGTGCAAACAGGCCCAGGGAAAGGCCAGGAAATTGCATTCATCCTCAGCTCACTGCTGTAGCAGCTCTCAGTTAGTATATTAAATTCATTACAGGATGGGGTATTTGGTACAAACAATGGCCTGATAAGACAGAAAGCGCAGACATCACTTCTCTTCAAAAATCAAATCCTATTTTATAGAAAAGGAAATATGCCCAGATAGATGGACTAACTAGCCAAAGACAACCAAAGAGTTTGAGAAGACTTGGAACCAGAATCTAGGACATCTGACCTCAGTTCCTTGTCCGTTTCTGCTACATCTCTCTGTCTCTTGCCCCTCTCATGGTGAAAAGGGAGAGAAAAGTGGTGATAGTACAATTCCAAGTTGTAGAGCAAACACATGGGAAACAGGGAACATGGAGGAAAATTGAGCTAGACTTGCTAGGAAGGCTTGCTGAGGGAGTCACAGCTCAGCTGGATTTAGATGGATGGAGAGAGTCTGAGAGCTTCTCAGACTCAGGTAGTCCAGAGACTATAACGATCCTGGGTACATCTGGGGTATGGCATGTGGATCATTCTGGAGAAGGGCTAGATTTGCAGAAGCATCATTCAGCTGTGTGTATGCGTTGGGAAGAGTGGTGTAGCTCGTCTTTCCTCTCACTTATCTATGTACCCACAGCATGCCCTTTTCTAGCTTCTAAATTCAGCCATATTTTCTGGTTGCGTTAACTCCTGAATAATTGGTCCCACATGGTGGAGAGTTGCATGAAATTTCTTTCCTCCACCAGATGAAGAGGAATAAAGTTCTTTTAACTCAAGATACAGATGCTATGGAGCAATGGTAGGATTTTATAGAAATAAGATGGTGTAAAATAGGACAGTTTATCAAAAATGCCCCACTCTGGTCTCAAACACTCCTGAGAGGGTCCCAAGAGTCTCATGGGAAAAGACAAAGGGAAACCAATCACTACTTTCTTGTTCCTAAGACCTGGGCCACAAACTCTAAATGCAGCATGTTTTAAGAAACCTGAGTGATACCTGTGACTTAGCCTCGATATTTATGAAGCCTCTCTATCAACCTTTCCTGTAAGCACCAGTGAAATCACAGGATGTAACGGCTCAATCTATTTTATGAAAATATAGAAAACTATAAGAATGCATACAAAAGAAGACTTTTTGCTGAGGGCCAGCCACCTCGTAGCAGCACAATGACCCCAATAATTAACCAAGGAAGTTCAACCAACCTGTGTTCTAGAATCTGAGCAATCAGACCACTTTCCTCTCCTTCCTTGAAGAGAAGTAGGGACAGGGGTATCAATGGGAAGTTTCTGCCAATGAGAAAACACTAGGCTAAGCTAAGACACCAGGTAATTATAATAGTTCACAACATGCAGATCAGAAAAACAAACCCAAGTGGACAGCCTGGATTCCTGTTAGAAAACCAAAGGAACCCTGGCATGGTATTTTTGATGGGGAAGAAAGCGTTAGAGGAAAGAAGTGGATGCGGGGCCTAGTATTGGGTGCTAGGAGTTTCTACACAGATATTCTGCCTATCCAAACTTTCATCCTTCTACCTACACCTTTGTTCATTTTTATTTTTAGGACTGGGTCTTATAGTGAGTTGAAGTGGTGACCCTTCAAAAGACATAACCACGCAGACTCTGTGAATGTGACAGATTTCTTAGCTGGAAAAGGAATCTTTGCTGATATAATTAAGGATCTTTGGATGAGATTAATCACCCTAGATTAATCAGATGGACCCTAAATCCAATGACGGATGTCCTTATGAGACAGAAGGGAGAACATACAAACGAGTCATGTGAAGATGGAGGAAGAGACTGGTGAGATCCAGGTACAAGCCAAAGAATGCCAAGAATTGCCAGCAGGCAGCAGAATCCAGGAGAGAAACAGGAGATGAAGTTCTCGTCAGGGTTTCCAGAAAGAGCCCAAACTTTGCCACACTCTGATTTTGGACTTCTGGCCCTAAAACCATGAGGGAATCCATTTCCATTGCCCTGGGTTACCTGGTGTGTGATAACCTGTTAGGGCACCCCTAAGGAGAGGAATACAGCCAGTTGGGTGATGTTCCATAGGAATATCCTTAGTAACAATGGTGTGGGTGGATGGATGAACCACCAGGATGCTGCTTGCTCAGGTACCCCAGCCATCAGAAAACAAGGTCATCAACCAGCACTGTAACCTACACCCAAAAGCGGGGTGGGGGGGCTTCCATAGTTCCTCTGGAGCCAGCTATCCCACACACAAGACTCTGGCTTTGGCCCCCAGGTAGCCCTGGGGCTCCAAAATATCCCGTTAAACCCAGCTCAAGCACTTCTCAGGGCCCCTGGGAAATATACTCAAATGACTGAGACGTTCTCCTTTTTGGCAAAGGTCTTGCATCAAGCAATACTGAGTGTATTTTCCATCATTCTCATATCACAATGAGGAGACAAACCCTGTTAGTGTGTGTTCGCTGAGCAAGTTAAAAAAAAAAGGCAGATGTAAAATGCAGCAGCTTGGTACACCCAGGGACTAGCTGGGGCTTGGAGCGTCCATGAATCTTAGCAGTAGCCAGCGAAGTGTAATTCAATCGTTTTAACTTCATGATATATATTCATGTCAGTGGCTTTAAGATAAGAAAAAGACTTTAGTGAAAAATGAAACTTCTGATGAATAACTTGGAGGACTGTTGAATAATATACAAATATTTCTTTCTTCACAGTCAGAGAGATGCCAAATCCTGCTGAATTTTCAGCCCTGTCACTGCCATTCTTTTCTAAGGAGAACAATTTAGGAGGAGGAAAGAAAAGAAACCTTGGCATTTGGGGAAGAGGGGAGGGAGGGAGGGGGAGGGGAGAGGCCAGGAGAAAGAAGGGGAGGGAAAAAAACTCAGCATGCCATAATTGAACGATCCTAAAAGATGCAGGAAAATTGGCACATTGTTGATAATAACCATAATAATAAAGTTAATGATAGGCTCCTGGAAGGCCCTCGCTTGATCTCAGATTTTTTTATAAAGAGAAGGAGCTGTTCAGCTGGCAGGCAGGGCTGTTATTTGAAATGCAGCATTCATTCTCCAAAAGCCCACCAGCCTCCTCACTGGCAGGGCCGCTTGTCTCCTTCACTGTCCCAGCCCTCAGTTTGCCTCTACAAAATTATCGCTATCTTGGCTCTTTTCTGAGACTGGACAAAAGAACAGGTGGGGTGTGGGGTCAGTGGCTGTCTTTTCTAATTGTTTTCCATTGTTTCCTACACTAGGGAGGAGAGGCAGCTCTGGGTTGACGAATGGGCTGCAGCAGGGACCCAATGCCCTAGGGGACTGAGGAACACTCCTTGGGGTCTGAGCCTTCCTGTACCGCTTCTACCTTAGCAAGGAGCCCCTTGCGCCCTGACATGCAGGTGTCCTCAGTTCAGTCACGCAGTCGTGTCCGACTCTTTGCAACCCCATGGACTGCAGCACGCCAGGCCTCCCTGTCCATCACCAACTCTTAGAATTTACTCAAACTCATGTCCATTGAGTCGGTGATGCCATCCAACCATCTCATCCTCTGTCATCCCCTTCTCCTCCCGCCTTCAATCTTTCCCAGCATCAGGGTCTTTTCAAACGAGTCAGTTCTTCGCATCAGGTGGCCAAAGTATTGGAGTTTCAGCTTCAGCATCAGTCCCTCCAATGAACACCCAGGACTGATTTCCTTAGGATGGACTGGTTGGATCTCCTCACCATCCAAGGGACTCTCAAGAGTATTCTCCAACACCACAGTTCAAAAGCGTCCATTCTTCAGTTCTCAGCTTTCTTTACAGTCCAACTCTCACATCCATACATGACTGCTGGAAAAACCATAGCTTTGACTAGACAGACCCCTGTTAGCAAAGTAATGTCTCTGCTTTTTAATATGCTATCTAGGTTGGTCATAGCTTTTCTTCCAAGGAGCAATCATCTTTTAATTTCATGGCTCCAGTCACCATCTGCAGTGATTTTGGAGCCAAGAAAACAAGTCTGTCACTCTTTCCCCATCTACTTGCCATGAAGTGATGGGACCAGGAAAGCACATGTGTCCTAGGAAAGCACAGAAGGGTGAGGGCAGAGGGTGTGCTCACTTAGACCCAAACTGTCATACTCTAGGTGTTTCCTATTTTATTTTCTTCACAAGACAAATGAGAAAATTGAGGCTTGGGAAGATAAGCATCTCACCCAAGACCACACAGGGAGGAAAGGCAGAAGCTGGAACTGAACCAACATGTAAGCCCTTCAAAGGCTAAATCCTTCTGATAGCATCACGAGTCTGCCCCTAACTGTGGAGGCAATGCCCTAGCCATGTCTGTGGTGGGACATGATCACTAGATTTGGAAAACCATTATAAACATTTGATGTGACTTTCACTTCATTTTAACAAAGGGAAGTTATGTGATACACTGATAAATGCTCATAAAAAACATATACTATAAATGAAAAATTGTTTAAAGAGCAGTCTATCTTCCAGAGCTGCTGGGGCTAGTTTGAACGTGCTTACCTTCCATTTGATGTCTCCTGTGGGTCACCGCATCCAGGTTCATGGCTTCTATAGATTCAGTTCTGAACCTCTAGCTGTCACCCTTGTATCAGATGGTCAGCTGGGAGCTAAATCTCCAGGAAGAATTTTGCTCCAAGTTTCCCCTCGTTTCAAAATGTCTTCTAGCACTAGGCAATGCCTCCCTCAAGCTGAGTTCTTCACCTCACAGTTCACGCAGAATCTCTCACCATGTTTGATAGCCACTTAAAACCTTAATTGGTGTTGTTTGGTTCCAACATTTGTAACAACGGCAAATTACTTACAGATGGGATGGTGTCAGCAAAATTGCTCAACAAAAGTTTTTTTTTTTTTTTTTTTTACTTTTGTGAAAGAAATAAGACAAAAGAGTAGCACAGAGCAACATAAGAGCCCATTTCTTTTGCCAAGAATCTTGAGTAATGATTTCCTGTATCTTTTTAATACTCACTGTGAAAGACCTAAGTAATTAGTTTCTTTTTCCATTTTTAGAGACCAATAAACCATTCTCTCATAGATATTATGCTACCACAAGTCTCGTGAAATTATTGTGCATCTTTGACCTATAAATGTTCTTACTTTAATTGCGCTTAATAATCAGTATTGAAGAACAATCTCTTATGATTTTTTAAAAAGTGTATTTAAAAGGACTGTAATGAAATACCTGGAAATCTACTAGATCTTGAAAACTTCTATAAACACTTAATATGATTTGCACTTTCTTATTTTTTCAAGTTATGTAGTGAACATACACTCATCAACATTTGAAGTTCATATAGAAAATACAAACTATCCTGTGCAAATAAGGTCCACATTTTTCTAAACTTCTGACTTGTTATTTTCTAGTTGTTTTTCTAGCCAGTTTCCTGCCATTCCCCCATTCCCATTCATCCTCCTGTTCTGCTACTTCCCAACTTTTGGAGCTCTATCACTTTGCTAGAGAAAGAAAGGAAAGGAAAATGCTAGATACAGAAAAACGTGAACAAAGACCAGCGTATTTAATGCCTAGTGTAAATGCCATTTACTTTGCTAATTCTTTCTCAGTTTTTACCACCATCCTTCCTCCGGATGGCAGGATAACCCCTCTCCATCACTCTATTAGCTCTCTCTAAACTAGCAGAGCATTTTGTCCCATGAGACAGTGCTATAGAAAATTGAATACTTACAAGGACGTAAGGAGACACGGGTTTGGAGACCTGTTAGCACCCATGGAAGTGATGGCTGCCTCTTTCAAAGGGATGCATTTGAAGGGAAGGTATGAAGCCCGCCCGTTGTTAAAAAGCCTACCAAGATCTGAGTTCCACCGGACTTGAAGCTTTTCCTCCCCCTACCTGCCCTCCCTATCGCCTGAATGAGGCTCCAACTTGATCAGTAGGCAACCAACATGCCACTAATTAGGAGGCATGAGGCGTAGCAGAGGATGATTAGCTCGTGATGAGCACATGCTGCCTAGAGTTGTCTTGTTACCATTATAAATAGATTAGAAATCTGGGGAGCATCTGTATTCTCCCCTCAGAGAGGAGAATCTGAAATTGACAGGTTGAAATGAGAATGTGTCAAGGAGAGCTTTGTAATTGACAAAGATTAACTTTATTTCTCTCACCTCATCTCTCTCCTCTTCTCTTGGCACCCCACCCTCAGAATATCCCAGCTGCCAATGGAAGACACCCAGCAATTCTCTAATTGAACCATAAGATTTTGGAAGGTCAGTGTAAGAAAACCATTCTGGCGTTCCAAGAACCAGATGTGTTGTTTATGGAGACAATTATGTGCTTCCCAGGTGATTCTACCTGGAAACCAAGAAAGGCAGATTAGTGACAAGAAAAACAATTCTGTTCTCTCTGTTGCCTCTGCACAGCCTCCTTTCTCTTATATCCACCATGCTTGAACACACTCTTAACGGCAGCCAGTCCTGGACCATGGGCAGTGATAACCCTGCAACTTAAAAAAAAAAAAATTCACAACATGGAAGTTGTAAGTTAAGTTTTATTTGGGGTAAAATGAGGATGTTAGCCTGGGAGACAGCATCTCAGATACCTCTGAGAAACTTCTCCAAAGAGACAGGGGAAGGTTAGTATGTACATGACTTTGGCAAAGGAGGGGGACATGCACTCAAGCACACATTTTTTTTGCAGGGTTTTCTGCTCATCACAAGGATCAGTCATTACCGTGAAGGATTTTAGTTGCTTTTCTAGATATGAGGCAATGTAAGAATTGGGCTCACAAAATCAGCTCCTGAAAATATCTAACTATCTGAAGACCTGTTCTGCCAGGTTTTCCCAGAGCACAGACAACCTCATTTGTGCTCTCCATCCTGAACTCCTTTCAGGGGGTGTTGTAGGCCCGCAGCTGCAGCAGCCCATGATTTAATCCTTGTAGAGGTAAATGGCAAGCACCCAGGGCAAGTGCCAATTAATAGCCGACAACACTTTGCAAAAGAGAATATGCAAGAAAAGACCTTGTTGTGTAAGAAGAGGCTTCTAGGACAGGCTCCAGGAGGAGAACCAGGGCTTTCTTGGTGCGGCGAAACCCCTGGAGTCCAGCAGCCTTCAGCACACGGGGCACTCTGCCACGGTCATTTCAGCGGAAGTTTCTGTTCTTCATGGACTGGACCACATGCTTTCTCAGGAGCAAATCACTGGAGGCCCCACTGTCTCTAGTTCATTTCCAGTGGCTGCAAACAGCACCATTCCCCAGAGACTAAGCTATAATGACAGATGGCATGTGTGCCTGTCATGATCTATTTTCTTCCATCTTTGCTGACATTTTGGGAAGAATCTGTCTCTTGTGCTCACTCTCTGAAAGAGCTCTTCTTAAGCTGTGACCAGAGTCAAAGGCAAGAAATCATTTCTTTGGTACCTCCATTTATATAAAAGGTATTTTTTTTTTTTACAGATAATTGTTTTATCTGATTATTTTTCAATGCATGGAGATAAACTCAATCAGTGACCCTCAGAGAGGTTTCGAGGGACACCAGGACCTAGAAATGTAGATCACAAAAGCTTTGTATGAGAAGAGAATGTAAATAAAAAGCAAGTTATGTTATAAAGGTTGGAGTCAAAACCATAAACAAGCTTGGCCAAAAGGTTTATCTCCAGTAGAGCGGCTCTCTCCAGGGCATCATTGCGTTCTGCAAGTATAAGCATGGCTCAGGACCTGAAAACCTCCAGTCTTCAGTTTTATGAGGCATTTCTGACAGTCCTGATTGGAAATGTCCATTTCTTGTCCCCACCATATAGTCCAAGTAAAATTAGATCAGTTATATTAACAGCAATAACAAAAAGCAATAAAATAAGCAGTGACTTTAGGGATCAAGGTATAAATAGTGGATTTTAACCAAAAATCTCTTCCTCTCAGCTGGGGATGATGACATGTCAAGTAATTCTGAATTCTTTCTCTAGCAGAATGGCTCTTGGCAAGAGACTGGTCATTAACTTTTATAGCTTGAGGCCAGGAAGGACAGAGGAGAAGGATCTAGCACAATACAACTAGAGCTTCTCAGATTCAATTATTTTCTGCTAAGGTCCAGTTATTTCAGGTGGGTTTACTCCAATTATTGGTTCCCTGATGGCTCAGTGGTAAAGAACCCTGCTGTCAAACAGGAGATGTAGGTTTGATCCCTGGGTCAGTAAGATTCCCTGGAGAAGGAAATGGTAACCCACTCCAGTATTCTTGCTGGAAAATCCTATGGACAGAGGAGCCTGGAGGGCTATAGTTCATGGGGTTTGTAAAGAGTCAGACATGACATAACGACTCTGCCTGAGCACTCCAATCATTCTATTTGATCACTGTTCCAGCACTTCGATGTAGACATCATTATTGTCAATTTATAGACAGGGAAACCAGACTCCAATGATGTCATTGTACCCCTCCAGGTCTGAGATAATTTAAAAGCAGAGCTGTCAAGTTGGTTTTTGTGGTGTTTTCTTTTGTTTTTGTTTGAGATTTTGAGTCTCTGAATAAATTGAATACTGGCAGAGACTCTCCTGTTTTGTATACAATGTCCCATTGGTTTCTCTTTGAATGAACTGATATTTCATAATGATAATATGGTCTGAAAACACAGAGGCAAAGAGCAATTTAACTCTGCTACTGTAAAGTTAATGGTTAAGAAGCTAAGCTTAAGGACCTGGTGATGCAGATACTATGGGAGGTAATTGTTGGGCCACATCTGGTCCCCTTTGGCTGTAACATTGGACTGGACAAGAGAACTTGGCAGGATCTGGTATGTGTGTCAGGATGAGGCATTCTCACTGCTTATATTTGCTCTCTGGCAAGCATAATCTGAACAAAGCCGAATGTTTTGAAAGGCAAGCAGCAGGGTGTGTGAAGCTGGAGCCTGGTAGCTGTCTGTTGAGCAGCCTTACTTCAGTCCAGTGAGGGAAGCAAGGACATCAGGCCTTAGGCTGCTAAAAAGGTGGGTCAGCAGGGAGATGGCAAGTGGAGATGAGCCTTTGAATGATGAGCCCACCTGGGAAGTCAGATTCTAAAGCATTCTGTACATTATGAATATGGGGGCCATACTGCATACCCAATTAGACTCTCTGCTGACTCTCCACAAGGGCAGTTGGATCAGTTCTGCATTTGCTGAGGAGGTATGTGATGGAAATAATACTGTCCTACAATAAGGAGGATATGGATTCTATCTTCAGCTCTGCGCTAATCTGTAGTGTAGCCTTAGAGCAGTCACTTTCCTCTCTGAGTCTCAGTTTATCCCTCTACAGAAGAAGCGTGTTCACCTAAGCACTCCTAAGCACCAGTCTCTTGATAACTGTGGAACTGGCAGTGTGCTTTTCACATCTGTGGAAATCAAAACTATACATTGAGGCAGACCATAAGGTGTTTTCCTTTTACAAATGTAGAAATTGTGGTCTAGAATGACTTGCTGACTGTCAGAGCTCTTCTAATTCCTGGCTTGCTATTTGTTGCAGGGCACAATCCATCACCACCCTGACTCAGTGTGATTTGCTTTAGGTAACTCAATCAGGGAACTTGCCCATAGTTGCAGCTGTTGCCCAGGAGAAAATGAGCAAATTTGGAAACTGTTCTCACTTCTATAGGTCAAGATGCCTTGTATCATGGTAACAAGGGCTAGGGGAGGTGACTTTTATCCCAGTGACTCTTACTCTCGCTATTTTAGTGGTAGACAGAGCAGTGATTCTCGAACTTCAGTGCTCATCAGGATCCTCAGAGAATAGGCTTATGGTGCTGATTCTGGGGCTCTGGCTCCAGAAGACTTCTGTAGGCTTACTTCTCTGGTCTGGAACTGCCTTAGAGAAGACAGTTCCCATCCACAGAGAACCCTCACCACCAGTGAGACATCCTGCATAGAACTTGCTACAAAGCCAGTCACACTTGCTGCTGTCTGCCTTTCTCTGTCTACCACCGAGCAATCTGCCAGGCCCATGCTGGTGGTGGGTATGGAAGCTATATTTTTAGCATGACTTTGCTCAGATGAACCAGTTGACTCATTCCATTTTACCACTGTATTTCATTTTAATCCTCTTTAATCTGGTGAGGCAATTTCATCAGCCAGGACATAAAATTAACATGGGAAGAACTCAGATCTCATGGAAAGCAAAAGCCAATTCATTTAGGAAATTCTCCTTTGACTTAGGATAGGACTATTAGACACCCCACATTATTGGAGAAGTTTAAAACCATTAAAAATCCCTTAAAGATGGGGGCCACTTTATGTTATGAACCACTGAAGTTAGACCCCCAAACACCACTTCTTTAGAAGTACCATAAATGACATTCTCAATATCTGTAATTTTTTAAAGATGTGTATAACTCAAGAAAAGTTATAGCAAGAAAATACGTAATTTTAAGATGCATTCACAGAGCAAAAGAAAACCATCTTTGTTTTATCCTACATCTTCAAGTGAGTTCAGAAAAATACAATTCCAGGATAGTCACTTATATCCAAAATATGGGCTACTATTGACCAAAACTTCTGGTTTCTGGGATCCATGGAAATGTATCACATATTTTGAATACTAAAACCTTAAAACATCTAACTATAGCCCTTATTCTAGGTTTTGGTTCACTCCTTACTACCTAATATGCAGGAGAGCCACTCATCCTGCCTTCCAAATTCCTCACTCAGTGTGGGAAAGAGATTTGTTGCTAGTTTGATGCATCAATCAGAATACAAAATGTTTTAATAAGGGATATATAACTTACTTCATTCTGTGCAACAGACTCTAGATCCATCCACATATCTACAAATGACCCAATTCCATTCCTTTTACGGCTGAGTGACATTCCATTGTATATACGCACCACATCTTCTTTATCTGCTCATCTGCTGATGGCTGTTCAGGTTGCTTCCATGTCCTGGCTGTTGTCAACACTGCTTCAGTGAATACGGGCGCCTGCGTTCTGAGGTGACCTAGACGGGTGGGCGGGAGGGCCAAGAGGGAGGAGATAGATATAGACATACATAGCTAATTTGTTCTGTTGTACAACATTGTAAAGCAGCTATACTCCAGTTTTTAAAAAAATTAAAAAATATAAAGGATATATATCTTGTTGGTTTCCTCTCCTCTTTTCATTACTCCTGCTGAAATCTTTCAGACCTGAGGGGGAGTCCCACCTCTACTACTTACTGGGAGCTTGTGTCAGACTCAAAGGCCTTGGGATTATAAGACGTCTGCTCAAAAGTCCTGGCCACAAATATTTGGGATGGGAAACTTGGATCTTGATTCAAATGGGCCATCTAGTGCAAGCTCCCCATTAGGTCACAGGAAATGAATAGGTAGACTAAATTGAACTATTGTTCTCAGTTCTTCTTACCCTCCCTAGATTGGAATTATATATCCACACCTTTTGTCATGTAATTCAGTAATGCCTCGCACCCGTGTCTATTTCCCTAGCCTCTTAATATTGAACACGGCTGTATGGGTTTCCTTAATTAATGGAAGGTCAGTGACAGTAATAGAGGGGCCATTTTGAGCCAAGGCCTTAGAGGATAACATATGCTGCTGGTCTCACTTGGAATTCTGTGATCTACCGTGAAAATAACATCCTGGGGTGGGGCTGCTGGTCTCAGAATGATAAGCAGGGTTGAACCAACTGAAGGGTGCATTCAGGAGAGCCTGGTCAACCCCAAGTGAGCTCAGCCAAATCACAGCCAACCTGAAGACTCACAAGCAAAGCATCAACATCTGCTCTTAGACACTTGTCAGATTTACCCATGGAGAAATATTGCAGCAATAGTTGACTGATACGATAGATCAAGACAACTGCCCGAAGAGAGAACTCTCAGCCAGGTATATAGCTTTGATGTACAAAAATACATTTATTTTCAACAATTTCAAAACCACTGTCTTTTTTTTTTTACAGTAGAAATATTCAAATGGAACAATAAAACCAAGAACAGTATATGTACATATACTGTATATATAGATATGACTCATGCATTTGTATTCCAGTGTTTAGTACAAGTATTGCAATTGTCTGCCCCATTTAACCCTTGAAATGAAAAAGCAGGATCTTTAGAAATAGTCCTAATTCTATGCTGTAGCCAGTCCAATTTCTCGAGGTCACATTCTCTCAATGTCTCACAGAGAAGGATGTGAACAATATCCCACAAAAATGGACAGGTACAAAATTTAGCCTCTCCTCCCATATATATATATACAGTATACCTTTTCTTTAAAACAAGTGTGCTCAAGCTGAGTCCAAAATAAAACAATGCTACAGCATGGTTTCAAGCAACCCTCCTAAAAAGAACTGGCATGTGAAATGTGTGGAGGGACTGGGGTGCGGGAGAACACTGGCTTTGAAAGTTACTCGCCCCAGATGCAAGAACTATCTTAAGAGAACTGAAGGCAGACATTTGACTTTAAGGAAGTTGTGTACATCTGACAAGCAAGTAGCACAGCTTTGCTAAAATCAACTTCGACTAAGATCATTAAAGGCTAGACCCCTATTTACCTGCAGGGTTTGCACGGCCACACGATTCCACTAGTGCTGGCTCCCTTCCCACCTCTAACTTCTCCCAGGCTGAGGCACTCATGGACTCAACCTAGTGCCCAAGGGACTTTTCTGAGTTATGAATAGCCAGAGAATTCCCTGTAAGCATTATACAATTCCATGGAATCCAACCAGAAAACAGGATGCCATTTTTTTTTAGATCCATTGCCTGGCTTCTTTAGAGAAAACCTCAGACTGATAACTATCCTCAAACTCATTCTTCTGGAGGGGAAGCCTTGTTTGCCCATCTGGGTTTCAGTCTGAAGTCTCTAGTGGACTTTATCTTGCAACTTCTTCCACATCACAAATGGGACCAAAAACTCACATGTTCTACGATGTCACTCTTGTCCTCCCTTTACCAGTTGTTTGTTTCCAAGAAGTACTCCCCCTCCCCACTTTATATATAGAAATAGAAACCAGTGATGGCAGGGACACAGAGATGCAAGAGTTAAGTGCGACAGACAACTGGGGAGCATCCAGAACCCAACACATCAAGCAGGCCTGGGGGTGGGTCAGCTCCGAAGCGGAGTGCATAAGCCAACAGACGCATCTTTCTTTTTTCAGTTTTCTTTTTTACTAAACATTAAATTATTTCTTAGGAAATAAAAAGCTATTTACATTGTAATTATATACAATAAGCCGTCTGCAGCCTCGCAATGGACATGCATGAGGCAGGGTCTCTCCTGACAGATGTGTACTTTCTGCAGCCACGCTCACTCCCCACCAACCTACCTTCTGCAGATCTAACTGGGAAATGGTTTCTGTTTTAGGTGGGTGTGCTGGGAGGGAGGAGCCGGGTACTGGTGGTTTGGTGCTGTACAGGGCAGGGAGAGGATGGGAGGTTAGTGGAAAACCAACCCAACTTAAAAAAATAAAAAGACAGACCACAGGGGAAACAAGATTTCTTGCACTATAAATGGCAGAATGAAGTGAGAAAGCCATGGGAAGATGCATCCTTTGCCCTTAGCACAAAAACAGCCATTTATTCTTCGTGGCTCATAATCAGCTAAGTATGCTTTGCCTCCCAAAGCTAAGCATCTGCCTGCTATTCATGGGGCCCTTGGTAAACAATAGGTAAAAAAGACATTTCATTTTTCCATAATAAGAGTAATAGGAATCATCAAAAATAAAAAGTCAGAAAGATGGTTGACCACGCAGCTTGTTGGTATTAAACACTAGTGCAGTTGGGGATCTCCTTTGTGCTTTCACTGTTTGCAATGGTGGCGATTCCTCCTGCAGGGGAGAGAAGACAAAGGAAGGTAAGGATGCGCATGTCACAGGAGGATGGATCTTTGCTTTGAACGTGAAGTCACTCAGTTGTGTCCGACTCTTTGCGACCCCATGGACTGTAGCCTACCAGGCTCCTCTGTCCATGGGATTTTCCAGGCAATAGTACTGGAGTGGATTGCCATTTCCTTCCCCAAGGGATCTTCCCAACCCAGAGATTGAACCCAGGTCTCCTGCATCGTAGACAGACGCTTTACCGTCTGAGCCACAAGGGAAGTCCAATACCAAGCCACCTTGCTGTGTGTTTATCAAGCAGGGCAGCTGGGTGGTCTATCCTATCAGGTCACTGCCTTATCTAATCTGTGTTTAATGTTTGCCCTCTCCCATGCCAGCACATAAGGTAGCATCAATACCTTGCCATCTTATACTCTTGTGACTCAACAGTGCTAGCCAATAGGAATTGCACACTTCTCATGTGGCAGGCACTGTGCTAATGACGTACGCCACTTTATGATCACGACAATCTTACAAGGTGGGTAATGTTATTCCCATTTCACAGATGAGGAATATGAGGCACAGAGAGACCACAGAACTAGCAGATTGACAGAGCAAGAAAATGAATGCAGGGCTCTCTGATGGCAGACTCCCTATTTGTGTGATTATTAGGATGCATAATCTTTGCCTTAAAGGAAAAAAAGAAGAGTCCAATAGCAATGGATAGTTGGCCTCAGCCCTCTCCCACTCAGACTCCAGCACTTTGGATCTTGATCGACTTTTAAGAGAAAAAGTTCTGCCAATTTCATGTGGTCAGCGGAGGCAGACACTTTAAAACCTGATTATGTCAGGTTTTATGTCACTGAGGCAACTGTTTCTTTTCCCACCCTCTAGACTCTCCCTGAAGGACAGGCTACGTGGGCTGGCTGACTCAGTGTCTGGAAGACAGAGGAATCAGGAGCTTGGGGATTCCAGTACACATACCTATGACCCGGGTGTCCAGCTCTTTGTCCAGCAGTTCCTCGGGCTCGGTGAAGTCGCTGAGTGTGATTTTGGGGGCATTTTCACTTTGGCTCACTGACCCAATCATCTCCTGCTCCTTGTCGTGTTGGACTTGAGCATAGATGTTAATCCAGGGTATTTTCCTACATGGGACAGGAGCAAAATCAGATTGTAATCACAGGGCATGCCACACTGAGGCAGTTGGAAATCCTGGGTGATAACGGGGAGGAGGAAGCTACAGGATCAAAGTCAGGGAAAGGGGCTGGCCACCCAGATACTGTCTTCACGAAGTCAAAGAACACAAGGAGGGACCCAGATGCCCAGGGGAATTGTAAACCACAGAACTCCCCAAGGAATTCACCTTTTTCTGGGGCAAAACCAGCAAGTGTAAAAAGAAGGGCAATACTATTGACCAGCTGTGGATTAAAACCCTTAAAATATTTACCAGTTACTACATTTATAAAGGAGCTGAACTTTGAGACTATGAGGTGGCATCATAATGAAAAGACAGCTTTTTCTAAGTTTACATCCATTTAATTAACTCACATTGGTTTCCTTTATAAATAGGAGAGGAGATAAAAGACTTATAGCCACTGCTACCATTTTCAGAACACCATCCATGGACCAAGTATCGTAAATACTTCCATAGTCAGTTTCCTCATCTGTTCAACAGGAATAATAATAGCTTTCTCTTAGGATTGTGGAGAGGATTAAGGCAAGGATTGCTCTTCTCTGTTCAGTCACTAAGTCATGTCCATCTCCTTGCAACCCTATGGACTGCAGCACACTAGGGTTCCCTGTCCTTCACTATCTCCCAGAGTTCGCTCAAACTCATGTCCATTGAGTCAGTGATGCTATCTAAGGTAAGGATTAAGAGAAGTAACTTCCTTCAAAGACACCAAAGTAGTAGGTTTGTAAACAAGGCAGACAGACTCGAGTTTGAAGAAGCAGGAAGCTTAAGACTGAAATCTTATGGGAGTACTTATCTCCTGACTCATCTCTGTTATTTCCTGACCCACTGTGCACCAGCTTCTGTAGCCTCCTTTGATTTCTTCTAATCCCACACTCCTTAAACTTCAATGTGCTTATGCCTCACCAGGTTCCTATTAAAATGCATTTGTTGCTCTAGAGGTCTGAACAGGATGGGTTGAAATTCTACATTTCTGCCTAGTTCCCAGCTGGGTGATGCCGCTAGTCTGAAACCCAATCTTTGAGCTTCAAGATTCTAATACATCAGGCTCGTCTCCACCTAGGGGACCTTGAATAAACTGTTCCCTCTGTAATACACCTTCTAGTCTTTTTGTGATAGTGTCTTTCTTGCCTGGCAGAATTTGGCTTATAGGCCACACTGAGAGGCCTCTCCTGACCACTCAAACTCTCCCACCATAAATGTGTAATAACAGGATGGTGTCTGTGAAAGAAATGAATAGGGTGTTGGTTTAGGGTGATGGAATAGGCCATGTGTGTGGACTTCATTTCTGTCTTTCTCTTCCACTAAAGCCCCATGTCTGCAAGGTCAACATTTTCCATTTTCAATGCTATACACTTAACATAGTGCTTGGGATGTGGTTTATATTCAGTAAGTATTTGTTGAATAAATAGATAGATGGTCTCAAAGCTAATGCTCTATTTTCATTTATTATGCCCTCTAACAAAAAGACCACACTTCTATCTTAGAATTTTACAGATAGAAGAGCCCTGTCTTACCTCATTACATGGTGGGGAAATTGGCCTGAAGTTCAGACATTTTCATGAAGTTAATTACTGGCATAGATGTTATAAGAACTCAAGGCATATGACACCCATCCGAATACAGAACATTCTGTGAAAGTGTGAAGCAGAATCACTCTATTGCCCTAGTGCCAACCAGTTGTATTTTTAAGCATCTACATTCCCTTCCCTGCTTCAACCCCACAACAAGGTAGAATGTGGGCATTTAATAAGGCCTTCTGTAGCTAATTTGGAAAGCCCTCAAAATATGTTTGAAACATGGACAGTTTCTATCTTTCATTGACATCCAGTTTTCATGTTTTTAATGGCTGCTTTCCATACATTAAGGGAGGTGTCCCTTGACTCCTACTGGTCTAAACTAGCTTAATATAATTTACAAGAACCTTAAATGAATAGATTATGTGTGAGGCAGCAAACCACAGGCTCTCCTAATGTGAGTAATTAAAATTTCATGCTAGCCCTTACTTTCTTCTTATCTAAATAGAAAGGCAGCCTAATGACTGTGATTTCTTCTAATCATCAAAGTACATATTACTCGTGAATGTTGGGATCAACTGCAATATTTATTAGGTGCTGGGGCAGTCAAACCACTCCTGATCACACAAGTCTGGGTACTTCAGAGCTTCAGCCAGAGATCACTGTCTCCCCCTTCCTGCTTTTTTAATGTTTGATACCTGTGAAAATTTGGATATACTTGCCCTTATAAAGATTGCTTACCTTATTTGCCTCTCTGAAAACACACTTTATTTCAATATTTTTAATAGATGGTTGGAAGAGAATGAATTTTATGTCACAATCGGCAGCATTTAATTTTTTTTTTCAAATTGCTGTTCATTTTTTAACACATCCACCTCTAAGACTTTTGAGACTATAAGTCAAGACTAAATCCCACTTTGCAGAAAAGAAAGGTGGGAAATGAAGTTTAGAGGCACGTCCTGAGCTATACATTCATATAAGTTTTAATAAGAGGATCTTAATAAGAGGAGTAAGATGGATCAAGCCAAATCATTTATATAAATTTCAGCTTTTATTTGTTTGTTCCAACTATGATTAAGTGTTAGAAGCTTGTGAGAAGAATTTAGAAGAAGCAGAGTAGGCTTCACACTATCATGAAAGCCTTACTGGAAAAAAAAAAAAAGACCAGAAAATACAACAACCCAAAAGTCTTCTTGGACAATAAGAAAAAAAACAAATCTACAGTCTAGAAAGAAGGTGGTATTAGGCAGAATTTTCAGAAAATCACAAAATGATTTTTTATTATATTGCCAAAGATATCACAAAATAGCAGTCACTATCCAAGAATAAGATCAAATATAGTCCCTTAACAGAGGAAGGAGAAAAGAGTTACTATGATCTCCAAGATTCCTTTAAATAATTCAATTCCCCTTTTATTAAGTGACCACTTAGGATGCTGAGATTGTAGACAATGCCTGGTACAGAGCACACATTCAATAAATGTTTGCTGAATGAATTATTGGCTTAATGAATTAATGTTGGAGATGGCAGAGAGAAAGTCTGGGGTCTGAAAACAAAGCCTGTGAGTGATCTAGAAACAGAAAGAGAATGACACGTCCCCTAGCCTATGCTGTCCAAGTGTCTGCTAGTCAGCTATAGCTATTTAACTTTAAATTAATTAAAGTTAAATAAAACTGAAAATTCATTTTTTTCACCATACCAGTGGCTACTGTATCGGGCAGTAGAGATCATGAAGAATTTTCATCATTGCAGAAAGTTCTGTTGGACAGAAATGAAAGAAGCAAAGGAGACTCTGGGAACCATGGATAAGAACCTGACCTTTACTTGCTGGCAGGCCAGGTACCCTCCATATAGCCATCATTGGAGTTCCAGGTGGGTAGTGAGAGGGAAAGGAGAACAAAGAAATACAGGGAGATCCAATAGGACCTCAGCCAACAGGCTTGGGCACTGGAAGAAAAGCTTCCAGAAAAGTGACTAGAAAAGAAAAGTTAACTGATGATTGGTTACTCTTAACTGACTCATTGTTTATCCATTTTAACTAGTATTTGTTTCCTGTATCCTAATTCACTGCCAGGGACATAGAAAGGGTTGACTGGTATTTAAGAAAGGGTTGGCTGGTATTTAATTATTCTACAGAGGCAGAATAATTCAGAAATGCTATTACCTGGCATAGATTCAAGTATTAAAGTCTGCACATTAAGACATAGCTACATTAATAAGTTGGCTGTCTGGTGGCTCAGACAGTAAAGCGTCTGCTTATAATGTGGGAGACCCAGGTTTGATCCCTGGGTCAGGAAGATCCTCTGGAGAAGAAAATGGCAACCCACTCCAGTACTCTTGCTTGGAAAATCCCATGGATGGAGGAACCTGGTGGGCTACAGTCCATGGGGTCGCAAAGAGTCGGACACGACTGAGTGACTTCACTTCACTCACAAGAGAAGAGAAAGTTTTCTTAAGTCACAGGATACCTCTGGCCTTAATTTGGAGACACCTGACACAAATAACTCTTTGCAGGACTTCTACTGGCCCCTGTTCTCAGCAAAAGCGGAGTTCTAGGAGCCAGAAGGTGATAAATCTGGTTTAGCTGATCCTCAAGCCTCAGCAACCACCAGGCATCCCCCAAACCAAATCTCTGAATGAATGAAACTGTGCTTTGTATGTAACTGAAGTATCTTCATAAATGGGTATTGCTCTGACCAGACCATCTCTATTAATATATTGAATCTTTGCTAATTGGATAAGAAGGATTTTCCCTTCTTCAAATGGAACATGGTAGGTGGGTTGACACATCATGATCCAAGAGGACATGGACCCAAGCATTAGTCTATATACTGAGAAGGACGGTAAACCCCACTTTGTCCTTCTAATGGAGAGTGTGGAAGGATTCCTGCTGTTTGGCCAGTGTGTAGATGTACACTGACTAAAACTTATTATATGTATTTTTTAAGCCTGAGAAATCCTCTAGCAGGGAGCTGACAGGGGCTGGAGGAAGGGAAGGTAGAGTGAAGCATGTTTTCCGCTGATCTCTTCTAAAAGCATTACCTTCGGAGTTTAGAAAAATTCCAAAGCTATAGTTTCAAAATTCATCTGACAATAAATAATGATACTTTTACATTACACAGACTTCCTGTGATGCACCTTTCTATGCCACTGATACATATGAGCCTACTATGTGCCAGTTTGTGACATAGAGTCACCTTCTGGAGGCACACTGTTATTCAAAATAGCTTAGCTTTCAGGATTTTTTTTTAAAATCATGAAATTATAAAATTTTTCATGAAAAATCATGAGATCTAGTACATATTATGTACTAGATATAGATATTTTTGCCTTGAAAACATGTAGCAAACCTATAAAGTATTATTGCTTTTCCATTTTACATATGAGGAAATGAAGGCTTAGTTAGAGAGGCAGATTCAACTGCCTAAGGCTGCAAGTGCTAAAATAAAACTGAGTCTGTCTGATTTTGAGTTCATGCTCTTAACCAGTATATGCTTTGTTGATGCATTACATTATATAAATAATGGTACAGAATTATTGATTTCAATTTCATGTTTTTAATGAGTATCCTATTATATCACCCCTCCTCTGGTCTTCAAAAATAAATTTTGAATATATGTGGGGTTTGGTTTTTCTGATCTATTTACCTTTAGAAATAGGGAAAATAGGGAGGAGGATTAAAAAATGTATACTTCTGCATGCAAATTTATACAGAGATACTGGATAATAACCACTATACAAGTATGTATGTGTATGTATGTAACCACATTTCAGCTATATTTTCTCTATTTAACATCTGAAGTGGGGCAGTGGTAAAGAATCCACCTGCCAATGCAGGAGGTCCAAGAAACATGGGTTCAATCCCTGGGCCAGGAAGATGCTCTGGAGTATGGACGGAGATTCATGACATTGTACAGAAGACGGGGAGCAAGACCATCCCCAAGAAAAAGAAATGCAAAAAAGTGAAATGGCTGTTGGAGGAGGCCTTATAAATAGGTGTGAAAAGAAGAGAGGCGAAAAGCAAAGGAGAAAAGGAAAGATATACAAACTGAATGCAGAGTTCCAAAGAATAGCAAGGAGAGATAAGAAAGACTTCCTCAGAGATCAGTGCAAAGAAACAGAAGAAAACAACAGAATGGGAAAGACTAGAGATTTCTTCAAGAAAATTAGAGATACCAAGGGAACATTTCATGCAAAGATGGGCTTGATAAAGGACACAAATGGTATGGACCTAACAGAAGCAGAAGATATTAAGAAGAGGTGGCAAGAATACACAGAAGAACTGTACACAAAAGATCTTCATGACCCAGATAATCATGATGGTGTGATCACTCACCTAGAGCCAGACATCCTGGAATGTGAAGTCAAGTGGGCCTTAGAAAGCATCACTACGAACAAAGCTAGTGGAGATGGTGTAATTCCAGTGGAGCTATTTCAAATCCTGAAAGATGATGCTGTAAAAGTGCTGCACTCAATATGCCAGCAAATTTGGAAAACTCAGCAGTGGCCACAGGACTGGAAAAGATCAGTTTTCATTCCAATTCCAAAGAAAGGCAATGCCAAAGAATGTTCAAACTACCCCACAATTGCACTCATCTCACACGCTAGTAAAGCAATGCTCAAAATTCTCCAAGCCACGCTTCAACAATACATGAACTGTGAACTTCCAGATATTCAAGCTGGATTTAGAAAAGGCAGAGGAACCAGAGATCAAATTGCCAACATCTGTTGGATCATCAAAAAAGCAAGAGAATTCCAGAAAAACATCTATATCTGCTTTATTGACTACATCAAAGCCTTTGACTGTGTGGATCACAATAAACTGTGGAAAATTCTTCAAGAGATGGGGATACCAGACCACCTGACCTGCCTCTTGAGAAATCTGTATGCACGTCAGGAAGCAACAGTTAGAACCAGACATAGAACAACAGATTGATTCCCAATCGGAAAAGGAGTACGTCAAGGCTGTACATTGTCACCCTGCTTATTTAACTCATATGCAGAGTACATCATGAGAAACACTGGACTGGAAGAAACACAAGCTGGAATCAAGTTTGCTGGGAGAAATATCAATAACCTCAGATATGCAGATGACACCACCCTTATGGCAGAAAGTGAAGAGGAACTCAAAAGCCTCTTGATGAAAGTGAAAGAGGAGAGTGAAAAAGTTGGCTTAAAGCTCAACATTCAGAAAACGAAGATCATGGCATCTGGTCCCATCACTTCATGGCGAATAGATGGGGAAACAGTGGAAACAGTGGTTGACTTTATTTTGGGGGCTCCAAAATCACTGCAGATGGTGACTGCAGCCATGAAAGTAAAACACACTTGCTCCTTGGAAGAAAAATTATGACCAACCTAGATAGAATATTGAAAAGCAGATGCATTACTTTATCAACAAAGGTCCATCTAGTCAAGGCTATGGTTTTTCCAGTGGTCATGTATGGATGTGAGAGTTGGACTATAAAGAAAGCTGAGCACTGAAGAATTTACGCTTTTGAACTGCGGTGTTGGAGAAGACTCTTCAGAGTCCCTTGGACTGCAAGGAGATCCAACCAGTCCACCCTAAAGGAAATCAGTCCTAAATATTCATTGGAAGGACTGACATTCAAGCTGAAACTCAATACTTTGGCCACCTGATGCGAAGAGCTGACTAATTTGAAAAGACCCTGATGCTGGGAAAGATTAAGGGCAGGAGGAGAAGGGGACGACAGAGGATGAGATGGTTGGATGTCATCACTGACTCAATGGACATGAGTTTGAGTAAGCTCCGGGAGGTGGTGATAGACAGGGAGGCCTGTCCTGCTGCAGTTCAAAGAATTGGACACAACTGAGCGACTGAACTCAACTGAACTGAGAAAATACAACCCACACCAATATTCTTGCCTGGAAAATTTCATGGATAGAGGAGCCTGACAGGTTACAGTCCTTGGGGTAGCAAAGAGTCCGATACAACTGAGCACACACACAGGCATTTCTCTACTTAGTCACCTTAGATGAGTGGTAAGCTGTAGAAAAAGATCTCCTAAATATTTGAGACCCTACTATAGAAACTTAAATGAGGTCTGAAAACCCCTCAAACTTCTCTTCAAGAAAAGAAACTGACTTCATAGGCTACCCCTCATTTTCCTAGTGTTGTGTTAGTCACTCAGTCATGTCCGACTCTGTGATCCCATAGACGATGCCTGCAAGGCTCCTCTGTCCATGGAATTCTCCAGGCAAAAATACTGAAGTGGGTTGCCATTCCCTTCTCCAAGGTATCTTTCTGACCCAGGGATCAAATCCAGGTCTCCCCCATTGCAGGCAGATTCTTTACCATCTAAGCCACTTCATTTTCCCAATTCAACATAATTATAAACTGGAGAGATTCATATTAAGTCCATTTATTCTCTGACCCTAAAACATGTCCTGTTCTTTCCCAAGGCCAAATACAGCTTCAGGGAAAGTTAATATCACATATTTGGGATGAGTTTAGCAATGTAAATTACAGGAAGAATCAGCCCCCAGGAACCTAGCCCCATGCCTAAAATTGAGTGACGGCAGCACATACCTTTTAAACTTGTAGATCAAAAACACAGCCAGGCCGACAAATACTACTGACAAGAGCATAAGCACGGCTGAGCTGCTGTGCCCAGCACTAGAGTCCACCAGCGGAGCTAGGAGGAAAGAACAGACTTGCTCATTCAGAAGCTATTAGCTGGGAGGAGTCTCCATTGGAGAATGAGGCCAGCTGGTCTCCAGCCTTATATACAGCCTCCGATTGCCCTGCACGCTATCTGGGCAGAGGAAGCTTGGCTTCAGTGAGGATGGTACCCTGATCACAGCTTCTTAGGGAAAGTAAACTCTTTGCTCTGCCTGGGAAAGCCTGCTGTTCCTGCTGTAAATTGTACTCAGCTAAGGGGAGCAGGAATAGGGTATGAATGCTCCTTTTCTTAGACACCTGAGTGCTTGTCAATATGATTATAGGTAATAGAGTGTTTCCATTTCTCCCTCTAGTCAATTCTGGTAAAACGTGGCTGGATGGGCACATGTGGAACCTCTACATCTGAAAAGCTTTCATTAATTAGAAACAGTTAGCAAATAGGCTTTTCCAGAGAGCCAAAGGTGGGTGTCCAATGGGCCATGCCTTTTTAGAATTTCTTTCATAAATCAACCACCCAGAGCTAGTCCCTCTTTTCACTTAGATTTAAACATTATAAATTGAAGGGAGTTTTAAAGTTATTTGATCTGGTCTCCCAATCAAAATTCATTGAATCAGATAACTGTAGAAATTAAGGGAGATTGAGAACTAAACTGTTATACATAAGAAACATAATAAAGTCAAGGCCCAAAGAACTTGCAGGTTTTCCTGAAGTTCCTCCAGGAATTCAATAGCAAAGCCACTTCTAAACATGTCTTCTTGCCACCCTAACCAGAGACCTCAAGAAAGATGTAATTAATCTTTCCTTGCCATCACTACACAAAGCCATTTATGAGCGTTTATCGGAAGGTATTTGGTAACCATCGCCTCTGTTTCAGGATATCAGGTCACCATACCCATCTCCCCACCCCATATGCCTCTAGGCACTTACCTAAGGTCAGCTGTGTGACATATACAATGACTTGAACCCCTGGCTTCAGCTCAAACTGGACCAAGTTTTGGTTTAGAGCATTAAACAGAGTCTCTACAATCTGGAGGAAAAAAAGAGAGAAGCTGCATGGAAAGTAACGTCATGTGATGGTACCCCTCATGGAGAAAGAGACCAGGTTTCAGGCAAAAAAAATAATAATAATAAAAACCTATTCTGAGGACAGCATATTGGAACATTTTTATCCATTTGGTTTTCCCAGCCCCTAGAGCCCTGTGAAGCCAGGGACAAGTTGGTATTTTTTGCTATTACTGGAAAGGAGAGTGAGACAGAGGTGTGTCCACAGTCACCTAGGGAATTTGAGTTGACAACAGACATAGATGCTTCATTCAACTCCCAGTTCAGTGTCTTTTCATCCAAGCCTGTATAACTTTCCATAGAGAGACGTGTTATGGGTCCCAGTGAAAGAAAGTCAACCCACCATTAGTTCTTTAATGTGAACAAGCAACACACACAGGATAGAGGCCCCTGCCAGGATTAAAGCAGGCATGTACGCCACAGCCCACTCCTCTGCTGTTTCTCTTTTAGAGACAATGGGAGGCAAACATCAGAGCAGAAGCTGCCTCCTTTTTATGGGATAATTTTTCCTCTTTCCTTTTCCCCAGCAAGCTTCAGAACACATAACATCAATTTAATCACTGTGTAATTCCCACATGAAAGCTGAGGCAGACTGAGGCTGTTGTCCCAACTCTTATCTCGCTGTCCGTGCCTTAATATCACAGCCGCTATTCATCACTGTAATTACCTATTTATCTAAATGGATGGATAGTGTAGCTTCCAAATATAGCTCACACATGCCACTTGCTATTTCAGAATAAAGAGGTCTTGTAAAAGGGATGTATGCATTGAGAAGCTGAATTTATATCTGGCCGATTTCAATATGCAGCCCTGTAATGCAAGGATCCACTTCATTTCCAGAGAAACTGACCATGATGGCATCTGTGCAGCCCTTGGTGGACTGTGCCCAACGTGGGATGGGGTGACAGCTAGGTGAGTGGCAGAGGGACTTGGAAGATGTCTGTACATTGATTAATTCGACAGGGAGCAAATATGTTTGATTCCTGCTGGTTTTCAGCAGCTTCTTTCTCACTTATTTCTATTTCTAACTCATCACAGGAAGGCATGGGAAGGTAAAGCAAAGCCCAGTCAAGTAAGACCCCAGCAAGCGCAGGGAGAGAGAGAGGGAGACTTGGGGCCACTGCCACCCTCACTTCTAGGCAGGTATGCAGATCATAAGAGCTATATGCCATTTGATAAAGACAGTAAATCATGATCCCTTTGGGGAACGCTGCTTCCTTAGTCAAAGCAAGATGAGGCAATCCATCTCTCTCCAAAGACACGTGTTTAAAAGCAGTTCATTTTCTTCCTAGAAGCAGAACTTCTGTTGACTAGGATCTTTCAAGACAGGAAGCACATTTTTGAGAAATAGACAGGGAAACTCAAATTCTTCTCTTCATCCCCCACCCCACCCCCATCTCTTTTCGCCAGGACAACTCATTAGCTGGGAGACATGAGCAAGTTGCAAGAATGGCAACTGTTGGAATGAATGATTTCAGGAGTGCTTTACTTTCCTGTGTGGCTGAATGCTCCAGTGTTTGTGTCTATTCTGGGTAAAGCTGATTGCTCTCCAAAGCCCTGGTGCCAGACAATGAGTGACAGGTTGGTGGACAAATAGGAAAGGGTTCAGTCTACCTTTTGGGCTAGAAATACTTTGTGTTCACTTAGAGGGTGGTGCAGGAGAGTGTCCTAGCCAAGTTTTCTCTCACTTACTTGTTCCAGGTCCCCTTCATTGCCTTTCCTCCTCTCCGTCAAGTTCTTGGGGGGAAGGATGAAGAGCTCTGCAGAAGTGGGGAGGCCAGGGAGCACAGCAACTAGGATCTGGTCTTCCGGGACACTGGTTACCTGCAAAGACGTAGACTTGACTGAAGAGTGGGGTCCTGAGGGATCCAGCCTTCCCCAAGTCAATAACAAGGATATTGACTATGCATTTTTAATACAGCATTTAAGGCACAGTTTCCAACACACATTCAGGCTTTCCTTTTGCTTTCCCTTTAACTGCTAAGCAGAGAATTAGTTTCTCTGCCTCCTCTGCTCTTCCATACATCTTTCATGAGATGAAAATACTACTATGAATGATCTGCAAAATATTGTTTGCTGGCAACACTGGCAAAAGCTCCTCCCATATTTTCCATTTTTCTACACCAAGAAGACTAGAGCTTCTGGCTAAAACATGAACAGACTGGCTGCAAATGAAGAAGAAGAAGTTATAAACAAACACGGGAAAATGCAAATTAAAAAAAGAGCAAAACAGTTCTTGTTTTCACTTACTAAAGCAGGATTTTTTATTAAGTTAAAATAGCTAATACTGGTGCAGCTTCAATTAAGATGTTTCCTCAACTATTGCTGGCAGCACTAAAAACTGATACATGTTGCCAATTTATTTTTCAACAGGCTTACTGTAAAGTCATAAACATATTCAGACCCTTCATTCAGAAACTGTAATTTGGAGTGTTTGTCTTAAAGAAATAATCCAAAATATAGGAAAGGGCATTTGGAGGAAGAAACACTCATGACATTACTTATAATATCCAATAAATGGGAAAATATTAAATATTCGAAAGAGTTAAGTAAATAATGGTTATGCTACCATAAAGATGATAATTAGCACAGTGAGACAACGTGGAAAAACGCTTAATGAGAGCTGTATTCTTTCCGATCTAGTTCTTTACATTTCCTTGGCTACAACTCTAAAAAAATAAAAACGTATACATATGACGAATAAGACACTAAAAATTGAGTTAAGATGCTGAAATTTTAAATGAATTTTTCTATTCCTGAGGGTTGAGTAAAAGGATTATATTGCTTTTTGATAAAAACTAAATGTAAGCTTCCATCTGAAGGTAAAATCTGCAGGAAAATAAAACTCTGAATTTTTCCCTGTAAAGAGTAGTCCTATTCTTTCCTATGTGTCTCCTGAAAGTCTTTTATCCAGAACTAATCTTTTGTCAATTCAAATATGATATACACATATGTAAATACAGTTTTTGACTTGGCAGAAATTCCCATCTCCTTCTAGAAGTCTTCCCTGACTATCTCACCTTCAATGACCTGTTCTAAGTCAGCCTCTGGCTCCTAGCACTTCAGATTTCCACGAAAGGAATTTAGATCATGCCCACAGTAAGGTATGCTTATCTGATACAGTCTTTTCTTTAATAGGGTCTTATTTTATGTCTGCCAAAATATTCGGAGGAGAGGGGGATGGTCTCTACGGCTACCTCACTGTTCCAAATGATGCCTGACAGTGAGGAAAGAATAAATAGACACTGGACTGAATATGAGTGGAGGGGCTGTCTCCCATTAGCTCAGCTCCGATTCGTATTTGGAACTAGAGATGGTGTTAACTCTTAGGGATGTGATGAAGGAAAGAGAGAGAGAGTGCCAACCTTCAGAGAACTAGTGAGTGGCAGTCAGAAGCCTGGAAAGCCCCCCAAAGCTGGAAGTCATCTCCAGGGAGCTTGAGGATGTTTTGCCAGATGCCTCAGTTCGTCCAAGGTAAGGAGCAGCGGCTGTGCTTTGCTGGAGCTGGTGTGAAGAGATACCCCATGCCCAAGGTAAAAGAAACCCAAGTAAGATGGTAGGCGTTGCAAGAGGGCATCAGAGAGCAGACACACTGAAACCATACTCACAGAAAACCAGTCAATCTAATCACACTAGAACCACAGCCTTGTCTAACTCAATGAAACTAAGCCATGCCCGTGGGGCAACCCAACATGGGCAGGTCATGGTGGAGAGGTCTGACAGAATGTAGTCCACTGGAGAAGGGAATGGAAAACCACTTCAGTATTCTTGCCTGGAGAACTCCATGAACAGTATGAAAAGGCAAAATGATAGGAACCTGAAAGAGGAACTCCCCAGGTCAGTAGGTGCCCAACACGCTACTGGAGATCAGTGGAGAAATAACTCCAGAAAGAATGAAGGGATGGAGCCAAAGCAAAAACAATACCCAGCTGTGGATATGACTGGTGATAGAAACAATGTCCGATGCTGTAAAGAGCAATATTGTATAGGAACCTGGAATGTCAGGTCCATGGATTAAGGCAAATTGAAAGTGGTCAAACAAGAGATGGCAAGAGTGAATGTCGACATTCTAGGAATCAGCGAACTAAAATGGACTGGAATGGGTGAATTTAACTCAGATGACCACCATATCTACTACTACAGCAGGAATGCCTCAGAAGAAATGGAGTAGCCATCATGGCCAACAAGAGAGTCCGAAATGGAGTACTTGGATGCAATCTCAAAAATGACAGAATGATCTCTGTTCATTTCCAAGGCAAACCATTCAATATCACAGCAATCCAAGTCTATGCCCCAACCACTAATGCTGAAGAAGCTGAAGTTGAATGGTTCTATGAAGACCTACAAGACCTTTTAGAACTAACACCCAAAAAAGATGTCTTTTTCATTATAGGGGACTGGAATGCAAAAGTAGGAAGTCAATAAGCACCTGGAATAGCAGGCAAATTTGGCCTTGGAATGCAGAATGAAGCAGGGCAAAGACTAATAGAGTTTTCCCAAGAGAACGCACTGGTCATAGCAAACACTCTCTTCCAACAACACAGGAGAAGACTCTTCACATGGACATCACCAGATGGTCAACACTGAAATCAGATTGATTATATTCTTTGCAGCCAAAGATGGAGAAGCTCTATACAGTCAGCAAAAACAAGACGAAGAGCTGACTGTGGCTCAGATCATAAACTCCTTATTACCAAATTCAGACTTAAATTGAAGAAAGTAGGGACCATTCAGGTATGACGTAAATCAACTCCCTTATGATTATACAGTGAAAGTGAGAAATAGATTTAAGGGCCTAGATCTGATAGATAGAGTGCCTGATGAATTATGGAATGAGGTTTGTGACATTGTGCAGGAGACAGGGATCAAGACCATCCCCATGGAAAAGAAATGCAAAAACGCAAAATGGCTGTCTGGGGAGGCCTTACAAATAGCTGTGAAAAGAAGAGAGGTGAAAAGCAAAGGAGAAAAGGAAAGATATAAGCATCTGAATGCAGAGTTCCAAAGAATAGCAAAAAGAGATAAGAAAGCCTTCCTCAGCGATCAATGCAAAGAAATAGAGGAAAACAACAGAATGGGAAAGACTAGAGATCTCTTCAAGAAAATTAGAGATACCAAGGGAACATATCATGCAAAGATGGGCTCGATAAAGGACAGAAATGGTATGGACCTAATAGAAGCAGAAGATATTAAGAAGAGGTGGCAAGAATACACAGAAGAACTGTACCAAAAAAACATTCATGACCCAGATAATCACAATGATGTGATCACTCATCTAGAGCCAGACATCCTGGAATTTGAAGTCAAGTGGGCCTTAGAAAGCATCACTATGAACAAAGCTAGTGGAGGTGATGGAGTTCCAGTTGAGCTGTTTTAAATCCTGAAAGATGATGCTGTGAAAGTGCTGCACTCAATATGCCAGCAAATTTGGAAAACTCAGCAGTAGCCACAGGACTGGAAAAGGTCAGTTTTCATTCCAATCCCAAAGAAAGGCAATGCCAAAGAATGTTCAAACTACCGCACAATTGCACTCATCTCACATGCTAGTAAAGTAATGCTCAAAATTCTCCAAGCCAGGCTTCAGCAATACATGAACCGTGAACTTCCAGATATTCAAGCTGGATTTAGAAAAGGCAGCGGAACCAGAGATCAAATTGCCAACATCCGCTGGATCATGGAAATACAAGAGAGTTCCAGAAAAACATCTATTTCTGCTTTATTGACTATGCCAAAGCCTTTGACTGTGTGGATCACAATCAACTGTGGAAAACTCTGAAGGAGATGGGAATACCAGACCACCTGACCACCTGCCGGTCAGGCGATCTGGTATTGAGAAACTGTTGAGAAATATTGAGAAATCTGTATGCAGGTCAGGAAGCAACAGTTAGAACTGGACATGGAAAAATAGACTGGTTTCAAATAGGAAAAGGAGTATGTCAAGGCTGTATATTGTCACCCTGCTTATTTAACTTATATGCAGAGTACATCATGAGAAATGCTGGATTGGAAGAAGCACAAACTGGAATCAAGATTGCTGGGAGAAATATCAATAACCTCAGATATGCAGATGACAACACCCTTATGGCAGAAAGTGAAGAGAAACTAAAAAGCCTCCTGAGGAACGTGAAAGAGGAGAGTGAAAAAGTTGGCTTAAAACTCAACATTCAGAAAATGAAGATCATGGCATCTGGTCCCATCACTTCATGGGAAATAGATGGGGAAACAGTGGAAACAGCATCAGACTTTATTTTTTGGGGCTCCAAAATCACTGCAGATGGTGACTGCCGCCATGAAATTAAAAGACGCTTACTCCTTGGAAGAAAAGTTATGACCAACCTAGATAGCATATTCAAAAGCAGAGACATTACTTTGCCAACTAAGGTCCGTCTAGTCAAGGCTATGGTTTTTCCTGTGGTCATGTATGGATGTGAGAGTTGGACTGTGAAGAAGGCTGAGCGCCAAAGAATTGATTTTAAACTGTGGTGTTGGAAAAGACTCTTGAGAGACCCTTGGACAGCAAGGAGATCCAACCAGTCCATTCTGGAGATCAGCCCCGGGATTTCTTTGGAAGGAATGATGCTAAAGCTGAAACTCCAGTACTTTGCGCCACTTCATGCAAAGAGTTGACTCATTGGAAAAGACTCTGATGCTGGGAGGGATTGGGGACAGGAGGAGAAGAGGATGACAGAGGATGAGATGGCTGGATGGCATCACTGACTTGATGGAGGTGAGTCTGAATGAACTCCAGGAATTGGTGATGGACAGGGAGGCCTGGTGTGCTGTGATTCATGGGGTCGTAGAGAGTAGGACACGACTGAGCGACTGAACTGAACTCAGTTCCCTACTGGGAGGCAAGATGGATTTATTCTAACTAGGCAGGGGAAGTAATTCTCAGAGAACAGACTGAAGTCAGATAATCACCCAATGGAGAAAATGGAAAAACTCAAGGAGTGTCATGGCAGGTGTGACCCCGTGTCCCAGGGAAGAGTGGCCACAGGGTGCATCACTCAGTTAGGGTATGTGGAAGGACCTAACTCCAATCATACAAATCCAGCACAATGCTAGATGTCTCATAGTCAAAGGCATACAAGATCAATTTCATTTTCATCCCTCTCTTTGAACAAGCTTTTGTAAACAGATATGAAGTATGGTTCTTATAGACAGCTCCTCACAGGAATGCTCTTATATCTATTTTTCCTCTCTGGCAGCTTCTTTTCTGTGTCCTTCCCTGGATCTTTCTCCTTTACCTTGGAGAGCATCAGCATCCATCTCTGTCCTGCCCCCTCTCCCTCTCAGGGTGGCTGGGGGGTGGGGGCAGACTTCAAGACCTCCATGGCCTCAGTTCCAGCCTCACTACCTCCTACAAAAACCTCACTTGATTTCCAATCATATCTTTAACTCTCTTGGTTATCTTTATCCAGTTGTTTCTCAGATACTCCAAACTCATATAAAAGACCAAATCATCATTGCTCCCCAAGTATGTTTCTCCTACACAGTTGCCATCTTGATCAATGGCAAGGAAAATCCTCTCCTTCCTACTCTTATAATTAGAAAGCTTCTCCTTCCTTCTCATTCACACTACATGTTATTAGTCACCAGTTCTATTTCTCAGCAGGTTAAGTTAGCCTTTGGATCTTTCCTTTTCAGGATTTTATTATTACATCTGGTTTAGACAAGTGCAGTAGTCTTTTAACAGGTCATCTCCTGTGAAACCATCCCCTACCCTATTCACTTCCCACCTCTAGAGACCATCCTCTGTATTACCACAAGATTGGGTGTCTGAAATATAAAGCCACTAATCCCATCACAATAAAACCTGAGACTGTGAGCCATGTGGCAGAGCAGTTCTCCTGAGTTCCCTTACCCTACTGCTCTCCACCCAGGCACCACTTCCCAATAAAATCTCTTGCTTTGTTAGCTAAATAAATAAATAAAGTATTTTTGTGTTTTTTTTTTTTTTTTACCTAAATAATCAAGAAAGAACACATTTCACACTTCCCAGAACCTACAGGATGTATGCAAAACCCCTTTTAGCTGCTCAGACCTTTCACAAAATGATCAATCCATCCCAGCATAACATCAGTCACACCTGCCCTTATAACTTATAGATTGGCTAAAATAAACTGCCACTTATCAAATATGCTGTACTTACCATAGACCATGGCTTTGCACATGCTTTCACTGTACCTGAGAGTCATCATCCTCTCTCTGTTAACTATTGTTTATCCTTTAAAACGGAGTTCAAGTATTCCCTCCAAAGACTATTCTACTAGTTCACAAGTATTTACTGGATCATGAATATGTGTCAAGCCTGAACTTTTCTGGATAGAGTGAATTGCACTTTTCTCCATGCTCCTTTGAAATGCTGGCCATATCTCTCTCATACACCTAGTTGCACATTAGACTTAAATTTGAATTGACCATGTTTTATCCATCATCATACTCTAGCACCTAGGTCTGAGCAAATGGTTAACAAAACCATTTCAACTTGCTCTAAGGAAAATACGCTGTTGTCGTTCAGTTGCCAAGTCATGTCTGACTCGCTGTGACCCTACAGACTGCAGCATGCCAGGCTTGGTGCTAACTATCACCCTAGAGTCTGCTGGCATGCCCTAGTTCCTAGCTTGTCACCTTCTGACTGCGACATATGGTCAATGGAAATCTTGAAGTCTGTCTGGTTAAAAAACAACAACAAAAGGGAGGGGATATATGTATACCTACGGCTGATTCATACTGAGGTTTGACAGAAAACAACAAAAGTCTGTAAAGCAATTATCCTTCAATTAAAACACAATTTTAAAAAAACAACAAAAACAACAAACAAAAACTCTCTAAACTTTCATGGGCCAAACGAGTGAATGACATTAGTATATACTTAAGCAGTGGTCCATCAATCATTTTATTAAAGGGGTCAATCTCCTGTCTTAGAAAAATGTAGGAGAAAGATGGTGCCAATTTCTCATCCTCAAACATGGGACTGATTCTCTGTCTCTATCTCTCTCTTCTGAATCTCTCCATCTTTCTTTTCCATCCTTCATTTCCTCTACCCTTCTCTCTCTTTTTACAGAGCAATAATTTTTATTTAACTGTAGAATGGTGGTCTGAATCCATGAAAATGCCTCCAGGACCACACCATCTGGTTCTTTATTCATGAAGATTTAAGCAAAGGTAAAGTCAACTTACTTTCACCAAAGCCCGCTTGATCACATTGGCAATATCTTGCCTCCACTCTGGAATGTCAGGATTGTGGTAATCCAGATTAGGAGAGAAAGATAAGAGCTGGGACTGGAAGTATTCTGCAAGGAGAAAGCATGTGTGAGTGAGGCTGAGAGAGGATGTGATAAGGTGTTTTCCTAAAGCACCATCTTTGTGCTTTAGGAAAAGGGCTTCCACGTGGCCTCATCTCTAATTCTGTCTTTTCAGCCTGTCTCTTGGCTTCTAAATGAAGTGGGATTTGGTGACTGGGAGTCACCTACTGGAGGTAGGTTTGTGCTCCTACCACTTTTTTTTTTTTTAACTTAAGAATTTCTTTTTTTTTTAATTTTTATGTTTACTTTATTTTACTTTACAATACTGTATTGGTTTTGCCATACATTGACATGAATCTGCCACAAGTGTACATGAGTTCCCAATCCTGAACTCCCCTCCCACTTCCCACCCCATATCATCTCTCTGGATCATCCCTGTGCACCAGCCCCAAGCATCCTGTATCCTGCATCAAACGTAGACTGGCGATCCGTTTCTTACATGATAGTATACATGTTTCAATGCCATTCTCCCAAATCATCCCACCCTCTCCCTCTCCCTCACAGTCCAAAAGTCCGCTCTACACATCTGTGTCTCTTTTGCTGTCTCGCATACAGGGTCATCATTACCATCTTTCTAAATCCCATATATATGTGTTAGTATACTGTATTGGTGTTTTTCTTTCTGGCTTACTTCACTCTGTATAATCGGCTCCAGTTTCATCCATCTCATCAGAACTGATTCAAATGAATTCTTTTTAATGGCTGAGTAATACTCCATTGTGTATATGTACCACAGCTTTCTTATCCATTCATCTGCTGATGGACATCTAGGTTGTTTCCATGTCCTGGCTATTATAAACAGTGCTGCAATGAACACTGGGGTACATGTGTCTCTTTCAATTCTGGTTTCCTCAGTGTATACACCCAGCAGTGGGATTGCTGGGTCATAAGGCAGTTCTATTTGCAATTTTTTAAGGAATCTCCACACTGTTCTCCATAGTGGCTGTACTAGTTTGCATTCCCACCAACAGTGTAAGAGGGTTCCCTTTTCTCCACACCCTCTCCAGCATTTATTGCTTGCAGACTTTTGGATCGCAGCCATTCCGGCTGGTGTGAAGTGGTACCTCAATGCAAGATAATTATGAAACTCGAGTAAAAGGAGACTTTTGCTGCTACAGGTAGTATCATGCAGAGGCAACAATTAAGCATTAATAAATTGAGCAAGGTTAGAATGGAGCTTTTTCTTGTGTTTCCCTTTGTTCCATCGATACTGCTAGAAAATGCCTCAGGGGTTAGAAAACAGGTCAAAATGCTGTATCTAGGTGTGGGTAACATTTGGTGTCTTGATCTGATTGGTAGATACACAGGTCTGTCCACTTTGTGGTAATTCATGAAGCTGAAACACGATCTGTGTACTTCTGTATTTTAATTTTTCAGTTGAAGTATGGTTGATTTACAATGTAGTGCTCATTTATGCTATACAGCAAAGTGACCCAGTTTTATACATATATACTTTCTTTTTTATATTCTTTTCCATTATGGTTTATCCTAGGAGACTGGATATAGTTCCCTATGCTATACAGTAGGACCTTATTGTCTATCCCTTCAAAATGTAATAGTTTATATCTACAAACCCCAAACTCCCAGCTGCACTCCAACAAAAATGTTTAAAGTCTTTCAGGTACCCAATAAGAGAGCCTGAACCTCAAGTTTGCAGAGTTGTAGGAAAAGGCACTCATCTGGGGTGAAGTGGAAGATATAAACTGAGTCAAAGGATCATATACCTTAGTATAAGTTTCCAGAAAACTCTGTTTTCTAGGGTTTTCTTCTAGGCTTTTTTTTTTTTTCCCTATAGTGGCTGTTTTTAGGGTCTAAGGGAGGTTCACTGAATGGTGGTAGAAGCACAGTTTGATTGAAAATTAACTTAATGGTCCTCCAGGATTGAGAACAGAATGGTGATTCTGTTTACCACTCTCCTGCCTTGTTTTATCCTTATATTCTTAGCCTTATTCTTATCCTTTGCAGTGAAAGATGTTAGTCTCAAGCAACAAACAAAACACATCGGTTATGGATAGTTCATCTCAGTACCTAAGCTATGAGTTCCTCAAGAGCAGGTACTGTAACTCCTCCAGCTTTTGAAATCACTGATTCGCACCTCACAAAGAATGGATGCTACACGTGTGTTAAAGATACCTTGGCGGTTCAACAGATCAAAATGCTTCGATGATAGTCTTTTAAGCTCAGCATCTCTTCAGTTTATGATTTATCCCTGTCTAATGAGACCATCAGGTTGTGATGCAGACATATCACAGAAGACAAACAATGCTTATCTGTCCCTACTTCTCTAACAATCTCAGTATCTATTCAAGGACAAGTAAAGAAGTACCTTTAGATACCTTTTGTGGACCTACATAATTTCTCCATGGCCTAGGCAACTTCCAAAGCAGTCAGTGAATGCCACTCGGGTGGCTGGAGGGGATCACTGGGCAGAAAGGGGCATCATAGGGCTTACCGTGAACAGCAATATCTTTTGTGTCTTGGATGAGGGCATTCCCAGCAGCCACCTGGACAGTGATGGTATTAGTTCCCTCTGCTAGGAATGTGAAGGAAATGCTGCTGTCCAAGGTGATGAGGGGCTAAAAGAGAGAAGCCAAAACACTTACTTAGTCCTTTATGGGAATATCAGATTCCCTCCTTTCCTGTAAATCTCAGACTGTCACCAATCTGCGTAGCATTTGCATATCCCCAGGGGATCCTAACTTGAAGAAGGAAAACAAAAAAACTGCACAGCTTTCTAAATTATATAGCGAGTATCCAGGAAGCATATTAATATACTTGAAGTGCACTGTAAAATGCTAATTCTAAGAGATGAAGATAAGACTGGGCACCATGAATTTTGTCCATCATTCTGTTACTTCTCCTGGGGCAAAGTAGAAGCACCTTTTGTAATCTATTCCTAGTGACTCTGGGAATAGGTGATCACTTTCTCTTTTCCTCTAATATTTTGTGTGATTTATATTTTCATCATGTATTCCATTGGGCTGCAAGATTTTTCAGAGAAGTGACCATATTTTATTTATTTCTGAATCACCTACCTGTTTTGGCATGTTATCTTACATCTAGCAGAATCCATAGATAAGTTGTATATACAATCATTTGTTGACATTTTGTTTTATCATATCTGTGTGTTCCATTGCAAGGCATTTCTGCCAATTTAAATAAGTTGGGAAACAGATAAACATGCATATCTGTGCTCACTTTTTAATCTTTTTTCTTTTCCTGTTTTCTTTCCCTGATCATAACAGATAGGGACTTGCCAAAGATAAAGAGAGAAAGATAATAAGCATATGCTTTCCCTTAGAAATTAGGATCTCAGTAGAAGCAAGGGCTTATTGGAGAGAAGAGAATGCAGATTCTGAGATTAAAGTGTCATTATTCAGCGGTTATCTTGAGGCCCATGTCCTCTCAAGCTATCTGGTGTTTGCAAGGTAAGGCACTCTAGTAGGAGGCTGTTCTGAGGCAGCTCTTGAATAGATGTCACAAATGCAGATGAGCAGACACCATCTCGTCTCTGTGGGTTAGGATGACAATAGGATAGAGCAGTGATGTCACCAGCTGTGAGGATGCGTAGACTTGCCTTTTAAGAATGTGGGTATCAGCCAGTGTTCATACAGCACATCTGTGCACCTAGATGCTGCAGAGGCTCACAGATGCAGCATTCAGACCACAACGTCCCTTCTGCAAAACTGAAATCCCTTTCTAGCTCAGAATCTTCACCTGGGCCTCTGAAACAATAATCTGATTTATTGGCTTTAAAATTCTATTGCTCTATTTTATGGCCAAGCTGATGGCTGGAGTCAGACAGGATTAGACATTGCCCTAAGCTTGCGGACACCCTTTCTTCTCTGTTTGCTAAATGAAAGAAGGGAGTGTGGAAAGAGTTATACTCTTTTTTGTTAACTAAGGGTAAGCCCAGAGTCCAAGCATGCTTCCTCATACTTATGGTTCTGTGATGCTATGCACAAGGATGTGAACTCATTAATTAAACCACAAATGAGGTACAAGTAGGTTCTGTGATGGACATCAACTCCAACAGACCAATGGTGGCTGTTCAGTGTCCTGTGCTGAGAAGTCAAGTCAGGCTTAACACGGCAATATGGGCCATGGACATGGAATAAAGGAAAACCGTATGCCACTGAGTTGCCATCGTTGGTGTAACAAGAACAGAGACTTGAAACTCTGGCTCTGTTACTATTTTAATGAATGGCCTTGGGAAAAGTCTGTCCCCACTGTGGGCCTTAGCTTAAAGTTGTAAGGACTTACTCAGCAGTAAGAACACACAGAATTAATGAATGGCTTTCGGCTAATTTTCTAGTTCCTACTAGTCAACCTGTTAGGGCTTGTCTGTCAGAATGCCTTCAACTGTTTCATTACCTTAGTCATATTCTTTGGAAGGAAAATGAAATACATCTGTATACCCAACAGAATGACAAAAAGTTCTTTAAAAATAATAACAAATATTGTCGAGGATGTGGAGCAACTAGAACTCTCATACATTTTTGATGGGATGTACAATGGTGCAACTATGTAGGAAAAAGTTCACTTTTATAAGAAATCGTAATAATTTTTCCAAGATAATTATGCTACTTTATATTTATAGTGTAGCAATTGCAGTCTGGGAAATTTAGTCAAGATCAAAGAAAACGTGTATCCACAAACAGAAGAAAATGCTCATAGCAGTTACAGTCATAGTAGTCAAAAACTAAGCGAACCTAGAAGAATTTATCAATAGGAAAATGAATAAGCAAGCCAAAGCTCATGCATTGAACAAAATAAAAAAGCAAATATTGATATACATAAGAGTATGGATGTGTCTTAAAACCATAAGAAATTAAAGAAACCTTACATAAAAGAATTCATATGGTATGATATGAAGTTCTATTAATAGAAAAGATAGATCTAATTCATGATGGGAAAAAACAGTGGTCGGTTCTGAGGTTTAGGTGGGAATTTACTGAGAAGGGGTATGGAGAACTTTCGGAAGCAATGCTAATAATATATATCTTGATAGGAGTTTGGGTTATAGGTATGTGTATTTCTCAGAACTCAGGAAGTACAGA
This sequence comes from Capra hircus, assembly GCF_001704415.2. Taxonomy (NCBI): domain Eukaryota; kingdom Metazoa; phylum Chordata; class Mammalia; order Artiodactyla; family Bovidae; genus Capra; species Capra hircus. The sequence continues at coordinate 25,918,356 of NC_030833.1, forward strand.
CTTCAGATCTGTCCACTTCATGATTGATACATTTCATACCTCCATGGAGGAAAAAGTGTAAACAAGTGAAGAACTCTAGCCAATGATTTGTAGCCTGAAGCATTTAGGATAAAGCATACAGGTGTCTGAAGTTTATTCTGAAATGAATTTTAAAAAATTAAGATCAGTTGATGGCTGGATAGGAGAATGGACAGATAAATAGACATAAAACAAGCAGAGTAGATGTTAATGATAGACTATGTGTACTTTGTCCATGGGATTCTCCAGGCAAGGAGACTGGAGTGGGTTGCCATGCCCTCCTCCGATGATAGACTATAGGTGGTAGGCATATGCATATTCACTGTAAAATTATTTCATTTTTTACTTTGTGTTTGAAGTTTTTAAAATGTTGGGAAAGAAACAAAACAGCAAAGGAATAACTGATGTGTTTTTAGTTTTTCTTACTTCTTTAAATTGCTCTCTCTGACCATAACTATATCACATTACCCTTCTGTTTTGGTTACTACCCTCAGCTATCTCTAATCTCTTCCCACCTCTCACCATCAGGATCCTTTATCCCCTAACGGTAGCCGCTTCAAGGAATCTGGCTACCCACTCCAGTATTCTGGCCGGGAGAATTCCATGGACTATATAGTCTATGGGGTCACAAAGGGTCAAGGAATCTGCACTACTCCCACATCATCCTCAGCACTCAGGCGTCTATGTGGTCCCCACTCTTCTTTCTCTGCACACTATTCTTGTCTTAGACTTAGGTGACTGGGCTGGGCAACCTAAAAGGAGAGGGATTCCTCCCGTTCCAGCAGATCTGACTTTCTCTCCTCTGGCTGCTTTCCTAGCAAATCCAGGAACCAAGAAAGGAAATGCCAGCTGAGGTGGGAAGGAGCATGCCATCCCACCAGCCAGTCAGGGCTCTGAGCCACAGCCAGCTGTGTTAAATGAGCACACTTGGCCTCCAGGTTAGCAGACCACAGGCTTCCACGCTAGAGAGATGGCAGAAGCCAATTTTGTTTTTCAAATTGCTTTTGTTTTTCATCAGCTATTATGGCATCATGGCTGATTTCACCTCCCTTGCAAAGCTGGAACACTCCACAGAATTCTTGAGTTCTTCACTGGCCACCCATGTCTAGTGCACAACACTAAATTAAATCAAGTATTTTAAGGTTCATTTACTAAATCTATTAGGCAAGCAGACACATTTATTAAGCCAGACCTCTGGTAATCCCAGCAAATTGGCCTTTTCAAGCCCCACAAATCCAACATGCGGCCAACTGACTTCTCTGTGTTTTGTCCAAGCTGCATGGACAGCCCATGGCAAGGCTCCTGGCCTGCATAGGCTGTGGGTTACATCCCTGCCCACAAAGAGTCCCTTATGTGCAACAGGTCACATACTATCCAGTAAACCCAGCAAGACATCAGCAAAGCTCTCGAATGACTACATAGTTAGAAGATATCCACCTGAATAATGGATCCAGGAGCTTCAAGGAAATGTTGGATGCCGCCTAAACCATTTCCCCAAACACAGTAAATCAACATAGAATATCATAAAATGTCCACAGTTTAAATGTAGGAAAGTGAAAGTGAAGTTGCTCAGTCCTGTCTGACTCTTTGCGACTACCTTGGTAAAAACTTGCCATTCCCAAATTAGACAGACTATGCAGTCACTGCGCTTATCTCCCTTAAAAGTTTTAGCAGATTCCACAATAACATGTGCATGGATGTTCAGGTGCTTCAGTCAAGTCTGACTTTGTGCAGTTCTATGGACTGCAGCTGGCCAGGCTCCTCTGTCCATGGGATTCTCCAGGGAAGAATTCTGGAGTGGGGTGCCATGCCCTCCTCCACGGGATCTTTCCAACCCAGGGATTGAACCCACTTTTCTTAAGTCTCCTACACTGGCAGGTGGGTTCTTTACCACTAAGGCACCTGGAAAGCCCACTATCTTACAATATCCTCTTCTAAATATGAATTTCTATGACAAAATAAAATGTATTCATTTGTGTCATTTAAAGCCATTGGTCACCTATCCACTCCAATTTTTGTTGTTATGCAATTCATCCCAAATGAATCCTACTTTGGTAGAATAAATCTACACAGAACAAAAACATAGCCAAAGCCTTACCACTGCATACAAATCCCTTCCCACCTTTCTGCCCCAATTCTACTGCTCCTTCAATGCCAGCTTAGGACCAGCTCCATACACGACTTGCTCTAAGACCAAGAAGCCTTGCATCCATCACCCCCTAAGCTGCTTGGCTGGGCCAATAATGTTATATTCCTATTACCATAGCTTATAGTATCTATTCTTGGATGTTAACCTCATATTCTCAAATAGAGGACTTCCCTGGTGGCTCAGACGGTAAAGCGTCTGCCTATACAGCGGGAGACCAGGGTTCGATCCCTAGATCAGGAAGATCTCCTGGAGAAGGAAATGGCAACCCACTCCAGTATTCTTGCCTGTAAAATCCCACTGGACGGAGGAGCCTGGTAGGCTACAGTTCTTGGGGTCACAAAGAGTCAGACTCGACTGAGCGACTTCAATCACTAAGGGAAACAAATGAAATTTATACTGTTTTTGTGTTCCTCATAACAGCTAGCACAAAATACAAGTTCTTGAGAAAGATTCAGGGATCTACTGACATAATTTCATATCTGCTAATAGGTTTGAAGGTATACAGGCCTACAGTTGGATTTTAGGGACACTTGATCTCTTCCTTTTATGTATACATCATCATACTTGATCACCAATAACTGTGTGTGTATCCATTGTGCCTTCTTATCAGAAATGTAATTTCCTTGAAGGTGGAGACAAAGCGCTCTTCTATTCCTAAGGGCACCAAACAGAGGGTTGACTATAAATATTTGGGGGGAAGTCAACTGATTCTTTTTTAAATAAAATTTTATTTATTTATTTATTTGGCCTGCACCAGGCCTTAGCTGTGGCATGTGAACTCTTAGTTGTACATGAGGGATCTAGTTTCCCAACCAGGGATCAAACCCAGGTTCTCTGCATTAGGAGAGAGGAGTTTTAGCCACTGAACTACCAGGGAAGACCCTGAACAGATTCTTACTGGGAGGTTGACTTAATTCAAACACTGGGGTGAAACTGTCCAATTCACCTGGTCACAACACACAGACATATGCACGATAGCCAATTTCTCTTTCATCAGTGACATTCTGATGACTAAATACAAAAATGTATATAAAGACAATGATAGAAATAAATGCCCAAAATTAATATCCACTCCTTTCACAGATCAGTTTGTTTATCAAGGGCAGCCAACTAGCTTGACACTCAGAGCACTCACCAACCACCCAAAGAAACTCATTTGCCAGGAAAATTCTCACTGAATCAACTTTTCAGCACTATGGCCATCTTAATGTGTTTCCGTCTTGATGCTGGAAAAAGCACTGAAAATACACCTTTTTTAACTAGGCAGAATAACCATGCTTAAAGGTGGGAGGGAAATCTGTGGAACCATGTCAGATTTGCCCCCCAAGAGGTATATCCCACTGATACAAAGGATAACCACAACAGTGACTGATATATTCAAGTGCTTAGATATGTTCTAAGCACTTAAGTACCTTTCCTTATTAATCTTCAAAGCAATACTAGAATATAGTCTCTGCTAGCCTTACTCTGACATTACAATGAACAAAACTGAGGCACAGAGAAATTACCTGCTTTGATCAAAGACATAGAACAAAGAAGGACCTGTATCAGGACCCCAAGCCAGGCTTGTCTCATTTCAATACCACTCTGAATGCCTCTAATGTACTCACATTCTCTTGGTTCTTTGGAAACAAAAACCAACCAGTAGAATCTTTGATATCTAAGTATTTTTACAACACTTTATGCTCATTATAGGTGGAATTCTTAACCAAAGGAATACTTAAGGTCATTGTCATTAAAAAAAAATAAAACTATAATGGCATTCTGCAATTTTAAAATTTCCCCCTCATAATATGGCACAATATAAATTAGAGAGGCAGATAATTTCAAATAATAACTCAGGGATGTTCATGGATTAGATGTTCTTATCCTTGAGTTAGAGAAAAGTACATTGAGCTTCAAACTAACACAGATGATTATCTGAGAAATAGAAATGACCCTCCAATCACACTGTCCACTTCTCCGCTGATCAAATATTTATTAGACACTGTCTGGTATTTCAGGTCACAGAATCAACATACAAAGGAAAAACCTGGTGCCACAGAGAAGCACTGTCCTCAGTTCCTTGTGGGCAGTTGAGTAAATCATTGTGTTTATGATGGCCAAGAACTGCCCTCTGTACACAGTCATCTCCCTGGAAAGTCCACAGGTGAACAAACTCTATGAGAAAAGAACTCCCTGGCTGGACAGCCCAAACATCACATCCTCTGAGGTGAAATGAACTTAAAATCCTTCTCTTTCAGATGTTCTCCTCCCAGAAAACTTTTTCTTTTTCTTTCACCATGTTTATGTTTGCTAGTGTTTGAAGCAGAATTTTAGGGTCTATGAGCTCTTGGGCTTCCCTTGTGTCTCAGCTGGTAAAGACTCTGCCTGCAATTTGGGAGACCTGGGTTCGATCCCTGGGTGGGGAAGATCCCCTGGAGAAGGGAATGGCTACCCACTCCAGTATTCTGGCCTGGAGAATTCCATGGACTCTATAGTCCATGGGGTTTCAAAGGGTTGGACATGACTGAGTAACTTTCACTTCACTTCACTTTGTGAGCTCCCAGAGACAAACTGAGTGATGCAGAGAAAGCATCCTGGGGCTGGAAATGGTACTGGTATAGACGGAAGTGAGGACACCTGGGTTCTGGCTCAAGAGTGAACCAGATGTTTGCCCTTAGAATGCTTATCTCACATAGGGAGCTTCAAGACTCTAATGTACCAAATGGGCATCTTATTAACTAACCTCCTTACCTATTGTCCCAGTGAACAATAACACTAGAAATGCAAAAGCATCATAGCCTATACTAAGAAATTAAAAGTACACAGCACAAATGATACAAACAGAAAATGGTCCTTGGTGTCCCATAAATCTAATTGTCTTTTATCAACCCATCCTAACTGCCATATTTTATACCAAAAAAAAAAAAAAAGAGCATCATTTAGTGAGTACCTAATCTATGCCACGGAAACATAGATTATTTTATTTAGTTTTCACAAAAATCAAGATGACACAGGCATTAGTCTCTCAGTTTTCAGTTGAGTGCATTAAATGTTAGGTTGAACCACTTGCTCAAGCTCACACAAACAACATGCAGCAATGCTAGAAACTTAACCCTTTTCTTTCTGAACCCACAGTACATATTCTCTCCACCATATAATCAGTTCAGTCACTCAGTCATGTCCTAATCTTTGCAACCCCATGGGCCGTAGCACGCCAGGACTTCCTGTCCATCACCAACTCCCGGAGTTTACTCAAACTCTTGTCCATTGAGTCAGTGATGCCATCCAACCATCTTATCCTCTGTCGTCTCCTTCTCCTCCTGCCTTCTATCTTTCCCAGCATCAGGCTCTTTGCCAATGAGTCAGTTCCTCGCATCAGGTGGCCAAATATTGGAGTTTCAGCTTTAGCATCAGTACTTCCAATTAATATTCAGGACTGATTTCCTTTAGGATGGACTGGTTGGATCTCCTTGCAGTCCAAGGGACTCTCAAGAGTCTTCTCCAATACCACAGTTCAAAAGCATCAGTTCTTTGGCACTCAGCTTTCTTCACAGTCCAAATCTCACATCCATACATGACTACTGGAAAAACCATAGCTTTTATTGATTGGCAAAGTAATGTCTCTGCTTTTTAATATGCTATCTACGTTGATCATAACTTTTCTTCCAAGGAGCAAGCATCTTTTCATTTCATGGCTGCAATCACCATCTGCAGTGATTTTGGAGCCCCCAAAAGTGAAGTCGCTCACCATTTCCATCGTTTCCGCTTCTGTTTGCCATGAAGTGATAGGACCAGATGCCATGATCTTAAGTTTCCTGAATGTTGAGTTTAAAGCCAACTTTTTCATTGTCCTCTTTCACTTTCATCAGGAGGCTCTTTAGTTCTTTTCTTTCTGCCATAAGGATGGTGTCATCTGTGTATCTGAACTTATTGATATTTCTACCAGCAATCTTGATTCCAGCTTATGCTTTATCCAGCTCAGCATTTCGCATGATATACTCCTCATGTAAGTTAAATAAGCAGGGCACTCCTTTCCCTATTTGGAACCAGTCTGTTGTTTCATGTCCAGTTCTAACTGTTGCTTTCTGACTTGCATACAAATTTCTCAGGAGGCAGGTAAGGTGGTCTGGTATTTCCATCTCTTGGAAAATTTTCCAAGTTTGTTGTGATCCACACAACTTAGGCTTTAGAGTAGTCAATACAGCAGAAGTAGATGTTTTCCTGGAACTCTCTTGCTTTTTTGATGATCTTAGTTTTCTTACTAAGCACCATAATACGGTGCTTCATTTTACTTAGCACCATATAATGCTGCTTCACTAAACAAAAGCAGGACTCATAATACTGTAAATCAATTCTACTTCAATAAAAAACATTTTTTACTGTAAAATAAGAGCAGGAATGAATCATATCCTACTCTTATCATGCAAGAGCTGAAGTTCTGTTTGTTCATCTCAAACAAACAAACAAAACTGGCATTGTTCCATTCCTTTTTGAAAGGAATTATTACATGGCAACTGAGTATTTATTTTTTTGTACAGTTCTTCTGTGTATTCTTGCCACCTCTTCTTAATATCTTCTGCTTCTGTTAGGTCCATACCATTTCTGTCCTTTATTGTGCTCATCTTTGCATGAAATGTTCCCTTGGTATCTCTAATTTTCTTGAAGAGATTTTTAGTCTTTCCCATTCTATTGTTTTCCTCTGTTTCTTTGCACTGATCACTGAGGAAGGCTTTCTTATCTCTCCTTGCTATTGTTTGGAACTCTGCATTCAAATGGGTATATCTTTTCTTTCCTCCTTTGCCTTTTGCTTCTCTTCTTTTCACAGCTATTTGCAAGGTGTCCTCAGACAACCATTTTGGCTTTGTGCATCTTATTCATTATGCCAAAGCCTTTGACTATGGATCACAACAAATTGTGGAAAATTTTTAAAGAGATGGGAATACCAGACCACCTGACCTGCCTCCTGAGAAATCTGTATGCAGGTCGAGAAGCAACAGTTAGAACTGGACATGGAACCACAGACTGGTATCGGTAAAGGAGTATGTCAAGGCTGTATGTTGTCACCCAGCTTATTTAACTTATATGTAGAGTACATCATGCGAAATGCCAGGCTGGATGAAGCACAAGCTGGAATCAAGATTTTCAGGAGTAATATCAATAAACTCAGATATGCAGATGATACCACCCTGATGGCAGAAAGCAAAAAAGAACTAAAGAGCCTCTTGATAACAGTGAAAGAAGAGAGTGAAAAAGTTGGCTTAAAACTCAACATTCAGAAAACTAAGATCATAATCACTTCATGATAAATACATAGGGAAACAGTGGAAACAGTGACAGACTATTTTGGGGGGCTCCAAAATCACTGCAGATGGTGACTGCAGCCATGAAATTAAAAGACACTTGCTCCTTGGAAGAAAAGCTATGACCAACCTAGACAACATATTAAAAAGCAGGGATATTATATTGCCAACAAAGGTCCATCTAGTCAAAGCTATGATTTTTCCAGCAGTCATGTATGGATGAGAGAGTTGGACCATAAAGAAAGCTGAGCACCAAAGAATTGATGCTTTTGAACTGTGGTGTTGGAGAAGACTCTTAAGAGTCCCTTGGACTGCAAGGAGATCCAACCAGTTCATCCCAAAGGAAATTAGTCCTGAATATTCATTGGAAGTACTGATGCTGAAGCTGAAAGTCCAATACTTTGGCCACCTGATGCCAAGAACTGACTCATTTGAAAAGACCCTGATGCTGGGAAAGATTGAAGGCAGGAGCAGAAGGGGATGACCGAGGATGAGATAGTTGGATGGCATCACTGACTCAATGGACATGAGTTTGAGTAAACTCCAGGAGTTGGCAATAGACAGGGAGGCCTGGTGTGCTACAGTCTATGGGGTCACAAAGTCAGACACAATGGAGTGACTGAACTGAACTGAAGTGACTTTCTCGGTGTGTGTGTGTGTGTGTGTGTGTGTGTGTGTGTGTGTGTTAGTTGCTCAGTCATGTTCAACTCTTTGCGACCCACTGACTGTAGCCTCCATGTTCCTCTCTGCATGGGCTTCTCCAGGCAAGAATGCTGGAATGTGTTTCCATGACCTTCTCCAAAGGATCTTCCCAATGCAGGGATTGAACTGGGGTCACCTGGCATTGCAGGCAGATTATTTACCATTAAATGACTTTCTTGATATTATACACCTAATGAGTAGAAAGGCTAGGATTAAAACAAAACAGAGCAAAATGAATATTAGAAAAATTGATCAGAGGAGCAAGAACAACCAGGTTTGTATAATCTTTTCTCTCTTAGGATATGTGAAGTTCCCCTATTATAGGAATGAACTTGGTGTGGGAAGGTATGTCATATTCATTGACATGGATTCCAAGCTTCATTGAGTATCTGTTATTGCCCACATCCCCTTGTGCTCCCAGCATCAAATAGAAGTTAGAACATGGGATCATCTAAGCAGATACCAATCAGAAAGGGTCAAATCTAAGCAGATACTAATCGATAAGGGCCAAACCTTTGTACTATTGCCGAACCACCAGAAATACGTAAGAGTCCCCAGTTGGCTGGGCCACACAACTGCACTGATGTTGACCTCCTTATTTCTTATGGCAACAAATGGAACTCGGAGATGAACATGCTCCACAGGACCTAAAGGAACAAGGAAAACAATGTCAGTGTTTCTATCCCCAAAATAAACAAAAGCTTACATTCCCAGATTCTTTATCTTTACCATCACCTATAATAAAACAACAATCGCTAACTCACAGATGTTGAGATGTGTGTGTGTGTGTGTGTGTGTGTGCATGTGTGTGTATGTATGTGCTTGAAATGAAGCACTGCAAACAACAGGGAACTCAATTTGGGCTTCAGATTGAGTGACCTCTGAACTTAACTTCCATCTGATGATCCCACCACATATGCTTATGAACCTCAAATCTAAGGACAAAGCTAGTTTACTGGACACTTAGCCAAAAAATAGGAAGATAAAGAGCGATCTCTTGCATATCTGCCGATTAGCCTGTATCATGATTTGGGGTCGGTGCATTGTATGGCGGGCTCTGCCATTATCCTCGATTGTTAATTGGTTCCATCTTGTTCAACAATTGGCCATTGTGTCTGTCATCTGCAACACTCACAGGGTGTCACTCAGAAGCTGGCAGGGCTGTATTATAAAAAGGAAAAAGCCTGTCTCCTTAAATTGAAGAGAAATAATGCCAGGTTCCCAAATAATAATAATTTTAAAAGCTGTTTGCCAAAAGGTGACCAAACTTTTATTTTTCGCTCCTCAGAAAACTGATGTAAGCAGTCTCAAGTTCTAAACTAGCAAGTAAGAGAATAGATTGGAATCCATTCTATGCATGATAAGTGAGAATTTTAATTTAATTCATTTTCAAAATAACATGAGAGGAGGAAAATGCTGAAGAAAAATGTTAATGAGTCAGCACCGCATTTGTGAGGCAGATATGTTATTTTTTAATTCCGTGGGATTTTCTCCCCAACCCTTACCCCTTTCTTTTTCCTTTCTTTTTTTTCCCACCCACTTCCTCTCCTCCTTTTGCTCCCTTCCTCCACTTTCCCTTTCTTACATCTTTTCTACTTCACCAGATCCAGCTAAAATGTTCTAGTTATCTGCCCACACTTTGCTGGAACACATTTTCTGGTTTCCAACCTGATAATGTTGATGAGCTAAAGTAACGAAAGGTCACCGCTGTAGCAAGAACATCTCTTTATCCTTGGGACCTTGAGTTCTTCTCATGGGTGGGGCATTTTCCAGGCCACCAGGCCTTCACTAATGACATCCTTGGTTATTTGGGAGATGGCTCAGTTTAAAGGGAAGAAAGCAGAAAGATACTTTTTACTTCTGCTCCTATTTAATTTTGGCTGTATGACCTTTTCTTCTATTTTACAGAACTTTGACCCTACACAGGCTGTTACACTGTCCTTTGCCTTCCTGACAGTAATAAGAATATATGAGGATATTAAAAGTATCATATGATTAGTTATGGGCTGACTATTTCCACTGCTGCTACCACACCATCATGGCTCCTGTTTATCACCAGATTAAAGTCTCTCTTACAAGACTGGGCATTATTGTGAATCTCATTCATACCTCCCGTGTCAGAGGCAAATTTATATTGGGAGAAAAGGTGTTTGGATAGGAACTGAGATCAGATGAGGAGATCAGCCAGACCTGCTTGCCACTGTCCAGATGGTATTTTTCTGAACAATCAACAAAGTATTCAAGAATCTGTGTATCTACAGTGTGAAAACACTCTCTGCCTACAGCTCTCTCAGCTGATCCCAGGCATTCAGCATTTCAAGATTTCTTCCAACAAATAGTTTCAAACCTGTCACTTCAGATACACATTTGGCTAAAGGCTTAATTATTTTCAATTAGTAAGTCTGTTTAATTATTTTTGTATGGTTTGATTGTGGGCTAGAATTTAAAAAATACAGGTGTGAAAAAATACTGGCTAGTTTTCATTTCTTTACTCAATTTTAGGAGTTCACCTGGTTAAACTCTCTTTGCTGTTTGTGTTTTATTGATCTTTGTGGAAGAGAATACGGCAATGGGCAGGGGTCCCTGACCAGGCCATGTCCTGGGAGGGAGATGAGAAACCAAGGTTTTACTTTAACACCTCTTAGTCCTTCTTCATGCCCACATTCAGATTTCACTCTCCCCATGATGGGAAGAGTCCCTTTATCCTCAAGGTCAAAGCTTCTGTTTTGTTTTTTAATTGAAGTATAGTTGATTTACAATATTGCATTAGTTTCAGGTGTACAGCAAAGTGATTTAGTTATACACACATATCTACATACATACATATATTCTTTTTTTCTATTCCAGGTTATTATAAGATATTGAACATAATTCCTGTGTTGTACAGTAAATCCTTGTTGCTTATTTATCTTATGTACAGTAGTGTGCATCTGGCATCACATACTTCTAATTCATGTTCAGTTCAGTTGCTCAGTCCTGTCCGACTCTTTGTAACCCCATGAACTGCAGCACACCAGGCCTCCCTGTCCATCACCATCTCCCGGAGTTCACTCAGACTCACGTCCATCAAGTCCATGATGCCATACAGCCATCTCATCCTCGGTCGTCCCCTCTTCCTCCTGCCCCTAATCCCTCCCAGCATCAGAGTCTTTTCCAATGAGTCAGCTCTTCACATAAGGTGGCCAAAGTACTGGAGTTTCAGCTTTAGCATCATTTCTTCCAAAGAAATCCCAGGGCTGATCTCCTTTAGAATGGACTGGTTGGATCTCCTTGCAGTCCAAGGGACTCGCAAGAGTCTTCTCCAACACCACAGTTCAAAAGCATCAATTCTTCAGCGCTCATCCTTCTTCACAGTCCAACTCTCACATCCATACATGAATACAGGAAAAACCATAGCCCTGATTAGATGGACCTTTGTTGGCAAAGTAATGTCTCTGCTTTACAATATGCTATCTAGGTTGGTCATAACTTTCCTTCCAAGGAATAAGCGTCTTTTAATTTCTTGGCTGCAATCAACATAAGCCGTGATTTTGGAGCCCCCCAAAATAAAGTCTGACACTGTTTCCGCTGTTTCCCCATCTATTTCCCATGAAGTGATGGAACCAGATGCCATGATCTTCGTTTTCTGAATATTGAGCTTTAAGCCAACTTTTTCACTCTCTTCTTTCACTTTCATCAAGAGGCTTTTTAGTTCCTCTTCACTTTCTGCCATAAGGGTGGTGTCATCTGCATATCTGAGGTGATTGATATTTCTCCCGGCAATCTTGATTCCAGCTTGTGCTTCTTCCAGCCCAGCATTTCTCATGATGTACTCTGCATAGAAGTTAAATAAGGCAGGGTGACAATTGACAGCCTTGACATACTCCTTTTCCTATTTGGAACCAGTCTGTTGTTCCATGTCCAGTTCTAACTGTTGCTTCCTGACCTACATATAGGTTTCTCAAGAGACAGGTCAGGTGGTCTGGTATTACCATCTCTTGAAGAATTTTCCACAGTTTATTGTGATCCACACAGTCAAAGGCTTTGGCATAGTCAATAAAGCAGAAATAGATGTTTTTCTGGAACTCTCTTGATTTCTCCATGATCCAATGTTGGCAATTTGATCTCTGGTTCCTCTGCCTTTTCTAAAACCAGCTTGAATATCTGGAAGTTCACATTCACATATTGCTGAAGCCTGGCTTGGAGAATTTTGAGCATTACTTTACTAGCCTGTGAGATGAGTGCAATTGTATGGCAGTTTGATCATTCTTTGACATTTCCTTTCTTTTGGATTGGCATGAAAACTGACCTTTTTCCAGTCCTGTGGCCACTGCTGAGTTTTCCAAATTTGCTGGCATATTGAGTGCAGCACTTTCACAGCATCATCTTTCAGGATTTGAAATAGCTCAATTGGAATTCCATCACCTCCACTAGCTTTGTTCATAGTGATGCTTTCTAAGGCCCACTTGACTTCACATTCCAGAATGTCTGGCTCTACGTGAGTGATCACACCATTGTGATTATCTTGGTTGTGAAGCTTTTTTGTACAGTTCTTCTGTGTATTCTTGCCACCTCTTCTTAATATCTTCTGCTTCTGTTAGGTCCATACCATTTCTGTCCTTTATCAAGCCCATCTTTGCATGAAATGTTCCCTTGGTATCTCTAATTTTCTTGAAGAGATTTTTAGTCTTTCCCATTCTATTGTTTTCCTCTATTTCTTTGCACTGATCACTGAGGAAGGCTTTCTTATCTCTCCTTGCTATCGTTTGGAACTCTGCATTCAAATGGGTATATCTTTTCTTTCCTCCTTTGCCTTTTGCTTCTCTTCTTTTCACAGCTATTTGTAAGGCCTCCCCAGACAGCCATTTTGCCTCTTTGTATTTCTTTTCCATGGGGATGGTCTTGATCCCTGCCTCCTGTACAGTGTCACGAACCTCAGTCCATAGTTCATCAGGCACTCTATCTATCAGATCTAGGCCCTTAAATCTATTTCTCACTTTCACTGTATAATCATAAGGGATTTGATTGAGGTCATACCTGAATGGTCTAGTGGTTTTTCCTACTTTCTTCAATTTAAGTCTGAATTTGGCAATAAGGAGCTCATGATCTGAGCCACAGTCAGCTCTTGGTCTTGTTTTTGCTGACTGTATAGTGCTTCTCCATCTTTGGCTGCAAAGAATATAATGAATCTGATTTCGGTGTTGACCATCTGGTGATGTCCATGTGTAGAGTCTTCTCTTGTGTTGTTGGAAGAGGGTATTTGCTATGACCAGTGCGTTCTCTTGGCAAAACTCTATTAGTCTTTGCCCTGCTTCATTCCATAGTCCATGGCCAAATTTCCCTGTTACTCCAGGTGTTTCTTGACTTCCTACTTTTGCATTCCATTCCCCTATAATGAAAAGGACATCTTTTTTGGGTGTTAGTTCTGAAAGATCTTGTAGGTCTTTATAGAACCGTTCAACTTCAGCTTCTTCAGCATTGCTGGTTGGGGCATAGACTTGGATTACTGTGATATTGAATGGTTTGCCTTGGAAATGAACAGAGATCATTCTGTCATTTTTGAGATTGCATCCAAGTACTGTATTTTGGACTCTTTTGTTGACCATGATGGCTACTCCATTTCTTCTAAGGGATTCCTGCCCACAGTAGTAGATATAATGGTCATCAGAGTTAAATTCACCCATTCCAGTCTATTTTTTTTTGCTGATTCCTAGAATGTTGACGTTCACTCTTGCCATCTCGTTTGACCACTTCCAATTTGCCTTGATTCATGGACCTGACATTCCAGGTTCCTATGCAATATTGCTCTTTACAGCATCGGATCTTACTTCTATCACCAGTCACATCCACAGCTGGGTATTGTTTTTGCTTTGGCTCCATCCCTTCATTCTTTCTGGAGTTATTTCTCCACTGATCTCCAGTAACATATTCTAATGCTACTGGTTGGGGTAAACTTCTAATTTACCCCCACCCTATTCCCCTTTGGTAACCATAAGTTTATTTTCTATGTCTGTGAATCTGTTTCTGTCTTGTAAATAAGTTCATTTGTGCTATTTTTTTAGATAACACTCCTATTGTTAGCTTTTTCCTTCAAAATGTGCAGAGTCCATCCTCCTGGCTAGCTCATGAGAACCCTGCGCTTTTTCCACATTGCTATGATTCACAGCACTGGACAGGCTTCTCAGTTTTCTGTTACTCAGACATCTCCACTCATCTAAGACTTACATTGTTGGGTATTTTGATGCCCCCAAATATAAAATGAGACCTCCTTCTCCCTACTGTGCTCAGTCTTTCAGTCTCATTTGACTCCTTGTGTGTGACCTTATGGACTATAGCCTGCCAGGCTCGTCTGCCCATGGAATCTTCCAGGCAAGAATACTGGAATGGGGTGCCATTTCCTACTCCAGGACATCTTCCCGATCCAGGGATTGGACCTGCATCTCTTATGTTTCCTGCATTGCCAGGTGAGTTCTTTACCACTAGCGTCACCTGGGAAGCCCTCTTCTCACCAAATTCATGCCAAACACAAAATGGGTGGCGCCTCCATGAATTAGAGCACCATCAAGCACAGCCACATATATGCCAGTTTCAGGACAAGTACTTTGGGGTAAACATAATCTCAAGGAACAACACTAAACAGCTTTTTAGAGCAAAGAACCTGAGCCAGAACCTCCAGGCTTCCACCTAGAGATAAACCATGGATGGGAGAGAAGAGAGCTGGGAGGATTCAGAAGGGAATACAGGAAACTCCTAAAATCCTCACTGTCAAAGAGTGTTCTTTTTAATAAAAATCTAATAATCTGTGTGAGATTGGTTATTATGGGTGGCTAACAGCTACTTTTGTTAGCTAATGGCCCAAGGTGAGGCCAAGAGCAGTTTCCAGTATAATAACTGTCTGGTAAATGCAGCCATGATTGATTTGGAGGGAATTATGAGCATGATAAAAGTTTCAAGGAACATTTCCTCCTTCATGTGCATAACCCACAATATAAACCTGTTCCTTGTTGTTGTTTTTTTTTTTTTTTTTTTTTTTTGCCACTGAAGTACACTGGTCTTTATGCCCAGCAGACAAGGTCCACTCGGGAGAATTAGGAACATGGGTGGGGCAGGTCGTTGGAACAGAGGAAAGTAAATTCATTTTTTAAAAAGGCCTATGTGTAAGACTGGCCCTTTTCTGGCATAAGGGAACTTGGTTCTGAGAGTGTTTCCAGTCAGCAACTAGCTGATAGGACTGGTTCACTCTGCTAAGAATTTTTTTTTTTTTTTTAAGCAATAATATGATTTATTCTAGGGCTTCCCTGGTGGTTCACATGGTGAAGAATCCGCCTGTAATGCAGGAGACCTGGGTTCATCCCCGGGTCAGGAAGATCCCCTGGAGAAGGGAATGGCTACCCATACCAGTATTTTTGCCTGGAGAATTCTGTGGACAGAGGAGCTGGTAGACGACAGTCCATGGAGTGGCAAAGAATCGGATGTGACTGAGAGACGAGGCACACACACATACATGGTTTATTCTGAAAAAAGTATCTTTCTCAGGAAGTCTGGATATGTTGTGCACACTAGGCAGAGGATGGCTATTTGATCAGTCCCCAGTAGAAGCCCGGGCCACTGAGTTTGCAGTGAGCTTTTCTGGTAAACAGCCCTTCATACGTGTCACTCTAACTCATTGCTGGAGGAATTATGCATGTTCTGTGGGACTCCACGGGAGAGGACTCTTGGAAGTTTGCACTTCGTTTCCTACAGACTTTGTCCCACAGGCCTTTTCTCTTTGTTGATCTCTCTCTGCTGATCAGTGTCATGAATCAAAGTCTGAAGTATGACTATATGCTGAGACTTGCAAGTCCTTCCAGCAAATCACTAAACCTGGGAAAGGACGTTTGGGGGCCCTGACACATACACATAATCCAATTTGATTCTCAGAGCCTCACTATAATCTAAATATTATAGGAGAGGGATTAGAAGTTTGTAAAGACTATGAAAGTTGACAGATATTAAACATTTCACAAAAGGATATGATCAGTATTCAAATACAGGTCTTTTTTGCTCTAATCTTGGCTTGTAAACACCCTGCACACCACCCACCTGGGTTTCTGACCTGGTGCTGCTGGCACAGAAAGATTATAGATGGTGTGGTGTGATTATCACCACTGGGCTATTGATAGCCCATTCCTAGCAGTGCTTTCCCTCCCTCACCAGAATGTGAACTCTGCAAGGGTGGGACCATCTTTCTATTACTGCATCCCCAGTATCTAGCAATATATTAAGAACTCAACAAATAGTCATTGAATAAATTAGTGAATGACTGGATGTGTTATTTGTAATTCCTACTTACTATTGTTGCAAGAGACCTATGGAGCAAGGTACCAGTTAGAATTAGGCCATTTTAAAATTGAAGTTCAGAAGATTCAGAGAAGGAATCATTTATCCCATGGTCCAGTAGCTTGGTGTCTTTAAGGACATATCATCCAGGTCTTTCTCTATGCCCTTCCCTCATCGCTGCTGGTCCTTATACTATTAGTGTAACCAGAATGCTAGGAGACCAGCTAGGTCACTGTTTGCCAGGGACTTTCTAAGTGTAGGTTGTTTATATTTTTACTGAGTTGTTAATAGAAAAAGTGTCTCTTATGTTCACCTAGGTTCTTTTAAAGCATTTAATTTTCACCATATGTAGCATGTATGAGTGTGTGTGCTCAATCACTCGGTCATGCCCAAAACTGAGAGGCCATGGGCTGCAGTCCGCCAGCCTCCTCTGTCCAGAGGATTATTCTGGCAAGAACACTGGAATTTTGTTGCAATTTCCCCCTCCAGGTGATCTTCCCAACCCAGGGATCAAAACTGCATCTCCTGTGATTCCTCCATTGGCGGGCGGATTCTTTACCACTGAGCCACCTGGGAAGACCATCAGATATAGCATAGCCTCTAAACCATTGTGGGGTATCTAAGTCAAAATTACAGTAGTCCTTAGACCCATGATTATCACTATAAAGTATAGGAAACCAATAACAGTCCCCAAACAACATTTCCTTAACCCAACCTTTTAAATCATATTTAAGTTTCAATTTATCTAAGTCAAGTTCCAGGATATCAAATACACAAAATACATCCAGGACTAACACACTACTTTGGAACTTCAACTGTTTGGTTTGTTCCCTGGTGACTCAGACAGTAAAGAATTTGCCTCTGATGTGGGAGACTGGGTTTCAATCCCTGGATCAGGAAGACCCCCTGAAGAAAGGAATGGTTACCCACTCCAGCATTCTTGCCTGGAAAATTTCATGGACAGAGAGCCTGGTGGGCTACAGTCCCTGGGGTAACAAAGAGTCAGATACGACTGAGTGACTGACTAACACTTTCACTTTTCAAGCAGCAGCCAACAGCCATGAAACAAATTCCAGGACAACAAAACTGCTGGGGAGTTCTTAGAATTATTTACATCTGGTATAAACTTGAAGTAACCTTGGGTGTAAGAATTAAGTTATTTTATGTGTTCAGTTCTACATTTAAAACAATTTGGGCATGTGTTTCTTTAATCCTTCTTTGGCTCTTTCAATGGAGAGAACAATTTACTTTGATTTGTGCCGCCTTCACTCAGAGTAGCTTGAAAATGAGCCTGTGGCTGTGAACCAGATGACTCCTCTCTCCCTCTATTTCAGCAGCCTCCAGTGCAAGGGACTTTTACCTGAATGTGTTTCCATGTGCACACTTATATCAGAACAGAGTGGAGCTGAAAAGGAGAGACTAGGTGGTAACATTTTCCAAACTTTCAAAATAATCCATCTCCTTTAGCATCATGAAACACCAACACGGATGAACTCACATCCCTCTTTTGACTGGGGTTATCATTTGTGGTAGTAGTCATACCAATTCCAGCTCAGTGAGGGATCTCAGGAAGTCTGAACAGAAGTAGTCAACCGGGAGCAGAGTAAGGGAGGGGTGGCTCAAGCTACTTACAAACCACATGCAGGAAGAGGACCGCTGTATCTGAGCCTAGGTTGTTCTCCGCATAGGCCGTCACCTGGAAGATGCCTGCACTCTTGTACACGTGCTTGATGCCATCCTCAATGGGACTGAAATTAGCGTAGGACACTGCAATCCCGTCCCCAAAATCAAGCTGGATGTTTGTCCTTTGGAGATCACCCTGCAAAGGGGAATAGAAGCTGGTCTGGGCCCATTTGCATGGTCCAGCCTGACTCCTCTCTGATGCTTGGTCCTCTGCCTTTGGCATCACCCCAGAGGCCTGAATCTCTCCCCAAACACCCTCCTGAAGCACTCTCAACACAATCATCAGACTCCTGTCTGATAGCTACTGGGCACTGCAAACAGGTACTATATTGCCCTTTCATGCCAAAACTCAGGTAGCCTGATGTGGCTGATATCATCAGTTATGGAGAAGGTAGAGCTTCTTTGAAGCTCTGAAGTGTGGAAGCCAAGGGCCTCCCTCGATCTCTCATGCACATTAATTGTTCCTCTCTTGTTTCATGATAATAGTAATAGTAGTAGTAACAGCTAACACTGATAAAGCTTCTTTTCAGTTCTAAGCAATTAGTCCCCTCATAACTCTGAAATGTAGAAAGTATTACTGTTCCCATTTAGAAATGAGGACACAAATAAAGGAATTAGACCAAAGTCTCTGTAGCCAATAGTGGAGGAGCCAAGTTTTGAACCCAAGTAGTCTGGTGTCAGTACTCTCAACCACCAGGCTATTATTAAAATTTTCCTATTTTTTGGTATCTATCATTAGGTTCCAAGCATTATGCTAATCGCTTAACACATATTATATAATACCACCTTCAAAATAACCCTGAGATAGGGTGATTATTTCCATTCTATAGATGAATGCTGTCTGCCAGCTGAAAGTATACCTGCGCTCTGTTGATCTAGGCTTTCCCTAAACTTGCCTAAGCCCCCTCTTCCCTGAAGCATTTATTGACCATCTCAGCTCACAAGCATTTCTGCCTTGAGGGATGCCAAGAGCCACATGGGTCCACCTGAGAGATGATGTCAGTGGTTTAGTTGATTGTATCTTACCATCCCAAGTTGATCCTTAGCTTCCTAAGAGCTGATACTGAACCCCATCCTTTCTTGTACTTCATTGTATTTGTACATTGTACTTGAACTTTCTTGTACTTCATCCCACTTTATTGGGCTGACAGTTTGGATAAATTCAACTGAACCTAACCATAAGATAAGGGTTCTAGATGAAAAGGAAGAATCAGGTTTCTCTGCTTCTTTACAAAGATTGTTGATGGAGAAGAAAAAAGAGAAACACATCATTTTGGAATTATGGTTCAATTCTCCTGCCCAGTGACTGTGCTTTCATCACAGTTTCACTGTCTCCCCGGCCATGGCAACCCAGATGTGAGTAAAATATTGATAGGTGCTGCCTTGCCCCCAACACAATGTCAACTACCCTTGAGTTTATGAATATAAATTAAAGTGGAAATGAACTGAAGGCAATTCAGATGGATAAGATCATGGCTCTTCACATCCATTCAAGAGAAGGTTTTAATAGAGCTGATCCTGGAAACTCCCTAGTGGGAATGCGATAATCACCTCCTCTGAATATTAAAGTTCTTTAATTTAAGCACCCAGTATGGATGAAGGCTAAAGAATCTGCCAACCCAGGATAAGGAGCCCTCACTGTCCTGTCCAATGTGGGCCAGACCTAAAAGATTTCTAAAGTATTCACAGTTGGGCGGGGGTAGGGGGTGTGGAACGGGGACACACTCCTGGCCTGCTTTGGTCTCTTTCCAAGATTTCAAGAGCACACAGTAATTTGCATTTAAATTTAGATGGCTTTGTAAATCAGGCAAACTTCCCTGCCCCAGCGCCTCAGCAAGGAGTGCCTGAAAACTTCCCTGGTTTGGAAACAGATGAAACAACTCATATAGGAAGCAAAGAAGCATACAGCAGAGCTAGTCTATCCAGAATGAATGAACACAGTCTGGTTTTACTCCCCAGACTGCAAATGACCTAAAAAGTGAACTAATGGAGCAGGCAGCTGATGGAAAGTCAACTCATATGGCAGTCTTCAGAAAAATAAGTTTAGAGGATTGGGATCACCCTCCCCCATCTTCACACTCATACTTTTAAGACTCTCTAGAAGTCTTGTGGGCTTTTCTAATTAGTAGGGTGAAGGGTAAAAGAAAAAAATAAGGATCCTGGAACAAACAGGAAAAATGTGAATTCCATTCTGGCAATGTTTATAGTATACAGTCTAATGATAATTAAGAGTCCTTTAATGATGCAGGCCCTAAAGGGGTACCTCAAAGAATATATTCAGATCTGTGCCTGCTCAGAGACAAGGGGACCCGTTTGGCCTAGGTCTGTATCGTGGGATGAAGGGAACAGGGTCCCTAAACATGCCAAGCCCTCTTTCACCCCTTCCATCTTATCACACAAGTGGTGCTTCTCACCATTGACTTTGTTTTAAGGACTAGTGGGAACACAAGCTCTTTCTTCTCTTCCCATCTGGATGTGGGACATGACCCGGTTGTGAGTTCTGACCTCAGAGGCCCAGGAGGGGTGCCCCTACCTCCTCCATGAGGATAATGAAGGTTGCATTGTGCCCCTGCTCCGCCACCAGGCGCCCATCGGTCGTCGCCACGTGGAGGCCATGCGGGGCTTTTCCAGGGCACATCTGGGCCTTGGCGGTATACTTCTCCCTCAGGCCGTCTGTGCAGTTGTTGGACACAATTCGCCGGTACCTAAAGGGTATTGATCATTGTCAGTCATGTGGTTTATCACATGTATGTGTGCTCGTGTGAAGCATGTATGGTAGAGTGTGCAAAAGAGCAAGAGTGAGACAGAGATTCCACACAGTTGCACCTGACGTCTGAGTCCCAGAGAAGACAGCCATTTAGGAAGCTAAACAAATGCTGAGAAGCCACTATCCCTTCATCTCAGGAAGAGCAGCTCTTTAAACACTATTATCGATCCTACCTGGTGAACCACAGATCAGATCAGTGTCTAAACCAGCCAAGAAAAATCAATGTCTGACTCACGCATGAGGCAGGAAGTGGCAGACCCGCTGGTCTAAGGAAACAAGAAAAAGCAGGTTCTTCTCCCTGTGAGAGACAGACTTGTTTCTACCTCCCTGAGGCCAGAAAGCAGCTAGAAGATCAGCCTTCTTCTAACTCTGATTACTCAGGAAGCCACTTCCTGTCTTCCTTTGACACCAGGACACCACCGCATACCCTAACACCTACTAGTTCTTACTTTGGAGCCACTGGATTCTTTTATAGCAGATTTTCTCTCCTTGCTAATATTTCATTTCCCATTCATCACTAACACCAGACCAGGAGCACAAGAGTGAGACTCCTATTTGATCCTGCTGTGGTAAAACTGTCTCAGAGAAGAAGCCTGCATGGGAAAATCTCCCCATAAACACTGTGACCTTCTAAGATAAGAGCATCTTTGGGCACGGTGATGACATGTCATCTTTCTTGACCGCTGACCCAAGCACGTGAAGCCAAGACGAGAGCTTGCCCACAGCCCTGACCTGCATGACAGACTTTATTTCCAGGCATATTACTATCCGTAAAATTGCATAAAATCAATGTTCTGGTAAAAACACATAAAATAAATGCACCATAGACACCACTACCACCGCCACCACCATCATCACATCACATCTTCTTTCACTCTGTGTGTCAGGAGTAATTAACCAGTCTATCCATGTTGCCTTCTTCTGGTGGCCTTGAAAGCAAATGTCTATATGAATGATATAGGTCCTCCACTCTACCTGAAATTTCATCTCTCCCTGACCCCCACATACTGCTGAACTAATAGCCCAACATATTCAGCAGCGGATCTCAAGAGGATGTCAAGCAAATGTTATATGCAGTTACTGCTAATGTGAATTTATACTATATCCTCTTGCTGCTGCTGCTGCTAAGTCGCTTCAGTCGTGTTCCAACTCTGTGTGACCCCATAGACGCATTCCACCTGGCTCCCCCGTCCTTGGGATTCTCCAGGCAAGAACACTGGAGTGGGTTGCCATTTCCTTCTCCAATGCATGAAAGTGAAAACTCAAAGTGAAGTCGCTCAGTCATGTCTGACTCTTCGCGACCCCATGGACTGCAGCCTACCAGGCTCCTCTGTCCATGGGATTTTCCAGGCAAGAGTACTGGAGTGGGGTGTCATTGCCTTCTCTGATATCCTCTTGTAGACACATATTATTTTAATTGGCAACTAAGTTCACAGTGGGTCTAGAGCTGCCCTGTCTAATATGCTAATCACTTTTCACCTGTGGCTACTCGGCACTTAAAATGTGGTTAGTGGTGCTTGCTGAAATGATAAGAATGTTTAGTTAAATAAAATATACCATTAAATTAATTTCACTTAAAAATATTTTTCAGTGTGTAAATTAGAAAATTTTAAGTTATATATCCTTGGAAAGAAAGTTATGACCAACCTAGACAGCATATTAGAAAGCAGTGACATTACTTTGCCAACAAAGGTCCGTCTAGTCAAGGCTATGGTTTTTCCAGTGGTCATGTATGGATGTGAACGTTGGACTGTAAAGAAAGGTGAGCACTGAAGAATTGATGCTTTTGAACTGTGGTGTTGGAGAAGACTCTTGTGAGTCCCTTGCACTGCAAGGAGATCCAACCAGTCCATCCTAAAGAAGATCAGTCCTGGGTATTCATTGGAAGGACTGATGTTGAAGAAGCTGAAACTGCAATATTTTGGCCACCTGATGCGAAGAGCTGACTCATTGGAAAAGACCCTGATGCTGGGAAAGATTGAGGGTAGGAGGAGAAGGGGATGACAGAGGATGAGATGGTTGGATGGCATCATCAATGGACATGGGTTTGAGTGGACTCCAGGAGTTGGTGATGGATAGGGAGGCCTGGCATGCTGCAGTTCATGGGGTCGCAAAGAGTCGGACACGACTGAGTGACTGAACTGAACTGATGTGGCTCATAGTATAGTTCTTTCAGTCAGCACTGGTCTATATAATCAAATTTTTATTATCTATAGCTTCTTGCTGACCTTTATTCATTTAGAATATACTGAGCTTTACCTGTGATAGACATTTTGGAGGATGTCACATCTTAAAGTACACTTGATATCATCCACTCTTGCTCTTAACTATGGCCAGCTGGTAGATGATTTTTAATAGAAGCCAACATTTAAATAACCTAGAGGTATGTATAGGCATTTTTAGAGAATCTTTTTTTTTTTTTTTAAGTAGTTTTTCCCTTTTATCTTCTTATTTGTTTGGCTATTAGCGGTTTTGGCACACTGAATTTGCTTACAATTGGGTCCACATATCACATGATCTGTGGTGTTGGAGAAGACTCTTGAGAGTCCCTTGGACTGCAAGGAGATCCAACCAGTCCATTCTGAAGGAGATCAGCCCTGGGATTTCTTTGGAAGGAATGATGCTAAAGCTGAAACTCCAGTACTTTGGCCACCTCATGCAAAAAGTTGACTCATTGGAAAAGACTCTGATGCTGGGAGGGATTGGGGGCAGGAGGAGAAGGGGATGACAGAGGATGAGATGGCTGGATGGCATCACTGACTCGATGGACGTGAGTTTGAGTGAACTCCGGGAGATGGTGATGGACAGGGAGGCCTGGCGTGCTGCATTTCACGGGGTCGCAAAGAGTTGGACACGACTGAGCAACTGAACTGAACTGAACTGATCACATGATCATACGAGAAGCCCTAACGCAATTACCTGCTTGCTATGTCCACGTGTGCTCTGGCTGAGACCTGGCCTAGCTGGTCATATATGCCTGTTACATCTCTCTTCCTCAAACTTCAGAGCACTTCATTCTCCAACACCTCGTGTCTTTAAATTTCACTCTGCAGGATCTGTAGTTTGAGCGACTTGACCCCCAAGATAGTCATCTATGATAAAATTACATCAGCAGTGCTTAAACCTCAGCTCACATCCCAAGAATCGCTAAGAACCAAATGTTTGGCTAAAATAAAATGTATACTTCTCAGAGTATCTCAGATCACTTGATACATCTCTTCCATCATGTTTTTTCTTCTCTCTAGACATCAGCTGTGTAGGTAGTACTCTGGCCACTCTTTTACAACCAGGTAAAGTAAAAATACTGAGATGGGGAGTAACTTGTGTGAGACGTTAGAAGATCCATCCACTGGAAGAGTTGAGACTGGATTCTAGTCCCTTGTTATTCAAAGATGAGTGCTGGGACCAGGAAAGGCAACAATGTGTGGGAGTTTGCTGAAATAAAGAATCAATGCCACTGCAGATCACCTGAATTAGGAGCTGCCTTTTAACAAGCTCCCCAGGTGATTCATAGCACATAAAAATTTTAAAAACACTGTCTTCAACCACCAATCTGCTTTCCAAATCTGTACTTGGTCACAGAAGTGGCAAAGTAAAGAGGAAAGACAACAAATCACGGAAAATTTTTTTTCAAGCATCTGAGGAAGTAATAAGTAACAAAAAGAGAAATACACATAATTTGACAATTACAGAAAGAGTGCCTTGAGCTTCTTATTCCAGGAGTTCCCAGGATGGGACTTTGACTTTTCATTTCGTTTCCATCATTGGTCCACAAGAGCTTCAGCTCATCTATCACTAAAGAGAACCATAATATCTGCATACCACTTGTGTTAATTTATTTCCATCAGGGTCTGGAAAATATGGTGGCATCTCTTTCCAGAAGAGAAGACCTAACTAAAATAATAGCTATGATATTTCAGAGGCAAACAGCAAAAGGTATTGAAATCTGGGTAATCAGAAATCTCTTCTATGTTCAAAAAACCTAGGTTCAGCTAAAGAACCCCTCGACTTTCTTCAGAAGCCGCCTGCTGTAAACAGACTATCTATGGTCTTTCTTGCTTCACTAGCAATGCTCCTCTGATCCCAGCTTAGTGCATAGTGAAACAGGAAGACAGTGAGTGGGGTTCCTTCAGGTAAATTACTTACCCAGTACTGTTAAAGTAGCTTTGACCAAGGCTGCAGTCCTTTGATGGAGATGCTGGATTGTACCAGAAAGCAGGGACACACTGGCTCTCTCCATGTCTCTCATAGCCATAGTCACTGTCCGGAAAATAAACATTGAATACTGCTGTAGATGCACAAATGTGAAAATATCCACAAACACATATAAACACAAATATATCTCTCTGCTGCTGCTGCTAAGTCGCTTCAGTCGTGTCCGACTCTGCGCGACCCCATAGATGGTAGCCTACCAGGCTCCCCCGTCCCTGAGATTCTCCAGGCAAGAACACTGGAGTGGGTTGCCACTTCCTTCTCCAATGCATGAAAGTGAAGAGTGAAAGTGAAGTCACTCAGTCGTGTCCAACTCTTAGCAACCCCATGGACTGCAGCCCACCAGGCTCCTCCATCCATGGGATTTTCCAGGCAGGAGTACTGGAGTCGGGTGCCATTGCCTTCTCCAATATATCTCTAACCATCCGCAAAGCCAAACACATTCTTTAAATATTCCCAGTAGGGGCAAAATTCATGCTTTGAAAACAGATTTTCAGACTCAGTCATTTGGAGTCCAGTGTACAGAAGACATAGTGGATTAGCAAATGGAGAGTCCAGGTTTAAAAAGGTGTGAATGTGTAAGGTACACTAGGTTGGGTGGGTGTGAGGGATGTCATAAGCTTAAAAGCGTATTTTGGGTCACAGTGGATTTACTGAAATAAACGGACGTCAATCAAGAAGATGATTTTAAAAGTAAAGATCTATTTATGTGATATGGTTCCACACTTTATTCCAAAATGGATTTCACTGATTTTATCTTCATTTTTTCTGGAAATTCTCTCTCAAACACATATACACATTTGCATTCACATTCAAACTTTCCCCAGCTATTTATAACACAAGCCCTCTGTGTCCTTTAGGAAACAAAGAAATAAAAAACCCACAAAAGTTAGACTGTAACTCTTCTCCATGTTTTTGTAAAAGCTGAGCCATAATAAAATGGAGAAACGTCAGGTATGATCCCTTCTTCTTCCCTCAGCACTCCAAAATGAGGGAGTCAAAGGCCAGTGTGTGGTGTGAGAGGAGGGCTCCCATTGGAAATGTAAATGGTGTTGCCTTATTTCTTGAGGTTTTATAAAACTCCCAGAATTGTAAATGCCAAGGTACAAAGAGAGTAAGAAAGTAGGCATTATTGCTCTTACAACCAACCCCAGGATACAGAAGGTGGCTTCACTCGGCAGAAGTCATGCCTTTCTAAGTCAAGCATCCAAGGGTTTCCTGAAACCCACAGGCAAGGCAGACAATGTGGACCTTTGAATATTGATCCACTGAATGTTAATGAAACATGCAACAACAGGAAAATAACCCTTTCCTGACACACTCCCCCTTTCTTTTTCTACTCCCATATTCTTTGAGACATGATTTAATTAAAGATCAATGAAAATAGAGGCAAATTGTCTGTGTGGGCAACTGGGGTAGGAATGAAAGGGAGAGAGGAAGAAAAGTTTAATTCTGCATTTATTTATTACTCAGTATGTGCCCTGTCCTGTGAAAGAAGGGCCATCATTCCTATTCTCAAGGGGTTTTCAGTCTTTTGGAAAGAGGAAGACACCATGCCTCCAATCCAACAAAAGAACAGAGGAATACAGTCTGAAGCCGAGTACAGTGTAATACAGTATGAAGCAGTACAGTTTAGAAGTACCAATTAACTGATGAGATTATATAAATATCTGCTGGGTTTGATCCCACCCTACTTCTCACCACCTCCCTCCAAACCAAACTCAGACCAATCTTTCAATCTCCTTTGTCTTTGTATGTGGTATTCCCCGGAGCTTTTGAAGCACTCTGCCCTTTTCTGTATTAGGCAGTTTCCTAAGCATCCTTCAATAGCTATGCCTGATGAAGCCATCCTTGCTTTCTAAAACCAAATCTTTGTGGCTGTACCATTTTGGGAAACATTGAGGCTAAAATAAGGCAGTTACTTCTGTTGGTTTTGTTCAGCAATATTAGGGTCTAGAATAGGACACTATTTTTTTTTTCTTTAAAATTATCTCTTCAGGTCTTAAATAAATATTTAGTGGGTAAATGGTACTCTCACTGCATTTTTAAATAATCACACTAATTATCCCATTGCATTGGTCTATTTCTTCAGGGAGACTGTGAGTCTATGGTTAACTTCCCAGTATGTACCACAAAGCATCCCAGGAGCTCAAAACAAGTCTGTGGAGTGAGCATGAGCTCGAGTCATTGCAGATGGCTACACAAAAAGGTGAAGCTCAAGACCAGCTTCAATAAGGTGAGTTTAAATGAAACTGGAAGAAAAGGAGAATGGGACATGTTTGTCAAGATAATCTTTTGCCATGCCTCCCAATTAATGACTGACGATCTTCCCCCTGAGAGTTCATATGGACTCAGTATTGTGCCAGCTGCTAACAGCCCATGAGAGCCTACTTAAAATTCAAGGCACTTTGTGAGTTAGATAAGGTTGTTAAACACAGTTTAAATAATGATTTAAAATTTATACAAAATTTTACTTATATTCAAAAGATAATACCTAAGACACAGAAATTCCCCATTATTTTGCTGCATTTATTATTACCATATGCAATAAACACTACACATAAAATGTCATGATATAATCATTATATGCTCTTGAAATCATTTACATCTGTGTACCTGTATATAGTAGAAATACATGTTTTGTCTCCTAATTCTTCATTCAGTGATCTCATGTTGGCAGCATAAAATCATATATCATGGGGATATTTACAGCAATCACCAATCACTACTAATAAGGGCTTATTTACTTCTTTGTTCCCGAGAAAATGGAATTCTCCAGAATTCTGGAGTGGGTAGCCATTCCCTTCTTCAGGGGATCTCCCCAACCCAGGGATCAAACCCAAGTCTTCCGCATTGCAGGTGGATTCTTTACCAGCTGAGCCACAAGGGAAGCCCAAGAATACTGGAGTGGGTAGCCTATCCCTTCTCCAGGGGATCTTCCCGACCCAGGAATCGAACCGGGATCTCCTGCATTGCAGCTGACTTCTTTACCAACTGAGCTATCAGGGAAGCCCAGAGAGAGAGTAGTTAAATATTGTCCAGCACAGTACTGAATATCTGATTTCAAAGTATTATTTACCTGTAGAAGGATTTGGGCTGTGATGGGCCTGCACTACTAGAAAATCCCCTGATAGCTTTATATGGTAAATCTATCGACTGTCCTGTTAATCCCAGAAATATTTGTAATTGTGGAAGGAAGGGTGCTCTCCTAAGCAGCTTTATGAGGGAGGGAAATGTCATATGCTCCTTTCTCAGTGTAACCATCTTTAGCAGTAATGTTCAGCTCTGCTACCTGTTAGTGATTCAGTAATTAAGAAGGTGCATCAGCCACGCTGCTTTGCCCCAAAGAGAAAAAGCACTGCATTAATATTTAATAACATTAATGGAAACATCACTAGCTGCCCCCAAGCTGTGGCTTTCATTACCTTCTGCTAAATGTATACTATTGAATAAAATCTCTCATCCTATCCAAGTCCTCTCCCAGCTCTGAAGTTTTTATGATTTCAGCAAATAAGCAGGGCCAGCTGCTGCTCCAGCTTCCTGGGGAAAGGTATTTTTCTCTTGAATTGTGACATTTGGAGAGAATGTGCCAGAAAGTTCGATTCGCCTCAGGAAAGGAAGCTGCCACAGCTTCTGCAAACACATAGGTAGTTTTCTTTAAGAAGTAAGTCACCTCTGTGTCTTCTTTGACTATAAATGGGGTGAGAACTTCTAAAAGTTTAGGGGAAAATTGTCCATTTCCAGGGGTGTGTGTGTCCTCAAAATCCCACCCATAGAGAAGCCTCAAACAATCCAGAGAGGGGATAGATAAGGAAAGGCTCAGAAACCAAAGAGTTTCTGCATGTCAGAAAAGGAAGGGACATTAGTATTACTTGGACTCAATCCCCTCAGTTCACAGAATGGAAAGGAGAAGAAAAAGAGAAAAAAATGACTTGCTAAAGATTGTACACAGCTGTTGGGATGTCAATCAAAGGTGATAACTGAGACTCCTGACCCCTGGCCTGGCATTAGTATAAGCCCATGAACTAGGCATTTAATTATCAGTTCAGTTCAGTTGCTCAGTCATGTCCGACTCTTTGTGACCCCCTGGACTACAGCATGCGAGGCTTCCCTGTCCATCATCAACTCCCAGAGCTTGCTCAGATTCATGTCCATCGAGTCAGTGATGCCATCCAACCATCTCATCCTCTGTCAACCCCTTCTCCTCCTGCCTTCAATCTTTCCCAGCATCAGGGTCTTTTCCAATGAGTCAGTTCTCCACATCAGGTGGCCAAAGTATTGGAGTTTCAGCTTTAGCATCAGTCCTTCCAATGAATATTCAAGACTGATTTCCTTTAGGATGGACTGGTTGGATATCCTTGCTGTCCAAGGGACTCTCAAGAATCTTCTCTAACACCACAGTTCAGAAGCATCAATTCTTCAGCACTCAGCTTTCTTTATAGTCCAACTCTCATATCCATACATGACTACTGGAAAAACTATAGCTTTGACTATATGGACCTTTGTCAGTAAAGTAATGTCTCTGCTTTTTATATGCTGTCTAGGTTGGCCATAGTTTTCCTCCCAAGAAGCAAGTGTATTTAATTCCATGGCTGCAGTCACCATCTGCAGTGATTTTGGAGCCCAAGAAAATAAAGGCTGTCACTGTTATCACTGTTCCCCCATCTGTTTGCCATCAAGTGATGGGACTAGATGCCATGATCTTAGTTTTTTGAATGCTGAGTTTTAAGCAGGCTTTGAGGCCCAATGTCATTCTGAGCCCCTTGGAGCTGGCCAAGAAGTCATGGTCTCTGCTGGCCCAGGGGTAGGGAGTATCCTACTCTCAGACCATGCACAGTCCCATCAAGACTTACTGATCTCCAGTTCTTCCAGTCTCCAATTTGGGATTTAAGGCTCTAGGATGAGTATTTCACAGATGTCTCTGTCTCATTTTAGGAGACAATAGAGTGTGGTTGATTTGGGATCAGATAGAGGTTTTTAGCAGACACAGCATGAACACTCACCAAAGAGAAGCAATCACAACAAAAACAATGGACTAATAATAAACAAATCATCATTTTGTAATGCATAAGCCTAAATTCAGCCATAGAAATAGAAAGATAATTATATCCCAACCATTTCATAAATGGTTCAAAAAACCAAATAATCATGGCTCGAGTATTTCTCCTTATCTAACACTAAGCTACCTATCTGCCCTTATCCCTCTATGCATCAACAGCCTTCATATAACTGCTTTCTTAGATATGCTGCTCATTTTCCTCATACTTACTTAGCAGCAAGTCTACATAGCTCCATTACCACCACCTACAGGAAGCCTTCCATCATTACTCCAGTCCTTGGTGGGCTCTTTGTTCTGAATACTCCCAATACTTTCAGGTAGGACCAATGCTGTCCTAAAGAACTTTCTGTCTGTGCTATCCAATATGGTAACCACTAGCCACATGTGGCCGTTAAGCACCCAATACATGACTAGCTGAAGAAATGAATACTTTGCTGTTTTTAATTTTAATGCAAATAACCACATGTAGCTAGCAGATACTATGCTATACAGCATAGGTCTGGATCATGAGATTCAACACCCAATTATACTCTTTATTATTTGCTGTCATGCTTTCTTTGCATCCAATAACTCTGGTTTATACATCTTCGATTTTTCTACAATTTGCTGTCTATAGGAAAAATACAATTGATTGGACTCTATACACAGAATAATAAGGTTGAGTAGATTTCAGACATGCCTAAATTTATGTGCAATGGCATATCCAAGTCTCTTCCCCTTAGTCGTCTACATTACCACTTGATAAACGCACTCTGTGGATACTGAGCCATAATGGACATGGAAGATAAACACTAAGACATACTGAGACTTAGGATTCTGGAATCAGACTATTATAATTTTGAGTAAATATATTAACATTCTTTGTATCTCCATCTCTTCACCTATAAAATGCCTAAAATAACAGACTCTCCTGATTGAGAGATTAAGTGAGATTATCCATCTAAAAATCTTGGCACATAGTAGATGCTCAGCAAAACTACTGCTGTGAGAGTGATTGGATGAGTGAGTAATAAAAGAGAATAACTGGGCATAATTTCTAGTGCACACTGGTTTCTCACTGAACAAATGTACTTGGACCTCCCGGGGGTCAACTACTTCCTAGGAGACTCCATAAGACTTGAGAGGAGACCTCTTACTCTCCCTTTTCTGACTACCCATTAGTCTGCTTACTTCTTGAGGAGGATTTGCCCCTGGCCCCTCACCAGTACCACGATGGAGGATGCTTCAGAGTGGTTCTCTACAGTATACCTGAGGCTGGGGGATTTATGAGGCTGTTAAGTAGAAACATCCATATTCATGTAAACTGCACACTTATACGGACGCCCACTCTGCATAGAAGAGAGCGAGCAGCAAAAGTCAATGAAAAGTGAACGCATTAGTCACTCAGTCATGTCTGACTCTGCCATCCCAGGGACTGTAGCCTTCCAGGCTCCCCTGTCCATGGAATTTCCCAGGCAAGAATACTGGAATGGGTAGTCATTTCCTTCTCCAGGGGATCTTCCTAACCCAGGGATCGAACCCCGGTAATGGTTCCCTACAAATAACTGCATCTGAGAATCTATAAAGCCTTTTTACTTCAAGTAGAAAAGGGATACAAGTGGAAAATACCTTTGCTTTGTGAATCCAGGCTGCACTCCTTAACTTTTTCACCAGAATCAAGGCGTTTAATCTATCCTCCCAAGTCTCCACTCCCTGCTGTCTCTCAGATTTAGAAGTTGCCTGGACCAGTCCAATGGACATTACCTGATCTGATTTAGGGAAACAGCTAGGGAGAATGTGCATAACAGCTTATACTAACCAAGCTGGGCTTTTCATATTTCTTAGCTAACGATTCCTGGTAGGAAGGAGCCTTGAGAAGGAAGCAGGACTATGAAACTATTGCCATACATGGATTTTCCAGCACAATCATTAATGACAGACAAACTATTTTTGATGGAAAAACTATTTATGACTAATATTTATGCTTACTGAAGTTGACTTAAAAAGAAAAAATAAATACTCAATGACGTCCAAGATGTCATCATAACAGCAAAATATCCCAGAAATTTCAGAAATCAAACTCTCTTTGCCATATTCAAAAGTAGTGACTTTATTCGGTCACATGATTTTTTTTTTTTTTGCTTTTTCTCTCAGATTATGACAACTAAGCCAGCCTCAAGTCTTGTGTTTGTTTGTCTTATCTCTGACTCATTCTTCTATTTTCTTTTTTTTCTCTTAAAACATTTTTTAAAATTATTATTATTTTTTTTTACTTTACAATATTATATTGGTTTTGCCACACATCAACATGAATCCATCATGGGTGTACACGTGTTCCCAATCCCAAACTTCCCTCCTACATCTCCCCCCACACCATCCCTCCGGGTCATCCCAGTGCACCAGCCCCAAGCGTTCTGCACCCTGCATCGAACCTAGACTGGGGATTCGTTTCTTATATGATATGAGGCATGATCCCATTGTTCACTGCAGCACTATTTATAATAGCTAGATCATGGAAGAAACCTAGATGTCCATCTACCGATGAATGGATAAAGAAGTTGTGATACATATACACAATGGAATATTATTCAGCCTTAAAAAGAAATGCATTTGAGTCAGTTCTGATGATATGGATGAACCTAGAACCTATTATATAGAGTGAAGTGAGTCAAAAAGATAAAGATAAATATTGTATTACATGAAATCTAGAAGAATGGTACTGCAGAACTTATTTTCAGGGCCGCAATGGAGAAACAAACATAGAGAATAGACTTACGGACACGGGGAGAGGGGAGGAGAGGGTGAGAAGTATGGAAAGAGTAACATGGAAACTTATATTACCACATATAAAATAGATAGCCAATGGGAATTTGCTGTATGGCTCAGGAAACTCAAACAGGGACTCTATCAACCAAGAGGGGTGGGATGGGAGGGAAGTTCAAAGGGAGGGGCTATATGTATACCTATGGTTGATTCATGTTGAGGTTTGACATAAAACAACAAAATTCTGTAAAGCAATTATCCTTCAATAAAAAAAATTTGAAAATGAGGCATGATTGGCTATAGAAAGGCAAATGTATCATATCTTATATATCTCCTCTTAGAATTCTATAAAGTCTTCTTGAATGCCATATACTTATTATAATTCTAATTATTGTTGTTTAGTTGCTAAGTCAAGTCTGACTCTTTTGCAACTCTGTGGACTTTACAATTCTAGCACCAATGGCCTAAACTGTTTGATTTGGCATTGGTTTGGAGTTAATGGCACATTCTATATTAAACGTCATCACCAGCAGTTAACCTAGATCATGTGAGGATGAGTTTTAATTTTATTTATTTATTTATTTAATTTATTTTTATTTTTTTACTTTACAATACTGTATTGGTTTTGCCATACACTGACATGAATCTGCCACAGGTGTACATGAGTTCCCAATCCTGAACCCCCCTCCCACCTCCCTCCCCATATCATCTCTCTGAGTCATCCCAGTGCACCAGCCCCAAGCATCCTGTATCCTGTATCGAACCTAGACTAGCGATTTGTTTCTTACATGATAGTATACATGTTTCAATGCCATTCTCCCAAGTAATCCCACCCTCTCCCTCTCCCACAGAGTCTAAAAGTCCATTCTATACATCTGTGTCTCTTTTGCTGTCTCGCATACAGGGTTATCATTACCATCTTTCTAAATTCCATATATATGTGTTAGTATACTGTATTGGTGTTTTTCTTTCTGGCTTTCTTCACTCTGTATAATCGGCTCCAGTTTCATCCATCTCATAAGAACTGATTCGAATGTATTCTTTTTAATGGCTGAGTAATACTCCATAGTGTATATGTACCACAGCTTTCTTATCCATTTGTCTGCTGATGGACATCTAGGTTGCTTCCATGTCCTGGCTATTATAAACAGTGCTGTGATGAACATTGGGGTACACGTGTCTCTTTCAATTCTGGTTTCCTCGGTGTGTATGCCCAGCAGTGGGATTGCTGGGTCATAAGGCAGTTCTATTTGCAGTTTTTTAAGGAATCTCCACACTGTTCTCCATAGTGGCTGTACTAGTTTGCATTCCCACCAACAGTGTAAGAGGGTTCCCTTTTCTCCACACCCTCTCCAGCATTTATTGCTTGCAGACTTTTGGATTGCAGCCCTTCTGACTAGTGTGAAATGGTACCATGAGAAATGGCATAACATAGAGAAGAGAATGTGGAATTTGGCTAGATTTGCTTTTGCTCCTCATCTCTTTCTCTCCCAGGTTATGTGATCTCAGTCAAGTAATTTATATTCCAGATGCTAATTTTCTTCTCATTAAAATATCACAGTAATGACGCTGACATTATAGGGTGTTAGGTCCAGGTGGTACTTGCATTGGCAAGCTGAGAACCACAGAGCAAGGGCTCGCTTCCTCCACTTCTTCACTTATAGATGCATTTTGACAGCAGTTTCCAAAGGACCGTTTAGAAATAGTTTAAGCAAAGCCATCACCACTGAAATAAATGGATAACACCCAAAGGTACAACTCCGAAAATAGCGCTTATATGGATATATAAGCTCTAGTTGACTTGCTAAAAATACCTTGGGGACCACTTAACCCTGGGGTATAAGATTAACAATAACCACAACAGCAAAAGCTATGTACACCATTAGGATAAATTCCTTATTCACATTAACGATGAATATGAATTCATTTATTCCTCCCTAGGACCCAATGAGATACATGTTATTCATTTGCAGTTTATAACCCAGGATGTGAAGTTGTAGAGATTAAAAAATTTCCTAAGGTCAGAAATTGAGCATCAGAGCTGGGATATTTTTTTTTCAGACTAGTAAATATTAAAGTAATTGCTGAAGGAAAAATATTTATGTTACAATTCTTCCTTCAACTGTGAGGTTTCCCCAGAATGGGTGAGTGTCTAACAACTCAGAGAGACACAGGAGAAAATGTGGCATGACATACAGAAAGATGTGGAGTCAGTCTGCAGAAGGACACAAGGAAGGCTGATGCTGACATTCTGAATACTCAGGTTGACATCAATATGTCATGTACCATAAATCTGAGTGGGCCACTGTATATACTGCTATGACTATTCTTCTGGATTATGGTTAATAATTTAAATTATTCTTCCCAAGTATGAAAATAGCCTTTGTTTCCAAAGGGTCAAAAATACCACAGATAGGATCCTGCCATTCAAATTAAATTCAACTTAGCACAATCCATGCGGTTGATGCTTCCTGAAGTCAAGCTTTTCAAGGCAGGGATGAAGAGCAGGTTGGGAGCAGTCATAACTGTCTACTTTGCTTGCTATTACCAGTATAGTCCTAGTAGAAAGCAGGAAATGAAAGATGGATTCCCAAACAAAATCAAGAAACAAGCTGGATGAAATGAGAATGAAGGGCATGAGGCTGTTGGGCAGGGGCAGCTGTTCTGTGCCTATTTGGACTTAATTTAGCTATTAGACACCATTAGTGGTAAAGAATCCACCCACAATGCAAGAGACACAGGTCTGATCCCTGGGTTGGGAAGATACCCTGAAGAAGGGAATGGCAACCCACTCCAGTATTCTTGCCTGGGAAATCCCATGGACAGAGGAGTCTGGTGGGCCACTGTCAATGTGATCACAGAGAGTCAGACACGACTTAGGGACCAAACAACAACAATAACAAAACCCTAATGCAACTCTGTCATAGTCCTGCCCCTTCCATGTTTATAGGCTGTTACCTGAGCCCTTAGCTTTATCTTTTAACCTATAATTAATATAATGAAAATATATAAACTGAACTTCAGCTTTTGAATATGACACAGAGAAAGAATTCATCCAATTGGGATTAGCATGGAATCACTCTGCAATTACTAATGAGATCACTCATTCCCACGTTTGGGAAGGTTTTTGCCTCTCTTAAAAGAAACAACATTTAGAAATACTGTACAACTGGTTTGTCCTTACATTGGGGGCGGGGGGAGGCACTGAGCATACAAAAATAAAGAAAGTCAAAAATTCCTGCACTCACAGCACTTACATTCTACTTGGGAAAGACAGGCAAATTATAAAGCAATCAAAAAACACAATCTCTCTATTTGTGATTAATACTAAGATGACAACTGAACAGGGTGATATGCCTGAGAGTGCTAGGGGAGGGGTGAGGTCAGATGGTCTCAGAAGGCATTTCTGAGCTGCAGTTTTTGCTGAGGTATGAGTGCTCCAACAGTGCCAGTCATACTGAGATTTGAAAGAAATATCTGTACTTGCTGTTTCTTTTGCTTGCAATGAGTCTGGGTTAATCAAGGTGCAGGAGATAGTGGTATGGCTGCAAAACGGTGAACGAAGAGAGAATAGTTAAGAAGTTAAGGAACAGTGCTAGTGCATCAATAATCTACAGTGCAGCAAAGAAAGAAGGTTATATTATATTTTAAGGGAGCAGGGAAGCCACTGTAGTATTTAAAGCATAGGAATGATAAGATCTGACTTGGGTTTTTAAAATATAATTTTATCTCTTCTACGGATGGATGGTGCTGGAGAAGACTCTTGAGAGTCCACTGAACAACAAGGAGATCAAACTAGTAAATCCTAAAGGAAATCAATCCTGAATATTCACTGGAAGGACAGATGCTGAAGCTGAAGTTTCAATACTTTGGCCACCTGATGCAAAGAGCCAACTAATTGGAAAAGACTGATGCTGGGAAAGATTGAGGGCAGGAGAAGGGGGTGACAGAGGATGAGATGGTTGGATGGCATCATCAATTCAATGGACATGAGTTTGAGCAAACTCCAGGAGATAGTGAAAAACAGGGAAGCCTGCTGTGTGGCAGTCCACGGATTCACAAAGAACTGGATATGACTTACTGACTGAACAACAAGGATGGATTTCAAGGTGACCAGAATGGACACAAAGAGTGAATTAATAAATGTTGAGGTGATCCAGATTGCCATGGACATGGGTAGTGGTGCTTTGCGTTGGAATGTGTTTTGGAAATAGAGACATGCAAGGACTTCTGGATGGCCTGCACCTGAGGGTAAAGGGAAAAATTAAGCTCTCTTGGGATTTGGACTGAATGGATGTCTATGTGTTTTACTGAATTTGGAAAACTGGTTTGGGCTGGGGGGGCTCAAGAGAAGTTGGAAAACTGCTTCTAATAGCGGGCATTCGGGAAGAACTCTGCTTGGCAACATAAACTTTGAAATCTCTGTTACCAATTCAAGGGAAGATGGATGCTGAGTAAACAGATGGACACACAAATGTCTTCATCTAAGAGGAGAGACAGGCTGGAGCTGGAGGTAAATATTTGGAAATTTGTGAGTCATTAGCTAAGAGGTGAGATCCAAAGTCATTCTCTCTGGTTTTCATTAGAGGGAGGGAAAAAGAAATGGTGATAAGAGAGTTCATTGGAAAGAGCACAGTTCGAGCTCTCGTGTGTGGAGGTGACTGCCCATGGTGGCAGCTCTCTGAGCTCTCCATGCCCAGCCCCTCCTCTTGGGGACTTTCCAGGACAGCTGCTGACTGAAGACGAGAAGTCCCCTTGGACACACCACTCTAGTAGGACAATGATCTTCCCTGTGAAAAGCTTCCCCCTCCTCCTTCTGGGGCTGTAGACATCCCATCTGGCCAGGACCTGAGGCATCCAGGCTGGCAGGCCAGCTGAGTCATGCCTACCTCCTCAACTTCATCTTCACGCTTATCCCCCAAACCAGTCCGTGTCCAGCTGGAACTGGTGATGAGACATAAAGAGACTCACCATTCAAAGTCCCAGTCAGCACAGACACAGGGTTCTGAGACCACTGTCCCTGAGGAGTCTCGGCCCAGGGCACACTGAGCTCCTGGCTTGCGTTTCTTGAATATTTTCCTTTCTCCCATGACGCAAGGCTCCCCCTTAGGAAGAAAGTCCACAGTGAGAGAGGCAGAAAAACACAAAAGACAGTGAAATAAGCCAGCATTAGTCTTTGCATTCCGTTTTGGTCACTTTATGTAGAAATCTACCTCCCAGGAACCATTCAGGAGTATTCAAGATTAAACGACTGATCTCTTACTACCAGGCAAGAGGAACACTGGGGGAGACTGGCCTATTACTGTCCCTCCACCCAACCTGGCCAGTGATGTCTGCTTCTCCACTTCCACAGAGAATGCAAACATTCCAGGCATCCCCACAGACCACTTGGCAATTGACTGAATTGCCATAAATTCCAGTGGAAAGTAATCCACTGTTGGCATCTTTCTCACATCATCTTCAGAGTGAAACTGAAGTGGACTCAATATGTTCCCTCTCTATGATAAACAACCATGCCTGAGTCCTTATTCCTAGTCAAGAACAAAAAGAGAAGAAATTGGTACAAGTTATAGGGACTCAATGGTTCTGAAGACAAAAGAATTTTGCCTGTGTTGAATAGCACTAAATATCTGCCTTGCTAGAGTCCCTCACCCTCAGCTTTCTTTGGGGTCCTGGTCCCAGTACTCCTGGGCCCTGACTTCAGGA
The DNA here is from genome assembly GCF_001704415.2 of Capra hircus. NCBI lineage: Eukaryota > Metazoa > Chordata > Mammalia > Artiodactyla > Bovidae > Capra > Capra hircus. The sequence goes on from NC_030833.1 coordinate 25,956,977, forward strand.
TGGCCTGAGAAACGCTCCCACTGTTTCCATTAGAAGGTAAAAATGATCAAACCATTAGATGATCAAACCATTAGAGGGTGTGCTGGTCGCTTCATTTTCCATGGGTAGCGCTAAAACCCCAGGTCATCACTGTTGCCTCTCTTCCAGGCTGCTCAGTGATTTCAATGACTAGATCAGGATTTCAGGGTGCACAGCAGTTCCAAAACATCATATGCCCCCGCTCAACTTGGTGTATGAATTCCAATCCCACCCCCACCATTCACCATTTTCCCCAGATGGCCAACTACTTCCCTCCTCCAAATAGGAAGACCCACAGGACCAAACAGGGCTTGCAGCGGCCCCTGTTTCCAGGAGCCAGGGTTCCCCAGCCGGCGTTGTACCTGATTGAGCAGGTGCCAGGTCTGATAGTCCTCCTCGCTACAGTGTCGGCTGAAGATTGATTTGTAGTCCACCTTCACCAACTGCCATTCCGAGCGGAGGCTGAAGTGGCCAAAAACTCTAAGTGTTTATGGGAGGAAGGAGAGAGACAAGCAGAGTCCCATAGTCAGTCACTAAAATGCAAAGACTAGAGAGAGAAAGAGAGGACTGAATTACAGCCTGGATTTTAATGATTCTTCTAAAGCCAACTGTTGGCAGTCCATTGACGGTAAAGTCCACTGCCCACACAACTCCAGCCAACTGACACAGTATTCACTATGGATTTAAAATCATATATATATATAATTGCTTTCAAATATATATATTTGAAAAATTAGTATATGTGCTTTATAGGAAGAATATGCAGTATAAAAAGGTATACACAAGGAAGAACTTTCCCAGTTGTCTACAATCTTCTACACAGGTATTAATTTAACATATAGCCAGCCTTCTTCTTAATGCAAGCGCTACTATTATATCCCTTGATGTCCAAGGGCAGGGCTTCAGTTTCCTCATCTGTAAAGTAAACTTTATGTGTGTGTTTTTCTTTTAGGGGTGGGGGTTGGATTAGCTAATCTAAAGTATGATCCTGCCAACTCCAAAATTCTGACTGAATCTAAGCATGTTTTAGTTGAAATTCTCATCACTTAACTCACATGAATATCACCTTCTCTCCCTCTTCCCTGAAAAATCAGTCATCTCATAAAAGGAACTCATATTTATGTAAATCAAAGAAGCACACTGTCTGCATGACTTAGATAATCAATACTGACCTTTTCAAAGTCCAGCAGTTGATAGCCCTATAAATATAAATGATCAATCGTTTCTAGAAAAATAGAAAAAAAGACTGATCACCCATACTCCACTCGGTGGCATGTCTTATAATTACAATGCAAGGCACCTATCACAGTGATGTAAAGGGGAGACCAGTCACACCCAGAACCAAAACCCACTGAAGTCTTTCAAGGAACTGGATGGCTTCCATCCCAGTAAGACTTAATCAGAGTCGTAGCTCTGAATTCTCCTTTTCCCAAGTTCAAATATTCTTATGGTGACACCTAAAATAACTCCGGGAGTTGGTGATGGACATGGAGGCCTGGGGTGCTGCGATTCATGGGGTCACGAAGAGTTGGACATGACTGAGCGACTGAACTGAACTGAACTGAACTGAACTGAAAATACTAACTTCCCTCAAGCGACATTTCCTTCTGCTATCTGAAAGATGAGGAAGCTTTAGGAGGGGTGGAGTGGATTAAACCTGTGAAATGCAGTAAGAGTTGTTTTGTAGATTATATAACTTAAAATACACTGTAGGAAATGACTTTTAATGTTTAAAAGCTACGACAAACCTAGACTGTGTATTAAAAAGCAGAGATATTACTGTGACAACAAAGGTCCATATAGTCAAAGCTATGGTTTTTCCAGTAGTCATGTAGGGATGTAAGAATTGGACCATAGAGAAGGCTGAGTGCCAAAGAATTGATGCTTTCAAACTGTGGTCTGGAAAAGACTCTTTATAGAGAGTCCCTTGGAGAGCAAGGAGATCAAACCAGTAGATGCTAAAGGAAATCAACCCTGAATTTGCTGAAGCTGAAGCTCCAATACTTTGACCACCTGATGCAAAATGCCTACTCACTGGAAAAGACCCTGATGCTAGGAAAGACTGAGGGCAGAAGGAGAAGGGGGGCCACAGAGGAGGAGATGATTGGATGGCATCATCAACTCAATGGACATCAGGTTAAGCCAACTTTCGGAGATTGTAGAGGACCAGGAATCCTCGTGTGCTATAGTCCATGGGGTCACAAAGTATCAGACACCACTGGGTAAGACTTAACAACAACAACAATAATCATCTACACATTAAATAAAGCTTTTTAGATCTCTGTCTAAAAAAAAAAAAAAAAAAAAAGACTAAACAGACTTCGAGGGAAAGACTGGTTTTCTCCTTTAGTAAAGCTGTATGGTCTTTGCATGAACCTTACCTCACTCCTGACTAGTAGGGGCTGAGGGGTTAGAATAGCCTAGATTGCATGGCCAGTACTATGTGGGGTACCGGCTCTGCCATTCCTTCTGTTCTATCACATTCTTGCTACATTTAGTAGCAAATATATCCATGCCAAGTCTATATTAAGGTATTTCTACCATTTACTAATAGATCGGATACAGTTCATGGAAAGGTCATGAGTCAACCAAATTTCAATCTTTCACAAAACACTTATCTCTTATAAAAAGTTTCTATGTGTTTTAAGAGAGGAGAATAAGGGTAAGAGCTCATCAAAAAACAAACAGTAGAAGAAACTTTGACGAATGTCTTCTTCCCTCTTTATCCAACCTATCTAAATCCTCCCACATTTGAATGCCACCTCCTCTAGGAAGTCTTCCCTGATTGGAGTACCCTGAGTAACAGAATATTAGTGATGCTGAACAAAAAATAAACACTTCTGCCTATTCTGAATAGTTCACAGTTTTTGTATGGATCACAAAATACATTATGACAGATTAGTCACATTTCTTTCTATGGTAAGATAACTAGACAGACAGAAGAAGGAAATATGAGGCATATGATTTACCTGGATATCAATAAGGCATATACAGAGTCTGCTGCTGCAGTCTTAAAGAAAAGGTGAAAAATACAAGCCAGGTGCTGGTAAAATTATGTGGCTGAACAGTATCCAATTAAGGCATTAAAATCAGCCAGGAGGGAGGGGGTGTGTAGTCAGCTGCTATCTGCAGCTGTCTGCTCTTTCTTGTTCATCATTTTTATTAACGACTTTACGACATGGAAATAATGGTCATCATTGGAAATTGCATTTTCTGATGACACAAAACTGCAAGAAACAGTCAATATGCTTGATGGCACAATAAGGAACCAAAAAGCTCTTGACAGACTAAAGAGACAGGCTGAATTTAATAACATGTGATGTAACAGGGTAGAAACTGTCAGGTCCTTCCCTGGCAACTACATAAGTACTGGATAAAAGAAATGCGACTTGTTGCAGCTCAGGATAAACCATGATGATGATGACAATGAGGATGGTAGCTTAAGAATTTTCATACACAATGCGATTAACATAAGTAAACACTTCAGAGACCAAAAATACTTAACCTTAGAATGCATCAATGAATGAAGAATTTTGTATATTGCCTAGAACAAAGAGGCAATGTCCTGGTCTGTTTTACATTAACTAAATCACAAAGGAAAATTTTACTTAGTGTTGGGTGTCAGCTTTAATGCAGAGAATAGACTGAGTATCTCCAGAATACTTGGGGGCTTTGGTGGTGGTGGTGGTGGTGGTGGTGGTGGAGTTTTTCTCTCTTGAAATTTTAAATACAAATATGCATTTATTGGGATGTGCTTATTTGTCTATGGAGAAGTTACATGTCTTTTATCAGATTTTCAAAAGGGTTCACAGTTCCCGAAGTTTAAGGACCATTGAAAAAAAAAGAGGATTAAGATGATGTACTAGATTAAACAGTAGATCCCCAGAGAGATATGACCACATTCTATTCCCTGTAACCTGTGAATGTGACAGGTTAACCGCAAAAAAAGTCTTTGCAGATGTGGGTTAAGAATCTCAAGACAAAATCATCCTGGCCCTAAGTCCAATGACAAGTATGCTTATAAGAGATACAAAGAAGAGGGACATGCAGAGATGTGAAACCTACATGAAGACAGAGGTGAAGACTGGAGTTACACAGGCAGAAGCTAAGAAACACCTGGAGCCACCAAAAGACGGAACAAGCCTAGAATGAATTCCATTTCTTTTTCAGTTTCATCTAAACTAAGGTTTATTCTTAAATGCCACCCAGTTTGTAGTAATTTGTTACAGGAAGCACAAATAGAAAAAATAACAAAATAATAAATTAAATAATAAAAAAAATAATACAAAAGGTGCTATGATTTGAGGCCAATTTTCAGCTACCAATCCAAGAAGTGGTGTAAACACTATGGCTGGTTAACCTGGAGATGACTTAGGAAGGGTCAGGGGAGTGAAGACCAATAAACAGGTGCTCTAGGGAGATGTCTTCAGTATTAAAAAATAACAGAAAATAAAATTTCAGAAGTTTACAAAATAGGAGAGATTGTTCTAATAGACAAGGTTGCCCACACAGCAAAGTAATAGCTCAAGAGTTGGTAACCAGAGACTCTCACCCTCAGACTTCATCATTTCCCAGGGCTAATGCTGAGGAGGGTGCAGGCAATATCCAAGTACATAGCTGAACTGACACAGAGCCTCTAAGCAGGTCCATGGTGTTGGTCTTCCCAACACTTTGGGATATCTGTTTCTGATCCCAGGGTGCTCATTTCAGAACTGAACACAGTAGGTGCCCAGTTGGGACTTGGGGACTAATTCAGATTCTTTCTTCTGCAATCTCGGCAGGTCACGTCCTTTCACCTACATTTCTTTGGTTTCTATGACAGATTTCCTGTCCCATTTTTCCTAGGTCTTTCCCCAACCTCTAAATTGACTCACTAATATTTCCATTTGAAAGTTGGCTATTCTGCTTCTCCCATGTGCCAGATGAAAAATTTTAAACATTTAATGCTAGCATTACTAGCTTTATGCATTTTCTCCCTGGACCCCAACTAATCTCTTGGCAACTTTCAGACACTGATGTACTTCCCATCTCTCTATCCATTATCAGTTCATGGTGGACTCCTTCCTGTGGGGCATGAGGGACTCCGATATAGGGTCTCTCTTCTGCAGAGATGTGGCTTCCCTAGCTCTGTTCAATACTGAATTCACTCACCGATCTTCTGATTAGAGTCATGGAAGATGAAACGACAGAGGCACAGCAAACTAAGTAGGAGATAAAATGAAGACTTCCTGAATTTCAAGCATTTCTCAGCCCTTTTCACATTTAACCTTAGAACATATGTTAATATTCACAATGGGATCTGTAGAAGTGAGAACCTAGTAGAAAAATCAGTTCAGTTCAGTTCAGTCGCTCAGTCATGTCCGACTCTCTGCGACCCCATGAATCGCAGCACGCCAGGCCTCCCTGTCCATCACCAACTCCTGGAGTTCACTCAGACTCACGTCCATCGAGTCAGTGATGCCATCCAGCCATCTCATCCTCAGTTGTCCCCTTCTCCTCCTGCCCCCAGTCCCTCCCAGCACCAGAGTCTTTTCCAATGAGTCAACTCTTCGCATGAGGTGGCCAAAGTACTGGAGCTTCAGCTTTAGCATCATTCCTTCCAAAGAAATCCCAGGGCTGATCTCCTTCAGAATGGACTGGTTGGATCTCCTTGCAGTCCAAGGGATTAGAAAACAAGCCCCTCGCTTTGGGGTGATAAACACTAATTAGATCTACTTGGTCCTAGATTGGAGAAAAAGAAAGTCTAGACTGCTTTTAAATAATAGTACAAGAAGAAAATTTCTCAGATAAAAATTCCTCACCTCCTTAGGGAAACATTCCCCTGAGCTTACGACCAATAAACTAGGAATAGCATACTCATCCCACTTGTGGTAACTTTTTGGGAAACAAAAAGTTTAATTTAATTGTATTTAATTTTCTTATATTTTTGGTCAAATTTGTATCAATGAGTTAGAAAGCTCCATAAAGCTGGGAAGGTTCTTGTACTTCTTTGGACCACATAAAGCCTTTCAATTGTGGTTGCTTGACAAAGAACGGCTGACTCCTGAGTACTAGTGGATCAAGGCAATTCTAGAGTGTAGCTTCATTTTCAAGTCTGACCAAAAAAAAAGCTAATTCCTAGCACAGTCAAACCATGGTCATCCACAGCCATACTTTCTTGCCATTATCAAGATAAACTATTCTGACCTTTTTTCAGAAATGTATTCCTAGTCCCCCTTAACTCAAAGCATATTTTCATCAACATAATCAAAACCCTGAGATAATGTATGGAAATATCTTGAAAATCCCAGTTGATAATAAGTGTTCATTCCTATCTCCATCATTCTCATTGTTGGGACCCCCACAGAGTCATACTCAAGGCCCTGCTCATCAAGAGGTTTCAATAAGGTTGGCTCAAAATTCCCTTTCCAAGGTAAATACTAACCTCTAATGCAGGGGCTTTCTTTGTCGTGTGTGTGTGTGTGTGTGTGTGTGTGTGTGTGTGTGTGTGTGCATGTGTAAGACATCTTCTATGTGGCCTTGGAGAAAGTAGATAAGTCGTACAAAAATACAGATGACTGTCTGGAAAGGGTAGGCTACTCTCTAGTTCCTCTGAAGAAGTTGCTCCCAACCATAGAACAAAATAAATGAATTCTCGGAGACATTTCTCACAATATGGATTGTCAGGAAAAATCAATTAAAATTTATTACTTGTGTTTCTCTTTTTTACTTTGTCACCTGTATTTTTTTTTTTTCATGAGAGTTTTCAGCTCCACTCAAGACTCACCTTCCTCTCAGGCTTTACAAACCTGAGAGTGTCTCTGTCCTTTTTTAGCCTCCTCTGTTGCTATGTCTGTGCTGCTGTGACTCTGGTCACAAAGTGTCCTCCTCCGCTCTTGTGTGGTTGTTTACCTTTTAACATACAGGTAGGCTGGGCATGGCGATACCAGGTAAGGAAATAGAAGACGTGTCTTGTCCTAGCCCCTGTCTACTACTAAATGAGCGAGGTGACTTTGAGCAAATCACTTCATCTCTCAAGCTTCCAGCTTCCTTACACAACATTTTTATTCAGTGACACATATACTGAAAGGGTGGGATGCAAAGATTGTCTAAATGAAACATGGCTCGTTAAAAACAATTTCCAAGAGTTTATTTTCTTTTAATCCTTATGTCTACTTTCAGGTGAATGAACTGTCTCCTGGTGACCCCATACACAAAGGATTTAACAATTAGAGCCATTAATCTTTGTCTCCACTGGCACTTCTTTCATATAACAGATGCTCAATAAATAGTTCTGGGTTGATGGATGGGTAGAATTAATCTATCAAAATTGTCTACTTCTTCCAAAACTGGGGTGATAGCTTTATCTGGCCTTATTTCTGGGCCGAAGAACATGGCTGAGTTGTATGTCCTTTGGGGTTTAAACAAAAACAATCTCAGGAAAAATAGCAGCAGTATCTCTACCTCTTGTTATCATGGACTGTGCTAGGATTTCCACAAACATCTGTGATTTGCTGGGACCCTAAATAACACACCTTGTCTAATCCACTATCCAAACCTGAGCAGGCCTTGTGGGAAGGGAAATGATTAATTTGAGGGAGGGAGGTAGTTTATAAAAGTAAAAGACTTCATTAGAATTCCATCCACACAGAGGGTTAGCTACTCATTAATTAAATGATTTCAAAGGGGATCTTGGTATATAATTGCTATAATTTAGGTGGAAACAATGCCACACTAAGTGTAATTAGAGGAGCAGGCTCGGTAAGGATGTTTTCCTCTTTACTGGAGAGCAACTCTGGGTCACCTGATTCTCCCCTGCACAGTAACTGGGTGCTTTTTTCAACCTCCAAATGCACCAGCTTTATATACAGTTGTGAAAGCGGAAAGAAATTTCAAGAAGAGACTGGTTGACCACAATTCTTCCAAGAGGAAAATGACAAGAATTCATTATTAGGAAACCACTGGAAATATGTAAACGAAAGAACAGTTCTTGGGGAGTCAGATTAGCAGGCATGTCACTGCAGACTGACTTTTGAGGAAACACTTGGTCGAACTCAACTAAGATAATACTATGCTGTCATCAACCTGCCCCAGGACTCCCTTCCTTTGTCTTCCTCAGTGACCCCAGCACTAGCGCCTTGACTTCTTGGAACCACCAGCTCTCTCATCTCTTATCTGCCTCAAGAAAGAGAACAAGGCCAAAACCGACTCTGTCAGTTTCTTCCTAATTTTCCTCTTTCTGCAAATATTAGGCTAGAAACCTTTGCATTAGCCGAGACTTAGCCCTCAGCCTGTCCTCGCTCTTATACTCTAGCCTAGCACTCCATCCTTTCCTTACACGTCTACAAAATCTCTCTTTTGCTGTCTCACATACAGGGTTATCGTAATTAACCTCCAATTAAAATAAATAAATTTATATTTTTTAAAAAATCTCTCACATCCACCAACTTCTGTATTCCACTCCTATGCCTTGATAACCAATATCGGCCACCATTGACAGCTGCCACTGACGGCATGCTTATCAGATTCCAGGGACTCTGCTGAACATCCCTCAGCTATTATCATCCTGAATCCTCCACAGAATACCTGAGAATCTTAGGCACAGCCATTTCAGATGAGGAAAACTGTGGCTCTAGGACCATGCTCAAGGTTAAGACTGAGTTGGGAATCAAGTTGACATTCATGTGAAGCCAGAGCTTTTACTGGCTGTGCTTCCTCCTGCTGAAGACCATATTCCAGGCTCTCAGTACCCCCTGCCTCACTAGTTTACACCTACGTCTTCATGAAAGCTATCCCCCACCTGTTCCCAGACTGTTGTCTTAGAGCATTATTTCAATGACACTACATAGAGTCCCATGGACTGCAAGGAGATCCAACCAGTCCATTCTGAAGGAGATCAGTCCTGGGATTTCTTTGGAAGGAGTGATGCTAAAGCTGAAACTCCAGTACTTTGGCCACCTCATGCAAAGAGTTGACTCGTTGGAAAAGACTCTGATGCTGGGAGGGATTGGGGGCAGGAGGAGAAGGGGACGACCGAGGATGAGATGGTTGGATGGCATCACTGACTCTTTGGACATGAATTTGAGTGAACTCCCGGAGTTGGTGATGGATAGGGAGGCCTGGCGTGCTATGATTCATGGGGTTGCAAAGAGTCGGACATGGCTGAGCGACTGAACTGAACTGAACTGAACATACCTACTCAGAAATTGCAGGTTATAGAATAGGGACCACATTCCTAGAACTAGCATTTCATCCTATGCCATTCCATCGTATACCTTTCCAAATTTTCTTCCTTCTCCCCTCTCTGTCCTAGCCAAACTGGTCTCTTTCCTTTCTACAGGGGCCTGCTCTACATAGGTAGTTGTGTTTGTGTGTACACACACATGCTGATAATAATAGCTGTGGAATGCTTAGCAGAGTCTCTAGCAAACACATATACTTACACACATACACACATACACACACCCACATATACTCCTGATTACACACTTTGTTTTTTTCCATGTTTTTCATTAGAAATATCCTCCTATGGTCTCTGCCTGCTCTAAAACCAACACAAGCTCTGACTTAAAGGCCACCTCCTCTTAAAAGTGTTCCGTATGTATTCAAAGTCTAAAGGATCTCTCTTCTAAACTTCTGACTTCCTGTATGAACAGATGGTAATCTTCTCCTCCAGGCAGAGGGCTTCCTCGATTTTTCAAACACCATACTTTCCACCTCCCTCTTCTCTAAGTATACTTCTCTCCTCGCCCCTCCTCTTCACATCTCTGCCGGTAACTTAAGCCTTCTTTTTCTCTGTCCCTACACTTGGCATTTGTGCTTCACATGTGGGTCAAGAGGTCCCCTAATGTCCTTCTATAACACTCATCTTTTCAACGTCTATGCAGAAAACTCCCAAGGCACCTACTCTTGTTCTGGACTCTTACAAGATTTAGTCATGAATATGACACTAAGAACTGTGAATTTGATATAAGAGCCTCCCTATCTACCTTTGTAGCATTATGTCCTGCTACTTCATAGTGTTCCTCATGTTCAGACGGAATTCCATTTGTTCCAGTAAAAGAAACATGACTTCCTAGTGCCTGCTCTTCTTCTGCCTAGGATGCCTCCCCCAGCATCTTATCTTATATGTCCAACTCCTGCCCATTCTGCAAGTCTCATGGCAAATAATATGCAATGTTTCTTGGGAGGGAGATTAAGGGGGAGGAAAACTGTTCAAATCAAAGTATTTTGTAGTGACCATATTGATTTCTCTTTTCAAAAATAAACAGATGAAGGTTTTAAAGTTTATTTTCTAATCACTTAAAGATTTTGATAAATTTGTAATGTTTAAAGAGAACATAATCTCAATGATATCAGTTCTTTGGAATTAGTCCAGCCTTTCTATGTGACCCAGTATGTAGTCAATTTAAAAAATATATTAACTGTTTACTCTAAAAATGTATTCTCTATTTGTTGTATGGAGGGTTGTATACAGTTCTTTTAAATCAGGTTTCTTAATAGTGTCATTCATATCCAAAATCACATGAACTTTTGGACTGCTTGCTCTATGTGAAGTTTATTAAACTATCCCTCTATGATATTTTAAATCTTCCACTTCTCCTTTAGTCTTTGTAGATTTTTATATTGTGTAATCATAGCACTCTATAGATTTTGAGATTTTTCTGTCTTCTTGATGGATTATTCTTTTTTTATTTTAATTTAAAGGCTAACTTTTTGCTCTCTGTATCTTTCTTCTTCCTCTATTCCTTTCTTATAAAGAAAAAAATGATCTCTTTACTTTGAATTTTTGTAGCATTTTTTTCTGTTTTGAGTATCATCCTTAGCACTTCCAACAGGTATCATAATTCATAAAATATGTCCCTATATGTAGCATTGCCTTCACTAGATTTTAAACTCTTACAAGTCTTCAACTTACACAAATTTTGCCTTGCACAGTACCATGTGTTGTCTGGGAAATGGTCCAACATAAAAGATGCTGACTTCATATGGGCCAATATGTGAGCCCCAGTCCTGGACCAATGGGAAGTTCTGTATACATATAAATTAGACTTCAATTTTCTCATGTGCAAAACGAAGATAACAGCATGACCTAGCAGAATTCTGAGGTTTAAATGTGTTCTATATTTATAATATTTAGTAGAAATTAAGAAATGAGTACTTTAACTACCTTTCATATTTTATATAATAGGACTTAAATATGATAATTCATTTCATATCTTTTGTTGGATGCCTGAGGATTTGTGGGCAGATCGTACATCTTATGCTTCTATATTCCCACTATCTCTACTTTAAGTCGTTGCAAACAGTAGGTATTCTAGCAGAAGTCAATCAAATAACAGCAATAATTATAAAAACACCAATATTAGTGATCATTTATTGAAACATAGACCAACCTAGATAGCATATTCAAAAGCAGATACATTACTTTGCTGACTAAGGTCCGTCTAGTCAAGGCTATGGTTTTTCTAGTAGTCATGTATGGATGTGAGAGTTGGACTGTGAAGAAGGCTGAGCGCCGAAGAATTGATGCTTTTGAACTGTGGTGTTGGAGAAGACTCTTGAGAGTCCCTTGGACTGCAGGGAGATCCAACCTGTCCATTCTAAAGGAGATTAACCCTGGGATTTCTTTGGAAGGAATGATGCTAAAGCTGAAGCTCCAGTACTTTGGCCACCTCATGCGAAGAGTTGACTCATTGGAAAAGATTTTGATGCTGGGAGGGATTGGGGGCAGGAAGAGAAGGGGATGACCGAGGATGAGATGGCTGGATGGCATCACCGACTCGATGGACGCGAGTCTGAGTGAACTTTGGGAGTTGGTGATGGACAGGGAGGCCTGGCGTGCTGCGATTCATGGGGTTGCAAAGAGTCAGACACAACTGAGAGATTGAACTGAACTGAATGTGCTGACCACTTTGTGTGAATTATCTCATTTATTGTTCCCATGTAACAGATAGGGAAGCTAAGGCTCAAAGAAGCCAAATAGCTCATATTTAGGTTATGCAATGAATAGGTGTTGGAGCCAGGAGTCCAACTGACATGATTGCTTCTGATGTTATAACATGGTTCTCAGCACTGTGCTTTCAACAAGACTTCATATCCCTTTTCAAGCATTTTGTGACTCATTAGCAATCATCTGACTGCACTGTTTGGCATAGACGTATGGGTATGGGGGTCTATTAGGTTGCTTAAATAAAAGACAGAAACACCATGAAATATATAAACCTGAAAGCACAGTTGTTGTAAATAAGAAAAGAGAAATAGGCAGAGAAGGTGTTATCTAGAGAGCTCCAATTATGGTCCAGTTTGTCTCAAGGTCTAAAGCATTTACTCCATGGAGAATACCTGTACTAGTACTATGACAGTCTTCACTGGCTTGGCCTCAAGTTGAAAGTCCCTGGGGCAGGAAAATGAACAAACCAAGCTATAAAGTCTTAGTGCTCAAGACTAAAGGTCCTTAGGGATAAGCCTTTGGCTGAAACCCTTCACCTGCTAACTGGGGAAACCAAAGCCTAGGTAGTGGTCTGCTCACTAACATAAAGGAGTAGAGTCCAAGTCACCTGAACCCCAAGTCTTTCTCCTGGCTGACTAACTGTTCTCCATGGGAAACCTCTGCATCTTGCAGGATGAGCCATGGAGCATCATATATGACAATAGTATCATGAGTAATTGCTGGAGGAACACAGGGGAGGAAGGTGATCACATCTGGAGCTATGGTTGACCAGGGAAGGCTTCAGCCAAGAGCCACTTTTCACACTTTGCTGGCTTTTCCTTAAGGCTCTCGTATCTAGAGAGTTCTGGGTTTCCTAAGCTCTAGCCTGCAACTCTAGAACTATAAACTGAGCTACTAGGTTCTTCTAAGAGAGCATTATCTTTGATGTGCTAAGATGTGGCGTTCCTCTGCACAGTCTAACAGATCAAATGAGTCATCAGAATGACATAGACAATGATGTATCCTGGTCTCTGGGAAATGAGCTGAGACAGTTTAGCTGCTCTCATCAAGCTCCTAAGGTGAGTGACGGTCAGAGATACTAGGGAGGGTGACAGAATCTAAATTGGACTTCATGGATGGTCGGCAGGCTAGAAAGAAGACATAAACCTTCGGTTCACAAATGAGGGAGAATCCTTGTGGGTACTTTGGCAAGAAGGATGCTCCACTGACCCAGGTGTTGCCTTCACACTGACATGTAGATAAATATGCCCCAAGTCAAAGGTGGGTTTCCCTGGGGACTCAGCTGGTAAAGAATCCATCTGCAATGTAGGAGGCCTGGGTTCAGTCCCTGGGTTGGGAAGATCCCCTGGAGAAAGGAATGGCTACTCACTCCAGTATTCTGGCCTGGAGAATTCCACGCCTGTATCTGTGGAGTCACAAAGAGTCAGACATGACCGAACAACTTTCATTTCACTTCAAGTCAAAGGCTCTGCAATGACAGTCTGGCTACTTGCAATTTCCCCTATTGACACACTGGATTTATTTCTCATTCTTCTAAGTAAACAATTAAACCAGCTGTGGATTCCGGTGAGTCACACACCATCTTCTATGCCACCTCCGTCCAGGATTCAGAATTAGCCATTGCTAGGAAACCGCAAATCCCAACTCAAACCTTTTACCCTGCCTTGATGACTTTCACTGGCTGGGTGTCATTAATTTGAGGGCAAATTATTAGAAACCTGGAAAACAGTTCTGAAATACCTGTAGATTTATGATGAAGTCATTTCACAAAAGGTCACAGGCAACCCTGCTATAATTAAATCTTTCATTAATTTTTAAAATACACAATAACTTACAAATGAAGCATAAATTAGCCAGATGACCTTGAAAAAATTATTTAGAGCACTGCCTCATCCAAAGCCACTATCTAGTAATTTCCTAAATTTTTATTTTACAAATAGGATTTATCTTTTTCCCTTCTTGTCTTTGATAGATTCTAGTAGCTTTCTTATTTGAAATGACTTAGTATTAATTTACTCAGAGCATTAGTTAGCACTGAGGAGTGATAGTGGGTAGTTAAGACTCTCCCTTCGCTTAGGTCATGACCTCAAAGGTATAGTAAGTGTAATGCAAATAATCATCTACACATGCCTAAATGCAGCCTCTATTCTTTCATTATCTGGAAGCTACTTTTTATTTCATGAGTACGTTTTGATAAGTGATTTCCATTTTCTCATTATAAAAAGAATGCATTCTCATTATAAAAATTGAAAACTATAAAATCTATAGATGGGAACATAAAAACCTCACTAGAGGTAAACCACTGTTAATATTTTGTGATATTCCCTTCCATTCACTGACAGTGTTGTTCTTTCTCAGACTAAGAGATAAGCAATAATCACAGTTCTCAACTAGAGTTAAAGACCTCGGAAATTAGAAGTAATCCTGAAATCTCTCTCCCTACCTGCCTCTCTCTCTGTGTAACACACAGACACACACACCACCACCACCGCTACCACCAGCATCACCACCACCAACATTAAAAATTTGATTATGGATAATATTCCATAAATACTAGTGCTGAAATAAACCTCATACAAATTTGTTTTCTTTTATAGGGTGTAGAAGAGGCTGTAAAACATAGCACCTTTTCATCAGCAGAGACCCTGACTGTACTGTTTATGCCTTAGCTCAGCTCCTAGAGCACTTAGAATAGTGTCTACCTTGTAGTGGGTACTCAATACATACCACTGAATAAAGAAATAGTCAATGTTCTTGTATAGCAACTTGATACAGGTGGATTCCTGTGCGCTTCTTCATGGGTTTCTAGAGAATTCAGTTCTCTCTGAAAGACCTAGGCTCCCTCACCTCCTTTGCCTCCTTGCCTCCATAAGCCCTCCTCTCTGCTTCCATGGTGGAAGCTGCCAAGGACCAATTTCAAATCAAAGCAGAAAGAGCAGTGCCCTAGAAAGGTGAGGCTTGGAGGCCAGCAGTTGTTGGTCTCCTGAAATTCAGGCCACATCCTTGACTTTCTGAGTGCTTCCATGCCACCTGATACTTTTCCCATTAGGGAGCAGAAGGGATTAATGCTAAAGGAGGTCAGCAGCTACAGAGGAATTGAGTAAAAGTGAGACACAAACTAGGCCTTAATAGAAATTGACAGCGGATCAGCAGCAAGGAATCCTGCATGCAAAGCCTGTGTTAGTTACACAATATGATGATGAGTGAGATGGTGAAAAGGAGCAGGGATTAAAAGGTTTGAAAATAAATACTGGGAGAGAAGAAGGGGAGATTGAGAAAGAGACTAAAAGGCTTTGGATCTGAAGAGGCAAAAGAAAGAAGGTTGATTTTTAAATGCATTGAAAGAAATAATTCAATGTCCAAACAACTTTGACTCTTTTCTCAAAATTTAATAAGCTCCTTCAATGGGCTTGAATGTTTAAAGTCCACAACATTGGAAGAGTGTTCCATGAACCTGTGAGAGATAAGTCAGGAGTTAGTGATGAAGGAGAACCTAAGAGATAGAACCAAAAGGGAGAAGATGGGTGTTCAAGATAAATTTTGAGAGAGGAGGAAATATCTGGGAATCAAACAAGCCACAGGGAGCAGGGTAAGGAGGGACAGGTTTTCCCCTGGCATTTCTCAGTCTCCTACTTTGTGTCAAATCCCGAACCAAGAGGTACAAAGAATCAGAAAAAAATCAGCTCCTATCCTTAAATAGATTGCAGTTCTGTTCAATAATAGTATTACTCACTCTTTACATATCTGCTGAGCCCAATTATGCACAGGCATCCACATTCAGGGTGGTGGAGGATGACAAATAAGACAGTTGCCAACCTCACGAATCTTTCAAACTAAAAAAGACCTCACGCTATAACTGCAGAGATGACCAATATGTAAAACAGTTAGAACACGGTGAAAAATAAAAGTGACAACACCAATTCACCATGAGCCAGCAATTCCATTTTTAGGTGTGCAGCTCAGAGAACTTCTGTGTATGCATTTGGAGACACATATAAAGATAGGACAATATTGTTTGCAATAGTGCAAAACAGGAAAAAAACTAAACATCCATCAATAGGAGAATAGAGAAATAAACTATGTATATTCATATCACAATAGAATGCCACAGCATTTATGTGTCTGTATCAGATGGATTTGTCCCAAGTCTGGTAATACTCAATGACAGACACATAGAGGAATAATAGCATTTAGATAATTAGACATTTAAAAAAAAAAAAAAAAAGAATATCACATGTGTTTCTACAGATAATTAAATACTCCAGGCAAGAATACTAGAGTGGGTTACCATTTCCTTCTCCAGGGGATCTTCCTGACCCAGGGATCGAACCCAGGTCTCCCACATTGGAGGTAGACGCTTTAACCTCTGAGCCACCAGGGAAGCCCCAAAAGTATCAATACCCTTACTAGAAGGATATACACCAAATTCACAGCAGTGGCTGACTAGTGTAGGAAGCAATGGGAAGGGGTTTGGAAATGGGCAACTCCAAGGAGACCAACTCTACCTAGGATCAGTTCAGTTCAGTCGCTCAGCCATGTCCAACTCTTTGTGATCCCACGGACTGCAGCACGCCAGGCTTCCCTGTCCGTCACCAACTCCTGGAGCTTGCTCAAACTCATGTCCCCTGTGTCAGTGATGCCATTCAACCATCTCATCCTCTGTCATCCCCGTCTCCTCACACCTTCAAACTTTCCCAGCATCAGTGTCTTTTCCAATGAGTCGGTTCTTCACATCAGGTGGCCAAAGTATTGGTTTCAGCTTCAGCATCAGTCCTTCCAATGAATATTAAGGACTGATTCCCCTTAGGATGGACTGTTGGATCTCCTTGAAGTTCAAGGGACTCTCAAGAGTCTTCTCCAACACCACAGTTCAAAAGCATCAGTTCTTTGGCATTCAGCCTCCTTTATGGCCCAACTTCACATCCAAACATGACTACTGGGAAAACCATACCTTTGACTAGATTGACCTTTGTTGGTCAAGTAATGTCTTTGCTTTGAAATATGCCATCTAGGTTGGTCATAGCTTTTCTTTCAAGGAGCAAGCATCTATTAATTTCATGGCTGCAGTCACCATCTGCAGTGATTTTGAAGCCCCCCAAAATAAAGTCTCTCACTGTTTCCACTGTTTCCCCATCTATTTGCCCTAAGTGATGGGACTGGATGCCATGATCTTAGTTTTCTGGATGTTGAGTTTTAAGCCAACTTTTTCACTCTCTTCTTTCACTTTCATCAAGAGGCTCTTTAGTTCTTCTTCACTTCTGCCATAAGGGTGGTGTCATCTGCTTATCTGAGGTCACTGATATTTCTCCCAGCAAACTTGATTCCAACTTGTGCTTCATCCAATCCAGCATTTTGCATGATGTACTCTGCATATAAGTTAAATAAGCAGGGTGAGAATATACAGCCTTGATGTACTCCTTTCCTAATTTGGAACCAGGCTGTTATTCCATGCCCAATTCTAACTGTTGCTTCTTGACCTGCATACAGATTTCTCGGGAGGCAGGTCAGGTGGTCTGGTATTCCCATCTCTTTAAGAATTTTCCACAGTTTGTTGTGGTCTACAGTCAAAGACTTTGATGTAGTCAATAAGGCAAAAGTCGATGTTTTTCTGGAACTCTCTTGATTTTTGATGATCCAGCAGATGTTGGCAGTTTGATCTCTTGTTCCTCTGCCTTTTCTAAATCAAGCTTGAACATCTGGAATTTCACAGTTCACATACTGTTGAGGCCTGGCTTAGAGAATTTTGAGCATTACTTTGCTAGAGTACCTAGGATACCTTGCATATTTATTTTAGAGATATAAAGCTAAAATGGTAACATGTTAGTATTTATTACATCCCAAGGGGTTGGCACACTAGTGTTTATAATACTATTCTTTGTGCTTTACTATATTTAAAAAACTTTCAAAAAGAACTATTAGGAAAAAAATAAAGGTATAAAATTAAGGATGTAGAGTCAATATTGGGAATCACAAACCCAAAATCATATAGGAGCCAGGGGATCAACTTAAATGAACAATGAGTAAGCTGATACAGCTGGAGAAGATGTACACATCAGATGAGAGGCGGGTAAGAAACAGCTCAACCAGTGGAAAGTAGGCAGCTTCCACGTAGCTCCAGCAGCCTGTAGGATGATGGGCATTTGGGCTCAATGCCACAAGATGCTTCTGATTCAAAATTTTAGTTCCATTAAGAAAAATGTAGACCAAACTATTTATCTGTGGTCCAAACCCAGAAGCCTAAGGTCGGAATTTAATGAAAGAAAATAAGTAAGAGTTGGAGGAACTGTGGAGGGCTTCCTGAAAGAGGTGAGATTTGTCTGTATGGCTAACATAAGAAATGAGGAAACTTCCTCAATGAGGAAATGAGGAAATCATTTCCAATGATTTTTTCAATTCAATATAGTTAGCCCAACATATCTGCCGGTTCCACATCCACAATTTCAAACAACCATGGAACAAAACATTAAAAAAAAAAAAAAATCCAGAAAGTTCCAAAAAGCAAAACCTGACTTTGCCATACACTGGGAACTATTTAATAGCTTCTATATTGAATTAAATATTATATCAGTAATCCAGAGATGATTTAAAATATGTAGAAGGATATTATGCAAATGCTATGTCATTTTATATAAGGGATTTGAGCGTCTATGAATTTTTGGTACCCACTGTGGTGAGCAGTGTCCTGGAACCAACCACCAGTGGATACCAAGAGATCACTTCCTTCATAAGCAACTAAAATAGTTTATGGATAGGGAAAGCTTGCATAAATCATTTTAAAAATTCAGTATTTGTAACAAAAGATTAAACTGCATGTACCCTCTTGTTCAGAGTCAACAAACTATAGCCAATGCAGCAAATCTGGCCCAACACCTCTTCTGGATGGCATATGAGCAAACAATAATTTTTATACTTTAAATGGTTGGAGGGGAAGGCAAATGAAGAATCATATTTTATACCACGTGAAAATTGTATGAAATTCAAAGTTCAGCATCTATAAGTGAATTTTCATTGGAAGACACTGCATGCTGTCTTCCGTATCGCATGTCCATTCACTGCATATTGTCTGTGGTGGCTTTCACTGGACCAGGAGAACCAAGCAGATGCAGGAAAGACCCTGCAAAGTCTAAAATCTTTACACGAAGAGTCTGCTCACCTCTCCCCTAGTTGGCTAAAGTTCTTCCTGCAGGTGGCCCATTTCTTGATCATTAGACTATGGAGAATGAAAGCATCTCAAATGTCACTCAGTGTTAGTTATTTCACTTAATTCTCACATTCACATGAAGAACCCAAAGCTAAGAAAGGTAAGTAAGACATTTAAGATCAGAGGGATGGTAAGTGGCGGTCTGAGACCTGTCCCTGGAGTGTGACTCTACAAAATCTATGCTCTCAGCTACCACTCATCCCACACAGCAATCTACTGGTCAACATAAGCCTTTGCTTTCCAGGCTACTGCCAGCTTCCAGTATCTCCCAGAATCATCCAAAGCCCTTTGGAGTATCATCCAAAGCCACTACATAGGCGTGAATTCTGCTTTTGTATTCCTTGGCTCCTACTCAGCAGGCCTCTGAATGGATGGCAAGTCTGGTGACAACCTGAAGGACCTGAATCCAGCAACCAGCCTGAGAGGCGATGGTTTAAGAGTTCCACTGGATTTGCTGATTACTCGAATGACTTACTTTGGGCAAAGTAAAATCAGATTCTTCCAGCAAACAACAGAGAATTGAAAAACAGATCAATGGAAGCAGTGCTGGTTAATTTCCAATGACTTTATCGGATGCAGTTACTAGAGGCTAAACAATACATTTAAGCTCAGGGCTGGGTTTCTGTGTTACACCAGGGCTGTATTTGAGAACATGTTTCTTGCTAAGCATGCAGTCACAGTCTCTTAAGTAGAAAGAAGGTCTTTGCTTTTTTTTTTTTTTTTTTTTTTCTTTAAAACCTCTGCAGCTTTGGGGTTTGCATAATTTTCTACAAAACTGTTATCTCTTTCCCTTCACTTCGGCTATTAGTTCTGCTGGTGGAACAATGGATCAGAGATTTATGCCAATTAGAAATGGATTTATACAGGGACTCAGCGAGGCAATTGGCCCTAGACAATTTGCTGAGAGCATCTCTGGCCCTTCCCATTTCTTGCTTTCCCCTCTTCAGGCCAAACAAGTTCTTATTGCTCCATGTGCGCTCATACTCTCCTTGCACCTGGATACCTTTGTTCCCCCATCTCCGCAGAGACACAAAGCTGTATCTATTCTATTTTAATCCCTTCTTTGATATTTAATGGCAACTGCAATTTGTCCCACCCCTTTACCATTTACTTGTTTTCTAGTTTTCATGTGTTTGTCATATTTTTTCAGAAAGGTTGTGTCTGAATGGGTCTACTATGACTTCGTGTCTGGCATCACAGTAAGTAAAATTCTTGGTGAATAACATCCCTGCCCTTCTTGTCCCAAACACCGTGATCCCTCAGTGAACAATCCTTGGAGAATTCTAGTACCTGTCTTCAAATTTCAGTTCTGAGCCTAAAATTTGAAACTCACATTCCTTGCTCTGCTTTCCTCTTACTGAATGTATGAGCTGAGCACTTAATTTCTCTGAGCTTCAGTGCCCTTGCCCAAGGACAATAATCCAATCTACCTGGTGGGATTACTGTGAGATGTCAGTGACATCAAGTGTGAGAGAGAGTTCAGCAGACAGCTGACACAAAGGAGGGAGTAGAGCAGATGCAGGCTGGCTGACACTTGCTCCTGCTAGGGAGTATCTGCTTTCTTCCAAGGAAGCTGAACCCCTCCCTTTGGGGGTTTCTTTTCCCCTGACAGGCTGCCAGGTTCTCCTTGGCCCCTGTAAAGGATCAACTGAATCATAACCAATTGGTTAAAATATTTCATATCAAGAAAGAATTTCAAATGTTGCTTTGAGACTGCAGAAAAGCAGTGTTTTTCCATCTGATGCCACATCTGAGCCAAGCAAAAAAAGAGCTCTCCTTAAAACACTAATTTGGGGGCCAATAGCGAACCAAAGAGAAGGCAATGGCAACCCACTCCAGTACTCTTGCCTGGAAAATCCCATGGGTGGAGGAGCCTGGCAGGCTGCAGTCCATGGGGTCATGAAGAGTCGGACACAACTGAGCAACTTCACTTTGACTTTTCACTTTCAAGCATTGGAAGGAAATGGCAACCCACTCCAGTGTTCTTGCCTGGAGAATCCATCCAAGGGACGGGGGAGCCTGGTGGGCTGCCATCTATGGGGTCGCACAAGAGTCGGACACAACTGAAGCGACTTAGCAGCAGCAGCAGCAGCAGCGAACCAAAGAAACACAAGTGCTCTAACAGCCACGGGCATCTCTTCAACTGGAAAGCCTCTGCCTGAGACGGCAATAGGCCCTCCAGCTTGTCAATCACCCAGCCCCGTTCTAAGCCTTAAGTAATAAGAATGGTCACATTTCACTGTGAATTAGACTAGACTAGATGGTTCCTGTCAAGGTTACCTGGGGAATGTTGAAATAATAATCTTTGAAGAGACAGTGGAAAAAAGAGCAATAAAAGCAAGCAAATCCCATGCCTGCAAGCTGGGGACTATCTCCCCCACACAAATTCCTCTAAAAAAGCACGGTGTTAGAAAGTTGCATGCTCCTGAGCTTTGGCTTCTGGTAGAAGTGGAAGCTGGAAAGAGTCTGTGGATGGTGAAGGAAATAAGAAATTTCTAGAATGTTCCTTATTCTCTAACTGCCTTTCTGTGCCCACTGCCATTCTACCCGCCCTGCTTCATCATCACCAATACGCATATTTGCACAGAGACAGGCACCACTCAGATTCCTCCCCAACTCCAGGCTCCCATAATTTGCAACTCCTGGATTCTGATCACATAGAGCACGTCAGAATATCTGGGGTCTATAACGTTCATTTCTGCACTCAATCAATCAATACATATATATGGTTAAATCCTCAGTGCTAGTACAAAACTGACGCAAATAGCAGTCAAAGAATAAGGTAACAGAGATCTTCCCTCATGGGAACTTCAAGTCTGTGTGGTGTGTGTGCGTGCGCTTGTTTGAATGTTTGCCTGCGTGTGTGTTTACATGTATATACATATCTTTGTATCTTAAGGGTATGAAGAGGGAGGAGAAGCTACTAAACCAACTGCCACTTTTGTTAACATGTATTGCCTAAAGTGTTGTGAAGGAAAAAATATATGAGGTAGGACTACGTATAACACGGAGCCTAAACCTTTTCCGGTGGGCTAAAGGAAGATGTGCCAGAAAAACTAATACATAAGCTGAGACTTGAAAGATACTTAATTAGAAGCTTAGTTATTCAAGTAAGGAAGACAGGTATATTCCAGAAGGATACACAAACAAAGACCCCAGGGCACGAAGGTACCAGTGAATCAGAGAAGGGAGGTTAGCGCATGGGGGCCAGAAATGAGTTCTAAACATGGACTCAGTGTAGGCATTTGTAGACCCTTCAGTGAGTTTGGACTTTATCTGAAAGGCAATGGAAAGCCTTCCACTTTGAAGAAGTTTTGAAGAAGGGTTTTGAGAACCCAATTTTAAGAACACTCTGAATATAAGTCAAATTTCTAAATATAACTTAAGACCCTTCATAGGTTCTACTGCTTAATATCACTTAATCTCAGGCATACGCTCTCATGGTTCTTTCCTTTGCTTTGAAGTCACTCATTCTCTCAACCAATAATTATTGATTTCTACTATGCACCTACTCCCATTTTAGGCACTGCAGTTACGGTACTCAGCAAAACCATTACAAATGTGTGCTTTCTTTGAATGTACACTCTACTACTTATAAATTGGTTTTCTACTGGTGAACTGCTATTGAAACTTCCAGACTGATTCAGTTGTCACCTTTCGTATATGTGAAGTTTTTACTTCCTTCTACTTATACCCTGGTTTTCTAACTAGGATTTCCTGAAGATTGTGTATCTCATTTCCCCCCACAGCAACACACTGGACTGAGAGCTCCTTAAAGGTAGAAAGAGTTATATTTACTTCTTTAATAGCCCTTAAAAGAGTCTAAAATATATTAGAATCTCATTAAATGTTTTTGAATTAATTAACTATGTAGTAGTCAGGGCTCTCTAGAGAAACAGAGTGAATAGGCAATAGCAATAGAAAAAGATACAGAGACAGGGATTGGAGAGAGAGAGAGAGAGAGAGAGAGAGAGAGACTTACTATATGGAACTGCCTCATACAGTTATGGGGGCTGACACATCCCAAGCCCTGCAGAGTGGTTTAGCAAGCTGGAGAGACAGGAGGGCCAGTGGTGGAATCCCAAGCTTGAACCTCAGGAAAAGCGGAAGTTTCACTTGGAATCAAAGGCAAGAAAAAGCCATGTCCCATTTCAAATGCAGCCAGGCAAGAAGCATTCTCTCTTGCCCAGGAAAGAGTTAGCCTTTTAGTTCCTTCTAGTTCTATCTAGATTTTCAACTGATAGGATAAGTTCCACCACATTAGGGAGAATGATCTGTTTTACTGGGTCTACTGATTTAAATGCTAATCTTACCCAAAAACACCTTCACAGAAGCATCCACAATAATGTCTGACCAAGTATCTAGGTGCCTCATGACCTAGTCAAGTTGACACATAACATTAACCATCACAAACTTATAAATGTTTAAATGAATGTAACAGGATAAGGCAATAAAACCTCAGTGTGAATGAGTTAGCCTTTCTTTCTGCCTGACTCTAGTTGAGCATCAGAGTCAGGGTTAAACAGAAAGAGGAAAGATACAGAATTCAAATAACCAACATCATTATTTGAATTACATCATTAGTAAGTATTTGGTTAAATGGCAAGATTAAGCAATCTTGTCCCCAAATGGACTTCCTGTCCTTGAAATTCGTAAGAGATATATACAATTTTTTGAACTCCTGCTTCAGTCTTTGCATGGCCATTCCTTGAAGAAAAGCAGTGGTCATCCTAGGGGGTCACTTGGTTTTAAAGTCCTTTTTAAACCTAAAATTGAGACAGAAATTGCCTCTTGGCAATCATTCCAAAGACTACCTTTCTTCTATCTAAAGGGCCCTGGGTCATTTTCATACTACAGAATCTTTGATTTAATGAAAACTTAAAAATAGGAAGCTTGAATTGTTTATAGTCAGTTGGGTGTTTGCTTCCAAAACTCATCTTATTCCATTAAAGACAAATACCTGCCTGTCTCAAATCCCATATAAGAAACTTATGCACTATTCTAGTTCCTTTTCTGCTTACTAACATTTAAAAGATCTTGATAAGCAAGGTAGAAGGGGGACAAAACTCTACCACACTCCTTGGAGTCTTATTGGGGAGGAAAGGAAAACAGAAGGGCTATATCATCTTTTCAGTAAATGATTTAGCCCTGAAGTCAACCTCCTTCATATCCATGTGACCAACTAAACCCCATCTGAAGTTAAGAAAAAAAAAATTACTGTTTATGATTAGATAAATACAGAATTTAAACTATGGCCTTAAAGTTGCTGAGGAGTGCCAGGTAATGTACAGATTGGTGTATAAGCACTATTATTCAAAGGAATGCCCGAGAGAAGCATGAAGCGAGTTCAGTGTGGCCACATAGGGGAGAATGCAGGGTATATCACATAAAGAGATGAGAGCACAGAATAAAAGGAGGACTAGTATATCTCTTTGCTACATAAACAGGGAAAAGCTAACCTGAGGACCACTTATATTGTCACTGCCCAATCTTCTAGAGCTGTATCAATTTTCTAGGGCTTGTCATCAGGTCTGAAAAGCCACATCTGGCTTGATAAATTCAAAGCGGGCAGATTGCACAATCTAATTGAGTGTAAGTACCTTTGCCTTATAGAACTTGGAACTCATAACTTAAAACTCTTTAGTGGTTCTATTACAGGAGGTTCTAGAAAGGAAGGCATTCTTTTCATAGCTAGCAACAAAGTATGGGAAATAATTTGGAAAAGTCAGTTTACAAAAAAAGAAGGTGGTATTCCTAGTAGTCTGTGATATTCTTCCTGGAGTTCCTATGAAAATATTTTAATCTCTTGGCAGACTATCCTGCATAACATGACAGAGTCATTTGTTTATTTAATGCACAAGTATGCAAAGTCCATAAGGACAGGGGTTTCTTCTTGATTTGCTCATCAATAAGAGTATCTGGCAAAAAGGTACCAATAGTTTTTTAGTAGTATAACTTTATAAAAGTTTTGCCACAATCCCAGATCCTTGGAATTTCTCTCTAATTTGTGTATCTCTGTTGTCTAAATCTCTCCATATATACATGTGTATCTATGTGTACATGTATATGTGTGCATATGTCTATATACAAAAATACTTGCATATACATATTCACTATACAAATATATCTACATATTTCTCAAATCATTTATATTTTAGAAATAAAATTTGTATGATGATAGTGTCTTTGAAAATTTAGTCCTTGCGTTTATGCAGTACATCATTGCTGTGTATTCACCAAATGATGAAGCTTTAGATGCTAAGCATTAATCAAATCTATATCTTAAATATTGTCTATGGCTTGAACAGCTAAACTTGCATACAATATTGTTCAGTTCAGTTCAGTTCAGTTGCTCAGTCATATCCGACTCTTTGCAACCCCATGAATTGCAGCACGCCAGGCCTCCCTGTCCATCACCAACACCCAGAGTTCACTCAAACTCACGTCCACCGAGTCCGTGATGCCATCCAGCCATCTCATCCTCTGTCGTCCCCTTCTCCTCCTGCCCTCAATCCCTCCCAGCATCAGAGTCTTTTCCAATGAGTCAACTCTTCACATGAGGTGGCCAAAGTACTGGAGCTTCAGCTTTAGCGTCATTCCCTCCAAAGAACACCCAGGACTGATCTCCTTCAGAATGGACTGGTTGGATCTCCTTGCAGTCCAAGAGACTCTCAGGAGTCTTCTCCAACATCACAGTTCAAAAGCATCAATTCTTCAGTGCTCAGCTTTCTTCACAGTCCAACTCTCACATCCATACATGACTACTGGAAAAATCATAGCCTTGACTAGACAGACCTTTGTTGTCAAAGTAATGTCTCTGCTTTTGAATATGCTATCTAGGTTGCTCATAACTTTTCTTCCAAGGAGTAAGCGTCTTTTAATTTCATGGCTCCAGTCACCATCTGCAGAGATTTTGGAGCCCCCCAAAATAAAGTCTGACACTGTTTCCACTGTTTCCCCATCTATTTGCCATGAAGTGATGGGACCAGATGCCATGATCTTCGTTTTCTGAATGTTGAGCTTTAAGCCAACTTTTTCACTCTCCTCTTTCACTTTCATCAAGAGGCTTTTTAGTTCCTCTTCACTTTCTGCCATAAGGGTGTTGTCATCTGCATATCTGAGGTGACTGATATTTCTCCCGGCAATCTTGATTCCAGCTTGTGCTTCTTTTTTTGTTAACTCTTAATTAATCAAGTGACTCACCAGCTTACCCACAGAGTTCACTTGTTATCATAGAAACTTTAATCAGAAATTTAGATGGTAAGATATCTGTTTTAGAGGATATTTTAGGAGAATGAAAAGAAATTGCTGTAAAACTCATATTAAAGCTGTACTTGCTGAGTAACAAATTCTACAGGAAATCCTCACACTGTGCAACAGAATTGTCTGGAGAAGTCCTGTCATGGCAAAGGTTTGCAGCTAACGACACCAGTTACAAATGAAATACATCCACTGGGAAGATTTATAGTAGCAGTTCCTCGTAGGGTTTGACATCATCTCTTTCACTTTCCAGCCATAGAGTCTATGTGCCAAACACAAACAACACGCTCAAAAATGAGTGTTAAGGCTTTAAAAGACACATTTCACAAACCCTTGAAGTTTGAGACAGGTCTGTACAGGCAATTTGGAAAATTCAGAGAGAGTTAAAGATAATTTAAAATTGCTCTTTGCTGCATTTGTTCCAAATAATTTTAAAGACATACTGTGGAGCCAAATTTTCTGTTATGAACATTTTTGAAATAATGAGGACATTGAGAATCCTATAAAACTCTTGCTGTAGACAAATCCTGTAGATAAGAAAACCCTTTGTAGCATTTCTGCTGAATTTCTTAGGGCTGGGCTTTTGTCCATTTGTTCTGTTTGCTGGTTTTCCCTAATTTGTGCACCATTTTCCATCATGGCTGGGTT
Source organism: Capra hircus (assembly GCF_001704415.2). Classification (NCBI taxonomy): domain Eukaryota; kingdom Metazoa; phylum Chordata; class Mammalia; order Artiodactyla; family Bovidae; genus Capra; species Capra hircus. Next base: position 25,984,036 of record NC_030833.1, read on the forward strand.
CTTTCTGTGTTTCTGAAAGCTCAGAGAAGTGGCTGGACTACTCTCTGGATATGAGGATGGAAGTAGAGGTGAGGAACATGGTAAAAGTGGTCCAGTCTGGGGCTAGATTATAACATTTGATCAAAACTGCATATCCACAGTTATGAATAATTTTTTAACATCACTCTGGGGGAAAAGCAAAGCATAGGAATTAGCCATTTGCCTCCTCCTCAAAGCTCATCAGTCTCCTCGGGAAGACTGATTCTAGCTATAAAGAAATTAATGAACACAAAGGTTAAAAGAACAGCAGTCTCTCTTAGAGTAAAAAGACAACCTTCCCCCAAACCAGTCCAGAAGCACTCTGTAAGCCTTTCTGTGACAACTCCACAGTACAGCAAATTCCCCTTAATCTTGCTCAGAGACTCCCTTCATTCTGTCTAGTGAATAATTAAAGTGTGAAGTATTCCAGTCTCTTGGGATTGGGGAAGGTGAGGTGCGGTGCGGTTTGGTATTACTGGTGAAGTATTACCGTAACTATCTCCCCACGCTCCTCTACATATACAAGTGCACACACACACATGGGTCATCCATTTTTTGAAAATTAGATTTTGATATATTTTTAGAAAACATCAAGTTATCTTCTTTAATATTCAGAAAGTACTTTGGGGCTTTATATAGCTTTCAGATATATATCCCCACCATCTATTCACACTGTGAAGGACTATGGAAAATTTTTCACAGCAAATGAATCTGAAGTGGAACAACAGTAACTGTGTGTATGTGTGTCACAGACTCCAGGAGGTTCCTATTAAATATTCCCTGTTTTCAGTAAGTTGGCTGTTTCATTCTCTCTGTCCCCATCTTTAGTCCTTTACTGGGCTGTTTTAGAAAGAGAAAACACATCTGAAGCCTTAAATTTTCTGTTTGCTTAGGTTTTGGATAAATGGAAATTTTTTACAATACTGTAATTCTATGAGAAACCCTAAATTTTCTATTAGAAGCCCAGCTTCTGTAATCCCGTCAGTAGCCGTTTGAATTGGTGGGTGTGAGCATCTTACAGATGAGGAAACTTTGGCCCAGAGACTGAAATGCTTCAGTGTAAGCCTCCCTGGGAAAAACCCACGGCCTCCCGTGGAAGCAGAAACCAAGCCCCTGGATTCCTCTCAGCCACAAAGAAGTACTCACGTCATAATCTGGGTCTCCACACCTGCCTCCACCAGGGCCCCATCCACAAAGAGAGGAACCGAAGTGAAACCGTACTTGTCCCAGGAGTGGCCCTCGTCAAAACTCACCCTGGGTTGGAAACAAGAACGTGGAAGAGACAGCTGAAGGGAAAACCACACTCTTTCACAACTGCTTTTCAGTTATTAAATTCTCCTCTTATCTCATTTTATGGCAGTCTGGATTATCAATAGGCATTAATCTTCAACATCTCTCTATATTATTATGAGATTTGATCAAAACAGCATTTCCTGGCCCAGGCAGAGACAGCCCCAAGAACTGCAAAAATATTTCAACATCTTAGAATTGGGAAAAAAAAAAAAAAAACAAGCCAGGCAGGAGGGCTTAGTGGATGGAGTGTCACGTTTCAAGTACTCAGAAGGAAACCTGAGGTGCAATTACAGCACAATCAATTCAGTCTCGGAGTTTTTGACACGGATAAATTGAGTAGTGTAGGGTGTACCATACAGGAAGGGAGGTGTGTGTCTTTCAGGTCAGAAAATAGCAATTTCCTATTTGTTCAGAATGGATGAAGCATCATTTTCCCTCCCTGATGTCACTTTAAGGGGCTTTTAGGAACAAGTACTGAGTGCCTGAGACCTTCTGGGCAACACTGTTCCATCTTTTGATCAGTGAGAAGAGGAAGGCCTGGCCCTTTGTGGACATAGCATCTGAAACTCTTTAAAAGGATGCTGCTTAATGAAGAAGATTTGAGCAATCTTGAGTGGTCAATTCCTTAATAATATCCCTTTCTTTTTTTTTTTTTTTTTTTTTTTTCACATTTCAGAACTTTAATAAAATATTTTAAGCAAAGGTCACATGGATAGCCCATTCTTGATATTATGGAGTTCCCAACTGTTGCTTGATTTAACCACAGGACAAAGTTCAAAGACCATCTTCTCTGAGAAACTTTTCTCAACACTCCTCCTTCCCAAAAGCAGCTTTACTTGCTTCATTTTCTGCAATCCTTTAGCCTGGTTAGTTCTTAATTCTTCTCTGACTCCACAACACACAGTTCTCTGAGTTCAGCTGTAGAAACTCTATTTTCCTACAACATTCAGGCTTTCCCCTATCATAGTGCTGAGTGATGAATTCTTAACTCACCTGGAATCCCTCTGTTCAACATTATAATCGTGTGAATTCAGGGGTCACATAGGTTATGTTCATTGTCTGACCACCCCCATCCTCTTGATATCACCTTTATTATAATGCTTCTTACCTGATGTTACATACAGTTTTAAAACATATGTCTGACTCTCTCAATGAACTGTAATCTTTTTGAGGTCAAAGACCATACTATTCATTTTTGCATTCCTAGTAATTAGCAGAAACATTGGCACAAGGTACTACATAAATGTTAAATGAATATATAAATTTTTTAAAAAAGGAATGATTAAGAAAACTCTCCTAATCTATCTAGGCACTTTTCAAGCATGACTTATGCTAACATCCATGAACTAACATCCATACAAATCTCTGTCCCCATTACTAGTCAACCTACTCAGTCCAGTCTCTGCAAATTTGTCTATCTTATTCTCTCTTCCCAAATAAACTGATCTTAAAAATAAGAAAGTCAATCTCTTTACTCAGCTAGAAAAACTAGTCTGTCATGAAACAAGTTTTATATTTCTGGTATACCTAGGCCTGCTTATAAACAAAATCAGTCAGCGGTCATAAAAATTTTTCAGTTCAGTTCAGTTGCTCAGTTGTGTCCAACTCTTTGTGACTCCATAGACTGCAGCATGCCAGGCTTCTGTCCATCACCAACTCCCGGAGCTTGCTCAAACTCATGTCCATTGAGCTGGTGATATCATCTAACCATGTCATCCTCAGTAGTTCCTAAATTATCAGCATCAGTCTTGACTTTTATTTTCTCTTAAACAACTTTACTGAGATATCTTTGACATTAAAAAATTGTACATATTTAAAGTGTAAAATGACATTTTGATAGCTAGATAGAGATATAGTGAAAGGTTGGTCATAATGAAGCTGATCTCTGAGGGGGTGGGAATGGAGAATGGGCAGGAGGGAGAAATGGTCAAAGGTACAAAGTTTCAGTTATGCAAGATGAATGAGTTCTTGGAGATCTAATGTACAGCACGATGATGATAGTTAATCTTATTTCGACTTTTACGGACTTGACTTATTTTTTTAATAGGCTGAGGCTAAATAATCATTGATGTGGAACCAGAGGAAGTTGGGCAAATCTGAACTGCTTCTCATGGAAATGAGTTTCTTATTTTAAAAGTGAAAGGAGAGTATAATTAGGAATGGGTTTACCTTTCTTGCCATGTATCCTCTTGGTTTGATTCCTAATGAATCACAGGTGCTTCAAAATATGTCAAAAAAGTGTATTTATTTAGCTCCTGCTTTATTTTGACAACTTTGGATTGACTATTGGCTTGATAGGAAAACGTCAAAGTAGTTATTAAAGGCCTCTGTCCTGGTCTCATTCTCAGTTTCCTTAATGATGAAGGTCAGCAGAAAAAAATTGCCGTGAGTGCCACCAGCATCCCAGGGAAGGAGGAGCCTTCAAATCACTGCCGTTAATAGGGCAGAGGACAACCATCTTTACTTTATACATGAAGATAAGATACCACAAAGTAGAATCAGAGGGACCATTCACAGCCTTCTGAGCTCTGAGTTCTGAGATGGAACTTCCAAAGAAAAACTAAGCCCAAGGTGAAGAAATAGGTTGTTGGAAAATAAAAGCATGCTGCATGAACTGAATCCACATGAAGGAGCAAAAGCATGGATTAAATGGAAGGATAGGATCAGCCAAAGAAACTAGGAATTGCCAACATCCAAGTGGGAAGACTAACCTAGACAATAACCAAAGTCTATAGATGATACAAAATGAGCATAAACAAGGAGAAAACCTCCAGAGGCAGGCTGAGGGATGAATGCTGTGACTATAATTTACAGTCTGTGTATCACTAGGAAGCCCAAGTTTGTGCCATTCAAGTGACTTTCTGAGATCGGTAATTTCTCAAATTTCTCAAACTGAGGTAATTATTAAAACCAAATTTCTCAAACTGAGGTAATTATTAAAACCAAAACTCCTAAAGAAAATCCACAAAATACAACATTATAAAAATTAATCTCTTGAGTATCAGAAATTTGGGTCTGCCATTTGTGAGAGCTATTCTTTCAGATAATTAGGAGCTTTTAATGTTCTGAAGTAACTATATTGAATGGTAACCCCACAGGACCCACCTTCTCCTTCCCAATTCGTAGGCTCATTAATGGGCAAGACAAAGGAACTGGGAATTCTTTTAGGCGTACAGGTAAAGCTGAAATGATAAGATAACCAGTACCAGGGAGAAAAGAGTAAAGTTACCATTGACCTCTAAATAGTGACAAGACAGGGCCATAAAACATAAAATTCACCTATAAATATTTAATTATATGCCTGGTCTGGCAGAAGCCTATGTGTAGGGATAAGCAGTGAACAAGAAATGCCCTAGTTTCACTGCAATTATATTCTAGTTTGAGGAGACAAACAACATGTAGATAAATGGGCTAAACATATGTTAAAAATAAGTGTCATGAAGACAGTTAAAATAGAGTGATATGATAGGGAGTGAAGCTACTTTGCATTGAAAATTTAAGAAAGTCCTCTCTGAGGAGGTGACATTTAAACTGAGATCTGAATGATAATAAGGAATTTGCTATGCAAAGATCAAGGTGAGAGCCATTCTGGAGGTCAGATCTGGTGTGAAATGGAGAATAGAAGGCCAGCAGGTAGTTGTAGATTAGTGGAAGAGGGACTGACAGGAGGAAATGGAGTCAAGAAAATAAGGCTGGGGCAGATTACAAATAACTTTGCTTTCAAATTGAAATGCGAAGAGAGGATCTGATTTAACCATTACGAGATAACTTTGATTCCTTTGTGGTGAGTGGACTGTCAGGGCCCAAACAGGATGTAGGGAGATGAATCAGTGTATGTGTGTGGGCGGGGGTGGGGGTGTGTGGGGGTGTGTTGGGGCTAAGGGGAGGTGTGGTAATTGTAAGAGGCCAAGTAAGAGAAGGGGCTTGGACAGAGGTTATAATAGTGGATATAGAAAGAAATGGAGAGATTGAGGCTATTCTTACAGGTAAAGTCAATAAGACTTTTAGGATATTTTTACAGATAAAATCAATAGGCTTTTGCTTGAACAAAAAGAAATCACAGACAACATGAATTTGAGGGGTTAAGCAACTGAGGCAGGGAAATGGGAAGAACAGGAGAAGCAAAGCTTTCTGTTGTTTTGTTTGTTTCTGCTCAGTCCACCTAGGCTGAGATGTGCTTTGGATTTCCATGCTGTAACACTGTCAAGAAGTCCTTTGGATGGATGCATCCAGATTTATGGAGAGAGATCAAAGCCAGGGATGTAGAATTGGCTGTCACTTATAAGATAAGACCAACTTAAAGCAGAATACTTCATTTAAAAAAAAAAAAAAAGCAAAGATTCCCATAGCCAGAGAAAGGAAAAACAATAACTCTCATGAGAAGCTCAAGCTGAAAAAAAAAAAAAAAAAACTTAGGTGATTGTCAATCACAAGATAAATATTTTCCAGCAAGGTCACTTTGTGATAATCAAGTCATTGTGAGTCTAGGATGTGTTCACAGGCAGCTAGCATACGCAAGAGAAGAAATTATCCTTTCACCAGATCCTAAACACTATGTTCAGTTTCAATCATTGTAGAAAACTGACAATCAATGTGATTAAAATTAAGAAACAAGTTGTTCTAGAAACAGGTTCTATGAATTGAATCAAGCTTAAGGGAAAGAAGAATAAGAGCTGAATAATTTACCATCGCCTTTTAACTTTTTAAGTTAAGAAAGATCCAAATAGTTCAGCACACAAAAATAATTGTTGCCTACAGAAAAGGGGTAATGTCTGCAAATGAAATTAGAATGTGGATAGATGTGTGAAAATATCAGTTTAAAAATACAGATAGAATAAGGTAGAAAAGATTTGTATTCTCATAATTGTTCTTAAAAAGAAAGTCAAATATATGAACAACAACAACAACAAAAATGAGTATTCTGTCTTGTCCTTTGGCATATCCCAACCCCTACACTAATACTGGAGAAATAGTATAGGCTCAATGAATACGTGAGAAATAAATGAACACATGCCTGGAATCAGTCTTGAATTGCATATCTGATCACTTTCCACAACTTAGAAAGCCTAGACAGAGCCATCTCTTTCGGTCCTTTCCAAGTGTAGGACTCTAAAATTCACACCCATTTCTGGAACAGAGTTACTCTGCATAGGTCTGGGCAGCAAAACAAGGACTGACAGACAGAAACTGCAAGTAGATTCATTACTGTTCAGCACAAAGCTAACTTTCTAACAACTAAAGCTGACGTACAAGGTGGGAATCCATCTGTAAGCTGGTCAGCTCTGTGTTGTCAGAGAGGTATCTGCTGTACTATGTCTCCTCAAGACCCTTCCTAACTCCATGCATTGGTGACTTTATCATACTGAGATGAGAGCCGCTAAAAGGAATAAAATCTTTCAACAACAATCAGAGTCCTCCCCTGAATACTCAAGCACAGAGAGAGAGTTATAATGGTCATCGATGATCAATGTTCCTCCCTTGGGTTAGGTGTATTACTCCATTTTACATTATCCCAAACGCAAGAGGTGATGGCAATGAAGCTACATGGGAGTCCTTAAGAACAGCACATGCACTTTCACTTCTCAGAGGCACACACTGGTTGGAACTATTGTTTTCGTGTGAATGTTTCTCTGAACAAAAACGCCAGTGCTCATAACCACGTATACAAGAGCAAAGGAACAAAAATGGCCAGGTGCTGTTTTGTTTTCAGTTTCCAAGAGCATCCTGTTGAAAGGAGACACTGACAGTTTGTCAGGGCTAAGCAAATAGGAGGATCCCTGTCTACCCGTCGGAGAAGGCAATGGCACCCACTCCAGTACTCTTGCCTGGAAAATCCCATGGACGGAGGAGCCTGGTAGGCGGTAGTCCATGGGGTTGCTAAGAGTCGGACGTGACTGAGCGACTTCACGTTCACTTTTCACTTTCACTCACTGGAGAAGGAAATGGCAACCCGCTCCAGTGTTCTTGCCTGGAGAATCCCAGAGACAGAGGAGCCTGGCGGGCTGCCGTCTATGGGGTCGCACAGAGTCAGACACGAATGAAGCAACTTAGCAGCAGCAGCAGCTGTCTACCCACTGATGAGTAACTCTATTATAAGTTTTCATTAGAGCATTGCATTCCATGGGGCTCTATTATTCATTTCACTCTAATGCTTCTAAGGTACAAAGGTAATACTAATAATACTGGATGGAGGGCTTACCTGAAATAGCACTTAAATTCTAATCTCAATGGATCTAAGTATACACAGTCACAAATGGATGGGTTCATTTGTATGCTGTTTTGTCTCCATGCATATCTAGCTACCTATCATTTCAATTTATAGGAAACAGCATGCCTTGTTAGCTGAGCTAAAGTTTCCCCAGCTTTTCAATTATTGCTCCATTTTTTTCTGAAAGGTGATATAGCTATTATTTAAATTTGAGAGCCACTATACCCTTGCAGGAGAGTGGGTAGGCCAATGTCTTTTTCTTATGCAAATATATATACATCTGTGTATGCTGCCAAAATAATGTCAGTCTGAGACCTACTACAGAAAAGAACAATGAACTGATTACTTAACCTTTCTTCCACTTAAAATAAGCTATTTGTTTACCTTGAAGGTTGTAACTTAATTAGAAGCTACTGGTGATGAAGAAATTGCATTTGAGTTTCACAAACTTGCAACTCATAAGCCAGCCAGAGACAAAGTCAAGAAGTTTATAAGGAAATATTGATGATAATGATAAGGTCAGGCCCTTACAAAACACTCACTCAGCTTTTAAAGAGGAGTGCAAAGAATTCTTGAATGAGCTAAGTGCCACTGTTGTCTGCTGACACACTCAGTAGCTGGCATTTAACCATTGCAAGGACTATTTCAGAGAAGGGCATTCATTAGTAGACAAGTAAGCAGACACCATGGGTGGTAACTAACTTTAGGGAAATATTTGTAGCATTTACGACAGTATCAACATCCTCTAAATGGAAAAAAATTTTGTTTCAAGAGCTTAGTTTGAACAATCATCTTTAATATTTTGTAAATTGAAGTGAACAAAGTGAACAAATTAGGGTAATATTATCATTACTATTATAAGAGAAAATTCAATAGGAATCTAGCTATTTTTTTTTCTGAGCTCTATAAATATTTTCCCAACAAAAAATATATTTCATGGAATAAGGGAAATATCAAACTTTGCATTAATGACTTTGAGAAGCAACATTTGATCCTGTTACATTTTCCTGAGTGAATATTAAATAATTTTCCCAAGTTGGATAGCAGTGCTTAGAATATAATGATAAGGGCTAAGAGATGTTACTTTTCTTGGTTAAAAAAAATAACTTAATGAATTTAAGAGTCAAGCTGTCTTCTCTAGAAGTGTAAGCCCTCCTCAGTCCTCAACAGAGCGAGCTCTTCCTACTACAGAGAGAGAGGTCTTGGTACTAGATGGAATTACCTATGGATTCTACCCAAATGCCTTAAACTGTGTTTTAGTTCTTCTGAATCCTACCCATCCTTACTTACTCACTTTCTTGATTCCAACCAAATACAATCTTCAGAGCACTCCCTATGTCTCCTGAATTCCAGGCTTGGTCAGAGTTTTCTTGTCCCTTGGCTTTCCTCCCATCACTTCTACTCCTGCTCATGGCATCCTTTCTTCAAGGATCAGCCCTCATGCCATCTATGGTATGAAGACCCCCACCCCTGCTCACACACTGGGGGTATGGGGGCTCCATCCAGCCTCAGGATGCCAGCAATGCACAGAGTCAGCATCCTTGTGCAGGCATTGCTTAGATTTGTGATAATATGTGGACAATCTAAACTTCATATCTTGATTATGATCTCCCAGAGGACAGAGACCATGTAATAACACTCTATGTGCTTATTAAAGTATCTGGAAAATTAGCAGGTAAAAGAGAAGCATATTGATGACAGAAACCCAACTTGGTGCTGCCAGGTACTAGCTGTGTAGCTGAGAAATGTATTTAATATGTTTGCATTTTAATACTATTCATTATACTTCCTCATCTAAATCATCTGGTCTACTACTGTTACCTAAGAGTTGGATGATGTAATGTACATTAAATGAAGGGGTGGATAAAGAAATAGATGAAGAAATGGGTACAAAACCATGCATAACAACTTGTCCTAATATTTTCCACTGAAGAGCTTTTCATTGATAGGGTAGGAAGCTGTCCTTACCACAAATGCCTGACTGGCAGAGGTGTGTGTTTCATGGCCACGAGGGCGCCACCCCAGTCTAGGAACCAGACATTGTACTCTTCATCAAAGATCTGGAACAACAACAACAATAACGATCATAGCAACACCTTACATTTGCATGGTGCTTGAAAGTTTACAAAATTTTTCACATATATTGTTTCATCTGGATTCTGAGCCTTCCAACAATCCTATCAAGAAGTTTGACAAGCGAGGTCATCCCCATTTAATAGATGAAAAAATGGGCTAGCAGAGAACAAATAACTGTCAACTGTCCCTAATCCACTCAAACGGCATTTCCAGGGTTCTTTCCCCTAGCACTGTGAGTCAGTGTGCCACAAGAAATTCAGGCAACAAGACCCATGCTCAACTAGATAACCCAATGGAAAACATAGCTGCAAAACACTTTTTCATCTGAGTATGTTACTAGTCAGCTTTCTCTTTCTCATCTTTTCAAATGAGACATTTGCTAATTTATAAATGGTCTGTGTCTCATTCAGTCATGTCAGACTCTTTATGACCCCATGGACTGTAGCACGCAAGGCTTCCCTATACTTCACCGTCTCCCAGAGTTTGCTCAAACTCATGTTCATTGAGTAGGTGATGTATCATATAGTAGGGTTATAAACTTTCTAGGAACTTAAAAGACAATCCCTTTTAGATATGGAGACATTAAAGTCGACATGATAACTGAGTTCTCAGACTTAGTCACCACATCCTAAGTTCCCATGCTAGTTGAATGAAGATTTAAGTTTACTGCTTGGGGATCCTTACACTAAATGTTCAATGAGACACCATGCTTTCTGAGGTGCAGAGTTACTCATTCTTTGACTCATTCTTTTGTCTATTACCTATCGATCCTTCCACTCACTCATCGATTTATTCAGTGATCCATCCATGTATCTGCATAAACATTTACTAAGCACCTAAGATGATGCAAGTCTCAGAGCCTTAGCTCAGACCTAACCCCGCATACAGCAATACTTCTATAATTTATGATTTTGAAGTCTTCAACCTAAGACAGAAAAAATTTTCTCCACCAGAGAACAAGTTCTTTCCTCTAGATCTTCTAGAGAAAAGTGGAATTAGAGAATTCCTCCAGTTCTTACAAGCTGGATGGAGAGGTTGGGGTGGTGGGTTAAGTGAGACGTACTAGAAGGGGTAAAAAGATATAAGCAGAGTTAAAAAGGAGGGGATAGGAGGAATAGTGTCCCCTGTAAATATGACTCCGAGAACACCATAGAGAAAAGGAAATGGACTCTCGGGCCTAAGCCTCTCAATTGGTTTTCTTTCTCATATTTGCCTTTAAATGTCCCCTTTCGTGCACAGAAGACTTAAAGATTATTGGTTTTTATATTCCAGATACAAACATAGACCCTGAGTCTGAGTTGAAAAGTGGACTCTATGAATAGAAGCACTGGATCAAAGTCTGAGAGTAAGGACTACAAGACGATTCTCAGTACTGAGGAAAAGAAAAAAGTTATTTTTCTTCATACTATTCTCTCTAAAATATTTTTCTGGCCACTCCTAACTCTTGCCCTGTTCAGCACTGTAGTGGAAGCTGGAATGCTTAGTTGTTTGGGAAAAGAGACCAGGAAACCCAAGTAGAGACAACACAAGGAAGGAATGTTGCAGTGGCCACCTGGCCAGGTGAGCTAGTCCTTGTATCAGGGACAATATTTTGTCTGTTGTGAATTTCTGGACCAGAAGAATTTACGTTCCAGTTTCTACCCCATTTGGCACTTATAAGAGAATATCTTATGTTTTGAAAGTATGTTCTTATTTATGTCTCTGTTCCTCATCCAGTTGATTCCCTTGTGGGCAGGAATCTTAATTTATTCTTTGGAGTAGGCCTTATAGTAGTTAATAGAGGGGTCGTGTCTAGTATGTCCTTGGTAACTTTTTTTAATTTTTTTTTTTTGGATAAGTGGTAGTAGTGGAAGTGATGGCAATGGGGGTGGTGATGATGATGATGTTGGTGATGGTGATAATAATCTTCACTAAGGGACCCAAACAGAAAGTTGTGCAAGTAGATTTCAGATAGTTGCTTCATCTTCATCATTAAGACATTCAATACTCATCCTCTTTCTTCCTCAGATAGAAACCTTCTCATCTTAAGTTTTAGTAAAATGTCAACTCTTCTTGTGAAGTCTTTCCCAGTTTGCCCAAGTAAAATTAATTCCTCCCGTTTCTCTGCAAGCTAATAATGACACTAAAATAACACAATCTAACTACAGTTATTTATGAACCTGTTTCCTCTACTTAATTTTGAGCTCCATGGGAAAAGGGACTCAAAAGTATTCAATGGCCTCATCAGGTTTATACTTGACACCTAGTTGACACTGTATAAGTCTGAGTTGTCCAATATAGTAGCTACAAGAGACAATTTAAATTTAAATTGATTAAAATAAAAATTCGCTCCTCTGTCACCCTAGCCATATTTCAAGTGTGCAACAAACACAAAGGACAGTATATATACAGAACATTTTCCTTATTGCTGAAAGTTCTATTGGACAGCACTACAAGCAAAAATGTTTGTAAAATTGAATTAATTTTTCATATGGTCATATATCTATTAAGCAGTCTTATCCTTAACTAAGGTTGGGCCCACATGTTACTTAAGGCATCACAGATGGCTTAAGCCATTTCCGTGGCTTTGCTGGTCTTAGTATTCTATACCCTTAACCTTGTAGATAGCTTCCCTGGTGGCTCAGAGGTTAAAGCATCTGCCTCTAATGCGGGAAACCCGGGTTCGATCCCTGGGTCGGGAAGATCCCATGGAAAAGGAAATGGCAACCCACTCCAGTATTCTTGCCTGGAGAATCCCATGGACAGAGGAGCTCGGTAGGCTACAGTCCACGGGGTCACAAAGAGTTGGACACGACTGAGTGACTTTACTTCATTAACCTTGTAGATAAAGGAACAGACCTAGAAAGGTAAAGAGACCTGCTTGCCAAGATCCTGCAGTGCATTAACGATACAAAATTGTTTTATTGATTGTATCCCCTCACACAGGCATGGTAATTAGCATCTGGTGGCTGTTCCATACCATTTGCTGAATGAAAGAATGAACAAACTAGGGAAACCCCAGTTCTTCTTAATCCTTGCCCAGCTCTTCCCATTTTACCCCATTGCTCATCGATTCTTCCAGCTACATTGACCAAACAGAATTGCTGCTTTAATTTTTTGGGTTTTTTTTACAAACAAAACGTCACAATGAGCCTGAGAATCCATAGATAAGACAAATATTGGCAGAATTTGCCCTAAATATCTCTTCTCTGTTCCCAAATCTCTCAGTTACCTGTCTCCATGTGTTGCCCCCATCAGAAGAGATGAATACACTGATGTCAGTATATGAGAGCTCCGGACCAATGTTGCCTAAAACAGAAGCAGATTATTTGAAAATGTCAGGCACTTTACAGATTATGTGTGCTTGGGGTTGAGGAAAGGGGTAGCAGAGAGTAAAGGTTTTCCAAGTAATGTTTAGAATATATTTATGTAGTTTTTTCTTGGTGTCATATCAAAACCCCAGCAGGAAGAAAACCTAACATGGAAAACAACAAATAAATAAATAATACAAGAGGGATGCCTGTTTAAAAGGCAACACCCAAAGACCAAATATTGATTAGCTTGGATCTCTTGAACTATTCATTCTGTATATCATTAGTCTCTCCAAAATTGATCTTGATGATGGCAAAGATCAGAAGAGTAAACAATTATGCTAGCCTAGGAACACCTTCCTTCTCATATGTAATTTTATGCTAAGAAAAACTGGTGTATGTGTGAGTATGAATATGCGTGCGTGAGAATGTATATGTATGTGTGGGTGCATATGTGTATCTGTTTCCAAGTTAAACCTGTCAAAATATTTCTTGTGTGCCAGGCCATTGAATAAACCAATAGTACAGAATATGTAGCCAAAGAGATAGAGTTTCCAGAAGAAGAGGACAATATTTAGCAAACCATGGTCGTCAAGTACCTGGAGAAGGAAATGGCAACCCATTTCAATATTCTCACCTGGAGGATCCCATGGACAGAGGAGCCTGGTGGGCTACAGTCCATGGGGTCGCAAGACTTAGCGACTTAGCAACTAAGCCATGGTCATCAAGCATGGTAGGAGAAGTCACCTGGATCACACCTGGGCTGACCACAATTCCTGCCTTATTCCTTCACACCTTTTCCCTGCCCCCTTCTTTTTCTTCCCTTTGCATCACTTTGTGGTTATATTTGTATAAACAAGAAAGTAGTTAAGATTTTCTAGCCTACCCATATTGCCCAAGTTTACCCACAAACCCTTTGGTCCCAGAACAAATGTCCCAAACTTAAAAGGGAGCTGCTGAACAAATAATTGTACAACAGATGAATGAGGAAACACGTGATTGAATTATGTCATGATGCTGATGTGCATTTGGGGAGGTCTTTAGAAGCAGGAAAGTGCCCTAAACATGTAAGAATTTATCATTGAGGCTGATATTTTTTCTTTAAAAATAGCAGGAAGGGAATGTTAGCTCCCACACATCTGTAGCCTAAATAAGAGCACAATAAAAATGCAATAATGAAAATGTTAATTGAGCTCCTGACATTTAATGCTTCAAAATGAGAAATTAAACCCAGGCTACAGCTTGTCAAGCTCACATCAGCATCAGGGAGCACACAGCTAGCCAACTTGTTTTGACACTCAGACTTCCAAAAATAACCCTAGGGCTCAGGGCTCAGGCAGTCAGTACCAGTGGAGTGGGGAGCGGCATGGTGAACAGTTCTGAGGAGCTATGTCTAGAATCTGGAATTCAGCTCTTCAGATCCAGGTTTTGGAAGACACAGAAATGAAGAAAGTAAAGAGGGACATGACAGAGAATGTCAACTCGTCCTTTAATCATGGCCACCTGGAGCACTGTGCTAAAGATGCTGAGCCCATGTTTGGTTTCAATAGAATAGAGTTTGGCGATTGATTAGTAACATCTACCGAGGGTGGTAGAGACACAGGTTGGCAGGGGTATAGTCCCCCAAGAGCTAGAATCTGCCAGCCCTGTCAGGGCTTAGCATCTGTTACATCCTCTTTAGGAGCTGGTTCTGCCTATAACTTAAACCTCTCTTGCAAAGCTCAATGAGATTGATTTTGGAGGTATGGTGATGATGAGAATCCAAGGCTCCCAGTAAAGCTTGTTTTAGAAATATCTTGGGTCAATTGAAAGGATCCCTGAAAGAAACGTTACTGATCACAGAGACCAAAAGTCAGTTCCCAGAGGAAAGGACAGAAAAGGGGCGTCCAGGATGACTTGATCTTTGAACACATTCAGTCCCCAATTGGACCTATAGGAAGGAAACTTCTGAGAGGGAGAGTCTGGATTATGGTGTAAGAGAAGGAAAATCTGAATGCTGCGCCTCACCAGTTAAAGTGAAGCTGGAGGAGGACTCCCAGGGTGCCCCCAGGCCAGGTGAGAGGAAGAGGCAGCTGGTCCCCCTTGGAGCGGTGTGATAGGAGGGAGAAACGGGGAGAGCCATGGAAAACAGGGAGCACCTCACAACAACAGCTTAGCCGGTCAATCACACGGGTTCTGCTGCCCATCTGGGCAACTGTCAACAACATGCTCTTAGCCTCATGTCCTCTCAAGGTACCTTTCTCCCAAGGCTTTATTTAGACACTCCCGGAAAAGAGAGAGAGCGAGACAGAAACACAAGAGACAGGGGGAGAATTTTAACATCCTCTGAGGTTAGAGATCCTACTCTCACCACCACCGATGTCCACTCAGGGTAATTAAATGGAAGAGGAAGCAGACAGTACAGGAAAGCACCTCCATGGAGGGGAGAACATAAGGGTATGAACACTCAGAGTGTACAGGAAGCATGGCAGGGAGCCTGGAGTGGCTGTGGGGCTGGCAGGTGAAGGCGCTTGGGACTAGGTCTGGCTGAATGGCTACTGGATGGACTAGACTTGGAGGCAGAAGGAGTGTGAGTGAGGGCAAGGTACCTGTTCCTCCTGCCCTCCACCTCTTCACCCATAAATCTACCTCATAGGGCCATTTGCAATTACAGTAGGAAAGTGCTCTGTACACCTTAAGGGCCAGGGAGGATGTACAGTCTCGAGGACCAGCTTGAAACCACAGTGTAAGGATACTTAGTACTCTGGTGCTTCTGCTGCTAAAAAGCAATTGCCAAACTCTCCAGACTGGAACTCCATCTGCCTTCAGAGGCGGCCTCAACAGGCCTAAGAGATGAATCCCAGCAGGCGCTGTCATCCATGCAGCTTCCCCGCCCCCTGGTCTCAGTGGGAGATGGGAGCAGGCAGTGCGGAGTGAAGATGAGAGGGGCCAGGGCCACTGACACCTGCAGGCAGGGGACACGCATGGATCTGGAAGAGGGTTCTGGAGAGACAGGTCCATCCAGACCACGGAAGGCATCCTCGGCTAAGTTCGTCATTATTTTTCCGATAGTGAGACAACCTTCAGGGAGAACCAGCAAGCAAAGTAAGGAGAAGCTGGGAATAAGGACGCATCTGTCAGTGACCCAGTACTGGCTTTTCATGAGGATCCTGTCAGCTGTGTTATGCCCCTCTCAATGCACTATGCAAAGTTACAAGAGTTACAAAGGGGAGAGTATTAGTAAATTCTCATGCATATGGGCAAAAGAAGTTTCAGAATCCAGTCTTGAATGTCTATGCATTTGTTAGCTCATAAAGACTTAGTTAGAGTAATTTAGATGGCCGTAGGTGATAACGGCCACAACTAACCCTCCTGACTATGCTCTGAGCCCTCAGCAGGATCTTGTAGGCACACTCTCCAATCTCTAATTCTTACAACACCCTCACAAGGCAGGGGAAGATAACTTGATTTGCAGATGAGGAAAATGAAGCACAGAGGTTAAAGAACTTGGTGGAATTCTTAAGGCTCATTAGTGTCAGAGCTCAGCTTGGAAAGCAGGCCTACAGGGTTCCTAAGTGCGTTCATTCATTCTGGAGATGCACACTGTAGGCACATCATTTGTGGATTCTATTGAAAGAGGTGCACACATCATGTTCTTCTGGTGCATAAGAGCAGTTCTAGATTTCTGTAATATTAATGATGATATTATAAAATGTATCATGTATTGAGCATTCAATATCTCCTAGGTACTGTTCTGAACACTTGAAACCCATCACTTTATTTAATACTCCAGTTCCGTTATGTCAGTACTATTTTTCCCACTGTCAATGAAAACACCAAAGTTTAGAGTGGTTACGCCACATAAGGCAATCCTGGCTACATAGTTAGTATTTACATAACGATCACTTTTTTTTTTTTCCTTTTTTTACAATTTATTTTCACTGGAGGATAATCACTTTACAGTATTGTGATGGCCTCTGCCACACATCAACATGAATCAGACATGGGCATACATGTGTCCCCTGCCTACTGAACCCCCCTGCCACCTCCCTTTCCACTCTATCCCACAGGGAACCCAAAGTCAGTGCTCTGTAACTTTTATTATTGATTACTGTTCTCCAGTGTTCCTTCCACTCCAGTCCAGGGCCTCCTGTAGGCCTGGAGGAGAGGTAAGGTATAGCAGTCCCACAGTTGGGAGGCCTAACAGGCATGGGTGATGGAGTGTGGGGGTCACTCCGCCTATCAGGAACATAGTACCAGAGCCTGCCTTCCACACTCACTGTGCTGGGCTCCCTGAAGCCAGTGGTGTTAAATATGGTGGATCCAGTCTCTATGCGTGGAGAGTTGACTGAGGTATCTTCAGAAGGCTATGCTAGCTGTCACCCCAATTCGAGTGAATGGTCACTGGTGGTGTTTAAAACTTCATGCAGTTGAAGGGTTGGAGAAGGAAGTCATGGCTAGCAGAGTAGTAACTCCAGGGCCTGGAGCTTCAGGTTGATGAGTTTATCATCTCGACAAGTCTCTGTGAATTTATCTACTTTCATTAGAATAAAAAAAAAAAACTGCCTCATACCACAGCTCTAACTTCGAAGATTAGAGGCCTGCTTCGCTTTATGCCATTAATGTATTCCTGAAAAGGTGTATGGAAATCAAATGCATGCTAATCAGAGCATTTTCCCCAGGAGACTTTCATTTTCATCTCGGAGTTGTTTTATCTTCATTTCTGATTGATGTTCAGTGGACAGTGGTTCCAACAATGCAACCTGGAGTTTTTCTGCCCTTTCCCCCAGGCCCTCAGCCAAGTGGTTAATCATGTGTAAACAAACCTTTACACGCACCAGAGACCTCCTGATTAAAAACAGCTCTGGGGTGAAACCTTTTGTAAAGAATCCTCTGTGCAAAGAGAAAACTACCCCAACTTATACTTGGTGAGCTAAGAAGTTCATATATCACGTTTTCTTAAAGTGAGAATTCCCTATTACACCTATAAACAACCTTTCTGATCAGTCAGACGACTTGAAAAGGAACTCTGGCCTCTAGCTAACACGGGGGACTGCCCTATGACCATGTGAAATGTTGCATTTACCAAGAGTTACAAGGTTCTGGAGCTCTTTGCCTGGGTTATTAGATTGGCCTTGCAGTTCCACAAATTCTGCCTGTTTTCTGGGATGAATGCCCACAGCTTTTATCTGATGCTCAAATGATTACAAAGAGGTCATGACATATGCCAGAAGCCCTCAGCAGGGAAGAAGCTCAGTCCTCCTTACCTGTAGCCACCACGAGCCCTGGAGCTGTCTCCTTGCTGGAGATTCTTCCTGAGGAATATGGATTTTCGGAGATCTGCAAGTGTAGGTGTAGGGAGCAGAAAGGCTAAAATGGAGAAGAAGAAAGTAGTTTCATTCCTGGGAACTTCATTCCTGTCAGGGAGCTCCTGACATGCATCCCTGCCCCACCAGATACAGGGCTCACAGGTGCCAACCTTCCAGGAGCAGCGAGGGTTAGGTGTGAGTCACTCACTCACTGCCCCAAGAGATGACCTGGGGCAGGAGTCATCTCTCCTTGAACAGATGATAGAGTCACATCAGAACCTGCCCTGAGCACCATCCATGGGCCCCTTCCTGTCCCTGCTCCCACCACAATTGTATGCTTCCCCTCCCTTTCCCACTCCCACTCTATCTATCCAGGTCCAGTTCATGGTCAGCCTCGTGAAGCCTCCTGACCATTCCGTCCAACCCACAGGATGACACTGACCTTCTCCCATCTTTGACCGTGGCCATCACACTCTGCTTCTTGGAGCTCTGTGGGGCCACTGGGAGCAGTGGAGGGGGAAGTCAAGAGAGACAGCCTTGACTCTCTACCCTCTTCTTCAATCAGATGGTCCCTCTTTCTGCTTCATGGGTTTGGTTCCTGTTTATAATTTTACTTTGAATTTCACTTAAAATGTCTGAAGCCATTATCTGAAACTTGTATAAGTTTGTCTTCTTTACTTATTTATCCCTAGTTGAGTTTCTTTAAAAGGATTAGGGATTTAGAGAGATGTAGACACATAATAAAAAAATATATTTAAAAATTGTGAAATTTGGGAAAGGAGAAAATTAGGTTAATAAAATAAGATGAGTCCATGGGTAAGGTTTAGGGAGGGGGGAGTTCTTGCTGTGACCAGTTCTTGGACACAGGCAGGCATATGTCTCTGCGCTTCCTAGTACCCCAAGCCAAAAACATGGAGCTGGACTGAAAACTGCAAAAGGAAAAGGCCATGTTAATCCTATTTACCACCATACTCCCAGTTTTTAACATCATGTCCGGAATATTCAGTAAGTAGTGAAAAGCAACTTTTTTTGCGAAGGGGAAACATAATCATTTCTGGGACTGTAGAAATGTTTCTCACATATGTCCTCTATAAGTGGGCAATGAGGGTTGTGAATTTCACTGTTAATGATCTGTCTTCCCTCCTCATTTGATGTTGCAGCCCCTGAGAACAGAGATAATGTCTTATACATTAGATCCTCTATGTGCCTATGTCAATATCCCATAGAGCTGGAACCCTAGGAATGCTGAGAGATTAACTCTTGTCCATGTGGATATACCAGCCTGCATTTCTTGGGCTTCTAATGCAACTTTTACTTACCTTGCCCATTTTCAAGCACTTATCAAATGGTATCATATCAGTATCAGCTAATAGGTATTTATCACTACTGAGCTCTGCCTGGGACCCTTGGGCACAGGCTTTCTCTTATGCATCTTTCTCTTACTAGAAGTTGTAGCACATAGTATATTCTCAAGTAAAAAGCTTGTGGAATCCAACTGAACTTTCCATCCAGATGATATGGCAGTCTGAGTCCACAGATCAATACCCTAGGAGTTGTAGGAAATCCCTGGCCAGCACCAGGAACATTCCTAAGGCCTCTTTGGTAGAATAAGGCCCTAAGGCCCCTGATGGAGCATCCCCAGGTAAGTAGCCTGCCCTGTGGTCTCACATGAGACCAGGACACTGACCAGCAGGCAGTGTACTGGGTTCCCTCTCAGGTCCATATCTGGAGCTTGCAGGAGGCGCCAATCCCTGCCTTTGTTGTAGGTGATGTATGTCTTCACCTGGTCATCCACCTTCTTGTTTGCCAGGAATATCCCTTTGATACCGGCTACCTAGGAAAAAGGGCGAGAGATGGAAAACCACGTTGGGCCAAAATGCTGATAGTTTTGGAGAAGCGTAGGGAGGCCGTCTATGGAACCGCACAGAATCAGACACGACTGAAGCGACAGCAGCAGCAGCAGCAGCGGCAGGGAGAAATGCCCCAGGATTGTCCACAGTGTGTTGAGGTACACAAGAGGAAAAGGGGAGGAGCATGGTGAGAAATGTCATATTCCACATGGTCTGCAGGAGAAGTTTAAGCTCATTATTCTTGCCTGGAGAATCCCAGGGACAGAGGAGCCTGGTGGGCTGCCATCTATGGAGTTTCACAGAGTCGGACACGACTGAAGCAACTTAGCAGCAGCAGCAGCTGCTGGCCTCCACACAACCCTCCAACTCCCTCAACCACTTCCCGCCACAAACCAGATATTCCATCCTCCTCTTACTCATCTTCTTTGCCCCACTCTACACATCTCTGTACTTTGTTCAGAGGACTTTACCCTTAATTAATTTATTTATCCTTAATTAACTACCAAAATTTCCTCTGGGGTGGGAGTAGTTGATAACAACCGAAGTAGTTACCCTAGAGAACATTTGAGCTAACCAACATATACTACTATATATAAAATAGATAAAGAAAGCTAGATAAAGAAAGACCTGCTGCATAGCACCAAGAAGTATATACAGTATCTTACAATAACTTATAATAATGGAAAAGAATCTGAAAAAGAATACAAACACACATATATATATATAAATATATACATATGTGTGTGTATTATATATACATATACACACACACATATATATATAAAACTGAATCACTTTTATGTACACCTGAAATATTATTCAGTTCAGTTCAGTTGCTCAGGTGTGTCTGACTCTTTGTGACCCCATGAACTGCACCACACCAGGCCTCCCTGTCCATCACCAACTCTTGGAGTCCACCCAAACCCATGTCCATCGAGCCGGTGATGCCAACCAGGCATCTCATCTTCTGTTGTCCCCTTCTCCTCTTGTCCTTAATCTTTCCCAGCATCAGGGTCTTTTCAAATGAGTCAGCTCTTCTCATCAGGTGGCAAAAGTATTGGAGTTTCAGCTTCAGCATCAGTCCTTCCAATGAACACCCAAGACTGATCTCCTTTAGGATGGACTGGTTGGATCTCCTTGTAGTCCAAGGGACTCTCAAGAGTCTTCTCCAACACCACAGTTCAAAACCATCAATTCTTCAGCGCTCAGCCTTCTTTATAGTCCAACTCTCACATCCATTCATGACTACTGGAAAAACCATAACTTTGACTAGATGGACCTTTGTTGGCAAAGTAATGTCTCGGCTTTTTAATATGCTGTCTAGGTTGGTCATAACTTTCCTTCCAAGGAGTAAGCATCTTTTAATTTCATGGCTACAGTCACCATCTGCAGTGCTTTGGGAGCCCAGAAAATTAAAGTCAGCAACTGTATCCACTGTTTCCCTTTCTATTTGCCATGAAGTGATGCGAACGGATGCCATGATCTTCGTTTTCTGAATGTTGAGTTTTAAGCCAACCTTTTCACTCTTCTCTTTCACTTTCATAAAGAGGCTCTTTAGTTCTTCCTCACTTTCTGCCATCAGGGTGGTGTCATCTGCTTATCTGAGGTTATTGATATTTCTCCCGGCAATCTTGATTCCAGCTTGTGTTTCTTCCAGTCCAGCGTTTCTCATGATGTACTCTGCATAGAAGTTAAATAAGCAGGGTGACAATATACAGCCTTGACGTACTCCTTTTCCTATTTGGAACCAGTCTGTTGTGCCATGTCCAGTTCTAACTGTTGCTTCCTGACCTGCATAGAGGTTTCTCAAGAGGCAGGTCAGGTAATCTGGTGTTCTCATCTCTTTCAGAATTTTCCACAGTTTATTGTGATCCACACAGTCAAAGGCTTTGGCATAGTCAATAAAGCAGAAATAAATGTTTTTCTGGAACTCTCTTGGTTTTTCATGATCCAGTGGATGTTGGCAATTTGATCTCTGGTTCCTCTGCCTTTTCTAAAACCAGCTTGAATATCTGGAAATTCACAATTCACATATTGCTGAAGCCTGGCTTGGAGAATTTTGAGCATTACTTTACTAGCGTGTGAGAAGAGTGCAATTGTACGGCAGTTTGAGCATTCTTTGGCATTGCGTTTCTCTGCAACTGGAATGAAAACTGACCTTTTCCAGTCCTGTGGCCACTGCTGACATTGTAAATCAACTATATTTCAATAAAAATTAAAAATAAATAAAATCAGAGAACATAGAATTTTGCTCAGAGGGGGCTTACAGACAGGTTTTCAAGGCATCAACGTATAATCTGTAATGGTAGTAAGTTGAAGTGTCCTGATTAGTAGTGAAGTAGATGTTCTCTTAATAAGTTAATCAATAAGATAATTAAGGATAAAGGATCACAACAAACTGTGGAAAATTCTTAAAGAGATGGGAATACCGGACCACCTGACCTGCCTCCTGAGAAATCTACATGCAGGTCAAGAAGCAACAGTCAGAACTGGACATGTAACAACAAACTGGTTTCAAACTGGGAAAGGAGTATGTCCAGGCTGTATATTGTCACCCTGCTTATTTAACTTATATGCAGAGTACATCATGCAAAATGCCAGGCTGGATGAATCACAAGCTGGAATCAAAATTACCAGGAGAAATATCAATAACCTCAGATATGCAGATGACACCACACTTCTGCCAGAAAGTGAAGAAGAACCAAAGAGCCTCTTCATGAAAGTGAAGAGGGGACTGTAAAAATTTTGGCTTAAAACTCAACATTCAAAAACTAAGATCATGGCATCTGGCCCCTTCACTTCATGGCAAATAGATGGGGAAACAGTAGAAACAGTGACAGACTTTATTTATTTGGACTCCAAAATCCCTGTAGATGGTGATTGCAGCTATGAAATTAAAAGACACTTGCTCCTTGGAAGAAAATTTATGACCAACCTAGACAGCATATTAAAAAGCAGAGACATTACCTTGCCAACAAAGGTCCATCTAGTCAAACTATGGTTTTTCCAGTAGTCATGAATGGATGTGAGAGTTGGACTATAAAGAAAGCTGAGCACTAAAGAATTGATGCTTATGAACTATAGTGTTGGAGAAGACTCTCGAGAATCCCTTGGACTGCAAGGAGATCCAACCAGTCCATCCTAAAGGAAATCAGTCCTGAATACTTATTGGAAGGACTGATGCTGAAGCTGAAACTCCAATACTTCAGCCACCAGATGCAAAGAACTGACTTGTTGGAAAAGACCCTGATGCTGCAAAAGATTGAAGGTGGGAGGAGAAGGGGATGACAGAGGATGAGATGGTTGGGTGGCATCACTGACTCAATGGACATGAGTTTGAGTAAACTCTGGGAGTTAGTGATGGACAGGGAGCCTGGTGTACTGCGGTCCATGGAGTTGCAAAGAGTTAGACACGACTCAGTGACTGAACTGAACTGAGATGTTTTCTGTCTCAGATGACCCAGCTTGGTGACCTGGCCCCTATCATTGGCTGTGACGCCAGTTCACTGTGGACTTTGGATAATTCTTATTTTATCTTCGGTCTCAGCCAATTGTCACTTTTAAAAAGGTGGAATAAGCCCTTCCTTTTCTTTTTTTCCTCCGTTGGTTGGCAAAGGATACCACAGATAATGTAGACACTCTTGCCAGAGTTCCCCATGTGTTGGGATTTGCATATCTTTGATATTCTGAAGGAAGAAGAGCATTGCCACAACACAAGTAGCTACAGAGTGAGGAGATTTATCATCCAGAACGGTTCAAGTAAGCACAGATTTGACTCACTTTTATTACTTCTCTGCCCACATCTGAGCAATAAGAAGAGATATTTAGAATGACAGCAATCTATGTTGTCTTGACTTTCCATTTAAGTTCCAAAGGAAAGGTAATTCAAATTGTCTAGATATATATAAACAAGACTTCAGCATGTTTTCTAGATAACACTCAGATATCTCGATATTTTAATTGTATTCATACCTACCCCCATTCTTTGAGGGCCATCGTGAATTGAGGTGTATTGCAGTTCTGAGAGGATCCCAGTGGGAGCAAAGGGAAAGACTTTCATAGAAGTCAGCTCTTCTGGTTTTTTTGTTTGTTTGTTTGATTTTTAATGACATAATTTAGCTGATGAAATGAGAAGTGCTTTTTTTTTTTTTTAAGTAACCTGACTGGCCTTGAAAGAGAATAAAGAATGCCAACCCAAATATAAAATAAATAAATAACAAAAAACGAACAGGGCATGTCTGGAGGAGAACAGACTGGGAAGGACACCACTAGGGGAATTTGACAAAGGGCCAAGGATGGAATTGATTAGAATCCTATTGTGAACAGAGGATGGGAAAGGACAGAAGCCAGGGTGGGGTGAGGGACAGTGGTGTCAGCGTTATGGCCTTTCCCAGTGGTACCCTCCCTGCCTTAGCTGCTCAGAGACAGTGTCATTTCAGGAAGGCTGGTACCTCATATACTCATCCAAGTTCTGTGAGGCTCTGCGATCACCTCAGTCTTTAAAACCAACTACAAAGGTGTCTGTCTCAAACCCAGTTACTGATAATTCCTCACAAGGAATCGAATCTGAGTTTCCTTAGAACCTTCTGCCTAATGGAGGCCTTTCGTTATTCTCTTTAGATACAGGGCTGGTACTTTTTCTGGTGTATTACTAGTTAATAACGCCACCTCTCTCTCATGCCAGTTGCCCCTCTCCATTGTGCACCAGGGGCCTTGCTGTCTAATTTCTAGAATATAAATAGGTCAGAATCAGCCTCTTGTCTGTCACCTGCACCCCCTGCCTCCTGGTTTGACGCATTCTAGCATGAATTGCTAGCCACTCTGCTGCTTCTTGTGTTCTTCTGGATAAGCATGCTCGGAAAATATACACCAGTATTACATTAGCATTTCTCCCCTAAGAACCCCACCCCTCAGGTGGGTATTTTCTGTGTGCCTCACTTAGTCTGGGAGCAAAATCATAAGAATGGAGACTGAAAAGATACAGAAAGGAGAGATTTTGAGGGAACCCAGATGCATCTCTGAGGGTTTTCCTCCTGCAGCTGCACATAATGCCCAAGAAATCTCAGTCTTTTCTGGGGGAAAAAAGGAACACTTTCCATTTGTATTTGGATTCTTCTAAGCCCCATCATTGCTGCTGAATTGCTTTTTTGGCTCCATCTCTTGAATAAATGGCCTGCAAGTTTGGAGGGCGCTTTGCTTTCCATATCCTAGGCCAATAGCTTTCAAACTTTTCAATCACAGCCCAAGTATGAAATCCATTTTCATTGCCACCTAGTAGACTCATAACCATATATGCATATATGTGTACACATGTAGCTACATATATATATATATATATATATATATATATATATATATATATCCAAAACAAAAGTTCCATGGAACACTACTTGCCTGCACTACATGCAGTATAAAGAGACTGGAGAATAAGACACACATTTTAGCTTCTCCATTCAAGGAAGCATTTAGAATCTGATAAACTTAAACATGCTATGGTCCACTGTGGTTTGAAATCAGAAGCATAGCTGCTGCTGTTGGCCTCGAGAGCTCAAGGAGAAAGGTACCAACTTGCGGTAGTCCCCACAGAAGAGGGTCGTATTGATACAAGATCTCAGGCCTGCATGACCCACTTTCCCCCTGGGAATCAATCTGAGGTGCAAAGGGACACTGACAGCAGCCCCTTGGCACAGCACTGAGTCCAGGTGGCATGCTCATCTGTCGCTCACTCCCCTGGGCCCTCAGGACAAGGAAACCAGGGTTCTGCTGAGAAAAGCAATTATCATGGCGTGCCTCGGGCTGTCCCTAGAGTTGGACCTGTGGTGAGGAGCTGAAGAAGATTAGTTTGGGTAAAGTGTCCCCATGGAGTTTATAAGTAGTTGTCCATCTGTCCAAAGAAGGGTAATGTAAGGTCAAGATAAGGCAGTGGGTGGAGGGCAGTCCCTGGAGATAAGGAAAGCAATGAAATGTCAATAATATGGGCAAAGAGGCCAGAACACTAAGGGTGGCTCAGAGTTTCGTTTTATCCATCCAACCAAGTATAGTGAGGTCAAGATATAATTAGTCATTAGGAAATCTAAACAGAACTAACAAAGTACCACTAGGCCTCTAAAAGAATGTCTAAACACACACGCATGCCACACACTCCCCACCTCCCCGCCCCCACATGCACACACACACCTGATAATACCAAGTATTGGTAAAGATGTGAAGCAGCTAGAACTTGCTTTCATCTCTGGTGGAGAACAAAATGACATTGCCAGTTAAGAAATGGCTTGGTGGCTTTTTATAAACATAAACACATTTTTGAGAGGCCCTTGGAGATCAAAGCAGATAATCCTAAAAGAAATCAATCCTGAATATTCATTGGAAGAACGGTTGCTAAGGTTGAAGCTCCAGTACTTTGGCTACCTGATGTGAAGAGCTGACTCACTGGGGAAGAGCCTGATGCTGGGAAAGAATGAATACAAAAGGAGAAGGAAGCAGCAGCTTGCTTGGGGCAGGTGCATGGGGATGACCCAGAGAGATGTTGGGGGGAGGGAGGTGGGAGGGGGGTTCATGTTTGGGAACGCATGTAAGAATTTAAGATTTTAAAATTTTAAAAAAAAAAATAAATAAAAAATTTTAAAAAAATAAAAATAAAAAAAAAAAATAAGATGGTTAGATAGCATCACCGACTCAATGGACATGAACTTGAGCAAACTCTGGGAGACAGCGAAGGACAGAGGAGTCCATAGTTAGACATGACTTAAAGCAACTGAACAACAACAAACACACACATTGGACCTAGCAATTCTACTTCTAGGTATTTATCCATGAGGAAGAAAAACTTATGTTCACATGAGTGTTTACAGACATTTCATTCATAGTCACACAGATCTGGAAACAACCTGAGTAACTGGCAAATAACCTTCAACTGGCAAATGAATGAACAAGCAAGAATACACGCAGGCAATGCAGCGCTATGCAGCAATAGAAAGAAAGGAACATCTCCTGATACTCAATGACATGGATGGATCTCAAGTGAAAGAAGCTAGACTCAAAAGACTCCCTACTGCACAATTTCATTCATATGAAAATGGAGAAAAGGCAAAACTGGAGGGAGAGAAACCATATCGGCTTGCCAGTGACTTTGGATGGGAGGAGAGTGATCACAAAAGGGCCATAAGGGGGAATGTTTGGGGACAACATCCCATATATTCAGTGTTCTATGTCTTGATTATGGTGGTAGATGCACATACCTCTGTTAAGACTCATAGAACCAGAAAGGCTAAATTTTACTGCACATGAAGTATCCCTCAATTTAAAAAAATGAATGTGAAAAAAAAATGTGTAATAGGAAGAGGCTGAACTTTTCGGTCAAATGGACATAAGTTGGTTCACAGATAGCTTCTCCCTTTTACTAGCTGTGTGACCCGAGTCAAGTTACCAAGTTCTCTACATCTTTGTACTCTCACAGGCACAACAGGGAATAATATCAACCATATGGAGATGCTATAACAGATAAATAAGAAAAAGTATACATATATATATATATGTATATATATATATATATAAAATTAAGAGTTATGCTGTCCAATACCATAGCCACTAGCCCCATAGGGCTCCTGAACACTTGAAATGCGGCCAGTAGGACTGAGAAACTGACTTTTAGTTTTATTTAATTTTAACCAATTTAAATATAAATTTAAAACTGAGATCAGATTCAGTTACTGGCAAACTTCTAAATATGTTTGGAATCACCAGGGTATGTGAATCTACCTTTTCTGCTATAAATTTTATGAAATGAAAATACTGATGAAGTATTTATGCTGAAAATTTAGCATATGAATTGAGATGCTTGGGAAGTGTAAAATGCACCCAGGATATTACAGACTTGGTATGACAAAAATATAAAATATTTCATTAGCAATTTTTCATGTTAAATATATACTTAAATGATAGTATTTTAGATTTCTAGTTAAATAACATTTAACATTAGAATTAATTTCACCTATTTCTTTTTTACTTCTTTTTTCTTGATTGTAAAAATGGCTGTGTAACTTGTGTTATATATTCATTCAACGAGGGCATTTAAGGAATTATTTGGTATACCATCGTTATTACTGTACAGATTTACAAGTTGGAAAATACTGAAGAAAATGCAGCAGCTCAAAGCATGTCTCCATAATACAATTGAGACTGTTGGAAATAATATTTGTAACTGGATTTATCAATGGAGAACATCTAAGAAGAAACACAGTTTATATTTAGAGAAATGAAAAAACAACAACAGAACTCTACATGGAAAGAGTGTCATAAGAGTAATGGTGAACACACCTAATGAGCTACACTGATTGCCAGCATCAACCTTGGATGGAATGGGCTCTGTCATCTTAAAGAAGGGATTATTATTTGGCCTTCAAGAAGCATTTTCTCCCCCGATTGTACAATTACAGCCATGCCAATACTGCACTCTGAGGCAGGGAGTGGACAAGAGTCCCTCTTTAGCAGTAAACTGCTCCAACAGACCAGGAAATGAACAATATTTCCCTTTAGAGTTTACGGAGTTGGGTGAGATTGATCCCCATTGGTCTCCAGGGTCTCTTAGCGCCAAAGACTAGAAGGTAAACTTCTCAAATAAATTCTTACTTTCTTTGTTCCCTTTCCAATGCCAAGAAGAGGTTCACGTAGAAGACAGAATGATGCACCAGTAGCTCCAAGTGGCCATGGGCAGCTCAAGCCACTTCACATCTGTGTTAACTATGCGCATCTTAGACAAGGAAGAACAGATTCTGTTACACTAGAATATAAATCTTTGAATTAACTTGGCACAGGGACTAAGTCATGCATATATTTATTTGCTAGATGTAAAGAGAAAACAGAGATACAGTAGCCTGGAGAATAAATGTCCAACCCTTTAGTCAAGCTCTTTCCTAGCATCTTTAAATTTTTATCCCAATTATTTTCCAAGGTCATCTCACATTCTAATAAAATGGACCTCTACTCATCAGACTCTGGTTCTCTTCTCATGCTGGGACGCAGGCATGCCTTACTCTCATGCTCTAACAATTCATCATTTAAACCAACTCATCTGCAAGACTCCCCAGATTCATCAAATTAGAATTAGTTTTACTCTTACAGTAATTCTATAACATACAGGAATGATACCTCTAATACAAATTGGACCATGATCACAACTCTATTAGAGTCACTTACATCTTTCCAGGAGATGGTCTCATGCACCAGCCTCATCAAACAAAATACACTTCACAAAAGTGTGTTAATTTAAATGAAATTGAATGTAAAAGCATGCTGTTTTTTTCCAGCTGTATTATTCAAGGGCATCTAGAGTCCACAAAAATTATAGTCTCTTTGTTAACTGGCCATATGGTACACAATCTGAGTTTCTATGAGAATCTCCAGTGAAGAAAGTTAAAGTCTAATGATCCCTAAAGACCAATTAAATTGAGCTTTATCTCCAAATCGCAGAATGCATATCCAGGTGCAAAACAGGATCACCCTATAAAAATCTTCAATATGGTCATGGTCCAGATAGTGTCAAGACACAATTTATTCCCTTGGTATTAAAAGCCTTTTAGAATCTGAACCCCAGCTTCTTATCCAGCATTCATTCTTGTACCTGACAACCATCTATTCTACACAATTAGACTGGCTAGCTCACGGACTTAAAAATTTATACCATCTCTCTCTAACTCTTGGCTTCTGTCATTCTTGACATTCCGCTTCTTCCTCTCTTCCTCCTGAGAGCAAATGTATTGATGGTCAGATCAGTAACATTGAGAAAAAGAACTGGGCAGGCGCAATGCATCCCTAACTCAACTGTTCTTATAATCTGCTTGCAGAGATCACATCCTCTGTATCACAAGGTTGTGGTGTTATGAAGACAGGCTTCTATAAGAGAGCTTTTGATTCACAGTTTCTGCCTGAAACTGGATGGATGAGTTCAATTCTGGGGAGCAGTATTACCAAGAACACTTCCTCCTTCATGCTTTTAAAGGCAATAAAGCTGGTATCTGATCTCCTTTTGTCTCACCTTTTGCTTCTATCTCAATTGTTTTCACTCTTGGGCAGGAAGAAGAGGAAATTCATTTATGGACCCCTTCAAAGCCCAAAAAACTAGATTGCAAGCTCCCTGAGGGGAAGGACTCTTGTCTTTCCTGCTTTCCTCATGGACTTGAACACAATACAGGGATACAATCAACCCTGATAAAAATGAAGGAAGAACAAGGACAACAGAATTGGCTCTAGAGAAGTTACCTTGCCTGATATATCTTGCTTCTATGTGAACGCAATGACACCATGTAATTTTTTTTCCCTCAACAAGACCAACTTCAGCAAGATAAAAAAAAAAAAAAATCACATGTATCTTGGCACATTCTTCATTTTGATTCATACTCCAGAGCAGAATGTCTCATTGTTCTAAATGACCAAGGAATTTCAGGAACCCTTTTTTTTTTTTTTTTTTTTTTTTTTTTAAGGAAAAGGAACAGCACAGAGGCAAAATGCACTCCATACCATATCAGCAGAGTCTGAGAAACGGATTTCTCAACTAAAGGTCATCTGCAGCAAAGTCTACCTCTCTTAATGGGCTCTGACCACAGGAGCATGAATAATCCTCTTACCTCTATAGGCTTACTTGCGCAAACAGGAATGGCCTCCATCCTGGGAACATTCATCCAAACCTTCCCACAGATGCGACTTACTGCACAATAACAAAGGTATAGTCCTGCCTCCTAGTGTGATTAGAGGCATGAAAATGTAAGCTTCTCAAAGCCATTTACACTCTTTAGTCATCTCTAGTGGGGTCTTTACAACTTTGGGAAGAAATCTAGGTCATTTCCCAGGCTGGAATCTTGTTGCTAAGTGAATTATTTCAGCACCAGTCTACTTCCTAGAAAATCAGGGTATTTCTTCCCTGACATTCATGTCTCTCCTTCTTTTTATATATTTCCATTCACCCCATGCCTTTTTGCAATCCTCCTTCTACCTTGTAAAATAATTGGGATCTTATATATTTCCATCACTGTTAGTAAATGAGCAACCAAGTTAGATACCAGAGTAGGGGATCCTGGAACTTTGACATGAGAAGCTCAGAAGAGACCACTGTAAAGCAGAAGTCCATGCACCCACCTCTCTGTTTTGACAGCCACTCCCACTTCTCAAAGGGGAAAAGTCACATGGAAGCAGCTTCTGCAAGCAATCTGCAGCTACCACCCCCAAGAGGCAACTGCGAATGAATGACCTCCACCAGCACAGTATTTAGGGGTCTGACCACAAGTTACTAGTAAATGTTGGAGATAATGAGACATACCTACTTTGCTAAAATCAATCCATCTAGTTGAAGTAGTCACTGAGAAAGATCACATACATTATTACTAGAAGTACAGACATACAATATATCATTAGGGTTACTGAAACAATTAGGTTGCTTTCTTAATATAGTCTCTAAATGGAGTCACTTGGTTTCCTAGATAAATTATTCTTTAACTGGTGTGTGTGTATATATGTATATCTATAGATAGATAGATATAAACCCAATGAAGGTTATCATATTTAAAAATAAGAAAATTTCAGTGTTAAGTCAAGGCCAGTTCTTTCCCATACATAGGTGTTGGCATCTGGTGGCATTTTAGAGAAACCTTCACTCCTACCACTGATATTTGCTTTCTTCTCTTATAAAGTTGCTCATAAAACATGGTTTTCCAAATAATTTAAAGCATACAAATAGTACTAATCCCTCCACCTAGACTTCATAGAAAGAAGCACTGATTTGAAAAGGGTACTTAAGAGATCACTGATGTCAAGTACCTTCACTTCTGGCTACAATCATGCTATATTTAAGACATCGACTCTAGCTACCATTTGTTGAAGGCTTATTGAGTCAACTACCACACAAGGTGCTTTACAAACATTACCCCTCATTCTCACAATAATTTTATTAGATAGATGTTTTATCCCCATTTTACAGGTGAGGGAATTGAGGCACAGAGAAGTTAAGTCCTTTGCCCCAAATCACAACAGCTAAGTACACACACAGCTGATATCTGAACTCAGAACTTTATGACTCCAATGCTTGTGTTCATATTGTTAGAACTCATGAAAAAGAGAGGCAGATTCCAGTGCAGGATAATGTTGGCTACATACCTCATACAATTCAATAATGATGTTTCCCATCAGACCTCGGCTGCTCTTAATGTTCTCCATGGCCAGCGTGAAGTAGATCCCGCGTGTGTCTGAGATGTAGAGGTTGTACGTGTCATTCTGGTTCCACTCCTGGACCGCTGCAAACACTTGGTTCTCATTGGTACTAATGATGTGCATGTCCTGGAAGAAGATGGAAAGCCCGTAAGGCAGCAGATCTCCATATCACCGTGCCCACTGGGACCCAGAGTAATTACCATGACTTATGAAATGGCTGAGGAAAAGCTTGAGTTATAGGCAATATTAAACAATTCTGTGTTGGGCCAAGGCTATAAATTATGAGCTTCGTGATTTCTGCTCCTTGCTAAGTGACAGTAAGATGGGTGCAAGGGGCTTTGGTGGGTATCATTTTCCATGGCTTCAGGGGATTTATCCACTTTCATTTTTTATTTTTATAACTGAAAAGTGGTGTTAGCGCTAACAGAGACATACAATCTTGCGTGAGGAAACCCACACATGAAAAAAAGACAGGGCCTCTCCCTTCACTCCATCTTAATCTATGGTTTCAACATTTCTAGGATAGTGGTTTTCATGCCTTTCTTGGGAATCTTCAGATGCGGATTGGAAGAAGGGTGGCCCAGAGGCACAGCCAATGGGTGGGGCTCTGGGTTTCCAAATCTGTTTCAAACATACCAGCACTACTTAGATTTGTTATATCACGGAGTTCTGTGTAATGTTTTAGGAGTAAAAGGTTGCGGGGGGGCGGGGGTGCGGGGAGGGGAAGGGTTCTACTGCTAATAGAATAATATTTAAAAACCACAGATTATAGAGGAAAGGATATTTAACCTTGAATTCAGAGTTCTGGGTCACAATAGTGTTCTACTATAAGTCAGCTGCATGATACTGAACATGTTAGCTTCCCTGAGCGTCCAATTTCTCACTGAACAGAGTGAAGAGGTTAAGCTAACAATAAAAATAACTAACATTTGGGCATACTCTAAATGCATTATTTCAATTTAAAAAATCCAAATAATTCTACAGTGGAGGTAGTATGATTATTTCCATTTTACTAAGAAATTAAATAAGGCACACAGAGGTTTACCAACTTGCTTTGGATTATATACCTCATAAGTAGCCAAACCATGTTTTGAACCTCTGTGACATGACTCTAACCTAACTGTTAGCTTCTAACTAGTTGTATACATAACTGCTAAACCAGAAGTTGCAAATGAATGACCCATGAAATGAATGTGAATCATAATTGTTTGGTCTGACTATTATTGTTATTGTTGTTCAGTCACTAAGTCCTATCTGACTTTTCCACAGCTCCATGGATGGAAGCCCACCAGGCTCCTCTGTCCATGGGATTTCACAGACAAAAATATGGAGGGGACTGCCATTTCCTTCACCAGGAGGTCTTCCTGACCCAGGGATTGAACCCACATCTGCTGCACTGGCAGGTGGATTTCTTTTCCTCTCAGCCACCAGGGAAGCCCTTGGTTTGACCAAAGCCTCTACCATATACCTGAAAGTGTAGTATTTTAGATGGAGTCAGTACTCATTGAAGTCTTAGCCTTGCATACCCAAAGATTCCTATTGTCTGCCTATACATATATATTAATGTTACCTTCTTGGTCCCTGAAGCCACTTTAATTTGTATTCCTAATTCCTAATTCTAATTGTATTTAGAAATGACTGGGTCATTTCTAAAATCATTTCTAATAATTCAGAATTCAAAATAGTTTTCAAAACCCAGTTTGCATACTGTCAGAAGGAAATGTTGACCTGGATAAACATTTGACAAAACAAGAGTAATTTTTAAAATGAATAACTATGAATATACAAGTGTATCTGCCAAGGAGTAATAGCATGCTGAAAAAGCAAAAGAGAGGCATCCTTGTCACTGATGCGGGAAGCACAGTGACAGGGACACAGGCGAGTGAACTAACAGTAAGTAAACAAGTAGGCTGGATCTAGCCTTTACCTTATTTGACCCACCTTTCCCAGAAATGGTTTCAACAAAACAGGAGCAGCCATGTCTATAATATCAGAACCATGGAGAGCTCCTCCGAGAGGCTTTTTCAAAAGAAGCAAACATTTGATTTGGACAGCTGGGAGGTGGGGAAAGTAAGAAAAGGAGTCCTGGATCTTTTTTATTGGAGATCCTCTGTGAAATCTCAGCCTCTAGCCTTGGACTTCCGAGGTCACCTTGACTAAGACCTCACTTGCTCTGCTCGTTCGTGTTTACACACCTTGTAGAATTGCAGGTTCCTGCTGAGGTGCTTGAAAATGGAAATGAGGCTTACTCTTAAAAACCATCTGATGAAGTCATGTTGTGCTGGTGTGGAATGAAAGCCCAGGAACCCAGTAGGAGGGTAAATAGCAGCTGCAGGAAATTCGGATTAAATTCACTTACCCTGTTAAAAATGCAATAGAAATGCTTGGCTTTCCCCAGATGTTTTGGTCATAAAAATGAATGAGCTAAGTTATTTTAGACTAAACTAATGTAAAAGAAGTGTTGGGCAGGGGGGTGGGGCAAGGAAACAACTTAAAACACTGGGGCATGGTCAGGATTAGAAGCAGCCAGATTTGCTGTGAGTACATCTTAGACCTGCACTGGGACCGTGTCACCTGGTGAGCAGTAATTCCAGGCTCCAGGATGAGGGACTACTCTCTACTATATAGAGTTATGGGATTTCTGCTTGAGAATTCCTTAGCTAATCAAAGTCACTTAGCTTTGATTAGTACATTACTAAGATTTGAGCCTAAGACTACCTAGAGAGGTTAAACTCCTTACCAATGGGTGTATAATGCAGTGTGCATCGGTCTGGCCTGGAGCTCCTGATAGCATGCAGACTCATGCGACCCAATGCCTGAGATTCAGACTCAGTGTGTCTGGTGTGGAACCTTGGGTTCTACCACCTGAACAACCCTCCAGATGATGCTGGTGCATGCAATTTGGGGCATCAATTTTTGAAAAACTCTGAACGATGTGTCCCCTCCCTTAACAAGTCTTAGAGTTGAACAGGGGTCAACCAAGAATCAGAATATTAAGTCTTCCAGAAAAACAACAACAAAAGAGCATTGTTACTTAAAATTGGCCCAATAGGAATATGAATGACAATAAAACTTATTTCTTTCATCTTGCTACCCTAATCTAATTTCAAAGCATGTGTCACTTCCTTATTTAAATGATTATAAATAACACTTCCCCTACATCCTCCCAATACAGTCACTAGGAAGAATCATAGTTGCTTTTTGAAAAATCTAAGCTTACAACTTCCTGCTGCTGCTGTTAAGTCACTTCAGTCGTGTCTGACTCTGTGCGACCCCATAGACGGTAGCCCACCAGGTTCCACCATCCCTGGGATTCTCCAGGCAAGAACACTGGAGTGGGTTGCCATTTCCTTCTCCAATGCATGAAAGTGAAAAGTGAAAGTGACATTACTCAGTCATGTCAAGACTCTTAGCGACCCCATGGACTGCAGCCTACCAGGCTCCTCCACCCATGGGATTTTCCAGGCAAGAGTACTGGAGTGGGGTGCCATTGCCTTCTCCGTTCAGCTTCCTAGATGAACAATAATAAAAATACCTCTGTGTTATTGAAACATTTTATTTAATCTGGGCCCAATATAACTTCATTCTTGTGCCAAACACCATAATAAATACAGAGAAGAATAAAACTTAGGTCCTGACTTCAAGAAGATGCCCACTTGGTGGTGGAGATATCACAAACTTGTGTAGCCTTTTGTGAACTTGACTAAGGACTACAATAGACATCCCGAAAATGGTGAAAGGAGTACAAAGGCTTAGAGGTGAGAGAGAGGGTGGAGCATTCATGGGATTGTATGGAACCTAGAAGAGCCTGAAGGCCATTTTTTGCTGCGGAAGATGAAGATAGAGAGTGGGCACATTACTAGGGGTTCTGCATGTCACAGTGAAGTTCTACCCTGAAGAGGGTACAAAGTTGACATAAGATTTGAAGCAGAAGGAGAAGATTAGAGTTGGTCAATGCATAGATTTTGTTTAAGATGATCAAATTCTTTACATGATGATATTCAGTGTGGAAGCACTGTGAAGAGTGGATTAAAATGGGGCAATGCTAGAGGCAAGGAGAAGGCTTAAAAGGTCATGGCAACCTTCTAGGCAGGAGTGTACAAGGGCTGAACTGAGGAAGTAGATTCTCTATAAAAGCCCTATGGAATGAACTGCTGAAGTAGTAAGGAGGTGGCATCTACAGGGGCTAAGGCAGAAGGCCATACCTTTAATATCTCAGATATCTGAATTGCAAAATTTTCTATTTTTTCTTAGAGTATTCATTACAATCAAGATTAATAATCACTTCTATAATTATTTGTGTGATGTCTGGCTCTCTCTAGACTCTAAGCTCCCAGAGAGCGGAAGCTATGTCTCTCTTTTTTATTAGTCTATTTTTAGCACTTACCAGAGTATCTCGGAGAAGGCAATGGCAACCCACTCCAGTACTCTTGCCTGGAGAATCCCATGGACAGAGGAACCTAGTAGGCTACAGTCCATGGGGTCGCTAAGAGTCGGATATGACTGAGCGACTTCACTTTCACTTTTCACTTTCATGCACTGGAGAAGGAAATGGCAACCCACTCCAGTGTTCTTGCCTGGAGAATCCCAGGGATGGGGGAGCCTGGTGGGCTGCCATCTATGGGGTCGCACAGAGTTGGACTGATGCGACTCAGCAGCAGCAGCAGCAGAGCATCTAGCGTGTGGTAGACATCAACACAGCCTCCTGAGTAAATCAATGAAGTAAGTAAGTAAACGTGTGAGGAGGAGGAGACATAAAGGACCAAAGGGAGAGACTCTGAGCTCAGTTGTTGAATGGGACCATGAAGGGGAGGTACCTCTAACAGGCAGTTAACAATGCCGTTCAGAATTTAATGCACAGATGCGCACAGGAGCTGTGGATACAGAACTCATTGGTATGAAGAGAAGGAATGAGGTCACTCAGGAACCATGAAGGATGCAAGGAGAACTTAAGAACATCAACATTTTAAGGATAGCAAGGGAAGGGGATCCAGGAAAGGAAATCAGGAAAAACAACAACAACAACAGCACTGCCAAAGGGGATCTACACACCAAAAATTAATTTTTCTCCCACCAGTGTCAGATGCTCCAGAGAGGTTGAAAAAAAAAAACAGGAAAAGATAAAGATATGGAGATGTCTGGTTGGATTTGGCACGTAGGCAGTAACAATGGCTAACAGATTTTTAGTGGAATAGTGGAGAGATGGATGTGGGAGAGCTGAGGAAAACTAGCAGCAAGTTCAAGAGTGAATGAAAGGGAGAAAAGAGGTTAGAACGACAGATGACTCTTTAGGAAGTAAGGCTGTGACACAGCAAGGAAGGCTAAATCAGCATTTGGGGAAATGCAAACATTAAGGAAATTAAGGAAAAGGTTAATATCACTATCATTATAATAAATTATCTGAACTTATTTCCCCCCTCCTCTTTCATTATTCAAAGTGGGATTAACTGTGGGATTTATGCAAGCAGAACTCAGGAACATCAACATTTTAAGGATGGCAAAGGAATAGGATCCAGGAAGGGAAACCAGAAAAAAAAAAAAAAGTGGGGTTTCTACTGTCAGAAACAAACCCAGACTCAGGTAAGGAGAGGCTTTATCTGAAAACACTATTGTAATAGCAAAAGCACTCTGATCAAAATATCTGCAAGCACCCCCAGAGTGAGGGCAGAAAAGAATCACTTGTATTGGGAGAAGTGAAGCAAGGCTGGAATGAACTGTGGGGAGTGATGTGAATAGGTAGACAGGAAATTGTTTTCCTTAAGGTCAGGTGATTCTCAGAAGAAAAGTCAGACTTAAGTTTGGTCCAGTTGAATTAACAAGCATTTTATCCAGATTGGTAGGTGGGGACAAATGATTCAGCTAATCACTTATGAGAAAAAGGACAGGAATCTGGTCTTGCCAAAGGTAAACGCAAGGAACATTTAAGAGAAGGCAGGGGTGGGGGGTTTGAGGTCACCATGTTCAGGAACACAAAAGGGCAGGAGGATTTCCTAAACATTGCTGTTTCCCAGGAATCTGGATCTCAAGTCAAGTTCAACATTGTCATCAATGTTCCACATAAAAATAAACCAGCAAAAAACAATTTTTTCTCTTGCAGAAATGACTGTTAGAATAGGAAGTCAAGAATAAGTCCAGAATCTAAGAGACAAGTGGAGGTCTATGAGACTCAGAGTGGTCCAGTGAGGCAAGCAACTCTGAAAGCAAAAGAAGCCTGGTATATGACCCCATCAGGAACTCACCTGGCAGGTTAAGAGCACCAGTAGTATTTCCCCTGATCACAAGTGTTGCTTAGACTTGCCCAGCATGTTATGCTTTACCAAAAACAAGTCATTTGCTGCATTCTTGCAACTTTGCCACATGGTATTATGATGCCCATTTCACAGATGAGAAGACCTGGGCTCAATGAGCAGGTGGCAGAGCTGGAAGGAAAGGCCTGGTTTCTGTTCATTCTCTTCATGAGCTCCATTGTCTTTTCCCGAGGCTGCCAGGGCTCCCATCATCTGGCTCCAAGCCCTCTGCTGGTGCGTGCTTTTCATGACAGTGGCCTGAGAGCGCCAACTCGATGCCCAGGGGCTGGGTTATGGAGGACGCAGCACCAGGTTGCTGCCCCTAGTAATGCTGCTCATTATTAATGGCCTTCATTTCCTTCCCTGCAAAACGCTCCAAAGCCAAGGAGTGCCCCAGGAGAGCATATTCTGAACAGACTGGGAGTGGAAGTGTGAGGGCAATGATGGCAGGGAGCTTTTCTGTGTTTTTGTGTTTAAGCAAGATGCCCAGCAGCAGCTGCAGCACTACATGGAATGGCAACAACTTGCTTAAAAGCCATTTCAATTTTTAAACAATGGAAAGAACCAATCTCCTTCCGCCCACTCTGTCCTCACATCCTAGTCCGAGGTTACAAAAATCCGGGTCAATGCCGACTAATAAAGGGGATCAATAACCATCCAGCTATTTTCACAGCAGCCCTCATATTAATGAGAAGCTGTTCTGGATGAAGTTCTATCAGAGGAGCCGCATGGATGGTAGTCCATCACAGTAAATTGCCATGGGGCTGCTAGTCATTAATGGAGTGTTCTAGGGTTGTGATCGATGCCAGGCTTCATTTGTTCCCACCTGCAGCCATACTGCCCAGGGGAGCAAACTGTTTGTTTTCCTGAGAAGGTTAAAAATACATAAAATAGGCATACATAAAGAAACAAAATAGGTGCTACATGGAGAATGTGGTTTAGAAAGTTCCTGAAACTCTTTTCCTGGGCCAATACATGGAAATCACCAGACTGCTGCTAAAGGTCATTCTCATGATCATGAACTTCCCCTTCTTCATGTTCTGCAAGAAGGGTATCTCTTTCCTGCTTGGGTTTAGAATAGCTGATAGGTACATCCTGCAACCATGATCCTATAAAATGGTCCTATAAAGTCAATCACAAAGACATTACAGAAAGTGAGAGATTAATGCCTGTGGCCCCTGGGGCTACTTACTATGATCCCTGCCAATGTCTCCATCTCTTCTATGCAACCCTGTCCCTTAATATGGCCTTCTAGTTTGTTAAACATATGCACATGTGTGTGCATGCTAAGTCACTTCAGTTGTGTCTGACTCTTTTAACCCTATGAACTGTAGCCCACCAGGCTCCTCTGTTCACGGGATTCTCTAGGCAAGAATACTGGAGTGGGTTGCCATTTCCTCCTCCAAGGGATCTTCCCAAACCAGGGATCGAACCTACATCTCTTACATCTCCTGCACTGGCAGCCAGGCTCTTTACCATTAGCGCCACCTGGGAAGCCTTCTCTTAAAATAGGGCCAGTGTGTGTATTTTCTACCAGCTTCCTGAACACTTATTTGCAGGGTTAACTCCTCATTTTCCTTGAATCATCATAAGCATCACTTTCTTTAGAAAACTAGCCCTCACTACCCATATTTGGTGAGCTTGAACAGTATGAAAAGGCAAAATGATAGTATACCAAAAGAGGAACTCCCCAGGTCATTAGGTGCCCAATATGCTACTGGAGATCAGTGGAGAAATAACTCCAGAAAGAATGAAGGGATGGAGCCAGAGCAAAAACAATACCCAGCTGTGGATAGGACTGGTGATACAAGCAAGATCCGATGCTGTAAAGAGCAATATTGCATAGGAACCTGGAATGTCAGGTCCATGAATCAAGGCAAATTGGAAGTGGTCAAACAAGAGATGGCAAGGGTGAAAGTCGACATTCTAGGAATCAGTGAACTAAAACGGACTGGAATGGGTGAATTTAACTCAGATGACCATCATATCTACTACTGCGGGAAGGAATCCCTCAGAAGAAATGGAGTAGCCATCATGGCCAACAAGAGAGTCCGAAATGCAGTACTTGGATGCAGTCTCAAAAATGACAGAATGATCTCTATTCTTCTCCAAGGCAAACCATTCAATATCACAGTTATCCAAGTCTATGCCCCAACCAGTAACGCTGAAGAAGCTGAAGTTGAACGGTTTTATGAAGACCTACAAGACCTTTTAGAAGTAACACCCAAAAAAGATGTCCTTTTCATTATAGGGGACTGGAATGCAAAAGTAGGAAGTCAAGAAACACCTGGAACAACAGGCAAATTTGGCCTTGGAATGCGGAATGAAGCAGGGCAAAGACTAATAGAGTTTTGCCAAGAAAATGCACTGGTCATGGCAAACACCCTCTTCCAACAACAAAAGAGAAGACTCTACACATGGACATCACCAGATGGTCAACACCAAAATCAGGTTGATTATATTGTATGTAGCCAAAGATGGAGAAGCTCTATACAGTCAACAAAAACAAGAGCAGGAGCAGACTGTGGCTCAGATCATGAACTCCTTATTACCAAATTCAGACTGAAATTGAAGAAAGTAGGGAAAACAGCTAGACCATTCAGGTATGACCTAAATCAAATACCTTATGATTATACAGTGAAAGTGAGAAATAAATTTAAGGGCCTAGATCTGATAGATAGAGTGCCTGATGAACTATGGAATGAGGTTCGTGACACTACAGGAGACAGGGATCAAGACCATCCCCATGGAAAAGAAATGTAAAAAAGCAAAATGGCTGTCTGGGGAGGCCTTACAAATAGCTGTGAAAAGAAGAGAGGTGAAAAGCAAAGGAGAAAAGGAAAGATATAAGTGTCTGAATGCAGAGTTCCAAAGAATAGCAAGAAGAGATAAGAAAGCCTTCTTCAGCGATCAATGCAAAGAAATAGAGGAAAACAACAAAATGGGAAAGACTAGAGAACTCTTCAAGAAAATTAGAGATACCAAGGAAACATTTCATGCAAGGATGGCTCGATAAAGGACAGAAATGGTATGGACCTAACAGAAGCAGAAGATATTAAGAAGAGGTGGCAAGAATACACAGAAGAACTGTACACAAAAGATCTTCATGACCCAGATAATCATGATGATGTGATCACTAACCTAGACCCAGACATCTTGGAAAGTGAAGTCAAGTGGTCCTTAGAAAGCATCACTACGAACAAAAGTGATGGAGGTGATGGAATTCCAGTTGAGCTGTTTCAAATCCTGAAAGATGATGCTGTGAAAGTGCTGCACTCAATATGCCAGCAAATTTGGAAAACTCAGCAGTGGCCACAGGACTGAAAAAGGTCAGTGTTCATTCCAATTCCAAAGAAAGGCAATGCCAAAGAATGTTCAAACTACCGCACAATTGCACTCATCTCACATGCTAGTAAAGTAATGCTCAAAATTCTCCAAGCCAGGCTTCAGCAATACGTGAACCGTGAACTCCCTGATGTTGAAGCTGGATTTAGAAAAGGCAGAGGAACCAGATATCAAATTGCCAACATCCACTGGATCATGAAAAACCAAGAGAGTTCCAGAAAAACATCTATTTCTGCTTTATTGACTATGCCAAAGCCTTTGACTGTGTGGATCACAATAAACTGTGGAAAATTCTGAGAGAGATGGGAATACCAGACCACTTGATCTGCCTCTTGAGAAATCTGTATGCAGGTCAGGAAGCAACAGTTAGAACTGGACATGGAACAACAGACTGGTTCCAAATAGGAAAAGGAATACGTCAAGGCTGTATATTGTCACCCTGCTTATTTAACTTCTATGCAGAGTACATCATGAGAAATGCTGGACTGGAAGAAACACAAGCTGGAATCAAGATTGCCAGGAGAAATATCAATAACCTCAGATATGCAGATGACACCACCCTTATGGCAGAAAGTGAAGAGGAACTCAAAAGCCTCTTGATGAAAGTGAAAGAGGAGAGTGAAAAAGTTGGCTTAAAGCTCAACATTCAGAAAACGAAGATCATGGCATCTGGTTCCATCACTTCATGGGAAATAGATGGGGAAACAGTGGAAACAGTGTCAGACTTTATTTTTTGGGCTCCAAAATCACTGCAGATGGTGATTGCAGCCATAAAATTAAAAGACGCTTACTTCTTGGAATAAAAGTTATGACCAACCTTGATAGTATATTCAAAACCACTTTGCCGACTAAGGTCCGGCTAGTCAAGGCTATGGTTATTCCTGTGGTCATGTATGCATGTGAGAGTTGGACTGTGAAGAATGCTGAGAGCCAAAGAATTGATGCCTTTGAACTGTGGTGTTGGAGAAGACTCTTGAGAGTCCCTTGGACTGCAAGGAGATCCAACCACTCCATTCTGAAGGAGATCAGCCCTGGGTGTTCTTTGGAAGGAATGATGCTAAAGCTGAAACTCCAGTACTTTGGCCACCTCATGAGAAGAGTTGACTCATTGGAAAAGACCCTGATGCTGGGAGGGATTGGGGGCAGGAGGAGAAGGGGACGACCGAGGATGCGATGGTTGGATGGCATCACTGACTCGATGGACTTGAGTTTGAGTGAACTCCGGGAGTTGGTGATGGACAGGGAGGCCTGGTGTGCTGCGATTCATGGGGTCACAAAGAGTCGGACACAACTGAGCGACTGAACTGAACTGAACTCAAACTATTATGTCACAATGGACCTTGAACTTCTGTGCCTATAACACCTCTCATCCCCACAATTGCTTGTTTACCATCTCTATCAGAATACAAGCTTTATGAAGGTAGGGAATGTCTGTGTCTTATACCACTCTAACCACAAAGCTTAGTTCAATGCATGGCACTGAGTAAAAACCTATACGGAAAAAAGACAAGATCAATGGGTGAATAAAGAAAGGGAAAAAAAATGAATGAATATATGCATGATTATATGAATAAATGAATGGATAAAAGCAACTAGGGGTAGATGGTTATCTATCTTCTTATCTCATAATCCCTTCTACCTCTGTACTCACTTCACTTTTTATGATATGCTTCTTAGCACTGGCTTGGAGATCTAAGTCTTTGTAACTTTACATTTGATATATGTCCAATCTGAGACTTTGCTTCTTTGCCGACTCAATAATGCAACTGAGGCTTTAATGCAACTAAGGCCTGCCCATGTTCACACTGAGGTTCTAAAACCCATCTTCTCCCAGGATCCACTGTTTATAAGGGATGAGGTCCACAGAATAAGTGTTATGATTTTCAAAAACAGGAGTTAAAATGCCATGATTCGATATTAACA
Source organism: Capra hircus (assembly GCF_001704415.2). NCBI lineage: Eukaryota > Metazoa > Chordata > Mammalia > Artiodactyla > Bovidae > Capra > Capra hircus. Next base: position 26,027,812 of record NC_030833.1, read on the forward strand.
TTATAGTAAATTATTCGTTTTTAATTACTCATTGTGGCAGAAGGGAATGGAAGTACAAGCAGTGCATTTATACTTAGCATTAAAATGTAGAAAGAAGCATGAAAGACATGGGACTCACCTGTGCACCTTACATATATGTAAGTATATGTGGCCCCAGGGGCCACGGGCATTAATTTCTCATTTTCTGTAACATCTGTAATTGACTTTATAGGACCATTGTATAGGATCACAGTTGCAGGATGTACCCATCAGCTACAGTCTCTCTCTCTCTCTGATGTACCCATCAGCTACAATGTCTCTCTCTCTCTCTCAGACACACACACACACATATGTGTGTGTGCATATAAAGTTTCTACCTAGGCCATTCTGAGTCTGGCCTTCTATTCATCAAACAGGCCCTTGTGAAAGATAGGGACCCACAGAAGAGATTTCAAAGCTAGTGTTCCTTTCACTATCAGTCCTGGGAAATGACCCAAGGTTATACTGTATGTTTGAGTGATAGGAAATCAAAACTCTTGCCTGGATATCCTGCTGGGAGGGGAACACAGAACCCAGATTCACTGACATGAGCAGAGGCCAAACCCCCAGTGGTAAGTCAGGCTGAAAGCCTGCTGTCTCCCAGAAAGGGATCAAACCTTCCACAGCCCGACAAGACAGCCTCTCCCTGCTGCTTTGCCTGGCAGGACCCAGGGCAGCAGGTGATGAATACCTTGGGCAGTGAGTACTTGGGTAGCTTTATCTGAGCGAAGGCCTCTCTTCGGTAGGACACGTAGTAGCTGGCTCTTCCACCAGTTGTTACCTGGATCATGGGGAAACACAGAAAGGTCAGATGGGGATACAGATCCAGTGCAAGGTAGAAAGTAGTGGCCTCTCCATCAATAACCACAGTAGGTTTGTGACAACCTTAAAGGGAATATTCCCTGTTGCCTTTGATCCTCCAACCCCACAGCACCCTAAGTTACTCCCATGTCACAGCACTTAGACAATAAGTGAGCAATTCCAGAAGTCTTTCCCCATGGCTGGTGATATCTGGGGGAGCAGAGGCTCTCTACTTGGTCGCTATGCTCTGAATTCATACACAATAAACATTTTCAACAGAAAACAGATGGAAGCTATTGATATGGGCTAAATTCATGATCTACATATTCTATTCTTTTTTTCTTAAACAGTTTTTAATCCATTACCATGATGACATGATTATCAAAGAAACTTTTTTTCTGAATCTGGATAATTACTATTGCTCAAAGCTCTTGTTACTTTGCAACTAATTTCACTTCCCATCTGAGCACAATTTTTTCCCCTTTACTTTTACAAATCCATGCACTGAACAGATACTTGTTGATTCTTTCCATATGCAAGTTAATTAAAGGCATCAAAAGTCAAAGAAAGAACTGCGGATTTGAAAATCAGAAATCCAAAACCTGAATCTTAGTTCTACTAGTTCATGACTGGTGACGTCAAGGTCTGGAACCTCACTAGAAGAAAGATGGATTCTTAGAGGAACCCAGAAACCACAGCAAGAAATGGTCCTCTGGCCTGCACTTGCTAGAAAGCCTGCCAAAGTGCACAGCTCTGCAGATGGCTGCTCTCGGTCCAATTACCCTAACTCAGGGGAGATTAATATTCACAGGAGAAGACAACATAGCCTGTTCAGAGAAAATAGCAGGGAGACAATAGCAACCAGGCTTCTGTGCTGAGGAGGCAATTACTGGGGCCACAGGCTCTGTGCTCACTAAGACCCCAGCACTTGCTGGAGACAGGCCAGTCCCCTAAATCTGCTCCAACCCTGGTGCCCATCCATAGCGGCTGCTGAGAGTGGGAGGTTGTTACATTTCTAGTGAAAGCCACCCATCGCTCCTCACTCTGAGGCATGGCATCTCCTGTGGTTCCTCCTTAACCTCTGCAGATTGGAAGCCCACAAAGCAGGCACCGCAAGCTGCCAGGGAGAGCAGATGTTCAAGTCAGTGCGAGGGCAGAGCTGTGAAAAAACCTGGTGCAAAGACTTAGGCTGGAAACCAACAGGAGAGAGCAGCTTTCTCCCTGGTGGTCATTGCTATCTCTATTTTCTAATTAGAATCACTCTTGTCTTGTATTCCAAGACCTTTTTTTTTTTTTCTGGGTAAGACATCTGTTCTAAATCTATGTTGTTCTATGTCAGCTTAGAGGTGGGATGTTGACAGATTAAGATCAATGAGTTCCAGAGAACTTTTTTTTTTTTCTTTTTAAAATAAATCTCAATTGCATAGAATCTGGTTAAAATGTAACCCTTGGTTCTAAACACAGTCACCATTAATCCTGGCAATTATTTGCTTCTTTAATTTGCTATTTATTTGCTTCTTTAATTTGGTTTTACTTTTCATTGTAAAACTAACACATGCAAACATACCTGCAAACTCAAGAAGCAGATCAGTAGTTTTGAAGTTTCAGGATGCACCAGCATCACCTGGAAAGCTTGTTAAAACTCAGACTGCTGGGCCCCACCCATGGAGCCTCTGATTCAATTAGTCTGGGTGGGGTCCAAGAATTTCTTTTTCTAATAAGTTGCCAGATGATATTGATGCTGCTGGTCTGGGGACCACACTTAGAGCAGCACAGAAGCAGAACTTAAATGCCAGCTGACATACAGCTCTGTGCCTCTCTGCTCCTCACCTATCTTGAACCCTGCCTCCTTCTCAGATGCAGCTACTTTCCTGAATTTTGTGTTTAGTGATGACAAAAAAAATTTTTTAACCAAGGTGAGATTCATATAAGAGAAAATTAACCATTTTAAAATGTATAATTCAGTGACATTTAGCATATTCACAGTGCTATACTACCAACACCTCTTCTAGTTCTAAATCATTTCTGTCACCCCCACAAGAAGACCAGTTACCCAGTGATAAAGTTTTTAAAGCCCAGAATACATCCTCTGGTTACCTATCAAATGCTTAAAACTCAGTTCTCTACAAGACACCGTGAACCTCACCATCCTCACCTTTAGTGAATGAGCCCAGCATCAGAAGAGACAAATCTCAGCACTAACGCCAACCAGGACTCAGCAACTAAAAATGCCTTTCCCCAGGAGATCCAGTCACCTCCATAGGGAACAAGACGACAGCACCGCCAGACTTCTCATCAGTAGCAGAGAGCAAGGCCGGCGGGGTTTCCAAACTACTGAGGGTTGAAGGAAAGCAAAGTGGTCCCCTTGAGTGTGTGTTCAGTCCCACTGACTCTGGAACTCAGTCCAGCTGTTCCTGTTATAGCGCTATTCAAGCACAGACTCCCTTTCTCTTTCTCTTTCTCTCTCTCTCTCTCTCTCTCTCTCTCTCTCTCTCTCTCTCTCTCTCTCTCTCTCTCTCTCTCTCTCTCTCTCTGTTAAGCTCACACATACCACCCGGGAGAGTCTGCACTTAAGTATATCATAAAGATGGAACTACACTTCAGAAATACCATGGGAAAGTATTAAATGTATTAAATGGCTGCACAAAGCCCAAGGAACGCAGAGGCTCTCTGCTGCCTCTGACATCACAGCACCCCCCAGAGACATCCAGGGGCTCCTGCAGCCCTCCCTCTGTCCCAGTCATGCCAGTGGCTGTACTGCAGGATCCAACCTGAGGCTTCACACCTCATGTAAGGCCCAGGAGTTCACGGGCCTTGGTGTGGACAGCACCATGCTAAATTCTCCCTCCTCTTAATTCCTGAATTTTGTTATTTCCACTTCTACAGCACTTTCAACATTTACTCCTGTGGTGTACATATACCTATAGTGATCCCTCCATGTCCTATTATAAAGTTATAACTTCTTAATTCCTAAATAATGCTGGTCTCATGGCAGGAAATCAGTGGATGCATGATGATAAAAATAATGATAAAACTGTCATCAATTGGGTTCATCTTTCCTGTTCCAGAACTGCACGTAGCCCTTATATAAATTTTCTATTAATAGTTTAACCCCACTGACAACCCTTCTGAGTCTATGGAACGACTTGCCCAAGTATAAGTATATGAACTTGCCCAAGTATAAGTATATGAACCTTTACTAGGTTCATAAGACAAGCATGAACCTAGTAAAGTTTGGCTCTAAACCTGCTCTCCTCCTCCTGTGACTGACAAATCCTCTATTCATCTTTTTCATGTCACCAGTGGTATCGTAATTTCAGCACGATATTTCCTTGATTCCAATGTCTTTAAAACATGTTCTTTTAAATTTCTGTAATTGATGTGTGTGTATATGTTTACAGTCCCAGAAAATCTGTCATGGCACTGATGCTACAGCTTAAAAATGATGCCTTCTTAGAAGAGAAGTGGTGAGTTGATAAAAACAAGAAGAGCAATAATTACCACACAGTGAAAACTTTTAACATGGAAGATGCTACAGTAAGCAGTTTCTAATCCATACTTCACTTACATATATACAGATACACACACACATTATATTATATATTCCTGACCCATAGAGGATATGGCCTCTATAGGTCAGGAAATAGAGGCTAAGAGGTCACTAATTTGTCCAACAACATACAGCCCTTCACTGACCTAGCCATGTACAATTCCAGCCTATGCTTGAACATATAACTAGGAATGAATACATCCCCAAAAATGTCAGGCATAGGGCAGGAGGTCAATACATAACTGACTAACTGAACAATGCAATGTGATTCATTCACTCAACTGGTGAGCCTTCAGATTCGATTTTCTCTGTTGTTTAGCGGCTAACGAACAGTGGCTACAGAGAAGCACCCACCATCCCTCCCAGTGCTTGCTGGTCCCAGGGACTCAGCTCCACACAGAAGCCCTAGCGCTTCCCCGGGGAGCAGAGTCCTCCCAGCACTGAGTGATGCCAGCCTAGCGCATTCGCTGCCTCTCCGCTATTATTTGTGTGGTTCTCTGGCAATCACACAAGGAAGGAATAAAGTTTAGCAACTATTAATCTATTTTGATGAACTTTTCTCTTCCTTACAAGCAAATTTGCTGGCACTGTAAATCCCAGAGATTATTACCACTTTCCCTTTCAGTGACACCTTTTATTTTACATTTGATGAATGTCATCCAATTATTTGCTCTGGGCCCATCTGTCATGCTAAACACAGAATTAGCTGGGTCTTTTCCTCACTAATGACTGGCTCGTTAATCTGATTTTCTGGATTTCCATTTTACAGGTTTAATTGGGCTCCTGGCCAGTGAAAATGATTCCTTTGGACAAATGCATTGGCCATTAAACACATCTGTCTCTTCTGACTTGTTCCCATGCCTCTGTAACCAAGTCTAAACTGACATATCCTTTATTTTTTCCATTTCTCCTTGTTTCTGGATGATTACTTGTCTTGGAAGAGAGAGAGAAATCTGCCCCTCAAAATTGGAACCAGAAGGCCTTGAGTCATATTGAACCTTTTTCTGTCATAGAGAGAAGAAAACTTGTAATGTCTCTAGAATTCATAAGTGGACATATGGCTTCTGAGAAGAGAAGTAGAAACTAACACGTTCAAATATCTATCATGTAATGAGTGCTTCAGATTCATTTTACTATTCAATATCCACAATAAATATTACTATTACTGTTATTATTGTTAAAACCATTATTAGTACCCTTACAAGGTAAAACTATTGATAAATTTTTTGAGCATTTATTATATGCCAGGCACTATTCTGTACGAACCAGCTTTCCGATTTTATAATCAGGTGAGAAACTGAGGCATAGAGGCATAGAGGAGGCATAGGGAACTTATACCAAATGCTCAAAGACACACAGCAAGTAAATGCTGGAACTGGAATTTGAACCCAAGTTTATGTGACTGCAAACCTTATTCTGGTCTCTCAGACTATGTGGGGTTTCCATATCTCTCCATGGAAAAGAATGAATCCTGGTCACTCAACTCCCAATTTCCCATTAAGATACCCACCAACAAGGTAAATCTTTCATGTCAGTTCCCTATCCCTGAGAAATCAAGGTTCTATTGTTGCATAGGAGTCAATGGTGTTGCTATTGGAACTGGTGAATAAAGAGGGATAATGGAAATAAATTCAGCTTACACCAGGGCTGTCACCTTCATAGGAGTTGACATTTAGAAGTTTTTCCAGCTAGAGGACCTTGCTAGGTCCAGGAGGATGTGAAGAATCTAAGACAAGAGAAATGACTACCTTTATGGGCAGACAATACTTATTTCTCTTGCAGCCTTTGCATTATTTCCTCCTGCTTAGAAAATGAAAGGCGACAGTCGAGTTGTTAAGATGCACAATTAACTTTTCCAATTTCTTTGCTCATTAATTCTATTCAGATTATTTAAAATACATTTTGACGTTATTAGACCTTTCTCTTCTTCTCCTCCTACATAATTCCTTTAAAGATCATATTTCTTCTTCAAGAACAAAGAAAATTCTGACTAGTAGGTCACAGGAGTCAATAAACAGCCACTGGTCTCATTAGGATGTGGCTCTATGTGTCAGGCTGGCCTGGGAGCTTCTACATGGTAGGTTACATCACCTCTGTCATCTTGAGCTCATTTTCTGAAAGCTTTCCGCTAAGGCACTGCACTGTGTGTCTGAACCAGAATTGGGTACGGCATTTGGAACAACAAGACACCTATCAGCAAGCCATCTCCCCTGCTAGACTGTTTGATGTTGAATTTAATGTTTGTCAAACTGGTGTTTGCTTGTTTTATGTCCTGGGGGCTCTGGTCTACTAATGAAATATGCAGTTTTATCTGCCTGTTTCTAGAAGGAGTGGGTCTAATGCCTAACAACACTCCTGCTGAGGCTGAACCTTTTTGAAACAGATTTTCCCATAAAAAATTTTTAGGGGGGCCCTAACATAGCCCCCCAAAATAGCTTCATCGAGAATAGATTTCGGATAAGACAGCTGATGTGAAGCCAGTATTGCTCTGTGTATGAGTGTGCGTGCACACACATGCAGAGGGGCAGTGTTGGAGGAGAGGCATGTCCACCACACAACTGGTGAAAACACACGACAAATCAACTGCACAGTCACCAGCCCTGCCAAGAGACTTCCTGGAGCCTTCAGCTATGGGGAATGCTAGCAAGGTGCAGAACAGGGGTGGGTTAGAAGAGCATGTTACAAAGACCATGTCTAGACCACACACAACACTACAATAAGAATCAGGAGGCCTAGTTCTCTGGGATTGTTTTTCAAATACAATAAAGGGGTTAGACTTGATAAGTTTCCAATTATCTGTTTTCAAGGAAGACTCTTCTGATTGTTAAGCATTATAGTACATCAGTTGGGATCTCGGACATGTGTTTGAATCCTGCTTCTGTCATATGCTCGTTTGGTGACCTTGAACAGGTAATTTAACGTTCCTAATTTCTTCTTCTGGAAAATGGAGATATTAATGTTGAGTTCATTTCAGCTGCTCAGTCGTGTCTGACTCTTTGCGACACCATGGACTGCAGCATGCCAGCCTTCCCTGTCCATCACCAACTCCCAGAACTTATTCGAACTCATGTCCATTGAGTCGGTGATGCCATCCAACCATCTCATCATCTGTCGTCCCCTTCTCCTCCTGCCATCAATCTTCCCCAGCATCAAGGTCTTTTCCAATGAGTCGGTTCTTTGCATCAGGTGGCCAAAGTATTGAAGTTTCAGCTTCAGCATCAGTCCTTCCAATGAATATTCAGGACTGATTTCCTTCAGTGTTGACTGATTTGATTGTCTTGCAGTCCAAGGGACTCTCAAGAGCCTTCTACAACACCACAGTTCAAAAGTATCAATTCTTTGGCACTCAGCTTTCCTTATGGTCCAACTCTCATATCCATAAATGACTACCAGAAAAACCATAGCTTTGACTAGATAGACCTTTGTTGGCAAACTAAAGTCTGCTTTTCAATATGCTGTCTAGGTTGGTCATAACTTTCCTTCCAAGGAGTAAGCGTCTTTTAATTTCATGGCTAGAGTCACTATCTGCAGTGATTTTTGAGCCCCCCAAAACAAAGTCTGACACTGTTTCCACTGTTCCCCCATCTATTTGCCATGAAGTGATGGGACCAGATGCCATGATCTCCGTTTTCTGAATGTTGAGCTTTAAGCCAACTTTTTCACTCTCCTCTTTTACTTTCATCAAGAGGCTCTTTAGTTCTTCTTCACTTTCTGCCATAAGGGTGGTGTTATCTGCATATCTGAGGTTATTGATATTTCTCCCAGCAATCTTGATTCCAGCTTGTGCTTCATCCAGCCCAGCATTTCACATGATGTACTCTGCATGTAAGTTAAATAAGCAGGGTGACAATATACAGCCTTGACGTACTCCTTTCCCAATTTGGAACCAGTCTGTTGTTCCATGTCTGGTTCTAACTGTTGCTTCCTGACCTGCATAAAGATTTCTCAGGAGGCAGGTCAGGTGGTCTGATACCACCATCTCTTGAAGAATTTTCCACAGTTTGCTGTAATCCACACAAAGCCTTTGGTGTAGTCAATAAAGCAGAAATAGAAGTTTTTCTGGAACTTTTTTGATATTTTATCATGATGATTGAATCAACCTGGCACATGCTAAGTACTCAATGCATATTACCTGTCCCTGCTGAAAAAGAGGCACAGGTGCCTGTATCGGTTTAATATACTGGAGGGTTTATGGTGACTGGCCATGGTGACAGTTGCCATGCAAACTGGGGGCTTCAGGAAGAGCTGAGCTAGCCAAGTGGGCTTCCTGGTCAAAGTCAACCAGGTATAGAAGACTGAAATTCTTCTTGCCGTCAGCAAGGATGACTTTGTGGAAAATACACTTATAGAGACTGCCAACCCAATGTGCTTTGTGCCAGATATTTGACCGTGAATGATTACAACTCTTATCTTCATGTTCTAGCTTTTATGATTTAAAAGGAGTGAAAGAAGTTCTTGGGATGTTCCCTTTACCCATAAAAGTAGAAGTTCATTGCTTTTCCTCTCCTAGCTTTGTTGGTGGATGAAAAGGTGAAGATGGTAAGTGCAGCAATAAAACAAATTGATACGGATTTGAATTGTTGCCCTGGAGTACAAAATTTGGGAGCATTTGAATACTCCCGGTTAATATAGTAATAGTTAAAAAAAAAAAAACACTAAAACTCAGTCAGTCTACATTGAGTGTTCTAAATCAGGATGCCAGAGCTTCACAGAAAAAGGAAACACTACTTAGGGAAAACTTAAAGACAACTATTACAACTTACTATCAAAAGAGTCCGACTTCTGTTTTCACAAACGTTCCTTGTACACCATGAGTGTAGTATGGTTTCATAAAAGGTAGACTGAGAAAGGGCTTGAAAAGACATTTCAAGGAGTCAAGATTATACAGTCTTCCTATACTTATATAAAAGTTTTTCTCTTTGAGATATTACATAGGTTACTTCCTTTATACTGGTAGATATTATGAGGTCAATTAATTGGCTAAAATATTCCCAATCAACACTAGCCTCTGTCTTTTATATAATGTTCCAGGATTTCAGAAAATTAAAACAAATGAATGGGAGAGGAGAAGGAGGAAGAAAGGTAAAAGGTACCAGTATCTGTAACATTAGTGATTCCAGTTTCAGCTCAATCATGTATTAGGCATGCATGTATTAGGCATGCAATTTTAGGCATAGTAAATAGTCTGTTGGAGTTTCAAGGTTATTTTCCTATAAAATGGAAATAATAGTTACTCTTCTCTTACAGAAAGTAAATGAGATAAGATAGTAAAATGTTTTCATGTTATCTGTAAATCGTTCTACGAGTACAATGAATAGGATGTAATGATTGACCTGTTTATGTATCCAGGAACCCAAAGATTTTAGAAGTATTTTCACTGACAAATTGCTATAAACTGAATTTTTGTATCCCTCTGTAATTCATATGTTGAAACCGAATCCCCATTGTGATGGTATTTGGAGGTGGGGCCTTTGGGAGATGATTAGGTCATGGGGGTGGAGCCCTCATGAGGAGACTAGTGCTCTTACCAGAGAGACCCCAGATAGCACTCTCATACTACACCCAGGACACAAGGACACAAGTCATCTATGAGCAGACACCAAATCTGTCAGTGCCTTGATCTTGGACTTTCCAGCTTCCAGACTTCTGAGAAATAAACTTCTGTTTTTCATAAACCACTCAGTCTACAGCTTAAATGGCAGCATTAATACAGAAACCAAGCGGATGATCTAGACATGCCCAGTCTATAGATTGCGTAGGGCATTAACATTTGCCACTGGGGCAGAAGCTGCATATACCCTGTGGGGTTATAGTTGTCTGCAGACTGAATGAAAGGTTAGAGGCAGTATGGAATATGGACGGGCAGAGCTATAGAACAGACGTGTCTTCAGCCACATGGGATAAATGGCAGGTGCACATGGTTGCTTACAGAATGACTAATTTTATTGATATGTTCACAGTATTTTAAAGAACTTAAAAGGGCAAGGCAAACAAAGCCATTAATTTTCTAGAGAAGCAGGGATGTGTCTTTGAGATATGGGATTTCTAGGCAGACTTGGAGATACGTGGGCTGCTGGATATAACAGCCAAACTTCTCCGACATGGGATTTGCATCCCTCATGAGTGAATTTGTGGACAGCAGTGGATAGATTTAAACCATCTGTCAACCTGTTTTCTTCAGGAAACATTGCCACTTCCCCAAGAGAGCCATGAATACTTGTAAAATGCCAACTGCTATTTCTTGGAGCTTCCCCATTGTACTGTCTATGTCATTCTTGTCCTGTCCTCCACCAGCAGAAGCATCACTGTTGAAAAGCCAGGCTTGGTGCTCACCTCTTGTTATGCACTGGCTGCCCTCATGCGCAGCAGCCTTGGTGGAGAGATACTGTACAGCCTAGCTTTACTGATAAAGTTAATGATATGCGTAAGGTTACTCAGCTTCAAAGCAGCAGAGCCTGGATTTGAACTTGGGTCTTTAAATTTTGACAATGTCCACTACCCTGTGCAACCCTGAACGAGTCTAAAGAGTCTACTGCAGAGCCTCTCCAAAGAATAGCTAGTTTAGGACCAGTTTTCTGAAGGGATTCATCCTGACCCAGATCCTTAGAAATATCAGCATTAAGGAAATTCACACTGGCTTACGTCAAAAGCTACCTCCTTAAAGAATCCTCCTCCATCTGGATTTCCCAGCTGGAATGGAGCCTTTCTTCTCTAATTCTCAGGGCTTTCTGTAGCTCTCTTTTCGCGCTTATCAGCTGCTGAGGAGATTACTAGAAGAGGGTCTCTTGTATCATCTTAGAGGGGAGATAATATGTCCTATTCCCATTTGACTGCCTCTTGGTAGCTGGCACCCATGCCACAACTCATATTTGTAGAGCATTTTGCTTTGTGCCATTCGTTTTCATCATTGGACTGAATCTCATTTGGCCGGAGCACAAGCATACCAGGGAGGTCTAATTATCAATACATTCCCATGTTAGAATTCAGGGGCCCTGAGGCCCAGACAGGCCCCACTAGGTCACCTTGCTACTAAAAGGTAAGGCTCACAGCCAACCTCCGAACTTCTGACTTGAAGCCCGAGGCTCTTTTCATGTTGCTAGGCTGCATCATTCTGTGTTCACTAAATCAAGATTAGAAAAACACAAAGCGGAGATAATTGCATGGATTTCTACAAGTGGGTCTTGATTTTATATCAAATACTCCTTTGAGTGGTTGGCAACACCACAACATGGAAAACCAGGGGCCGTGAGAAAGAGTGCTTTCCTGTGGGACATGAAGAAGCAGATTACAAGATGTTTTTCCCTATCCACTGCTGAAACCACAGATTAATTAAAGGTCTGGCCAAATTCACATCATTCCTCAAACATTAATCGCATTCAGACACCTCATTAGGGATATCAGCCCCAATTCTACTACATGTTACATTGATCAATCAATGTATTTACTTATTCAGCACTTTTGTGCCCAGGCTGTGTTAGATGTCACAGGAGTCATGGGCTGTGACCTCATGGAGTTCACCATTTCTTTGTAAAAATAAGCCAAACGTGTAAGATGTACCAACAGCAATGCAGAATGAATGCCAATGCCATGGTACTCTGAGCAGAGCAAAAGCTAAGAAGTATAAAACAGAGAAACCCCTGAAGGAGGAAACAGACAAAACAGGTTCCACCTTGAAAGCAGGACTCCATCTTGGGCTGGACTGTGGACTTTGAGCTATGTGCCCTGTATCTATGGAAACGACATACAAACTGCAAAATCAGACCCCCCAGATGGGAGAGCCCCAGGGCTTGTACCCAGACTCTCCATCGCCTAAAAAAATACCACCCTAATTATCTGTGTAACCAAATAGAATCATAAATTCTATTATGCTTATTGGGGTATGACCACAGGCCTATTGATAATTGTCCACTGTTAACTACCTAGGCTTAAGGCATACGAATCACGGGTTTAAGGCATACAAATCACGGTTTACGGCATACAAATCATGGGTTAACTTTGATAGTATCTTTCTTTTCCTTCGTTCAGACTAGTTTCAGCGATTTGGGGAGGTGGGTTTGACATGTACACTTAGGATATATAAGGTTTTCACAAAAACTGGTCGGGGTCCTTGGCTAAGAAGAGACTCTGCCCTGGGCCCGCACTCCACCATCTGCATTGTCCTTCTGAGTGAGTTTGTTTCCCAGAGCGTGTGGCTACAACACCCCTACCCCGGAACCACACCACAGCGTATTCTCATGATCCTTCTAGAATTACAATCAATCAATACTGGGCACTGTGGAGTCCATACTCATCCTATATCATTTTATACATAACATGACTAATACATGGAGATGGAAGAGTGACAGCTGGTAGAGGGCTGAGCTTGAATTGCAGCTCATATCTGCCTGACTCCAAAGATGTAGGCATAAGCCGTCTATATCACCCTCTACAGTGTGGTGTGCATGTGTGTACATACACACCAATAATAAGTGTATGAAAAGTAAAAGTGTTAGTTGGTCACTTATGTCTGACTCTTTGCAGCACCACGGACTATAGCCCACCAGCCTCCTCTGCCCAAGGAATTCTCCAGGCAAGCATACTGGAGGGTGCAGCCATTTCCTTCTCCAGGGGATCTTTCCCACCTAGGGATCAAACCCTGGTCTCCTGCATTGCAGGCTGATTCTTTACCATCTAAGTGTTATTTACACTCCCACTGCCTTAGGAGGAGAGGGGATTCTCACACTGAGGGACATCTTTGGTGAATGAGGAGATGGATTTGAGGACAGAAAACTAGAGAAACCAGATCACAGCTGAACTGAGCTACACACCAAAGTGAGATGGGGAGAGTAAAGACAGGGGTGGACCTGGCCAGAAGAGCTGGAGAGGCAGCAGGACAGGAGATCCACGTGAGTGGATCAGTGGTTCTTGACTGGTTCCACAAGAGGCACTTTGGGAGACGGGCAAGAAACAGTGGGTGTGTGTAGGTTTTATTAAGGGTCTTTGCCATTCAATATCTGACATAAACACTCTGCTTCATTTTTACTTGACACTTTCAATAAAAAGTCTATACTACACTGCTCAATAATCTTATTAAAATTTTATTTGTTTATCTCTGCAGAGGTGGTTCATGTCAGGAATGTGATTCCGCTTCAAGGAAGCATCCAAGAGTTATAGCTGGGTTATTAGGGGTTTTATCTTTCTGCATTTTTTGGGGTTACTGACTTAGTTCTTTGTTATGAAAATTTATGAAAAACATCAGAGCAGAAGCTCAGACATGGATGCCAAACTTCCCCCGGCCCATCATCAATTAGGACTCTTTAAGAAAAAGCACTTAACTGCCCCACACCTCAGTTTCACCTCAAAGCAGATAAAAACCTCAAAATATAGGCCCAGCACACACCTGACAAAAAGCAGAGACTCAAAAATGCCACATCTCTGTGCGCCTCGTTTCACTTCCTGGTCCTGGTTTCCTCAGCATGAATGTTTTCTTCAATTTCCATCTCCTAAGAGGAGATCCAACCAGTCCATTCTAAAGGAGATCAGTCCTGGGTGTTCTCTGGAAGGAATGATGCTAAAGCTGAAACTCCAGTACTTTGGCCACCTCATGCGAAGAGTTGACTCATTGGAAAAGACCCTGATGCTGGGAGGGATTGGAGAAGGGGACGACAGAGGATGAGATGGCTGGATGGCATCACCGACTCAATGGACGTGAGTTTGAGTGAACTCCGGGAGTTGGTGACAAACAGGGAGGCCTGGCGTGCTGCAATTCATGGGGTCGCAAAGAGTCGGACACGACTGAGCGACTGAACTGAACTGAACTGAAGATCCTATGCTGTCAGTTTCTTTCTTTCTAACTTTTTATTTTATTTTGGATATAGCCAATTAATAAAGTTATGACAGTTTCAGGTGGACAGCAAAGGGACTCAGCCATACGTGTACGTGTATAGCCATTCTCCCCCAAACTCTCTCCCATTCAGGTTGTCACATAACATTGAGCAGAGTTCCCTGTGAAATACAGGGGGACCCTGCTGGTAATCTGTTTTAAATACAGCAGTGTGGACATGTGATCTAACTCCCTTACTATTCCTTCCCCCACCCTTGCCCCCTGCTGTCAGTTAATTTTTTTTTTAATTTAATTAATTTATTTTACTTTACAATCTGTGTGCAGGCCAAGAAGCAACAGTTAGAACTGGACATGAAACAGACTGGTTCCAAATAGGAAAAGGAGTACGTCAAGGCTGTATATTGTCACCCTGCTTATTTAACTTACATGCAGAGTACATCATGAGAAACTCTGGACTGGATGAAGCACAAGCTGGAATCAAGATTGCCGGGAGAAATATCAATCACCTCAGATATGCAGATGACACCACCCTTATGGCAAAAAGTGAAGAGGAACTCAAAAGCCTCTTGATGAAAGTGAAAGAGGAGAGGGAAAAAGTTGGCTTAAAGCTCAACATTCAGAAAACGAAGATCATGGCATCCGGTCCCATCACTCCATGGGAAATAGATGGGGAAACAGTGGAAACAGTGTCAGACTTTATTTTTGGGGGGTCCAAAATCACTGCAGGTGGTGACTACACCCATGAAATTAAAAGACGCTTACTCCTTGGAAGAAAAGTTATGACCAACCTAGATAGCATATTCAAAAGCAGAGACATTACTTTGCCGACTAAGGTCCGGCTAGTCAAGGTTATGGTTTTTCCAGCAGTCATGTATGGATGTGACAGTTGGACTGTGAAGAAGGCTGAGTGCCGAAGAATTGATGCTTTTGAACCGTGGTATTAGAGAAGACTCTTGAGGGTCCCTTGGACTGCAAGGAGATCCAACCAGTCCATTCTGAAGGAGATCAGCCCTGGGATTTCTTTGGAAGGAATGAAGCTAAAGCTGAAACTCCAGTACTTTGGCCACCTCATGAGAAGAGTTGACTCATTGGAAAAGACTTTGATGCTGGGAGGGACTGGGGGCAGGAGAAGGGGACGACCGAGGATCAGATGGCTGGATGGCATCACTGACTCGATGGACGTGAGTCTGAGTGAACTCCGGGAGTTGGTGATGGACAGGGAGGCCTGGCGTGCTGCAATTCACGGGGTCGCAAAGAGTCGTATACGACTGAGCGACTGAACTGAACTGAAATGAACTGAACTGAACCTACAATATTGTATTGGTTTTGCCATATGTCGACTTGAATCTGCTATGAGTGTACATGTGTTCCCCTTCCTGAAGCCCCTCCCACCTCCCTCCCCATCCAATCCCTCTGGGTCATCTCAGTTTATTTTTGTTGTCGTCATTCAATGACACCATAAACCTGTTTTAAGCATCTACTCTGTGTTAAGCTTTCCACCCCTGCTCATGCCCTCTTACACAGTTCTTGACCCAATTTACTTCAGGCAAACAAGGAAGTTTAAGCGGTGACTCATTTGAACAGCAGAACAAGAGCAGAGATTGAGAAAGAAGGCTCTAGTATCAGTCTGCCTAGGTCAAATCTCTGTTCCACTCTTTGCTGGCTGTGTGATCTTGGGAAAATGACTTAACTGCTCTGTGCCTCTTCTCTGAAATGGAATTAAGAGCAGGACTCTCCAAATACGATGCCATAACAATTAAATTCATTAATAATATGCCTAGCTCATACTAGCCTCTCAGGAAATGGTAGCTGATTCTTTATATACAATTGTTTCTCCAAGAACTATAGATTATCCAATAAGAGAGAAAATTAGATAGGAGATAAAACTTGTGGAGGATGGGCAAGGACAAATCTTAAGAGAGAAAATGCTTACATAGAAGAGGTACGTTCAGTCTGCTTCACAGGACTCATCTCAGATATTTCAGAGGAAGTAAGAAAGTCACTGCTTCTACACCTTCCCTCCCTGCCCCCACAAACACCTAAGAAGCAATTACACAGCGCCCTGAGATAATAAACACAACATACTAAGAGCCCTGGGATGATTTCTCCACACTGCAGTCTGGAAGCGGTTGCCACCTGGGGCAGGCAGTAAAACTGCAGGCGTTTATTCTGGAGAACCAGACAGAAGGCCTTGGGCATGGCTTCCTCTCCATTCTAATTGCATTCGCTGGAACTGCCACCACACGGGATCACTAGGTACGCATGCCTTCCAAAAACATTTTTCATAGAAGAAAGTGGAAGCAATCTAGCCCAGCCTCGTGAGGTTCCAAGGCTAGAGGGAGAGAGGGTAAGTGTCTAGCTTCCTGCTCCCATTATACACAAGCTGGATTAGAAGGAAACAAGGGAGGAGGAGGAGAGAATGGGGATTAAAGAATCAGACAATTTTAAAGCCCAAGAAACACAGTGAGAGAAGAACCAATCAATTTCCTTTTTTTTTTTTTTTACAACAGATGTTTTGCTTGCAGTTCTGAATCTAACAGCAGTTGATGTAGTAAGGATGAAATAGGAGGAGGAAGAAAAGGAAAGAGCTTAAAAGGAAGGGAGGGAGACAGTCAGGTTGGCAAACAAGAAGCTGATCCCCAAGGACTCCCCTCTTCCCAGCTTCACCATGATAGGTTTTACCCACTGGGAATAACAGGGTGTCCCACTGCCTCACCCACCCCCGACCTGAAGGCATTTTTCACCAGGAAGGCAGGGGTAATCAGGCTCATCCTTTAAACATCTTCATCCTATTACTTTCATAATCAGCTTCTAAAGTTCCGTTCAATAGATGTGGGGTCGACCAGACTGACGGCTTGAACAGCTGCTCGGGCCATGGAGCTATTCTCTCTGCCATTGATCACAAAGACAAAAATCAATCCTGGCTAAGGAGAAAGAAGTTAAAAATAAATTGCAGGAATTGATTTCTGTTCAGACCTTCTGACTCCCAGTTTAGGAAGGGGGAAAAATGAGGATGCGTGAATCCGTCTGTCATGAAAACCCTTCACATGTCCCAGCCTCAAAAGCAAAATCAAGGAATGTTTCATACACACACACAAGCACACACATACACAATTTTTCTTAATTTATACTTCTACATTATTTTATTTTTGCCTCCTAATGACTATCAGAGATGAGAATCCATCTAAATCGTAAGCTCCCATGAGAAGACTAGGGTCGGTCTTGTGTTCACTATAACATCTCAACAGTGGGGCTCCATGCTTTGTGAGAAGTAGTAACTGCCGAAAAATGTGTTGAGGGACTGTTGGAATGAAAAAAGGAATGAAGTCCCCTCCTTGCTATTATTGGCTCTTACATTTCTGCACAGATTTCTCACATTTGCAATTATTTTTCTTCTTTATTGTTTTGCTTATGTATTATCTCCCTCTCTCCCACTAAACACAAACCCTCCCATGGCAGGAACTTTTGGGCTTTTCTGCTGTTTAATTTTTGATCTGCTGCACTATCTCCATACTGAGCCCTCAGTGAATGGATGTGAAAGGAAAGAGAGGAAGAATGATTCCACAACTCTGTTGAGGAATTAGCTGTATCCCAATTTAAAAAAGTTTTTTTCTGACACTGGAGAAATGAGTTGGGAAATACTTCCTAATAGTAGTCCTTCTCTGGGTCTGAATCAATGGACCGCCTGGTAGAGTGAGCAGTCCTGTCGAATTTTACCAAGAGAAGGGAATTTCTGAAGTCATATCATACAGTCCACTGCCTTCCAAACTGGATTCTATGGCATTCTAGAATTCTACAGAGATACTTTGAGAGTGTCTGTAAAAAGGTGAAGAGGAGGCTGGGTGGACGAGAGAGCTGATCTAACTCTTCACTTGCTTAGAACAGGACCCATTCCACCTGCATCTGTTTTACACATCGGAATTCCTTGAACATTGTTGTCTGAAAAGTGGTTCCCACTGTTAAGAACAGCAACAACAAAAAGTCTCAAAGCTCTATTTGGATGCCATCTTACCGTTTTGTGATAAGGCAACTGAGTTCCAAGGAGGAAAAATGATGGCCCAAGGTCACAGAGTGAGTTATGGTGAGACCAGACTTAAAGGCAGGAATACACGCCACCCCTTCCCCAGCCGCCTCTCCACACCATGGACACTGTCTCCTTCCATGAAACGTTTCTTTTCTTTGGAGCACTGGCTAGTGCTGTAGATAGACTCCTCAAATCAATTCCCTTCTTTGGGAACTGGCTTGAGCCTTGCATTCTCTAGGAAATGCCCCTGATCATAGTATGCCTCATGGGTCTTTTGCTCTCTGGGAAGGAGCCTTACATACCTTAGCTGCTTTGAGCATCGCTCATGGAGACTGTCAGGCCATCCAGTCCTACCTCTTCATCTAAACCAACAAAACTGAAGACAGCCACTTTGTCAGTCTTGTCTACCATTACACCCCTTTCCTTGAGCACAGTAATAGGAGCATCTAAGTACTCAGTGAATGACTGCTGAATGAAAATAAATGAATGAATCTACCAAACAACACTTCAGTCTCATACAGCCTTGGGTACATAGTAAGCATTCAGTCAAATCAAGCTGATTGTTTACCCACTGGCTCCACTACTATAAAACTCCAAGAAGATCTTATTCTGACTGATCCTGAGGATTTTCAGAATCTGAGTCTTAAAAGCTACTTGCAGAAATCCAAAATGTCTGTTTACCCCATTAGCTAGCAAAGGAGTTAAGCAAAGAGCGATTAAAATTTTTAAAGGCTGAACCTCTGAAATATATATTCTGGTTAGAATGGTGATGGGGAGAGAACTGGACTTAATAGTCTGCTTCTCAGTCAACAGTCCGACTACCTTCATTATCAACACTGTTGTTTTTACAACAGTACAATTATCTTTAATAGAAGGCCCCAGAAAAGGGATCCTCCTGGGAGCTGGGCTTAGCAGAGTGTGTGGTAGAGCCCTGCAGGAACTTGAAAGGGCAGGATAACAGGGAGACCTGATCGGGTCATGATTCCACAGTTCTTCCGCACCCTGGAATGGAATACAAGAGACACAGTTTCCTGAAATAGATCATGGAAATTGGATCAAGCATCAGAGAGGTGCAAGGCAAGTGGGGAAGGCTGGAGAAGAGTGGAGCTGGGGATGGCAATGATGATCAACCATGCTGTCACTCACCCCCTTGGCACCCCAGTGATGAGTATTTGAACAATCCTCTAAGTGTATCGGAGGGACAACTCTCAGAGATGCAGGCATGATTACCTTGTACTGAATTCCATTAAGCCTTTCTTTGGTTAATGATGCAGAAATTTTCTGATCTGAAGCAAAACTGAAACAGACCCTGACAAACAGGCCACTGAACTAGGAGTAGTAGAAGGAAGTTTTCCTGCCACTGCTGTCTCCCAAGACAGGGGCAGCATCTGTCTATTTCACCTTTACAGTCATCCAGAAAAGGTACTGAGAATACCAGCATACTCAGTGCTAATGTGAAGATCTTCAGGTTGGAGACATGCATGAGAGGATCACGGTTTGGTTTTGCCACACTTTATGAACCCAGGCAGCCCTGAGGTCAGATCCTCCTTACTCTACCATTTATTAAGCTATACAACAAAGGGTGAGACTCTAAAATCTTCTGAAATTCAGTTTCCTCCTTTGCAAAATAAAGATGATGCTATGTACCATACTGAGATCTTATGAAGATAAAGTAGAATAAAGTACACATGCCAGGTAGGAACTTGGCACTAAATAAACATGAGGTCCTTTTCCAACAAAGACAACAGCTCTTCCAGTTTTCTGATTGGTGGGTAAAAAATGGTGCGGTGGCTCGGTGGAAAATCATTCTGAGGAACCACTGCTTTGGAAATAGGAACTTGCAGATTTCCAAATAGCGGAAGAGATTTGAAAGTTGTGGAGCTGATCTCATTCCTTTGAGCTGAATTTAGAAGTGTTTGTGGCCCTGGACAGTATACCAACCTTCCAGATCAGAGCACACAGGTTGTGTGCAGCCACATGAGGCTCCTGGCTAGCAAGACACCGACTGCCACTCTCCCTGTAAGATACACTGCCCAACAGACACGCCACCACCCCCCTCTCATGCCCATGGAGATACTGTTAATTAACAAAATCAGTCTTTCCTACAGAATCACAGTAACAGTTTTCTATGCAGCTATTACCAATTACACAAAATGAAAAAAAAAAAAAAAAAAGACACCCCTAAACCAGACATATCCCATCCACGTACTACTAAAAAGGCAAATACTTAGGTTCTAATACGTAGCTAATCACAGAACAATTCTCTGAAATTAAGGAAAAACACTCCTTGCTATTTCGGCCTAGCAAGCAACAAGCACTTGTATTTAATAACTTCCATGAAGCCTCAGCAGATCTCCTGGGAAGAAGCAAACTGGATTCACTTACTAGAGACAGGCACAGCAAAGCTTTGAATAGAGTGAAGAGATCGCCATGCCAAAAAGATTGATGGGCATCCTGAAAATAAAGAAACCCTCCCCAGAGCCACTCTGTCTCAGCAGGAGACACTGGGGAATCATCAACATCTGGCTGGTAACTGATGCTCTGCTATAGGAATAGATGGGAGGGAATGATCACAGGGAAGAAGCGAGCAGAGAGAAGGAACCTAGTGCGGGCCCTGAGAAAAGACCACACTTAAAAGGTGGACAAAGGAAGAGGCACCTGTGTAGGAAAGGAAGAAGAGACTGAAGGGGTTCGGGGAAGAGATGGGCTGCACATTATCAGAGAGGCAAATGAGAGAGTCTGGCTCGAGGAGGAAGGAGTAGTCGGATTTCAAAGCTGCAGACGAGTCCACCAATGTCATTATTGAGGGGTGTTGTCCAGATTCCATTCCAAACTACCTTTGATGAACTTGGCAAAGGTAATTTTATTGAAGAGGCAGATGCAGAAGTCAGACTCAAGTGGGTTTAAAAAAGAAAAAGATGAGAAAAAGGCATAATGAATGTAGACTGAGCTCAAGAAATCTGGTTGTGAATGAAAGATGGGTCATTTATAGAAAGGGGTATAGGGTTCAAAACAACCTTGTTCTGTTTTGTTTTAAGGATGGTAGATACTTTAAAATATTTAAATGCTGATGGAAAATCAGAAAGAGGATTGAATAAGCTACAGTTAGAGGGAACAGAAGAATCAGCAATAAATCCAGGTCCCTGAACAGTTAGAAGAGATGGGAATGAGTGTTTGGATTGAGACATTTTATACAGGAATCAGGGTGATTCTTTCTATTTGTCTTGTATTGTCCACCTGATCTGCAACCCTAGATGCATAGTTCAGTTCAGTTCAGTTCAGTCACTCAGTCATGTCCGACTCTTTGCGACCTAGATGCATAGCAGGGATTCAAAGAGAGTCCAAGTGGTCCTGAGTTGGGTTCCCCCCAAAATTAGAGCCTGAGACAAAGGCTTTTGTGCAGATTGTTTGGGTTTTGTTTTTCAGGAAGTTTCCTAGGGAACAGGAGGGGTGGAACTAGAAAGCAGGAGACAAGGAGGGAGAGAAGCCATCCCAAGGTCATTACTGTAAGCCACTGGGGCTGCTCTACTGTGCACTCTATAAAGACTCAGAGGATGAAGCTCAGAATTGCCCTTCTGATGCAGGAAGAGAGGAGTTCTTATCCACTGGCCCATGACTCTGCTTGGTCAAATCATTACAGAGGACCTTGACACCCTTGCAATTCAAGGTAGGCACCTGCGCCAGAATGACTAAGGGGTCTCTCATTAGTCTCCTACTTAGGAACAAATCAGCCCTGGGACAAAAAACAAGAGGCCCTAAGAACAGTTGAGACAAGGTGATATTCTTTGCAGTAGAAGATGGAGAAGCTCTATACAGTCAGCAAAAATGAGACTGGGAGCTGACTGTGACTCAGATCACCAACTTCTTATTGCAAAACTCAGACATTAATTGAAGAAAGTAGGGAAAACCACTGGAGAAGGAAATGGCAACCCACTCCAGTGTTCTTGCCTGGAGAATCCCAGGGACAGGGGAGCCTGGTGGGCTGCCATCTATGGGGTCGCACAGAGTCGGACACACTGAAGCAACTTAGCAGCAGCAGCAGGGAAAACCACTAGACCATTCAGGTATGACCTAAATCAAATCCCTTAGGATTACGAAATGGAAGTGACAAATAGACTCTAGGCATTAGATCTGATAGAGTGCCTGAAGAACTATGGACAGAGGTTTATAACATTGTACAGGAGACTATTATCGAAATCATCCCCCAAAAGAAGAAATGCAAAAAGGCAACATGGTTGTCTGAGGAGGCCTTGAAAATAGCTGACGAAAGAAGAGAAGCAAAAGGCAAAGGAGAAAAGATATATCCATCTGAATGCAGAGTTCCAAAGAATAGCAAGGAGAGATAAGAAGGCTTCCTAAGTGATCAATGAAAAGAAATAGAGGAAAACAATACAGTGGGAAAGGCTAGACATCTCTTCAAGAAAATTGGAGATACCAAGGGAACATTTCATGCAAAGATGGGCTCAATAAAGGACACAAATGGTATGGACCTAACAGAAGCAAGTAGAGGTGGCAAGAATACACAGAAGAACTATACAAAGAAGATCTTCACGACCCAGATAATCACGATGGTGTGATCACTCCCTTAGAGCCAGACATCCTGGAATGTTAAGTCAAGTGGGCCTTAGGAAGCATCACTACAAACAAAGCTAGTGGAGGTGATGGAATTCCAGTGGAGCTGTTTCAAATCCTGAAAGATGATGCTGTGAACGTGCTGCACTCAATATGCCAGCAAATTTGGAAAACTCAGTAGTGGCCACAGGACTGGAAAAGGTCAGTTTTCATTCCAATCCCAAAGAAAGGCAATGCCAATGAATGTCCAAACTATTGGACAATTGCATTCATTTACATGCTAGTAAAATAATGCTCAAAATTCTCCGAGCCAGACTTCAAAACTATGTGAACCAAGAATTTCCAGATGTTCAAGTTGAATTTAGGAAAGGCAGAGGAACCAGAGATCAAATTGCCAACATCCATTGGGTCATAGAAAAAGCAAAAGAGTTCTAGAAAAACATCTATTTTGGCTTCATTGAATACCTCTAAAGCCTTTGACTTCATTGAATACTCTAAAGCCTTTGACTGTGAGGATCACAACAAACTGTGGGAAATTCTTGAAGAGATGGGAATACCAGACCATCTTACCTGCCTCCTGAGAAATTTGTATGCAAGTCAAGAAGCAACAGTTAGAACTGGACATGGAACAATGGACTGGTTCCAAATTGGGAAAAGAGTATGTCAAGGCAGTATATTGTCACCTTATTCATCTAACTTAAATGCAGAGTACATCATGCAAAATGCTGGGCTGGATGAAGTACAAGCTGGATTCAAGATTGCTGGGATAAATATTAATAACCTCAGATATGCAGATGACACCACTGTTACGGCAGAAAGCACAGAGGAACTAAAGAGTCTCATAATGGTAATGAAAGAGGAGAGTGAAAAAGCTGGCTCAAAACTCAACATTCAAGAAACTAAGATCATGACATCCAGTGCCATCATTTTGTGGCAAATAGAGGGGAAACAATGGAAATAGTGACAGACTTTACTTTCTTAGGCTCCAAAATCACTGCAGATGGTGACTGCAGCCATGAAATTAAAAGATGCTTACTCCTTGGAAGAAAAACTATGACCAACCCAGACAGCATATTAAAAAGCAGAGACATTGCTTTGTTGACAAAGTTCCATCTAGTTAAAGCTAAATAGGCATGTATGGATGTGAGAGTTGGATTATAAAGAAAGCTGAGCACCAAAGAACTGATGCTTTTGAACTGTGGTGTTGGAGAAGACTCTTGAGAGTCCCTTGGACTGCAAGGATATCAAATCAGTCAATCCTAAAGAAAAGCAGTCCTGAATATTCACTGGGAGGATTGATGCTGAAGCTGAAGCTCCAATACTTTGGCCACTTGATGTAAAGAACTGACTCACTGGAAAACAACCTGATGCTAGGAAAGATTGAAGGCGGGAGGAGAAGGGGACAACAGAGGATGAGGTGGTTGGATGGCATCACTGACTCAATGGACATGAGTTCGAATAAGCTCTGGGAGTTGGTGATGGACAGGGAGGCCTTACGTGCTGCAGTCCAAAGGGTCGGACATGACTGAGCAACTGAACAATGTCTTTATTGGATTTCTTTTGAAGATCATCTCTGAAACTCTTTTCTTTTTCTTTAAACTCCTGTGTTGTAAATGTATCCGTAATGATAAAATTGCTATTTATCTAACATTCAAAATCTCTCCCATTAAGACAAAATTAACATCATTTAAAGTATTGCCAGATAGTTTCTCTTTGAATGATTACACTCTATTAATTTCTGCCTCAGGGCTCTTTTTTTTCTCTCAGAAAGATAAAAAATTTATTAGGGGATATAGTAGCCACACATAGAGGCTTTTCTACCACTCATGTGGGTGTATAAAGCAGGCTCTTAAAGAAAGTATCAAAACCCAAGCAATCTGGGGACCAAGATGCTGCAATAAGGTACTCAAGAATCTTGAAAGACAATTAAGTGCCAGAATATCTACAGTTATCTATACACAAAAGTTGGTTTCTTTGAAAAGGGTATGGAAGGTATGTGGGACGAGCTTCTCATGCACACGTGTCCATATATGAGTTGAAATCATGAATAATTAAAGGATGAATCTGAGGAAAAGATTAGTAATCCTTTATATGCTAGGCTTATAAAATCCTTTCAGCGAGGACGTGCACAATAGTGACACTGATTTTTGTACGTAGATTAGTCTCTTGAACCTTGCATTTTACAGGGCTTGTTTTCAAAGCATTTCAAAGCCATTATTATCTTGCTCGATCCTCACAACAACCTTCCAATTTAGGCAGAGCAACTGGCACGATTCCATTCTACAGAGATTAGGAAGTTAAAGCTATGATCATCCAAGTGATTTGCCCAATGTTCGTTCTCTGACTAGTAAGTGGCAGATTCCTGATTACAGCCTAGGTCTTTGAGTTCAGGATTCATTTCCCCACATCAGACCAGCAGCTTTCAAACCACAAAGTACTTGAGAGGAGGGACAACAACTTCTGTCTCTTACGTGCTCTGCTGTTTTTACTTCTAGCGGCTCAACAAACACCTGTGATTTGGCTACTTGTACTTGTTAATTGCCAATACTTCTAGACTGTCTCAAATAATACACGGGAATAATACAATGGTGCTATTTTTCTATATGTATACACAGAACTCTTAAAAACTAACAGCAACTTGTATCCAAACTACCTGCTGGCTTCATTGTACTATTAGAATTATATGAGAACCACCTGTATGTATGGCATTGCTCCACTCTCAGAGTCTCTTGCTATAGAGGGGTCTTCGCTACACAATGTCACCAGCAGATGAAAGTGGCATTAAGTAGCAGAAAGATCTACACTAAATTACTGGTCTGCTTGTGGATATGGAGAAGGACCTGGCAGGGCTGGAGTGGCCTTCCTTCCTTTGAATATTTGGCTTTGTCCACCCCTCTAGAGTAGTTTATTTGTATCTTAATTATGGATTTTTTTTTCTCTTATACTTTAGACATTTGAAGATAGGTCAATATCATACATTCTATTTGAAATTCAATCGCATGCAAAATTAAAGCATTCAATGAGTGGCTGAATTCATATTACATTCAAGGCTACCTCCTGTGCCAGAAGAGAGGAAAGGACCAGGCTTCATATAACTCAGTTAAGAAACATACAAATCTCTTGTGATGACTTATTAGGGTGCGGCTCCTGTTTCTTTAACACACTCCCTAAGAGCCAGGGTATGAATCATATCAATGAAGGGATTTTGCTGTTAACCACTGCTGAGCTACCTATTCTCCAAGATAATCACCAGAAAAGCTATTCCATAAGGAGAAAAGACAGGATTTCCAACCATCTTGGCTCAGAACACAGAAACCAACTTATCTCTCTCTACCCAGCCCTGACAAAGGAAAACTGATTTCTCTTTTATCCATGTGGAACGAAGGCATTTCAGGCAGACACTTTCCCATTAAAACAAGGGCTCTTCTGGGACGGATTAACTTCTTTTGATTTCACTACGAAACTCTAGGCCCTGGGCCCCCTGCACAGAAAAGGCATGGGCAGATGAACGCATTTCACAGCTTCCTGTACATCTCCAGCTCAGCTTCCCCAGCAGCAGGAGGTCACATAGCAGGTTCCCCAAGCAAAACCACCAAGATGGCTACCTTTTCCTCTTGGTTGATGCAACAGTAAAAGATGAGGCAGAATGCCTGGGGTCTCTCGAAACTGTAGGAGCTGAGTAAGTACATGGACCCTTCTCCATACAAGATACAGGATCAAAGCTAATAATGTGTCTACAAAAAGGAAATGATACAGGTATGGGAAGTTTACCTGTAGAGGGGCAAATGAGAGAGGGTGAATATTTTATGCAAAATTAATATTATGAGAAGTGCATTATGAAGAGGTAAGCTAGGTTTTGGGTTATTCAACCCACTCTCTCAAATGTCTATACATTTGTATATAATGATTCACTTGTGGGTAAATAATCTTGCCTCAAAACCACGCACCTCATTTATGAGTATGAAGAGACAGATGCAGACCTGGATATTACTTGAATTCCTAGTGGTTTAGTTGTCCACACACAAAAAATGCCTGACCTTGACCTACACAGTCAGCAGCTACAAAATCATCAGTGGATTTCAAACATTTCTCAGTGGCAGATTCCTTTTGCCAAATAAAAGCACTAAGAACCTTGATACACAGAGCAAAACAAAGCAAAAGTACAGTTTTAAGGAGGGATAAAGAGTCCTGGAACCCTGCCCACCCAGACAACTGCTTCCATTTTTGTGAGCATCAAGAGAAGTCTTCTAAGAGCCAGTGTACAGACTCCCAAGAAACACCTGGGCACATGAAGGCATGAAAGAGTGAAGGGACAGACTCGTCTCCTTTTCGTCAAGGCTTTGTTTGCTTTCCCCCTTTGGAGTTCTACCTCTGGTGGCACTAAACAAAATGTAAGATATCAATACTTTAAAAAGCTAGCAGATTTAGATGGTAAGTCCCTTGGAATTGTGAAAAACCAAAGCCACTTAACACCCGTACTGCTGTTATTTAGCTCCTCAGGTCATCGGCATAGAAGTAAATAATCTGCCTTACGAATGGATAAGAAAGCTGTGGTACATATACACAATGGAGGATTACTCAGCCATTAAAAAGAATACATTTGAATCAGTTCTAATGAGGTGGATGAAACTGGAGCCGATTATACAGAGTGAAGTAAGCCAGAAAGGAAAACACCAATACAGTATACTAACACATATATATGGAATTTAGAAAGATGGTGACGATAACCCTGTACGTGAGACAGCAAAAGAGACACAGATGTATAGAACAGTCTTTTGGACTCTGTGGGAGAGGGAGAGGGTGGGATGATTTGGGAGAATGGCATTGAAACATGTATAATATCATATACGAAACGAATCGCCAGTCCAGGTTCGATGTATGATACAGGATGCTTGGGGCTGGTGCACTGGGATGACCCAGAGGGATGGTATGGGGAGGGAGGAGGGAGGGGGGTTCAGGATGGGGAACACCTGTACACCCGTGGCAGATTCATGTTGATGTGTGGCAAAGCCAATACAATATTGTAAAGTAATTAGCCTCCAATTAAAATAAATAAATTTATATTTTTTAAAAAAAGAAGTAAATAATCTGCCTCTACAAATCTCCCCTTTGGAAGTCAAATATGGAAGGAGGACAGACCCTGTCAGTGGCAGCATAATCCTCAGTGTCCAGCTCTGCCTTAGGAAGACTCCACGGGGATGGCACCCGTGAGCGCTGGGCTGGACCCAAGCCTGGGCGAGCTATAGCTGTTTCTCCCAAGACTGTTCTTCGGCAGACTTCTAGCCACTATAGGAAGAATACAAACTATCCCAAACCCATGATAGTTTGATCAGATACAAATCTGTAGGTTCAAACTTTGGGGGCTGCTGGTGGTCTCTGAGGGTTTGCTGCTCTGACACAAAGATCTTCTGAAGCAGCTTTATCTCAACAAACAGAATGAAAAATCTTTGCTCTTTCCTTGCCTCGGAGGTTGATATTCATTCACTACAGTGCAAATCTTACCTTTTCCATAAAGCCCTTCCTATCTATTCAACTATCAAGCAAAAATATAAAAAACAAAAAACAACTGAATAAATAGAAGAGAGGTACCAAGCCATCAAAAATGACCAGTGGTAAGGAAAACAATATCATAGAGCTTAATTGGAAGCTGCTGAAATGGACACAAAAATTAGTTTTGAAGTTTTTAGCAGCTGTAAAGAGGGAAAAACGAAACTACCAATATCTAATGACAGGAAACAGAAAAAGTTTGCCTCTCCAGGACAGTCCTCTAGTTTATCTTCCAGCCACTTCATTCCCTCCTACGAGTGTCCTTAGACAGAGGTCCTGATACACTGTGGGCTCTCACTTCATTTCCCCCCTGCCTCCCCTGCCTGCGGTGCCCTTTGTCCTTCACCTGTCTAACTGATACTTACAGCCCAGCTGCCAGGAAGCTTGCACCGACCCAGGGCAGGCTGAAGAGCTCTTTCCTCACTCTGAGAGCAACATGTGCTTCCCACAAATACATCTCTTATCACACTCGATTATATTTGTTTCATTGTCTGTTTTCCCCACCGGGCTGAATGTATTTTAATACATTTAAATGAATGAATATAAAAAAGACACTGAATAACATAATGGATAATTCCTGGACAGCAGTTCTATAAAGATACAGAGACATTCTACAAACGGTCATTTCTTATGCAGTGAGCAATTGCCAATCACTCTAAGCTGTCTTCTATTGTTAGTTGGAGAAACAAGACTCCCTTGTTTTTTAAAAAGATAACTAACTACACTCCCTGGGAATGAGCACGGTGTCTTATCTTCTCAGTTCAGTTCAGTTTAACAACCATTTATTGAGCACCAGTCATGACGCCAAGTGCAGGAAAAGCAATGATGAATAAGACGTAGTCTCATTCCTCTTAAAGTTTACAGAACTTGTTGCAAGAGGCTTAATGCACATACATAAGTAATCAGCATAGGATCTGACTGAAGGTGTCAGGGAAGATACCCCATAGGAGGCATTGCCTAAGTTGAACCTTAAGGACTGAGTTAGTCTGATGAAGGAACATTCCAAGCTGGGAAAAACAAAACAAAACAAGAAAAGCATATTAGGCAAGAACTGACATAGTGCAAAAATAACATGGTGCATGAATAGAGACTAAAATAGTTTATTTTTATTGACGTGTAAAATATGAAAAAGAAAGTACATGGGGGACAGTGGCGGAAAAGGAATTCACAGAAGGCCGATGCAGTAGGCAGGATCTAGATGACAGAATACCTTACAGGCAATGTTAAGGAAATTGGATTTTAACCTATAGGTGATGAGAAGCCACTGAAGGCAAGGACATTGATTTTTATTTTAAGTAAATTACTTTGGAAGTAGTGTTGTAAACTGATTGGAGGTGTGCTGATCTAGGAGTAAGAAAATCATTTATTGCAACCTTTCAGAAAATATAAAAGGGTTTTTGTAATGGTTTTTAATAGCCAAGTAATAATGGTGCTTCCCCCTATTCTTTCATAAATCATCCTGAAGCAACAAGGAAAACATGCAAAAAGAAAAACACAAATTCTATGCTTAAGGAAAATATAACCCTGAAACACTATACGTGGAAATGAAGCCAAAGGCAGTGAAGGACAAACAGGGCACAGACGGGCACCAGAGCAAAAATGCCTGCAGCTACAACCTTAGATCAAGCTAGAGAAACAGAGTTCTCTAAAGATATTTTCAAAGGAGCAAAACTAACAACCTATTATTTGGAACAAAGGGAATTGTAGCCCAGGAACTGGCAGTGGAAACGTTCCTGGAACTGGCTGGTGACAAGAAGCTGGGGAGGTATGGCTGGATGAGAAACACTCGGGTGGTTTTACCTTATAAGAAAAATCCACTGAAAGACTAATACTATTCACTTTAATGGGATTCCTTGATGGCTCAGTTGGTAAAGAATCCACTTACAGTATGGGTAGACCTGGGTTTGATCCCTTGGTTGGGAAGATTCCCCTGGAGAAGGGAACGGCTACCCACTCCAGTATTCTGCCTGGAGAATTCCATGGACTGTATAGTCCATGGGGAGTAATTCAGTTTTATAGAAACTTACCGAGAACCAAAGGGGACTCTTATTAAGCTGAAAAAGAACCTTGATCAGAGCCCTGATCGCCAAGATGAACCTCCTCAAATAGTTCAGCTGGAAGAGCTCATATCATTAAAAAAAAAAATAGGTAACTATAAAAAACATAAAGATGGAGAAAACACAGGTTATAAAACAACAAAATTAAAGAAGAGAGGAAAAAGAAAAAACACAGAGCAGATATAGAAAAAAAATGTTTCCATGAAGTAAATAAAAATTGTGATTACATTGGTTAATTTTAATGATTCAAAATAACTCACATGATGAGATTACCATTATAAGAGAAGAGGTCAAAGCCTAAATACAAGAGCTCAGGAGAGATATGTTGAGACAACAAAAACAGATAAAATATAAGCTGGCAATGTGCATGAAAAAAACTTAAAAACAATAGCAAAAAAGGGAGAAAGAAGCTTGTGTGTGCTAGTCACTCAGTCATGTCTGACTCTTTGACCCCATGGCAAGAATACTGGAGTGGGTTGCCATGCCCTCCTCCAGGGGATCTTCCCAAACCAGTGATCAAACCCAGGTCTCCCGCATTGCAGGCAGATTCTTTACCATCTAAGCCACCAGGGAAGCCTGCTGCTGCTGCTGCTGCTGCTGCTGCTGCTGCTAAGTTGCACAGTATCCAACTCTGTGCAACCCCAGAGACGGCAGCCCACCAGGCTCCCCCGTCCCTGGGATTCTCCAGGCAAGAACACTGGAGTGGGTTGCCATTTCCTTCTCCAATGCATGAAAGTGAAAAGTGAAAGTGAAGTCGCTCAGCTGTGTCTGACTCCTAGCGACCCCATGGACTGCAGCCTACCAGGCTCCTCCATCCATGGGATTTGCCAGGCAAGAGTACTAGAGTGGATTGCCATTGCCTTCTCCGCCAGGGAAGACTGGACTTGGCTAAATACTCATGCAAGGATAGTATGAATAAAATTGTTTGTATAAATCTCATTTTGCTCAGGGAGTTAAACATACTGGAAGAAAAAAATTGATGTCTCCCCTTTGCTTTTCTGTCCACTGTACACATTCTAAGTGTCTAGAAGAAAGACAGCCAAAACACAGAAACTTTTAAGAAATTAAAAAGGAAGGAGAAATTGAGCCAATTAAATGAGATACATTCCAGCAGAAAGAATCAACACAGTATTACCGGCCATAAAACATACACCAATAAAATAAAATAGCATGCAAATATATATATATATGATCTTTACATATCAAGGGCAAAAAAATACATAAAGACGCATAGAAAGCAAAAATGTGAGACTAACCACAGACAGTGACATTCCATAAGTTAACAAAACAAAGTTCTCATGGAAAGTAAATAATACATAAGTTTTATACTTAAAAGATGATATTAAAGCATAAAGGGGATAAACAAACATATTTTTGGCATTCAAGAATTCATCTCTCTTGAAGACTTTACTAAAAGACAAATTTCAGACAACCAAGAAATAAATGGGAAACTCTAGTAAAAGGACTGATGGTGAGCACTGAATTCATTTACCTATAAAACTAAAATAAAAATAAATGCAGGAATTCTGATTTGAGCAGAATATAAATATTCCAAATGATTTAATTAGCAAACTGAGGTTGTATAGAAGGGAGACAGAAGGCGATCATAAACACACATACTATTTTCTTCTACCTGTTTTCAACAGTGCTTAATAAAATATTTAAACTAATAGAAAATTGCATTTCAAGATAGGAAAGCAAACACTAAAAGATAATATAACCAATCAAAACTGGGTGGTAGAGGAATTAAAGAGAAAGCGGAAGAACTAGAAAGGCATGGCAATGCACTAACTTTTAAACTGCTCACAGGAGGAAATCAATAGATTATATGAAATAGAAGATGCAGTTTTTTTGTTTCATTTCCTTGTATTGCATAAAATCTTCTGTAACTGCAGGCCAATATCTATATTTGTTTTCTAAATGTTCTCATATACTCTTTTAAAAAAGTATATTATTGTTCTGGAAACCAATAGAATTTTTTACTCTTTAATCAGTATTAAAACTTCTTTTGAAAGAGATATGAGTTCCATTATTCAATAAAGTTTATTGATTCCCTATTACATTGCAGACCCCCTGTTTTAGATGCTGGGGTAAGATATTAAACAGATCATATAATTTTTTAAAAATAAACAATTATAACTAAAAACTAAGTATACACTGTCAGAACTAAGAGATATCACTCACATTGATCAAAATCAACCCTCAAACCCACCTATGAGGAGGAAAGGACTCTGATTAAGTACTGATGGGCAACCTACTTACATCTGTACCTGAAGATGTATATTACTGTTTACCTGCAATCCACTGACTTTATTTCATCTTACCTGATTGATAGTTGGAAATAACAGTATTTAATCCATGTTTACTTCATTATTAATGAAACTCCATGTTTTGCTCAAGAGCATTGGTCTTTTGCATTATTTGGAGCATTGTAATTTTACTGTTTCCCATTTCTTTCTTATTATTTAGTGATAATAATAAATCCTTAAAAACCCTTCAAGACTCTGTGGAATCTACCAGCCTATGCCTTTCTGATGTCATCTCTAAACTTTCCAAGTCTCATTTGCCACTTCCCTCATCTCCCTGAACTCTATATATTGGAGTGCCCAATGGCCCAGTCTTTAGATCTCTTCTCTTCTCTATCAATGCTTACTCCTTTAGTGACTTCAATGTTGTGGCTCAAAAGTATCAATACACTGACACCCTCCCAATTTATATCCCCAGCCCCTAACTTTCCACCATTCCTGCTTCTAAACTCAGCCTCAAATTTCTACCTGCCTACCCCACATCTGTAGCAGGGGCTCAAGAAACCACAGAGCACAAGAGACCTGGCTCCTCGTCCCCCTCTGACTGCATACTCTGGCCATTCTCTCCCTGATCACCAACCAAAGAGGTCTCCCCAGGTCATCCTAAACAGAAGTATCTACAGACACCCAAAATTCATGGCCCCTCATTTATTTTGATCCATAGCACTGCCATTCTCTGATATATTATATAACTAAATTAATAGGTGGTATAGAAGATAGATAAAGAGAAAGCAACATTTATATAACATTGTTTTGGTGCTTTATAGATTTAACTGACAAATGTCATCCTCTTAGCAACCCATGAAGTAGATACTACAATTTGCCTCTTTTTATAGATGAGTCTAATGAGGTAAAGATCATTCAGCTGTTCGGCAAGGGGCTGCCATCTATGGGGTCGCACAGAGTTGGATACGACTGAAGTGACCTAGCAGCAGCAGCAGCAGAATAAATGCTGGCTGTCAGGCTCTAAACTACAGGTCATTAGCCACGACCCTTCATGGCCTTTCATATCAGTGTGTGTGTGTGTATATATATATCTCAGTGTGTGTGTGTGTGTGTGTGTATATATATACACAACATCTACATATTTTTCCCGTCTCCCATTAGCATGTAAACAGGAACTCTATTGTGTTTAATATCTTACCCCAGCACGTAAAACAGGGGGTCTGCAATGTAGTAGGGAATCAATAAACTTTATTGAATAATGGAACTCATATCTCTTTCAAAAGAAATTTTAACACTGATCAAAGAGAAAAAAATTCTACTGGTTTCCAGAACAATAATATTTTTTTTAAAAAAAGAGTATTTGAGAACATTTAGAAAACAAATATAGATATTGGCCTGCAGTTACAGAAAACTTTATGCAATACAAGGAAATGAAACCAAAAAAAAACCTGAACATTTTAAGTTCTAAGTCATATTTCCCAGAAACAGTTCTGCCATGTTCATCATTTTATGCACTATTAGCATTAAGAAAAGGGCAATCAGATTGGTAAATTCATAAATCATCCCTGTGCTTTTACCTTAAAAAATTAACACTGAGAAAACAATAATAAAGCCTTAAACTAGGGCCATAACACTGGGAATAGAATGAAAGGAAACCCTTGAGAAATAGCTAACAGTGATATTAGCAGAGGCTGTGGGTTCATTTAATTTTAACTGATGACATCCAGGTTTCTACCTTGAATGATCTGGCAGAGTAACTCAACTCAACCATCAACTACCCTATCCTGAGGGTAGCTGAAATTCAAAGGGGACATGGCAATTATATTTTACCTATATAATAGCTACACCGAGACGGCTGTTAGATATGTAGGCCTGCTGTACATGATAGAGGTCACAGCACATTCACTTAAGAGTTACCAGAACATGGAGAAGATGCTCAAAACCATGAGATCCCCCAGGCAGCGGCGGGCGGGGAGGAAGGGGTGGGTGGTGGTGGAGCTGGTGGTGGTTAAGAAGGTCAAAGGCAGAAAGCTAGGGAACACCAAGTGTAGTGCCTGCTACTGTGGATTGCGCATGGTATGTATTCAATAAATGTCTAGGAATAAGAAAATTGTAGTATCAACGACCTGCCAAAATTTAGGAAAAAAGTTCCTAAAATTCTGGCTTTTAATCAAGCTGAGAAACCAGTGATTATGTAAACACAAAAGTCTCTCTTTTACTCCTTCTGAGCTTGCTTTTGAACGGCTGGCTACTTTTCCTGTATCATGCATGCACATGTGCTAAGTCACTTCAGTTGTGTCTGACTCTTTGCAACACTATGGACCATAGCCCACCAGGCTTCTCTGTCCATGGGATTCTCCAGGCAAGAATACTGGAGTGGGTTGCCATGCCCTCCTCCAGGGAATCTTCCTGATCCAGGGATCAAATTGGTGTCTCTTATGTCTCCTGCATTGCCAGGAGTGTTCTTTAGCATGAGTGCCACCTGTGAAACCTCTCCTGTATCATATTAGACCTCAAAAATCTATGCAGCTAATTTGTAAAAAAGAAAAAAAAAGTAACTGCTACATGTAGAGTCAATCAATAAAACAAGTAGTCATTGAGCATCCTTGATTTGCAAAGACATCTTGTTAGGGTGAAAGTTCAGTGTAAAATGTGTGTATAAAACATTGTCCCTATTCTCAGAGAGTGCAAAACACAATTTGGAAATAGACAACTCCACCAAGACTGAAGTAACAATGCCTAATAGCCTATGTGCTAGAGGAACAGCAGATAATTAGAGCTTCACAATTTCAAGGAAGAGTCGTACCCAACTTGGAAATACCCAGAAGGTCTCACAGAGAAGATAGTCCTACTATGGACAGAGAGGCCAGGAGTGAGGCAGAGAAAATTTACGGAAATTTCAAAGGTCAAAGATTCCTAAAGGAAGCAGTCTGGAAAACAATGGACTGGAGAAAGGTGGAAAGGCGGGGGTTGGGAGGAATCAAACTCGCCCTCAAATTCAAGTATGATTTATCTCAATAACACACACACACACACACACACACACACACACACACACACAGAGTCCATCCCTCAGTAGAGCATCTTCTTTCCTTTTCCCTCATTTAAAAATCTATTTTGCATCTCCTTCCAGTGAAACTCAAAATCTAAACCAAGGCTTCCCTTGCCTGCCTAAAAATGTTAGTTACATCCAGTTTTCTCTAAGAGTCATGGAGTTCTTGGAGTCAAGAATTTGGGGCTTCACATTTGAGGGGGTGGTAGGCACTGGAAAGGAAGGGGAAGATTTAGTGAGACCTAGATTTTCACAGAAACAAAATCCTAGAAGGCTTAATTTCTTGGAGATTTTCATTCCCACATTAGACAAGTCACTTTGGACAGAAATAGAATGTGGCTTTGATAAATTACTTATCTCATCTCTGATTACTCATTTCTAATGAGACTTGATTCCAAGTAATCTCAAACCCCAGCCCAAGTCCTGGTCATTTCAACATCCCATTGACAGAATAAAATGGCAATTCCACCACAGGATTCAGAGGGCCACTAAAGTTCCCTGTAAACAATAATGACCCATAACACCTTCATCTTTCCCCAGAAGTCTGGGGTTTCCCCAGGGGACTGGGTACCCAAAGCAAAGAAGGGACAGCACCCCAGCTCCACATCTTTACAGCCTCTGGAAAGCCATCCTCATATTCCTAGTGATCAGCTGGACTTCACCCATGCATCTTCCCTCTACCAGTGATGGTGTACCTGGACTCACCTGAATGAATATATATTCATCCTGGACCACCAGGGAACTGATGTCGATGGAGCGGGCAAAAGGCCCACTCCGAGTAGTCTCGGCACATTCCTGGATCCTGCAGGTGAGGTAGTGAGCATCTGCAAGGGGAGGGAAGAGCAACACTTAGACACAGGGGAAAATGGTCAGCAAAGCTCTCAGCATGCAGAGCTTTACCTCCTGGGAACAATGATGCAATTTAAAACAACCATTATATTGCATTTTCTTGTCCACAGAATTTGTAATAATTTTTTTTTTTAAAAAAGAGTATCTAGTTCAGGCAAGGGAGCAGGAAAGAGTTAATTTTATAGCCTACCAGTTAAAGAGAAATTGGTACAGATTTCTGGAGGAACAAATGTGAAATATCTATCAGAATTTTAAATGTACATATCTTGTACCAATAATGCTAACTCTAGTGATGTTTCTAGAGAAATGTTCATATATCTTCACAAACAGGCAAGGGCGAAAATGTTCATTGTGGTATTGTTCACAGCAATGAAAAACCGGAAACTGGCTACTGTACATGAACTAAGGAACATTTAAATAATCAAAGGTACAGATATAACAAAGTACCACACTGTGAATAAACGAGACTCCCCAGATGGTGCCGCGGTAAAGAATCCACCTGAAATGTAGGAGACACAGGTGACGCAGGTTGGATCCCTTGGTCAGGACGGTCCCCTGGAGGAGGGCATGGCAACCCACTCCAGTATTCTTGCCTGGAGAATCTCATGGAAAGAGGAGCCTGGTGGGCTATAGTCCATGGATTGCAAAGAGTCAGATACCAGTGAAGTGACTGAGCATGCACGAGCACCTGTGGCATGATCCAATTGATGAAAAAAAAATCAAATAAAGATGTCTTTATAAATATAGGTTTGTGCCATAACTGCATGGAAATAAAGTGTTTTAAAGAATACCTACACAAATGAGCTATGATTAGTTCTGGGGAAAGGAATGGGCTTAAGGAGACAGAGTTGAAGCGGGGTCTTTCCTTTTTATATTATACGCATCTTTATTTTGTCTACAATAAGAATATATGCACTTATTATATAAGTACTTGTAAAATCTTCCTCAATCAACCCCTGAAATCTATACACTGAATGAGGAATCCAGGAGTCCACAGGTGCATTTCTATAAAGAAACCTCTGCATACACTTGCTTTAAAAATGATGGTGTTTAAAAATAAATGGGTCAAAGTAAAAAAGTAAAGGTCACTTTAGGGTTAAAAGCAGAGACCTCTTTGTTATTGCCTAAATGACATGCATTACTACATACATCTAATGCATTTGCCCACTTAAATATGTACAGGTGTGCATGAGTACTGGCGGAGACATTGGAAGGAGTGGTAAGCAGCAGAGACAAATGAAGGCAACACTTTAAATGAGCAAAAATTTATAATAGCTGAGTTTATAACGAGGGTACTTTAAACTATCCCTAATTCTTGTTCTTTAATTAAGTGATTGATGGAATGATCCAGCAAGTACTTGTGTGCATATAATGTAGTGGATATTATTTTAAAAGCACCAGGAATATGGCAGTGAATGAGGCAGAGATTTTCTATTCTGAAAGGCCCTGCTGTCTAAGAAGGGGTTCACACATATCTGTAGCTAGCTATTACACACATTTATTAATGAACATGATGCTAATTTAACAAAAAAACGTGTTTCGGTAGGAAATAAATTCATTACATGTGACAGCCCTACTTTTTAAATGTCTGTATCTGGGCAAAGTCAATTTTCTTTGGTTTCCTAAACCCAGACACATCAAACACTGATTTCATTCTCTCCATCAGCAGTCTCATCATCTGCCCAGCAGCTCAAGCCTCTTCACTTTTCTTTCTTCCACGTGACATGCGA
Organism: Capra hircus; assembly: GCF_001704415.2. Lineage (NCBI taxonomy): Eukaryota > Metazoa > Chordata > Mammalia > Artiodactyla > Bovidae > Capra > Capra hircus. The sequence goes on from NC_030833.1 coordinate 26,066,087, forward strand.
CCCAGCTGGTCCAAACCTTGAATTCTGTCCCTAAAGTGCTTCTAGAATCTCTCTTCTTCTATCCGTGATCCTTGCCACTTGCCTCAACAAGGCCTTCCATTTCACAACTGCTACTCAGGTGCAGGATGGATTGGAAACTGGCTGAACCTGAGGAATGGAGCCAGCATCGTCTCTCAACCCAAACCTCAGCTAATCCCTCCTGGGTCAAACACCAACAACAGTTCTGACTGACAGGGGACAAGGCCCAGATATTTTTCTGTGAAATAGAAGGTCTTTTACAACTAGCCTTTGAAATCAAATGTTTAAGGGGCCAGGCGAATAACAGAAGAGGAAACTGAGTTGGGAAAGCTGATGAATGACAGCTGGCACATGGCCTCAGTGTCTGGGATCACTGCGGAACAGCTGGGACTGTAGTAACATGGCCAACACTTGCCTCTTTATGGGGGAGCTGCTTCTCTGCATCAGTCATCACTGAGATGCAGGAATAAGATGCTCTGAGTTTCTACATAAAGGCAAAGGTCCCAACTTTTTTAATGTGAAATTTCCTAATGTTTAAAAAATTGACAGCTAATTTAAATTTAAAATATGATGCAGGCCAAACAGTACAAGGCCAACCAAAACAAACCTACAGCCCAGACAAGCCCAGGAGCCATTCCTTTTGCATCTTGATTCTGTGGTTTGGTCCCTCCCTACCCTCCAAAGACACTGCCCCATCCCCCTATGCCTGATGCATTAGCAAGACCAGCTTGCTTCCTGTTCCGTGAGTGCAGCCTGCAGGCCCCTTCCTCTTTGTCTCTGTCCACACAGGAAGCCAAGAGTGGCCTGGCTTTGCACCTCTGGCTGGGAGGACAGGGAAGGCAAGAAGCCCAGGCTACCGTTTGGAGCACATGGCCTGTCCACCAGGAATATTCTTGGCCCCACACTGCCTGAGTAATTTGTTCCTAGAATAAAGCACTGAAACCCAGCAGAACGCTGTAAATACATGTAAAGAAACCACAAGTGTTGACATGACAACCTGCTTCTTTCCTGCCAGCGAGTGCCCTGGAAAGCTCCTTATACCAGTAATCAAAGGTGTGCACAGGAGGACAGCTGTTTATCCCTCCCATGGGCTCATTTCCTCCCTGTCTATTTGTTATTTACTCCCACACTTGGACACTTTGAAAAAAGAATCAGGTGTATTCGAGGCCACCCCAAACAAAACCAAAACCTACCTAAACCTTGGCCCCTAGTAGGTCAGCTATTATGCCAAACTTACCCTATTTGCTGGCTCCCACCCTGATTGCCACTGCCCAGCATAGAACAAAAGGTCCAATTCAACAGGAAAGCAGCACTAAAATGAGTTTTAAAAGTCAGGGGCCTTGTAGTTTTTGGTCAGACTCATATCTGAGAAGTCTCAATACTTTTATTTTCCAAAACAAAGAGACACAATAATAAGTGCTTGCACCTGCTGCCTGGGGAGAACCCAAAACGGGGAGCCTGGGGAGAGGAATGAGTCAGGCAGGCCAGGCTACCAGGTGAAAGTGACCAGAGGTCACAGCACATTGTGGGTGTCATAAGGTGAGCAGGAGTCACCACTTGGCTCAAGCCTCTAATTTGCCAAAGGTCTTAAATTTGGACTTGGGACATTATCTCCAAATGAGGCTGAATAAAGATTCTGTGATGAAACCGAAAGCAGATATTTATCATATAACTTGAGATCCCCAAATAGGCTTCTAATGACTGTGGCACTTTTTAAAATAATTTATTCATTTACTTTATTTTTGGCTGGACTGGTCTTCATCTCTACACGCAGGCTTTCTCTGGTTGTGGTGTGATGGCTTCTTATTGCAGTGGCTTCTCTTATTGAAGAGCATGGGCTCTAGGGTGTGCAGGCTTCAATAGTCGCTCTCCAGCTCGAGAGCACAGGCTCAGTAGAAGGGCTTAGATGCCCAATGGCATGTGGAATCTTCCTGGACCAGGGATCGACCTCCTGTCCCCTGCATTGGCAGGAAGATTCTCAACCACTGGAACACCAGGGAAGGCCTATGCCTGTGGCACTTTTGTATGCTTTAATAACATAAGATGCCAGATAAAAAGGAAGAGGTCCAGGTCTCTGAAGGATATTGTGGTGTAAAAGAAAGGCCTCTGAAGGTAGAAAGTTGCTGTTAAGTTGCTCAGTCATGTCTGACGTTTTGCAACCACATGGACTGCAGCACACCAGGCTTCCCTGTCCTTTACCAACTCTGGGAGCTTGCTCAAACTCATGTCCATTGAGTCGGTGATGCCATCCAACCATTTCACTGTTCCCCTCTTCTCCTGCCTTCAGTCTTTCCCAGCATCAGGTTTTTTTCTAATGAGTCAGCTCTTTGAGTTAGGTGGCCAAAGTATTGGAGTTTCAGCATCAGCATCAGTCCTCCCAGTGAATATTCAGGACTGATTTCCTGTAGTGTTGATGGGTTTGATCTCCTTGCAGTGCAAACAACTCTCAAGAGTCTTCTCCAACACCACAGTTCAAAAGCATCGGTTCTTTGGCATTCAGCCGCCTTTATGGCCCAACTCTCACATCCAAACATGACTACTGGGAAAACCATAGCTTTGACTAGACGGACCTTTGTTGGCAAAGTAATGTCTCTGATTTTTAACATGCTATAAGAAAAAGTGAGAAATTCAAATCCTGAACTTGCTACTTGCTGGTTATCCTTAGTTAAGCAGTAGTACCACTTTTCATCTGTGAACTGCAAACAAGCTAGTATTTGTCTCTCAGGACTGTCACCAGGATTAAATAAGATTAGGTATGAAATATGCTTAGTTGAATACATTTTTAAAAACCAAAAATTTTAGTTCTTTTTTTATTATGAAGAGAGAAAGAAGGGGATTTAACACTCAATATCTTTTATACTTTCAATTAATAGCAAGTACTGTTGTGCTTTATTGTGGAGAATCAAAAGACCATGATAGCACAAGTCCTACTAGTAAAGTCATACTCTGGACTAACATCACTGATGATTTTCTCTAAATGCTATAGGTGGTCAGACAAGAAAAAGCATACCTGAGCTGGAATAATCAAGGAGGACTTGAAGATGGAGAGAGTGCTTGTGTTTAGCCTGGATGGAGAAGTGTTCTATGAGAGAAGGGAATTTTTAAGAAAGAGAGTAAAAACGGTATGTGGATGTTTAGGTAGGGAAAGCCCTTGGAAGGTATTATATAATTACATGATAATTGGTGGACATTGATACATCCTTATTTTTTGAACTTAAAACCAGAAAGACTAGACTGAATGAAATTCTCATTTGGTTACTCTTGTGGTAAAACCTGAGAGGGATTTCCCAAATGGTTGAAAGCAACATAATCTTCATGACTAGTGTATTTCTAAATATCAAATGCCCTTATAAAGTATTTCTAGGATTTGGTACAGTCACTCCTCCACTTACAAAAACTAAAAGTCAAAGGCTTTGTTCCTTGCCCCGTGAATAGAGATCTGCTTCATAACTTTATTGATTAGTTATAAGGTGGTACCCAGAGAAGGCAATGGAATCCCACTCCAGTACTCTTGCCTGGAAAATCCCATGGATGGAGGAGCCTGGTAGGCTGCAGTCCATGTGGTCGCTAAGTCGGACACGACTTAGCGACTTCACTTTCACTTTTCACTTTCATGCATTGGAGAAGGAAATGGCAACCCACTCCAGTGTTCTTGCCTGGAGAATCCCAGGGACAGGGGAGCCTGGTGGGCTGCCACACAGAGTCGCACAGAGTTGGACGTGACTGAAACGTCTTAGCAGCAAAGTGGTACCATCACACCACTGTGCCAGCCTCATGCCTCCCCATCTAGCAGATGGTGGCCCAAGGGTCTTATTTGGTGAGAAGGAGTGACTTTAGATTCACTGATTCGTTTCTTTTGTGTTTGGTCAGGGTGCATAGAGAAGCTGCATGCATCAGACACTCCCTGAGGTTCCAGAAACCTGAAAATATAAGTCTGATTCTTGCTCTCAGAGGAATCCCAGGCCGGTGACAGAGATAGAATATTTACACAACTGAACATGCCTGGCATCTGTGCTGCACAGAGGCTAATCAGAGAACTTAGGAATTCTGAAAGAGTATGAAGAAGAAACCCCAGCATCCTTAGTCTTCCCAACAGGCTGCATCTCCACCAGGAGTTTTGTAAGGCAAGCTTCTCATCCATCTACATCAATGAGTTTCACAGTAAAGTCTAGCATTTTTCACTGTGTCAAACCTTTCCAAAAGGATCACCTCCTTAGAAGCCTGGATTAAAGTCTTGTCATCTTTGCTTCTCTCCTAGCACTGACTTTATAAAGCTTCAGTAAATGCAAAATGCCAAAGAATGCCCAAACTACCATACAACTGCACTCATCTCACACGCTAGTAAAATAATGCTCAAAATTCTCCAAGCCAGGCGTCAACATTACGTGAACCATGAATTTCCAGATGTTCAAGCTGGATTTAGAAAAGGCAGAGGAACCAGAGATCAAATTGCCAACATCCATTGGATCACCGAAAAAGCAAGAGAATTCCGGGAAAAAACATCTACTTCTGCTTAATGACTGAGCCAAAGCCTTTGACTGTGTGGACCACAACAAATTCCAGAAAAGTCTGAAAGAGATGGGAATACCAGACTACCTGACCTACCTCTTGAGAAAACTACATGCAGATCAGGAAGCAACAGTTAGAACTAGACATGGAACAACAGACTGGTTCCAAATAGGGAAAGGAGTACATCAAGGCTATATATTGTCACCCTGCTTAAACTTATATGCAGAGTACATCATGAGAAATGCTGGGCTGAAAGAAGTACGAGCTGTAATCAAGATTGTCGATAGAAATATCAATGACCTCAGATATGCAGACGACACCACACTTGTGCCAGAAAGCGAAGAACTAAAGAGCCTCTTGATGAAAGTGAAAAGGGACAATGAAAAAGTTGGCTTAAAACTCAACATTCTGAAAACTAAGATCATGGCATCTGGTCCCATAACTTCATGGCAAATAGACAAGAAGACAGTGGAAACAGTGACAGACTTTATTTTGGGGGCTTCAAAATCACTGCAGATGGTGACTACAGCCATGAAATTAAAAGATGCTTGCTCCTTGGAAGAAAAGTTATGACCAACCTAGATAGCATATTAAAAAGCAGAGACATTACTTTGCCAACAAAGGTCTGTCTAGTCAAGGCTATGGTTTTTCCAGTAGCCATGTATAGATGTGAGAGTTGGACTATAAAGAAAGCTGAATGCTGAAGAATTGATGCTTTTGAACTGTGGTGTTGGAGAAGACTCTTGAGAGTCCCTTGGACTGCAAGGCATCCAACCGGTCAGTCCTAAACGAGATCAGTCCTAAGTGTTCATTGGAAGGACTGATGCTGAAGCTGAAAGTCCAATAATTTGGCCACCTGATGCAAAGAACTAACTCAATGGAAAAGACTCTGATGCTGGGAAAGATTGAGGGCAGGAGGTGAAGGGGACAACAGAGGATGAGATGGTTGGATGGTATCACTGACTCAACAGACATGAGTTTGTGTAAGCTCCAGGAATTGGTAATGGACAGGCAGGCCTGATGTGCTGCAGTACATGAGGTCGCAAAGAGTTGGACACGACTGGGCAACTGAAGGGCAAGTTAAACTGAACTGAATTACATGACATTTTTGTTACCTTCAGATTTATGAGTATGTTTTTCTTTTAAGAGTGTTAAATATTCAAACTATCCTAAATGTCATTCCTCCTTCCATCTCAGAGAGGAAAGAAAAAAAAATTTTTTTCCATGATTCTCTCAACTTCCATCCCTTTGGTTATACACATATTGTCAAAATTTTTAAAAGTGAATTAAAATTGTGAACAAAAAGCAAATTCTGCTCTTCAGGTCTTTTCTTAGAGAAATACTCAGGAGCTATTTATTTTAAATAAACAGCATTGTGTTGGGGAAGACTCTTGAGAGTATCTTGGACTACAAGGAGATCCAACCAGTCCATTCTAAAGGAGATCAGCCCTGGGTGTTCTTTGGAAGGAATGATTCTAAAGCTGAAATTCCAGTACTTTGGCCACCTCATGCGAAGAGTTGACTCATTGGAAAAGACTCTGATGCTGGGAGGGATTGGGGGTAGGAGGAGAAGGGGATGACCGAGGATGAGATGGCTGGATGGTATCACCGACTCGATGGAGGTGAGTTTGAATGAACTCCGGGAGTTGGTGATGGACAGGGAGGCCTGGCGTGCTGCGATTCATGGGGTCGCAAAGAGTTGGACATGACTGAGCAACTGAACTGAACCGAACTGAACTCTCAAAAGCAAATAAGTGAAATGGAGCAGATTTCAAGAAACTCTTAAAAAATATTTAGCTTCCAAAAGCCTCCCTTTTCTCACCTGGGGAGTGGGGCTAACCTATTTGTAAGCATAGTGCAAAACAACAGAGACTGACATTATCAAAAAACTGTCCAATACAGCACCCGAGACAAGGTAGGTCCTACAAAGCAGCAAGAAAAGAAAAGACAGCTACCATTCCTCCCTATTGTGCTTATGGATTTAGAGTTCTGTGAAACTTCTTTGTACCCACATGAAAATTCTAGTGTTTTTCCCTTCCTATGGCATGAGGGTAGTCTCACAGAGTTACAGACGTTTAGAAATCATAGCAATTCTGAATGCCTTAGGATTCCTAATGCTCCATTCAAGGCTCTTTCTGCTCCACCCACTAAATATACTGACTGTGAATATGATGACTAGGTGGTAATGATGATGATGATAATAAGTAACATTTTTGAGCCTTCACTCTGTTGTCTGGTTCAATAAAAAATATATGTATTAAACTGATTATTACAAGAAAGTAAGAGCCATGTAGGAATTATTGCAACCCAGATAAGAAGTCACAACTATTATGATTTCTTTTCACAGATGAGGGAACTTAAGCAATGATTAAGTAAATGTACCTGAATTCCATGGCTCTAGAAGGTGACAGAGCTGGGATTTGCACCCAGGCAACTGGACACCAGAACCAGTAATCCTAACCATTGTGTATTTAAACTGTGAAAGGAAAACCAGGCTGAGAATCAGACCAGAATCCATATTCTGGTTCTTTCCCTGCCACTGACTATCTACCTGTGATCTTGGGCCAATCGTTACATATCTTGGTACTTTTTGGAAAGTGATACAATTTGAAAACTTCAAATACAGTCCAACTATTTTCTTTTTTTTAATTCTGAGATCCTTTTTCAAGTAAAAGTGAAACTCACTTAGTCGTGTCCAACTCTTTGTGACCCCATGGACTATAGAGTCCATGGAATTTTCCAGGCCAGAATACTGGATTGGGTAGCCTTTCCCTTCTCCAGGGGAATCCTCCCAAGCCAGGGATCAAACCCAGTCTCTCCCACATTGCAGGTGGATTCTTTAAGGCAAAATTATTTGCCTTACTAATGAAGCCTGAATGCTCTGTTAAGGTGTAATGGGTTTAATCTTGGCTTAGTGAGAAAGTACAGTAACTCATGAAGAGTTGATAATGGCTCCAAGACAAGGAATGGTACTACACATGCTATGGGTTTTGATTCTAGAAATGTGAGGTGAAGCAAAAAGCCAAGGAGAAAAGGAAAGATATAAGCATCTGAATGCAGAGTTCCAAAGAATAGCAAGAAGAGATAAGAAGCCTTCTTCAGCAATCAATGCAAAGAAATAGAGGAAAACAACAGAACGGGAAGGACTAGAGATCTCTTCAAGAAAACTGGAGATACCAAGGGAACATTTCATGCAAAGATGGGCTCGATAAAGGACAGAAATGGTAGGGACCTAACAGAAGCAGAAGATATTAAGAAGAGGTGGCAAGAATACACGGAAGAACTGTACAAAAAGGATCTTTATGACCCAGATAATCATGATGGTGTGATCACTCATCTAGAGCCAGACATCCTGGAATGTGAAGTCAAGTGGGCCTTAGAAAGCATCACTATGAACAAAGCTAGTGGAGGTGATGGAATTCCAGTAGAGCTATTTCAAATCCTGAAAGATGATGCTGTGAAAGTGCTACACTCAATATGCTGGCAAATTTGGAAAACTCAGCAGTGGCCACAGGACTGGAAAAGGTTAGTTTTCATTCTAATTCCAAAGAAAGGCAATGCCAAAGAATGCTCAAACTACTGCACAATTGCACTCATCCCACACGCTAGTAAAGTAATGCTCAAAATTCTCCAAGCCAGGCTTCAGCAATACGTGAACCATGAACTCCCTGATGTTCAAGCTGGTTTTAGAAAAGGCAGAGGAACCAGAGATCAAATTGCCAACATCCGCTGGATCATGGAAAAAGCAAGAGAGTTCCAGAAAAATATCTATTTCTGCTTTATTGACTATGCCAAAGCCTTTGACTGTGTGGATCACAATAAACTGTGGAAAATTCTGAAAGAGATGGGAATATCAGGCCATCTGACCTGCCTCTTGAGAAACCTATATGCAGGCCAGGAAGCAACAGTTAGAACTGGACATGGAACAACAGACTGGTTCCAAATAGGAAAAGGAGTCAGGGCTGTATATTGTCACCCTGTTTATTTAACTTCTATGCAGAGTACATCATGAGAAACGCTGGACTGGAAGAAACACAAGCTGGAATCAAGATTTCTGGGAGAAATATCAATCACCTCAGATATGCAGATGACACTACCCTTATGGCATAAAGTGAAGAGGAACTAAAAAGCCTCTTGATGAAAGTGAAAGAGGAGAGTGAAGAAGTTGGCTTAAAGCTCAACATTCAGAAAACAAAGATCATGGCATCCAGTTCCATCACTCCATGGGAAATAGATGGAGAAACAGTGGAAACAGTGTCAGACTATTTTTTGGGGCTCTAAAATCACCGCAGATGGTGATTGCAGCCATGAAATTAAAAGACACTTACTCCTTGGAAGAAAAGTTATGACCAACCTAGATAGCATATTCAAAAGCAGAGACATTACTTTGTCAATAAAGGTCCATCTAGTCAAGGCTATGGTTTTTCCAGTAGTCATGTATGGATGTGAGAGTTGGACTGTGAAGAAGGCTGAGCGCAGAAGAATTGATGCTTTTCAACTGTGGTGTTGGAGAAGACTCTTGAGAGTCCCTTGGACTGCAAGGAGATCCAACCAGTCCATTCTGAAGATCAGCCCTAGGATTTCTTTGGAAGGAATGATACTAAAGCTGAAACTCCAGTACTTTGGCCACCTCATGAGAAGAGTTGATTCACTGGAAAAAACTCTGATGCTGGGAGGGATTGGGGGCAGGAGGAAAAGGGGATGACCGAGGATGAGATGGCTGGATGGCATCACTGACTCGATGGACTTGAGTCTGAGTGAACTCCGGGAGTTGGTGATGGACAGGGAGGCCTGGTGTGCTGCGATTCATGGGGTCGCAAAGATTCGGACATGACTGAGCGACTGAACTGAACTGAACTGAACTGAACTGAACTGAGCTCATGTACAGGTGTACTTATTTCAGAGTTCTACATACACACATATAGCTTATGCTTGAGAATTTCCAATAAAGTCAAACTCACTACTTCACAAAGCAGACAGCATCAGTTTGGGGTTGCTTTAATGGTTACAGTTTTGTTTGCTGAATTGAAATCTGCTCATTGTAAATTTTACTCCACATAAGAACCTTGTTAGACAATTGATGAAAAAATGATACCAAAAAAATATCGCTTATATTTGTTTTTTCAAACGTGTGAAACACTGGAAGATCACAGAAAGGTTAGAAAAATTGTCCAAGGTCAAACAGACTCTAATTGACAGGGTTAATTCCCCAACTTAACTCAGTGAAAGTCAGTCAGTTGTGTCCAACTCTTTGCAATCCCATGGATCATACAGTCCATGGAATTCTCTAGGCCAGATGGAATCTTCCCAATCCAGGGACTGAACCCAGCTCTCCCGCATTGCAGGCAGATTCCTGACCAGCTGAGCCACTAGGGAAGCTCTAACTCTTATGGCACCACATTAATACTCTATGACACTCAGTTATCTCTTGGATGGGGAATGTGTATGTGACTGAGTACGTGCATGAAGGAGAAAGATAGAAAAGAAGAACATGAATAGGAATATTCACAGGGGACATTGATGACATTCAGAAAGAGATGATTTCCAGAAGAGAATGGGAGGAAAAGTCATTTGAATCTTTAATCTCACAGCAGAAACAGGCTTCACACTGTTATTAACCAAATTGGTTGGCTTTGCCCTGTTTAAACTGTGCCAAGGCAAGAGAGAACTCAATGGTTTTAGTTTAATCTGGAAATCTGACTGCCAAAGAGGAGGCCCAGGATTGGGGAAGAGTGGAGATTCTTACAGCAAACGAAGAAAAGGGGCCTATTCATATTGGATTTGTTCCGGAGTGTGGGGGCCAAGTTTAGAAACAGGATTGTCAGTGCCACACCATGGCACTGAAGAGCCACACGCCCTGATGCCACACCTGCAGTCCCTTCATTCCAGGGCAGTGCTGTCCAATGCGCACACAAGCGGAGACGCTGTGCCATGCTCAGTCACTTCAGCCGTGTTGCTCTGCAGGTGCTACAGAGCAGAGTAATTCCTGACCCCAGTACCAAGGCTCCTTCTCCAGGCTTACTGAGGACAACTGCCCCTGGGCTGTGACTTCAGTACCGTGCAAGGTACAGGATCCACACACCAATGTTCCTGAATAGGCACCTGGATAAAAATCACATTGGGAGTGTGTGCTTCATAATATGGAGACTCCCAGGTCCTGTATCAGACCCCCTAAAGCAAAACCTCTGGGGGGACCCCAGGAATCTACAATGAAAACTGCTCACCAGAGGATGGTCATGAATGCTACCTGTTGAGCAAAGTGGCCATGTGAACTGTGATGAAAGAAGATGAAGAGAAATAGAATTTACTGTTCAAGATCCCTTTGACTATAATTTTCAAAACAGCAATTGGCAAAGGTATAACATAGGGTTAAGGGTCTGAAACAGGCTGATTAATGAGCAGACTTTTCAATATGCCAATAGAAGTGGTATAATGAAGGAACGTCTGAGGAATTAAAGAAAAAATAATTATCTAAGATCCACTATTTTGTCTGATTTAAGATTGTTAGAGACATTATTGTTCTTTTAAATATATAAAATACAAAAGGACTCAAGGGATCTAGGTATTATTTAATACAGAAACACAAATATTTGTGTTTATTTGTCACCTTTATATTTTCCTTGGTAAATGTTCTGTTCAACCTTTTTCCCATTTTTTAATGGGTTGTCTCTTACTCCTATGTTTTAAAAGTTCTTTATGTGTTCTGGGTATAAGCCCTCTGTGAGTTATATGACCTACAAATAGTTTCTCCCACTGTCTTTACTGTGTCTCCTGAACAACAATTTTTTTTAATTTTGATGAAGTCTAATTTATCAATCTTTATCGATTTTTCTCTTGGTGTCAATCTAAGGTCAAAAAGATATTCTCCTCTATTTTCTTCCAAAAGCTTTATAATTTTATATTCTACATTTAGAAATATGACCCATTTTAAATTAAATTTTGTATAAGTTGTAAATAAAGGTAAAGGTTTGTTTTTCCCATATGGTTGCCCTAATTTTTCCAAAGCCATTCATTAAAAATTATTATCCTCTCTCCACTCAATGTTTTGCATCCTATAACCCTGCCTTACATATTTGTTCTAGAAGCTTTCGCCTTCAGTTTCCTTGTGATATTCTATAAAGAGAATCATGTCAATGAGAATAATAACAGTTCAGTTTTTTCCTTTGTAATCTATATGAATTACATTTCATTTTCCTACTTTTCATGCACTGACTGGACTTTCAGCATAATGTTGAAAAGAGGAGTTAAAAGTAAACATCCCTGCCTTTTTCCTACACTTATGAGGGGAAGCATTCAACATCTCATTATTAAATATGATGTTAGCATTGTAATATTTTATCAGTTCAGTTCAGTTCAATTCAGTCGCTCAGTCGTGTCCGACTCTTTGTGACCCCATGAATCGCAGCACGCCAGGCCTCCCTGTCCATCACCATCTCCCGGAGTTCACTCAGACTCACGTCCATCGAGTCCGTGATGCCATCAGCCATCTCATCCTCTGTTGTCCCCTTCTCCTCCTGCCCCCAACCCCTCCCAGCATCAGGGTATTTTCCAACGAGTCAACTCTTCTCATGAGGTGGCCAAAGTACTGGAGTTTCAGCTTTAGTATCATTCCTTCCAAAGAAATCCCAGGGCTGATCTCCTTCAGAATGGACTGGTTGGATCTCCTTGCAGTCCAAAGGACTCTCAAGAGTCTTCTCTAACACCACAGTTCAAAAGCATCAATTATTCGGCGCTCAGCCTTCTTCACAGTCCAATGCTCACATCCATACATGACCACTGGAAAAACCATAGCCTTGACTAGACGGACCTTAGTCGGCAAAGTAATGTCTCTGCTTTTGAATATGCTATCTAGGTTGGTCATAACTTTTCTTCCAAGGAGTAAGCATCTTTTAATTTCATGGCTGCAATCACCATCTGCGGTGATTTTGGAGCCCAAAAAAATTAAGTCTGACACTGTTTCCACTGTTTCCCCATCTATTTCCCATGAAGTGACGGGACCAGATGCCATGATCTTCGTTTTCTGAATGTTGAGCTTTAGGCCAACTTTTTCATTCTCCTCTTTCACTATCATCAAGAGGCTTTTGAGTTCCTCTTCACTTTTTGCCATAAGGGTGGTGTCATCTGCATATCTGAGGTTATTGATATTTCTCCCGGCAATCTTGATTCCAGTTGGTGTTTCTTCCAGTCCAGCGCTTCTCATGATGTACTTTGCAAGAAGTTAAATAAACAGGGTGACAATATACAGCCTTGACGTACTCCTTTTCCTATTTGGAACCAGTCTGTTGTTCCATGTCCAGTTCTAACTGTTGCTTCCTGACGTGCATACAGATTTCTCAAGAGTCAGGTCAGGTGGTCTGGTATTCCCATCTCGTGAAGAATTTTCCACAGTTTATTGTGATCCACACAGTCAAAGGCTTTGACATAGTCAATAAAGCAGAAATAGATGTTTTTCTGGAACTCTCTTGCTTTTTCCATGATCCAGCGGATGTTTGCAATTTGATCTCTGGTTCCTCTGCCTTTTCTAAAACCAGCTTGAATGTCAGGGAATTCACGGTTCATGTACTGCTGAAGCCTGGCTTGGAGAATTTTGAGCATTACTTTACTAGCCTGTGAGATGAGTGCAATTGTGCGGTAGTTTGAACATTCTTTGGCATTGCCTTTCTTCGGGATTGGAATGAAAACTGACCTTTTCCAGTCCTGTGGCCACTGCTGAGTTTTCCAAATTTGCTGGCATATTGAGTGTAGCACTTTCACAGCATCATCTTTCAGGATTTGAAATAGCTCCACTGGAATTCCATCACCTCCACTAGCTTTGTTCGTAGTGATGCTCTCTAAGGCCCACTTGACTTCACATCCCAAGATGTCTGGTTCTAAATTAGTGATCATATCATCATATTTATCTGGGTCATGAAGATCTTTTTTGTACAGTTCTTCTGTGTATTCTTGCCACCTCTTCTTAATATCTTCTGCTTCTGTTAAGTCCATACCATTTCTGTCCTTTATCGAGCCCATCTTTGCATAAAATGTTCCCTTGGTATCTTTAATTTTCTTGAAGAGATCTCTAGTCTTTCCCATTGTGTTGTTTTCCTCTATTTCTTTGCATTGATCGCTGAAGAAGGCTTTCTTATCTCTTCTTGCTATTCTTTGGAACTTTGCCTTCAGATGCCTATATCTTTTCTTTTCTCCTTTGCTTTTCACCTCTCTTCTTTTCACAGCTATTTGTAAGGCCTCCCCAGACAGCCATTTTGCTTTATTGCGTTTCTTTTCTATGGGGATGGCCTTGATACCTGTCTCCTGTACAATGTCATGAACTTCATTGCATAGTTCATCAGGCACTCTATCTATTAGATCTAGGCCCTTAAATCTATTTCTCACTTCCACTGTATAATCATAAGGGATTTGATTTAGGTCATACCTGAATGGTCTAGTGGTTTTCCCTACTTTCTTCAATTTAAGTCTGAATTTGGTAATAAGGAGTTCATGATCTGAGCCACAGTCAGCTCCTGGCCTTGTTTTTGTTGACTGTATAGAGCTTATCTTTATTAGTTTATCCTTATTAGTTCTCTTTCATTTGTAGTGTTTTGAGAGTTTTGTGTTCATGTTTTTATTCTCTCACTAGGCTAGCCATGTGAATTTGGTGAAATTCAAGTCTAAGTTAAATTCAAGTTTAAACTACCACATCAGGGTGAGGGAGAAGGAAATAAAATATATTTTGTGCCATGTTGCAATGATCAAAAAGATAGAGATGTATGTGTATACATGAGTGTGAATGCATGAGTGAATGCATAAGAAAGCATTCACCACATACCAAAGAAGAAAGAAATCATGCATTTCATTAGTGTATGCAAAATAAAGCATCCCCAGTTCAGCTCTGTCTTATGTGCACTTTCTAAATAAAGGGGGAGGAGGGTTAGAGCCAATTCACTGGGTTGAAAGACGATTCTTTGAACTGTTGAAAAATTGATTTTATAAAAGCCTAAAAAATCACACAGAATTAATATATACCATACTTTAACATAAGTGTGGCACATGACGTTTATCCCTGTTCATATTTCTGTCTGCTGAGAAATGGAGTCTTTCCTGCTATATCAGTACACAATGATTTCACATCATCAGCAATTCCAGTCCTCCAAATGTGAATTCTTGAGCTCTAAGAGCACTTAGCATGGAGGAGAATACCTGTGATCTGGCAGGCACCAGGCTGCAGCCACTCCCTATGGTGAGCACTGAGGAACTCAGGATGTGAAAAACACAGGATACTGGCCTCAGATATGAAAGGAATGACTTCAGTGAGCCCAGACTCTTGCATCTTCCCATATGAAGAAAAGTGCTATATTCTTTAATTTGGGGTATCTGGCTTTTCTTTAATTCACAAAATACTTTTGATGTTCAGACTACCTGCCCTTTGTTGCAGAATTCTATATAACCTGACTACTCCCCCCACCTCCTCAGATCAGCTCTCTCAGAGTTACTTGAGATGCTGTCTCCCAGGCATGATGTCCTAAAAATTCCCACCAAATAAAACATAACTCTCAACTTTAGGTTGTGAGTATTTTTTAAGTCGATTCTGCTTTTTTCAATTTTTGACAAGAGGCCAGGAACTTTATGTGTTTTGCATTTTTAATCTTATAAAATTTCACAGCAATCCTGCACTATAGGCCTTATTCTAATGTGGACCAGAATTCTTGAACTTTCAGAAAATAAGTTTAAGCTTAATGTAAGAAATTACTTTTTTAAAAAAGAGACAGAAACTTTGCTGTTTGTCCAGCCACGGAAAAGGATATGTGTTAAGCCTGAGCTCATGGAACCTGAGGACACACTGTAAGAGGTTACCGGGGAAGGGATTTCTGGATTAGGTAGGTCACACAGGCAGATACCACAGATCACATATATGGCTTAAAAAGGCTGACATGCAATCAAGGCCAGGGCCGGGTTTGTCCTGAAAACTGGTCTGTGGTTCATCTTCTGAGAGCTGCTGTCTTCCCCCCGCTGGCTCCTCTACTTCACCCCTTCAAACCCCTCCATCTCATCCTTCCTCCAGTGTTCCAGTTTTGTTTTGTTTTTTTTGTTTTTCTCCTCAGCAGTAAGAGTAATTTAGAATTCAGGTTTCACCACACTTATGATCACTGAATTTAAATATGTGGCATTATCTCCATAAATCTTAAAAAGCTTTTCTGTTAAAAAAAAAAAAAAGAGTGTGGGTCATCCCTCATCCTTGGATGCTTCAGAGACTTACATTTACTCAAGATTCAAAAAAGCAAAAGGAAGGCAGGCAGGAAGGAAGGAACTCAGTAGACTGACAGGCATAGAGTAACATGGCAAATGCCTTCTAACTCTTTTGAAAATAAAAACAAAGCAAATAAAATATATTCCCCAAAGTGCATGTTTCTATCATACATCTGTGTTTGGCCTCAAAAGTGGTAGATTTCCCAAGGACACAGCTCATGCAGCTTCTTTACTTAATGTATCCTGAATGATATCCTAATGTCAGCATACAGGCCAAACACAATCTCCTTATGTTTGTACATTCAACCCATAGCCCTGAGGTGAGCAGGGCAAGGATGAGTGTCCCCAGATAATAGGGAGCTGGAGAACAGAGAGGTTAGGGGGTCTCGGTCTCATAGCTAATGGGTAGCAGAATCCAGGACCTCAACTCACAGTATGGTACTTTGATCTGCTGCACTATTAGGTCACTGTTATTTTCATGGATTATTTGGGTCTATTTATGACCTAGAATATGCTAATCAGTTTTCACATATTTTACATATTTCATGTATATCATATATATAATTCACATATTTAATATACTTTAAGTTGATCTTTTTTTTATTGGACAGGAAAGGCCCCCTATGGATACCTTCAGTTTCAGTTTAGTCTTAAGCTGGTACAAAATGATACTTTATCAGTCAAATTCTGTTTAAGATGCATATAGGTGCGTGATGTACAAAAGGGTGAAATCCTGGATTACATTGCTAATTTGCAGGGACAATAGAGGCCTTGCTCAGCATGGTATTTCCAGGGCTGAGAAATTTGCCTGGCACACAGTAGGCCATCCCTAAATATTTGCTGAACAGACGAACAAATAGTTTTGCAAATAATTTTTCCAGTTACATTTTTTTCGTATGTAAAGGTTTAGTTTTTTTTAAAGCTTGCAATCCCTGCAATTCACCACATGAATGCAAAATACCACGATGAGCTGTGGACATTCCTATTCGAATTACACTGAAGATGCCAGGAAATTCATCTCATTAACTCCCATCCCCAGAAAATTCATTCCTGAGAGTTTATTTCAATGAAACGTCTCCCTGGGGACTGAAGGACTCTCCCCCACTCTAGGAAATAAAGATGGGTATGGTGGTAAGGGAGCTCAGGGCTTTTCATCTTCCCAAGTCATTAAAATGCAAATTGTGGGGGTGGAGGAGAGAGGCCTGCAGGCAGATTTCCCTGCCGGCTGGTGGCCACAGCACTCACATCCGTCCGCTGTCCGCACCTCCATGTGCACCAGGTCTGCCTCCTTATCCAGTCCGGCCACTGACCTGGGGAGGAAAGAGAGTCAGAAGCTCAGTGACCGCAAGGACAGCTGACAACAATGTGGGGAGGCGTTCGGGGTTATTACTCAGAAAGCTGCTTTCTAAAGGAGGCCTGTCTTGTACTGAGGACCCACAGAATATAGTGACTCCCAGGCCCTGCAGAGTGGTGGCCTCTGGCAGCTGCCACCTGTAATGGTTACAACTCAGGTGTCCCGGAGCACTGCCAGGGAGTCAGAAACTCTCAAAAACATAGAAACAAAAAGATCACAGAATAATGTGCCCCATAGTAAAGCTGGTCTAAACTTCCGTCATTGACCCTCTACCATCTCATACCTGACTATTTCTCTGACTTCCTTTCCACCTGAGGTGCCATATTCCATACCACTTTCTTCTCCCTGGGGAAAGTGGTTAACCCTCCCTTCTGGCTGTTTGCTTCCAGACACTCCTGCCCTCCTGAGTTTGGACTTATCTACCTTTCCTTACCTCTACCTTGTAAACAATAAACATTTGGTAACAAATATTCAATATCTGGTCTGACACGGACACGATTCTGGTGATAGGAATGGGGAACCTTAGAATTCTATGGCCAACAGCCAGAAAAAGGAAGGCTGAGAATCTTTACAATCTAATTCCTGTGGGCCTCCAACCTTCCACATATAGAGCCCAGTCTTGCATAAGATATCCAGGTGAGAGTAGGACCCAGAAAGTCAGCTTAGAAAGGCAACACAGACATGAAAACATTCACATACTAAAGACATTGCATAACCCACTCTCTCCAGCAAAATTGGACACTTAGTCTTTCTACTCTTATTTTCAATCTCATTCAAAGATTGGTTTTCTGTTTTTTCAGTTCTGAATAGATAAGAGGCAGCAAGTTAGAAAGAAGTCAAATTTAAAATAGTAAGAATCAACAGCTGGTACCCAGATAGCAAGACAAATAGAAAACTTATGAAAAACAGATCAAAGAACCCAAAACCCAATCTTCCACATCATAAATCTACTATGCGTCTTCTGGTCCTAAGGCCCTAACTGTTATTATATCACAGTTCACTATCTGACATCTGCGCCAAGAGGCTGCAGGCAGAGAAAATGGGAAGCGGGGGACTAATGATATCAGTTAACTCAGTTTAAGAAAATAGGGCTGCAAATGACCTATGTTGGGAAAAATAAAATGATTTTTGTTAATGATTATTGTGTTGAATGGAGAAGGCAATGGCAACCCACTGAAGTACTCTTGCCTGGAAAATCCCATGGATGGAAGAGCCTGGTGGGCTGCAGTCCATGGGGTCTCAAAGCATTGGACACAACTGAGAGACTTCACTTTCACTTTTCACTTTCATGCATTGGAGAAGGAAATGGCAACCCACTCCAGTGTTCTTGCCTGGAGAATCCCAGGGACGGCGGAGCCTGGTGGGCTGCCGTCTATGGGGTCGCACAGAGTCGGACATGACTGAAGCGACTTAGCAGCAGCAGCATTGTGTTGAATGGCTAAACTTCAGTTACTTAAAAAGTTCATTTATGCGGGCTTCCCTGGTGGTCCAGTGGTTGAGAGTCCCCCTGTCAGTGCGGGGAACATGAGTTCAATCCCTGGTCTGGGAGGATCCCACACGCTGCCAGGAAGCTAGGCCTGTGTACCACAACTGCTGAGCCCCACGTCCTAGGGCCCGTGCTCCACAACATAAGAAACCACTGCAATGAGAAGCGCAAGCACTGCACCTAGAGAGTAGCCCCCGCTCACTGCAACTGGAGAAAGCCTGTGCTCAGCAACAGAGAAGGCGCACTTATGTGAAACAGTTCTTTCCCCAAAGAAGCTGAATGAAAGAGGTTTTTACTCTAGTGCTTTGTTTTTTGCTTAATGATCATCAATATACTATCTTTTAATTTTTCCTCATCTCATTTGACCTTAAAGCAAAACACTTAAGGTAAGGAGAACAGTTATCATTAGTTATATTTGAGCGAATGGGAAACTGTGGCACAGAACAATGGGCATGTGTCTAAGGAGACACAGGAACTAGGCCAGAATTAGACAGACTGATTGACTTAGTTCTCCATCGAGAGCAGCTCCCAGCTGTCTTGACTCCTATCCCTTCTGCCTGCAGTGCCCTTGTATCCAACCCTCTCCCTGCCCCTTTTCTTCTCCAAATACCTCTTACCATTCCTTCACTGCTTAGTTGGCCTCTTCCCTCCAGCAGCATCCTTCCCTCCAGCAGATAAAGAAGAACTTTCTCTGCTTCCTTACCTTGGTGATTCTCAAACTTGGCTGCTTGTAAGAGTCACTGGGGAGCCTTGGAATATCCAGAATCCTGAAGCCCTGCCCCAAACCAATGAAATCGAAACCTTTGGGGTTGGATCAAGGCATCTGCATGTCTTAAAGCTCCGAGATGATTTCCATGCACAGCCAAGTCTTAGAATCACTGCTTTGCATGGTTTAATCACATCACTTATGCAGTTGCCCTTGTATGTCTTCCATCAGTTCAGTTCAGTTCAGTCGCTCAGTCATGTCTGACTCTTTGCAACCCCATGAATCGCAGCACACCAGGCCTCCCTGTCCATCACCAACTCCCGGAGTTCACTCAAACTGATGTCTATCGAGTCCATGATGCCATCCAGCCATCTCATCCTCTGTCGTCCCCAACTCCTTCTGCCCCCAATCCCTCCCAGCATCAGGGTCTTTTCCAATGAGTCAACCCTTCGCATGAGGTGGCCAAAGTATTGGAGTTTCAGCTTCAACATCAGTCCTTCCAATGACCACCCAGGACTGATCTCCTTTAGGATGGACTGGTTGGATCACCTTGCAGTCCAAGGTACTCTCAAGAGTCTTCTCCAACACCACAGTTCAAAAGCATCAATTCTTCGGTGCTCAGCTTTCTTCACAGTCCAATTCTCACATCCATACATGACCACTGGAAAAACCATAGCCTTGACTAGATGGACCTTTATTGACAAAGTAATGTCTCTGCTTTTCAATATACTATCTAGGTTGGTCATAACTTTCCTTCCAAGGAGTAAGCGTCTTTTAATTTCATGGCTGCAGTCACCATCTGCAGTGATTTTGGAGCCCCTCAAAATAAAGCCTGACACTGTTTCTACTGTTTCCCCTTATATTTGCCATGAAGTGATGGGACCAGATGCCATGATCTTAATTTTCTGAATGTTGAACTTTAAGCCAACTTTTTCACTCTCTTCTTTCACTTTCTTCAAGAGGCTTTTGAGTTCCTCTTCGCTTTCTGCCATAAGGGTGGTGTCATCTGCATATCTGAGGTTATTGATATTTCTCCCAGAAATCTTGATTCCAGCTTGTGCTTCTTCCAGTCCAGCGTTTCTCATGATGTACTCTGCATATAAGTTAAATAAGCAGGGTGACAATATACAGCTTTGACGTACTCCTTTTCCTATTTGGAATCAGTCTGTTGTTCCATGTTCAATTCTAACTGTTGCTTCCTAACCTGCATATAGGCTTCTCAAGAGGCAGGTCAGGTGGTCTGGTATTCCCATCTCTTTCAGAATTTTCCACAGTTTATTGTGATCCACACAGTCACAGGCTTTGCCAAAGTCAATAAAGCAGAAATAGATGTTTTTCTGGAACTCTCTTGCTTTTTCCATGATCCAGCGGATGTTGGCAATTTGATTTCTGGTTCTTCTGCCTTTTCTAAATCCAGCTTCAACATCAGGAAGTTCACGGTTCACGTATTGCTGAAGCCTGGCTTGGAGAATTTTGAGCATTACTTTACTAGCGTGTGAGATGAGTACAATTGTGCAGTAGTTTGAGCATTCTTTGGCATTCCCTTTCTGGGATTGGAATGAAAACTGACCTTTTCCAGTCCTGTGGCCACTGCTGAGTTTTCCAAATTTGCTGGCATATTGAGTGCAGCACTTTCACAGCATCATCTTTCAGGATTTGAAACAGCTCAATTGGAATTCCATCACCTTCCATTCCTCAATTGGAGGAACTTTCAAGTTCCTTTTGGCTTCCTCCAAAAGAACTTTCCCATTCTGTTCTTTTCCTCTATTTCTTTGCACTGATCGCTGAGGAAGCCTTTTTTATCTCTCCTTGCTATTCTTTGGAATTCTGCATTCAGATGCTTATATCTTTCCTTTTCTCCTTTGCTTTTCGCTTATCTTCTTTTCACAGCTATTTGTAAGGCCTCCCCAGACAGCCATTTTGCTTTTTTGCATTTATTTTCCATGGGGATGGTGTTGATCCCTGTCTCCTATACAATGTCACGAACCTCTGTCCATAGTTCATCAGGCACTCTGTCTATCAGATCTAGTCCCTTAAATCTATTTCTCACTTCCATGTATAATCATAAGGAATTTGATTTAGGTCATACCTGAATGGTCTAGTGCTTTTCCCCACTTTCTTCAATTTAAGTCTCAGTTTGGCAGTAAGGAGTTCATGATCTGAGCCACAGTCAGCTCCCGGTCTTGTTTTTGCTGACTGTATAGAGCTTCTCCATCTTTAGCTGCAAAGAATATAATCAGTCCGATTTCGGTGTGACCATCTGGTGATGTCCATGTGTAGAGTCTTCTCTTGTGTTGTTGGAAGAGAGAGCTTGTTATGACCAGTGCATTACTTAGATACAAATTTCAAAGAAGTAGGATTCTATTTTTTTTTTTAATCCTTCGTGACATCCTTGGTAGACCATCAACAAATATGTTTTAAATAAATGATTACAACGCTTTTCACTCAGGCAAGACAAGTAAGGCCCCAAGTAAGCCCCGAGCTCACTTGTGGGTCTTAAAGAAAACTTTTCTTAGGCTCAAACAAGATCTTAGTTTCCTGTCTATGCCCCAGATCATTTTTTATCAAGAAAATTACTCAACTGGTGAGAAAACAGAAAAAAGTCTACACAGACCTGAATAATGTGTGAAGTGGTTTCTTCCTGGGAATATTTAGTTTTATAATAATTACCAAACTCAGCATCATCACAAAAGGATCATTTGAAACCCTAAAGGGGAAAGATAGGAATTCTTCTTCAAAATTGAGAGTTCTTGATCTGAGCAAGGACCAAGAGGATAAAAGGACATAAGAAGCCACAGCCAAGCCTCCAGGGAAGAAACTGAAACTTCATGTGGCGCCTGGAACCACATGCTCACAGGTGCTATGATGGAAGTGCAGTTGCTACTGATGGAAATACCTGAAAAAGGCCAAGCGGCTTTCAAACCTATTTTTAGCAACTGAATTCTCTGTTCATATACAGTCTGCAAGTTCTAACATGTGCAATAGATCAAACAGGAACTTATCAGGAACGAGGAATGGCTCACCCAGACAACCATGCCCAAGAGAGCTGGGCACAACAACTGTGAAACCATGATCTCGTTCAGCCCCTTCACTAAGCAGATGAGAAAACTGAGCTTCATACAACTAACTGTCCAAAGACACACAGTTAGCCAGTGTTACTTGGCTCTAAAATCCAGTTTAGAACTTTAGGACAGCCTCTTTGTAGCACATGGGCTGCCGTGAGGAAGTGACGGAGCTAAACTCTTGGTGTGTTTTTCTCTCCTTGTGGATGTGAATTCTAGAGAAAAAATCTTCCCCAGAAATAAGAACACTGGATATTGGTGTGTGCATGAGGGAGGTATTGAGGGGACAAAGGACAAATGCTTGACAAACTGATTTGCTAGACTGTTAAATTTCAAGATAACCTTGTCTCAACACATTTCTCCAGTTCACACCACCAACATTCTCGTCCTTGATGTTTTGGCTCAAACTGCCCCTCCACCTGGAATTTTCCTTCTGTCCCACTCTGCATATTCCCCACTTATGGTACAACTCAATACCACTTTCTATGAAAGCCTCCTGATCTTGACTAAACATTATAATGCCATGAGAAACTTTCTAAAAATACTGAATACCAATGCACAGGTCCCAGTCCCATAAATTCTGGTTTCACTGGTCTGGAGCAATAGTCCTCTCACATTTTAGCTACATCAGAATCTTTTTATTAAAACAGATGCTAGGCTCAGCCCTCTGAGTTTTGTATTTGAGAGGTCTGGGGTAGGGCTCAATAATTTGCATTCTTAGCAAACACATAAAACATATGATGTTGATAGTCAGGGAACACACTCGAGAACCACTACCCTGGAGTATCATCCAGGAATCAATAGCTTTTAGATGCTTGCAGGTGATAAGGATGTGCAGTCAGAGTTGAAAATCACTCATTAGAGACTGAAATGCAACCTTCACAAACCAAGCTCAAATATCCCTTCCTTTTTATATATCAGTGGGGTAGTTAAAAGCATACATTCTGGAATCAGACACTCCTAGTTAGAGTCTCGGCTCCATCACTCAGTTGCCGTGGGATCACAGGCAATTAACTCAATCTCTCCTTGCTGCATTTTTCTAATCTGCACACTGGGGATATCATAATAGCACCCTTTTCAATGTTTTTATGAGAACTAAATGCACGTAAACATTTCAAATAGAGGCATGCATCAACACCTAACTCTATGTAATGCTTACTAATATAGAGCTCACATTATGTGGAACTAATATTTTTTTAGTGCAATATTTATTGAGCATCTAATGTACCAAAAATGCTATCATCATCTTTTTTTGGCCATGTGGCATGTGGGATCTTTGTTCCCCAAGCAGGAATCAAACCCACACAGAGTGCTAACCACTGGACCTCCAGGAAAGGCCCCTTTTATCATTAATTTAATATGTCATCTCTCTTAATTCTTAAACAAACTTTTGAAATTGGCAGTATAATTTTTTTCAGATGAGGAAATGAAAGTTTTGAGATGCAAATTGCCTAATCATTGGTACAGAGTGAGAAAGAGATGGATCTTAGATTCATACATAATTTGCTTTATGCCACCATCAATTATCTGTGTACCTCAATTTTTTTCTCCTTCTTTATTGTACTGTCCCTAAAGATAGGATTTAGATCTGATTAAATTATTTTTCCACTAGCGCCTAGCATTGTGTCTTCTTGCTCTGTATTATTAAATATTGCCTGAGTAGATAGATGAACACAAAAACCAAAGTAGTAATAACCCCAACAGTATGTTTAGGATAAATGTTGAAAATGGTTCCATAATACAGTGGAACAGATTTCATCTGTTTAATTAATCTCTAGGCAATTAAGTAAATAAAGTCTTCATTTTCCGTTATTATGCTGTTATTTTCACCATTTATCCTCAAAGCAATATTGGATCTGTCAAACACAGTCGTCTGTGATTTGCTTGACAAATGCATGACCATCCTTTGAAAACAGTAGGGCCACAAATATCCAGGGATCTTATCTAGCTCAAATGAACACGGCTCCTCTAGTGGGCACTCTGGGAGCTCTCCTCCTACATCACAATAATCCCTGCCTCGGTCAACTGCTGGCTCCTCCCAGAGCCACAGATTTCTAGGTGTAGAACCCTATGCCCGTGTTGTACTATATGGCTCTGTCCCTGTCTATAGCTGATTAGACCAGAGTAGATCCTCACCGAAGCTGGTTCAAAAACACGTTTCCCAGGCTCTAGGACTGCCTTGAGAAACTGTAGCATGAGACTCAGAGAAACTTGTCTTGGACACCTTCAACTATTTAGCCAGAAAGTAGAGAGAAGCAGAGACAAGAGGGAAAAAAAGAAAGAAAGAAAGAAGGCACTTTGTGAGGTTATGGGATAGGGACCTTTGTGAGGTCTAAATGCATTCCCTTTCTGGGATTCTATTAATGTCTCTCTCTCTCTTTCTCTTTGTCTCTCTCTCAATAAGCACAGAGAGCAAACCAGTCAATCCTAAAGGAAATTAACCCTAAAATATTGACTGGATGTGGAGAAGGCAATGGCACCCCACTCCAGTGCTCTTGCCTGGAAAATCGCATGGATGGAGGAGCCTGGTAGGCTGCAGTCCATGGGGTCGCTAAGAGTCGGACACGACTGAGTGACTTCACTTCACTTCACTTTCACTGGTGCTGAAGCTGAAGCTCCAATACTTTGGCCACCTGATATAAAGAACTAACTCATTGGGAAAGACCCTGATGCTGGGAAAGATTGAGACAGGAGGAGAAGGGGACAACAGAGGATAAGGTGGTTGAATGCTATCACCAACTCGATGGACATGAGTTTCAGCAAGCTCTGTGAGATGGTGAAAGACAGGGAAGTTTTGCATGTTGTAGTCCATGGGGCCACAGAGAGTCGGACATGACTGAGCAAGTGAACAACAACAAAATTAGTTACTGTTTCCCATACCCAGAATCATCATTAATATGCTCTCTAAAAGTTGCTCAGCATGTGCAGAGCCATTTCTGGACATAAGGGTTAGCTACTATCCCTTTAGCATTCTGGTTCTCCCAGAAAATTAAAAGGGCTACTGATTATTGTATCAGTATCTCCCTAACAATAGGCTATGTTCTACTGGTGGATTGTAAAATACATCTAGCAGATCAAACCCCAATTATTTTTTATAAAATATGGAATGGAAGTCTCAGAGAGCATCTCATGTGGTAGACTAAGTATTTTTCATAACATGTAAAGATATATAAGAAGATATAGGTTTATCCAGGGACATAAGTATAGCATTCCTTACCAGAGGAGCAGTATTGAAGGAAGGGAGGTAGGAAGGGAAAGAGAGAGAGAAGGAAGGAGGAAGGAAGGGAGGGGCCAGGGAGGAAGGAAGGAAAGAGAAACTACATGGTCTAATTTAATATAATACCTTTCTAAATTCTAAATGGCTAGAATGAAATTCAGCAGTCACATGAACTATTTTCAGGACAAGGCATACACACATCAGGAGGTCACTTGCAACAGATGAGGAGTTTGAACTCAACTGAAAAATCTCAGTGAACCATAGCTAATATCACGCTCATGCTGGCAGCAGCGATTTGAAGCTAAGCTTTGGTCACTGGGGTTTGTGCTAATATAGTCACAATCCATGAGGTTTTAGCTGAATACAACTGAATAGCTGGTCTGCTAGGAATACAACCAGTAATCCCTTTGCAAGTACTGAATACTCACTATGTGTGAGCACTTAGGAAGCTGCCAACCAGTCTACCACACAGCCCATTTGTTTTCTACATACATATGGGCTATAGATTAGCATAGCTCTAGAAAACAAGATCATGTCATATGATCACATCTTAAGGAAAGGTTGCTCATAGAAAACTATTTGAGCCTATTAAACAGACCAAGCACATTGCCTCATTTGTAGAGGGACTGCAGAGAACAGGCAATGCTCTTATTCCCAGCCTTTAGATTTTGGAATGTTCATTCTCAGACCCCACTACCTATCTCCTGAGAGCACCTTTAATAGGTATTTATGGGGAAACACACAGAGGGAATTTCAGTCTTGTTGGAAAGGTGCAGTGGATCAGGTAGGGTTTCACTGGGGATAAAAGGAGCAGGCTTGAAGAATGTGTGGGATTGGAAAGTCAGAAAGGAGAGAGTGATGATATGGCCCAAGGCGTGATGGTGCAAATAGACATGATGGGGAGGAGAATACTGAGCAGCAGTCGTAAGAGACCATTTTGGAGACAGAATAAGGAAGGATCTGAAGTCAGTGAAAAGCCGCCATGCCAGGAATTATGAATGGCTTCCTGCAAACTAAAATCTGTGACATTCCATAACACTGGACAAATCCCTGTCTTTCTGTAGGTACATTCACTCTATTTCTTTAGAAGTTAATTTCTGTTAAAACATCTTTTATAAACTGTTACTTAGAAAAGTCTATACTTTTTAAAAATGTTTTATTGGGAGATTGGGACTGACATATACACACTACTATGTATAATAAAATAGATAATAAGAACCAGCCATACATCACAGGGAACTCTACTCAATACTCTATAATGGCCTATATGAGGAAAGAATCTTTTAAAAAAGAGGATATATGTGTATGTGTAACTGATTCACTTTGCTGTCCAGCAGGAACTAACACAATATTGCAAATCAACTGTAAGTAAAATGTTAGTCGCTCAGTCACATCTGTCTTTTTGCAACCCCATGGACTATAGTCTGCTGGACTCCTCTGTCCATGTGATTCTCCAGGCAAGAATATGGGAGAGGGTAGCCATCCCTCTCTCTAGGGGATTTTCCTGACCCAGGGATTGAACCTGGGGCTCCTACATTGCAGGCAGATTCTTTACCATCTGGGCCACCAGGGACAACTGAATCAGCTGTACTCCAATACAACTTTTTAAAACTTAGAACAACTTAATAATGTTGCTTTACCTTTATTTATTTTTGGTTTTTATGGGATATGCTTAACATATCACAACATGTGTTGTGTGACCCCCAAATGGCAGTGCATTGTGGGAATCCTCTCATGTCCTCATTCACTGAGGTCCTGAGCCAATACCTGAAACTTCCCAAATGCTTCTTGTGTGTCCAGCATGGACCCCAGCAGAAAAATGAGGGTCAGGGGCCAGACATAGCGGAGGGGTTAGAAAGTGGGGTAGGATATAATTTGAGAGAGAAATAGGTAATAAATATATAATAAAGATGTAGAGATCAGTTAAACAAAACAATTCAGTTCAGTTCAGTTGCTCAGTTGTGTCTGACTCTTTGCAACCTCATGGACTGCAGCACGCAAGGCTTCCCTATCCATCACCAACTCCCGGAGCTTACTCAAACTCATGTCCGTAGAGTCGGCCATGCCATCCAACCATCTCATCCTCTGTCATCTCTTCTCCTCCCGCCTTCAATCTTTCCTAGCATCAAGGTCTTTTCCAGTGTGTCAGTTCTTCAGGTGGCCAAAGTATTGGAGTTTCAACTTCAACATCAATACTTCCAATGAATACTCAGGACTGATTTCCTACTGGATTGATTGGTTTGATCACCTTGCAGTCCAAGGGACTCTCAAGAGTCTTCTCCAACATCACAGTTCAAAACCATCAATTCTTTGGTGCTCAGCTTTCTTTATGGTCCAACTCTCACATCCATATATGACTACTGGAAAAAACATAACTTTGACTAGACAGATCTTTGTTGGCAAAATAATGTCTCTTCTTTTTAATATGCTGTCTAGGTTGGTCATAACTTTCCTTCCAAGTAGCAAGCATCTTTTAATTTCATGGCTGCAGTCACCATCCACAGGCAGTGATTTTTAAGCACAAAAAAATAAAGTCATTCACTGTTTCCATTGTCTCCCCATCTATTTGCCATGAAGTGATGGGATCAGATGCCATAATCTTAGTTTTTGAATGTTGAGTTTTAAGCCAACGTTTTCATTGTCCTCTTTCTCTTTCATCAGGAGGCTCTTTAGTTCTTCTTCACTTTTTGCCATAAGGTTGGTGTCATCTGCGCATCTGAGGTTATTGATATTTTTCCAGGCTCTCTTGATTTCAGCTTGCATTTACCCAGCCTGACATTCTGCATGGTGTATTCTGTATATAAGTTAAATAAGCAGGGTGACAATATACAGCCTTGATGTACTCCTTTCCCAGTTTGGAACCAGTCTGTTGCTCCATGTCCAGTTCTAACTGTTGCTTCTTGACCTGAATATAGATTTCTTAGGAGGCAGGTAAGGTGATCTGGTATTCCCATCTCTTCAAGAATTTTCCACAGTTTTTTGTGACCCACACAGTCAAAGGTTTTGGCATAGTTAATAAAGCAGAAATAGATGTTTTTCTGGAACTCTCTTGCTTTTTTTATGATCCAGTGGATGTTGGCAATTTGATCTCTGGTTCCTCTGCCTTTTCTAAAACCAGCTTGAACATCTGGAAGCTCACCAATCACATACTGTTGAAGCCTGGCTTGGAGAATTTTGAGCATTACTTTGCTAGCATGTGAGATGAGTGCAATTGTGTGGCAGGTTGAGCATTCTTTGGCATTGCCTTTCTTTGGGATTGAAATGAAAACTGACCTTTTCCAGTCCTGTGGCCACTGCTGAGTCTTCCAAGTTTGCTGACATATTGAGTACAGCACTTTCACAGCATCATCTTTTAGGATTTGAAACAGCTCAGAGACAATTAGGAAGGAACAAAAGTCTCACCGCGGGCTGGGGGACTGGAGAAGGAGAGAGTGGGACAAATAGAGAAAGTAGCATGGAAACATATAGATTACCATATGTAAAATAGATAGCCAGTGGGAATTTGCTGTGTGACTTAGGGAACTCAAACCAGGGCTCTGTGACAACCTAGAGGAGTGGGATGTGGTGGGACCTGGGAAAAAGGTTCAGGAGAGAGGGGACATATGCATACCTATGGCTGATACAGGATGATGTAAGGCAGAAACCAAAACAGTATTGTAAAGCAATTATCCTTCAATTAAAAGTAAATAATTGTTTATAGAAATATGATGATATTTGAGATAGAGGTTACAGAATATGGATATACACATGCTTAAACATTCTAAATATAACTAAATAGGCAACCTGCCTGTTATTAAGGAAAAAAACATACATATATTGTACTTAGAATTATGGAGTAGAAAAAGATTCTAAGATGACATTTGGTCTACCTACTTCATCTTAAGAAATGAACAGAAAGTATAAACAAATATGCTTATAAACGTAACTAGACTACATATGTGTGTGTGCATACATATATATATAATTACTGTGCTTATCATTAGCAAGGTTAACGATTATAACTGTTTTATCCGAGTGCAATATCACTCTCATAGAGCAAGTGGCATTCCCAGGCAGAGCAAGCAAGCTCAGGGCACATATGCCAGTGACACTGATACTTTTTTTTGACATTCTTGTACTCATGTTGCACAAAAGTCATCTTCAATAAAATGATGTGACTGGAAAAAAAAATAAATAAAATAAAAGTAAATAATTTTTTTAATGAGAAAAATCACTTTATCTTATTAAAAAAAGAAGTCTCACTGCCCCACATTTCCTAAACTGGAGTCTGGGATGACACAGTCAGTGTTTATTGGGGTTGCCTGATTACACTAGGTATTATTTTTAACTCACAATCTGTTTTTAGGACAGGAACTTGTCTCTTCTATGTCCAGTGGTTAGGAGCTTTGGAATCATCAGTCCTAGGTTCTAATCCTGGCTCTATATCTATTAGCTGTGTGACTTTGAGCAAGTTACTTAACTTCTCTAAACCTATAATTTTCCATAAGAGTCAAAACTTCCTTGTTTTGTCTTTATGAACATGAAATAGCATATGCACATATTTAGAGAATATGCCCAATGGTTCCTGGCATCTTACATTCAAACACACACAAAGATGTGCACACACACATACACTCATCTGAATACCACTGATTGTGTAGAAAGGGAGAGAGTCATTTCCTAGGCAGGTTGGTAAGAAGTCTAGGGGTCCCCAAGGAGAGAGGGGTCTGGAATTCTCAAGGAGGAAGAAAAGACGAACTTTTCTTTCCTCTACATTCCTTAGGATTATATAACAATAATATATCCTGCCTGAGGACAGTCTCTGGATTAAACCTTCTGGCTAATCCTGTTATCTTAAAATGTAAATTATGGGAGTGAAGCGAAGTTGCTCAGTTGTCCAACTCTTTAGGACCCCATGGACTATAGCCTACCAGGCTCCTCTGTACATGGGATTTTCCAGTCAATAGTACTGGAGTGGATTGTCATTTCCTTCTCCAGGGGATCTTCCTGAACCAGGGATCAAATTTGGGTCTCCTGCATTGTAGACAGATGCTTTACCATCTGAGCCACCAGGGCAAATTATGGGAGTAGGTTTGGTCTTTACAAGGATTATATAACAATGTATCCTGCCTGAGGACAGTCTCTGGATTAAACCTTCTGGCTAATTCTACTGTCATAAAATGTAAATTTCATACTGTTCATGGGGTTCTCAAGGCAAGAATACTGAAGTGGTTTGCCATTCCCTTCTCCAGTGGACTGCATTCTGTCAGTTCTGTATATTGTCACCCTGCTTATCTAACTTATATGCAGGGTACATCATGAGAAATGCTGGACTGGATGAAACACAAGCTGGAATCAAGATTGCTGGGAGAAATATCAATAACCTCAGATATGCAGATGACACCACCCTTATGGCAGAAAGCGAAGAGGAACTCAAAAGCCTCTTGAAGAAAGTGAAAGTGGAGAGTGAAAAAGTTGGCCTAAAGCTCAACATTCAGAAAACGAAGATCATGGCATCCGGTCCGATCAATTCATGGGAAATAGATGGGGAAACAGTAGAAACAGTGTCAGACTTTATTTTTGGGGGGCTCCAAAATCACTGCAGATGGTGACTGACAGCCATGAAATTAAAAGACGCTTACTCCTTGGAAGAAAAGTTATGACCAACCTAGATAGCATATTCAAAAGCAGAGACATTACTTTGCCGACTAAGGTCCGGCTAGTCAAGGCTATGTTTTTTCCTGTGGTCATGTATGGATGTGAGAGTTGGACTGTGAAGAAGGCTGAGCACCGAAGAACTGATGCTTTTGAACTGTGGTGTTGGAGAAGACTCTTGAGAGTCCCTTGGACTGCAAGGAGATCCAACCAGTCCATTCTGAAGGAGATCAACCCTGGGATTTCTTTGGAAGGAATGATGCTAAAGCTGAAACTCCAGTACTTTGGCCACCTCAGGTGAAGAGTTGACTCATTGGAAAAGACTCTGATGCTGGGAGGGATTGAGGGTAGGAGGAAAAGGGGATGACCCAGGATGAGATGGCTGGATGGCATCACTGACTCTATGGATGTGAGTCTGAGTGAACTCCGGGAGTTGGTGATGGACAGGGAGGCCTGGCGTGCTGCAATTCATGGGGTCGCAAAGAGTCGGACCTGACTGAGCAACTGAACTGAACTGAAAATGTAAATTATGGGAGTAGGTCTGGTGAGGTCTTTACAACCTCCAGAGATTCTTTGGATTCATTAGAGAGTATATAACCCCATTGCTAACATTAGTAAGGGGGTACTCTTTCTGCCCCCTTCTGACGTCTGTGTCAGAAGCTTTCTCTTTCTCCTTTATACGTTAATAAAACTTTATTACACAAAAGCTCTGAGCAATCAAGCCTCATCTCTGGCCCCAGATTGAATTCTTCTCCTCCAGAGGCCAAGAGTCCAAGCGTCTTTACATGCTTCAACAACAACCTTTCAAAAGTGTCTAAGGAAAACTTGCTTTGGAGTGTAGGAGAAAGAGCACTGGGCTGGGGCAAAGACCTTAGTTCTGGTCACAGTCTAGCACTGTGGCTTTGGCTATGTCCCTTGACCCCTCTGGGCTCAGTTCCTCTCTCTGCAAATCACAGGGCTTGCCTGGTGTGGGGTGGGTGATGCCGGGATTCCCTCCCCTTCTGCTCTCTGGCACTGAGAGACTCTGTGGCTGTGGAGGATGGAGGTACATGAGCTCTTCCTTTGTGCTGACCATTCTTACACCCCTGTTCTATCCTGCTCTGCCTTACTTCTTTGAGGCAGGGGTGGGATATCTTTCTAATCAAGTGAGCGCATCAGAAGGGAGAGGAACCTCCTGCTGGGAAGGTCCCTGAGGTGTTGCTGGCCACCAGCAGGGTGCAGCTGCAGCTGAAGAGGGCTTTTCTCAACAGTCTTGTGCCACCAAATCCCATCTGCCCTGCACCTCTGTGGGGACCAGAAGACCAGGGGGATGGGGGGGAGCAGGAAGACAAAGTTACTGCTGGGGACCAATGATCTGGAGGGCCCCACATGCAAGAGTTTACAGAGCACCTTCCCATCATCCTCCTGTAATCTCACTGCTTTAGTCCTAGCAGGTATTGTTCCCATTTTGAAGATAATCAAACCCCAAGCCAAAGTCACTCAAGATAACCAGGTGGAGCTCGGATTCCCACCAGACTCTGCTGACTCTGAGCCCAGAGCTCTCGGTGCTGTGGGCTTTCCCCAGCTGCTTCCCCGTACATCAGCACATGCAATTAGATGCATGATTGTGTGGTATGGACTGGAAGTGCTGGAGGAACTGAGAGAGTTAATTTGAAAAGGCAAAGGGCATTAAGGAGACAGGTTGGGCAGATATTTTGTAGAAATTCTAAAGAAGAAAGAGAAAGGAACCAGGTATATTTATAGACTAATAATGTGCAGAAGGGGGGAAAAATGTGCTGCCTCTGGCAATTCTCATCAAGTTAATGGATGTTGCCAATTACTGTGGTAACATTTTTAATTGTTTCTTAGCTCTGAAGAGAATAAAAACAGAATTTCCTGATCTTTGCCTCAGGACTGTTAGGGGCACACATTCTGGTACATTATAGTAGCATGGTCATGCTTGCTCAGAGCCTACAAAGACGGCCCACTTCATGGGAAAGCCTTACTAATGGCTGTGCCAGACCTAACTGGGGCTGAAAGGAATAGTTAGAGAAAAGGGTCTCTGCTTTGTACACATGGGTTTATGCGTATAAATGTGTCTGGAAGACAACCAGAAATTATGTGAGGAAAGAGGCTGTAATCACATGGGACCCTCACGAAGAAGACAGTAACCACAGCATCACTGATGCTCATGTACTGATAGCTAGTGTGTGTGCTATGTTATGGTACCTGTGATATGAGGCAGTGTGTGTGATACTATTTAAGACTCATAAGAATTGGTGTGGTTATTTGAATAATGCCTGCCTCTCCTCGAGAATGTAAGTTTCCTAAAGGGAGGGGGCCTTGCCTGCTTTGTCCACCATGGTGAATCCGCTTCCTAGCATAAAGCTGGTACTTAATCATGAGGTTCAACCAATGATCAAAACTTCTAATTTTTGTCTGCATTTCATTAGCCAGGGACTACAGGCTCAGAGGAGCTAGGTTGGTGGATTGTCTAAGTCATCACAGCTAATAAATGGCAGCTCTCAGATTTAAACCCAGGTCCACTGGACTCGGCCCTGGAGGACATTCTATGATACACCACGGAGCCTGCCTTTCTTCAATGGAAAAAGAAGGAGGGAGGTGAGAAAATGACCAACGTGTGTTTATCAGCTACAATGTTCCAGGCACCTCATTTCTTTACATCATTACATCATTTAATTCTAAGAAGAAATCTATGAAGCATGTATTGCCCAAAACTGAAAATGCATAAATGTATAAAGAAAGCCAAAAGGTATACAAAATGATGTTCAACATCAATAATCATAAAGGAAACACAAAGCAAAATCACAATGAGACATTACTTCACACTTGTTAGAATGGCTGTTTTCAACAAGACAAGAAATAACAAGTGTTGGCAAGGATGTAGAACAAGAAAATTTTATTGCACTGCTGCTGGGAATTAAATTGCCAGCACTATGTAAAACAGTATGGAGGGTCCTCAGAAAATTAAAAACAGAGCTACCGCATGATCAAAAAAAATGCATAAATAGAGATCCTGAGAATTTAAGTGGCTTACCCTAGATTCCTCAGGTGGAAAAGGAGATGAGAGAAGATTCAAATGATCCCATAAGTTAACCTCAACAGATCTTCCTTTTACTGCATGTGTCCCAAAGAGTGACACAGTGACACAGATCAAACTCATCCTAGAAACACAAGGCATGGATGCGTGGAAAATAAAAGCGTACTGTCTCCTGTTCCTGCAAACAACTCGTTCAGGGACAACTTGGGGACAAACTGTGGCACAGGCAATTCTCTGATGATCCCTCCCACCCCCATCCCCAATCCCCAGTTCCCTTTCTGTACTTCTCTGATTTCTACATTAAGAGGTCTCATGCTTCTCACCCTGCATGTGTGCCAGGACCCAAGACAGTCATCTATCTAAATAGGCCTGCCCTTCCTGAATAATATCCTGGGATCTAAAATCAACCACCAGCAGCTCATGGCAATGTCCAGACCCTCAGCCAATAGTAGCCCCAATAGAGTAACTGAAAGAATGAAAAGATCTCCTTCAGTAACAAGTGAGGAGATCTAGGGAGGAGCAGCAGAGCCAATGAATGCTAACCAGCTGCACTTAAGATGCAAGGATCAGTCACCTTTGCCCAGCAGCCTCATTCTCTAAGCAGAGGGTATACGACTGAATTACCCCCTTTCCTAGCCCTGGAAGGGAACACAGCCTACGTACTAACAGATTTGCAAACACTGTAAGATCTCCACACCTGAGACCTGCACAGAGAGCTCATGCCACACGCCCAGGCTTCCCAGTTTAGGACGCTAAACCTGGCTGATCTGAGTATCAGCCATTTCAACTCAAAGTCAGCACCAGCCCTTCCTGCCTCTTCCTCTTCTGCATTTCTATCTTGTTCAGTACATTTCACTAAGAAGCAGGGACAAGAGGGGGCTTTGCAGTCCAAGATCTCTCTGATTCTAGCTTCCCCACCAAGTTACGTGACCTTGACACTCATCTGACCTCTCTGAGCCTCAGACTTCCCTTCTCTGTTAAGAGAATAACAACATACTTACTTCTAAGTGTTGTTGTGAGGATCAAAGTTTGTGATAGTAAGGCTTTGATAGTAAGACATTCCTAGGCTTGAAAGTGAAACTGAAGTTGCTCAGTCGTGTCCGACTCTTTGCGACCCCATGGACTGTAGCCTACCAGGCTCCTCTGTCCATGGGATTTTCTAGGCAATAGTACTGGAGTGGATTGCCATTTCCTTCTCCAAGGGATCTTCCCCACCCAGGGATCGAACTCAGGTCTCCTGCATTGCAGACAGACGCTTTACCATCTGAGCCACCAGGGAAGTCCCTCCTAGGCTTAGGAATACTCAACAACTCATGTCAGGTCTTCCCAGTGTATTGTCAGTCTTTGACTCCCACTTCTGTTCCAAGCCCCCACACTCCCTTTTACCTGCATAGACACTGCTGGAGGCACATCTCCTGGCTAAGAGGAGAAACAGGTAAAATCACCAGCTTCTATCTAGGAGTTAGAGTTATTTCATCTACCCGCCCCAAACCCCAGCACATTCCAGAGGCAACACATGAAAACTCCCAAGCCCTAGAAACTGAGACGGAGGTGAGGACTCGGAGCCCTAGCACAGGACAGCGTACCCCTCTGAGACGTCGCTCACACCTGCATCTGCCGGCCTGGAGAAGGGCTGCCTGGGGGAAGAGCAAGAAGTCAGACCCTCTGGGACAATTACAATTAAACTGAACCAGATGCTCTGAATTCCTCTCCTGGGAGCCATTCTGCTTGGTCCAGGGCTGGAGCAACATCAGTTAATAGGCCCTTTTTCATCTTTAATTTCTCTGATTCAGAAAGTTTACAAGATCAATTGCTAAGAGGGCTAATGTGAGGAGATGAGGCAGCAAGTTGCTCTGGGCCCAGAGTCAGCTAATTCCTTAGCTTCTAACTACAGTCCGCAGGGACTCACTTATATAAAGCCTGAGAACTCGCCTGGCTCAATAGCCCCTCCCACTCACAAAGCCCCTCTAGATAAAGAATTTGAATTGTAACCCAGCAAAAATTGGGGCCTCCCTGGTACCTCAGCTGGTAAAGAATCTGCCTGCAATGCAGGAGACCCCAGTTCAACTCCTGGCTTGAGAAGATCCCCTGGAGGAGGGATAGGCTACCCACTCCAGTATTCTTGGTCTTCCCTGGTGGCTCAAACAGTAAAGAATCCGCCTGCAATGTGTGAGACCCAGGTTCGATCCCTGGGTTGGGAAGATCCCCTGGAGGAGGGCATGGCAACCCACTCCACTATTCTTGCATGGAGAATTCCCATGGATAGAGGAACCTGGTGGCTACAGTCCATGGAGTCACAAAGAGTCTGACATGACTAAGCGACGAAGCACCAAGAACAGCTTATCAGCCTCAAGCCAGCCAACACTTCCCAGGAATCTCAGGAAGATCTTGCTGAATATGCTCCTGCTCTGGCCCAGAGCAGGGCTCCTGAGCGTGGAGCCTGCCCTGCTCAGTCTTCATGTCTAGCATGCCAGGGACCCTGATTCTTCAGACTAACAGAGGCAATACAACATCATGACCACATCAATGGGAATTCAGACTACGTGACTCTAAATCCCATGTCTACCCCTTCCTAAGCCTTGGTTTCCTCACCTGTAGAGGGGAGTAACAGTACAGATTTGTGGGCATATAGCTAAATGATGCCAGGCATGTGCTTAGTGCGGCACCTGCACTTGCTAAATGCTAACTATCACTCAATGTCCCTTCTGCCTGGGGCACCTGGTGCCAGCACATTGTGGTCATTCAAGGATGCATTCAAAATGGGCCAACACTGTGAATCATTTGTGTTTCATGGGGAAAATAGGATTATACTCAGACTTCATTTTAGCCAGTGTTCTAGTAGTAGCCACTACATCCCTGAAAGATGTGACAGCCTTTTCATTTCACTATTTTCCCTATCTCCTTTATTGTTATAGTAAGTTAATCCCTCCCCTCCTCCATCCCCTCCCCACAGGTAGCCACATACAGGAATAATGCTGGCTGATGACAAGTTTACCAAATGATTCTTGGAAACAGCATGGAAGAAGGGGAAAAAAAAGAAACAAAAAAGTGCCTCCCAACCAGGGCACATACATTCTCTGAATGGAAAAACAAACCAGAAGGGGACTAGCTCCTACCAACTGTTCTGGAGGACACATTCTCCGGGATCCTTCATTTCGTTAACAGGACACTTGCCTCACTTCCCCCAACATGTCTGCATATTTTCCTTAATGATGGCAGAATTAAACGGAACCTTTTCTGTATAGCTAGCTCTGGGGGATTCTAGAAAGCCCAGGAAGGAAGTTTCAATTTGTGCACTTGCTGAGAATGAATTCTGCCTCATATAACTCCTGACAAATTGCCATTTTTAAAGGGTTTGTTAATTTCCAATGAGCAAATGGCACATCAGATATCTTGTTTATTCAACAGATGCTCCTGAGCTAAACAAATGGTTCTTGTTTAACAAATATGGAAACATCTTGTCAGCTTTGCTGAGATCATCCTGTGTAACCATCAAGGAAGGGTCCTGTAGTTTGTGGAGAAAATACAGGCTGCCTCCCTCCCATGCAGGGTTCTCCAAAGGGCTGGGGATGGAGGTTCCATTGAAAGACATGATGTGAAGCTTCTTGATCACAGGCTGGGAAGTGGCCCTTAGATAGAGGTCCTGGGATTTCTCCCCTCCTGTGAAGATGTCAGGTATTTCTGATTCAGGTCTATTTGATCCAGAAATCTCCTTCCTGCTGAATCTGAAAATAGCCTTGAAGGAGATAACCATCTGACACAGAGAGGTGGTATAGGAATTGTGGTTAATATCTCAGCTCTGGAGTAAAGCCTAGGTAGGATTCTGATGCTGCCACTTGGGAACTGTGTGAACTTGGGCTGCTTACTTAATCTCTCAACTTAGTTTTCTCTTCTGTGAAAGAGGTCTAATAATGGCATGAAAGGCAAAGATGCTAGTGATAATAAATGTTCATGCTATTAACCCTAATTACATTTTTTTTAATGGAACTGAATCCAAGAATGACTCTAAGGGGCAGAGAAAAGGTTGGAGGTCCCTGTTCCGTGTCCTCCATTGTCTGGGAGCAGTAAATATGGCATCTTTGATACTGTGATGGCTTGATGACTCTCATCAGAAATGAAATCTAAACAGAGAATGAAGTCCTTCCAAGTCTCAAAACTCCAGCTGATATCATAATTAACTTCAGCCAATGAGCTAAGGATCTGGCTAGACTAAGAGGTAGGGTATGATGAGGAGGGCTGGGAAAGAAGGAAAGGAAAGAGGCCAGCTTGTCAGGAACACACAAGGACATGTAGAGAGAGAGATGAGGGCTGACCTCTGTCAAGTCCAAATGTGCAAGGATAAATCCCATCTGCTGAT
The DNA here is from genome assembly GCF_001704415.2 of Capra hircus. Classification (NCBI taxonomy): domain Eukaryota; kingdom Metazoa; phylum Chordata; class Mammalia; order Artiodactyla; family Bovidae; genus Capra; species Capra hircus. The sequence continues at coordinate 26,104,696 of NC_030833.1, forward strand.
GAGCACAGCACAGTACATAGTACTAATTATAAGAGGGATGTTATTTCAAAGCCTCCCTGCTGGGAAGTATCATGGAAAATTATCTTGAGACTGCATCTAACATGCTGAAAATTAATTTACTCCACACTTGAGGTGCTTTGGAGAGATGCAAAGTGAGGTTGATCCCAGATGAGCATGGTATTAGCATGTACTGTCTGAAGGAGCTGCAGACATTAACTGACCTGACCCTGTAAAAGGACTGCAGAAGATACCCAGCCCCAACCAGGCATGGTTAATTACCTGACACATCTCCGCAGTAACTCTATAAGCTAGAGAACAGCATGATTATCATCGTTAGGTTGATGAAGAAACTTAGGCTTAGAAAAATGGCCCCAAATATTAGAGCTTCTAATGGAGAAGCCAAGACGCCTATCCCAAGAAACATGTCCATCTTAGGAAACATGCCCTTAACATCTCTCAAAATGAAATGGGAAAGAGTTCAGGTGGTTTCAAAAGTTACATAACTTTTGAGCAGAATTTTAGGAGATACTAAGTAGTTTGTCTGAAACTGCAATGTTCCACTTCCACTATCCTGGCAAAGGGAAGGCGTGACTGAAGACCTGGAGGTAAATGATCTCCTGGTATGTATGAGATGAGTGATAGGTGTAGAATGTAAGTCAATAGGTGGATGTGAGTTTGGAAAGATGTTTCAAGTATTTGGTGTGAGAAGGCAGTCTACACCATGTTAAAGGGTTTGGAATTTAATCTGTAGGCTAGCCAAGACATGGAAGCTACTCAAATGTCCATTGACAATGAATGGATAAAGAAGATACAGTATATATACACAATGGAATATTACTCAGCCATGAAAAGAATTAAAATAAAATAATGCCATTTGCAGCAACATAGATGGAACTGGAGATTATCATACTAAATGAAGTAAGCCAAAGACAAATATCATATAATATCATTTATACTTGGAATTTCAAAAAAAAATGATACAAATGAACGCATACACAAAACAGAAATAGATCCACACACAGAGAAAACAAACTTATGGTTACCAGAGATGAAAGTGGGGGTTAAGTTAGAAGTGAAGTGAAGTGAAGTCGCTCAGTCGTGTCCGACTCTTTACGACCCCGTGGACTCTAGCCCACCAGGCTCCTCCATCCATGGGATTCTCCAGGCAAGAATATTGGAGTGGTTTGCCATTTCCTTCTCCAGGGGATTTTCCCAACCCAGGGATACAACCCAGGTCTCCCGCATTGCAGGCAGACGCTTTAACCTCTGAGCCACCAGGGAAGTTAGAAGTTTGGGATTAACATATACGTGTGTGTGTGCTCATTCATGTCTGACTCTTTGCGACTCCACAGACTGCAGCTTGCCAGGCTCCTCTGTCCACTGAATTTTCCAGGCAAGAATACTGGAGAAGTCAAGACACCTATCTTGCCTTCTCCAGTATTTGGTTGCCATTTCCTACTCCAGGGGATGTTCCTGACCCAGGGATTGAACCCTTGTCTCTTCCATCTCCTGCAATGGCAGGCAGATTCTTTAAAACTCTGCTACCTATGATCCTTACTCCTCAATATAAAATAGATAACCAACGAAGATTTACTGTATAGCACAGAGAACTATATTCATTATTTTGCAATAACCTATAAGGGAAAATAACCTGAAAAACTATATATATATACATATATATATACATATACACACACACACACACACACACACATATATATATATATATATACACACATATATATATAAATATACACACACACACACTGGAAAAGGTCAGTTTTCATTCCAATCCCAAAGAAAGGCAATAATACCAAAGAATGTTCGAACTACCACACAATTACTCAATTGCACTCATCTCATATGCTAGCAATGGAGAAGGAAATAGCAACCCACTCCAGTACTCTTGCCTGGAAAATCCCATGGATGGAGGAGCCTGGTGGGCTGCAAGTCCATGGGGTCATGAAGAGTTGGACACGACTGAGCAACTTCACTTTCACTTTTCACTTTCATTCACTGAAGAAGGAAATGGCAACCCACTCCAGTGTTCTTGCCTGGAGAATCCTAGGGACAGAGGAGCCTTGTAGGCTGCCGTTTCTGGGGATGCACAGAGTCGGACACGACTGAAGTGACTTAGCAGTAGCAGCAGCACATGCTAGCAAAGTAATGCTCAGAATTCTCCAAGCTAGGCTTCAACAGTACGTGAACCATGAACTTGCAGATGCTCAAGCTGGATTTAGAAAGGGCAGAGGAACCAGAGATCAAATTGCCAACATCCACTGGACCATCGAGAAAGTAAGAGAATTCCAGAAAAACATCTACTTCTGTTTTATTGACTACACCAAAGCCTTTGACTGTGTGGATCACAACAAACTGGAAAATTCATCAAGAGATGAGATTACCAGACCACCTGACCTGTCTACTGATAAATCTGTATACAGGTCAAGAGGAAGCAGTTAGAATTGGACATGGAACAACAGACTGGTTCCCAATCGGGAAAGGAGTATGTCAAGGCTGTATAATGTCATCCTACTTATTTAACTTATATGCAGAGTATATCATGCGAAATGTCAGGCTGGATGAAGCACAAGCTGGAGTCAAGATTGCTGGGAGAAATATCAATAACCTCAGATAGGCAGATGACACCACCCTTGTAGCAAAAAGTGAAGACGAACTAAGGAGCTTCTTGATGAAAGTGAAAGAGAAGAGTGAAAAAGTTGGCTTAAAGCTCAACATTCAGAAAACCTAGATTATGGCATCCAATCCCATCACTTCATGACAAATAGATGGGGAAACAGGGAGAGAATTTGGGATTCAAAATCACTGCAGATGGTGACTGTAGCCATGAAATTAAAAGATGTTTGCTCCTTGGAAGAAAAGCTATGACCAACCTAGGTAGAATATTGAAAAGCAGAGACATTACTTTGCCAACAAAGGTCTGTCTAGTCAAAGCTATGGTTTTTCTGGTAGTCATGTATGGATGTGAGAATTGGACTATAAAGAAAGCTGAGCACTGATAAATTTGATGCTTTTGAACTGTGGTGTTGGAGAAGGCTCTTAAGTCCCTTGGACTGCAAGGTGATCAAACCAGTCAATCCTGAAGGAAATCAGTCCTGAGTATTCATTGGAAGGACTGATGCTGAAGGATTGATGCTGAAGCTCCAATACTTTGGCCACCTGTTGCAAAGGACTCATTGGAAAAGACCAACGACCTGGGAAAGATTGAAGGTAGGAGGAAGAGACGACAGAGGGTGAGATGGTTGGTTGGCATGGCTGACTTGACGCATGTGAGTTTGAGTAAGCTCCAGGAGTTGGTGATGGACAGGGAAGCCTGGTGTGCTGCAGTCCGTGGGGTCACAAAGAGTCAGACATGAACTGATGGCACTAGTGGTAAAAAAAAAAAAAAAAAAACCTGCCTGCCAATCCAGGAAACATAAAAGACACGAGTTTGATCCCTGGCTCGGAAGATCCCCTGGAGGAGGGCATGGCAACTCACTCCAGTAGTCTTGCCTGGAGAATCCCATGGATGGAGGAGCCTGGCAGGCTGCAGTCAAGTGGGTTGCAAAGAGTCAGACACGACTGAAGCGACTCACACACACACACACACACACATATATATATAGCTGAGTCACTTTGCTATACACCTGAAGGTAACACAATGTTGTAAATCAACTATACTTCAATAAAAATTCTCTAGGCTAGTTTTTCTCAATCTTGATTCCCTGATTATATTTATCACATAAGACAGAATCTGGTGAGTACACCTTGATTTTGACACTATCTCAACTAATCTTTAGTAAAATACTGTCCAACAATGATTCATGTTTATGGCATCTCTTTATGGATTGTCCAAAAAGGCAGATTACTATGGGCAGTGAGACAGAAATGACTGGGGACACACTGGCTGTCACGCAATTGATTCTTGTTCATTTAGGAGTGCAAGTGTGTAAGAATGACATAATGGTACTGGTAACCTTGAATTGCCTCAAATTTACCAAAAAAAAATGAAGAAGTGATAACTCATCAACATCAGTTTTTATCATTGGTCACAAAATTTTTGTGACACACTTCGCATGTAATCATGACTCACCAGGGTGTCATTACACTTTTATTTTAAATTCTTTTACATATTTCTTTTAATTTCAACAGCAGTTTTTAACCAAAAGGACAACATCATTTTGTCTGCATTTCGAAACTTACAAGGCAACATTAAGATTCTTACTCAAGAGGAGCAAAACTGGAAGGCAGAGAGGACAGAAAGGAAGCTGGGCTAGGCGAAAGATGATGAGGATATGTTTGTTGTTTTTTTTTTTTAATGCCCATAGGGATGATAAAGATGCAGCTGAAAAATATATCTTGCAAGTATCATAAACTGTCATGGGTTCAAGAGGCTGGGGATTACTGAGAGAATGAATGGAGTCCAGGTGATTTGAGATTTCTATGTTGGAAAAGATGGGTGGTAAGATTGTTTACTAAGATAATCCAAGAAGTCAAGAGGAATGATTTTAACTAACTTGGGGAGGGAGGAAGGCAGTATGCTCTGTCATGGAGATTTGGGGCTTTGAGGTCTATGAGGAATATCTCACTAGGGCTATCCCTCAGTGTCTGAACTGAGTAGACAGGGTAGAGATGTCTAAGTGGGGCATGGAAAGCACAAAATTCTGGAACGAGTGGAGTAGGGGAAGGATTTGGTGATCGTTATGGGAACCAACAGTCTCGAAGATAGTGGGTAGGCTTTTCTGAGGAAATGAATCTTTTTTAAAAGCCCACAATCAAATGGTGAGGACATCCTGGAAAGACTGACATTTGTGGGGTCCCCAAATTAAGAGGAACCAACAAAATACAAAAATGGGATGGTCAGAAAGACAGAAAGAAAAAAAAGAAACAGAAGTAAATCACAGTGACCAAGGAAGGACAAACTCTAGAAGGAAGCTGACACCAGTGAGAATATTGCAGAAGTGAGGAAGAATGAAAAGACAGCACAGGATTCAACACTACGAGTTCCCCAAAGATCATGGTCCAAGGAGTAGTGGTGCAGAGACCTGACTGAGTGGGTTTAAAGGCGATTTGAAGATGAGGTACCACACTCATTATACATAGTTTTGTAAAATTTGGCAATGGAGAAAAGAGACAAATAGAAAAGTCACTTGAGTGGAAAGGACAGTTCTGTTTCCTTTTTTTCTTAGATGGAGGAGAATTAATGATCTTCTTACTGCAAGGGAATAAAGGGTTTGAAGATACTGGACCCAGAGAGTAACTGATGAAGTAAAACTCCTAAAACGCTGGAAGAGACAGGATTAAAGGTGTAATTGAAATTTAAGTTCACTAAGAAGGTACTATTACTCTTCCAGCACAGCAGAGAAATACAGAGAAAGAGAAAAGTTTTCAGGGAGAAGGGCAAAGGAGAGTAGGATGCATTTATATGCAGTAGTCTCTAGCTTTTGGTGAAACAGGAGGCTCAATGATTGCTGAAAGTAAGGGACAGGGAAGGATAGGAATGAAGGCCAGTGGTGAAGGCATGGTAGAGCTGGACAAATCCACATCAGGAACAGTAGATTAAAAAGCACTCTGTGGCAAGAGCAAGGGCTGTTTGGCTAATCAAATAGGAGTGGAAGGAAGCAAGTCACGGCTGGTGTTGAGCTATTGTAATTGTTTGTTCAAGAATGGAGTGACATGCAGTGGGGCCACCAAATGAATGACAGACAATAATGACAGAGCCAGTTAGGTCTCTAGGAGTAACGACCTGAACGCGAGGTGGCAAGTCCACAGCCCCATGCCAGCTCTGCTCCTGGCAAGGGAAAAGCAGCCTTCTGTGACCAATGCGACGAAGCCCCAGGCTGTCCTTAATCTATCCCCAGCTCTTTCAATCTCTCAACCTAGACCCTTCTATTGGCCATCTCAACTTACTCAAGTCCACGGTTTCCTAGCAAGACCATAAGTCTAGAATAGATCCCCCAAGGCCTGAAGCATTGGAGAAGAGAGCCAAGAAATCGAGGTTCACAGGGAAAATCTCAGGGGGCAGCAGGGAGAAGCTGCTTTTTAGTAATAATGTAGGTCTTTTGCGCAACATGGCCACAAAATGTCAGCAGTGCCTGGATCCACTGGAAGAGTCCCTGAATATTAGTTTTTAAAAACCGTTTCTGAGTATTAGCTTTTTATAAAGCACAGTGTGTACCCAGGGGACCATCCATAACACTGGTTAAACAGAGACACTCTAATTCATTGTGTTTCCAGGGTCTTGGGAAATAGAAATCCTTTAAGTACCTTTACTCTGCTTCATGGGAGCTACTTTTCAAAGTTTAAATTGCTTATGTTTCAAACTACTCACTTCCTAAATTCCATTTATAAATCAAAGTAGCTTTTGAGCAGTTAGATGGGAGTGAAATGGATTAAGAAAGAGCAAACATACTGGGTCATTTGAGTTTATTGGATTTTTTCAAAATTTTTACTTCTAACCTCTTCTGTGAAGATGCTCGGAGAGCAGAGCTTTGGCTTGGAAATCGAGTACGTTGCCAGAGAAGGACATGTCGTGACTGTCCTCTTAAGCCACCAACTCCCGCCTCCAGAGATATCATGTCTTCTTTACTCTGGAGCTGGCCTGGCTAATGTCTGAGAGATCTAGCTGCAGGAGAGTTCTTTCTAGAATAACGTCTTCTCATTCATAATCACTCAACTCCAGGCTCTAAAACCCACATTGGATATTTTATAACAGTGATCTAGAAGTTTCTACCCTCATCCAATTAAAATCGAAGGCTCTCAGTGCCAGAAGGGTCCTCAGAGGTCATCATGTAGAGTTGGTTTTCAAACCACTTGTGAATGAATAGATTTTCCTGAACTATTACCAAATGATAATTTTATAAATGCAATAAAAAATTTTTTTAAAAAATCACAGAACATCAAACTGCCGTATGTCCCTGAAGATTCACAATGAATGTGCTTATCTTTACTTGTCTGATCACAGATCAGTAGCAGTTTGTGGACTAGTGCTGGTACCTGGACTATCCCTTGAGCAGCAGTGATGCTGGTAAAAACTTCCTCATGTACATAATGAAATGTAAGAGGAAGAGGCAATTAACCACAAACACAGAATGTCATTGCGGGAGAGCTAGGACTGATGCTAGCCAGAACCACTGCACCTCTCCTGTTCACTCACGCAGAGATCAGAAAGATGGACCCCTGCACGAAGAGTCCTCATTACCTGCACCCGACGTAGTTTGATTTTAAATAGATTTGTTTATCTGACAAGTTCAGGTTCCTTGTTATATGTATACGATGAAGGCAGGCTTTTCAGACTCCCAGACTAGCTTAGGTCTCTCGGTTTCACCCTCACATTACAACCTTTGCTTTTACTTTTACGGCTGCTTTTACTACGTCTTTATCTGATTATTTCATTACCATCTGTTTCCTCTGTTAGGCTCTGAAGACTAAGAGAGTAAAGACCATGTCTGTTTTGCCTACCATCATAGCCTGGTGCCTAGCATAGTGCTTGACTCAGAGCAGCTAATGAACACGTCTGTTGAGAAAGTTCATTGGAGTAGTGAAGCATGCTAGGGTAGCACTCTGGGGCCACCTGCAGGCACCACGGGAGCTAGCAGGATGCCCAGAACTGCCACCACAGGGGTGCTAGGACTGCTCAGAGCTGAGCCTAGCCAAGTCTTCTCCAGAGCAGCTTAGTTCTTCATGCCTAGCAACTTCTCCAGGCTTATTTCAAGTGGCATTTTATCAATTCATTTCTTCCCTCTCTCCTCCTTGTAATTATTTCTTTAATTATTTCAGTGTGAGGCAATGTATACAGGGATAAACTATCTGGCAAGACCTCTGCCGAGCAAGTTTACAATATAGATGGGGGAGGGGGGGAGAAAGAAGTGCAAATGATCAGCTGATGAGAATGATAAACATTACAACAACATGAGTTCTAGGAATTTCAACTCCTCTGCATAGGTTCTGAGCCCTTCACAATCAGATGGCATACTACTTGGCCAAGGTGTATTTGGCATGCAGCAGAAAGTGCAAAGCTCCAAAACATCACCCTATTTCTGTCTCCAACTCTCAGCTCCTGCTGTGGCTCTGGCTGAAACACTCTCCCTCGTTTGGCTTTGCTAGATCTCACCTTACCAGATGTAACTCAAGTGCCACCACCTGTGAGACCTACCCCACCCTTTAGTTTCCTGAGGCACAGATTATCCAGGTCATACAGGTGAACACTGAAGCGTTCAACACCTGATGATCAGGCCCCCAGTTGATTATAAGCTCTTTGAAGAAAGGGATTGTGGCTGGTATCTAGTCACTGTCCCCAGAGTACTTCAAATCTGAAATCGTGAATGTTTCAGTAGAAATAGCTAGAAAGGCCAAAATGACTTAGTTTTAGGTCACTGTACTGAGCCTACCATCACCTAGCACATGTACAAGCAAATTTAGGGCAAAATGCAAGTCAGTGTCATTGGAAGGCAACATAATCTATCTCAGAAGTGGCTGTGCTTGGGGTAATGACAAGGGAGTTTTTCAAGACTCGGTTTGTCAATTATAAAGTGGGGACAGTTAGTCCAACTGGGAATAATGAGAACAATATATAATTGAGAGTAACCATGGTATGAGATAACAGGGTCACCGCACCACTGTCTATACCATGATTCTTAGTGAGTCTCTACCTCTCTGGGCCTCTATTTCCTTATCTGTAAGCTAAGTCTGCCTTCTCAAGACTCTCTTTCTGCTTTAATTGTCCAGGTGTATCTTGGAAACCAGTATGTCTCACCTGGGTTCCCAAGGTCGATGGCTGTTTCAGAAATGACTGCTGATCTCTTCTGAGCAGCCGGAAGGAAAGGTTCTTATTCATTACATACCCCCATCAATCATCTGGAGTCCAAAGGATGTTTAATATGGAATCACTTAATTTAATAGTCATTTTGACATAAGAAATTGTTTTCTTAAAGCAAGAACTGGCTGTAAAATCTCAAGTGATATTTTATGGCTGCTGTATAATAAAATCATTCAGCAATTAGTGATTAATGACATACAACAGTAAGTTTCTCCATGGTTACCTCCCCCCACGGCTGTCTCTCTCTGGTCTTACCCACTTGCCAGTCCAGCAATCACACCAGCAGTGACAAGCCTTTTTCTATAACCAGGGTGGATTTCTGAGCCTAAAAAGTCTTCATCTCCATCAAAAACTGTCCAAAGAAGCTCAGAGCCATAGTGGGGCTGAATGAAAGCATTTATTAATAAATAAGACACATTCCGTGGCATGGGGGAAAAGTTAGAAAACATGGAACTCCCTCAGACAACCACAGCTAATGTTCAAAACAAAAGAACAAAGTGTTGGCTCCCTAGGTTTCGTTCTTCAGGGGTAGCGCTTTTGTGGGAAAGCCATGTAGACCCTGTGAGCTGACCATTTTCGGCCGTCTCCTGCCGCCACACAGCCCTCTTGGCCCTGACCCTCCCGCTCCACAAACACCAAACACCCTCCCATTGAGCAAGGTCCCAGCTATGGCATCCATCTTTGGCCTATCCTCTCACAAGTACCAAAAATTAAACTTGACAGTGTGGGATTTTAACCCAGAAAGATCACCCCCCCACCCTTTCCTAGTTCATAACACTCATCCATACAGTCTACTGGTACTAATCTCATCTTACTAAGGAAGAAACTGAGGCCCTGGGTGTTCAAGAACACACGGCTAATACATAGTACAATCATGATTCCAGCCTGGGCGTCCGCAGTCAGTGGACCCACTGCATTGTTCTGCCTGCATGCCTGTTAACAGATAATTGCAATAATAGGCTCCATGAATGAAGCACATTACTTGGCCTAGCCAATAAATGATAAATTATAATATTCATTGTTACTTATTTCACAATGCTGTTTATGACCGCCTTGTTATTTACTGCTATTATTATCAAAACTCACTTCCCTTTAGGAACAAGGACAGGATTTGAAGTAACTTCTGTGCCCCTGCTGTATGGATACAGTGGTGTGCTATCTAGACCCCACTCTCCTCAGGCATTCACTCCCCAGTGTTAGAAGTGTGAATGGCTGGTGACTCCCAGCTGAGTCGCTCTCTGGAATATTCACAGCTGATGACAACCCTTCACCAAGGGCACACTTTCCCCCAGCGGCAGCCCACATCTATGGAAGGTCAATGCGGAGGTAGGAAGGCTCCGTTCCTTGGCTCGAGGCTGGACATCTCTGAAGGACCATCCCAGCTCCACAGCTCTCATGGGACCAGCAACCGCACCTGCATCACAGGACACTTCCCCCCTGACCGACACTGCTCCCCTCACCCCTCAAAGGGGTGTTATTCCTGAGCTCCAGCAAACCTCCTGCCACAAATTCCTGACTCAAAGTCTAGTTGTCAAGGGAGCACTGCCTATAACATCCACCTCCCCAGAAAACTATACAAACAACAAATACAGAAACATCAGAGAATACTGCTTCAGTGCCTTTTTACACTAGGGGAAATTACACCCAAGTCCAGAGTCTGGTTTTCCATGAAGTGTGCAACTATCATGCAGAATTTAAATACTCATTAAAAATGTATCTGTAAAGTCTTTGAATCTGTGGTCACTATAACTTGTTGATTTATTTCCAAGTAGAACTTGAGTTTTTAGATATTCTGAAGACAGGAAACAACATTCTAGAATGGGAGAAGGAGTTAGACTAATTTTCTATTCTTCACGATGTGCTTTTTCTTTTTTAATTGCAAAGCACATCTTCCAGAATTTCCTGAAGTCCATCTCCTCTTCCAGGATTTGCCACTCCCGGTAATAGCCTTTTAATAGGCCACCTGGTCCCCAGCATTCCCTTTTATGATTTGCCCTTCATCCCACTGCAAGGATGACCTTCCTAAAGGCTGAATCTGAGTATGCCCATCACTGAGCAGAGCCCTTCAATTGTATTAACTGCAAGCTGGCATTTAAAATCTCCAAGTTATCACTTTAATCTTCTTTCCTAGCCTTATCGGCATCTCTTCTATGAGCATAGAACTTGAACCTCCTGATAGACTGAACTATTAACAATTTTCTGAACACACCCTAGGCTCTCCTACTTTCAGACTTTCCTCCTGATCCTTTCTCTGCCTGAAATGCCACATTATGTTACACGGCTGCTGCTGCTGCTGCTAAGTCGCTTCAGTCGTGTCCGACTCTGTGTGACCCCATAGACGGCCTCCCACCAGGCCCCTCCGTCCCTGGGATTCTCCAGGCAAGAACACTGGAGTGGGTTGCCGTTTCCTTCTCCCATGCATGAAAGTGAAAAGTGAAAGTGAAGTCGCTCAGTCGTGTCCGACTCTCAGCGACCCCATGGACTGCAGCCCACCAGGCTCCTCCATCCATGGGAGTTTCCAGGCAAGAATACTGGAGTGGGGTGCCATTGCCTTCTCCATTATGTCATACTAGAAGGCCCATAAGCACAAACATAGGTCTGCCTATGAAGCCAACTGTCAAGGCTCCTCTCAAATGCCACCTCCTCCATGAAGACTTTCCTGATGCCACTTCCCCTGGCCACAGTGATCTCAGGTGGCACCTCTGTTGGGCCACTTCACCACTGTCCTTTGTACCAGGCACTTGCCCATTTGTCACAACTTCTCTTTGCTCTACTGTGTCAGTGGCTTTCGCTGCATCATATCCCATGCTAACATGCAATAGCTTACAACAGCAATGATATATTCTGCTCATACATAGCTGGGGGATAGCTGGGCAATTTGTTTAGCCTGGGCTGCATAGAAGGCTCTGCTCCAAGCTAGCGACTGGGGCGGAGCTGGGCTCTGCACAGAGGTACAGGTGTAGGTGTGCCTCTTGTTGTTCATTATGGAACCTGGAATGAGAGGATCACAGCTACCAGGGGATGGCAGAGGCAAAAGACACACGCCTCAAGCAGGAAGGCACTTTAAAGCTTCTGCTGTGTTACATCTGCTAAATCGTGTCAACACACGTCAAATAGAAGAGCCATAGCCAGGCTGAGAAAGTACCTGCTGCGTACAGTCAAAAGGCATCATAGAGTTAAATGGCAGTGAGTTTAGAAGTACAATTCTATTACTTAAGAGATAATTAAGCATTGAAACAATAACCCACATCTACTGTCCTTTGTATGAATACACGATGCACAGAGTTAGAGAGTCCAAACAGTCTCCTGAATAGAAGTCCTTAGTAAGTACAATGGATGTGGATAAAATCCATAATCTCATTTATGCCACAGTGTTAATAAAAACTAGAGGCATCATTTTAATAATGACTAACATCTATACAGCACTTAACAGTTACAAAGCATTTTAATAATGCCTTACAGCTTTCAAGCACACTTAAATGTATTATCTCATTTAGCAGGGAGTGTTTGCATTTTTGAAAGATGCCTGGAGGTGGCAATGTGGTTCACTGGTTGGAACTACTCTTTCACTGTGGATGTCAAGTACTGAGGAGAAAGGAAAGAGGGTCTGGTAAGGGAACTTTGGTAACCCCAGTCTGCAGGACCCAAAGCACACATGGGACCCCACTACCAAACCTCTCTGTTTTCAAAACCACTTCCTAACTAACTCCTCTGGTTTCTAAACCTAATATACAAAGAAACTGCTGGGAAAGAGTGCCGAAACAGAGGTACCTGAGGCCAGGGTCTATTGATTTCAACTGAGGGTTTCACGGTGGGGACCAAGAATCTGTGCTTTAATGAGCAGCTTAGGTCAATGCACGTCAGGTTCTCCCTTGACTACCATCTGAGAAGCAAAATTATCTCTGTCAGAGGACTGACAGGATCTCCTCTCCTGCCACCACTTAATGTTGGAGATCAACATTCAGGCTGCAAGAGGATCATCGATGCCTAGGAAGAAAGCATTGAACCAAACCTTCAAGACCTTCAGCTCTTTGAATTTTACAGATCAGTATGTAGAAAGTGACAGGAATCCCATGAGCACCCCAGGCTTGGCCACTACCCAGTGGCAGAAATAGAATTATATTCAGAAGCGCTGACTCCTTCTCAGACTCTTTCCACTACACCTCACAGGTCAGAGATTTGCTCTTCCTAATGTATTGAGTTTCTCTCAGCTCTGGAAAATCCTAAGAAATCTCATATTAAAAGAATAAAAAAGAAAATAAATTACAAAAGGAGACATGGCGTCACTCCCCTTATTATGTCATTTATGTTTCAAATCTCTGCTTCCATGAAAGCAGAAAATAGTCACAAAACCCAACTCCATTCGTTCTATTCGGCTGTCACTTCTTTTAGCAACACGTGTTAAACAAGGGGGCGGTGATGCTAAGAAAGGTTAGGACTCAGGATCCTGGACCTCTCATTCCCAGCATCGCTTGGACAAGTGCATGACCACCCATTTTAAATCCCCCAGTGCTTCTGGCCCAGCTCCTTGGCAATTATTGCACACTTTGGTGCTTTTTATAGATCAGACTCACTCCAGGGTCTGACCTTTGCAACGCTTCAGTCTCCCCACATCCATATGAAATGCTGAGTGGGCAGAGCAAGGATCCCCCTGGGGCTCTCTCTCTCTGCCTCCACTGTGCACGGTTCTGCCCAAATTACTTGACAGCTTGTCTTCGACACTGTGAGGGGAAAAGGTTGGAATGTCTGAACACGACACGGCTGGCCAGTTGGGAGATGAAAAGGGGAGGGGCACGCCCTTAATCCATCATCCAGTCCTTTCGAAAGAGCAGATTCAAGTAAGAGGCCCGAAGGTGGAGAATGTGTTCTGATTTGGGAGAAACTGAGGAACTGAATGACAGTTCTGTCCCTCATTGTATTTGTAAACGAAGGGGATCAAGGTGGTAGCATACGTTAGTTGCTGGATTCGGAAATACACAAACATGTACATGGAAGGAAAACTGCTGCCTTTGAAAAGCAATTTGTTGACAGCTGAAAAAGCCTAACTAACTAAAGAAATTTCCTATTTTAAGCATTCATGGTGGCTCAGAGGGTAAAGCGTCTGCCTGCAAATAGGGAGACCGGGGTTCGATCCCTGGGTTGGGAAGATCCCCTGAAGAAGGAAATGGCCACCCACTCCAGTACTCTTGCCTGGAAAATCCAATGGACGGAAGAAGCCTGGTAGGCTGGTAAGCAACTTCACTTTCACTTTCACTTTGAGAACAAAACAAGCTAGGGTGTAGTCACAACACCCAGGCTCAGTGTCATTTACCACTAAGTAAATGAAAGAAGACATTTTTTCCAATTCAGTCATCAGTCCTTCACCCACTCTCACATCTGGCTCTATGAATTACCACTTAACTTGTCAAAATCATTTCCATGTGAATGTGGACCTTCATCTTCTCACCAAAATACATTGAGCCCATTGATAGAGTGGAGGGTCACCAGACAGTATCCTCATTAGAACAATAACTTAGGTACTTTGGCAACATTTTAACCATTCAATAAGTGTCTGTACTACAGAACTGAACACTTCAGGGTAGTGCAAGCACTAAGGAAGATAACCTTTAGATTATTATACCAGTATGCAGCTTATGTAAAATGAAAAGATCAATCTAGATCAGTGATTTTATAAATATTTTTGCTTCTTTATTGAATGGTCTTCTATCTTCAAAATAAATCTTATGCATAACCTAATATATAAAACATTAAGAAGCTGAGTAGTTCTGACTGAGTAAAACTGATGGAGCCAAAGAACTGATCACTAAGCACTCCTAAAGTTTCTCTGTATATCAGGTAGTTCCTGGGGCAGTTTGTCACCCTTCTCATTTAACTTATATGTAGAGTACATCATGTGAAATGCCAGGCTGGATGAAGCACAAGCTGGAATCAAGATTGCTGGGAGAAATATCAATAACCTCAGATATGCAGATGACACCATCCTTATGGCAGAAAGCAAAGAACTAAAAAGCCTCTTGATGAAAGCGAAAGAGAGTGGAAAAGTTGGCTTAAAGCTCAACATTCAGAAAACTAAGATTATGGCATCCAGTGCCATCACTTCATGGCAAATAGATGGGGAAACAATGGAAACAGTGACAGACTTCATTTTGGGGGGCCTAAAAATCACTGCAGATGGTGATTGCAGCCATGAAATTAAGACAGTTGCTCCTTGGGAGAAAAGCTATGACAAATCTAGACAGCATATTAAAAAGCAGAGACATTATTTTACCAACAAAGGTCCATGTATTCAAAGCTATGTTTTTTCCAGTAGTCATGTTTGGATGGATGTGAGAGTTGGACTATAAAGAAAGCTGAGCATAGAAGAATTGATGCTTTTGAACTGTGGTGTTGGAGAAGACTCTTGAGAGTTCCTTGGACTGCAAGGAGATCCAACCAGTCAATCCTAAAGGAAATCAGTCCTGAATATTCATTGGAAGGACTGATGCTGAAGCTGAAGCTCCAATACTTTGGCAACCTGATATGAAGAACCAACTCATTTGAAGACACCCGATGCTGGGAAAGATTGAAGGTGGGAGGAGAAGGGGACAACAGAGGATGAGATGGTTGGATGGCATCACCGACACGATGGACATGAGCTTGAGTAGGCTCTGGGAGTTGGTGATAGACAGGGAAGCCTGGTGTGCTGCAGCTCACAGGGTCTCAAAAAGTTGGACATGACTGAATGACTGAACTGACTGAATTTTATCATGCAATTTATCGAACATGATTAGAACTTCCAAGAGCACTAGTGAAGAAATCACTAGACCAGGGTGATTAGTCCTGGTCTAATCACCTCTTAGATGTCTAATCACCTTAGAGATAGAATCACCTCTTAGAACTTCCAAGAACACTAGACCAAAATCACTGGATCTTTTAGGGTCCTTTCCACTCTAACTTTTCCATATTTCATTAGTATAAAAGAGAGTTTATTAATTCAGTATGATACTCTGCCACCATGAATATAATAATTATAAATACTCTGCCTATACACAGAAAATTGTTTCAGTTAGGAAAAAGTGAAAAAAAGACATAAATGGGGAAACCTATTACAACTATATTTTTGTGAAAAATTACTTTCATGTGTACAAAAATTAGAAGAGGACAAGAATAAAATGTGTATTAAAGTGATTGCATCATTAGTTCAATAAAAATCTATAATGCTTGTTGTATTGATTAAAGTATAAACAGAAATGAATTATTTAAGAATATACACTAGGTTTATATTTTTAAAAGTCCACAATTCCATACTTTTTCCACTGGAGGAGGAAACTTGGGATCAAGATACATTAGAGGAGCTGCATCTGTCTTGAGAAAAATCAGTAGCTTATCTATTGACAGAGAGCTGTACAGAATGCACTTAAGCATCACAAGGAAAGTGCCAAATGTTAATAAATCTTCATAAAATATGAATATCATGTCATTTCCCTGCACAAAAGATGAATTCCCTCCATTAGCCAGAGAGAGATGTCTAAATCACTTATCCAGTATTTGAAGCCCTTCACAGTCTGAATCTAGTCTATATGTCCAGCTTCATTTCTCACTGTCCCTCAACACAAATCCTATCTTCCTAGCACAGTGATTCCTAATCAGGGGTGAAGATGCCCCTCAGAGAACATTTGGCAATATCAGAATATTAGAGATACTTCTGGTTTTCACAACTAGAAGGATACTGTAAGCATTTACGGAATAAAGATCAAGGATCCAGCGAAACCTCTCACAACGCACAGGATAATTATCCATACCAAAATGGTAAAAATGCTGAGGTTGAGAAACACTATTTCAGCAGATATACTAACTGCTCTCCAAATATCCTATGACTTCAGCTTTGTTCTAATCAGCTTCCCTTTGCAAGAAAACCTGTCTCCCTTTCTTACTTTCCAAGTAAACCCACTCTTCAAGGTTCATCCCATTTCCTCTAAGAAACCTTCACTTGGTATACCAGGCTAAGCTGGGCCCTTCAACTTCTGAGCAATCATGACATTTCTTACTCATATTCCATTGGTGCTTCCCATTTCTAGCCATGTTCCACTCACAATCTGGACATGTCTCAACATTTGCATCACATCTGTTAAAGTACACAGGATAAGATACAATACAATCTTTAGTTTATGGTTTTATGAATTTTATTAACATCAAACTAGAAATATTTTTCTCTAAAAACAGCTTTAACAAGTATAATAATAAGACATATCCTGATAGCTGGAGAAACAGATCAGAAATATGAACACTGACTATTAGGTAATGAATGGGATTTGAACATAGAAGAAAAATAAGATATGCAGATGCACTCAACCTTGCTCAGTTTCAAAGAGATGCTAAGTATTATCTGCTGCTAAATTAATGAGGATGGTCATTTCTTCCAATTATCTTCTCATAAGTTGTTTTATTATTAATTTTCTATCTAATATTTATTGAGCACTTATGATGTTCCAAGCTAAAAAGACTGACATTTAGCCAGGAGGCAATAGCAGGGTATACTGATGTCCCACCAGTAAGAAAGGACACCAGCTGATTAAGTACCATTGCCCCATCTCATACAGCTATTAAAGGCAAAGCTCTCCTCCTATTTAAATTCCTAAACTCCCACAGGAATGAATCTGTAGTCGTATCACACTCTCTTGATCACTTAAAAACCTTAAACACATTTTCTTTATAATATAAAGAATCTTAGGGCACCAACTATATATGCATGTAGGCAAATTATAGATATACCTCTGTGGGTTATAGATTATAGATACACTTCTTATATGTATACAAATTATATATACACTTCTAAGTGAATTGGTTACCCAATCCAGTCATGCCAATCTGAATAAAGATGTTACATACAAAATATATTTACTTATAATAATACTAAAAGTGAAAATTCCTAGAAATAATATTAACTAGAAATATGTAAGGCTGATATAAAGAAAACTATACAATTTTTACTGAGAAACAAACAAGTAATATAAAAGGAGAGACAAACCATATGGCCAAAAATGAAAACTGGATATTGAAAACCATTCAGATCTCGCCAAATGAATTTATAGCTTTGCCACAATTCTAACCAATAATCTAAACAGCTGCTTTATAGTGGTGGGGGGAAGCAGGACATTTTGAAACATGACAAAGTGATTCTAAATTTATTTGGATGGACAGATGAGTAAAATAAGCCCAAGAATATTTGGGAAAAGAAAAAAAGGTTCTATTTTTGTTTTATGTTTTGCTATATTTTGCAAGAGAGGAGACTTGCCCAGTTAGGCACTGTGCTGTTTCACAAACAATCACTAAACAGTCGGGTCTGGCTCAGGGCACAGAGGACTGACCAGTCCAGCAGGATAAAGGCTGGTGACAAGTGTTACCAACCTCAGCGGTCACTAACTTCTGATCAGAGTTTCTCCTGCAGGAAACCATCAGAGGAAGTAGTCAGAAATATGGGCACAGAATTAAATAGGAAGATGTTCAGTAGATTTTAATTACTTAAAAAAATTAAAATCCTACAAATTCTAAAAATATCTATCCATCTAAACTCTAAAAATATGGATAAAATAATTATAAAATGATTAAATTATAATACAGTCACAAGATGAAATAGACAATTATCAGTATGAGATTTCTGAAGCATAATATAGGAGAATACAGAGTCTTTTAATATATAGAATCTGGCAATGCAAAAGAATGCTCAAACTACCACACAATTGCACTCATCTCACATGCTAGTAAAGTAATACTCAAAATTCTCCATGCCAGGCTTCAGCAATACGTGAACCGTGAACTTCCTGATGTTCAAGCTGGTTTTAGAAAAGGCACAGGAACCAGAGATCAAATTGCCAACATCCGCTGGATCATGGAAAAAGCAAGAGAGTTCCAGAAAAACATCTATTTCTGCTTTATTGACTATGCCAAAGCCTTTGACTGTGTGGATCATAATAAACTGTGGAAAATTCTGAAAGAGATGGGAATACCAGACCACCTGACCTGCCTCTTGAGAAATCTGTATGCACGTCAGGAAGCAACAGTTAGAACGGGACATGGAACAACAGACTGGTTCCAAATAGGAAAAGGGGTATGTGAAGGCTCTGTATATTGTCACCCTGCTTATTTAACTTCTATGCAGAGTACATCATGAGAAACGCTGGGCTGGAAGAAACACAAGCTAGAATCAGATTGCCAGGAGAAATATCAATCACCTCAGATATGCAGATGACACCACCCTTACGGCAGAAAGTGAAGAGGAACTCAAAAGCCTCTTGATGAAAGCGAAAGAGGAGAGTGAAAAAGTTGGCTTAAAGCTCAGCATTCAGAAAATGAAGATCATGGTATTCGGTCCAATCACTTCATGGGAAATAGATGGGGAAACAGTAGAAACAGTGTCAGACTTTATTTTTGGGGGCTCCAAAATCACTGCAGATGGTGAGTGCAGCCATGAATTAAAAGACGCTTATTCCTTGGAAGAAAAGTTAGACCAACCTAGATAGTATATTCAAAAGCAGAGACATTACTTTGCCGACTAAGGTCCATCTAGTCCAGGCTATGGTTTTTCCTGTGGTCATGTATGGATGTGAGAGTTGGACTGTGAAGAAGGCTGAGCGCAGAAGAATTGATGCTTTTGAACTGTCGTGTTGGAGAAGACTCTTGAGAGTCCCTTGGACTGCAAGGAGATCCAACCAGTCCATTCTGAAGGAGATCAGGCCTGGGATTTCTTTGGAAGGAATGACGCTAAAGCTGAAACTCCAGTACTTTGGCCACCTCATGCAAAGAGTTGACTCATTGCAAAAGACTTTGATGCTGGGAGGGACTGGGGGCAGGAGGAGAAGGGAACGACCGAGGACAAGATGGCTGGATGGCATCACTGACTCGATGGACGTGAGTCTGAGTGAACTCTGGGAGATGGTGATGGACAGGGAGGCCTGGCGTGCTGCGATTCATGGGGTCGCAAAGAGTCGGACACGACTGAGTGACTGAACTGAACTGAATGTATAATATATATGTATTTTATATACTGTTTAATAAAGGCACACAGCAAATCAGAAAACTCCAGCTAATATTTGCATGATCACAGTTGAGGGCATAATCTAAACATAAAGTAATAGGAGATATAACAGAAAAAATAAAAAGATTTGAGCAATTTTTTAAAAGTATGTTTGATATCATAAGCCAATTAAAATACAAAGAACAAACTGGAGACAAAATGAGAGACTAAAAAACTTATAATAAAGAAGAAGCAAAAACAGATGGTCACATAAAAGAAATACAATGGCTAATAAATATATGAAAACTTGTCTAAGCTCACCAGTTTGATAAGAAATGCAAATTAAAACAAGGGAAATCCATTTTTGCATATTAAATTAGATTACTTTTTTAAATTAAATTTTTATGAGGTGTTGAAATGGCATTTCACTAGTTTGAGTGGAAATTGGTATATACTTTCCAGAGAACAATTTGGCATGCTAATATTTATATATATTGTTTTGGTAGTCTATCCTTAAAAATCATAATAAACCAACCTTGGAAAGATAATTACTTAAAGGCTTTCAAAATAACATTCCAGTAACATCCTTAATAGTAAATGTTTAGAAGCAAGAACAATGTAAAATAATAGTAGAGTGATTAAATTACTAGATAGCCACCAGTTAAAATACAACTCAAGTAATAGAAATTTTAAATTATGTTTAGAGAGAGTACAGAATGGTACAGGAAAATGTTCAAGTATGTTTTAATAAGATATAAAATTTCATAAACAGCATGATTTCAATTGTCAAACTTAAGTATATTGAAAATTATACTACATTACAGGGAAAAGTCTATGAAAAAGTATGCGATTTTTTTTAAGTGATGTCTTCTGGGCAGTGAAATTAGAAGTAATTGTTTTCTTTTTATTTTCCCGCATTTTCTTGAATGTCTACAATAAGATTGTGTTGATCCTACAATCAGAAAAAAAGTAGTACATTGTGTTTGTATCTTTTACAAATTGTTTTTGTATTTTTGATATTGCCTTCCCATCTATTCCTACAAGCCTGAGGCACTTCTGCTCCAGGATTCTTCTTGGTAAGAAGTTCTCTGGAAATTTTGCATTTCTTCTCAATGTCTTCCCTGCTTTATCAAGCTGTAAACTGAACTGTGCTCCCCACCCCCAACTCATCCTCATTCACATGTTGAAGCTTTAACCTCTAAAGTAAAAGTGAAAGTGTTAGTTGCTCTGTCGTGTCCGACTCTTTGTGACCCCATGGACTATAGCCTGTCAGGCTCCTCTGTCCATGGGCTTTTCCAGGCAAGAATATTGGAGTGGGTGCCATTCCCTTCTCCAGGGTATCTTCCTGACTCAGGGATTGAACCTGGGTCTCCTGCATTGCAGGCAGATCCTAAGGCAATGCTAGGCATTGCTATCTGGAGAGAAGACTTTTGGGAGGTAATTAGGGTTAGATGAAGTCATGAGGGTAGAGTCCTCATCATGTCATTAGTGTCCTATAAAAGGCAATAGCGCGAGAGGACACAGCAAGAAGGTAGAAGGCTACAAGCCAGAAAGAGGGCTCTCTCCAGAAACCATGATGGCACTCTGATCTCCTCCCAGCCCCCAGAAGTAGGAGAAAATACACATCTACTGTTGAAGCCACCCAGTTCTATGGCAGTTTGCTATGGTAGCCTCGGGTTAATACACACTCTTAACCCAATCAGAAACAGAGCAAGCTTAGATTTCCTCAGTGAGGAAAAGGGCGATTCCTCCTGCCTGTAACATTGTCTCCAACCTGCATATTAAACAACCTCCAACCCTTCAGTTGGGGCTTCCCTGGTGGCTCAGAGGATAAAGTGTCTGCCAGCAATGCAGGAGACCTGGGTTTGATTCCTGAGTTGGGAAGATGCCCTGGAGAAGGAAATGGCAACCCACTCCAGTATTCTTGCCTGGAGAATCCCATGGACAGAGGAGTCTGGTGGGCTACCATCCACAGGGTTGCAAAGAGCTGGACATGACTGATCTGATAGATAGAGTGCCTGATGAACTATGGAATGAGGTTCGTGACATTGTACAGGAGACAGGGATCAAGACCATTCCCATGGAAAAGAAATGCAAAAAAGCAAAATGGCTGTCTGGGGAGGGCTTACAAATAGCTGTGAAAAGAACATAAGCAAAAAGCAAAGAAGAAAGGAAAAGATATAAGCATCTGAATGTAGAGTTCCAAAGAATAGCAAGAAGAGATAAGAAAGCCTTCTTCAGCAATCAATGCAAAGAAATAGAGGAAAACAACAGAATGAGAAAGACTAGAGATCTCTTCAAGAAAATTAGAGATACCAAGGGAACATTTTATGCAAAGATGGGCTCGATAAAGGACGGAAATGGTATGGACCTAATAGAAGCAGAAGATATTAAGAAGAGGTGGCAAGAATACACAGAAGAACTGTACAAAAAAGAGCTTTATGACCCAGATAATCACGATGGTGTGATCACTCATCCAGAGCCAGACATCCTGGAATGTGAAGTCAATTGGGCCTTAGAAAGCATCACTACGAACAAAGCTAGTGGAGGTGATGAATTCCAATTGAGCTGTTTCAAATCCTGAAAGATGACGCTGTGAAAGTGCTGCACTCAATATGCCAGCAAATTTGGAAAGCTCAGCAGTGGCCACAGGACTGGAAAAGGTCAGTTTTCATTCCAATCCCAAAGAAAGGCAATGCCAAAGAATGCTCAAACTACCGCACAATTGCACTCATCTCACACGCTAGTAAAGTAATGCTCAAAATTCTCCAAGCCAGGCTTCAGCAATACGTGAACCATGAACTCCCTGATGTTCAAGCTGGTTTTAGAAAAGGCAGAGGAACCAGAGATCAAATTGCCAACATCCACTGGATCATAAAAAAAGCAAGAGAGTTCCAGAAAAACATCTATTTCTGCTTTATTGACTATGCCAAAGCCTTTGACTGTGTGGATCACAATAAACTGTGGAAAATTCTTCAAGAGATGGGAATACCAGACCACCTGACCTGCCTCTTGAGAAATCTGTATGCAGGTCAGGAAGCAACAGTTAGAACTGGACATGGAACAACAGACTGATTCCAAATAGGAAAAGGAATACGTCAAGGCTGTATATTGTCACCCTGCTTATTTAACTTCTATGCAGAGTACATCATGAGAAACGCTGGGCTGGAAGAAACACCAGCTGGAATCAAGATTGCCGGGAGAAATATCAATAACCTCAGATATGCAGATGACACCACCCTTATGGCAGAAAGCGAAGAGGAACTCAAAAGCCTCTTGATGAAAGTGAAAGAGGAGAGTGAAAAAGTTGGCTTAAAGCTCAACATTCAGAAAATGAAGATTATGGCATCCGGTCCCATCACTTCATAGGAAATAGATGGGGAAACAGTAGAAACAGTGTCAGACTTCATTTTTTTGGCTCCAAAATCACTGCAGATGGTGACTGCAGCCATGAAATTAAAAGACGCTTACTCCTTGGAAGAAAAGTTATGACCAACCTAGATAGTATATTCAAAAGCAGAGACATTACATTGCCGACTAAGGTCCGTCTAGTCAAGGCTATGATTTTTCCAGTAGTCATGTATGGATGTGAGAGTTGGACTGTGAAGAAGGCTGAGCGCAGAAGAATTGATGCTTTTGAACTGTCGTGTTGGAGAAGACTCTTGAGGGTCCCTTGAACTGCAAGGAGATCCAACCAGTCCATTCTGAAGGAGATCAGGCCTGGGATTTCTTTGGAAGGAATGATGCTGAAGCTGAAACTCCAGTACTTTGGTCACCTCATGCGAAGAGTTGACTCATTGGAAAAGACTTTGATGCTGGGAGGGATTGGGGGCAGGAGGAGAAGGGGATGACCGAGGATGAGATGGCTGGATGGCATCACTGACCCAATGGACGTGAGTCTGAGTGACCTCCGGGAGATGGTGATGGACAGGGAGGCCTGGCGTGCTGCGATTCATGGGGTCGCAAAGATTGGACATGATTGAGCGATTGAACTGACTGAACTCTACTGAGCGACTTCACTTTCACTTTCAACCCTTCAGTTGGATGCTTTCTCCTTGGGCTGCTCAGCTCAATATCCTTTTATTTCTTCTCTCTCTAGCCCTCTCCTTGACCCTCCAATTCTCAGATTCCCTAGTCAAGGCCACTAAACACAGCTCATCTATCTATCAGTGGTTCCACTGTCCCCACTT
This sequence comes from Capra hircus, assembly GCF_001704415.2. Classification (NCBI taxonomy): domain Eukaryota; kingdom Metazoa; phylum Chordata; class Mammalia; order Artiodactyla; family Bovidae; genus Capra; species Capra hircus. The sequence continues at coordinate 26,128,694 of NC_030833.1, forward strand.
CTTCATATACGGAGAAGAAGCTCTAAATGGACAATTTGAGTTTCAGGCAGATTAGAGCAGTCTAAGTGCTTTACTCCATGTGGGTCTGTCCTGGCCTCTCCTCACCTCTGAAATCTCACCCATTGTGAGAACAATCACATTTCATACCCTCTGAAATTTTATCGGTGAGATCCTCCTGTCTCTGAGCTGAAGAAGTATTTCTAGTGTTTTCCACATAGTCATGGGGTGGAAGAAGCATTTGGAAGCCATGTGTCTCTAATTCCAGAGAAATCATCCAAGAAGCTGGGAAAAAAAGAAATTATGTTTCCCGTTTGTATCTTGGAATTTTTTTCTTAGACTGGATTAAGTAAGCGGATGCATTGCCTAATTCAGTGTTTGACTTCTCTGCTTGACACACAAATCTTTTCAGAGTTCCCAAGGCGGGGTCAAATATGACACCTTCTTTTCACAGTAAAGAGTTCATAAGTCTATAAAGTCTATAACTACCTACATCCCCCTGTTTACCCTCCTTCATAGAACCCACCTTTGCTTAGGATAATTATTATGAGTCCAACAGGCCTTGATTTCACCAGAAGATGTGAGCTTTCTGTTTTCCTCCGTGCACTGGCTGACAACCATGAATAGCTTTGAAGTGCTGCATTTGCTCTCAGCACTAAGATAGCTCTTCCAAGGCCAAGATGCAACCAGACATACAGCATACAGGTGGCCCCATCAGCAAAGTAGAAACTGATTTCTCCTTGCGAGCTGAGCTTTCACATCTCCCCTTCTGACCTTGCATGTATTATTCTGAATGTAATGCATTTTTAAATTGCTGCACCATTTATAAAATGTAAGGGAAAGTTGAATTAAATATTATTTGTTTCGTACCCTGGTTTGCAAAGGGCCTCTAAATCTGATTCTATCAGGTCGATGCCTAAATCCCATTATTCTAGATTGCAAATGACTGTGTTTGCAAAATTGTAGAGGCAGCTTCAAAAATTCCGCTCATAATGGTAACTTTGTTTGAAAAGACCTTGATTTTCCAGGAAGCAATCTCAGGCCATTCTGCCTGTCCCTTAACTCTCCTTCTGTCATGGGTAATGTATTAACAGACAAAAGATGACTCGCCATGCAGTTCCTCAGGAACCAAAGTTTAGGAGATTATCCTTGAAGCAAAATGCAGAACACATTCCAGAACAGGTGAGATCTCAGAGTTTAAATTGAAGTAAAGATGTAAGAGGGTTCACTAGCCACATTATCTCAAGGTGATCATGTCCCATTTTCACCTCCTGCTTCTCTGCTCTATGTCTTCCACTCACACAGCCACTACTAGGCTGAGCTAGGCAAGCCTAGGACTGAGATAAACGGGGTTTTTGTAAGAGAGATTAACACTTCTCTGCATGGGAATGTGCACGCTGGGCTCACCCTCACACATACACACACAGGCATCAAAGAGTATACTCAGCAAGCAGAATCATGCCATCAGAATGCAGAACAGAGAAAAATAAAATTGAGTGGGACAAGTTCAGACAACCTCACTATGAAACCCAGCAGCTAAGAACAAGTGTGTATTGTTTCACAGTTCTATGTGTCAGGAGTCTGGGCATGACTCCGCTGGGTGCCTCTGTCTCAAGGTCTCTCGCAGGCTTGATGAGCTGGCCAGAGCTGCAGTCTCCCCTGAAGGCCTGACTGGAGAAGGACCCGCCTCCCAGCTCACTCACAAGATTGTTGGCAGGATTCAGTCGTTTCTCGCTAGAACCGAGCTGTTGGACTGAGGCGTTCACTTCCTCACTGACTACTGACTGCAACCTCCCTCAGTTCCTTATCATACGGGTCTCTCCATAGGGCAGCTCACACAGCAATCACAAGAAGGTCCCTAAGACAAAAACTTTTGTAGATGAATCTCTGAAGTGTCATCTTTTCACTTGTGCCGCACTCTAGTCACCAGAAGCAAGTCACTATAAGGAGCTCCAACCCAATGAGAAGGTTCCCAGAAGACAGAGGGCACTGGGGACCATCTGGAAGCTGCCTGCCCCGAGAATGAAGTCATTACTAATTACAAGTAGACTCATACTTGCATATGTTTTAGGTGAGAACATAAAACAGCACACAATTGACATTTCTAAAGAAAGGTATTAAAGATACTCAAAATGTATGTATTTTGATGTAATTAGTCTTCTTTCAGTAGTGATTAAACCAAAGTTATTGGACTCTAACAATCACCAGCTCCCCCTCCTACATTTTCTAAGGCTAAGATTGATTTCCTGGAGGGAAGGGTAAGAGTGACAGATGATGAGATGAGCTTTTCTATATAAGAAAACCTGATGATACCTGGGGAGGAAGGTGTGTGGGATACAAGGTATTCTCTGGAAGGGGCCGTGCTGTGGACAATGAACCTCTGTGACTGAGAATAGTTTTAGAGCCCATGGAAAGAGAAGGAAAAGAAGAGACAGTAACTACCACGATGATCAGGATCTTGGACTGTTAGATATGGACAAAGGAAGTTTTAGGAAGACTCACTGTGTGCTGTGTGATGTGATGCTTGTTTGCAACTCTTTTAAGAAAACGTTCAATAAAAACTTTATTTCCCTAAAATGCTTCAGTGTGGAATTTTGGTCATTCCATTTAAATGTGACACTCTGTTGAGACTGAGACAAAACACAAGTTTTTATTGGGGCTACCAAGGACATTTGTCCAAGGAAAAAATCCTAGATATTAAGGGAATATGCATAAAATATTAAACTATTATTTATGACAATGAAAAATGTGAAAATTTCCAATGTTCAATAAAAACAGAGTTATAAAGTATGTCTCTTTACATAATGAAGTATTGCATAGACAATTAAAATGATTGTAAAGATTTTATAATATCATAAAACTATTATAATAGAACATTAAAAGGGGAGAAGGCAGATTATACAAATTCATGTGCAAAATCTTTGGGCTATATATAAACGAGCATATGCATACAAAGAAACTGGAAAAAATAAGAACAATGGAAGATTGGAAAGGAAATATTGTGATGAAAGGAGTTTTTAGTCCACACCCTTCCTTTCTTCTTTAAAAGGTATATTCCTAGGACATTCTAGCTCTACATACCAGACGAGACATGTTTTGTTTTAACATTTTTCCTACCCTCCCTAATGACCTTTCTGAAAGAAGAAAACAGAAGCTGCTGGCACAACCATCATTAGAAACCTACTAAGAGTAAGCCAAATTAAATCAAAGGACAGTAGAGGTGTGAAGCCCACCCTGACTGTCCCTGCATGCCAGCCATTCTCAGCCTGCAGCCAGGCATTGTTACAGCTTCAAAGAGCCATCCATTAGGAACCCTCTCTCCTTGAGCACCCTGAAGTGGGCTGATCTAGAGCTTGTTCCACACCTGTTGAATTCTTATAGGGCTTTCTTTTTTCTTCTACTCTAAAGACCAGTCCATTTTATAGCCCAAAGACCCCAGAAAAGGGGTAAGAATTTAAGTTCCTGGAGGCTTTGGGTGTATTACTTTATCAGAACATTTTCCTGCAGTGACATCAAGGAAAAACAAAGAGACCTTGGTCTTTCAGGAGAGAGAACAATTAAGGGGAAGTCAGTAAGAAAGAGACATAGGAGACATTCTTTCTCTTGTTCATGATACTACACAAACAAATGCTATCAGGGATCAGAGGCACTTAGAGGCCAGCCCAGTTACACAGAGAACTCAGCAAGGCCTAGCATGCCTGTCCCCTCATTGAAAAAGAAGCCAGAGGAGGGTGAACACCTAGGGAGACTGAGGGGCCACCGAGGTAAAGCTGTGAACCATAACAAGTATTCAAATTGGATGTGCAATGAAAACAATCTTCCCACTGCAGAATGTGCCTGCCTGTTAAATATCTCCCAATGGAAGAGTGGAGGTACTCGTCATTTGCAGCTCAGTAGGCGACTAAACCAAAAACCACTTTTCCCTATGATACCCCCGCCCAAGCAGAGACTAGAGAAAGATTACAGTAGGATATTTAGCTACTCCTTTGTTGCAACCCACTCCAGTATTCATGCCTGGAAAATCCCATGGACCGAGGAGCTTGGTGGGCTACAATCCATGGGGTGGCAAAGAGTTGGACACGACTGAGTGACTTCTGTGTGTGTGTGTTCTCCCTGCAAACTAAAATTGCTAAAGCAACTGGGGTAATGAATAGGGGCATAAGACAGGGCTAGTAATCTGCCTGTTAACCACATATCAAATGAGTGAAAGGGTCACACATAAAAGAGTTTGCATGTCAGACTGATGCTCAGAGCATGATGGTGGAGTCACTCCATAGTGCAAGATTCCTAGGGGACCTCTCGATGGCATTAGAACATCTGGAATTCATAAAGAAAATTTTACCTCTAATGAATCTTTTATTATTAATGCTAATATTATGGCCCATGGGAAAATTATGGCCCATGCCCTGTCTAACTCATAGGCACTGTAGGGCACAAAGGAGGAAATGAATAATGATGATACCCCTTACAGTTCTTGATGCATTTTCACAGCCATTACACTGATCATCATCGTAGATGGTTGATTCTTCTGCACCCTTGGCAGAAATCATGTCTATATCACAGTGTTCTTCCCCACAGGTCCCCTCTAGGTTGCTACTTTCCACCAACTGAAGGCAGTATGGGAGAAGAAACCTAGCATTCATTAAGGATCTATCCCTAGAAATTTGAAAATCTCTAAATTATAGACATTATTTGGGCAATATTCTGTCTGGGTTGCATGTTTACTCTATTTGTCTACTTACTGCAAGATAAGTCTTTTACTTCAATTTCTTGTTTTGGGCATGACTGCCCTTCCCTCCATGTGGCCCTATCAGCCCCAATACCACTTCACTCTGCATCATCCCTCAAAAAAGAAGCAGTTTTAAGGCTTTTGGCTGTTGATTTGTCTTGTTTTTATGACATCAGAAAAATCAAGACTCAAGAAAGAGTGAGGACAATAAAGTCAGCTTGAGATGTGGCTTCTTGGACCCATTCAATTGTTAGTAGATGTGCACAGGAAAAGTCTCACTGGGCATAGGATTTTCTGGATCCCAGAAAAAATGACAAATCAATTACATGTTATGGTCTTCAGAACCTGATGCTGGGAAAGATAGAAGGCAGGAGGAGAAGGGAACGACAGAGGACGAGATGGTTGGATGGCATCGCTGACTCAACGGACATGAGTTTGAACAAGCTCTGGAAAATGGTGAAGGATAGGAGAGAAGCCTAGCGGGCTGCAGTCCATGGGGTCGCAAAGGGTCAGACACTACTGAGCAACTGAATAAATTCAGAACTACTAATAAATATAGTACTTAAAGATATAACTTACAAATTATAAATCTGAAACAGAGAAATAAAATTGCCAAGAGTCCAATTCTGAAAGGATGATATCTTGTCCTTTCAATAACTATATGAAGTTGACAAGAAGAATACTGTTCCCATTTATATGGATGCAGAGACCAGAGCCCCGAGAGGCTCTGTCTTAACCAAAGCTGTGTTCTATACCCTGACAAATGCACACTTTGTCTTTCCTCAAGGAGGTATCGAGTCAATATTTCCACTCCTAACCCATACAAGCCAAGTCTTTTCAGCATAAGAGCTTTCCCAGTCATGATTCTATCCATGGGAGAAAAAAAGGTCTATGTAAAATGAGTTCTTTCTCTACAATTCCAGTGACACCTAAAAGAATAATCGTGGCAATTATATATCAGAAACAGAGAAGTGATCATTACAAAAATGGAATTTTCAGCTACTACTTGGAGAGCCAGCACAGGCACTAACTTTTATGTTTCCCCATGGGGGCATACATGAAAGAAGCACAGGGTGGAAAAGAAATGAAACATAATCATCAGGACCTGGGGATTTACTCTTTTTGCTCTATAAAGGAAGGGAGAAGGCAGACAGAAGCTGGAACATTCCCTTCTTGCCCTCTGCAAATAGGAAAATGCTACCCTCCATCCACTTAATTTCCTTCAGGAATGATGACAAGGCTTATCCAGTCTACTGTACTTCCCTTCTTCATCAACTTGACTTCCTAGTCAGCTAACTGCCTTACCATCTCAAGAATTTGTTCCAGAAATAGCAGAGGGCTTTGGTGTTTTTTTATTTTTATTTATTTATTTATTTTTAGGGACTTTTGAGTGATGGTTGGGCTTCCCTGGTGGCTCAGCTTGTAAAGAATCCGCCTGCAATCTGGGAGACCTAGGTTCAATCCCTGGGTTGGGAAGATCCCTGGAAGAAGGAAACAGCTACCCGTTACAGTATTCTGGACTGGAGAATTCCATGCACTATTCTATGGGGTTGCAAAGAGTCGGACATGACTGAGCAACTTTCACTTTCACTTTTCACTTTCTTTTTGAGTGATGGAACACTGAGAAACTGGTCCATCTTAGCTGAGCCAAAGGCAGCAATTATATAACTAGCACATCAGAAAACAAATATTTCCTTTTTCTGTCTCAGTCTATTGAAAAAATCTTAATATAATTCTAAATACAGACTAAATAATAATTGAAATAGTAGTTATAGAACAAATAATAATTGGTCTGCAAAGGGAAAAATGACTGGGAATAGTCCAGGCATTGAGGTAAAAGCAGTACTACCAGTTCCCTTTTTCCTCTGAATACTTTGTATATAATAAGACATAGTTGATTTTCACAGTGTGCTTCAGCAATCATCATTTTAATTCTGAACATAGTTCTGTAGGTGCAGAGGGGATAGGGTGAAATGTTGCTTCCAAAGATGCTGGCATGGTTGTATATATATATATGTTCAAAGAAGCATATATGTACCTCCCCCCAGTACCCCCCAACACCACCCCCACCTTGTGGAAGCCATGAAGGGTCATCTCATGACTCTTTAAGAGAGCTGAACTAAGGTATTTAATATGAGACATGGAATAGGTACTACTTTTAAGTACTGTTAATTTTGTTTCTGTTTCTAATTAAGCACATAATTAAGCATACTATACACTTTGGTATATGCTTCCTACATACATTTCTGGATATATTTGGCTTTGCTTCTGCAGAAATGAAAGCATGATACATGTTAGAAGCATTTCATATAGCTAGGAAGAGTAAAAAGTAAACATTATACCAAAACAAGTTTACTCTGCTACAACCAAATTAACAATAGAATTCGTGTATAAAAAATACCAGTTAATAACACTTTCTGAATAGAGGAAAGGGCTAATTTTCCAGCTGAAACATATTCACTCCTTGAAAAACTAGTCAAAATGTGCTCCACAGAAGTTGTTCTAAAAGATGATCAGGTATGACATGTGAAAGGGATTCTAGAGTAAAGTGAGTTTGGGAATCAGTGACTTCATGTTTGGCAGCTTCCTTTACTCTGCATTTCTCAGAGGCTCTAATATCCTAATGTGAATCCTGAGTCTCCACAAGGGCAGAGTTGGATAACTGTTGCCTAAAATTATGTGACCGTAGAAACGCCTTTGGAAGCAGAAGCACTGCGTGAAACTAGTGTTCTTCATAGGACGTTTTAGGAAATGCTTGCTTTTTAGAATAGGTTCATAAAATATCTACCTTTTACTAAAAGAGGGGAGATTAATACATAGCTAAGAGCACCCAGTCATGACCTTCCCATGAAGCTCTCTAGCCCAGGGTTTCTCACTTCAATGTGCACATAAAATCACCAGAGTTCTGCTTAATATATGCAGAGTTCTGCTTAATAAGTTTCAATGGGCCCTGAGATTCTGTATTTCTAAAACTTCCCAAGTGATGCTAATGCTACCAGTCCATGAACTAAAGTGAGTAGCAAAGGGCTAGGACACACAATGACCTGACATGCTGAAGGTGTCCAGAAATTGTCAGAGTGCCATGTTGCCTGATTCCTATCCAAGAGAGTGGTGAGACTGTGGATGGGGCTTACCAGTAAAACCTGTTGGGTGTGATGCGTTCATGCATGAGTTGCCACCGTCTTCCAAAGTCCATGGAGCTGTAGAGCTGCAAAACAAGGAAGTGAGCAGAGCATAAGCATCAAGGGACGCTGTTTAACAGAAACATACGTGCCATCCTTCTGGAGATGAACATTCCAACCCACCAGAGTGCCTAACACACTCAAGCAGACATCCATCCTATCTAGATAAAAATATTACGAACATGACTGTGCTATGCTTATCATGGGGTCTTCTAGCTCAACATATACCCAATCAACTGAGGCTTTTAAGTTGAGTGTAAACTATTTCTGATGCCACCCATGTCTCACTTTTAGAGGTAAAACCTTTAATAAAATTATATCTTTCTATTTTCTTCAAATTCCATGAAGTCTTTAGCTATATCTAAAATAACTCAGCAACACTAATTTTAAAAATATTTACTGAACAGCTCTTACATGAAAGGCACTCTGATGGATAAGAAGATAAGAAAGAGGTAGATTCTGTGCTCATAGGAAAAATAAGACACATGGGTAAAAACGCTCATCAGCTGATACCTGAGCCAATATTACATGCAAAATATTGTACTCTCAGCTTTACCTCTTACTTTATCAATCTTTCCTAAATGAAATGGACCTTTCAATCCCACTCAAGGTATCAGGCTCATTCACACTCTCATGTCTTTGTAAGATGGCAAGGATAAGACCACTCTTGTGCCCCAGCGTGCACACAGGGCCAGTGCAAGAGTGGCTTCTTCCCCAAAGCTTTTTCTGATCTTTAGCCCACTCACTATTCTTCCCTTTCCATTCACTGCACTCATCATTTGTTTCCACTGAGCACTTATCATGGGTAAAATATAGCATGTCTTTCAGATTTGGTTGTATTATTTAATTGTATTTATACTCCTTGAATACATACAAAGTGTTCACTAAATATGTATCGCCTAAATCAGTAATTAAAACAGGTAGGTGAAGACAGGTATCAACTCATGGAATGAGAAAAAACAACAGCAACAACAGAAGACCCCCAGGATTTTGGAATTAAAAAAAAAAAAAAACCTCTGCAAGGCCAAATGACTCAGATTGCACATTCTCTTATTTTATGAATCCAGAGTCTGATCCTTTATAACACAAAAGGGAAAACACAACATCCCTGTAAGAGACTCACCAGGAGCATGGAGTTTATTTTTAATTGAATACCTAAAAGCATAATATCTGAATGTGACTGATAATGGAATAATAATGATGTTTATCATCACTTATATATTATTATTATTAATGTCTGACAGTGTTGCTCTTTCACATACCTTTTAGCCTTACAAGGACATGGAAGGGAAAGCAAGACAATTCTTACTAATGGAAAACCCTGCTCTCAAACATTCTCTGATCCACTCAAGCACAGTTAACCACTTCCTCACAGTGTCACCAGGGTACATACTATCTGCCTCCAAGAAGCTGTTCACACTTAGTCATTACTGGTTAGCTCTCCCCTCCCTAGAGGAAGAGTCAATAAAGGGCAGTGATCATGCCTTATTCACCTTTGTGGTTACACGATGCCTGGTATATAACCAAAGGACACACAAACCTGTTTCACAGTTAATGAGACAGTCCTAGAGAAATGACATTTTGGTCAAGTGAACTATTAATAGGATTTAGGTTTTTGGAGGCCCTAGCTCATATCTCCTTCCATGGAATCACAATGTCTAATCTATACTGAGAATTCCATCATGTTTACAGTTTTCCACAAACATCTAAAAGTGGGGAAACTGAGTAAGGCAGAAGTAGGTGGCCTTCAGGTTTACGGGAATAGGGTCAGGTGAAGGCCATACATGTAATCCCAGGTAGCTGCTGACCCACAGTGCTCTCCAGTGTACCATATCCGGTAACGTTTCCACCTGTATTGTGAGCCCGTAATCTCACAATGCATACAGAATTAGCTTTTGTATGAACTTCTGGATTGGAGAAGGAAATGGCAACCCACTCCAGTGTTCTTGCCTGGAGAATCCCAGGGATGGGGGAGCCTGGTGCGCTGCCATCTATGGGGTCGCACAGAGTCGGACACAACTAAAGTGACTTAGCAGCAGCAGCAGCAGCAGCTAGGTTTGTTATAGCTTTTCTTCCAAGGAGAAAGTGTGTTTTAATTTCATGGCTGCAGTCAACATCTGCAGCGATTTTGGAGCCCCAAAATATAAAGTCTCACTGTTTCCATTGTTTCCCCATCTATTTGTCATGAAGTGATGGGACTGGATGTCATGATCTTAGTTTTTGAATGTTGAGCTTTAAGCCAACTTTTCACTCTCCTCTCTCACCTTCATGAAGAGACTTTTTAGTTCCTCTTTGCTTTCTGCCATAAAAGTGGTATCCTCTGCCTATCTAAGGTTATTGATATTTCTTCCAGGAATCTTGATTCCAGCTTGTGATTCATCCAATCTTGCATTTCACATGATGCACTTTGTATATAAGTTAAATAAGCAGAGTGACAACATATAGCCTTCACATACTCTTTTCCCAATTTGGAACCAGTCCATTGTTCCATGTCTGGTTCTAACTACTGCTTCTTGACCTGCATACAGGTTTCTCAGGTGGCAGGTAAGGTAGTCTGGTATTCCGATCTCTTTAAGAATTTTCCAGTTTGTTGTGATCCACACAGTCAAAGACTATTTTAGTCAATGAAGAAGAAGTAGATGTTTTTCTGGCATTCGCTTGCTTTTTCTATGATCCAACGGATATTGGCCATTTGATCTCTTGTTCCTCTGCCTTTTCTAAATCCACCTTAAACATCTGGGAGTTCTTGGTTGATGTACTGTTGAAGCCTGGCTTGGAGAATTTTGAGCATTATTTTGCTAGCATGTGAAATGAGTGCAATTGTGTGGTAGTTTGAACATTCTTTGGCATTGACTTTCTTTGGGAATGAAAACTGACTTTTTCTAGTCTTGTGACCACTGCTAAATTGTCCTAATTTGCTAGCATACTGAGTGCAGCACTTGCACAGCATCATCTTTTAGGATTTGAAATAACTCAACTGCAAGTCCATCACCTCCACTAGCTTTGTTCATAGTGATGTTTCCTAAGGCCCACTTGACTTCACATTCCAAGATGTCTGGCTCTAGGTGAGTGATCACACCATCATGGTTGTCTGGGTCATGAAGATCATTTTTTGTATAGTTCTTCTGTGTATTCTTGCCACCTCTTCTTAATATCTTCTGCTTCTGTTAGGTCCATACCATTTCTGTCCTTTATTGTGCTCATCTTTGCATGAAATGTTCCTGTGGTATCTCTAATTTTCTTGAAGAGATCTCTAGTCTTTCTCATTCTATTGTTTTCCTCCTTTTCTTTGCATTGTTGACTTAGGTAGGCTTTCCGTTTTATTCTTCGGAACTCTGCATTCAAATGGGTATATTTTTCCTTTTCTCCTATGACTTTTATCTTTCTTCTTTTCTCAGCTACTTGTAAGGCCTCCTCTGACAACCATTTTTCCTTTTTGTGTCTCTTTTTCTTGGGGATTGTTTTGATCACAGCCTATTGTACCATGTTACAAACCTCCATCCATAATTCTTCAGCCACTCATGTATCATATCTAATCAGATCTAATCCGTACATTGGAGAAGTGTTTGGGTGGAAGGAGAGGGTTTTTGAGGACCCCACCATCCCATTGGGAATAATACACCTACGTAATTTATTGCAAGGACCGAGTATTCCATGCAGGGTTTTAAGAAATGGGATCACCCTCTTTCTCATGGCATTGCCCAAACTTAAGACAGGTGTTTCTCAATTAAAATTAGAAGAGACTTCAGTTGGTGCCTTCTGTCCAAAGATATCAATCAGACTCTCTGTCAAAACAGAGTCCAAACAGAGAAAATAGAACCCCAAATTCCTTCAAATAAAACCCAGCATTATTGTGTCTTCAGAGCTGCAAAATCTAGTGACAAGTCAGGGAAAAACCTTGAAGGTCACATTGATGCCACTGGAGTCTTAATCCCCCAGAAAATCATCAGCCCTTCCATCACCGGGGACCCTGCACATGGCAGAATGCAACCCCCCCACAGCTCCTGCTCAGGCATACCCTTGGGAGAAGCATGACTCCTCTTATCCCATGCTCTTCCCAACAGAAAGAACAAGAGCTCAGCTGCCGATCTCCTCATCTAAGCCTGTTCCACTTACTGCTTCCCGTCTCTGGTTTTGCTTTTTCAGGTCTTCATTTTGATTGATGGGAAAAAATTAAATTGAATTCTCTGTCTCAAGGCTGATTTGAATGAACAGAAACAGTAGGCTCCTATTCGTTAAGTGCCTTGGGTTATCTACCTTGTCTTGCAGTCTACAGTAAGTTGCTGAGTCTGAAACGAATTTTATTCTCCCACATGCTGGATCTTTGCAGCCTCTCCAATTCATTCATTCACTCATTCATTCACTAAAAGTGTTTCAAACAATTGCTATGCTTTAAGCACTGAACTAAATTCTGGGATTGCAAAGGTTAAAAATATTATGGACAGTGAAAGACAGAAATTCAGACAATTACACTGCTATGAATTATATGTCATAATATTAATACTAATTATCTCTGCAATGGTAAGATTGTGAGCAATTGATATTGTCTTCTTTTGGTTACTGGGATTTTAAAAAATTATTTCAAACATCTATTACTTTAGTAATTTAAAGAATAGAAGCTCTAACACTGAGAGACAAAGTACATAGGCAATCATTCAATAGATGGTGCTAAAAGATTTTTTAGTAATATAAAAATGCTCATAATATGTTATTTAAAATGTTACAAAACATGCATATATTGATGCTAATTATATTTAAAATATTACATACTTTGAAATATATTTGAAGAGAATATGCTAAAATATTAGCAGTGGTTATCTCTGAATTGTGGAATGATGGGTAATTTACATACATTTTAAAGTTTCCCATCATTTTAAAATTTCTTTAAAATAGATATATGTTATATTTCAATAGTAATATAAACTTATGCTTTCTTCTATTTTATTTTTCTAGTAATTTTCTATCTATAATATATATATTTGTCTATTTTTGAAAAGGCCAAGGATTAAAATTGCAATCTTTCCACTAGGGAACTGGAATTAGAGAGAGCAATATGGGATTTTCCATAAAGTGGTATTTCAGAGAGATTATCACAAATAGTGGTGAATCCTTCCTAGGACAGGCAACGTATTAGTGTTTATATAGTCCTGCATGGCTTCAACCCAAATGTTTCATGCAACATTAAAATAAAATGTATTTTCCAAACAGCAAATATATTTAAAACATTCTTATTTATACAAAGTTACATATGAGACTGTGTTCTCCATATCTTGCCTTATGATGTCCCCTTCCTGCAACAATGTCATTCCTGACTTTTACCAAAGAACAATCCAGATCGTCTTCTCTCCCTTCTTTCACTATATGACATGGTCTCATCTCTCTTAACAAGCACATATTCGGTAGCAACACACACAGCAACTGAAATGAATCATCAGCACAGCTGGAAAATATGAAAGAGCACACTCTTTTCCTTATTGATTCAGTTATTCGTTTCCTAATTACATCAGCCTGCCAGGGAAAAGCATCTGATAGCTGAAGAACTAAAAAGGCAATTTAAGCAATGTTAAGGAATGTTCCTTAAGAAGAACAACATGTGTATATAGAAAGCTTAAGTTTGAAGAATAATATGATTGTGTTAGGAGGTTATGGGTTGAATTATGCCCCATCCTCCTCCTCCCCCAAAATGGTCTGTCAAAGTTCTCACCCTCAGTATCTCAAAATGTGACCTTATATGGAAATAAGGTCTTTGCAGATGCAATCAAGTTAAAATGAGGTCAGGCTGGATGGGGCTTAATCCAGTATTCTCCTAAGGAGAAATCTGGACACACACACAGACACAGAGGGAAGACGAGAAGATGCCCAGAGAGAAGACCACGTAAAGACAGAGAGTTTTAGTGATATATCTACAAGCCAAGGGATGCCAAAAACTTCTGGCAAATTACCAAAAGATAGGGAGAATCAAGACTCCTCTATAGGTTTTAGAGGGCCCATGATCCTGCTACCAACTTCATTTTGGACTTCTAGTCTCCAGGATGGCAGTACAGTGGACTTCTATTGCCCTAGCACATCCAGTTTGTGACACTTTATTAGAGCATCCTCTTACAGCTGATATTAGGGGTAATAATGACAGATTATGTTACACTTCTCTGTTGTTTTCTTGTCTCCACTACTAGGTATTTAGTTGTAAGGCCAGAAGTTTTGTTTAGGTCCAGATTGTTTCATTTGCGGTTGAAAGCCAAAGTCTCATTTCCCTTTATTTCTCTGTCCTGTGTATCTTTACCACACCCTTAAGGGTATTTTCTAAGAATATATTTGAATTCATAATGACCATATGGCAGTAACCAGACATAATCAGAAGAAGCAACAAAACACACATTTTATAGCAGCCTTTGGTATTCCAGCCAGATTCCCTAGAGCCAGCAGATCTTCCATACACAGGGGAGGATGCTTTGGAATACATTTACACAAAAGCTCTAGTCTATAGGCAAACTCAAACTTACTGTGTAACTGCTCTGACTTTTTTCTTCAAAACCCTTATAGTTTATATAGCATTCTGCTGAATTGTGGTCATGACAGCCTGATCTTTCTAATAAAGTGAGAACTGGTTTCTGCTCAAAATAAGTTCTCTGAATCTATTTCCTTGGTAATCACAGAGCGAGTGGGAGGGCTTAACTGGGCTACAAAGGGCTACAGGAAAACCCCCCTGCGTTGTGGCAATAATTGCAGTAGACAGGAGAAAAACCAGGATCTCATAACAAGAGATAGCACTTTCCAACATGTGCCCTAATGTGAGAGGGCACACACATTAGGTGGGAGAATTCCACCTAATGTCCCTTTAAGCTCTGGGAACAGAGGCAAGAACTTTTGTCCTCAGCAACCATTTTCCTTTTCCCTTGGGAGGTATAAGACATCTACACCATAGAGGTATTTATTAAAAAAGAGAGAGAGAGAGTCACCTAGTTGTGCCATTCTATTGGAGATGGCAACATTTTTCTTCACTTTTTGAAGACTTCTAGCCACAAAGGTTTCTCTCTCTCAAATGGTTTACATCATCCATTTCTTCATTTAACAAATACTGATCAAATACCTATTAAGAGCCAGCCCTGATCCATGGGTTTAAGGTACATCAGTGAACCAAAAAGACAAAAAGTCTCTGCTGTCAGGAATCTTACATTCTAGTGGAGATCAAGAACTCAAATGCTCTCAAGTATGTTGTGTGAATATGCGAGGGGAGGTATAAGAGAAACAGGACCATTACTTGTATTCTTTAGATGCAGCCTCATTTTGCTGGCACTTAAGTCACTAAGGAAATTTCTTTGCTTATCCAAGAAGATTTTTCACATTTTTATTGAAACCCTTGACACTCTTAAGGCTATCTTTTCCGTTCAGTTTAGTCACTCAGTCATGTCCAACTCTTTGTAACCCCATGGACTGCAGCACGCCAGGCTTCCCTGTCTATCACTAACTCCCAGAGCTTTCTCAAACTCACGTCCATTGAGTTGGTGATGCCATCCAACCATTTCATCCTCTGTCATCCCCTTCTCCTCTTGCCTTCAATCTTTCCCAGCTCATTGGTATTTTCCAATGAGTCAGTTCTTCTCATCAGGTGACCAAAGTATTGGAGTTTCAGCTTTAGCATCAGTCCTTCCAATGAATATTCAGGACTGATTTCCTTTAGGATTGATTGGTTTGATCTCCTTGCTGTCCAAGGGATTCTCAAGAGTCTTCTCCAACACCAAAGTTCAAAAACATCAATTCTTTGGTGCTCAGCTTTTTTATAGTCCAACTCTGACATCCATACATGACTACTGGAAAAACCGTATCTTTGACTAGATGGACCTTTGTCAGCAAAGTAACATCTCTGCTTTTTAATATGCTATCTAGGTTGTTTATAGCTTTTCTTCCAAGGAGCAAGCGTCTTTTAATTTCATGGCTGCAGTCACCATCTGCAGTGAATTTGGAGCCCCCCAAAATAAAGTCTGTTACTGTTACCATTGTTTCCCCATCTATTTGCCATGAAGTAATGGGATCAAATGTCATAATCTCAGTTTTATGAATGCTGAGTTTTAAGCCAACTTTTCCACTCTCCTCTTTTACTTTCATCAAGAGGCTCTTTAGTTCTTCTTCACTTTCTGCCATAAGGGTGGTGTCATCTGCGTATCTGAGGTTATTGGTATTTCTCCCGACAATCTCGATTCCAGCTTGTGCTTCATCCTGCCTGACACTTTGAATGATGTACTCTGCATAGAATTTAAATAAGCAGGGCGGCAATATACAGCCTTGATGTACTCCTTTCCAAGTTTGGAACCAGCCTATTGTTCCAAGCCCAGTTCTAACTGTTGCTTCTTGATCTATATACAGGTTTCTCAGGAGGCAGGTAAGGTAGGCTGATATTCCCATCTCTATAAGAATTTTCCACATTTTGTTGTGATCCACACAGTCAAAGGCTTTGGCTTAGTCAATAAAGCAGATGTTTTTCTGGAACTCTCTCGCTTTTTCGATGATCCAGCACATGCTGGCAATTTGATTTTTGGTTCCTCTGCCTTTTCTAAATCCAGCTTGAATATCTGGAAGTTCACAGTTCATGTACTGTTGAAGTCTGGCTTGGAGAATTTTGAGCATTATCACTTTTCTCTTAACTCTAAGGAAAACACCATATGTCACGTTCAGCAGGTGACATTTCCCCACAATCCTGGGGAGAAGCAGGTAGTCCTAAGAGCTCATGCTCCATCTGAAAATGGGCTCAGTTATTCCCTAGCTGGACAGGAGTGCTGAGCCAATGTGTTCAGGTTTTACAACATTTAAGAGAACTTGAAAATTCTGACATTTTTAATGGAAAATTTCCATATTTTTTCAATTTTGGCAAAAATTTAAAATGTACCACAGGACAAATAAGATACGTTTTAAACCAAGTGACCAGGTGCTGCCTGAGGACTGCCAATTTGTGAACTGAATCTTAGTGTAGACTTACAACTGCCTGCAGGAGTGAAAG
Source organism: Capra hircus (assembly GCF_001704415.2). Lineage (NCBI taxonomy): Eukaryota > Metazoa > Chordata > Mammalia > Artiodactyla > Bovidae > Capra > Capra hircus. The sequence continues at coordinate 26,145,594 of NC_030833.1, forward strand.
CCACTCAGTCGTGTCCGACTCTTTGCAAGCGGGATTCTCCAGGCCAGAATACTGGAGTGGGTAGCTTTTCCCTTCTCCAGGGTATCTTTACAACCCAGGGATCAAATCAAGGTCTCCCACATTGCAGGCAAATTCTTTACCAGCTGAGCCTCAAGGGAAGCCCAAGAATACTGGAGTGGCCTGCAGGAGAGAGTAGGACTATTTGATCTTGGAGTAGGATTGCTAGATTTATCAAATAAAAATATAGAATGCCCAGAGAATTCAAATTTCAGTTAAAAATGAACAGATATTTTGTGTAACTGTACACCATGTAACATTAAGGATATGCCTATTTTTTAATGTTATTTATCTGAAAATCAAATTTAATTGTGTTTCCTATAATTTATCCGACAGTCTTACCTTGAAGTCCCTCCCATTCCATTTCTACAAGTCTAGATTATAAGATGCATTCCCTTACATTGGGCTTCTTTACTCTTGAACACTGGATGCCACCAAGTGAATAAAGTGAGTGAAGTCGCTCAGTTGTATCTGACTCTTTGTGACCCCATGGACTGTAGCCTACCAGGCTCCTCCATCCATGGGATTTTTCCAGGCGAGAGTACTGGAATGAGTTGCCACTTCCTTCTCCAAAGGATCTTCCTGACCCAGGGATCAAACTCAAATCTCCCACGTTGTAGGCAGACACTTTACCATCTGAACCATGGGGAAGTGAATAAAAGAATCTCAAAATTATTATAAATATTCTCTGTAATCAACTAGTTCAAACCATTTCACTTTATCTATTTAATATCAATTGAGTACTGCTGCTGCTGCTGCTGCTGCTAAGTCGCTTCAGTCGTGTCTGATTCTGTGCGACCCCATAGATGGCAGCCCACCAGGCTCCACCATCCCTGGAATTCTCCAGGCAAGAACACTGGAGTGGGTTGCCATTTCCTTCTAGCATGTGCTAAATTCAGTGCCAGGTATGATAATACAAAGGTGAATAACCCAAGGTTCCCTGATCCTGTGAAATTCAAAGCCTGGAAGATATGATGGATGTGGCAACAGCTAAGTGCATCTTGACACAAGGAGACTCCTGCCAATGGAAGCAGAGGAGAGCTAGGAGAACTCAAAGGAAGGAGTGGTCAGTTCTGCTGGGCTTGACACTAGGCCAGGAGCTGAGTCAGAATAGATGAGCAGGAGTTGGCCTGAAGGATAAGTTCCCCCCAAAACATTGCAGCTAACAAAGGTGAAGATTTCTGGACATTAGAAAAGATGTTGGAAATAAAACAAACATTATCTCATCCTCTTACAAAAGTAAAATTCATTTGGCTGTGGATCAGTGTACATTGGTTTAGCTGTCACATCTCAAAGGAGAAAGCAGAGATGGAAAAGGAGCTGAACAAGGTCATGTAAAAATTCAAGAAGAAGAGGAGAAAACAATTCCAGAAGAGTGAGTGTGAGGAGTAAAATGAAGACTTGAAGATGGGCTGTGAGAGTGAAGGCTATGAAAGCAGAGAGAAGTAAGTAGATACACACTTTTCTTATCAAATTTGAAACATCCTCCCTTGAAACTTAAAAGAGTTAAGATTACAACAGCAAAAATGAAGGACTACTTTCAGAAGCAAGTTCATAAATTTCATTACTCTAAGAAGTCAGTAAGGTAAGCGCAGGATGTCCTATAAACAGTTTAAGACTCAATGCTTTCCAAAGTTTTTCATCAGAACACTTCTAATGGCCAAAGGGAATAAAGCATCCCACCAGGAATCTGGGGATTCCCAGGTGGCACTAGTGGTAAAAAATCCATCTGCCAACGCAGGAGACATAAGAGACACAGGTTTGATCCCTGAGTCAGGAAGATCCCCTGGAGAGGGAAATGGTAGTAACAGGTTTCTCTTATAAGCTTTCAAATCGCTTTTATGTAATCCATCCAACCATTAATCTGGTCATTTGTTCACTTAATGCACCATAACTTCAGGCAATCTCTTCAAATAAACTAGAGGCCCTTGGCTGACAGAAAGCCATCTGATATCATGATCCCTGTAAACAAACTTCTACTGAGCTGCTTCACAACAGAGAATCAGAGAATAATATTTTTATAGCTGAGAGTGGCCAATTCTTTTTACACATGGAGAGTCTAAGGCTCAGAAAACCTACAGGACTCGTCTAGTGCCACACAGCTAGCTAGTTTGAAGCTGGAATCTGAACCCAGGGTCTTCACTCCCAACCCAATGCTCTTATTACTGTGCTGTATTATCTTTTTTTGGTGGGGGAGGGGGCCGGTAACTGTTTAATCTAAAAGCAAAACAAGTTCACATAACCTCACAGGAATGATGGGTCATTTGGGTATACCATGCATGAATGACACTGCCTTGAATCTATTCAGGGCTTTTATTTACAAATCATTTTCACAATTCATTTTATCCTCTTTTATACTGAAGAGTATTTTCTGAGCTAACAGTCATATAAGAAAATCTTGTAAACAATTCACATATTATTTACCAAAATTTATTCTTTTGTCTCCATAGTCTTATTCTCTTGACCATTTTCCTTTGCAATCAGATTCTATTCATTTTTATGCATTATGATTCAGAAACATCTCATTTTAAGCAGTACCTTTCGAACACAAATGTTGATATTCCTCCTCTAACAGACTTTATTTGTTCTGACCCACCACCCTCCTCTTGTACCTATGTTCTTTCTCCTTCGTCTGCTTTGGTCTCACATCACATCCTACAATTAATATCCTCTTTATCACTTATTTTCCTGGCTATTCACTGCATTCAATTTGTCTTTAACTCTTTTCCAAGTTCAAATTTGTTTTTCTTTCCCCAAAACCTGAATCTAAAAGAGATGGGAAGAACGTATTATTATTATTATTTAGTTTCAGGTCATTTAATTTAAATTGCTTTCTTTAAGTATCAAAACAATAATACCTGCTTTCAACATGAAAGAGACAAAGACGTCACTAAACCTACCGTATGAAACACCATTTGAAATATATTTTCAGGTGGACTGTTTAAAGATGTTCATGATATTATTATTAACGTGTGGCCAGAAAATCTAAAGAGTTTATTAAAACTCAAGACACTAAAGGCAACAATAGTGTGTACTTCAAAGTGTTCTTTCAGAAAAATAATAATAAAGACAAAAAGAAACCAACATTTATGGAGGATCTGCCCCTGACAGGCATTTTTGTATACAGCCTGACTGATTCAAAATATACTGTTTGATGTTTATTTCTGTCCATACTTCCTGGGGGGAGAACATGGAGGCCCCATGGGTGTAATGGACTTGCTCAAGATCCCAAAGTAAATTCCAAGCCATCTGATTCCAAAACCAGTGTTCATTCCAAAACATATACTGCCATTGAAAAAATTAGTGTTATCAAGGAAACAACCTGAATCGTAAGAGAACTCAAACTCTTTCCTTAGAAAGTTTTAGAAACTTGGGTTTGCAACACAAAAAACTGACCAAGGAGGCAAACTCTATCCTAGAAAAGTTGTCAGAACTTGGGTTTGTGATGCAAAACACTGACCAAGGAGCTAAGAGGTTTATAATTGTTTTCAAATATGGGGAAAAGTCGTTCTGTGGAAGGACAATGAGACTTTCTCCTGCTGTATCAAAGGGCAGAAGCAGGACCAGAAGGTGATCTAGACAGAAGTAAGTGTTGGCTTGACATAAAAAATAATATTTTAATGGAAAAAACTCTCTAGTGCTGAAAGAAGCTGTCTCGGGTGGCAACAAGTTCTCCAGGGAGTTACTGGATGTGTTTAAGTAGAAAATGGATGAGCACTTGGATTAAAGTGATACCATCAGAAAATTAAAGTGTCAGATGGGGTTTAAGCCAATGAGTTCTTAGGTCCCTTTGGATTCATGATTTTTGATTCTTATTTCATGAGCAAAATCATGGAAGAGAACTCAAGGGAATATTCATTTATGATGCTCCTTAAACATTTGTAAAAGCTGACAGAGGACCATTTTTCAAAGGTACTCAAATGTTGGAAAGGCCAGGACACTATGTGGCAGCTCTGATGAATTCATTCAGCCTCCCTGTTTCTAAAACCTTTGCAAAAGGATTCTCAGCCCCTCCCTTCAAGAACTAGTCTTTATTTCTTCACCCCTTGTTTTGACATCAGAATGCAGTAGAAATGATGGTCCTGGTTCTGAGCATGGTCCCTAAGAAGCTGTGAACATTTCCAATCTTTCAGAATGCTGCCACCGTAGGTGAACAAACCGGGGCTGGCCTGCTAGGGAATGTAGGACCACATAGAACAGAACCCAGTCTACAGCCATCTCAGACCTGCATACAGCCAGCTGAGCTCTAACTAGAAGAGAAAGCCCACCCAAGATGAACTTAGCCACAGTGGACCATGGACACGTGAATGAATCTAGCTGAGACCAAAAGAAAAAAAAAAAAAATCCACCCAACTAATCCACAGAGTTGTGAGTCATAATGAAGGTTTACTGTTGAAAACTTCTAAGTTTAGGGAGAGTTGGTTACACATTAACTACCTGACCCACAAACCTTAGATACAGGCCTTGGCTCTCTCAATGGCCTAACTGAGCAATTTTGAAGAAGACTTTAAATCTCTCAATCTCAGTGTTCTTATATAACGAAAAGCTTTCTCCACAATAGCAGCTCTCAAATTGCTATCAAGTTACTCAGATGTCTTGTTAAAAGAAGTATATTTTGCACACCTCCTAAAAATTCTGATTCAGAGAGTCAAGAGTGGAGCCCCAAAATAAGCATTTTCACAAGATATTAGATAATTCTAACATAAATGCAGAGGAATGATACATGGAAAAACTCTGTTCTAGATCTTTCTTATGGGAGCTTGGACATTTGTAACTAAGCTCATTGGGCTGCCTTCAGTCAACCTCTACCTTCATCACAGGTCGATGACGCCCAGCTGACTATTTACAGCTCCTCGGAAATAGGAATGTCACCACTACTCTATGGCCCATTAGAGAAGAGTGATTTGTCCTAAAGTCTGACACATTCTGACTCCTGGGAAACCCACTTCTAGCACCATCCTAGAAACCAGAACCTTGGAAAAGGAGATGGGCAGACTGTTTCCACTCAAAATGATTCTGTCCAACTGCCAGTGTTGGAACACAATTAAACAGCAAACAGCATAGCCTCAGCTAAAATGCACAGTAACAGCTGGACTGTGTGCCCTCAAAGTATAGTGCATTTATTATACAGATAATTAGATTTCCTTCTAGATCCAAAAGTCATACAGTCTGGGCATTAAGCAAAGGGGACTTACCACAGTCTAGTCAACCTTTTCCCAGAGTGCACAGAAAAGTGCTGATCCCTGGGTCCTAAAATGAGTAAGGAGGGAGCTGGGATAGAGCCAGAAGCCAGCAACTGCTCCAATGCTCTTCTGTTCTTGGCTTTAGTGACCCAAGTCAGTGGTTCTCAGCTCTTCATTAGAGTTGCCTAAAAGTTCTAAACAATACTAATACCTGGGCCCTATCTTGGAAAACTTAAATCAGAATCTCTAGGAATAGACTAGCTAGGCAAAGGTATTTTTAAAGCTCTCCAAGTAACTCTAATGTGAGGACAGGGTTGACTACTACTGGTCTAAGGCATAGATTGGCAAACCATGATCCACATGTTTTCACAGAGAAAGTGTGACTGGAACCCAGCCATGCTCATTTGTCTATAGTTGAGTGTTGCAACAGAGATCACATGGCTGGCAACGTCTAACACACTTACCATTCAACCCTCTGCTGACCACTGCTCTTGGGTACTGAGGTTAAGAGGTCCCAATAGAGAAATTTTATCCTGAGTGCCCCTCGCCTTGGTTACACACCCTTTAACCTTATTTTTCCAACACCAGGAGCCCGAAGTACTTGATGATAAAAATAACAACTAATGTCCAACAAGCACTTATCATATGTCAGGGATTAGGTTTGCATCAGTGTGTTTAAACCCTAAACTACCCTGAGAGGAATTCTGGTTAACATCATCTTACAGAACAGAAAACAGAGCTTTGCAGAGAACTAAGTCACTGGTCTGAAAACACAGAGTAAGTGTAGAGGCCAGATGTAAACCAGGCTGTCTGATTCCATGGCCTGTGTGCTCAATAAACACACAAGCCAAGATTCACAACATGGAAATGTGGAGCTTCTGATCCAGACAGCAGCATGAGCTTGGGCAGGTTACTTCCATGGGCAGAGGTAGGGCAGTTCTAAGAAGACATGTCTTACATAGTTATGGTAAGATTAGGGGTAGCATGATCCATGCCTACTAAAATGATGTCTGGAAGACCAAAACTAATTTTTGTCAAAATTTTTTCTGGAGACATTCTTGACAATATTTCATTAATTACCTTTATCCATCGAATCACTCAGTAATTTAGTGAACACTTTACCTCAACCATGTGTGGTTCTATATTCTAAGGATTCAGCAAAGAACAAGATGCTGGAAAACACAGTTGTTAAAAAATAAATACTGGGACTTCCCTGGTGGTCTAGTGGTTAAGAATCCACATTTCTACTGCAGTGAGTGTGGATTCAATCCTTGAAATAAGATCCTACATGTGAAGATGTATTTTAAACATATTTTACCCACCTGCTGCCCATTTGTTTCCGCTACCATGTAAACTCCATGATATGAGGGGTCACCAGCCTTTTGTGCTTATGAACAGTAGACAGGTCCCCAGTACTCTGCTTGGGTTCCATTGTAAATAGTGAAACCACCAAAGAAAAGCACAAAAATACACACAAAAAATGGCACAAAACAGTTGTTTATACTCCTAGAGTTCAACAAGAAGGCAGACCATTGCCTTATTCAACCTCTGTTGGGAACATGCATATCAGGTGACTCAATTTTTTTGCCACTCAGCACAGGTTTCCAAATGTTCAAATTCTGAGTATTGATTTGGGGGTTAGAAATGAATTTTAGGGAGTAGATAAATTCACATATTCAGAATCTGAATCAATGACGATCAGCTGTCTAACATCACGCAAAGATAACTGCTAAGAAGAAAATCAAAGCAGGATAAGGGGACAAAGCCAGACAAGTGGTACTATTTCTGTGAAGGCGGTCAAGGAAGACCACTCCAAATAGCTAACATTTGACCAGAAACCTGAATTAAATGAAAGAGCAGGTGATATGAACATCTGAAGCATGACCTAGGATGGAAGAACAGTGAGGGTGAAGGTCGTGAAGTGGGAACATAGTGGTGTGTAGGAGGAACAATCCAGCCCAGTATATCTATAACAGTGAGCATGAAAGAGAAGCTTCAGGAGACAAAGTCAGAGAGGAAGCAGGGAGGAGATCATGTATAAGGCATGTCTGTCTTTAATAGGATCTGGGGTCTTACATGCATGATGGAAGTGTACGGAAGCATTTCAGGAACAATCTGCCATAAATCTGATTAAAGTTTTAAAGATCATTGGCAGAACGTGGAGGAACCACAGAGAAGAGACTATTGAGGTGGTTCAGGGAAGAGGGACATTGCCTTGAATTAGCCTGTGAGTGGTGAAATTGGGAAGGTGAGAGATTTGCAAAATATTCTGGAGATAAAGCCAGAAGATTTGGTGATGATACGGTTGTGAGATCTGAGAATAAAAGAGGCATCACAGACAACTCAAAAATTTTGGACTCCTACCAATTGAATAGTGGAGGAAGATGAGTGAAATGATCATATTCAGGATATATTTTGCAAGTAGACATTACATGATTCGCTGTTGTACTAGCACCAAGCTTGAGAGAAAGAGACAATTCGGAAATGTTGAGCCTTTAGAAAGGAGTGTCATTTATTAAAATTCCAGTCTGGAAAAGGAAAGAGTATGTGGGGGGTGTAAAGAGTTGCATGCATTAACTTATCTATTTGGATTTTTATGTGTGTGTGTGACAGAGAGAGAGAGAAGAGTGAAAATAATAAAGAAGTAACAGGTACCCATCAAACGTGTATAAATTACCTATTGGGTATACTCTGCTATACCCAATGGTATATGGTAGGGACCTCACAGAAGCAGAAGATATTAGGAAGAGGCGGCAAGAATACACAGAAGAACTGTACAGAAAAGATCTTCACGACCCAGATAAACACGATGGTGTGATCACTCACCTAGAGCCAGACATCCTGGAATGTGAAGTCAAGTGGGCCTTAGAAAGCATCACTATGAACAAAGCTAGTGGAGGTGATGGAATTCCAGTGGAGCTATTTCAAATCCTGAAAGATGATGCTGTGAAAGTGCTGCACTCAATATGCCAGCACATTTGGAAAACAGCAGTGGCCACAGGACTGGAAAAGGTCAGTTTTCATTCCAATCCCAAAGAAAGGCAATGCCAAAGAATGCTCAAACTACTGCACAAGTGCACTCATCTCACATGCTAGTAAAGTAATGCTCAAAATTCTCCAAGCCAGGCTTCACCAATACGTGAACCATGAACTTCCAGATGTTCAAGCTGGTTTTAGAAAAGGCAGAGGAACCAGAGATCAAATTGCCAACATCTGCTGGATCATGGAAAAAGCAAGAGAGTTCCAGAAAAACATCTATTTCTGCTTTATTGACTATGGCAAAGCCTTTGACTGTATGGATCACAATAAACTGTGGAAAATTCTTCAAGAGATGGGAATACCAGACCACCTGACCTGCCTCCTGAGAAATCTTCATGCAGGTCAGGAAGCAACAGTTAGAACTGGACATGGAACAACAGACTGGTTCCAAATAGGAAAAGGAGTACGTCAGGGCTGTATATTGTCACCCTGCTTATTTAACTGGAGAAGGCAATGGCACCCCCACTCCAGTACTCTCGCCTGGAAAATCCTATGGATGGAGGAGCCTGGCAGGCTGCAGTCCATGGGGTCGCTAAGAATCAGATACGACTAAGCAACTTCACTTTCACTTTTCGCTTTCATGCATTGGAGAAGGAAATGGCAACCCACTCCAGTGTTCTTGCCTGGAGAATCCCAGGTACGGGGGAGCCTGGTGGGCTGCCGTCTATGGGGTCACACAGTCGGACACGACTGAAGTGACTTAGCAGCAGCAACAGCTTATTTAACTTATATGAAGAGTACATCATGAGAAACGCTGGGCTGGAGGAAGCACAAGCTGGAATCAAGATTGCCAGGAGAAATATCAGTAACCTCAGATATGCAGATGACACTACCCTTATGGCAGAAAGTGAAGAAGAACTAAAGAGCCTCTTGATGAAAGTAAAAGAGGAGAGTGAAAATGTTGGCTTAAAGCTCACATTCAGAAAACGAAGATCATGGCATCCAGTCCCATCACTTCATGGAAAATAGATGGGGAAACAGTGGAAACAGTGGCTGACTTTATTTTTCTGGGCTCCAAAATCACTGCAGATGGTGATCACAGCCATAAAATTACAAGATGCTTACTCCTTGGAAGAAAAGTTATGACCAACCTAGACAGCATATTAAAAAGCAGAGACATTACTTTGCCAACAAAGGTCTGTCTAGTCAAGGCTATGGTTTTTCCAGTGGTAATGTATGGATGTGAGAGTTGGACTATAAAGACAGCTAATACTGAAGAATTGATGCTTTTGAACTGTGGTGTTGGAGAAGACTCTTGAGAGTCCCTTGGACTGCAAGGAGATCCAACCAATCCATTCTGAAAGAGATCAGCTCTGGGATTTCTTTGGAAGGAATGATGCTAAAGCTGAAACTCCAATACTTTGGACACCTGATGCGAAGAGCTGACTTACTGGAAAAGACCCTGGTGCTGGGAGGGATTGGGGGCAGGAGGAGAAGGGGATGACAGAGGATGAGATGGCTGGATGGCATCACCGACTTAATGGACATGGGTTTGGGTGGACTCCAGGAGTTGGTGATAGACAGGGAGTCCTGGTGTGCTGCGGTTCATGGGGTTGCAAAGAGTTGGACACTAGTGAGCAACTGAACTGAACTAATACTCTGCTAATTACTAGGGATGGTGGTGATGGTTTAGTTATTAAGTCATGTCTGACTGTTGTGACCCCATGGAATGTACCTAGCCAGGCTCCTCTGCTCATTGGATTTCCCAGACAGGAATACTGGAGTGAGTTGCCATTTTCTTCTCCAGGGGATAGGCATAAACAAAATACAGCCACCATGGAGGAGCTCAAAATTTGATGGGGGAAACAGACAAGTAAACAGATGATTATTCTGTTAATAAATCTTTTTTTGCAATAAAGGTTCTAAAACCAGAGAATGACAGGCAATGCCCAGAGCAACACAGAAAGAACACTGGCGATTCAAAAATCCTAATCTGCTGAAACACCAAGTTATCCAAAGAAAGACCAGAGAAATAATGACTTTGCTAGTCTCATAAATACAGTGAAGAGTTTATAGCTCAGCTGCTGATTAAATTTCTACTCTGGCAGGCCAATAGTTGCCATGACATCAAGTGGCACATAAATGTCTCCTTGCTCAGAGGGCAGCCTCAGCTCCCAGAACTGGAACCCCAGGTACATTCATTCACCTGCTGAGCTTGTTGCCTTCAATATGTAACCAAGAGCAACCTTTGGAGAGAGATGCCAACAAAACTCAAAGTCCTCAAGCAAGGGAAATGCCTCCATAACCAAACAAAACACAGTTTCCTCCGAAGTTTGAGCAAGGGGAAAAAAGCTCTCTTGAGGAAAAGCTCTGCTGAAAGTCATATTCTTTTCCCTCTGAGTATGTTTCTATCTTTCTCTCTGGTCTCAGTGCTGACAGAGACCAAACTGAAAGACGCAATCCTTTCCCTTAGACCCCTCAGTTCAGCTGGTAGAGGCAGGCATTTTCAAAAAGAACTTACTGTAGCAATGCAAGAGGGAAATAAACAAAGAAAATATAAAAGCCATGAAATTGTTGCACTCCCACAGCAGAGGTTCCTAACTCCATGATAGCTAAGAATGTTACCAGGCACACAGGCTGTTTTGTTACACATTCTGCCTGAAAGTTCTACCTTTAGAAAATGGCTCTATTATTGCTCATACACCCACACACAGGCATACACTTTTATACATACTCCTTGACCACTTCTTTTCTAGATAATGCGTGCAACTTTTACTCTAGTCCAGAAGCATGAAAATATGTGGGTATTGAGAATGCTGAAGCCTCCCTTCAAGGGGAGTGAACAAGGCAAAACTCAGATTCCTTGAAACATAAGACAGCTAAGACAGGGGGTAGGTAAAGACCTGATCCCCTCTTCTCTATTTCTCCTGCCCCTATCCTATTTTATGAAAACTTTGCATTTCAGGGCTGGAACCATGCAGGAGCACCCTATGAACCCAGGGATGGGCGTATTATATTTTTGTCTGATGGTAAAGTGGCCCCACACCCCTCCATTGTTGACATTTTGTATTCAAAGAATAGTGAAGGACAACCAACAGTCAAATGCATTCTCAGCTACATCAGAAGACACCAGAACAAGAAAGTCTGTATAATCTTTGAGGGAAAGCAGTAACACAAGGGGCTATGCAATAAGCCCTCACCCAGAGGTTAGTTTTGTGCCACTGTATATCATATAGCCATATACAGATACAGATGCCATTTTGTTTTATTTTTGATTTTAACATTATTGCACCGAAAACACTAAATTCCAACAGTGTTGTCATGATATGGTCAAATTACAAAAATGAAAATAATGAGGAAAAGGGAAGGCTGGCTACTCCTTGAATTGGAGATTGCCCAGCTCCTGTCTGCCTAGGTAAGAACACAGAAACTACCCTGCCCATGAGCTCCTCCTCTCATTTGAAACTGGATTTTATAGTTTGCTAACTTATTGCTCTTTGCCCCCTGCTCTCCCAGTCCTATCAGTGTTCAGCACTCATAATTTTGCCAGGAAACTTAGAATTTATTTTCAGTTTCTTTCCCACTGCATTCCTCATCAACTACTGAAATACTTCAGACTGATTTTCCAATACGGCGCTCCCACCACCACTGTCCCCGGGCGAGGGACAGAAGTTCCTACTGGACCCATCACTTGGATGTGCTCATTCTCTGTGGCATGATTTATAGAAAGGCAGCCTCAATTACAATTTATCTTACTGTTTGTGTTGATGAAATGCTGAAAACACAGAATTGCCAAGATGGCACGGTACACAGCCTCCAACGCAAACAGCTTTCTGCTGACAGCCTCAGGCACACACACACAAAAAAAGCTGTGGCACAAAAAACAAAGACTTAATCCATCAGTCTCAAAGACGGAAAGATCAGGGGCTGTTTTCCTAAGTCAGAAAAGTGGCCCCAGCACAACCGTCCTCTCTCCAACACTGGGAACGCTCTGCTTTTTCTTCTGGCAGGGGCTTAGAGGCAGCCACCAGTATGGGCCAACCAATTTCAGGAATGGCAGCCAGCAGACAGGAATCAGGAGAATAAAAAAATAAATCTGCATATGTACTTCTATTTCTAACCCTTGTTTACTCACAGTAATAATAATAAAAAATGAAACCAGTAACCGAAATAAAAACAAATAGACCCATTTATCTACTAGCTTTGGTTTCACTTTTACTCTGTCAATTTGAAACTGGTGACAACTCCATGATAGTGTTTCACTCAACAGGAGAGTTTGTATAAATAGCTTATCCCAGTGCTCCTACCAGAAGTGAACCTGGAATGTGGGGGAGAGAGGGAACTGTAATATGTTTCATTGGTTGGCAGAACAAGGAGCATTTTAAATACAGGGTCATTCTTGGACTAACTACCCACAGATGCTCTATTATTTTTTTTTTTAATCCTGTCTCTTCTAAAGACTTTCTATTACAAACTTAATGATCATGACATCTTAGAAATAATTGCTTTAAAAGTTCTATGTTTGGAAAACGTGCTCAAGGGAATTAACTGTCATTTTGGCTTACCTATCTACTCTCCCAGAGAAGGCGACGGCGCCCACTCCAGTGCTCTTGCCTGGAAACCCCATGGACGGAGGAGCCTGGTGGGCTGCAGTCCATGGGGTCGCTAAGAGTCAGGCACGACTGAACAACTTCACTTTCACTTTTCACTTTCATGCACTGGAGAAGGAAATGGCAACCCACTCCAGTGTTCTTGCCTGCAGAATCCCAGGGATGGGGGAGACTGGTGGGCTTCCGTCTATGGGGTCGCACAGAGTCGGACACGACTGAAGCGACTTAGCAGCAGCAGCAGCAGCAGCAGCAGCAGCAACAACAGCAATCTATTCTCCATCTCCTTAACCATAGAAATCCTTGCAATGGCCTTTCTCTAACTTCCCACGTTGACCAAAAAGGATTGTTTTGGGTAAAAAGCTAAGAAGTCATCTCTTGACAATTGGGATATTTTAGCGTCTTCATTATTCAAATTAATGATTACTGATTATTTTCTGGAGTAATTTTAGGTTGCTGAAAAACAGGTGGAAATTCCCAGACAGCCTCTCTGTTTCTCACTATTATTAACATCTTGCGTTACTGTGGTAGATTGGTTATAATTAACTAAAGCTCATTATTTTCACTCTTTGTGTACATCCTATGAGTTTTGACAAATGTAGGAGGAATGATATATATCCACTGGTGGCACACAATAGTTTCAACTGCCCTTGAAAATTCTCCATGCTCTACCTTTTCATCCTTCCTCTCTCCCTAGTCCTTGGAAACCACTGATTTTTTACTGTCTCCATAGCTTTGCCTTTTCCAGAATTTCATATATTTGGAATTATATATTATGATTTGTAGCTTATACAAGTTGGCTTATACATATTGGAAAACATAAATGTCTCCCAACTTTCTCTTCTCTTAACTGTAAGCTCTGAACCAGATTGGGGACACCATGAAAAACTAATCAAACAAAAGCCTAGTGCTTCCTAACATTATTAAGGGCAAATTCACAAAGATGCATTTTATATTATCCAGTGTGTTTATAGATATGTCAAGTGAGTCAACTGAAATTATCCCATCTCAGGGAACATTATTATAATTACCGGTTATTAGAATTATTCATTATTAAAATGAGAATGTGTCAGAGTTCAGGTGGGAAAATAAAAGAGTGTTTGAGCTCTATAAAATAGCACAGAGAGATAGTCATGCAACTGGTTGGTTAATTCTATTTTAGTGTACACACACGCTGATGGATCAAGTACCAGCCAAAGGGTGTTACCCAAGACTCTATTTATGACAAGGCTTTGTGCAATGCACTTTGGACATATGGATGTCTAAGACACACGCCCTGCACTCTAGTAGCATATCATCTCCTGGGGGAGAGCGTTGCTTGCAATAATTAACTACAATGTTGGATATTACGTGCTGGAGTAACAGAGGTACAGATGAGTGTAATGGGAGCTCAGACAAGGGAGATGCTCTCTGACTGACTGATATCTGAGCTGGTAGCTCTTCAGCAAGGGCAGAAACTCATACATAAGCAAGGGTATAGTGACAGGACAGCATAAAGAGGATGAGGGAAATGGTGACGATCAGGTGCCCTGTCCCCAACTCTGTAATCCAAATCCAGCTTTTGTAACTTCATGTGGAGAGTTTTGGGAGAGGAAAGGGAGTTGCTTTGGTTTATTTGTTTGTTTGCTAAAATAGCTCTTTAATGAGTTTGATTATCTTTAAGCAGGGCATGTTCACATCAATTTACTATAGTCCAAAACTGTTATTTCTATGATCTTCCCATACTTAGTGTGTATCCAAGATACATCCAATGAATAGGGTTTGCAGAAAGAAGCAGAGGGTAATGCATATATGTTATAAACTGCATAAAGGTTGAATTCTGCGGTTACAAACTTGTACTTCACCCTGACAGCAAGGGAGGGCCATTCGAGATTTGGCAATTTCATTTGGAAGAAACTATCTTATACGGTCAACACTTATGAGACCCCTTGCCTTAAAAAATTCTCATCCCATAAAGAGCAAATCCCATATCATGGACATCCAGTGACAAGCAAATATGAGCAACCCTGTGGATTCTAATAACAGATCCAGAAAGCTCTCTGGTACAGCAATAAGACCATGGATACAAGGTATTTAAAACAAAATAGTGGATTTTCCAAGAGAGCAAATTTGGGCTCTGGTTTAGTCACTTGGGCTTCCTTTGTGGCTCAGCTGGTAAAGAATTCATCTGCAACGCAGGAGACCTGGGTTTGCTCCCTGGATTGGGAAGATTCCCTGGAGAAGGGAAAGGCTACCCACTCAAGTATCCTAGCCGAGAGAACACCATGGACTGTATAGTCTATGGGGTTGCAAAAAGTTGGACACGACTGAGAGACTTTCACTTTCACGTTAGTCACCTGAGTTAGGTGAAGTCAAGAAGTATTAAAGCTCTAAGGCCTTGACATTCAAATGCAAGTTGTTGGTGCTTCTGCAAAATTCAGGTAAGAGAAAGGAATGCCTTTCTATGGTAACCAGTCCCATTCTGACATGGAACAGAAAGATCACCTGCCACTTTCATCAGGAATAACGGACTCCTGCATCAAGCTGACCTTTAATTTAGAAATAATTGCATTCCTTCATTTATTAACTCTTTCATCCATTCAACAAATGCCCACTGATGATCTCCTGCCTGCTGGGTATTATTCTGAGTAATGCAAAAGTAACAAAGATGATAAGATGGATTGACTCCAGCATGGTTATTAGATACAACATAGGAGTGGGCATCTTTGAGCAAGGCGGAATAAGTAAGGGCTTGACACAGGATGTGGCTCAAAGTACACACCTGATAGATAGCTACCCTTGGTACTATATAAAAGGATGAAGGAACAGCAAAACTCAGAAGCAGCATGACCACTTTCTGTTGGGTGACTAAAGGAAGCGCTTGGGGAAATGGTATCTGCTCAAGGATTAGCATGTGGGTTGGGGAGGTGAGAGAAGGGAGGGAAAGAGGCAGAACAGCAAATTTTACAGAGGTGAACAGGACCCATATGTGTCTAGAATGTGAAGTACATGAAGAGGAAGAGTAGAGATGGAAGGTGCAGTCTAGACGGGAAGACACGAATGCTAACTCAAAATATGAGCAATGGAGAACAACCGGTTATTCTCCTGCGTGGGAATGACACATGACCTGCACAATACCACACACTGACTGCATGACACTCTACTGTCACCTTGATCTCTTTTCAGTTTTAGTGCCTGTACAATGAGGAAAGGGTAGGGATGACTTCTACAGAATGATCAAATATGTTATTCTGTAGGAATTTTAACTTAGGTCAGTGCATAGGAAGCAGGTAGAGACACTGAAAGACATCTGAAAAATTAGGAAGCCACTACAGGTGTTACAAAACAAAGACAAAAATCGAGGTGGTAACAGTGGGAATAGAAAAGAAGTGAAGATAGTGAGAAGACAGCACGATACAATGATTTCAGCATGGGTGACATGGGAGAGAAGCCCCAAACTTAAGTGACAGGAAGAATGTATGGGGCATTGGTAGAACAAGGGAAGAAAAGAAACAAAATTAAGTTTGTAGTTCAACAGGTAAGGGGGAAGAATTAAATAGTTCCTTGGTGCTCTCATGAACAGAAGTTTAAGATACAGAGAGAAGAAGAGAGAAACTGAGTTTATAGTAACTGTAATTAGTCAAGGGAGAATCTAGACGAACAGCTATGGCTCTTCCAGACTCTACCAAGGGAAGCAATTCAGCTCAACTGTGTTGAGTCTGTATTATATCAAAACCGTATATTCTGTTAAAATTAGAAGAGATAAAAGAGGAAAATACAGCCTCACATGTAATAACCTCCAAATGTAGTGGAGAAAAATGCCAAATCAACATAAGACTTGTGTCTGTTGCTTTGCTACTCTGCTCATTTGTACAGTTTCCAGTAACCCTGAAATTCCCTGGCACCACTTGTCCTCCAACTAGTTCGTGAGATTTGTGTGTGACTATTCCCCCATTCTCACCTTGATATCAGGGTCAACATGTGAGCTAGACCTAAGCCAAATGTAATAGTCCTGGTGATTAGTTTTGGGGTAGGTGTGTGGCACAGCCAGAAGCAATTGGAGCTAATATTAAGACTGTTTCCACCAGGGGTGTGAGAGACTAGGATGGAGGCATGGAGTTGCTGGCCACCACTCTGCAGGGCAAGCTTACTTCTTAAGAACAAAGGTGAAGTCAGAAAACAGGAAGAGCTGAAAGACGCAGGAAAAGAGAGCACTGCCAGCATGTTTTGATCTCTTAGACTCAATCACACCTGAGATCCGATCTTCTCTTGAATGTCATACCTACTTACTCCACAAATTCCGTTTGCTTATGTCAGTTTGAGATGGGATTTCATCGCTTCCAAACAAAATATTCCTCACTATATATAATATACATCCATAGGCAACACCGCATCGTACTGAAACTAAGTCTGTATGTTCTGTAGGCTATGCTAGTCAGTGAATACTTCGTGCAAAAGGCCAGTTCTTAGAGGTTGGTTTGCTGTGCTTTGGCTAATGACATTTTTATATGGCACTGAAGGGAATATAAAAAATTATCTCAGCGCAGCTTTTGCTTATTGGGGGCCTCATGATTTCATGTAGGAAACAGCTGCATGCCAAATTCAACAAATGAGTGAACAAAGCTTAAGGAGACAAAGAGTGGAATCTAACAGAGAAGGACCCATCCTTGTGAGACAAGTGAAATTAAAGAGGACTGCGGTGTTTCTTCAAATGAAGCATTTATTGAGCAACATTCTGTGTGCTAAAACTTCTCATATTTACTATCTCTGTAGTTCTGTTCTCAAAAGCATCAGTAGTAATAATAATATGAGCCATATAGTCCATGACTGCTTCCCCTATTCTGTTTTAGACTGGACTATGTAATCTAAAATCCGTGCTTTAACCAGTAAGCTATACTACCTCGCAACCTCTTGCTGCCTGGCTGATCCAACTGGCCTTTCTGGTTAATCTATCCCCTTTCCTCCCCTGAGTCTGCAAAGACTCTTCACTTCACTTCTGGTAGTTAGAAGTGACTACTGCTACTGCTAAGTCGCTTCAGTCGTGTCTGACTCTGTGCGACCCCATAGAGAGCAGTGACTAACTACCTTCCTATTGCTTGATTGCCTCTTGGAACCCTATGCTCATCCAAGTTAGGACCTTTCTACCACTGCCATCATGACTGCCCCTACCCTGCCTCTGGCTACACACATCCTAGCAGTGCAACGATTTCATGCAGAGACCAGCAGAAGAAGCAGAGGGCTCTCACAAAAGAAGTCCCTTTCATTACAACAAATAGCTTGATAATTATCCAGAAGCGGCAGAAAAAAATATTACCAGAGCAAGAAAACGAGCGACTTAATCTTTAAATGAGATATAATGGAGTTTCTAGGACCACATCAAACTCATTGTTCAAAATATTGTTCTCCAAATGAGAACACTGCTCTCCTGATTCCAAGAGTTAAACTGGTTCAAAAATTTCTTCCTTGAGACAGTTTTCAAGATTAATAACAGTGTATATGTTGTTTTATGCAACTTTCCCCACCCCACCCCTACCATTACTTGAAATAACATTTATTTTTTGAGCTTTGAGCAAACATGCTGAGTGGAGAGAAAAAACAACTTTCACCAGGGATGTCAAGAAACTGGAGTGGCAGACAGGAATATCACTGGCTACAGTCAGAGTCCACCTTTCAGACAACGTGACAGAGCCCTGAGAAGGTTTTACCTTTTATGATAATAATTTATGTAAGAGGGAGCACAAAAAAACTGATGACTACTTACAAAAATAGTTACAATAATAAAAGTGACAGCGATTAGTCAAATACATGGTGCTAAGTTTATTTCACTTTACAGGTTCTTCCCAGTGCCTTAAGGACCGGACTTTTTAAAAAACTGAGAAAAGGTACTGGGAAGAACCTGTAAAGTGAAATAAACTTAGCACCATGTATTTGACTAATCGCTGTCACTTTTATTATTGTAACTATTTTTGTAAGTAGTCATCAGTTTTTTTGTGCTCCCTCTTACATAAATTATTATCATAAAAGGTAAAACCTTCTCAGGGCTCTGTCACGTTGTCTGAAAGGTGGACTCTGACTGTAGCCAGTGATATTCCTGTCTGGGAAAGAGACACAGATGTGTATAATGGACTTTTGGACTCAGAGGGAGGGAGAGGGTGGGATGATTTGGGAGAATGACATTCTAACATGTATACTATCATGTAAGAATTGAATCGCCAGTCTATGTCTGATGCAGGATACAGCATGCTTGGAGCTGGTGCATGGGGATGACCCAGAGAGATGTTATGGGGAGGGAGGTGGGAGGGGGGTTCATGTTTGGGAACGCATGTAAGAATTAAAAATTTTAAAATTTAAAAAATAAAAAAAATAATTAAAAAAAAGTCCGGTAAATATTTTCTTCTTATAAAATATGTAGTATTTATAATATGCAATTATATAACATAAATGTAAGTTTTGAAGCACAACAGAATAAATACCTGTGATTCCTACTACCAAAAGTTAAAAACTAGAACCTCACCTATTGCACTGAAGCTATCTATGTGCTCCCCCTGAACCCTAAAGGTAAGCACTCACCAGAATTGGAGTTTTATTGTCCCCTTGATCTTAGAAGTAATTCTATTCCATAAGTATGTAACTCTAAACACAACATTGTTAGGCAGTTTTCTTTCTGAAATTTAAAAATGAAGTCGTTACTGTTTAAAATCTACTTTGATAGGATTTTTTTTTCTACCCAGGATATTTTTCCAAGATCCATCCATGCATGTTGTTCGATGCAGTTTTAGTTTGTTGATTTTCATGGCTGAATAATATTCTATTGCGTGAGTATAACACAATTTATTTGTCCATTTGCCTATCAATGGATACTTATTTCCAGTGTTTTTTGCTGTAAAAAGCAATTATGTATGAACATTCATGTGTGTGTCTCCTGGCAAGAGTTTCCCCAGGGTTTACTCCACGAGTTGATTGTTCAGTCATAGGATTTGCATGTAGTTGGTGTCAAAGCTACTGCCAGACTGTTTCCCAAAGTGATTATTCAAATTTAAGCTGTTACCCAGGATGTACTAGGATTCTCAATGAACTTCAGCCACCCTCATACTTGAAATGATGAGGTGTCATAATTTTGCCCATTTGGTTGGTATTAAATGCTATCTTATCGTCATCTTAATTAGCATTGCACCAATTACTAATGAGGTCGAGCATTTTTTTCATGTTTATTTTCCATTAGTGTATCCTCTTAAATGTTATGCCCTGTCATTTATTCTGGCAATTATTCTGTTAATTTGCCTGTGGTTCACTTATAAACTTACACTTTTTCTTTGTAAAAAATAGATCCTTATCCTTTGATAGAGATATTGCAAAAATTGCAAATATCTCCTCCAAGTTTGTGGCTTGTATTTTCACATACCATTTTTGGTATTTTTAGTGAAAAACTATTCCTCATTATTATGAACTTTAATTAATATAATTTGAATGTATTTATTTTTAGGTTAGCATTTTTAGGGTCTTAATTAAGAAGCCCTTTCCTGTAATAAAGTGTAAATTAAGACTTTCAGAATTTTCTCTTAAAGGTTAATATTTTCTTTCACATTTAATTCTTAGATTCATCTGGAATTTTACTTTTATGTATGTTAAGAAGTTCAGATCCAAATATATTTATTTCCTCTGAATAAACAATTGTGCCGTAATCATTAAACAGTTCATTCTACACCTACTGTTCTGTTTTGCCAACATTGGTATTATTAACTTGCCATATGTTTTGCATGAATCTTTTCTGAGCTCTATGTTCTGTAACCACTCGTCAATATGCCTATGTCTCTGTGTGTATGTATGTGTGTGTGTGTTTGTGTGTGTATGTGTATACGCATGTATAAACTGAACAGGGACACAGAATAAAACTGAAACTGTTGATATCTGATAACCCAACAACATACACTTTTTTCTCCTTTAGGTGAATCTGGGTTATTTTTAGGCCTTTGCTGTTTTTCATGTATTAGAAAATCAACTTAATAAGTTTCTACAAGCATATGTTGTTATTTTGATCAAATTGTATTAAAACAAAACAATTTGAAGAAATTGCCTTTTTTATGCTACTGAGACTTCTATTAAGTGTGCATGGTATATTTTTCCATTTAGTTTGCTTTCTTTTAAAGTTTTGAAGTTTTCTCCATAAAGGTCTTGCACAACTTTACTCTTATTGGAAAGTGAAACACGTTGCAAATTGTAAATTATGTTTTTAATTATGTTTTCTAACTAATTATTGTGGAGGAATAAAAATCCATTTGATATTGATAAGCTTTATTAAGTTTAATAAATTGTCTGTAGTTTGAGTCTTAAATGTAGAGAATCATATTATCAAAGGATAACTTTTTTTTTCTTATCTTATTATGATCCTTAAGATTCCCAATGCAACACTAATTCAAAGGTATAGTAAGTAGGTATTTTTGTCTTAGTCCTGATTTTAAAAGAAATATTTATAATATTTAGCAATTTAAAATAACATTCATTACATTTTCTCATTGATAATCTTTATCCTGTTAAAGAAGCACTCATCTTCTACTCATTTGCTAAAGGTTTTGTTTGCTTTGTTGTTTTTGTTTTGTAAATCACTAGTGGATGTTGAATTCTATTCAAGAATCTTCATGAGTCAACTGAAATGTTAATGTAATTTTTCTCCTTAAACCTCTAATGCAGGTAATTTCATTTTTCTAACATTAAATGATATTGCATCCTAAAAATAAATTATATTTGAGAATAACACATTTTCTTTTGCATACGCTGCTGGATTCAGTTTATCCCACTGAATCTTCACATTATGAAACAGGTGCTTTACAGTCTCCTTACAGAGTGTCATCTAGTAGTGATATGATCAAGGGTAAAGGTAGAACTTGCCCTTGAGCCTGTCTGGTTGCAAACTCCAAGATTTTAACCATCTGCTATAGCTCTTTGGATCCTTTGAAGTTTACAACTCATGAAAGCGCATCAACATACATTTGCATAGTGTCCACTAGTCTAGCTTTTTCCTCTTGAGACAGTAAGATCCAACAGGCTGATGTAATTAAACTGATGGACCTTGAAAATCAACCTTTTAGATGTTTGAGTGTAAAAAGAGGAAAAGATGATTGAACTTCTGGCATTAACATGCTCCAAGACGAGAGGGATAGATTATAAATGCAGACTCAAATGTCTTTTAGGTCTATTAAAGGGAATGATTCTAAGTTTATCAAGTTACCATCTTAATAGGAAGGGAGGGACCTCATCTCCTTCCCATTTATGTATTAATAGATTTATGTATCTATCAAGTCTATTTACGCAAGCCCACCTGCACTTACACACTTCCTCATCAGAACTTTTACCATTGTCAATCATTCAATACAAAAGACATTCACTGAAAAAAAAAAAAAAATGGTGAGCTTTCAACAAACCATTCAATGTCCAAAAATTAATTCAGATCTCCTCTTAACCACGTTTTTCCTTCACTTTGAACATGTATGTTTTCTCAACCTACTCGTTACTCCACATCCTTTTCTAAATTCAGTCACTAGAGCCAAACACCATAGAGAACCCAAATGAACTGGAAAGAACCTAGGTCAAGGGAGGAAAATGCTTTGGAAAATTCAAGAATGGGTGTCAAGAGGCTCTGTCCCTTCAGTGCTATTAAAAGCCTGCCCACATTCAAGAGATCATGTTCTAGGCATTAATGGTCTGCTGGAGATCCACAGAACTGACTGGAGTCTCTGCTCCGGAACTTTGCTTCTCTCACACTGTCTTGATGAGGCCTCTCTGGACCCCCCTAAGTTGCAGCTCTCCCACCCTGACTCTCCCTAATCTTTCTTATGCCATTTTCCTTATAGCACTTATGACAATAATTAACAACACAGGTTACTGTTAGACCAAGTCCAACAATAGTTAGCCAACTACAGTTGACCCTGAACAATGAAGGTTTGAACTGCCCAGGCCCACTTACATGCAGATATTTTTCAATAGTAAATACTACAGGGAGGGCTACATAATCAGTGGCTGGTTCATTTCA
Source organism: Capra hircus (assembly GCF_001704415.2). NCBI lineage: Eukaryota > Metazoa > Chordata > Mammalia > Artiodactyla > Bovidae > Capra > Capra hircus. The sequence continues at coordinate 26,168,426 of NC_030833.1, forward strand.
TAGATAAGAGGAACCAAGGATACAGAGGGCTGACAATAAATATGCACGGATTGACCCCCACATTGTTTAAGGGTCCTCTGTATATCAAGAGTTGGCCAACTATACAAACCCACAATAACAATAAATGTTATAGCACTTTATTTTTAATTTGACACACATGGAAAGTTTCATGATGGGAGAAATTTTTTGTCTGCTTTTTGTTTCTTCCTTAATGTACTCAGGTGCCTAGAGCAGTGCCTGGGACAGAGTCACTGTGCCATGAATGCTGATGGAAAGAGAAAAGGAAACTGGAATGGAGGGAGGTAAGGAGAGGAAAGTGAAAGTGAAGTCGCTCACTCACGTCTGAAGTTGGCCTTAATCTCTCACTGTGCAACCTGGATTGGGACATGCTGACCACCACTGTTGGTCACTAGAGCAGTGTCTATACTCCTAAAATGTGGAGACAAGTGACCTCAGCTCAGATATGCATAGACAGTTTCCCAAGTACAGAACCAGCAAGAATAGCCATTTAAAGGTTTAAGAGCTGTGTTAACCTTAAAACACCAAAATCAATAGAAAGCAGTAGAAAGGAACACACTACTGATATGCACAGTGACATGATGGAATCTGAGAATCCCTGTGCTTAATGAAAGAAGCCAGGCACACAAATGAAGTGGGCATTGTATGACCCCATTTGTGTAAGATGCGAACTAACCTACAATGATAAAAAAGCAGAGTAGTGCTGGCTTGGGGCCATAGGTGGAGGGAGGAATGGACTTCACAGAGGCACAAGACACCTTTGGCAGAGGTGATGGAAATGTTCTGCATCTTGGAAGTGGTTTTATAGGAGCTTATGACTGTCAAACCCCATTGAACTGTGTACTTTAGTAAATGTGGTTTATTAGACAGAAAATATTTTCCAATAAAGTTGATAAGGAAAATAATACCATAACTAGCACAGGAAGAGGCAGATGGCTCTTTAGCTTGGTTTTCCATCCAAAGAACAACAGCAACCAGACCTCTGTATAATCATCAGTCCAGATATCTATGCAATCTCAATTATTTCTCTCACTTGCCCTGCCCCCTCTTCTAGCCATCACTCCTCCTCCTGATATGAAGAAATCCTGAAAAAGTATATCAGTTCTGCTCCATCCATCTCAGTACCTGTGTGGCCATCCTAGATGTTTGCACCGCTTGTCACCATACAAGGTTTAGCAACACTCCATTTGAACCAAGGCAGCCATAATCCCCAGCATGCCCCTAGAGATTCACCCTGACCCTAACCTCCCCTGACTGTCCTCTTAAAAGTGTTTAAAGATCAGGAAAGTACCACAGAAAGAAAGAAAGAAAAAAAAAACAGAAAGTGTACTTCCAATAGAAAGATTTTTCATTTAAATGCACCTTATTGCGTGATGTATTCCTTTAATTAAAGTGTGTGTCTGGGTGCATTGGTTGCTATTACAGTGCAATTCCTCATGTTTATTGAATGCAAGAGTAGCCAGGGCAATGCAGGGGAAACTCACACATTAGCTAGAATGCAACTTAAAGCTATAGTTCCCTGATCTTTTGAGCTTTTAAGAGGCAGATAATCTTCAGGGTTTGTGGCTCATTGCAGTGAGATGCTCTGTATCAATTTGCATAGGTCTCTTCTGAAAAAAAAAAAAAAAAAAACAGTGTTTATTTCCAAAAACCTTATGTGGTTCACTTTGTTGTCTCACCGAGATTGCATCTTTCACCCCTAGAAGAAACACAGAACCAGGCAGAGAAAGGGCAGATGCTAGACAGTTTCTACAACCTTCAAAATATGAGATAGGGATATTGCTAACACTCCCATCATCCATGTTACTTTATGGTTTATAGAGAACTCCTCCTAAAGGGCTTGTGAAATGTTATTACCTGCCATTCTGACTGTGAAACTAAAGTGAGAGGGTGAATGAGGTACCCAGGTGGTACAGAAAACAGCAGAGATGTGCCAGACCCATGCCTCTGGCTCCAAGGCCGGTGCTCTTTCCACCACCACAGAGCTGGCACTAAGGTGGCTGTTCTGATTCTGCCATGAGTCATGACCAGCTTTAGAACAAATCCTGGAAACTCTCTGGGTTTTAGTCTCTTTATCTGTGATCAGAGGGGATATTTCAACATCCATTTAATTCTTAAATTCTAATAGTCTCTTAAATATGCTTTCATAAACTGAGAAATGGGAAACCAGAGAAAAGGGAGTTTTATTTCATGCTTATAGGAGAATGGTTAGTTTTCTTCCTTGTGAGGGCTCTGCAGCAGCAGAGCATGAAAAGAGGCAGCATTTATTTCACTGTTGCTCCTGCCTTTTCCTCAAACATACTGAGAAAAATGGCATCATAAAATATCAGACCTTTAAAAATCAGTTATTAGTCAATTAACCCCAATAGATCAACAGTTTTTATTCCCTCATAATCTCTGACAGGTCTCCTCAACATACATCTATACATTTCCATGCTGATAGATTATCTCACTGCGATTTTTTACAAAGAAGAAGGTTTATCCTTTTGTTCTTCTTTAGGGCAAATATTGCACCTCTTGAATATTTTTTCTCTCCACCTGGATTGTAAGCTTCTTGAGGGCAGAGATCCTAAGTAACACGTCTTCACATGTGCCTCCGTATTTATTATTTATTATTAGTAACACTAAAAGCGTTAATAGACATTTTAGTATGTTCTTCTGCTTCTTGAATTTGTCTTTCCACAATTAAAGCTCCTCTTTCTTTTTCCCATTTCCCTAATAAAGTCAATTTGTCATTTTGGCTCTGGCATCCACTAGCTTTCAGTATAGAAGCAAATCACATACTTCTCTATTACTTATTCTTAATTCTTCAATTTCAAAATTGAAAAAATTACAATTTCAAAATTAAAAAAATTACCAATTCACCAGGTAAATGTGGTATAAAAAGTACATGGAAGCACTTAGCACAATACCTAGTATATAACAAGTACTCAATAAACATGTGTTAGACACAAGAATACAAAACAACATGTGTCTATGTTTATAGTTCCCCTTAGAGTTCAAGGGAAAAGAGAAGAAGAAAAAGAAGAAAAAAGAAAAACTATGCAGTCACAACTTGATCAAAACTACTCACCATTACTCTGTTAGTAACATTCAACAAGATGGACATCCTCTAAAAACACACTGGCTATAAAGTACTCACCACAAGCCTCTTCTGATAACCCAAATGCAACAAAAACCATGTTTCAGGTACCAAAGGATAGTTCAAAAATACATCAGAAGCATAAATGCACCTATAACATCATTACAGCCTTCAAGTTCATCCAGATTGGAATACATTCAGGACTGCTGATGGGAAAAAAAAAAAAAATGTCTCCATGGGGAATTTCTACTGGATATCAGGAAAATACAGACCTTCATCCAAGAACTGATTACTGGGTATTTAGTATATGCTGGGCACTAGTGATTGTGGAGAAGGCAATGGCACTCCACTCCAGTACTCTTGCCTGGAAAATCCCATGGATGGAGGAGCCTGGTGGGCTGCAGTCCATGGGGTCGCGAAGAATTGGACATGACAGTGGCATCACTTTCACTTTTCACTTTCATGCACTGGAGAAGGAAATGGCAACCCACTCCAGTATTCTTGCCTGGAGAATCCCAGGGACGGGGGAGCCTGGTGGACTGCCGTCTATGGGGTCGCACAGAGTCGGACACAACTGAAGCGACTTAGCACCAGCAGTGATTCACAAAGGGACAAGGATCTTCTCCACTGTACACAGTCTATGCAAAAAATAAATAAACAAATAAAAGGATGTTTATAAGATGAAGCTGTACCTGTGTAAAACCAAAAAGGAACCTGAATTTTACATTAGGCAGTTGGGGAAGGCATTTTTTAAAAGATAGGATTTGAACAGAGACTTGAAGGCAACGAGAACCTAGGTCAAGTAAATACCCTATATCCCAAACAGAGTGACAGGAAAGAGGGTTGAGCTAGGATTGTACTTGGAAATGGAAGCCTGGGTCATGGGGGCTCTGAGAGATGGAGATGGGCCCAGGGAAGGGGATGAGCAGGCACATAGGGAAGACTACATGTGGTGTGCAGGCCATGAAAGACTTTCAGGGTTTTACTGAGTGAGGTGGAATCTACTGGAGTTTGTGTTTTGTTTTGTTTTTTAATTGAAGTAACATTGGTTTATCACATTATATGTTTCATGCATTCAGTTCAGTTCAGTTCAGTCGTTCAGTCATGTCCAACTCTTTGCGACCCCATGAATCACAGCATGCCAGGCCTCCCTGTCCATCACCAACTCCTGGAGTTCACTCAAATTCACGTCCATTGAGTCAGTGATGCCTTCCAGCCATCTCATCCTCTGTCGTTCCCTTCTCCTCCTGCCCCCAATCCCTCCCAGGATCAGAGTCTTTTCCAATGAGTCAACTCTTCACATGAGGTGGCCAAAGTACTGGAGTTTCAGCCTCAGCATCAGTCCTTCCAATGAACACCCAGGACTGATCTCCTTTAGGATGGACTGGTTGGACCTCCTTGCAGTCCATGGGACTCTCAATAGTCTTCTCCAACACCACAGTTCAAAAGCATCAATTCTTCAGCACTCAGCTTTCTTCACAGTCCAACTCTCACATTCATACATGACCACAGGAAAAACCATAGCCTTGACTAGACGGACCTTTGTTGGCAGAGTAATGTCTCTGCTTTTCAATATGCTCTCTAAGTTGGTCATAACTTTCCTTCTAAGGAGTAAGCGTCTTTTAATTTCATGACTGCAGTCACCATCTGCAGTGATTTTGGAGCCCCCCAAAATAAAGTCTGCCACTGTTTCCACTGTTTCCCCATCTATTTCCCATGAAGTGATGGGACTGGATGCCATGATCTTAGTTTTCTGAATGTTGAACTTTAAGTCAACTTTTTCACTCTCTTCTTTCACTTTCATCAAGAGGCTTTTCAGTTCCTCTTCACTTTCTGCATACAATACTATATTTCTACTTTCATATACTGTATAGCATGCTCAGCACTAAAAATTTAATTTCCATCTATCACCATCACATACAGTTGATTCCCTTTACCCATTTCACCCTTCCCTCCACTGGCCCCTTCAACTCTGGTAACTACTACTCTCTTATCTATACCTTAATGTTTGTTTTTCTTTGGTTTAGTGTATTCATGCCTTTTTCCTATTTGTTCATTTGCTTTTTTATATTCCATATATGAATGAAATCACAAGATGTTTGTCTTTCTCCATCTGACTTATTTCACTTAGCGTAATACCCTCAAGATGCATCCATGCTGTCATCATGGATAAGTAGCATTCCATTCTGTATAAATACCACATCTTTTTCCATTCATCCACTGAGGGGCACTTAGGTCATTTCTATAACTCAGCTATTGTAAATAATGCATGTATCTTTTTTGAATCAGTATTTTTGTATTCTTTGGAGATTTTTAATCAGGGATGACATAATACTTACATTTAGAAGATCATTTGGCTGGTTTATGAAGCCAAAATTGATGGTAGGCGGACAATGAAGGAAGAGACAGTGAGGGCAGGATGATGGTGCCACAGAGCAGTCTGGAGCAGCGGAGGAGGGCCTGGGCACCACTGGGATTCTAGATATGTTTCAGAAACAGAGCCAAGATGACTTGCTTAGGGATGGATGGTGGAATATGAAATAAAGAGAAGCTCCAAGACTCTATTTTCCCTGAAAATCTGAAAGAATGAAATGGTGAGAGTGGCAAATTTGTGAAGGGGAATGAATAGAAACCATATGTTTATTTTAGGATGGAATATTTGGCCCATTTATGAGATACCTATATTGAGAAGTTAAGTAGGCAGTTGGTGATGAACAAATCTGGGGTACAGAGGAGAGATATGGGCTAATCATTAGGATAAATAAATGATATTTTAAATCATGAGCCTGGATGAGATCATAATGGGAATGAATGAGGACAGAGATGGGAAGAGGTCCAAGAATTGTGCCCAAAGGCTCTTAAGTATCTTGAGAGGTCAGAAAGATGAGGTAGCGTCAATAAAGGCTTCTGATAAGGAGGAGCCAGTGAAGGAGAAGATACAGTGTTCCTTCTTCCATATAATTCCCCACCACCCCTCACTCCTCCTCCTACTGAACACTTTTCACTGGCATTGCTGTATAACTTCAATCCATCTTCCAAATCTCAGCCTTCATATTAAGTTCTCAGAAAAGACTTCTCTAATCCCCAATATAAAGTTTTCTCTAGTAATCACATCACATTGGTCTTTGCCCTCTTAACACTTTGGGTATGAGTCTGTGCATATATTTCTTTATTAATAGAATTAGATATGACAATTTATATCATTCCATGTTTGTTTACCACATGGTAAACATGTGGTATACCACATGTATACCACAATGAATATCCTCCTTCTATTGGATTATTGGTTATCTGTACGCAAGTGAAAAGTGAAGTCACTCAGACTTGTCCAACTCTTTGCAACCCCATGGACTGTAGCCTACCAGGCTCCTCTGTTAGTGGAATTGTCCAGGCAAGAGTACAGGAGTGGGTTGCCATTTCCTTCTCTAGGGGATCTTCCCAACCCAGGGATTGAACCCGGACCTACCACATTGCAGGCAGATGCTTTACCACCTGAGCCACCAGGGAAACCCTCTGCATGCAAGCGCATGGTCTAATCCCATTCACCCCAGGGTGCAATTGTTGAATTAATGCAAGAACAAACATCAGACTCCTTGCTAGGTGTCCTATGTTCATTATCTAATAATAGCAATACTGTGATGTTTATAGTGCAGGCATGAAAACAAAGTTGAGTAACTGGTTGAAAGCCACCTTGCTAATAAGAAACTAGACCAGGATTTAAAAGAAAACACAAATCTATCTAATTCCAAGCAGATGCCCTTTCCATTTTGCCCCTACATCATAGCAGTTCAATTAATACATGATGCTGGTCCATTTAGAAAGTAGTCAATTACAAATGGTAGAAGAAGTGAGGAGACTTGTTAAGCTCAAGCTTCATCTCCCCGGGTCATTACCCCATACCTCTCCTCAAGTTCTCCACCTTTACTTACTCACTACCTCACAGACTACACACTGCACATCTGTCTATGCTGAAAGGTCACCATTTGGCCTTCCTCTGGAACCTTTCTGCCATCCTCTGGCCTGTTTTATGATCTCACAGGGCCCACCCATGTGGACTGCATCAGCCTACCTGGCTCCCTCACCTTCTAGGATTCAGCCAAAGGAAAGCACCTGCAGGAGTTTGGCAGGTAGGAAGACGAAGATGGCAGGATGTGTCTTTCCCACTTCCTGCCTGCCTGCGTGGCCCCACATTTTCAGCAGGTGCTCCCTCTCCTGTGACTTCAGCTGTTGGATGCTGCCCCAGACCACCTCAGCTCACTCCAGGAATTCAAGTGTGCTTGCTGCTCCAGGCCCTGTGGTCTGGCAGCTCCCCACTGCTGCTCCCCACTGCTGTCTCTGAGGGCCTTGTGCTGCACTGTTCCCTTCATGCTGCACACCCCTCTGAAGAGTCCCTTCACTCTGTTCCCACTGGAATTCTAGCTAGGGCCAACCTCCTCCTCTGGGCCTGAACCTTGGCTGATACAAGGTCAAAGCACACCCCTTCTTGGTGCCATCTTGCTCTGGCCCAGCCCCTCCCATCTTCCTGCACAGCCCAGGCTGTCAGGCAGCCACTGTACCATGTCCACTCTGATTTTACAGCCATCCACAGTCCCATAAAAATCAATGGAACAAAAACCCAGAGAATCTTTATCACATCTGAGAAATTTCCCATAACTGCCCTGAAATTGTCCTGGATCTCCTGTGGTAGAACTTAAAGAGATGAATAAAAGAAAAAGAAGGAAGAAGTTTTGACATCCAGGTGTAAACAAGCAGTAATTCCCATCTTTTCCATGACTGGATGAGAAATGAAGTGCCCTGGAGGTGCTTGGCTGTCTGAAGATAGAGATAATGCCTCATGGGCCTCCAGTTCTGAGGGCCACACTGTTTGCATAAACATTTTCCAAACCCCAGCTCACAATTCCTCGGGAGGGAGCCCTTGGCATCAAATAGAGCCTGGGCAGTCGGATCAGTGTGGGGGACAGGTGCCCAGCCTGAGTTCCCGCCTCCGCCCGCTCATGCTAGGACGCTGGGTAAGCGCAATTAATGACAAAGAGGTTTGTACAGTTTATGTAAACATATTAAGACCTTGCTCTGCACGTTTATCTGACATTAAGTGATTAACCAGCTGCATAAGCTAATATTTATACATGACTTGTAATTGTGCAATGCAAATTAGGCCCCATTTATCAAGGAATCGGAGAATTTAGAAAAGGAAACAAGAGTCCAGGGACATTCTAGTAAACCCTACATGTTCTAGGTGAGGAAACTAAAGCAGAGAAGGGGACTGATATGTCCATAGTGGGGAAGAGCAAGGGGTAAGGGTCCAAGTCTCCACTAGGTCTATTTCCTGCTTTTTTTTTTTTTCCACTCACAAGGAGAACACAGTACCAAATTCTTAAAGAGAATACAAATTCAAGTTTTTCTAACTTCTTTGAAGGCCAGAATAATAATAACTAACATTCTGTCAGCTCTCCCTCTATGCCAGTCAGATGCTAAGATCTCCATGGAGTAAAATGATTGAATCTCCCAACATCACTATGAGACTGATGCACTTGTTAGGAATTTAAAAGATTGAGAGCACAGATTCTAGATCTTAGGTTCACATCCAGCTCTATTAAAGAGCTGCTTCTGTCCCTGCTTTTACATCTATGAAATGGCAATGATGGCATTTATATCCTAGGGTGGTTGCATGATTAAGTAATAATCAAATAAAGCAGTTACCATGGTGCCTAAAACATAGCAAGCACTCTTAAGATGTTCCCTATTTTGTTGTTAATTATATTCTATATTTTGTAGATAAAGGAAGAAACGCAGAGAGATATTTTTTTAATGTGCTCAAGGACACACACAGATTCGCAGCTGCTAAAGGACAAGGCCAGGTTCCAAGCCAGGCCTTCTGTTTCCAGAGCCAGCATTCCTTCTCACTGATACTGTCCAATAGCACATTCTGTGGAAATGGCCTACAGTTGTGCTAACGCATACGCTGGGTACCAGCTGCATGTGGCTACTGAGAACTATGAAATGTGGCAAGGGCATCTGGGGAGTGGGTTTTTTAATCTTATTTATTTGTAAGTAATTTATAGCCTTGTGTGAGTAATGACTACTGTATGGAACAGCTGACCTCTTCACTACCTTACTCATTTTGGAGTCTTTACACCTAGCTTAGTACCTGACCTATGGGAGGCACTCCATTCACTCTCTTAGATATAAACCCTTATCCCCGCCTTCCTGACATTAGGGTCCTCACAAGGCTGTCCTCTATAAAGGGTTATATAACTAAAATGATCCCATAAATGTCTGTAAAGTGGATGAATAAATAAATGAACTGCCACCTCAGTGAGGTCGAAAATGGCTCCATGTGAAGCAAGGAGGGTCTCCTGGTCTCCCCTCCTCTGTCATGATGAAGACCCCTTACTCAGCCTGCAGCCTGTCAGGTTTTGTCTGCTCTTAAGGAAAAACAAGTGGCCAGATTCAGAGGCCATAACGATCCTGAATTATTGGTCACTTGGTTCCTACCTGGGCATACAGTTGAATGTCTGGAGGAGAATTTGGAATGCACTGATCTCTCATTTTGATTCTGGTGGACATATCTCTCCATGTGCCTAGAGAACTTTCAAAATGCACTTATATCCTATTTGGGACCTGAAAAATTAAGACACCTCAGCATGCAGTCTGACCAGCCTCTGTTTGAATCCCAGTTCTGTTGTTTCTAGCTTGGGTGTGTTGAGTCTATTGATGCTGTAAAACCTTAGTCATCTTATCTTTAAAATGGGAACAACAGGGCCCTTCCCCAACAGGTGGAAAGAGAGGCTGAGTATGAAGAGCTTAGTGCAATGCCCAATGTGTTGTACTTGTTCAAGAAACAATGTCCTACATCTCCCTGCAAGGTTGGAGTTATGGCAAACGCCTCCTCTAATTGGCCTGTCACTAGCCCATCCTTCCTTTCAATGTTTTTCCCTTGAGGGGATTCTAGAGGCAACATTTCAAAGAAAAAGAATATACAAAGAGTGAGCATAATGCTGGACCCGATCCATATTTTTGCATAAATTTTCAAATGGCAAATGCAATTTCAGGGAAAATTTTGGATAATCACCATCACCATCAAAAAGCACTTAAGCACCTCTTCATAAGTAGTACTGAAGGAAGAGGACAAGACCACAGAGTCCTGCCCTCCAGGCACATTTCAAAAAATCACTTAGACACAATCTGTTCTGTTCAGAAAATCTCCAAACCCAAAGGCTTTCTCAGCTCTTATCCCTCTAACAGCATTTGATTCTCATTGAAACCTGGAACCTCTCTCCTTCCTTATGGCATCGGGCATTTCTGGTTTTCTTCCTGCCTCAGGAACATCCAACATTATTCTTTTGTCTCCTTGGCTGGCTGTTACTATCTCTGTTCTGCTACTTACTGCCCATGTGACCTCTGAAAACTAGCCTAACCATCCTGAACCTTGACACCACTATCCACAAAATCAATGTAACGATACCTACCTCAGAAGGTTAGTTTAAAGATCATATAGGAGAAACAGTCCATAACTAAACCAGATGGTATTTCATCTCTTAACAAGACCTTTGACGTGATAAATAAAATAAAACTCAGAATCTTAAATAGCTTCCCAGCTTGGAAGGAAATTCCAAGGTGTCAAAATCAAACTGAAAACTCAAAATCAAAGTTATAATCAGGAGCTGGCTCAGTCATGATCTACAGTAAATACAGGCTCTTGGAACTGAAGGGTGGGTTCTAAGATCTATCCAAGGAAAAGAGAAATCTTTGTATCCTACAAGGTAAATAGTTGGAAACAGCCCATTTAAAAAGTCTGCAGTGTTATCAGACATGAGACAGAAATATGTTAGTCAGTGTCTGGACAACCAACAACAAACTGCCTACTGATCAAAGTCTTGGATTAGGGTGTGTGAGAATAGCCACCAAAAGATAACAAAATCCCAGGCCAATTACTGCTATGGATCTGGAGTTTGAATTCATATGACCTGCATGAGAGGTCACAGATAGACATACAGATAGATAGATACGGCACACCCATTCATATACTAAGGGATCAAACAGAGGCAAATGCAAAACCACCTACGGGGGATATTTTACAAGCCAAGGAACCTCTAAGAATTCAGAATAGAAAACTCCATGTGAAGATGAACTAATTACTTAAAAAACATACATAATTCCCACCCCCAAAACACATACACACACACAAATAAAACTCTATGATATCTGAAATTAATGGAATGAATGAATGAGTCAGAAAGAGGCTAGAATATTAAAATTAATATAAGTAAAACAGCACAATGCTTAGTATATATCAGGTATTCAACAGGTTCAATTTCCCCCACCCTCTTCTCTTCTGTATCCTAAATATTGCTTCCAAAATTCTGCCCTTGTCTCCTTGTGTGGGACGTTTAGTTTTGCATTTGTAATAGTTTATTCATTCATTCATTCAGCAAAGTTGCCCATGAACAGACCTGAGCTTTAGGAAGACTGTCCTTTGTGCTACCACCAAATTGACTCAGACACCAATGCAAAAAAAAAAAAAGGAATAAAATAATTCAAGTAAATAATGGAGAACCAGGGACCAAGACAGAGGCAGGCAGTTCAAGGGAAAGGCAATCTATCTGCCTACAACAAGAGAGTAGCCATGTGGTTAAAAAATATATATGAGAGAAGGAGCTAGTGGGATAGAGCAGGGAGCCTCTTGAGGAATCTTCAGTGCCACTGGTGGATTCTAATGGGTTGGGTCCCCAAGCTTAGGAGCGTAAAGCATCCTTCCAAGCTTTGTGTGTGTGTTTTAAAGGCCAAGAGTTGGACCATGGAAGAATGAATCCTCCTGATCCCCGATTATATAACAGGGCTACAGTTCAGGGTTTTCAGAAGTTACTCATGGAGCAAGAGATGTTCACCCTGGAGGGGACAACAGTAACTGGAGCAAGTACTAAGCTGTGCCACCTATTTGAATGGTTTTCACAAGGAGAGAAAGAGGACTTCTGAGCTTTGGAAAACAGTGTTTGAATGAGGTGGTACCAAAAGAAAAATTATTTCCAGTAGATAGAAGAGTAAAGGAAATAGATTTTTATTTTAATGTGATAAGGCCCTAGCTAATAATTAGAATTCTCCAAAACCAGAATTGGCTGCTTTAAGAAAATGAGCTCCCTGAAACTGGAAATGTGTAAACAGAAGCTCTGTGGTTGCTGTCAGAGCTAATATACAAAGGATTTGCGAGCTAGACTAAAGACCTGTCCAGCTCACAGATTCTATGAGAAGAGCCTAAGAAGATAAAAGGCAAAGAAAAACGGTTAAAAGCAGCAGCAAACACCCTGCAAAAATATTTACCAATGAGAATATATAAAAGAAATTCCATATCTAGAAGTATTAATGAAAACAAAAAGAATTTAAATAAAAGACAATAAGAGTGTTTTTCCTCTCTTCCTCTTTCCTGTTTCAGAACAGAGGGTGAGTACTCATTCACGTACGCAATCCAAAGGAACAGCACCCAGTGACACTGGCCTAACTGCAATGCTAAAAATGTCATCGTTCCCACGCTGTCATCACTTCCCTCCTCTGTGTCTATCTCCGTGAGGAAGAGCTGGATCGAGCTCTGCTGTCTTCAGCCCTTGTAATTAGGGAACATGGGCCCTGATGCATAGAGTCATAATCCCAGCTTGTGGCTTAAGGAGCAAAAGATAGCCCAGTCACGGCCATCCACACTCCATACTAATCAAGGGCTGATGCTTTCTCCTGGGAAACTGTCCTTACTGATACACGGTCCTATTATCCAACTATTGCCCAAGTGGCCCCCTTGGCCTAAGACCTCTGGCCTTTTTAGTTTTGAGTCTGGAGAAGTGGGCATTAAGGAGACTGAAGGATCAAAGAACCTTGGGAGGTAACTCCACTCAAGAGAAAATATCCTCTGAAGTCCTAGAAAAGTTAAAACTCAAGATAGTTTAAAAAAAAAAAAAAAGGAATTTTTAAAAAACACAGAATAAGAAAACAAACAGAAAAAAAAAAAAAACCTGCCAAGAAGGATAAGGACAAACAGAGGCCGAATCACATGGAGATCAGTATCATCTAGTTGACTGCAGGCCCAAGCAGAGAGCTCACACTGAAAAAGGACTTAGCGCAACTAAGGATCCTTTACCTACAGGAATCTCATGGTGCACCCACGAGCTTTATATCAGGATTCTCGCCTACACAGAATGAAGTAAGTGCAGAGATGTAAAGTCACATACTCTAGGTCACACCTCTGGGAAGAAAAGAGAAGCATGGAGTTATAAACCCGGGTCTTTTGAGTCCAAGTCCAGTTCTCTCCAGAGCCTAACTCTGTGTCCCTCAAGAGGGTCAAATTTCAGCTATTAACTATGAATTGTCCTCTAAACTGTTTCCTTAACTGAGCCTTTTTCTATAACCTATCTGTCACCAAGCATGTGTCAAGTACCTAGTAAGTACCCCAATGGGTTTCCCTCCTTGGTGAAATCTCCCTCATCCTTCAAAGTCCAGCTAACTCCTTCCCTCAATATTCTGTAGTCTCTGCAGTCCCTTCCCTGCTGGTGGTCTCAGAAAGTCATTAGTTTCTTAGATTCCTATGTCAACATCTGTGACTAACAGTTCGTTACTTTTTCTCTCATTAGACTGAGCTACTTCAGGGAAGGTCTGAGTCTGATTCATCATTATATCCACATAAGCACTGTACACAATCATTTAAACCTTTGAAGTTCTCAGTGAACTTTTGTAGAATGGAAAAGCAACCTCCAGCATAAGAAAATGAGGGTCTTGTTACAGAGCCAAGCTGTACACATGAAACAGACATTGAAGAAAAGATCGTTACATGCTACACTGTGTATTCCAGATTTTAATTACTGCAGAGACAATCCCTAAGGGACAGTCCCCTGAAAACAAAAAGCACGCATATACTTCTCTCCCCTCCAACTCCAGATGCGCTTTCTCCTCCCAGAGATTGGAAGCATCCACAAAGGGTTGTTCCCTATGGCTATAAAGACAGGTCACTGTCTAATCAAGACTGGATTTCTTGATATGATTTTGGAAAGTCCAAGTCTCACACCAAGAGAGACAGAGTTGGACAGAAAAGTACACATACTAAATTCTAAACGAAATTGAAAGTCTACATGAAGCTGATGAAAGGCAAAACTAAAGATTATCTCTAAGTTTTGAATAGTTTATGGTAAAGAAATGATGCACTCAAATAGCCTTTGCTATTTTAATATAGACAGTTCCCAACCTTCAGGTGAACTATGGCAAGAAGAAATCACCTTCACAAGATTACTTAGGCTTTTTGCATTAGCTGTAATATCTTCTCTGTGAGGTAATCTGAGTTTCCAGGAACCATCTCTGGAAAAAAGCCATGTTTTTCATTTTCCATATACCTTGGCTGCATTTTCCTTCACTGAAATACTGAAGTATTTACTTTCATCTCTTCACTGGGATGTGAGGGCAGAAATTTGCACTTATCTGACATTTTAAAGTTATGCTTTAGTAGTAAGGATTTTTTTTCTCTATTACTAACTCTTGTCTCTCAAAGTTCCTTTAATGGCTTCAAAGCATCTTCTCTTACACTAGGTAATTTTCATACTTTTCTGAAACCAGTTAAAATAGTTCTATTATACAAGTGAAGAGGTACAATAAGTATGCTCAGTCACAGAGGAACGCAGTATGGCCAATCCTGGTTAAGTATTCTGCGTGTACTTGGGAAGAATGTAGTCTGCTTTGCTGGATGCAGTATTCTATCAATATCAGTTAGACTAAGTTGCTATGTTGTCTAATTCTGCATCCTTCCTGATTTTTCTTTCTACTTGTGCTATAAACTAACAAAGAATCAAAAATTAACTTTTATTTTATTATTTTTTTTTTACTTTACAATACTGTATTGGTTTTGCCATACATCAACATGAATCTGCCACGGGTATACACGTGTTCCCAATCCTGAACCCCCCTCCCTCCTCCCTCCCCATACCATCCCTCTGGGTCATCCCAGTGCACCAGCCCCAAGCATCCTGTATCCTGCATCAAACCTGGACTGGCAATTCATTTCCTATATGATATTATACGTTTCAATGCCATTCTCCCAAATCATCCCACCCTCTCCCTCTCCCACAGAGTCCAAAAGACTGTTCTATACATCTGCAATGCTTAGGGATAAATCTGGCAAAAGAGATGCAAGACCTATAAAATATTTATATAAAATATTGCTGAGTTAGATTAAAGAAAGCCCAAATAACTAAAGATAATAGAGTCAAGAATCAGAAGACTTAATATATGTAAAATGCCAATTATACTCAAATTGACCTATAGACTTTCTGTAATCTTAATAAAAAATTCCAGAATCTTTTTCTGGAGAGGCAAAATCGACAAGTTGACTTTCAAATTCATATGGAAATTCAAAGTACCTAGAATGACAACAACTTTTTGACAAATAAGAACTTTAACAGACTTACTCCCTGACTTCAAGACATTATAAAGTTACAATAATCAAGATATTGTAGCATTGGTGTCAAATAAATGGTTGAAATGGAATAGAGTCCAGAAATATAACTGTATGTATATGGACAACTGATTCTTGACAAAAGTTCAAAGGCAATTCAATGGAGATGTTATGATCTTTTGAATAAGCGGCATTGGAATAATTTGGCATCCACATGCAATAATAATAAACTTTTACTTATACCTCGCATCATCTGGAAATTTAAGTCAAAACAGACCGTAAGGCTTAAATATAAAACTTAAAACTATAAAACATGTACAAAAGAGCAGAGGAGAAAATCTTTGTAAACTTGACTTTGGCAAAGATTTCCTAGATATTATACCAAAAATATGATCTAAAAACAAATAACTGAAAAGTTACACTTTATTAAAGTGACAAGAGTTTCTTCATTGAAAGACACTGTTAAGAGAATTAAAAGACAAGCTATGGCATGGGAGAAAAGTATCTGGAAATGCTATATCTGATAAGGGACTTTCATTCAGAATATAGAAGGACTCTCAATACTCAATAATAAGATAAAAACAACCAAATTTTTAAATAGGCAAAATGTTTTCTCAGTGATATCATCAAATAAATAATATAGAAAGCAAAAGAGCACATGAAAAGATGATCAAGATATCCTTAGTCACTAAGAGAATGAAAACTAAAATCACTACATCACTACACACCTATTAGAATGATCAAAATGTTTTAAAAATAATTATACCAGATGGGAGTATATCAAACTAAAAAGTCTTTGCAAAGCAAAGAAACTATCAACAAATGAAAAGGCAGCCTACTTAGTGGGAGAAGATATTTGCAAATGATATATCCAACAAGGGGTTAATATCCAAAGTGTACAAAGAACTAGAGATCTCTTCAATAAAATTTGAGATACCAAGGGAATATTTCATGCAAAGATGGGCTCGATAAAGAACAGAAATGGTATGGACCTAACAGAAGGAGAAGATATTAGGAAGAGGTGGCAAGAATACACAGAACTATACAAAAAAGATCTTCATGACCCAGATACCCATGATGGTGTGATCACTCACCTAGAGCCAGACATCCTGGAAAGTAAAGTCAAATGGGCCTTACGAAGCATCACCACCAACAAACTAGTGGAGGTGATGGAATTCCGTTGAGCTATTTCAAATCCAAAAAGATGATGCTGTGAAAGTGCTGAGCGCAATATGCCAGCAAATTTGGAAAACTCAGCAGTGGCCACAGGAGTAGAAAAGATCAGTTTTCATTCCAATCCCAAAGAAAGGCAATGTCAAAGAATGTTCAAACTACCGTACAATTACACTCATCTCACACACTAGCAAAGTAATGCTCAAAATTCTCCAAGCCAGGCTTCAACAGTACATGACCCGTGAATTTCCAAATGTTTAAGCTGGACTTAGAAAAGGCAGAGGAACCAGAGATCAAATTGCCAACAACCTTTGGATCATTGAAAAAGCAAGAGAGTTCCAAAAAGCCTTTGTGTGGATTACAACAAACTGTGGAAAATTCTTGAAGAGATGGGAATAGCAGACCACCTGACCTGCCTCTTGAGAAATCTGTATTCAGGTCAAAAAGCAGCAGTTAGAACCAGACATGGAAGAACAAACTGGTTCCAAATAGGGAAAAGAATACGTCAGGGCTGTATATTGTCACCCTGCTTATTTAACTTATATGCAGAGTACATCATGAGAAACGCTGAGCTGGATGAAGCACAAGCTGCCGTCAAGATTGCCAGGAGAAAAATCAATAACCCCAGATATGCAGATGACACCATCCTTATGGCAGAAAATGAAGAACTAAAGAGCCTCTTGATAAGGGTGAAAGAGGTGAGTGAAAAAGTTGGCTTAAAGCTCAACATTCAGAAAACTAAGATCATGGCATCTGACCCCATCACTTCATGGCAAATAGATGGGGAAACAATGGAAACAGTGGCAGACTTAATTTTGGGGGGCTCGAAAATCACTGCAGATGGTGACTGTAGTCATGAAATTAAAAGACACTTGCTCCTTGGAAGAAAAGTTATGACCAACCTAGATAGCATATTAAAAAGCAGAGACATTACTTTGCCAACAAAGGTCCATCTAGTCAAGGCTATGGTTTTTCCAGTAGTCATATATGGATGTGAGAGTTGGACTATAAAGAAAGATGAGTGCCGAAGAATTGATGCTTTTGAACTGTGGTGTTGGAGAAGACTCTTGAGAATCCCTTGGACTGCAAGGAGATCAAACAAATCAATCCTAAAGGAAATCAGTCCTAAATATTCATTGGAAGGACTGATGCTGAAGCTGAAACCCCAATACTTTGGCCACCTGATGTGAAAAGCTGACTTATTGGAAAAGACCCTGATGCTGGGAAAGATGAAGGCAGGAGAAGGGGACGACAGAGGATCAGATAGTTGGATGGCATCACCGACTCAATGGGCATGGGTTTGAATAAACTCCAGGAGTTGGTGATGGACAGGGAGGCCTGGTGTGCTGCAATCCATGGGGTTGCAAAGAGTCGGACATGAACTGAACTGAACTGAACTGTAGCCTGCCAGCCTCCTCTGTCCATAGGATTTTCCAGGAAAGACTACTGGAGCTTATTGCCATGCTCTCCTCCAGGGGAACTTCCCCACACAAGGATCGAACCTGGGTCTTTTATGTCTCCTGCATTGGCAAGTGGGTTCTTAACCCCTAGTGCCACCTGAAAAGTCCATTCATAACATATGCAAATGTCAAATCATTTAATCATTACACAGTATACCTGAAACTAACATAATATATTGTCAATTATTTTTCAATTTAATCCATTAATTAAAAATTAATTATAACAAGTGTTGATGAGGAGGTGGCACAACTGTAACTCTCATGTTCTACTCTTGGGAATGTAACATGACATGACCGCCTTGGAAAACAGTTTGGCATGTTCCCCAAAATTTGAACCTACATCTATTGTATGATCCAATCACTGCAATATTAAGTAGTTGTCCAAGAGAAATAAAAGCATACATCTGTGCAAAAACTTGTGCAGGAGTGGTCATAGAAGCTTTATGCATAATAGCCAAAACCTAGATTAATCCATTAATAGGTGAATGGATAAACTGATTTTGGTATAGAATTGAATACTCCCCAGACACAGTAATAATAAACTACTGATACATGCAACGTGGATGGATCTCAAAATACTATGAGAAGAGAAAAAAAGCCATGCAAAAACAGAGTACATTCTGTTCCTTTTATACAAAATTCTAGAGAATGTATGCTAACCTATAGTTGCTGTCAGCAAACTCCCAACTGTGAACACTGTGAGGGGTGGGAGGAAGGAATTATGAAGGAGCATAAGGGAGTGACATATATGCTGATTCTCTTGACTCTAGTTATGAATACATGGGCATGCTGGTGTCAAAACTTATCAAATTAGTACACTTTAATGTGCGCAGTTATTGCACATCAATTACGCCTCAATAAAGTTGTTTATACACACCTGAAAGCAACTCATAGAGTGACCTTCGTTTTACTTTAAATAATGTTTATGAGCACTTAAAAATGTTTAACTCCAGAAGAATATCTTAACTTTTCAATACCTATATCTTCAAGATATCACTCTTCAAATGCCAAATAAACCATTTTGAAGCTAGCTCAGATCTTTTCCCTAAATACGTTTTCATAATGATCTAGAGTTCTATTTTTGTCAGGCCTAGTATTTTCACCATAAACACCTTTGGGACATGCAATTTCACAGTGCAACTATTCAATAATTAGTTGAAAAGTAATTTTGACATAAAAGATAGAATAACGGATTGGCAATTTGGTTTCATTTCACCATTGACATGCTACTCCTATTTTTATATTATATAAATTTTAGGTCTCATATGGTCTATACTGTGATGAGTGGACACGATGGCCTTAAATTAGAGGCTAACAACTCTGGTCTTAGGAAATATGGTGCTAAGAAAACTTACAGGAAGTGTGAGGCAAGAGAGTATAAAGCCAGTCTGTATACTACTAGAAAATGATAACAAAACAGCCTGCAAATCTTTCAGGAAACCCAGCCACCTGCCCACTCGTCAAAACCAAGCTACAGCAAATGAAAAAGAGGTTGCTTATGGGAGCTTTAATTATGGAGTCTTTGGCTGATTTAGATACAATAGCTTGTTCACTCACGTCATCTTTACCAAATTTATCACACAACACGAGAAACTGAAGGCAAGGAAGAAAAATCAAGCTTCCCCTATTCCCCACCAAAAGACACGTTACATGATTTCTCATGAACTTAAGTTTTTGAAAATGATAAAAATTCTTTGCTATTTGATAGTGTATAACATGATGCCCACAGAATGCCAGCATTTGAGATGGAAATTGGCTTTGATGATTTGGTGAAATATAAGGACTGGGTATGTGATGGAACATTTAACTGAAATCCACATATGTTCTGCCAGTTATGTACATTACACATATTGATGGAAAATAACAGCACCCCTCCTCTGTTTTCCTTCCAGGGAAATCTGAAGAGATTTACAGCAGATTTTTCTGTATCATGAAGAATTTATGTCCAACATTAGATCCTGAAGCCTTAACAATCAACTTTAAGAAACAAATTATCATAGTTTTCTCTAAGGTACACCCACATATGATGATAACCATCAGTGTACACATTTTAAATGTATTCAATATTTCTTATATTTTCATTTTCACAATAAAATATTTTTCTAATTTTATTATTTTTCCATGTTTCAGTGTGTTCTTTTAATGCCCTTCTTTTCTTTTATTTTCATTATTTTATCTTTTACAGAAAATTATCTTCTGGTCAGTTAGTTATGCAGTGAAACTGCCTGCAATGAAGGTAGGGAAAAGATTCAATACCTTGAGCTCTATTTTGTAGACTTATCATCATTGCCATCAATTACTCATTTCATTAATGCTTCTCTGTCCATAACAGGAGAGACAGTATCAGTATCCTTCATTATTGCATCCCTAGGTCATGGTACACAGTATGTGCTCAATAAGTACTTGTGGAATATAATATCTCTGACCTGTCATCTGGGTGATTAAGGAGGAGGTTGTTGATACTTTCAATATACTAGAAAATATGAGATAGTTTTTGCTCTCTAAGCTTTTCTTCATTTTCCCATTTATTCTGTCAATATTCATTTGAGAAAAAAAATTATTTCAAGATTCTAAAACATGAATCTTTGTAAGAATTTGTTAGGCCCTGGTATCTGTTAATAAGTTACTTGGGAGAAAAAAAAAAGACATACCTCATGGCATACTTCTCAGTTATTTTTAATAATTAAGTTGTGATACCTGTAATGGTGATTAGATGAATAATATCAGTTGTTATTTTTAAAGTGGTATTTCTCAGCATCAAAAAAGGGAAGAGATTGTATAAACCTGAGGGTAAACATATTATATCAAGGGTAATAATCTACTAGTGAAACTGGAAAGCTCCCTTCAAGGGCTGGAGCCTCTGGGCTAGAAGGTTCCAGAAACTATCCTTGCCTGAGATAAAAAGAGGAGAGAGTAGATACCTCAGCCATCTTCCAGCATCTCAATTATGAAAACACTCAAGTCCAATATTAGTACCACAACACTGGAAGAAGGAAAAGTTAATATATCTTTTCTCCTTCACTCATTCCCCAGCTGCTTATTACAAAGCTCTGAATGATGATCCCTGCCATCTCTACCAAGTGCTTCAAATCAGAAAGTCCTCATTTTAAAAAGACTGTTTCAATAACTTTCTCAGACAGATTCTGCTGGATGCTGCCTTCAGTGCTCAGTGCAGCCAAGGGAGGCAACGGGCAAAATGTCAGAAAAGCAGCTGAATGGAGAAGCAACCACTAAAGAAGGTCTTTGCCCCTTCCATGCTACACCTTGGTGGCAACGCCCACCAGGGCCTTCCCTCTCCCCTCAGTGTGTTTGAGGAACAGGTATCTCCTTGGTCAGGAAAGAAATGTGCTATGGGCACAGCCTATGGCCTTAGATATTTTTGAAGGCAATTATACTATCAGATCAGTGATGTCCCTTTGATCTCTGTCACATCAGGTTTATCAGGCACCCCTCCTCCCTATAACTTCTACACAATCATCAAGTTTGCTCCTATTTTCAAATCTCTCTATAATTTGTCTCCTTTCTTTTCAACTCCACAATTATTATCTTAACTCAGGTCTTCCTTATCTCTTGTCCAGGGACTTAAAATTTAAGATCTTTGGATGTCCTAAATACTGAGAAACATTTTGGCCTCTCCACCCCTCGTGTACTTAAAAGTATGTAAAACCATAAAATCAAAACGTTTCGAGTATGCTAACATGAAAATAGCTTTTTTTCTAAATTTTTCTTATAAGTTGGGATAATTATATTTCCATAGATAAGGTTGTCTAGGGAAAGCTTTATCTCAGAAGTCATATTAGCACTGAGTTGTAAAAGATAGAGATAGATAACTAGATAAAAAAGGAGAAAAGGACTCCCAAAGGGAAGTATCTATGCCAAGGTATTCTGGGCTAAACCAAGAGGACACATTTCCCTATTACATGAGTGAACAAAAGACTTGGAGAAAGGGTTAGAAAATGAGACAGCCTTCAAATTACAATTATCTCTCTGCTGAGCTGACTTTACCTTCTAAGCTATGGAGAAACATATTACAATGATGAATTGTAAGAAGATGTGTAGGTTTCCCTGGTGATTCAGTGGTAAAGAATCCACCTGCAATGCAGGAAACGTGGGTTTGATCCCTGGGTTGGGACGATCCCCTGGAGGAGGGTATGACAATTCACTCCAGCATTCTTGCCTGGGAAGTCCCATGGACAGAGGAGTCTGGCAGGCTACAGTCCATGGGGCAGCAAAGAGTTGGATAAGATTCAGCGACTAAACAGCATGTGTAACGCCTTCAAGTCATTTAAACCTCTTTCTCTGAGGTCTACTGACATTTTCAAATGCAAAGAGAAAATGAAAATCTTAGACATCAAACCAAAAATCAAACACAACAAATCCAGCTTATACAAGCAAATATCCATGATTCTCAAAAATAAGTTTCTAGCAGAGATTTCTTTCAAACTGTTCCCCTATGTTCTCCATGGCCTGAGCACTATCTTTCCTCTCATACCTTCTATGATTCCCTAACCCAGAGTCAAAGCCGAAGACCGGTTTGAGACCTTCCTGACTAGTCTCAGGAACTCCTATGAGCATTTGGTTTTCATTCCAGGGATAAACCCCACCCTTACTTCCTTAACTGCCCACCCCAGTCTCCTAACACATTATTTCTGGTGGCTGGTTATGTTCCACTTGCCTCAGAAGTAACAGTGCTACACAGAGGAAACTCTTCAGGTCCGCACAGACCCAAAGCACAGCAAGATTTTTATCACTTAGCAACCTGGACATGCAGTTATCAGCTGAATTGTATCTCCTCCAAATCTATTTGTGGAATGCTAATCCCTAGTACCTTAGAATATGACTACATATGGAGATGAAGCTTTTAAAGAGTTAATTAGATTGAGCCCTAAAGAAATATGTTACTATAGGAAGAGGAAATTAGAACACAGAAAGACACAGAGGGAAGATTTTGTGAAGTACAAAGAGAACAGCCATCAAGAAGCCAAGGACAGCATCCTCAGAAGAGACCAACCACACTGACACTTTGATCTAAGACTTCCAGCTTCCAAAACTGTGAGACCTTCCATTTCTGCTGTTTAAGCCACCCAGTCTGTGGTACTTTGCCACAGCAGACCTAAAACGAATACAGTATGTGACAAGATGGGGAACAGGTTTGTATTTCTTTTCACCGTAACTCCTCTTTGGAGGAACTTTTCTTATTTCAAGATGGCATGGATCAATGTTAAGAGAAGTCAAACGTATGACCTGTGTCTGGAACTCTGGATACCTGGGCTTCCAGGAAGCAGAGCCAGGTAACTAGAGGATTTTGCCTGCTGTCAGACAGAAGACGCACTGAAGCTGGGGGAAGGTCAGAGATTGCGTTAGCTTCCTCTCGCAGCTGTAACAAATTACCACAAAGGTAGGGGCTTACAACAACTCAAGTTTATCATCTTATATTTCTGGAAGTCAGAAGTTCAAATGAGTCTGACAGGGTTAACACCAAAGTGTCAGCAGGGCTGTCTTCCTTCCAGAGGTTTTGGAGAACCCATTTCCTTGTCTTCTCTAGCTTTTAGAGACTGCCTGCATCCCTTGGCCTGTGGCCTCATCTTCAGAAAGCATAATTTCAACATCTGCTTCTACTGTCATATCTCCTCCTTAAATGCTTATTCTTCTGCCTCCTTCTTGTAAAACCAAACCCCTGATTACGCTGAGCATACCTGGTAATGCAGGATACCCTCCTCATCTCAAGATCCTTAATTTCATCACATCCACCCTGTCCCCCTTTGCCCTTTATGGAAATGTATTTACAGGTCTAGGGATTCAGAGATGGGCATTATGTCGGGGGAGAGGATATTATTTGGTTAACAACAATGAGGAAAACGAGAGGGTGGCACAGCCCAGAAGGGACTTGAGAATGCAGAAATGTCAAAGGAGACTTGCTTGTGTCCCCTGTCCTTCCCTTTAGAAATCTTCAGAAACTACTACCAAAATCACAACACGCTTGTCACAGTTGGTTAGAGTTCCCCCAGGAGCAGACACTGAGATAAGAACTAAGTAGTGTATTTGGGAAATAGTATGGGAGTACAGAAATTATAGCCAATGGAGTGTAGAAATGATATGTTATAAAGTCAGCTATCTCTGGGCAACTAGAGCTTAATTCCATTGGGACATTCTGGGGGGAAAAAAGTGTAAAACTCTTTGGAGTTGTTCCACGTGAAAAGAGAAGAAACTATCTCTACACCAAATTCTGTTGGTCATTGGCTGAGGGCTGCTCCTACATGTTAATTCCACGGCACTTCTATAGAAATAGATTGAGCAGCCTCAAAAGGCTTCAGAGAAAGCCCTCCAGCAAAGAAATGCAAATCCTGCAATCAGAAGTCAATAGGACCATTGCCTTTACACCAAATGGATATGGGCAGGACTGTCAAAATTAGATTTTTCAAGGAAATCAGTGACATGGCTGACTTTTGCATCCTTATTGATATGGTTGAAACAGTCCATAAATATGAGATAGCAGCGGACACCTGGACTGCACAGAGCAGAAGCATCAACAGAAAGTGACTTCTGTGCTTGTCTTATACCTATAAACCAGCCACTGCTGCAACTCACCGTACAATCTCTGTCCCTAAAAAACCAGCCTTGAACTCATTTGTTATCTGGCCCCGTTCAGGACTTCTGTAGAGCCCTGTTTCCAGTATTTCCCTGGTCCAGAGCCAATTCCTCCCCCTCCCCAGACTCCCACACTTGGCTTAGACAGAACATCAATCTGCAGTGCTGCGCATCTCTATTGCTCTTTTGAGTAGACAAAAATATATTGGATAGAGTTTCCCTCCACCTACTACTTCCTCCCTTCATTAAAAAAAGAAAATTAAAAAAGAAATTACCAAAAAAAAAAAAACAAAACCCCAACTGTTATTTTCTCCTTTCATTTCCCTCCCAAGTCCTCAGCCCTTCCTCTCCATTCTCAGCCATAAATCAGGCCTTTCTGGAGGTTCCATATCCAAACGCACAAGGACAATATGCATGTGGGTACTTTTCAGTAAGAAGTCAATGTTCTATAATTTAATTTTCTCCTCTGACATTAAACCTGCCATTCTTTGCGTAATCGGAATGATAAATGCAGAGTCAGACTTCATCTTCCTGACATTAATACCTATCAGGACTCCAAATGTAAACAATTGTGACATTAGACTTTATAAAAATTACCAAGCACACCAACTTCACTTAATTAAACCATTTAAAAGCTGCTTTTGTTACACTTAATGAATGATATATTATACTGCAATGAAACATGCAGCAATACAAATACTTCACAATGGTCCCAATTAAGACTCACTTCACTTATGCCAATTGACAACACAAGTATTCCACACTTCATTCAGTTCGTGCATTTTAAATGAACTGGTTAGTGAGAAGGGTGCTTCTTTGCTAATGAGTTTTGTAATCAAGGCATCTATTTTAATTTCAAATTGGTTAGATTGGGGGAAATTGCTAGACTAAACGACTGGTACTAATTAGGATTATAAAAATATTCATCATGCCATGGAATTAACATGGGGGTCTGATTTTCCTATATTTGCATACTGCTTGAGTTTTGGGGAAAAAATCTCGACAAATTGTCTTCTCTTTAGCAAACTGAACAAACACTATATCTGTTTTAGCCTTTCTTTTCATTTAAAGCATAATACATATTCATGGTTTGTAAATGAAGTTAAATGATTTCAACTTCTATCTTCATTACCATATTAAAGATGTCTCTATAAACTTCCTTAAAAAACCCAGATTATAGTATTACCTATCTGAATGGCAAAGACTTATTTAATCTATACGTTAACTCAAACACTGGAGCAAATGGATGGGAAAAGTGAGCCAAACTGCATGAAGCCTGAAACACACACACACAAAACTGCTCTGTTGTTTCTTTTCTGCCAGGGGGAGATTATTCAGTCCTATGACTTATCAGGAAGCAGTTTGATGACTTTCCTATTCAAGGCCCCACCTTGGCAAGTGACATCAGCTGAGGGATGTGCTAGAAGTAACTGGATTCATGTGAAGATCTGGTCTCTGCCTGGGTGATCTTGTGTCACTAGTACAATGTTCTCTGAGGCTAAGGTTCCGGGTAAACTGGCCCCTATGGGATTCTGCCCCAGAAGGCGGAAAGTCTGTCCATCTACTAGTCAGCGTCAGGTGTGATGGTCATAGCTGAGGATCTCAGCCAGATGCAGAGAGCAGGCCAGTCCCCTCACTGTCAGGGTGACCTTGAGCAAATGGATACTGCTTTCAGGAGTCACATACTCTCCTATCAACTTGGAAGTAACAATACCCACTTTGCAGATCCCTATGAGAATTCAATGTAACCATGTATATAAAGGCACCCACTGGTGCCCATACACAGGGATACCTAAGGACATATTTGCTCTGTTTCCAAGAAGCACTTACATGTTCAATACCGAGTAACATAACATGAGGAATATAAGAGTTACTAAGCACAAATACCAATTCACTGCATATGTCTATACCTCTTGGCTCCAGAGTATTTGTTTCCATTAAAGCTGTCAAATCAAATAACCAAATGCCAAGTCAATTTTAGGATACAGTCACAAAATTCATCTGAAAAACCACCAGAAGAAATCACTTTCTTAATATCTAACTATAGTGGGTGCTTCTAAATAATAAAACCTGTATCTATCACTGAGTTGTAAATAATATGGCTTGAGGTTATATCCAAAAAGAATATTTTTTTGTTAGAAAAAAACATAGTTCCTTGAGTTTCACAGTTAAAAAGGGACCATAGTGAGAAGCAAAGCTAAAAAAGAGAAAAACCTCAGACTTGATATATTCCTAGTCCAGGGAAATTTTCCTTTATAGCACACCACCTCTTGAAAATGTAGTTAAATTATAACTTAAAGTGATTTTACCTAAATTAACCTTATTCACATTTAAAATCTTTTTTTAAAGATCATTGTATTATATTTGGGACTAAAGTTATTCAAGGCAGCAAGGAGATCCAACAAGTCCATCCTAAAGGAAATCAGTTCTGAATATTCATTGGAAGGATTGATGCTGGAGCTGAAACTCCAATACTTTGGCCACCTGATGTGAAGAACTGACTCATTTGAAAAGACCCTGATGCTGGGAAAAATTGAAGGCAGGAGGAGAAGGGGACAACAGAGGATGAAATGGTTAGATGGCATCACCGACTCAATGGACATGAGTTTGAGTGAACTCCAGAAGTTGGTGATGGACAGGGAGGCCTGGTGTGCTGCAGTCCGTGGGGTCGCAAAGAGTCAGACACGACTAAGCAACTGAACTGAACTGAACTGAACTGAATCATAAAAGTAATCTAACGAAATAATACAAAATCTAAAAAACAAATGGCATTAAAAAAAAAAAACCCTAAAAACAAACCCATCATCTTAAGAGAACTCAGGTAATATTTGGCAATATCTTCTACCATTTTTTATTTTTTTCTTCTTCCTTCCCTCTTTGCTTCCTTCCTTCCATCTTTTATTTGTTGCATACTTATACTCAAAGCATACTACTTAATTTTCTATGAATCGTGTAAGAATTTATATATATATATAATGCCTATGAGATTTATAAGTACTAAATAGATATTAATATGTATCCATGTTGCTACAAGGTCATCATAATCACCATTTTAATGGCTGCATAATATTTGGGCAAATGTATATACCCTGATTTAAAATTCCTTAGTGTTGGACACTAAGTAAATTTCTATTCAGATTTTATGAGTGATTTTGATAAACCTTATTATGCCTAAATCTTTTTGGTATTATTCTCTTAGTTCAGTCTCAGAAGTGAAGTAGCTGAATCAAGTTATGAAAACGTGTTTGTCTTCTGATATGTTGCCAAGATGTTTTCCGGGAAGGAAAACTCATTTGCATGACCATCAATACAATTTCAGAATAAGAGTTTCACCAAAACTTTTTCAACACTGGATGTCTTCCTTATGGCACAGAAAGGAAAATATATTTAAATTAAAACTTACTAAATTAATTTTAAATGAGCATCTTTTGAAAGTTTCCTTATGAATTCTCTGGATTAACTAGACTTATTGAATGTCAATGAATACTTGCCTTTGGCTTACACTAATTCTCTAATGCTAATATTTTTCAAGTCTCCTTGTCTGTCAGTTACCTCACTTGCTATCTTCCAACCTTTCTTCGAAGGAATTCATCTTGAGTCTATTTCTTCACCAGTTTAGCCAGCCATTAAAAATGACCCTACTGATAGCAGCTAGACTTGGGGGGAAGGTAATAACTGAAAAAGTACATAAAGGGGATGATGCTAGGATTCCAATCATGTTATGCTTCTTGATCAGGGTGCTGGTTCCATAGGCGCATTCAGTTTATGAAAATTCATTAAGCTCATGATATGTGTACTTTTCTGTATATATATTATACTTTGATTTAAAACATTTAAAGACTGACCCTGACTTAAGGTCAGGTACCAGAGGGAGGGGTCAAGGTAGAGGCAGAGAATGGAGGGAGGATAGGAGATTTGGCCAGGTCAGATCAGCCAGATCATAAGCCCAGAGAGGCTTGCAAAGGAAGGAATAAGCAGAAGAACTCCTAGATTCAATTGGAAAACTGGAAACCTAGGGTCAGAATTAGGCAAAGGGATGAGAGTTAGGGACACTGGGGAGCAGTGTGAGCACAAAGGACCAGCGCATGTGTGAAGATAAGGTCACTCCATATAGGAAGGGGTGGAGGAACACAGAGAAGGCTACATGCAATCAGACGAGACTGCATCACACAAGCCCTTGCCCACCTATTCTATACTCACCTCTTTCACCAAAGGATTATCAGAAATTCTCATGAATTTCTATCATGAGAGCATAACTGCTTCAGGAGAGGTGTCGTTGAGAAGAAATACCTGTGTACCCTTCTTAATACATATATATGCTGCATCTTCCATTAATTATTTTAGCAAATGTTCTTTTCCTGACCGAAAGGTGTCAGGTTACCAAAAGGGACACCTAGAAGGTAGAGGCAGGGACCTGAAGTCTGGGACATGGTATAGAAAAGGCAGGCTTGGGAAGATAAAGACTTTTGCTGAAGTCTGTTCCTTTGAGCCAGCATCCTTAGAGCAATGTTGTGAAGACTAGAGATCCTTACTGCATCACCCTCACTGAATGCAAGTTAATATTGTGCATTAAACCAGTTTTGTCGTTCAGAACTCAGCTCGAATAGGTTAACGCTAACATTTGAATAACACGGTGGTTGTGCCATCTTTTTTAATACAAAATAGGGCCATTTTCTCTCAGTCCACTGTTTTTGTGTTCACCTTCAGGAAAGTGGCCTCCTGGAAACTGGTGTTTCTATGGTGATGGAGACAGCATGTTTCTATTGTATGGATGAGACATCTGTGAGAGCAGTGTGAGCTCACCCTAGGTGAGTGGGGCTATGGATTTTCCTTTCTCCTCTTCAGCGACACACAAGTGATTTTATAGGCATGAAAGAGGACCCAATGAAAATGCAGTGTCTCTCTCTAAATAAAAGGTACCTTTTGTCCCAGTCTTATTCCACAGGTTTCAACACCACAGCCAGCCCAAGGTAATTCCCAACAGCGTCGTCCCCACCAGCTGGGGAGCCATGAAGCCTTTCTGTCACGGCTCCTGACGAAAGTTACCATCTCCTGCTAACCCTGAAGGCTCTGAGCACAATTACATTTCTAATCAGAGGGTTTTCATGAGAATATAAACGAAAGAAACATCTTCATTTGTACCAGCATGCCAGAAGTACAAATTTAAACTTCCCTTTGAGTTTTCAGGCCTTCTACACACTAGAAATGGCAACCCACTCCAGTGTTCTTGCCTGGAGAATCTCAGGGATGGCGGAGCCTGGTGGGCTGCCGTCTATGGGGTTGCACAGAGTCGGACACGACTGAAGCGACTTAGCAGCAGCACACACTAGATACACCCTAACTCACTAGTGTCTGCTCACATGTGGGGCAGCCCATCGCCTCCACTGCAGACCCTGTTTTGCCAGTGACCACGCCCAGAGGAGCCTGGTGAACTACAGCTCACGGGGTCACGAAAGAGTCAGACATGATGCAGCAACTAAGCAACAATTCCCCAGATGGCGTCAGTTTCTTAACCAGCTTGTCACTCTGTCAGCTGCTACTGAACTTGGTGTGTGGCCAGCAATAAAAACAAAACACCCAGAGCTGCACACCCACCTCCCTCCCAATTACCATATAGCAACCCTTCATTATGTGTGCCAGTGTTTCAGAAAGTGGTTTCTACATTGACATTTCAGGCAATTCTAGACTAGTCTAGCCCAGAAGCGTCTGAACAACAATCATGTCTGAAATCCCATTGAGATTCTCATTTCGGATGGCCAAAGCCAGGTAAGTGTGTTAAAGTTTCATTTTGCCAAGAAGACAAATGATAACAGAGAACCCTGCAATCCCACCTCTCGTGCAGGAAAACAACTCTTACCAGCTCTGCATCTCTGTGTCCAGGTTGTACGTATCTGTGAATACATGAGCATGTGCCCATTCAAAAAACTATACTGAGTTCCTTGTCAAAATGAGGGCTTGTTTTTAAACATCAGCTTTCTGTAACTAGGAGAATAACACCTAACTTTTGAAAGGACTGCAATGTCCTCAAAACCTATCTCAAAATCTTTTCAAAACTTCTCGGTTTCAGTAAGATTATTGAGCCCTTCAGCTAATTCAAAATATCACAAAGTGAGTTGTTTCAGTCGTTAGCAAGGAAACAGTCTGATGGAGGCAAAAGAATCCTGCCTTCTAAATAACTGGTAAATACACAGCTGTCCTCAGATGTTCTAGAGCTTTGGTTCTGAGAGGAGAGGAGTAGCTTTTCTTTTATTGTTTCCAATGTGGTCAACCATAACATTATTTCTGTTGTGCTATTTTTTAAACCACCAAGATTCTTATTAAAACATCTCCAAGATTCTTCCACACAAGAAAGAATCTCATCTTTACTGAGTCAGTTAATGTTAAAATGCAAGATGACAGGAGAATCTGTAAGGCAGAGGGGAGCTGGCATAGGAGGTAATAGGACCCACAGTATAGTCGGAACAGAAGGACTTGATCAAAGGCCCGCGACACATTGAGACGGACACAGAAAGACTCTGTGAGACTGGGACGCATCAGAAGTGGAGAGGCATGAGCCTCCCATAGGGTCAAGGGCAAGGTGCATTTGCCCTGCCTCCCCACCCTTTCATAGCTTTGGAAGTTGGAAGGCTTGGATCTCTTTCACCGCCAACCTGGCCCTGACCAGCACAAGGTAGCCAAGTTCCCCAGGGGATTCACAAGCTGCCAGCCAATATCTCAATGAACACAAGATTATGCGCGCTCTCAATTTCTAGACACAATTTTGTTCTCTCCAGAAGGTATTTCCTTAATTCTCCAGCAGTGCCTTTATTGAGTGAGAGCTCCTGGCAAGTTTCCTGCAGCTTTGGGGTAGCAATTTGGAAGGTAGAGCAATTGGATATTGTCCTTTTAAAATATCATTCAATTAGGTCTTTTGTAATACATACAACGTAAAGAGATAGCCTTACAGATCCTAAAGAAATTGCTAGTGCATTTCATCAAAGGCACAATAATGGAAACATCGATTCTCTCCTCACCACAAACATCTCCCTTTGATGCTGCAGTTACCTTAATACAAGCACTTTTCATTTTCTTTGGAAGAAGCCCGCGCCTCAATGTATGCATGTCAGAGAAGGCTGCAGTCCGAAACGAGACATTTGTATATCAATCTCGGCTACCTTTGCATCTTCATTTGCTGCTCCAAAGCATCCCTCTCCTTGACTCTAAACCAATAAATTACCCCCAAATAAAGAAAAATTGCTGTAACCTGAATGCCTCAATGATGTTTCATGGCATCTCTACAAATGTCGCCGGGGGCATCATCAGCCTTCTCACACCATTTATTGAAAAGAGTAGCAGGGCACCAGTTAGAAACTTTATGGGTCTAAAAAACATTCAGCCACTTCACACAAAAGATGTCAACAAGAAAGAGAACTTAAGGAAGAATGCATCCAGAAATGTTCAGTGTGGTTAGGAAAATCCATCAGTGCCCACTGCCACATCTGCAAATATTTTCACCAGGTGAAAAAGCAACCACCGAGTCAGAAACTATCTCGAATGTATTATATCTGTAAGGGTACTTCACGAGCAATGCTGTAGATGTTCTCAGTGCTCTGGAGCTAAAGAAAAGGAATATTTCTATATTGCATTTGGTTTATCAACCTCTTGGCATGAGATGTCTGCTGCCTAGCTTGTCTAACCTAGCTTGTCTCTGCATAAATAAAAACATGGTTTAAGAGTTCAGAGTTTCATCTAAATAAATTATCATACAGCCATTTAATAACATCTAAATGATTTATTTTTTTCAACATATATTCAACATTCCTGGCTATACTAAGCATTTAGACAGAGACTATCTGACATTTGGCTAAGTCTTTCATACAATATCCACCTGATGCCATGAAAGAAACGTATTTGCAATGGTTTTTGCTCTGCAAATGTCATGTGGGTGTCCTTAGGGGACTGCATTTAGCACCTGATGCCCACCTTGAGGTTCTATTAATGAGAGATATAAAGGTTATGTTGAAATTATTGTTTAAAGGTGCTGACACCTCATACACACACACTCACGTTTACAAACTACAGATTCAAACATATAGTGAGGAGCAACTGTTTCAGGACTTGAGAGAACAGAGACAAGAAGCTATTTCAACAACATTATTCTGTAGACAACTCTACGTAAGACAGTACTCATAAGCATCCATCCCCTTTCACTGATTGATTCCACAACATTGTGACATAATAGTTCATCATCACACACTGTACTAAGGTTCTGGAAAAAGCAGGAAATACAAAGAGCAATCTAAATTCTCTTCTCATAGATATAAATTGATCAACTATAAAGGGCTCATTACCATAGCAATGTATCCATCCACTAATTCATTTGCTTAACAAATATTTGTGCTGCGCTTAGCAGCTCAGTTGTGTCTGATTCTTTGCGATCCCATGGACTGTAGCTCTCCAGGCTCCTCTGTCCATGGGGGATTCTCCAGGCAGGAATACTGGAGTGGGTTTCCATGCCCTCCTCCAAGGCTCTTCCCAACCCAGGGATCGAACCCAGGTCTCCTGCATGGCAGGCTGATTCTTTACTGTCTGAGCCCCCATGGAAGTCCAAACTTTATAACAAATATTTACTGATCATTATTAAATGGCAGTCTCTACTGCCCTAGAGACTGGTGCTACAACAGTGAGTGAAAGTAGGCACAACCCTGCTGTCCTGGAACTCGCAATCTACGGAGAAATGCAAATGATGCCAAGTGCACGTCAATCCACAGGAAAATCTCAACCATGACAGGTACTCTGAAGGGAAGTGTGCAGAGCCTTGTAAGAAAGAACATTGAGGGGGATTTAACTTTGTCAGGGAGCTTAGGGATGATGTCCTGTGGAAGTGATGTCTGAGATCTGACAGTGAAGAGGTTTACTGTATCGAAGATCCCAGGTCCAGGAAAGGGAGCAAGGGAGACAGCTGTGGGGAGGGACTGAAGATGGTCATTGAAGTACTAACAGTGAGTTAGAAGAGAGAAGGAGGGACCAGACCAAGCGGGTGCTATTTATTGCAGCCCTCTGAGGACTTTGGACTAATCTGTGAGCAAAGAGAAGATGCAGAAGGAATTTAAGCAAAGGCATGAAATCTAAAGATTTACATTTGGGAAATATATAGTTCAAGTTATAAGATGAACATATACTGTAAGAGCTATCAGGGAGTACCTCCTAGGTTTCTGACTTTTGCAACTGAATGAATATAATTAGGGAATACTGGAAGAGAACTAGCTTAGATGTGGGAAGATCAAGAGTTCGTCTTTGGAATATGTTGAATTGAAACGCTTCTGAGACATACAGTAGACAAAGCCAAGTACACAGCTGGATATATGTATGGATCTGAAGCTCAAAGGGGAGGACTCATGGGGTACTCTATCTTGAATGTACTTTTAGAAAACAATGAAATAGACATGTTTGAGGCTTTCCTCCCTTTGCTAAACTGAGAACAATGATATATTATTCCAGTTCAAGGCAGCATGGTGTGATAGGATATGCCTAGACTTGAAGTCTGACAATAAGCTTCCAAGTTCTGGCTCCTCTAGCTACCAGGTGAGTGGTTTTGAACAAGTACCTTGGCTTTTCTGCACCTTTGCTTACTTCAGTCTCCATAAAATTATTTTGAATACACATTTCCCATTTATAGCACAGGGTTTGTTTTAAAGGTTAAATGAGTAAAATCACACAAAAAGCCATCTTAAACCTGTGAAATGACAAATGGCATTGTCATTAATGAAATAGACCCACCTGTATATTTTGATATTAAAGACTAAAAAGGAAAGTTAGATGCTGCAGACACAATCAATGTAGTTGGAACAAAGCAATGCCATTGAATACCCTCGTATATATGGACTGAGTAAATAGGCAAGTGCTTTTCATGGGGTGGTACTTGGGTGACAGGATGTGAATGAAAACAGAATTTGTTCACCTTTTGATCCAAACTGTAGGCCAGTACCCAGTCCTCTTGCTTGGGGTGAAAGAGCAGACTCTGGATGTAGAAGGTGAGCCGGTATTTCTGATAGGTTGCCCCTTCATCTGAGCTGATCAATATGCTGCTCTCTATCTCAGGATCACTAAGAAGCATGATCTAAAGAAAGGAAAGGGAATAAAATATAGAGTCACTAGCAGAGAATAAATACAAGAAATTAAAGCATAAATATAAAGTCATTTCTACTTATATATCACAGCACAGAAAAGGGCATCTGGGTCTCTAGATGAAATACTGGTATTTTTTTTTTTTTCCTGATTCAGTCCTTTATTGGTGAATTAAGCTAAAATACTGTGCAAGGTTAGGTCTGCATACAAATGAGGCTTCATTTTTCTGATGTCCATCTTCTAAATACTTTTATTTTTGATATTTATACTTGTACATATTGGAAGTTTATGCTTATGGCCCTCTGTCCCTTGACCTTGGGACCATCACACCTCTGTCTTTTCGTCTTCCTTCTGTCAATTCTCCACATCACTCTCCATCACTCTCTTGCTTTTAAGTCATGAAAAAGATCCCACTGTTTTGTTCCTTCTGAACAGTTTTAGAGATTTAATTGATTTAGGTGGTTTCATGATCCCTTTGCTCTAGTTGTTTTCCAAAGTACATATCCCTGAAGGCCATTTTGGAGAAATACTGACGCTCAAGAAAGTCTGTCCTTCCCAAGCCGAACACACAGAGTGGTGTAGTGAACAGACATCTGATACAGCAAGACCAGGTCTCAACACTTCTCTGCATACTGTCACCTTGGAACATTCCTTAACTTCTAGAGGCCTTGGTTTCCTCAATAATAACTGAGTCTGATGATACCAGAACTGGCTTTGAATGCTTGGCATAATGCATATTCTTGACAAGCGATAGCTATGGTTACTATCAACCTCTCAGGAGTCAAAAGTCTTCTCATAGGACCTCAGTGGCATTGGTCTCACTAAATGTGTGAGTGACTTTTCAGTATTTAAATCCGATAGACACTCAGACCTATCTTTCCCTTAGTTAAACTCTTGGCAGTCTTTGTGGTCACTGACAATTCCATCCTTCTGGAAGCATTTTATTCCAGGGGCTTCTGTAACACCATACTCATCTTGGTTTTCCTTTCTACCTCTTTTGATTACTTAACTTTCTCTGATTATCCTTATAGTATAACCATTCCTCAACCCTCAGTTTTGACCTTCTCTTTTCACTAGATACACTGTTCCTCAGTGACCTCTTTCACTCTCATTTTTATTTATTCTTTCGTTACCACTTTTCTGGAGACAATTCATAAATTAAAAGTTAATCTAAGGTCTCCTCTCAGTTTCAGACTTGAACACTAAGTGTTCTGGCACTTTCTTCAGTTTGAATATCCCACAAGACCTAAAACTCAGCATGTCCCAGGATACCTCATCCAAGCCCCGGTCCCCACCCCTAGTGTTTCCTAGTTCTGTGAGTGTTTCCACCAGCCACCCATGTGAAGCTAAATGCCCGAGGTTCATCCCTGACTCTGCTTTCTCATTCACCTCCTATAACTAACTAGTCTCTAAGCTCTGAATGTTTTACTTACTAATTAACTCTAAAATCAGATCCATTCTCTCCCTGCCCATTGTGGTTCTGTTAGTCCAAAATGTGACCATTTCTGTACTGGATTCCTGTAAGATACCCCTAGTCCATTTCACAGATTCAACCAGTATTCCTCCAATTCACTTTGTATACTGCGGCCAGAATAATCTAAAACCATTCAATGACTTATCTTTGATTTTCCTATATCCTAAAATTCTTAAAATGGGTTGACATAATCTGCCCTTGTGTTTGTGTTTCGCTCCATCATTAGCACTGGAGAAGGAAATGGCGACCCACTCCAGTGTTCTTGCCTGGAGAATCCCAGGGACAGAGGAGCCTGGTGGGCTTCTGTCTCTGGGGTCTCACAGAGTCGGACACGACTGACGCGACTTAGCAGCAGCAGCAGTCATCATTAGCACAGCTCTTTTGATCTTTATCATCTAGCTCAACCCAACTTCCTTGAGTTCCTGTTTGTTAAGTGA
Organism: Capra hircus; assembly: GCF_001704415.2. Classification (NCBI taxonomy): domain Eukaryota; kingdom Metazoa; phylum Chordata; class Mammalia; order Artiodactyla; family Bovidae; genus Capra; species Capra hircus. The sequence goes on from NC_030833.1 coordinate 26,205,186, forward strand.
CTTAATGAGCAAATGAGTTTATTTCCTCTTGTAATTTGTCCTGTCTTAGGCTGTACTGCCACTAGTTGTTAGGGTTACAGCTACACACAGTATGTACCGTGGGGTCCAAAGTACCAAGTAAAGTCAAAGAAACATTTCCATATGCTTCTAAAATGAAACTCTTGAAGAGTAGAGTTAAAAAAATTTACCAATAGTATATATCAGTATTATAAAGTAAGCTTTACACAAATTCAATGCCTTTAACTGCTAAGATTCATAGTCATTTTCCTTTTTTGCTCCTTTATAACTTCCAAGACAAGCTTACTTTCTTTTTCTCAAATAGTTGCTTTGGCTTCATTGAAATAGTTATTACTAGTTACCAGCAAATTTTTGAAAAATAGGTGCAGTATAGGCAGTCTAGCTTCTTCTTCTTTTTTTTTTTTTAAATTCATGCGTGAATAATCTAGGACAAAAGCTCTTAGACTCGTAGACAGAATAACCATCTCCTCCCTTGGCACTGTGAAGGGTAAGGACTACTGGGAAAAGCACCCCTGCTGACCTTGAAAAAACCTCAGAGGATGCATCCATGCTCCTTGAAGACTGCGAGGACAAATATACTGGGAAAGAATGAGGCTTTCATAACTACTCTCCCTCACTTCTCACCAAGTACTGATGGGCTACATAACAGGCAATGAAATCATTTCTCCCCTGGTGCAGAGAAATTAAACTGCTTCTTTTATGCAGGTATAAAGAAGTTTCATGCCTATGATTTTAATTAGAAGATAAGACCAACATCATAAATGAACTTTATTTTATATGCCATGAGTAACAATAAGGGTTACCATCAAATATCTAGTGCAATGTACTCTCTTTTTCTAGCCCTGTTTCTTCCTGTGCACACACTCCACTCTTGCATATACAAAGCACATTAATCTCCACACAACACAAACGTTACATGCATGTGTACACACATATGCTTACACACACACCTCTGTGGCACATTTATGCACACACATGTACAGAAAAGCAATTGTATATAAGCTGTATTGACATTGTCAGTTGGTTTTAGGGGACCCTTTTTGGCAAGAGTACATTTTTATTGCAATCTTTCTCTGAAATCCTTTTATATACTTTGATATCACTGGCAGTGTCTATATTCAATCTAGTGTCTGAGAAGAATGGAAGGAGGGATGTAGAAACCTATATGTTTTACATTTCTGACCTATGCTGGGTACTTTGCAGGATATTTTATTGAAACCTCAAGCAAATTATGTGAGTATCATTATTTGTGTTTTACACGTAAGGAAACAGGCTCAGAGGAGGAAAGTAACTTGCCTATTACCCCCTCTAACAGACTCAAATGTCACCACTTCGAGTCACATACACACATACTAATGCTAATGCTTTGCTACACCTTGAAAAGCACTTTGTCATCTTTACCAAGGGACAAGCAGAAGTCAAAGAAGCAGCTTTTTATTCTTTTTTTAAGCATCTTTAAGAAATTGGCCCAGTGGTAAAGAATCCACCTGCAACGAAAAAGACGCGGGTTCAATTCTTGGGTCAGGAAGATACCCTGAAGAAGGGAATGGCAACCTACTCTAGTATTCTTGCCTGGGAAATCCCATGGACAGAGAAACCTGGTGGGCTACAGTCTATGGGGTCACAAAAGAGTTGGACATGACTTCGTAACTAAACAACAACAAGAAATCTACACACAAAAAAAGCAGTTTTAAGAAACCCCCTTTCCTCCTCTGACTCATTCAACTTTGGTCAAGAGGACATGAAGAATTAAATGAATAGGAATCCAAAGGGAGGATAGAATGTTAGTGCTTGAAAAAGAAAAAAAAAAAGAAAAAGAGGGAACCGTAATATTAACATAGATGGAATCAGAAAGCAAAGCCTCAGTAGAAGTTAAACCTCAAAGTAAAATGTGCATATTTTGTATCATCACTCCAAATCTTTGTTGTGACGAGACCAAGAATCGAGGAACATACACTCACATGACAGTATGACTCCATATAACAACTTCTATACCTACATATATCATGAAAATCACTCCACGTCCACCCAAATTGTTATTGGGAAACAGGGATTTCAAAGGTAAAGACAGGCCTACAAGGACAAAGCAGGTAAACTAAGTGAGCAAAGCAGCTAAAGCAAGACAAGAAGCAGTAAGTACTTTGTCAACATAGAGAGTGCACACATTTCCTTAAAATGTTTAAAATAAGATTGTTACCAAAAACATTTATACTCACATTAAATATCATCTGTGGACTAAATTTGTGATATAGGCATGTGACTCTTGGCATAGTTATGAGAGTTTCAACCTACAAAGAAATTTATAACCCTTGCCTTTGAATCCATAATTGTAGGTATATATGTAGAAAGCCTACGGCAATACAGGTTCAGACATCTGTGAATTCTGTATTTATGTGATTTTGATAGAATGAGCAGGAAAGAGTTCCCAGTGGAGATTTTTTTGTTTTGTTTTATTTGGCTTTTGCTTCAGTTTGGCTTTGATTCTTTATCCAGCTTGTCCTGATACAAGATATGCATGCATTGGGTATATACATATGCTGGAAGAGAAGGGGGTCTTTCAAACATGAACAGAGTTATCAATGCTATAGGCTCTGGGGCAGCTGTCCTGGGTTCACATCTCCAGTCTGCTGCTTTATGTGTAAACATGAGGATTTTACCCAGTTTTTCCAATCAGTTACCTCATCTAAGAAAAATACTGATAATAATCATGTTTAACTCACCATGCTATTGAAAGGATTAAATGAAATAATGATTAAAGAGCTTAGCATAGGCCACAACTGCTAAATAAACATGTATGTTTATCTATAAATTACCCAGAATAAGAACATAACTAAAGGCAGAAGTAATGCCAAACAGGTTGGAGATTTAGGTATTATTTGCCTCTGTAACGATTCCCCTTGTTCCAGAATTTTGTTGATAAAAACCTAAGGGATGAGTGGTGCGGGTATAGGTATAGGGGAAATGCTGCTCAATGAGCATAAAGTTTTAGGCCTGCAAGATAACCAAGTTCTAGAGATCTGCTGAACAGCATTGTACCTAGAGTTAACAATACTGCAATGTACAATTGGAAGAGTTTGATAAGAGTATAAATCTCACATTGTGCATTATCACAATTTAAAAAAAAATGTGAAAGGATGGGGGAAAACAAAACTACATTTTACACTTATTTTACATGCATTTTGCATTCTTGGCAACATTTTAAGAAAAGCACACTCTATTAGCAAGTATAAAACACCACCAAAATGGACACCATCAGTAAGTAATTGTCAACTCATTAAATACAATTGCACTTTGAATAACCACTCTCATCTCTTCAGTGGGAGGCTCTGGCCGTGAAGAAACTAAACATACCTTAGGGGTAAGAACACAACTGAACATTCCTTAGGAGTAAGAACCTCATACAACCTATCTCTTTGAATTGGATTATTCCCTGTACATGGGTTGTACCTCAGATTAGAGATTAACAAGTTTTAGAGTTTATCAATATACGTATGGTCCTTTTATCTTTTAGTAGGAAATTCCTGGTAAAGTTGAATAATGGTGGCCCCAATTTTAATGCTGAGTTGCAAATTACAAGGGACACAGGTGGAAGTCATGAATCAGGCAGAGATTTTGCTTCACTAACTTAGATTTTCAAAAGCCTATAAAGCTTGTTTGTGTCTAAATCAATCAAAATCAGTACTGGAAATGATAAAATTCTCCCCAGAAATCTTTCTAGAATGCCTACCTTCCTGCTGCTGGGTAAGTCTTAAAGCACCCAAGTTATAAAATTAATGAATATGTTACTTTATTCCATTGCCATACTCTGCTTCTCCCGTGTATGGTCTACAAAATGGGATGAAAGCTATAGGTTTCTCAGCCTCTCACTCTGCCAGAGTTTCCAGAAATGCAAAGGAAACAAATTGTAGTTCAATGCTTTGAAAACAGTCTCTGAATAGGAGTAAGCAGACTTCCTCTGAATAGAAAAAGAGAAATGCTATAATTTACTGTATAATTGAGTCCTAATGGGAGACTCTTAAGAGCTCAGTAAGAAATAACAATAATATCAATATAAGCTCACAAAGAGTATAAGAGACATTCTTTAGGCTGACCTCTAAACCTACTGACATAATCAATATGTTGTTGAATATTGGTTTACACACAAACAGAGCCTGTTACAGATAAGGCTCTTAATCACAACATAACAATATACTATCAGTATTCACCCCCACCACCATCTACCTATTTACCTCCCTAACGTTTCCTCTTACAGCAGAGGTTATAGCTGGCAGGAAAAGGGGTTGCCCCCAGGGGATATCCAACAATGCATGGAAACATTTTTTTGTATTGAATCAAAATTAACATACAATATTATATTAGTTTCAACTGTAGAACATGGTGATTTATATTTTTATACATTCTGAAACTGCTTCAGTAAGACCAGATACCAACCTGTTACCATGCAAAGTTATTAGAATATTACTGACAACGTTCCTTACGTGTACTTCACTTCCTCCATAACTTATTATTTTATAGCTGGAACTTTGTACCTCTGATCGCCTTCACTTATTTCATCCATTCCCCATCCCTGGAGACATTTTAATTGTTACAACTGCAGGGTAGGGAAGAGAGTAACTGGCATTTAGTGGGTAGAGGCCAGGTATGCTGCTAAATAATTACAATGCACAGGACAACGCTGGACAACCAGTAATTATCTAGGCCCAAATGTCAATAGTGCTGCTATTGAGAAGACTTGTTACCATATTTGTGCATTTATAAGTGTATGTATGTATATATATATACATACACACATATGCACACATATATATATCCTATTTAGGGGAAAATATGTAAACTACATATACATTCTTCAGATAGAACATCAATGCATATTTATGCTTATGTGCATGTCCCTTTCACTCATTACCATTTAGACATGCCATTCTCTTTGCCAAGATTAGACTCCCCACCTTTTCAGCCCTACTCATTATATTAAGTATCTTTCTACTTATCCTTCAGAAATTAACTCAAGCATCACCAGTAAAGCAACAATCATTGAGGCCAATCAGGAAAAAATATATAAAAATAACAAAATCAACAACAATAAAAAATAACTCAACTAAAAAGTGAGCAAAGGACTTCAGTAAACGTTTTCCCCCAAAAAATACAAAATATATTTTTGATGGGGATTTAAGGAAATTGGAATCCTTGTGCATTGTTGATGGGAATTTAAAATGGTGTAATTGCTCTGGAAAACAGTATCATAGTTCCTCAAAAAATAAAAAGTGGAATTACATATGATCCAAGCTTCTCCCTTCTGGATATATTGCCTAAAGAACTGAAGGCAAGATCTTGGAGAGATATTTGTACACCCATGTTCATATTATTATTATTAACCACAGCCAAAATGCGGAAGCAACCCGTGTCTACTGATGGAAGAATACCCAAAATGTAGTATATACCTGTACTGGAATATTATTCAGTCTTAAATAGGAAGGGGATTCTGACACCTGCTACAATGTGGATTACACGTAAAGACATTATGTTAAATGGAATAAACCAGTCATAAAAAGACAAATTCTATATGATTTCCACTAGAGTAATTATACTAGTCAAATTCATAAAGAGAGAAAGTTAAAAAATTACAGCCAGGAGCTGGGGGGAAACAGAAAATTAGGAGGTGTTTAATGGGCATAGTCTTACAGATAGAAAGTGTTCTGGAGACTGACTGCACAACAATGTAAATTGCTTAACAATTCTGAAATGCACTTTTTAAAGTAGGTATGTTAAACTATGTGGTATGTGTATTTTACCACAATTTAAAACACAAAATTAGATACAAAATGAGATGAAACACTAATCGGACATAAACACTATTCATTCAACCATTATTTACAGAGTCTTTGCCTTATGCCAGGCTCTGCTATAAAGTCCAGGATAAGAGCAGTAATCAAACCAAATGAAAACTCTGCCCTCAGAAAGCTTGCATCCAAGTGAGGGAAGAACAGAAAATAAGTAAATAAATAAGTAAAATATATAGCTTATCAGATGGTAATGAGTACTTTAGAGTAAAATAAATCAGGAAAGGAGACAGGAAGTGCTGAAGTCGGTGGGGGTGGGGGGGTGGGGGGATCTGAAATGTGAAGAGCAGGTTCAGGAAAAGCTTCACTGAGAAGGTGACGTTTCAGAAAGGACACAGGAGTCCAGAGAGCTGGAAGAGAACAAAGGCGGCAAAGTGCTGAATGTGGGGGGCAGTTGATACGAGCACCCTGGCTTTACCCCAGTGATGCGGAAAGCATTGGTGGGCTTCCAGCTAGGCACTGGAGCCTACAGCTTGTATTTTGATCCTTTCACCATGGCTGAATAGAGCACTGTGAGAGGCAGGGAACAGCAAGGAAAGAATCAGAGAGACCAGTAGGAGGCCACTGAATCCAAGCGGGAGAGACTGTAGACACAGGGCCAGCTCAGTAACTGAGATGTGGTCCATCTGTGGGTATAAAGGAAAAGCAAACAGATGAGCTGTATGGAGTAAGAGAAGCTGGAGAGTGCATTAGGAAGCTTCATACCCATATGTTCATCTCTGTGTTGCTTATCATGATCAAAAATCCGAAATAACTCAAATGATCAGGCAGATTTTTGGTCTGAACAAGTGGGAAAACAGAACTGGCCTTTATGAGACAGGAAAGCTCATGGGAGGAGTAGATTGCAGTCTGTAGAAATAAGGAGTATGATTTTGAAAAGGCTAGGTTTCAGATGCTTAATAGCCATCCAAAGGGGCTGAGGAGTAGACACTAGATATACAAGGCTGGTGGGCTGCAGTCCATGGGGTCGCTAAGAGTCAGGCACGACTGAGCGACTTCACCTTCACTTTTCACTTTAATGCATTGGAGAAGGAAACCCACTCCAGTATTCTTGCCTGGAGAATCCCAGGGACGGAGAAGCCTAGTGGGCTCCCTATGGGGTTGCACAGAGTCGGACACGACTGAAGCAACTTAGCAGCAGCATCAGCATACAAGTCTTATTTTCAGGAGATGGAGCTGGGCTGCAGATAAGAATTTAGGAGACATCAGTGTTTGAACAGCATTTAAAAATATGAATCTGGACATCAGGGAGACATGATAAAGATACAAAAGAGCCTGAGAACTGGGTTCTAGCATGCTGCGGAAGAGTCAAAGAGATAAGGAGAAGCCAGAAATGGAGTGCGTGAAAGAGGAGAACCCAGAGAGTGTTGTGCTCTCAAAACCTTGAAACCAAGGGAAGAAAGTATATCTGAAAAGACAGTTGTTCAACTGTGTCAGATGTAGCTGACAGTTCAGGAGAATGAAATCTGGAGAACTGACCACTGAATCTAGCAATGCGGGGGGCGCTGGTGAACATGGCAAAGGCAGAGAGCGAAGCGGGCAGTCAGTGTTGATGCAAGTATAAACTGGCGTGACTGTTCCGAAAAGCAATGTGGCAATAGGGAACAGGACTCATAAATATTCATAATTTTGACCCTATAATTTCTCTTCTAGGACTCTGTCCAAGGAAACCATCAGGGACCCAATAAAAGGCTTATGCACCTGTGTGTCCATCTCAGTGTTATTTATAACAATAAAGCATTGGAAACAACTCAAATATCTGATAGAATAATTAAAGTAGGCTAAATCCATTCAATGGAATATTATGCAGCTATTAAGTATGAATTCAAATAGCTTTATGAAATGTGAAAAATAATCATATGTGGAACCAGTACAGAGGTGAAAACATATGAGGCATAATCTCAAATTTGTTAAAAATGGTTTCTATCTCATGCCCATATATATGTGCACAAAAGAACTGGAAGGAAAAACTCACTGCATGTTTAACAGTAGCTATTCCTGTGTAGCATGATCATGAGTAATTTTTTTCTTTACACTTTCCTATTTTTTCTAATATTCTGCAATTACCTTTATAATGACAAAATGTTTCTTTCTATGCTCCCCCCATACACAGATATACACACACACACTCACATACACTCACACATTCACTGTTTCCCACTAGCCCTTTCAAGAATCACAACAAGTTATGCTACCCATTGTCTGCCCTTGGAAAACCTGAGAACCTGGACAAATATGTGTGCATAGCGTGACCTCTGTTCTGAGAGCAGAACAGGCCTGGGTGACGGTCAGGTAGAGAGGGTACCTCACTGTAGAAGTAACAAGAGCATCTCGCCGCTCCGAGAGTGGATCTCCTCACTGAAGCAGGAATCCCTGGTGTCCAACCCCACCCATGCTCTAAACCATCCACCCGCTTTGCACTGCATGATGGCCCCCCCCTCCCCCCCGCCCCCAGCACAGCTCTGATCCTGACCATGGCATTTCCTTACCATAAGAAATTCCAGTCCCCTCAACAGGTCATGAACATCAAGCCTGGCACCTCAGACATCGTATAAGTGGGTTCCTGTGCTGTTCTCAAGCTTGATATCTACAACATAGCCATAAACCCTACCCAAGATTCTCTAAAAGTTTTTTTTTTTTTTTCCCCAATCACTATGCCCACACTCCTCTAACATTCCTGTCTTTGCTAATGTTCTTCTCTGACCTAGAAAGCCCAGCATCTTCCCTCATCCATACTTTCCTTCCAGGCCCATTTTAACTCTCTCCCTTCTATGAAGTTTCTCCAATGCTTCAGCAGAACGATCTCTACCTTCCACCAACTCCACTGGCAAATTCATTGTCACAGTGAACTATGGCTTCATGTTTAAAATATGTGAAAAGTTATAAACATATTCATATATTTTGACTTAGTTAAATTTTGTTTCACTTGTATTCATAGCACTGTGCCATCTGGATGTTAAGTTCCTGAAAGAGAATGTCACTGATATCACATGCCCTGGTCCTTCTGGGGTTCAAGGAAGCACATACTCAATAAGTATCTGATGTGTGGTGAGTGAAGGTCACTCAAGGGTTTCTAAGTTTGCTTGACCAAAAGTTTACTACATCGGATTTGTGGTTCACCAGTGCCCTGGCCAGAGAAGCTGGCTTCATCTCAGTAAGAGCAGTCAGCAAATCTTTACGGAGAGCACTGTCCACGGGCAGCCCACCCCGCCCCAGCCCCACCTGCGGCAATGATTTCTCAGGGCAGTGGTGTTCACTCTGGTTCCTCTTGTCAAAGCCTAATGCAGATCAGTTAATAAATTGATGGCCATGTTAGTTAATAAACGGATGGCCATGTTATTTTTCTGCAAGATGTTTAATTCCAATATTTTTAAGAAAGCAATTCTATCCCTGGAAGAGAAGGAAAAAGAAGTTGTTTCACGATTTAAAAAAAAAAAAAAAAAAACCTGAAATCTGTAAGACTGGGTTGGAAGTCATTTTCATTCCTTTTGTCAAACTGCTTTAGTGTTTTGTTATGGTTTGATTTGAGGGTCTTTGGTTTGCTTGTTTGGTCTTTCTTCATCTCAGGAACACTAAAGAAAGATGCAAAACCAGACATGTATACCTGAGATCAGAGGGAGGGTGCTGAGATACAGGTTAGAAGGCAAAGGATTTGGTACAATGTTTACATAGCCATCAATCATAACCAGGTGTAGTAGGAAAGATCTTGAGAAATATCAAGCTAGCTGAATTAAGATCATTCACACTAGTTATTGTTTCAAGCCTCCAACTTGCTACTGTGCACATCTGGGACCACAGTGGAGCCCCAGAGTTAAGAATCACTGTTCAAAATCCTAAAATCAGAAAGGCAATGACTATATGAAGAGAAAGAAAAAATGCTCACCAGCCTGCATATTATCTATCATCTACCATAAAACAAACCTAATGTATAAGCCATCTTGTTGAAGCCATGGGTGACAAAGATTCTGAAAACACTCTAATGCACAAGGGATGGTAAATGGAAATTAATTGCATAGTACTCATTATGACTAATTTTAAAATTGCAGATTGTCATTGATACAGTATTTATCTAGCATGGTAGCTTTCACATTTCATTCTAGGAACACTATAAAAAAATATGGAAACCTGCTAAACTGTTTTTCCCAATAGACCTTGAATTCTTTATATGATGAGCCTTCAAAACCCAGGCAGTTTTCAGGGACTTAATCCTACTGGGATTAGCAATTTGGGAATAATTATTCTTGTTAAAAGAGGCAAGACAAGTATTAGCTTATGCCAAGGAAAACAATTAGGGGAATAAATAGGCTTGGAAATGTCCTATGTCCTGATCTAGTTGGAAGAGACTATGCTATGGAGAGCTTCATTAGCATCAGGAACAAATCACTCCATTCCAAGAGTACCTCCTTTTTTAAAATTAATTTATTTATTTTAATTGGCGGCTAATTACTTTACCTAACAAGAATGAGAAGCACATGAACACGAGTTAGAACTCAACTCCTCACCCCCATCACCATTTATGCTTTTGAGGGACAGGATGGGCTCCCAAACAGCTAAATGCTGGATGGGATCAACAGAGAGCAAGGTGACTTTCTGAAGAGCAGCCCTTGGGCCCATGGACCATCTGAAAGCCAGTCTGTCCCAACTAGTGGAGCCTCGCTGTCCCTCAGCAGTGCAGGAACCATCCTAAGAAAGGCAACGGTGGCACTGAGTCCAGTCTCTCAGACCAGAGACACGGAGCTTCCAGAGCGAGAGAAAATGAAAAAGAACCAGGCTCTGCAAGGAGCTGGAGGCCCTTGATCTGTGATTTCCACCTCTAGCTCAAGACATCTGCTCTGCCTTCCTTCACCTTCAAGTGGAGTTAGTATCAAGGCCTTTGGGTGGCATCACATCTTATATTTTGCCAAGTCCTTCCACAGCTGTTTTCTCCTCAGTCTGCTCCCTGAGGAAGGCAGGGCTGGTATTGTTACCCACTGTATTAGTTTCTTGTGGCTGGAAACAAATTACTACAAGCTTAATGGCTTAAAATGATGTAATTTTATTACCTAACAGTACGTCAAGGCTGTATATTGTCACCCTGCTTATTTAACTTATATGCAGAGTACATCATGAGAAACGCTGGACTGGAAGAAACACAAGCTGGAATCAAGATTGCTGGGAGAAATATCAATTACCTCAGATATGCAGATAACACCACCCTTATGGCAGAAAGTGAAGAGGAGCTAAAAAGCCTCTTGATGAAAGTGAAAGAGGAGAGTGAAAAAGTTGCCTTAAAGCTCAACATTCAGAAAATGAAGATCATGGCCTCTGGTCCCATCACTTCATGGGAAATAGATGGGGAAACAGTAGAAACAGAGTCAGACTTTATTTTTTTGCGCTCCAAAATCACTGCAGATGGTGACTGCAGCCATGAAGTTAAAAGACGCTTATTCCTTGGAAGAATAGTTATGACCAACCTAGATAGTATATTCAAAAGCAGAGACATTACTTTGCCGACTAAGGTCCGTCTAGTCAGGCTATGGTTTTTCCTGTGGTCATGTATGGATGTGAGAGTTGGACTGTGAAGAAGGCTGAGCGCCGAATAATTGATGCTTTTGAACTGTGGTGTTAGAGAAGACTCTTGAGAGTCCCTTGGACTGCAAGGAGATCCAACCAGTCCATTCTGAAGGAGATCAACCATGGGATTTCTTTGGAAGGAATGACGCTAAAGCTGAAGCTCCAGTACTTTGGCCACCTCATGTGAAGAGTTGACTCATTGGAGAAGACTCTGATGCAGGGAGAGATTGCGGGCAGGAGGAGAAGGGGACAACCCAGGATGAGATGGCTGGATGGCATCACGGACTCAATGGATGTGAGTCTGAGTGAACTCTGGGAGATGGTGATGGACAGGGAGGCCTGGCGTGCTGCGATTCATGGGGTCGCAAAGAGTCGGACCCGACTGAGCAACTGAACTGAACTGCACTGAACAGTCCTGGATGTCAGATGCCCAAAATGGGTCTCACTGGGCCAAAGCCAAGGTGTCAGCAGGTCTGCCTTCTCTCCTGGAGGCTTGGGATGAGACTCTTTTCCTTTGTTTTGTCCAGCTTTTACAGGCTACTCCCAACCCTGGTCTCAAAGCCCCCTTCCATCTGCAAAGCCAGCAATGGCCAGTCCAGTCTTTCTCACATCACAACACTCTGACTCCTTCCCTCTTACAAACTATCAACTAAAAAAAGCACAACCTAAAAGCTGGGAATTCTGTTTTATTCAGTGAAATTGCTGAGGACTTAAGCCTGGGAGGCATTCTCTCAGATAGCTCTGAGGGATGGCTGTGAAGAGGCAAGCCAGGAGCCAGGATGCAAAGGAGTTTATGCAGCAAAATCAGGTAGTTAGAACACCAAAAGACTACTGTTAATTAAAGAAAACTCAAACATCTCACCTTAATGAATTCAGCACTATTCTATATATGAGAAGATGCAATAGTCTGGGCTCATTGAAATCATTCCTTTGAGATGAACCCTACCTTTCCAGGGCCAGTATCCTGTTTTTTCTCCTGCCTGAATCTTATCAGGGTGCACAGCCAGGGTTGACAACAGCAGCTTGATGGTCACAACCGCATTTACTTACTGATATGGCAGGGACAGTCTTTGTCCACACCACTTTTAAGGACCATTCCAGAGTGCTCCCCTGGCAACTGAGCCAGGCAGTTTCTCTCTGTAACCATCACCATCCTAAGCCAGGCAGTTTCCAGACAAGAAGGGGAAATAAAGCCACAGTAACTGAAAAATTTTAAGGCCAGCAGATGAACAAGCTTAATTCCACCTACAATTTGAGTCCCCCCTTATCATGTAACCTAACATATAAACAGTCCAGGGATTAGGATTTTTCCAGGCGGCCAACCACATTCCTTTCTAGGGGCAAGGAAACTAGGAGCCTGTGATGAGCAACTTGCCCAAGGTCACATCTGGTCACCGAGTGTAAAAACGGGGCTCAAACTCAGAACCTGCTTTCCCAAGTTGAGAGCTCTGTCCTTGCTGTTCTGGAAAGTGAAAGGACACAGCAAGGGAACAGAGTGAGTGCAAACACAGGAGCAGAAAGGAATCAGAGCTGGAGAGACTCCTTAGGTCTTTGTCCACCATCCGCCCCCCCAACCCTGCCCCGCTTTGGTTTCCACCCCTTTAGTTGCAAATTTGACCCCCTTCTTCCCAAACAAAAGAGCCCTTGGCAGAATGTATTTTTCTTTTCCTTTTGGGTTTTCAGGGAGTTGGGTTGTTTGGTGGGGCTTCCTCTCTTTCCCAACATGAAGCAGGAAGGGAGGGGACCAAGAGGCAGCAATTTTGCCAGGCAGGTATTCTCTGTAATGATCCATCATGCTGCGCTGGGCAGTCACCAGACAGGCAGGGGAGAGAGAGCCACAATAACAGTAATAAACAGAGAAGAGGGTCTTCCAGGGAACAGCATAGTGAGGAGACCCAGCTGCTGCAGTCGGGGAGAGGGGGTAAAAGCAAGAGAGGAAAAACTGAAGTGGAGAGATGGAGATGTCCAAAGGTTGTCATTTTATATTTTGCCCCAGTGACTGCTACTCTGCGTATGCACGTGCGTGAGCTTGTGTGTGTTTTCTCTCCCCATAGCTCCAAGGAAGGAAGCACCACACACACCCTCACAAATTTTAAGTTGTTGTGAAGGATGAAGCAGCACATTTGTCAAAAGGTCCACCTGCCACCTCAGATTCCAAAGCTTGCAAAGGATCCACCCCTATGGTGATTTAGATTAATCGCTTCTCATTAAGAGCCAATAAACAAACTGCACCAAGAGTGCTCCTCTCAGCCACAGCCCACTGTCGTGGTGTCTAATTGCCAAGCGAGAGCAGAGGCCGACCGGAGAGTTGTCAAATGTAATTTATAGGTTTTTAAGATCTAATCATTTTCTATAACATTAGATTAAATGACAGTTTGTATTAAAGAGGAAATTACATTTCAGCTCGCTTTCTTCACTTTCCTCCAGCTTTTCTAGCTATGGTTTTCAAAGAGCTCTAATTCCACAGCACAGGACCAGAATATGCCCTTGACAGTGTACTTCAAAAGCATCAGTCCAAGGGCTTTCCTGCACCCAGAAGTCTGTCCGGAGAAAGGGGACCAGAGATAAATGGGAATATTCTCTTAAGTGAAGTCCCTGCATTTAGGACCACCATAAAGTCAGCCCCCCTCAACTTCACCAGAGCTGTGCTGTCTTACCCTGTGACCACCCTCAGCACCGAGGCAAGGAAAAACTTGTATAAATAATATACCTACATTCCACTCCCAGGTATATATCCAAACAAATTCAAACCAGATACTCAAATACATGTGCATTCCTGCTCACAGCAGCACTATGCACAGAATGTAGCTAAAACATGTGGAAACAGTCCAAACATTCATCAACAGATGAATGGATAAGCACATTCTGGTACATATACATGGACCATTCAGTTCAGTTCAGTTCAGTCGCTTAGTCGTGTCCGACTCTTTGGGACCCCATGAACTGCAGCATGCCAGGCCCCCCTGTCCATCACCAACTCCCAGAGTTCACTCAAACTCACGTCCATCGAGTGGAGGAAGTCCTGATAACCTGTCACAATCTGGATGAACCTCAAAGACATTATGCTAGTGAAAGAAGCTGGTCAAAAAAGGTCACATATTGTATGATACCATTGGTATGAAATATTCACAAAAGGCCAGTCCCTAAAGATAGGCAAGTTGGTGGTTTCCAAGGACTGGCTAAGGAGGAACAGGAAGTGACAATTTAATAGTTACAGGGTTTGGGGGACGGTGATGAAATGTGTTGGACAAGATAGAGGTGGTGGTTGTACAGTACGGTGAAGGTATTCAATGTCACTGAAGTGTTCTTTTTAAAATAGTTAATTTTATGTTATGTGAATTTCACCTCAACAAAAATACAATAAAAGAGCTACAGCCAGCACTGGTTGTCTCCAGTCTCCCCTGGGCAGGCCAAGAAAAACTAGGATGACAATATTAAACCAAAGTTACTAGTAAGCACAAAACAGACTCCATCTGGCTTGTAAAGTAAGTAGTCTCCTAACAAACCCCTCTCCTTGATGAAAAATAATAATAATATAGTTGGTCTAAACAGCTCCCACAGCCCACTGCCATGAGGAAAGCCTGAACAGCTCTACTAACCCTGAAGCCCACTACTGGCTTGTGAGTATCAGCACTGGTCTATTTCCTTCCCACAATGCCCAACTGCAGCTCAGGCTGAAGAACCCACATGAAGAACTCATGTGTCCTGCTAAGGTAAGTAACAGTTCCAGGCTGACGACCACTCCCAGGAACAAATTCCATTCTAATCGTCTCAAGCCTCCTCTTCCTATTTCTTGAAATTAACACTATCAACAGATTTAATTAACAAGCAGAGGCTCCTTCATGCCTAAATACCATGCTTGAATGCTCTCATTTTAGAGGATGGTGTACAGGTGCTTGCTTTATATAGCTTTATGAAGCATGTGTTATAAAACTACCTCACCCATACGGCTTTTCTATACCATGGCAGTCCATTCATTTCAATCCCATAAAATCCTAGCAATATTTAAGTGTTAAAGGTGACTTTCACTATGATATTTATTATCAGATAATGAAAAATGGGACAGATAGCCTTCAAACCGCCAGGCAATGGAATGAACCACGTCTCTTCTAAGCTTTTAATAACAGGACTACCATATTTCCTGGAAATGACACAAATTCCCAGAGTCCCCCTTGAGATTCTCATTTGGCGACATGAATTTTCTTAACAGTTCTTTTTATTCTTACTTTAGTGGAGACCAAATCTCATATCAGTCAGAGGAAAATCAGTTAGTTGAATATTTGGATCTGCTTTCTCCATCAGACTGGACATTTTTAGCATAGCCCTGCCCTTCCCATTTGGCCAAGAATTCCCTATGACTCATGTCTCCCCTTGCTGTAGATACCCCCATAGAACTCAACAGAGAGAACTGTCAGAACACAGAGGGAATTAACTTTTGTCACTGTTCCCATCTCTGGACCCTCCTGAATCCTATGTCCTGTTGCTATTATATGAGTTAGCTTGCTTATGGTCTTCTATAACTCTGTATGTTTGTGTCTTTAGCAGAGAATAGTGACACCTGACTTACCTGTCTATCCCTGGCATTCAGCATAGTATCTAGTATGTTGCAGATGCAAATAGCTATACCTGAGTAAAATAATAATTAACTAACTCTGAGAAAACTATTAGAGATATGATCATCAATCACAACTATATCAACACACAGTTGAGAGCACATGCAAAATACAGCAATCTTCTTAAAATCCCACAGTTGTCAATGATATAATTGTTAGCCAACAATGGCACCATGGAAAAGACCATCTGAATCCTCTGAAACCTCTGTTAAACACTACATCTTCCTACATCCTACCACAGATATCCCAAATTGGGATTTTGGACTCAGGAAGCAGACACCTGAACTGACCTTATGACAAACACTGAGATTATTCTAATGCATACACATGTCAGCATCTCTCCTTTAGAGTGTCTGCAGCAAGAACATCAATTTTCCTCCAGTTTCTTACAGAACAGAAGTAAACTGCTAGTGTCTGATAGCCCTGCATTAAGGGGGTGGCCATGGAAAGTTTGAAGGACTCACACAGATTAAAATGGAGCATGAAATGCTGAGGCATCCTTTGCACAATGGGTTAGAGTTTCTGGACTCAATGGGAAACCAAGGGCTGCAGATGAGAAGGAGGTGGCCCACGGGCAGAACCAACCACAGCAAGGGAATCATGGCAGCGATTATTAATATCCTCCTCTGACTAGTCTTTAACCCCCATTACTCTGCCACAGGCCTTCCCTGGTGGTTCAGCTGGTAAAGAATCCGCCTGTAATGCAGGAGACCTGGGTTTGATCCCTGGATTGGGAAGATGCCCTGGAGAAGAGAACAGCTACCCACTCCAGTATTCTGGCCTGGAGAATTCAATGGACTGTATAGTCCATGGGGCTGCAAAGAGTTGGACACGACTGAGTGACTCTCACTCATCTGTCAGAGGTGGGATCCCCAGACAGCCCCCCTCATAACTCTATGTCTTCCTCCCTAAAGAGCCTACATTTTCAGCTTTCTAAACATCACCCATTTATTGAACTGGAAAGAAATTAGCATCAACTGTGTAGCAATGAGCTGCTTTCTACATTTAGTTTCTGGACTAGAAATGAGCAGGAATTAGCCAGCTTCTCTCCTCATTAATAGGCAATAGTTGCCATCCCTGCTAATTTACAACATGTTAACACAACTTGAGCTACTCCCTGGCTGTCGTGACTAGCTTAAGGTGACATCAAAGGGAAACACATAGTATTTGGTGTCACTGTGTGTGTTCATTTAGGCTAGAGAGGAAAGGATGTGGGAATGCAAACTTGGATTTGATCAGAATAGAGTAAGCACCGCTCTCAACTCAGTCCCAAGGTGGAAAGCAAGAGGACTTTCAGCCTTTGTTCCTGCCCCATGGTTTAATGCAGACCCTAAGGGTCCTGGACATCTAGACTAGGAGGGGCCAATTTAAGTCAAAGGGGAGAAAAAGATATAGTTGAAAGCAGTGAATTTCAAGCTTGAATATGTTCATAGATCACCAAAGATTGTATTAAAATACACATTCAGGTCCAATGGGTGTAGTGATGGGTATGAGACTCTGTACTTCTAATAAGCTCCTAACTTAAGCCAATGCTTCCAGGTCTACAGACCATATCTTGACTAACATGGACTTAGAGAAAGTAAGGGCTCTGAAATAGAAGTGGTGTAGTCTGGTGGTGCTTAGGCTTCAGCGTGCCTCAGTCTCCCCTAAAGAACTTGTGGAACCATAGATTGCGGCCCCGCACCACAGAGTGTGATTCAGGGACTTAGTGGGGGAGGTCTGAGATTTTGCATCTCCAAGAAGTTCTCAGATGCTGCTGATGCTGTGGTTCAGGAATCACACTTTAGAAGCACTGGAGGAGTAAAAGGACACTAGACAGAGAATCTGGCAGCCCTGGATTCAGACATCACTGTGGGGCCAACTCTCTCAGCTCTCAGAACTTGGTGCAAAAGCAGATAATAATAACTATGGGTTGGTTCATTGGTTTGAGTGGGTGTTAAATTAATGAGATAATGTACATAAAATTTTGATCATAATTTGTTAGCCCCTCAATAATAGACAACAGTGAACTTCCTTCTGGTTGTCAAGATTAGACAGAAGGAGGAATGTCTATATGATAAGACTATCCTGGGATGTGGCTTCACCAAGATAAGATTTCACATCAAAAGCCAGCTTTGCCCAGGAGTCAAGATAATCATGAATCTATATATTGTGCCTGCTTCGATTTGCCCATGTCTGACCTTCCACCTCTGATATGTAGACTGTTCTTTATTTTCTTGGACTCCAAAATCACTGCAGATGGTGACTACAGCCATGAAAGTAAGACACTTACTCTTGGGAAGACAAGCTATGACAAACCTAGACAGCATATTAAAAAGCAGAGATGTTACTTTGCTGATAAAGGTCTGTCTAATCAAAGCTATGGCTTTTTCAGTAGTCATGTATGGATGTGAGAGTTGTACTATAAAGAAAGCTGAGTGCTGAAGAATTGATGATTTTGAACTGTGGTATTGAGAAGACGCTTGAGAGTCCTTTGGACTGCAAGGAGATCCAACCAGTCCATCCTAAAGGAAATAAGTCCTGAATATTCACTGGAAGGACTGATGCTGAAGCTGAAGCTCCAATACTTTGGCCACCTCATGCAAAGAACTGACTCTGTGGAAAAGATCCTGATTCTAGGAAAGATTGAAGACGAGAGGAGAAGGGGATGACAGAGGATGAGATGGTTGGATGGCATCACCGACTCAATGGGCATGAGTTTGAGCAAGCTCCAGGAGCTGCTGATGGACAGGGAAACCTGGCATGCTACAGTCCATAGCATCGCAAAGAGTCAGACACGACTGAGAGAATGAACTGAACTGATGCAAGGCAGTGTGAAAGATGCCTCTGAAACTGGGGACTGAGCTAGATGGTTTGTACTCTCAAGAAATGTACAATCTCACAGGGAACATTCAGTCCGAAGTAGTAAGAATTTGGTCTCTTATGGGAAAGACATTTCACAGGGAATATGCAAAACAAGGAATACAGTGAGTAGAATTAGTGAGGACTATAAAGTAAATTATCTGTAAATAATAAAAAATAACCAGAAAATGGAAATACTGCTAGTGCCCTCTGTAGATGTCTGAAGGGCTCAGTAAAGGAACAGCTATTCCTTTGTAGATAGGAAGGTCCAAAGAGCAGACTTTCTTCAAAAACACATTCCACTTAAGATACTCCTATTACACTATTACTTTGTTGAAATCATTTATGTTTAAGACCCAACCTTTCAGTTATGAGACCACTGACAGAACAGTATTTACATATCAATTTTGAATTTTAACTTTAGTGTATATAAGAATCACCTGGAAATTTTGGCAGACCATCCGCCATCCCATGCTACATTCTCTGGAGATGCTGATTCTGAAGTTCTGAGGTTAAAACATAAACCTCCCAAGACCCCATTTTTTTCCAAGACACCATTTCTCCAGGCTGAGCTGATGAAAAATGTTGCTTTTCCCCAAGCTCTGCTATTTCAAATGGAAATTTCCAGCGGGTTTTCTCCAAAACTGATTTATAAAACATTTTTGTAACTAAACCAGATCTATAAAAATAGCCTTAAAATTTTAATCACAATCATAATAGCTAATATTCCTTGCTCTTGCAATGTGCCAAACTGTATGCTAAGAATTTTTTACATGCAGCGTTCACTTAACCCTCACATGGACTCTAGGAATTAACACTCTTTATTGACCAGTTTTCAGAGAAAAGTCCAGAAATTTGAGGAAACATATAAGATTGTACAGCTAGGAGGTAATGTTGCAGGAACAAAAATTTGATATTTTTAACCCTTAAACTTATTATTGTATACTAGTCTAAAATCAGTATTTGGTGTGTGTGGTGGTGGTGGTGGGGTGTCAAAAAAGGCAATAGGCAGTATCTCATTGGTTGTGGGTAGTGATCCCACGCGGCTTCATTTCAAAAGGTGACGTTTTGAATGGGATAGAAAGTTAACAGGAAAAAGAGCAGAGAGTGTTGCAAAGAGAGCACAGTGTGTACAGGCGGGGGATGCCCAGAGCAGCCCTGGTTTCCCTACCCTGCTTGTTGCTTTTATTTTTATTCCGTCTTTACATCTCCTATCGCCCTGGCTTCTACCTCTAAATCTTATACTGATGTTTACTATAACTCACCTGACACCTGTACAGGTGGTCTCGTGCAGCTTGAACAAAAACTGCACACAAGCTAAACTTGTGTGCAAACTGGGAGTTTGGAATTGACATATAGTAGTGCTATATACAAAACAGATAACCAATAAGGACCTACTATATAGCACAAGGAACTCTGCTTAATATTCTGTAATAACCTAAATGGGAAAAGAATTTGAAAAAGAATAGTATGTGTATATCTGAATCACTTTGTTGTACACCTGAAACTAATGCATTATAAGCCATAGTCCAACCTAAATACAAATCATAAAAAATTAAATGCATAAATCAAATCTTATTCCTCCACTGACTTAAAGTTTCTTTTAGGTTCTCTGCCACGTAGCTAATGGTCTGTGAATCAACAGTGAACTATACCAAGGCATTGACCAGTAAGCTCACTATTTGCTCCTCCACTCCCACCTCCACACACACACACTCAAAGCCCACCTATTTTATTTTATTTTATTTTTTTAAAGTGAAGTTGCTCAGTCGTGTCCGACTCTTTGCGACCCCATGGACTGTAGCCTACCAGGATCCTCCCTCCATGGGATTCTCGAGGCAAGAGTACTGGAGTGGGTTGCCATTTCCTTCTCCTCACCTATTTTAAAATTCAAAATATTTATATTGAGGGTTTTCTTAAAGGGAACATGAATTTAAGTATACATTTGGTTCTGCTCAAAAAGTCACAATGAACAAAGGCCCAAAACCGGGACCGTGCCAGATGACTGCTCTAAGGTTCTCTTTATTACATAAGTATATGGAATAAAAATAGAATGTATTTATGAAAGGCTGAAAGAATTTCCAAGAGATAGCATCAAGTTCCCTAAGAAGTAGAAGATGGAAGTCATACTTAACTTATTTTCTTAATATGCTATACTTTGAACCCCTTAGAGAATGCCTACTCTGTTAAAATGTTTCACTCTCTTACTGGGAAAAATAAATCAGTTCATCTATCATTTGCCTGAACTGCCAATTCCAACTAAAAGCCTGACTTCCCAGACTTGAATTACTTTCCAAACTATTTCACTTTCCCTACGGCATGTAAGCAAAAAAGCTCCTTCCACCATCCGTGTCTCCCCACTGACGCCCAAACACTAATATAGTATCTGTGGAAAACATAGAAGTTTAGAAACAAAGTGACCATAGCAATTTTAAACAAAGCCAACTCTCAATTTTCTGCCCCTGGAGTGGAGCAGAGATTATGTGTGCTCAAGGAACCTACTGATGTTTTAAACATGGAAGAAAAAAAAAAAAAAAACTTGACTTTAACTGTCAAAGCTTGGTTATCCATAATGTGAAGAAGACCTGGAAGGGTGTAATCCCAAACGGTGACTTATTAAAGCATTTGTATCCTGGATGGTGGTCCTTTCTGCAACAAATTAGCTTGAATGAGCTGGGGCTACTATTAGCATGGATTTGCATTCCTTGACAAAGTAAGTAATATTTAGTGGGTGGTTGGCAGGAATGAGGGTGGTAGCAAATGGGACAGGGTGAAAAGTGGCCTATCATTAAATACTTTACATAGAGACACAACTATGAACAGTCAACATTACAATAATGGACTTGTCTGTCCTATTTATTAACTCCTAAGAGGCAAATCTGATCTTCACTCATTCATTTCCTATGTGTTCTTCCTCTTGAGGAGGCTTCTTTCATTAGAGACCCTTTCTTTGGACTCATGAGGCATGTTGGGTCAAAGAAAAGGAAAGTCACTGATAGACACCAAACTGGACAGTCAACAACATGAGGACAGGGCTATATTAAGATTTTAACTACTGTGTCCCCAGGCTTGGCACCCTGAAGATGCTGTGAAATGAATTTTTAAAATTAATTAACTTATTTTAATTAGAGGTTGATTATCGTACAGTATTGTGGTGGTTTTTGCCATACAACATGAATCAGTGACGGGTGTACATGTGCTCCCCCATCCTGAACCCCATTCCCACCTCCCTCCCCACCCCATCCCTCTGCATTGTCCCAGAGCACTGGCTTTGATTGCCCTGCTTCATGCACCGAACTTGCACTGGTCATCTACTTTACTAACTGTAATATACGTGCTTCAGTGCTATTCTCTCATTACCACCCCACCCTTGCCTTCTCCCACAGAGTCCAAAAGTCTGTTCTTTCCATCTGTGTCTCTTTCCTGTCTTGCATATAGGGTCGCCATTACCATCTTTCTAAATTCCATATATATGCACAATGTACTGTATTGGTGTTTCTCTTTCTGACTCACTTCACTCTGTATAATAGGCTCTAGTTTCATCCGCCTCATTAGAACTGACTCAAACGTGTCCTTTTTTATAGCTAAGTAATATTCCGTTGGGTATATGTACCACAACTCTCTTATCCACGTGTCTGCTGATGGACATCTAGGTTGCTTCCATGTCCTGGCTATCGTAAACAGTGCTGCAATGAACATGCCCAGCAGTGGGATTGCTGGGTCATATGGCAGTTCTATTTCCAGTTTTTTAAGGAATCTCCACACTGTTCTCCATAGTAGCTGTACTAGTTCGCGTTCCCACCAACAGTGTAAGAGTGTTCCCTTTTTTCCACACCCGCTCAGGCATTTATTGTTTGTAGATATTTTGATGGCAGTCATTCTCACTGGCATGAGATGGTACCTCACTGTGGTTTTGATTTGCATTTCTCTGATAATGAGTGATGTTGAGCATCTTTTCATGTGTTTGTTAGCCATCTGTATGTCTTCTTTGGAGAAATGGCTGTTTAGTTCTTTGGCCCATTTTTTGATTGGGTCGTTTATTTTTCTGGTATTGAGCTGCTTGCGTATTTTAGAGATTAATTCTTTGTCAGTTGTTTCATTTGCTATTATTTTCTCCCATTCTTAAGGCTACCTTTTCACCTTGCCTAGTTTTCTTCGTCATGAAGTGAATTCAGTTCAGTTCAGTTCAGTTCAGTTCAGTTCAGTTCAGTCGCTCAGTTGTGTCCGATTCTTTGCAACCCCATGAATCGCACCAGGCCAGGCCTCCCTGTCCATCGCCATCTCCCAGAGTTCACTCAGACTCACGTCCATCGAGTCGGTGATGCCATCCAGCCATCTCATCCTCTGTCACCCCCTTTTCCTCTTGCCCCCAATCCCTCCCAGCATCAGAGTCTTTTCCAATGAGGCAACTCTTCGCATGAGGTAGCCAAAGTACTGGAGTTTCAGCTTTAGCATCATTCCTTCCAAAGAACACCCAGGGCTGATCTCCTTTAGAATGAACTGGTTGGATCTCCTTGCAGTCCAAGGGACTCTCAAGAGTCTTGTCCAGCACCACAGTTCAAAAGCATCAATTCTTTGGCTCTCAGCTTTCTTCACAGTCTGACTCTTGCATCCATACACGACCACTGGAAAAACCATAGCCTTGACTAGACGGACCTTTGTTGGCAAAGTAATGTCTCTGCTTTTCAATAAGCTATCTAGGTTGGTCATAAGTGAATTAATCCACGTCAACTAAGTTCCCAGCTGGATCACTTCTTTCATGAGAAGTCCCTCCTTCTATTCCACTGAACTGCACACGCGGTCCTTGCCCATTTCCATATAAATCACTTCCATACCCACCCATCCTCTTCAATTTTCATGTCCAGTTGGATGTCATATAATATCTGAATTTGGATTCCCAGATCTTTGATGCTCATTTCTTTATCTTATATAATGCACCCATATCTCGGTTTATTGGTAATGATCTACTAATTTGGTAAAGTCCTCATTCCTGGGCTTTGCATGCTGTTCTTTGTGACTTCCACCAGGCACAGTAGAACCCTGGGGATGGACTTAAATGCTAAGGGGGAACACAGCTGACCTCTGGGAGTAAGCAGAACCCATGGGCACTCGGTACAGGGCTGGACAGGGGTCAGGATCCTGGATCAGTCAGAGAGGTGGAAAATGTCCATGTGGGAAAAGCATGCAGCTTGTATATGTGTTATTTGTTTCTGAATTCCAAGCCCATTTTTGGTCCTGCTGGGAGTTCTCTATAAGGAGTTCTTTAAACGTTCTCACTCACTTTTACAATGACAAAAATAGACCTGGTCTCCAGACAAAAGCAGTTTTATTTTCCAAATGCTTATGTTCAAGGTGTTTAAAAACCATAAAAGACAGCATTGGGTCAGGAAGTGGGTCTTGGTAAGCAAGAAAACGGGGCAGACAACTCTCTGAGTTGATGGGATAGATGTGTTGCTACGTACGTCAGCCTCACTGTCCATAGAGGGATGGCATCCCTGTTCTGAGAGAGCCTTGGTATTTCTAGAATCACTGAGCCTCCCTCAAGAGGAGAGAGACAGAGCTCTTCTTTCTAAAACCCAGCATTTCCTAATCCTCCCTCAGTCCTAGCTGGAGTGCAGGATTCCAAATCGTACCCGTTTTTCTTTCAGATATTGATAGAGAAGGAAAAACTTTCCCCAATCCACGAAAACTGCAGTAAGCATGGATCATACTTCTCGTCTCTGCCAGAGAACCTTTATTTTTCAAAGTGAACCTCTCTCCAACAGCCTTTCCTTGGTCAATCACATTCCCTCCTAGAAGAGGAAACAGAAGAATTCTTTACATGTGATCAAAAGAAAAAGCAATGTGATGGTGAGGATGGGGTGGCATGTTAGACTAAGTATCAATGCTAACCTCAACAGGCCGCACCGTGGCTTTTTCTAAAACACGAGCTGCCATCGCCTTTCTCCACCTCCCATGCCAGGTGCTGTAGACAACCCCAACCTGTCACCCCAAGAAGTGAGTTTGGCTTCAACATAGGCTGCTGTTCCCTGCGATCCTCGTTCCTTCTACATCTGCCTTCGCCTGTTCCCACACAAAAGGGACGGGCGGAGAGCTCAGAGGGAGAGAGGGCTTAGGTTTCTCTAGGATGCAGAAACCCCACCAAGAAAGGATAAAACTATTAACTCCAAACAAAGAGAAGCTGCTCTGATGCCTTCACTGCTTGGGCCACATGTGATTGGTTCTCCCGCAGAAGAGGGGAAGGATAATGGGCTGTGTGATCCCAGGACGTGGGAGTGCTCGCTGCTAGGGGAAACAGAGAAACCACGGAGTCAGAAAAGCTACTGATCTGCAGCCAACTTCACCTCTGAGCAGAAGAGGGCTCCCAGCATTCACAAAGAACTCTGAATGTCCCATTTCCACGTCAAAGCCCAGTGATTGTCTAAATACCACAAAGCATTTATCGAATGATTTTGGTTTCTGCTGATAAACGAGAAATAGACTGCTTCCATTATAACCATACCTACTACTCGGAGAAAGGGAGGAACTATGTGACCCAGGCAGGGGGCAGTGTGGCTGGAATTTACTAAACTGCTGCAAAACAGTAGAGGAGTGGGGCAGGGGGAGGGGGGTCCAAAGGAGAGAGAGCAGGGGAAAGGGGCCTTGAGCAGGAGAGCAGAAGGAACCAGCCTGGCAGTCCAGGGTTTGCAACTCTTTATTCTCAATCCCCTACAGGCATCTTACGCGGCCCCCCCCCTCCCCGCCCGGTTCCCTTCATAGCCAGTTGTATATAAAGAACTTGTGGTCCCCACCATCAAACCCGTCAATTCTTGAGTACATATCATATGCCAGTCACTGTGTGAAGCATTTTCATGAGCTGTTTCATTTCATAACAACACTCTAGAGGGTAAGTATTAATATTATTCCCATTTCATAGATAAAAATACTGAAGTTTTCAGAACTCAACCTACTCATTCAAATAACACTGGTAATAATAAGTTGTAGCACCTAAAACTCAAGTCTGCCTGAAACCAGCATGAGGGTCTTAAAAATCACACTGGATAGCTGTAAAATGTCCCATTCCCATAG
This sequence comes from Capra hircus, assembly GCF_001704415.2. Lineage (NCBI taxonomy): Eukaryota > Metazoa > Chordata > Mammalia > Artiodactyla > Bovidae > Capra > Capra hircus. Next base: position 26,231,119 of record NC_030833.1, read on the forward strand.
CCCCAGATTGGGTCTCCTAAGCCACACAACTTCCCCAACATGACTGAGGATTCGCTGGTCTGAAGATAAAACACAGCATGGAGCAAACACCCTTTCCTTTTTGTTGGGAATAGGTACGTGCAGCAAATTTTTTCAAAAAACTGTGTGCTGCTCAACAGAGCAGTCATGCTCCCCATTTTAAATCAAAATGCCTCCTTAACATCACAAAATAATATTATGTAAAGTATTGAAGTCAATATACACAGAGTTCACAGATCATTAGGGTGCAGCCTGGTGAATTTTAACAGGGGAGTGTGCTATACATATTCACTTTCGACATAAACAAAAAGAACATTTAGCAGCCACTCAGAAAACCACATGTGCCCACTCTCTTCCCAAAGTAACCCATATTCCCTCTTCTACAAACACTCATTAGTTTTGACCATTTTTAAAATGTTGTATCAACAGAACTACACTTGCTTGTGTGACTCCACCTTCTATGAGATTAACCCATTGTGTTGCTTGCTTATCAAGGTGCTTTCTCCTTTCCTTTGCTGTACAGTTTTCCATTGTATAAATATTCCACAACCTGCTTGTCCATTTGTCTGTCAGTGGACATCTGAGTTGGTTCCAGATGGTGGCTTTTGTTGGTGTGAACAATAATGTTGGGAAGCTTTATGATTTCAACATTCACATTTATATCTGTAATCTATCAGGAATGACTCTTTGTAGAAGTAAGATAGGAGTTCAGAATCTTCTTTTAAAAATAATAGGATATTCAATAGACCAAGTTACATTTTTTTAAAAAGAACATCCTCTTTGTCACAGCATTTCACTGTTATTTTTGTTATACATCAAGAAGCTATATATATATATGTATATATGTCTACTTCTGGGCTCCAGTCCATTGGTCTATTTTTCTATCTTTGTGCTAATATCATATTGTCTTAATTACTGCAACTTTAAATAAGTCTTGATAGCTGGTAGTGTAATTCCTCCAGTGTTTTTTTTGTTTTTTTCAAGATTGTCTTATATATTCATGGCCCTTTATATCTTTCTGTAAATTTTAGAATCGGTTTGTCAAATTCTACAGAAAAAGTACACTGGAGTTTTTATTGGGGTTGTTTTGAATTAATAGATGAGTTTGGGAGAAAATTAACATGCTTATAATATTGAGTCTTTCTATTCATAAACATGATTTTATCTCCAATGTATTTAAGTCTCCTTTATTTTCTCTCAGCAATGTTTCATAGTCTTCTGTATCAAAATCTTGTTCACTGTGTACTACAATTCATTACCTCATTATAGTTACCTATTCATTTATCAGATATTATTTGATGTTATTACACAGAACCTTTTTAATATTTTTATTTTCTATTTGCTTACCATCACATAGAATTTTATATAAAATATATAAAATATAGAAATATGGCATATACACACATACAAAGACATTATATTGAGTGATCTTGCCATATTCACTTATTAATTCTAGTGGTTTTTTTATAGACTTTCTTGAATACTCTACATAGACAATGATGTTATCATTTCCTTCTCTTCAAACCTCATACATTTCATTTCTTTCTTATCTTTTGCACTTGATAGAACCTCAATTATAAAGCCAAATAAAAGAGGTGAAAGTGGACTTCCTATTCAATTGTTAATCTTAAGGGAAAAAAACATTAAAAATATCACCATTAAGCGCTATTGCTGTTTTTTTTTAATGTATGTATATATACATACACTTCATAATAGTAAGGAAATTCTCTTTTCTAGTTGGCTAAGGGTTATTGATATGAATGAGTGTCGAGAATGTTGAAAAGTGAAAGTCATTCAGTTGTGTCCAACTCTTTGTCACCTCATGGACTGTAAAGTCCATGGAATTCTTCAGGCCAGAATACTGGAGTGAGTAGGTTTTCCCTTCTCAAGGGGATCTTCTAACCCAGGGATCGAACCCAGGTCTCCCGAATTGTGGGCAGATTCTTCACCAGCTGAGCCACAAGGGAAGCCCAAGAATATTGGAGTAGGTAGCCTATCTCTTCTCCAGCAGAGCTTCCTGACCCAGGAATAGAACCAGGGTCTCCTACATTGCAGGTGGATTCTTTACCAACTGAGCGATCAGGGAAACCCTGTGAGTGTTGTTATCAAATATTTGTTCTGCATCAACAGATTATCATATGATTTTTCTCCTTTATTATGTAAGTGTGGTGAATTATGTTTCATTTTTAATATTAATGTCACCTTGCATTTCTGAAATAAACCCAACTTGGGTATAATATATTATCCTCTTTATATTTTGCTGGCTGGAATTAGCTAAAGCTTTGTTAAAGATGTTTGCATCTATGTTTACAAGAGGAACTAATCTGTAATTTTTTATTTATTTTAATGTCATTCTCAGGTCTTGATATTCAGGTTATGCTGCCCTCATAATAAGCTGGAAAGACATCCACCTTTTTCTATTCCCTGAAGAATTTCTCTAATATTCCTTCTGTTTTTTCCCAAACATCTGGAAGAATTCACTGCTGAGGCCATCTAGGCCTGGTGACTTTTTGGTGAGAAGACTTTTTATCACTGATTCAGTTTCCCTAATAGACACTGGACTCTTCAAATTTTCAGTATTCCAAAATATTTCAACAATTTCTCTAAGAAACTATGGTATTTGACTCCTAAGAGTTCTCAGAAAATGCTCCAACACATCCCATGGTCAGATTCCCTCCACAGTGGTCAGACTCTCCTTCCTGAGTCCTGATCTTCTAGTCTGATCTTGTTGACTTTCATCCTATCTCGGCATTGCCTCTCTGATGAATACAATGTTTTTATCGCTAAAAAAGAAAAGAAAATCCCTGTCCTTGCAGTAGGGTGATTTATTGATAATTTAACACAGCAGTATAACCTATTAAGACAGAAACACTGTCTTCTTTCTCAATGCTCCAGACTCATCAAGCTGGAACAAAGGCTAGGTCCCAATTCCCCACGTAAACTTTCCCAGACAGGCAGCCAGGGCTTGGTTTCCAAGTACTGGACTCTCTTTCCCCCAAAGGAGACTTCACAGCTTTTTTGTTACTGTGTTTCAGAGCCAGAGTGAGAAGTGAAAGAGGCTTGTACTTGGAAGTCAGTGCTAAAATCATCTTTGCTTGTTTCTCCAAGGCCTAGACCAGTCCAGGGAAGTTAGTCAGATTTGTTGAAGTTTTGGTGCTCTGGTTGAAAAGAGACCAAATCACTGGAGTCTATTTCAATAACAGTAAGAAGAGTTGTTTGTTCTCTTAGCCAGATAAACAACATTCAGAATGGCAAATACTCACACGGGGTTGTCTGTGACTACTTACTGTATATAGACTATGAACTAAGCCTTGGGAAGGTGTGCACAACTTGATTCAACAGAGGGAGTGAAGATGACTTTGGAAGGAGCCACGTCTGAATGGGCCAGACAGACACCTGTCAAGGGCCAAGTGTAGTGAAGACCATCACCAAATGCCGTTAAAGCCATTCCCATCCTTCCCTGGGCTGTGTGACAGCCAGTATTTTTACATGACCCCAGGGGGGAGAGAGCCTGAAAGAATAACTGATACGAAATAGATAAATAACTATAGTAATTAAGGGCTCTAGTCCCCAGTTTCTTTTTTCATTTTTCAATTAAAACAAATTTTAAAATGTTTAATGTTTCCTATCTTTTACTCTCCAAGTGTTATGGAACAAGGGGAATCCATGCCTGTATTTCTTTGGACATTTTGGAACAGGGTCACTGTGGAAACTGACCAGGAAATTAATTTTCTAAGTAGGTTTTTGGTGTGGGCAGTCACTTCACAGAGCCTCAGAGATGGTTTGGCCTGCCTTGACCTCCTTCTTCCCCAGTGGTACTTCCACCCAAAGGACAGAGATGTCCCCTAAAGTTGCAGGGTATGTTGGCAAGAGTGGCAGCAGGAATGTGATATGAGGTTGGATGGTTCATCTGCTTTGTTTGGGCACTTTCTGAGGTTATCTTCACTCCATAATGGCTTATTAAATTCAGCTTAGTTAAAATGAATGTCAATGCAGTGCCACCCACTGTGTTAGGCACCAGGAAGCCTGGACAGATAATGCTTGGTTCTGGCCCTGGGGGTCTTCAGTGTTTATCAGGGGAGACAGACAGGTGAATGGCTAAACAACAGGGAGATTTATGCTAGGAGAGGATAAACAGAATGCTGTAAAAGCACTAGGGAGGGAGTAATCAATTCCGCCACAAATGCTCCCCTCGCCTTCCTCATCTCTCTCCCCCCAGCAGAAGGTGCTAGGCTCTGGATTCTGGCAGAGGATGCTGGTAAAAGATCATAAGCTATAACAGCTGGAAGCCATTAGTCCCGATGCAATGACAGGAGAGGCCAGCAGAAGGCTGAACACAGGAGGTGCGTCCAGGATGAAGCAGCCAAACTCAGGTGCCATCTGGATCAGGAAAGCACATAGGGAAGAGATAAAACCTGAAGCAAAAGGCCTCTTGCTTAGTTAACCCTCCACAGGCCATGCCCAGGGAAAGGCTGAGAACCATCGACAGGTGACTGGGATCCAGCTATACTGGAAATGCCCTCAACACCTGCACCACGGTTTTGGTTCAAGGAAGCAACAAGAATGCTGTTTTCTGAGAACTGGAGACCTTGTGTCAGGCATTCTGATGGGTACAGGAATGGGAAAACTCAGCCCAGGTCCCAAAAGAGCTAGCCATGTTTCTACAGAGAGAAACATTAAAAACAGTATGTAAAGTGGAAAGGCCAGTCAATGCAGGAGGAAACACTGGGTGAGCTGATAAGCAAAGGTCTCAAGGAGGAGATGACTCTGCACGGGGCCCTGAAGATGGTTAGAATCCAAGTAAGTAGAGAGGCAGCATGAGGAGGAACTTCTAAGAAGACATTGTGAGCCCAAGCATAGGATCTGCTGGAGAGATGAAAGGGAACATGGAGCATGTCTGAATTCTACGAGGGTAGAAGAGTGGGCAGGAGGAAATATCTGGTGCAGGTAAGTGTGTTAGTCACTTAGTCGTGTCCAATTCTTTGTGACCTCATGGACTGTAGTCCTCCAGGCTTCTCTGTTCAAGGAATTCTCCAGGCAAGAGTACTGGAGTGGGTAGCCATTCCCTTCTCCAGGGAATCTTCCTGACCCAGGGATTTGACCCAGGTCTCCTGCACTGCAGGTGAAGTCTTTACCATCTGAGCCACCAGGGAGGAGCTTTAATACCTTGCTATGGACATTAGCCTGAATCCTGAAGCAATGGGCAGTGGCTAGCAGATTTTGAGCAGGGTGGGGACTGCATAAAAGCAAATTAACTTACATCATATTTTTCCCTGAAAAACAGACCTCCCTGCCCAATAAACACCATCTGATTGCAAGATGTCAAAGTACAGCCTAGTCTCAGATTATAAATTTACCTGCCAACTACTGAGAGTCATATCAGCTTGAGAAGGTTTGGTCTCTGCACTGGATTTATTTCCCAGTCAAAAATGCAAGGCACTAATAGCAGTAGAGAAAGAGGCAAGCTGAGGTTGAGTGGGTTCCCGGAGCACAGAAAGCCCCGGAAGTACAGAAAACACACTAAAATGTAGCAAAATCAAAGGGTAAGATGGGAGTCCAAACTCTGCCACTCAGTCATCCTCCACCAGGTCAAGCATCTACCACTTGGCTGGCTTCCATCCCCACTGGTGCTCAAATGTGAACCGGTCCTCACTGCTGTGCCTCATAATTCAAGGTAGAAGTACACACAAGCACTGCCAAAGGAGAGCGACCAAGCACGTGGGAAGCATCGTTTGGAAGTGCCTGGTGGTGCGGCAAGGTACATGCAGCAGTGGGATTCCACCACCACTTTGCTAAATGACCTTCAATAACCCCCTGGGCAGTGAGAAAAAGGGTGCATTCACCCGTTCTTATTAAAGCAACCAGGGGCATCTGCCTGGAGCATAGGGAAGGGCTGTCCATCCAAAACCCAGGCTTGACTTGGCTGCAATGAACAGGAGGAAAAGAAAACATATCACAGGCACCATCCATATTCAGATATTCAATGCTGCTTTGCCTCGTGGTCAGTGAAGGGGACATGAGCTATTCAGTCAGAGAGAACTTAAACTGGCTTGCATAACATGTATTCAGTTTTAGCAGTCACATAGAATGGAACTTGAACTTTATAGTGAAAGCTTCTAATGGATTTAATATTCAGCTTCCTGGGATTCAAATTAATACCTACTTTTTTCTACAACATGCCTTCTAAAGTGAAATTCAACTGCAACCACTAATCCATTTGACAAACTCTCTCATCTTTTAAAACTTAAGTCAAACATGACCTGTTCCATGTCTTCTACTAACCACTCTCAGTAGACTTTTTTTTTTTAATTTTTAATTTTTTTTAAATTTTAAAATCTTTAATTCTTACATGCGTTCCCAAACATGAACCCCCCTCCCACCTCCCTCCCCACAACATCTCTCTGGGTCATCCCCATTCACCAGCCCCAAGCAAGCTGCACCCTACGTCAGACATGGACTGGCGATTCAATTCTTACATGACAGTATACATGTTAGAATTCCCATTCTCCCAAATCATCCCACCCTCTCCCTCTCCCTCTGAGTCCAAAAGTCTGGTATACACATCTGTGTCTTCTTTCCTGTCTTGCCTACAGGGTCATCATTGCCATCTTCCTAAATTCCATATATATGTGTTAGTATACTGTATTGGTGTTTTTCTTTCTGGCTTACTTCACTCTGTATAATTGGCTCCAGTTTCACCCATCTCATCAGAACTGATTCAAATGAATTCTTTTTAACGGCTGAGTAATACTCCATTGTGTATATGTACCACAGCTTTCTTATCCATTCATCTGCTGATGGACATCTAGGTTGTTTCCATGTCCTGGCTATTATAAACAGTGCTGCGATGAACATTGGGGTACATGTGTCTCTTTCAATTCTGGTTTCCTCGGTGTGTATGCCCAGAAGTGGGATTGCTGAGTCATAAGGTAGTTCTATTTGCAATTTTTTAAGGAATCTCCACACTGTTCTCCATAGTGGCTGTACTAGTTTGCATTCCCACCAACAGTGTAGGAGGGTTCCCTTTTCTCCACACCCTCTCCAGCATTTATTGCTTGCAGATTTTTGGATCGCAGCCATTCTGACTGGTGTGAAGTGGTACCTCATTGTGGTTTTGATTTGCATTTCTCTAATAATGAGTGATGTTGAGCATCTTTTCATGCGTTTGTTAGCCATCCGTATGTCTTCTTTGGAGAAATGTCTATTTAGTTCTTTGGCCCATTTTTTGATTGGGTCGTTTATTTTTCTGGAATTGAGCTGCAGAAGTTGCTTGTATATTTTTGAGATTAGTTGTTTGTCAGTTGCTTCATTTGCTATTATTTTCTCCCATTCAGAAGGCTGTCTTTTCACCTTGCTTATATTTTCCTTTGTTGTACAGAAGCTTTTAATTTTAATTAGATCCCATTTGTTTATTTTTGCTTTTATTTCCAGAATTCTGGGAGGTGGATCATAGAGGATCCTGCTGTGATTTATGTCTGAGAGTGTTTTGCCTATGTTCTCCTCTAGGAGTTTTATAGTTTCTGATCTTACATTTAGATCTTTAATCCATTTTGAGTTTATTTTTGTGTACGGTGATAGAAAGTGATCTAGTTTCATTCTTTTACAAGTGGTTGACCAGTTTTCCCAGCACCACTTGTTAAAGAGATTATCTTTACTCCATTGTATATTCTTGCCTCCTTTGTCAAAGATAAGGTGTCCATATGTGTGTGGATTTATCTCTGGGCTTTCTATTTTGTTCCATTGATCTATATGTCTGTCTTTGTGCCAGTACCATACTGTCTTGATGACTGTGGCTTTGTAGTAGAGCCTGAAGTCAGGCAAGTTGATTCCTCCAGTTCCATTCTTCTTTCTCAAGATTGCTTTGGCTATTCGAGGTTTTTTGTATTTCCATACAAATCTTGAAATTATTTGTTCTAGTTCTGTGAAAAATGTGGCTGGTAGCTTGATAGGGATTGCATTGAATTTGTAAATTGCTTTGGGTAGTATACTCATTTTCACTATATTGATTCTTCCGATCCATGAACATGGTATATTTGTCCATCTATTAGTGTCCTCTTTGATTTCTTTCATCAGTGTTTTATAGTTTTCTATATATAGGTCTTTAGTTTCTTTAGGTAGATATATTCCTAAGTATTTTATTCTTTTTGTTGCAATGGTGAATGGAATTGTTTCCTTAATTTCTTTTTCTACTTTCTCATTATTCGTGTATAGGAATGCAAGGGATTTCTGTGTGTTGATTTTATATCCTGCAACTTTACTATATTCATTGATTAGCTCTAGTAATTTTCTGGTGGAGTCTTTAGGGTTTTCCATGTAGAGGATCATGTCATCTGCAAACAGTGAGAGTTTTACTTCTTCTTTTCCAATTTGGATTCCTTTTATTTCTTTTTCTGCTCTGATTGCTGTGGCCAAAACTTCCAGAACTATGTTGAATAGTAGCGGTGAAAGTGGACACCCTTGTCTTGTTCCTGACTTTAGGGGAAATGCTTTCAATTTTTCACCATTGAGGATAATGTTTGCTGTGGGTTTGTCATATATAGCTTTTATTATGTTGAGGTATGTTCCTTCTATTCCTGCTTTCTGGAGAGTTTTTATCATAAATGGATGTTGAATTTTGTCAAAGGCCTTCTCTGCATCTATTGAGATAATCATATGGTTTTTATTTTTCAATTTGTTAATGTGGTGAGTTACATTGATTGATTTGCGGATATTGAAGAATCCTTGCATCCCTGGGATAAAGCCCACTTGGTCATGGTGTATGATCTTTTTAATGTGTTGTTGGATTCTGATTGCTAGAATTTTGTTGAGGATTTTTGCATCTATGTTCATCAGTGATATTGGCCTGTAGTTTTCCTTTTTTGTGACATCTTTGTCAGGTTTTGGTATTAGGGTGATGGTGGCCTCATAGAATGAGTTTGGAAGTTTACCTTCCTCTGCAATTTTCTGGAAGAGTTTGAGGAGGATAGGTGTTAGCTCTTCTCGAAATTTTTGGTAGAATTCAGCTGTGAAGCCGTCTGGACCTGGGCTTTTGTTTGCTGGAAGATTTCTGATTACCATTTCAATTTCCGTGCTTGTGATGGGTCTGTTAAGATTTTCTATTTCTTCCTGGTTCAGTTTTGGAAAATTGTACTTTTCTAAGAATTTGTCCATTTCTTCCACGTTGTCCATTTTATTGGCATACAACTGCTGATAGTAGTCTCTTATGATCCTTTGTATTTCTGTGTTGTCTGTTGTGATCTCTCCATTTTCATTTCTAATTTTATTGATTTGATTTTTCTCTCTTTGCTTCTTGTCTCAGTAGACTTAATCACTTCCTCTTTTGTTACCAAAGCATTTAATACACCTCTATTATAATGTGTTTCCCTGAACAAAGACCAAGTCTTGTTCATCTTGGTGATTCCTGTGCCTGGCGCTGTGCTAACCACAGAGTAAATTTTTAATAAATGTCTGCTTTTTTGATGCCAAACTGGGTTTATTTGCTCTTAATCCTATGTTCAACAACAAGAACTGCAAACATACTTTATTGTTGAATTCATCTTTGTTTGCCAAGACTTACGTGTGCTCTTAAGTATAAGCCTGTCTCCTAAGATCTAGACCCATAAATCCAACTGCCTAAAAACTTTCATACCTGGATATTCCATGAGGTCAAACTCAGCATGCCCTAACCAAACTGATTATCTTTTGCCCAAAACCTGTTCTTTTTCTGTAGTTCATCCATGTCTAATTAATATCCCCAATCCCCACTCATTTATCTACTCAGCTGAAATCCTGAGAACCACCCTAAAATCTTTTGTATTGCAACATCCAAATAAACTCTAAGTTGAGTTGACTCCATGTCTTTAGCCCTTCTCAAAGCCAACCTTCCTCTCCAACCTTCCACCACTGCAGGAGTCCAGGCCCTCAGCATCCCTTGCCCAGAGCACCACGTCAGTCACTAGCGTTTCACTTGCTCTATTTCAAATACATAGTTCTATAACCTCTTTTTTTCTAATATATAATGAAGAACTTTTCATATCAACAAACCTAATCTTTAATTATTACATGATAGTCTACCACACTAATGCATTTTAATTGACTAGTACATCTCTCATGGTTGGGCATTTAGATGACTTCTAATCTTTTAGATAATTATTTCAAATAATAGCAATTATTTAATAATAATTTTTATAAGGCAATGTCATACTGGATTCTGATGTCAATCTCACCATCCTTCACCCTTACCTCCCAGAGTGACCTTTCTAAGCAACAGATCTGATCCAATGACACCCTACTCTGTATTCTGTTAAGAACAAAACAAAACACTCAACTGCCTAGCCCAGAACAGGAGACCCTTACTATGTGGCACTTTAACACCTCTCTTTCTTCCTCTGCCACCTCCCCACATGGGCTTTCAGTCTACCCCCTGCAAAGTTCCTGGGGCTTCCTGAACATGCTTCATGCACTCACACATCTCAGCTTTCATGCATGTTATTTCCTCTGCCCAGAAACCCCCTGCAACCCACCCCCACCATGAGTCCTCAGTAAACCCTTCCTGATGCACTGACCTGGCTTCAATATTAGGTTCACCGTGAGCCCTCCTGCCCTGCCAGGTGGAGCCAGCACCTCCTTCCTCTGTGACCCAGAGCATCTATCACCCTCCTGGACAAGCCTCCGTGAAAGCAAAGGCCAGGGACACAAGAAAGACACTCCAACATATTTGACAGATAAATGATTTTTTCTTTCTTCCAACTAGACCAGTGGTTCTTGACGCATTTAAAAACTTGTCCCAGGTCAAAGAACTGATGCAGTTGAGCAGGACAAAGAGAAGCATGGACAGGTGAGCTCAGAACCTGTAAAGGTAAATCACACGTTGGTATAGACTTCTGCCCAGTGATACTGGGCAGATCATGGAAGTTTCTGAGTAAGGAATGCCATGATCAAAGTGACAATTCCTAAAAATAAATGACACATTCTTACTGGCATCATTTTTGAAAGGATGACTGGGGTAAGGGTCTGCTTCCTTATCACTTCCTCTCCCTCCATCACTTCTAGAGGTTGATGGTTCAGACCCTAATACACCTGAGGAGTTCAGGGTAAACTCAGCGTGCATGAGTTCATACACAAGCAGCTGGAGGTTTCTAGAGAAAGCATCTTTATAGCTACTTGAGAGGAGAGGGTGATGCAGAGTACTTTAAACCATTTATAGCTGTCTTAGGGTCCAGCAGAGGCAAGATGGGCTCTCCAGACAGCCGCATCATGAAGCTATTATTGTTGAGGAAATCTTCTTCAAGAAATAACTTTTTACAACCTTGTGTCTCCAAGACTGCTCTCCTCTGAGCTATGGAATGCTGATGCACTGTGATTTGGGATCAAGGCAGGGCGGCTGAGACCAGGAAGCCAGTGCTTTATCATTCCAAGCCGACTTTCTGGAGCTAACCTGTGTGCTAAGAGTCTGCTCTGACATCAACTCACTCCTCTCCAAAGGTCCACAGTGGCGTCAGGAAATCATCCATGCATATATCTCCTGTCACTGTCTCCCCAGGGATGATTAAAGATCGGAGGTCCAGGCCAAAGACCACTTTGGATAATTGCAGCCTATCTCTCTGCTACTCTTCTTCTGTGCCCGTCCTTTTTGTCTGGCCTGGCTTGACTGTTTTAATCAGTCAAGTGCCTCTCCTGCTACCATCCCCCAACAAGGGAAAAGGACCCCATGAAAACATGCTGCCAGTAACATCACAGTCTCAGGAGCCTGTGCCCAGGCTTGCCTTGCACCCCTGTCCTCCAGCTCTCTTCCCTTCAGGCTGGTCTCTCCATTAGGGGTCTTTTCTCACCCTCTGGACTGTAGCACACCTTCTTTCTCCAACTTGGACCTTTTCCCTCTTGGTTCAGCCTTGTCTCAGACTCTCTGATTTTTCTGCTTTGGCCTGCTCTGGATCCAAGATGACCTTGGGGAACTTACCCATAGCTAGATGTCCTTGGGAGACTCCCCACCTGAGTCACCCTGGTCTGAAAGACTGATTTGGCCCCTTCTGATCCCAGTGCCCTGCAGGCTCTCAGTTTACTGGACACACAAGAACCTCAGAGCTCCCAGCTGTCTGCACCCTCCTTGGCCACCTGTCTACCTAGATTTGTCAGCACTGGGCAGTGCCTTCTGTGCCACTTCACAAGAAGAGAACTGGGCTTGAAACCAGAACTCTGAGGTCCAAAGCCGTGCAAGTGAAAGCATTAGTTGCTCAGCTGTGTCCAACTCTTTGCAACCCCATAGACTGTAGCCCACCAGGCTCCTCTGTCCATGGGATTCTCCAGGCAAGAAATTTGGAGTGGGTTGCCATTTCCTCCTCCAGGGGATATTCCCAACACAGGGATCAAACCCTCATCTCCTGCATTGCAGGCAGATGCTTTACCGTCTGAGCTACCAGGGAAGTCCTTAGTTCTGCCATTATGGGTAACCTTGGGTATATGAGAGTCTTCTCATGGGGACTTAGTTTCTTCATCAGTTTGATGAGAGACTTGAACCTTCAAGTCACCTACTAGCTCTGCACTGCTCCAAACTGATCACGTGATGCCCAAGAAGACCCTGAGTACCCAGCTAGGATGAGGGCCATTTGTTAATGGGCAGCCCCAGCATGGGATTGCCCCTTGTTTATAGGCATCAGTTGTCCTGACATCAGGGTGATGATAAGAGTAATAGTAGTAGGATTTACTAACTTTGACACCTGGAGCCAGTCACTGGCTAAGCATTTGCAAGTATTTTTCATTTATTCCTCCTCTCAGCCTATGAGGTAGGTACTTGCATTATCATGATTACACAGACGAGGAAACAGAAGCTTAGAAATGGTTAGAGAGGTAGAGCCAGGATTTGCACAAAGTGGCTTCTTGACCAAACAGCCCCCTGGGGACCAGCTAGCCTCGCCCTGTGGGGGTTCCTGGTGGGAATGCCAGAGCAGAGCCCTGCAGCTCCCTCCTGGGAACTGCTGAATGCTCAGGCACCTTCCGCGGGTGACACGCCACTCCATTGTCCCTGCACTGTTGTCTGTCTGACTTTGAAGGAAACTCAGCACCCCTGCACTCCTCTGACTTCTCTCCAATACAGGAAATGTTTGCATAACTTCTTAGCACAGGGCCATGGCACTGCATAGCAACACTATTTTAGATGTGCTAAAGAGATGATTCTGGAAGCTCAGAGTGTCCATCTAAGCCAAGGGGGGCCAATAAGCCATTGTATTATAGAGCTCATGTTTCCAATTTGGACAATCTGGGTTTGAAGCCTGGACTGGCCTCTCTGCAGCTGCGAGACCTTTGTCTTTTTGCTTCGATGTGCTCTCTCTCTCCTTCTCCCCCTGTGAACACCCACATTCATTCTCACTCTGTTGCCTTCCCAACTTTCTCATAAAATGGGGACAATTTTCCATTCTAGCAGTTGCTGCCATAACTGCAGTTCCTGAGGTCTTACACCACCCACTTCTCTCCCAAATCTCAGTCCTAAATGAAAGTTCCACTTAAATACAATCTCTGCCTGTGTGGGGCCCAGGCCTGGCACAGAGCGCCCACAAAAAAAGGAGCTCCCCAGACGCACAGTGTTGAGACAGATCATCTGTACACCACCAAGAGGGAGCAATGAGACTGCATGCACGTCTGCACAGATGGAGATGGCTTCCGTGGGGTTACAACGCTGGAGGGCTCTCTGGGGCTCTGGAGCCAGGCCGACCTGGATGCAAAGCCCTGTTTCACCAGCTCTATGTGCCTAATGGTGCTTGGGTAATAATGGGTGGAAACTTGCTCTGCACATACTGCCCAAGGCTGGCAACCATCACTTTTAATTTATACTCCATTAAAAGAGATAGAAGCAATCAATGGATCAGTGAGAAAGTACACAAGACAGGTGGCTGGATAGAGGGAGAAATAGAAGGGATGCAGAGGGGACATTTACTGATGTTTTAGAAGTTGAACAGATTTTGTCTAATGCTGGCTTGAGAGAGGTAGAGATTCCTTTTCCCATGAAAATATCAGCTATCAGAGATGGGCTACCTGGAAACTGGGAGGCATTGCTGAGCAGAGGGGAAGCCAAACTGAGGTTCCTTTAAGTAGGGTGGTGGTGGAAGGGGGTTGCAGTGTTGAACATCTAGTCTTTGCACTCTATGCAAATTAATTCCTTCTGAGGTTTGCTTCTTTAACCCCACTGTGAGCCCCATCTACAGATGGGAAAGCTATGGTTTAGAGAAGGTAAACAGTGTATCCAAGGTCACACAGCCAGGCATGGAGTGCTCTCTGAAGCCCTTTTCTCCATATCAGAGCTCCTTGCTGGGCACTAGGGAGGACTAGGAACAGTGAGTAAGTTTCTAAACCAAGCTGCACTCTGACAGCTGGGAGATCGTCATGTACATTTCCCGCACCTCTGTCCTCTCTGGTTCATTTCTTTCCTCAGTTTGGTCATCATAAGACATCCTGGGCCATTCCTCCAGGTTATGCTCATGCTGTAGAGGGACAGGCTGTCTGTCTGCTCCTGCACCCAGGGCTCTCCACATGGAGGTGCCAGCACAAGTTGGGTGCCCGTTTGTCACTGAGGTCAGTGTCTCACGTGCACTAGCTGGTCTGACCCCAACTGCAGGGGCCGGGCTTTGCTTCCTCCCAATGTGCCCTGGAGTTATTTGGCAGCCAGAGGATCCCAGGATGCTCGCCCCTCATGCCTGGCCATGCCTGCCAGCTGAGCGTGTGCTGAACATTGATGTCTATCATTCTGACCTTGGGCTGGTAACGGGGGGACAGGCTGGGGGCAAGGCATGTGTGCTAGGAGCAATCTCTCTGCTTGGCTGAGCACACCAAGAAAGAAAACGATAGTCATCTCGTTCACTGGTGGTGATGGCTGTTTTTGTCACAGACATCTCTACCTTAGGGGTAGTGAGACCCGTTTGCTATGTAACTGTGCATCGGAACATTAGGAAGAATATATTGTCCTGGCTTCCCAGACTCTCTGCAAAATTGTCTCTTGTCCGTGATGCTCAGAAAACACACCCAGAAGGTCTGGGGAGGACAGGGCAGGGAGAAGAGATGGAGTAGGATGCCCGACGTGGGCACCTCATCAGCCCAAGAGGTTCTTATAAGCCTTTCTCATGCGCAGCCCTCTTACTATCAGCCCCCAGCTCAGAAGCCTGCTACGGCTCCCCATGCCCTCTTGCACTGAGTTCTGACTCCATTCCTGAGCTTCGACGGGTCTACACCATCTAGCCCCATCCATCCCTCTCCAGACTTGCCACTGCTAAACACAATATGCCTCTAAAGACCTCCAAACCCTCTTTCCCCTATGAGATTGTAATTTCTCTCCTCTTCAAATCCCAAGCTTTATTCCAAAAGTCTACCTGATTTGCACCTTTATCTTTCACTGGCTCAGACTATACCGCAGGATAGCATCTTTCTTCAAGTCTGGCACAGTATTAATTCTTCCAGTTATTTCTAAAGTGTGCATAATGTTCTTTGTTGAACATCGTCTATACACACATAGATGCATATATGCATCTAAAGTAACCCAAAACCAATAAAAACAAAATTACAAAAAACAAACAGGTTAGGCAAACATAAATCATGATGAAGTACAATAAAGAGCTAATTTTTATTATTCCTCTTAAATGCATGAATAATCTTAGTGCAAATCATATCTTTATTTTTAAAAATATGATATACTCAATGCAAACCTCAAAGGGCACTTTGGAGAGAAGCCAGGCTATAGGTTTATATTCTTCCCATTTTCAAAAAAAATGCAAAAGAAAAAAAAAAACTAGTAATCATTTTAATGACCCTTTAAATAAATTTTTGGCTAGAGCACACTGCAGTAATTTACACAGGGAACCACATGCGTATATTTGCTGAGAAAGGGACTTTGTGACTAAAGAGTGAATTTCCAAGAATCACTCTCGATTCCTTTCCTTTAAGTGATTAGCTTGAATTGAACCACACTTCACATCCACCCCGTCGTTGAGTCACACTTGCAAAGGCAAATGGAAACCTGTAAACCAGTGTCTTTCCCCTCATTGATTCACCTCTCTTTTGATTTCTTCTTTCCTTTATCCTGATTTCTCAGTCCCTGAAGTTAGACACTATCATTCTTGAGGTTTTACTTTCTGGTTCTTTTTCTGAACATACCAAGAAAAGAAAGGTCTGGAGTTGGAATCAGTTATAAATGAAGACAGTTTGGTCCAAGTTCCGTTCTTCTCCTTATTTCACTCCTTCCTTTCACACATCTTCCCCTAAACTCATCTCCCGAAACACTGCTCTAGCCTCACAGTAACTGTTAATTTATGAGGCAAGAAAAACGAGCTGGTTGTGAATTAACAAGAGTGGGACCATTTCTCTCCATCAGCAGAATAATCGATCTCTCTCAGTCAGGCAGCAGATTCGGTTTTAAAAGACAGGGAAAATGATTGGAAAAACACAGGTGGTGGTGTGCCTCCTGAACAGGGCAGGAAGTAAGGCTTTCAAAAAACCAGGGTTCTGGGATCTGCTTCTTCCCCACCAAAGCCAAGAAGCAGGCAGCCCAGCAGTGGAGGTTCAGGAGCCCTGCAGCCAGCTCACGGGGCACCTGGATTCCAGGGTGTGGTCCTCGGGGGCAGCTTCTTCTGAGGGCTCCTTTTCTGTAGCTGGTTTCCTCCAAAACAATACTACCTTTCTCATTTTATTCTAATTATGGTCCTAGGAGGAGGGGACAAGTAAACAGTCTTTTATCCCCACTTTACAGCTTAGGAAACAGAGGCTCAAGCAATTTAAGTGACTTGGTCAAAGTTCCCCAGCTACTGCAGAGAGAGGCCTAAACCAGAAATCCCATCTGTTTTTTTCTTGACACTCTGCCCCGAAGGACCCAGTCTAATTTCTCTGATAACTGTTTGCCTTGGGCATACTTTTCAACCATTCTGTGCTTCCAACATGCTAGAGGTGGCCTGGATTCCAGACCCTTGATTTCTCACTCAGGTTCATTTGAGACAGAATTCCAGCTGAGATATCCCTCAGGCTTCGAGACCAGAGACGTGACATGCTATAGATATTTGGATGAAGCCTGTAGTTTGTAACAGACACTGACTGAGATGGGTAGGAAGTACATATTCCCAACTGCTCCCCACCTGCACCCACCGTGGAACCCAGTCGGGGTTCTCCATCAGATCTGTGCACTCTAGCTGTCAAGAGCTTCCGGGCTTGGCAGAGAACATGGCTCAGCTGCAAATGACTTCATGACCTTGGGCCTTCCTAGACAGTCTCTGAGGGCCCTTTTATACCGGATACACATTGAGTCTAAGAATTAAGCATGAGTAAAAGTGAGTTACATGAGCACATTAGACCAAGGTAAGTGACCATCAGCAATCAAATCTGAATAGGTCACTGACCTCTTGGTGTCAGACTTTCATCATTTGTAAATGGACTAATGATAGTACCAACATCATACAGTTGCTGGTGAAGCATTAAATGGGTTAATTTATATAAAGCACTTAGAATAATTTTGGCACATAGTGAAACTTCTCAAAAGCTGCTGGCTGCTATTTCACCTTCTTAGCATCATCATCATCAACGTCATTATTATTGCCATTTTATTACTATCATAAACACTTGTTACTTTTGTTTTTTAAGTTATTATTGTTGTTAAATTTTTATTTTATTTTGAAGTATAATTGATTTGCAATGTGTTTTTAGTTTCAGGTGTATAGCAAAGTGATTCAGTTACATATATCCATTCCTTTTTAGATTCTTTGGAAATAGAAACAAATATTAGGTCTAAGAGGGATTTCTCTTATTTGCTTTTAAAATATAGCTTATTATGCTTCTTATTCTGAAGGAAGAAAGCAGGGTCAACAGAGATGAGATGCCTGGTTGAGACTGCAGGAAGTAGGTGGCTGTGAAGGAAGAAGTATGGCACAGAAGAGCTCGTCCCTTGCCTGCTATTTTGATATGCGGTGTCCTCGCATCTGGGTTGCCAGAACAGATGCAGACAGCTTCTCCAGCTCCCTTTCCTGCTGGAGGAGGGCTGTGCATGCCTAGCTGAGAAAGTGATGCTCATGAAAATTGCGTCAGCTCATGCTGATGGAGTTCCTCAACTGAGCCATGGAAGATGCTGCCGTTTTGAGTTCCACCAGCAGAGACAGTAGGTTGCAGGGAATCAGCCACCTTCTGAACACGGAACTCTGACTTCAGAAGACCTGGCCTGAATGACAGGGCTTAGCTGGCCAATGAAGTGAAAGTGTTAGTCGCTCAGTCGTGTCTGACTTTTTGTGAGCCCACAGACTACAACCCACCATGCTCCTCTGTCCATGGAACTCTGCAGGCAAGAATACAGGAGTGGGTAGCCATTCCCTTCTCTAGGGCATCTTCCTGAATGCATGGCCATAAATCCAAGAGCTATGGGGATCACACCTTCCAAGGACTACCCACCTGACTGCCACCAAACGCAAAGTCCACAGATTGTCACATATCACCATGTAGCCCTCTGAGAGGCATAGTCCAATTGGTGGCCAGCCAGACCATCTAAGCAGAAAGGAGCCTCAGAAAGTTTAGGCCCCACCCTAGCCACTAAGGAAATGGATGCTCTGCGAGGAAGCTCACTTATTCAAGAACACTCTGTAACCCAAGTGGAGAACCAGGACCATGAAGAAGATATCTGCCTCCTCCATCTGTCCTAATGGTCTTACCCCTACCTGATGTAAAAGTCCCTCTGCCCTGCCGAACCTACTATGTGAGTCCTTTGAGTCAAAGGGAGGGCCCCGTGAGCATTGCTCAGCTTAGTCTGTCTCTCACACAGATCATAAAAGCAGCACCGTAGGGCCCCAACAAGAGCAGCTTCTATGTGTCATCCTTATCCTGTTGCCCCAAGGACCACACTAAATACCAGCTTTTTATCTGGAGACTTACTACTCAGAATATGACACATGAGGCCAATTGGGTCCAAGGGATTCAAGCAAATTTGGGACACCCTGCCAGGTCCCACACACTGAACTCCACATCTTAGCCTATCTAAAACATTTCAAAATAAATAAATGTATAAGCAAATAGGCAGAGACAAATCACCTAAGGAAATCAGGAAACAGTGACAATGACGGTGTGGCTGCTCTAAGCCTTTCTCCTCACATGAGGACAGTCACCAGGAGCCTAGATTACCAAGTGGCCACGGCAGCCCCCACCTGGCCCACACCTCTCCCGGGCACTATCTGTCTGGCCCTGGTCTGCATTCACATTTGAGATCCTAGGTCTATGCGTGCAGCTGTTCCCTGTGTGCATCCTATCTGGCTGAGTAGATTCCATATTTCCGAAAGCAGGAACCTCCCAGCCAAAATGCTTTGCTCAGAGCAAGACACTTAACAGATGGTTTAATAGACTAAAATTATCCTTCTTTTTTTTTTCGCATTCTTCTTTTGCTTTGCTTTAGTGTAAGAGATTTTAATATCTGTGAATTGAAAGCATACTACCTTAGAACTGATTTTCCCTGACCCTCCAGCAATCTCAGGAGACATGGTCAGGGAAAGCAGGGGGTCCAAGATTTTAAGATTCTGTGTTTTGTTTAGAGGTTTCCCATTGTGTCAAAGAGAGCTCAGGGTTATGCTGCTGTATTGAGAAGCTGACGTGGAAATAACCAGCATCTGATCAGACACACAATGCCTCTTAACAGCTTGACAGAGACAGCCGGCTCATCAGAGAAATCTGAGTGGTGATTCCCACTGTATTTCTGCAGGGTACCCTGCAAGTAATTATTCTTCTCACTGGTAAATCAATTAGGAAAGGAGGATCTAATACTCCTCTCCTCCTCCAAGAAACTGATAATCCTCTAACAGTAATGGGCAGAAAGCTCCAGGCAACAGAGTTACTATGCATCCAGGGATGAAAGCAACCTGGTCTTTGTACCTGTGGCAGGGGCAGCCAAGCTGAAGCAGGTCAGAGTAGAGAGCATGGCCTGTGTGGTCAGACAGAGGTGAGCAGAGATCCTGAACCCCCTCTTACCAGCTACTTTAGAGAAAGCAAATGGCTCATCTGCCTGAGCCTCAGTTTCTTCACCTGCCAAATGGGAATAAAACTACCAGGGCTCAGGGGATTAAAAGAAAAACTAAAAACTGAATGTAGAAATGAGCTTAGCCCAGTGCCCAGAACTTATTAGGAGCTCAGTTTTAAAAAGTCTTCATTCTCTTCTGATATCAGTGCTTGCCACCTTCCCACACACCCCCTCACTCCATCCCCACACACAGGCACACACACCTCTACCCTGCAACAATTTGATCACATTTCCTGGCAGTCAGGACTTTCTGTGCTCTCTGTCGCTTCCAAAACAGTTTCCAAATCTGCAGGTGGCAGCCGCTTTCGAGCCAGAGCAATTAGGCCATAACCCGCCTGCATTTCTCCATTCACTCAAATATTTGTTCTTAAATAGACACCCATGATAGCTGAGCCCCTCTCTTGTTGAGGCACAAAGACTTCAGCCTGCTTTACAAAGCACAGTGCCGGTAAATGCAGGCTTTTAACCTTGACATGTGTCATTCTGCATGGGTCTGTAGACAGAGTCAGCTGACAATAATGAGTTCCAGGAACCCAGCAATGTTTATCTCCTACAAAGGGAAGGGTAGGCTGTGAGCTGGAGCTCAGATGCCACCAGAACAGAGGGCTCCTCCAGAGGCAAACCTCACACACACGCATCAGAAACTAACGCACTGGTCTTCAAGCTCAAAGTGGCAGGCTCAGACATCACCCAGGAAATGATCAGAGAAAGGCAAACAGCAAGAAATGCAGAATCACATCAAATGCAACTCACGCAGATCAATGCCATTAAAACAATGCTGGTGCCACCGCAGGATGGTCTAGAACAACTTCAACTCAAGTAGCTCCCAGCATTTCGCATCTATACTCTATTTAGATACAACTAGTCCAAATTGCAGCTTCCTTAAGGGAGTATTTTTCCCTGGTGGTTCAGATGTAAAGCATCTGCCTACAATGTGGGAGACCTGGGTTCGATCCCTGGGTCGGGAAGATCCCCTGAAGAAGGAAATAGCAACCCACTCCAGTACTCTTGCCTGGAAAACCCCATGGACGGAGGAGCCTGGTAGGCTACAGTCCATGGGGCCCCAAAGAGTTGGACACAACTGAATGACTTCACTTTCACTTTTAAAGGAGTCTAGCATTGCCAGATGGAGAAGGCAATGGCACCCCACTCCAGTACTCTTGCCTGGAAATTCCCATGGACGGAGGAGCCTGGTAGCTGCAGTCCATGAGGTAGCTAAGGGTCGGACATGACTGAGCAACTTCGCTTTCACTCTTCACTTTCATGCATTGGAGAAGGCAATGGCAACCCACTCCAGTGTTCTTGCCTGGAGAATCCCAGGGACGGGGGAGCCTGGCGGGCTACCGTCTATGGGGTTGCACAGAGTCGGACACAACTGAAGCAACTTAGCAGCAGCAGCAGCATCGCCAGATGTTTCCTAATTTGTCCCCCAAATTTGTCCCCCAAATAAACCTTTATTTATAAATAAACCTGGGAAGACTCTTGAAGATTCACCATTTACAAGTATAGCAAGCGTGGTGTGATTTACAGAAAGGCTCTTTCCTTATCTTGCCTGCTTTCTAAAGTGGTTGAGAGGACTGGCAATTATACAGATAACGATCCTGAAAAGAATCTGAGCATAGTAGATGCTCAATTAATGCTACCTAAGATTAATACTAGTAGGAGACTCTACACACATCAATATTTCTACTTTCAACCTAATAGCTTATTAGCTATCTACACTGGGAAATTTTATGTTGTCAAAAAAATATTAAGACATCAACAATTAGCTTTGGGAACAACTATATAAATACGAGCACATTTTACTGTCTTGCTAAGGGTGACAGAACTCTGATGAACTCACAGCCTCCAGGGAAAGCAGTAGCCATCTGTTACATAAGTAACTCATTAGGTGAAAAGTCACTACTTCAACAAGATTAACTGAAGAATCTGCTAGAGACTACTGCCATTAGCCACTTGATGAACATCGGGAGCTACAGATAATTTGAATGCTGAGAGAATCAAAAGAATCTTGCTTAATTGAAACAGATGAGAATTCAGATGACCACTGGTTTAAACTCTGAGATACATGTAAGACAGGACCTTTTTAGAAAGTTGCATTACAAGGTCATAATGACCCACACATCACTAGACCAGTAAAGAAGCATACAAGGGTATTTTAATTTACATCTATCATTTTTCCTAAGTGGCTTGAGAAGGGTAGGTCTAGTAAACCTAAACATTCTGGTTAAGAGAAAGTCACCACATAGAATATTTGTGCATTGCCAACATCTTGAGGCTCAGGATACAATCAAAAACACTTAACAATAAAATGAAACAGAATTTAGTTTCACCCCTCTCTGGATGATTCAGAAAGCACTTCAGGATCACCCAGTCTCCTTATGAAGTCAATTTCAATCGCTGGTTCCAAAATAAATAAATCAGCAAATCCATAGCACTAGCCTATTTTTTGTCTCTTCCTGATCTGAGTGCAGAAAATATCTGCACCTTTAGCTTTCTGGGCAACAGTGCCTCTTACGTGGGATTTAACTGCGTTTTGGTGGTGTTTCTCTGAAAACACAGACAAAATGGCCTTTTGGAAAGAGTCTGGGAGTTTCTTACGAAGTTAAAACGTATGTGCGTGTGTGCGTGCTTAGTCACTCAGTCATGTCTGACTCCGTGCAACCGTATAGACGATAGCCCACCAGGCTCCTCTGTCCATGGGATTCTCCAGGCAAGAATACTGGAGAGGGCAGGCAGGCAGGTTCTTAACCCCTAGCACCACCTGGGAAGCTCATAATTGGCTTAACCTTTGTTAACTGGGGAATAATTCCTCTGAGAAATTGTTCCAGAGAGCCCATGATCTGAACATCATCTCTGGGATGGGGAAATGGAGGTGCCTTCTGCCCCAGTGGGCATCAAAGACTAGCTTTATGTCCTTTCTAACCCTCAGCATTTGTCTTATCCTCTCTTTGTCTCCCACACGACTGACCACCTGTAGATTATACTAAAAAGAGATAAACTAGGAGTAGAGAAAAATGGCAGAAGACTGAAAGATATGTTATGAGTAGGAGGCTAATGGAAAACATATGTGGCAGACGACTACCAGAATGGATGCAAACAGGCGTGACTCTTCATATGCCCCTTGGGAAAATCCTTACAAAGATAGCTGACCTATCATCTCCATGAAGAGATGATTACTTTTGTTGTGGTCCAGACATAGGTGAGAGATCATTGCTGAAGGACATCTGCCATGTGTCAAACACTTACTTCTTTCTTCTCCCAGAGTGCAGACACTCCTTGTGATTCACCTGACCCCAAGTCACTGTGTGGGTGGGAGGAGCTTTATGTTGAGAGTCAAAAACAAACTGCCCATCCTGCCGTTGACTATCTGAGCGACATGGGAAGGACCTTTGTCTTCCGTTGCACTCAGCTTCCTTCTTAATAAAAGGATAAGGCAGAGTGGGGATGGATCATGGCTGACTTGATTCAGTCAAGTTTAATCACGTGTCCATCATGGACATGGCACTGAGCTTAAATTCCAGATCATGAAGCAAGCTGCCTCAAGCTCCCAGGTCAGGACTAGACCATTAATTTTAGAGCCCCGGGGCTGTGGCTGTATGGAAGGAAAAGGAGCAAAACATGCTCTGAAGCCAGAAAACCTGGACTGAGCATCAGGAGCCCTCGGCTCTTACTCTGGCTCCTTTTTTTACGTGGCTTTGGGGGCTTTTCTGGTTTCAGATTCTCATCTGGAAATTAAGACTATTGTTATACATGAAAGATTCTTAACCAAGACTCCATGGACATCTTGGGTCAAGAGATGGGATTAAGGGTGTTCATTAACATCCAAAAATTCTTAGCAAAACTGTGTGTGGGGGGGGGGGGGGGTACGTGTCTAAGAGGAAATCTAGAGCTTTAAACATATTTGCTGAGGAGCTGCAGTTCAAAACCCATCAATAACTGCTTGTTCAGATGAAATCTATGATCCTTCCCAGGTCTAACATTCAATAATTCAAATAACAATATTGAAAAATGGAAAAATGACAACCCTTGTGATTAAAAAAAAAGAGAGAGAGAAACTACTCAGCTAAAACCAGGAACAGACATGTATGCAGTCATCCTGATTATCAGGTTTTTGGCACCTGGCTGGTGGGCACACTCCCAGGTGTGGGCACCCCTGGATCTGCTGGCCACCAATGCTGAGCCAGGAGGCCGACACCAATGCTGCTCCTCCCTTCACTGGGGATAGCTAGGTGGGAGTGAGAAGGGTTGGCTCTGGGTTATGATGCTAAGGGTTTGAGTCCAAGTTGCTCTGCTTTGAGCAGCACTGGCAATCATTGCTCTCAGTCATAGCTTGGACTCTGCCAGGTTGGAATCAGAAATCAGGGACACCTGAACAATGGGTTGAAGATCACCCCTGCGCCTACCTTGCTAAAGAAAAGGTTTGCAAAACCACTGGCAAGTAAAATCAGATGACAAGGGGAGAGCCGGGCAGTGCAATGCCATTTCCAGTCCTTTCAGTTCAGTCGCTCAGTCGTGTCCGACTCTTTGTGACCCCATGAATCACAGCACGCCAGGCCTCCCTGTTCATCACCAACTCCCAGAGTTCACCCAAACTCATGTCCATCGAGTCGGTGATGCCATCCAGCCATCTCATCCTCGGTCGTCCCCTTCTCCTCCTGCCCCCAATCCCTCCCAGCATCAGGGTCTTTTCCAATGAGTCAACTCTTCGCATGAGGTGGCCAAAGGATTGGAGTTTCAGCTTCAATATCAGTCTCTCCAATGAACACTCAGGACTGATCTCCTTTAGGATGGACTGGCTGGATCTCCTTGCAGTCCAAGGGACTCTCAAGAGTCTTCTCCAACACCACAGTTCAAAAGCATCAATTCTTCAGCGCTCAGCTTTCTTCACGGTCCAACTCTCACATCTGTACATGACCACTGGAAAAACCATAGCCTTGACTAGACAGACCTTTGTTGGCAAATTAGAAACCCTGAAATGGCCTTTCGTAACTGTGGGGTATCTCCTGGGGCCAGGCCTGCCTAAGTTTCTGAATAGGAGTGCCCCCCTCGCTGGGGAAAGATCACATCTCCCCACAGCCAACAGATCGTACAGCACTTATTTTCTATAATCATCCATCATTCTGTGGAACCCAGGCCCCCTTCTTCCAAGAGGTCTCTGTGAGCAAAGTCTGACCTTATACAATTTCACCCAGGGGATTTTCCCAGGTATAGAACCCACATCTCTTACATGTCTCCTGCATTGGCAGATCGGTTCTTTACCACTGCACCACCTAGGAAGTCCAGAGTCAAGCCAACCCATTCTCAAATACCAGATCTGTTAATCACCATACTATCTGTTACTGTCTGGCTTTAGGCTAGAAAGTTACTTAAACTCTCTGAGCTTCAGTTTCTTCCTCTGTAAAATGGGGATAGTAATCATTTGTACCCTAGAGATTCACTGTGAGGTTGCATGAGATAAAGTGTGTAAAGCACACAGCACAAGCCCTCCTTGGCACAGAGAAACTCCTAAAATAGTTACATCGTTTTACCATTGCTGTTGTTGTTACCATCGTCACTACTATCTCAAGGCAGTTGTTTGAATTACAGTGTCTATGGTGTTCTTGACATATAAAATAGACATTCTGCAAGTGAATCCATGGCTACTGTCTTCTTCTTAACTCTTGGCCTTTGGCTTCCCTGCCACTCCACAGGGAGTGCTCAGGACCCAGTGATCCCCCTTCTCACCTTCCTTTTGTTGGTGGGGTTGACGTAGAGGTAACTGAGGACAGTCTTCAAACCTACTTTGTCATTCAGCTTTTCATAGGTGGTGCCATAATCTGTTGATCTGCAGGTAAGAGAGGAAGAAAGAAAGGAAAAGACAGTTTTAATGGGGGATTGTGTTTCCAGAGGAGCCCAGCTCTACCCCGACCTGCATCTTTGTTCCCAAATTACATGAGTGCTTAAAAAGTGTTCCTCTGAGATAAAAGGCCCCATTGATTTTAGAACAGCAATTAGACTAATAATGCATCTGCTTACTACCTAAGCTTGCTCCCCTCTGTTCCCGGCCTTTCTCAGAGACCTACTTTCCTGCCCTTTGTGAAGTGGTGCGGTGACAGGTAGGCTGCCTCCGGTGCTCAGCGCTCTGTCCTCCCAGAGCTCTGTGGGGAGGCCTGAGTCCCTGCCGGGGGAACAGTAGGGAGAAAGGCCAGACCTTCTCTTGAGGTACAACCACCTTCACGCCCCTCTACTGAGCCTGAAACCAGGAGACCCTCAGAGGGGCAGGAAGTGCTGCACCCAGGAGCCTCATAGGATCCAACAGCCAAACCGGCCACACCCAGCAGAGTCCAATGCTTCCCACAGGAGCAACGGCGCATCAGGGGAAGAGCCAGCAACACTGACCGGCTACCATTCTTTCCTCATGCCAGTGATCCTGCCGCCTACCTGTTCCTCCTTTGGGTGCTCTGACCTTGCACCAAGACCACGAGCCAGGGCTCTGAGAACAAAGGCAGGCCAACCAATCCACAGGCTCCTTTCTTTCCATCCCGCCTCTCTCCCCATGTTGGAGGGAGAGCCAGTACCCAAAAGTGGATTCAAGAAGCCAAGCTTCCTGCTGCTCCCGCCTCGCTTCCCCTCCCCCACCCCACACACCTCCCTCCCTTTTCAGGACCAGTATCATCCGGTTCTCATTCTGTCTGCCATCCCCTTCCTTAGCTAGACTCAGGAAATCTCTCCCACTGGAGCTTCAGAAAGCCACAGAAGACTACTCATCATCTCTATGGTCAGGTGACCCCAGGGGTGCCTGCATTCCAACTCCGGCCCTGCGCTCTCCTAGTAACAGCAACTATCTGCCCTTGCCTTTTCCTTGATTACCTTCTAATCTAATCTCCCTTGATTTTCCCACCTTCTAACTTTAATCTGCTTCTGCCTTGGCCCACAGCTTAGCTTTATAAGCCAAGTGTCCCAGGCCTGGATTAAAGACCCACCCTCACCTCTGATAAGGCTTCACTGGCCTTCTCCTGGTTGCCGCTCATTTCTCCTCTGCGCAAGTACAAAGTTCCCCATCTGTTGTACGCCCAAGGCACATACTGTACATGAAATGTACTCTTTGCTTTTCTGATATCGTCATGATTAGCTTCCTTATATTCTGTTTCCCTCGCCACAACATAAGGTCCTCAAGGACGAGGAAATTCAGAGAATGCTATGGGAAGAGGAAAGAACATGAACTTGGGCCACAGCAAACTCTAGTTCACTCTTAGATGGGCAGATCCCTGGTTTCATGACCAAGTGCAGGTTACTTCACCTGCTGGAGCCTCAAATTTCTTACTCAAAAAAAATGGGCATAATCTAATCTTACAGGGCATTTACGAGGATAAAAAATACAACGTGTTGGAAACTTCCTAACAGGATGTAGGCGTTCTGAAATGTCAAAAAAAAAAAAAAATATATATATATATATATATATATATAAATGAAAATACAAAGGGCCTTCATGTCTTCTTCCAAAATGTACAGAACGCCTTACACATCACGCACACTTGGCGCATTTACTGAATAAACAAAACGTCAGTATTTCTAATCCTTCCTTAGGCTACAGGCCCCACATGGTCATTGGTTACGCTGACTTTAATAATCAGCATCCCCCCAAAACTGAATTCTTATCTTCTGTCTCCTGTCTACCTTAGGCACTAGGAATCACTGCCAATGAGAGAAATCATTGCCTTTATCTCTCGAACCCAGCTTAGTCTCTGGGTCTTAATGATTCTATCTCCTAAATAACTGAGACCTCTGATCGTCTCATCCTCATTCCAATGCAGTGGCTAGCGCATCATCGTTTTTACAACAATCCCCCAATCAGATGCTCTTGTTCAACCTTCTCCCCCTCCCACCAATCTCCATGCTGTCATCAGGCTATATATCAACCACACGGATCTGTCCACCTTACTCCCTGGTAGTAATCACCCACTGCCTACACACAGTGAAGTTGTATCTTTCAAGCTTAGTCTTTTAAAGTCTGGGTGTAACTTCCCTTACTAGGCCCATTTCCAGCCACTGACTCCTCTGTCCCTTCCTCTCCAGCCTCATTCAGCTCCTGAATGTCCTGAATTTTTCTTGCCTACGTTTCTGGCACAGCATTCCCTTCCTTCTGAACTATCTCTACCCCCTATTTCCTTTACTTAGTAAATTTCTCTCTAATCTTTATTCTCAACTCTATTATCACCCTCCTTCCAACTTCCTCACTGGGGAATTAATCACCATTCCCTTTGCGTTCTT
The DNA here is from genome assembly GCF_001704415.2 of Capra hircus. NCBI lineage: Eukaryota > Metazoa > Chordata > Mammalia > Artiodactyla > Bovidae > Capra > Capra hircus. The sequence continues at coordinate 26,259,386 of NC_030833.1, forward strand.
GTACTACCTAACACATTTTACTGTTCTAGTGTTTATCCTATTGTTGCGATCATACTATTTTTATTCTGTAACGTTTTCCTCAACTATACTTCTCCAACAGCAAAAAGCCATTTCTTATAGCAGCCCAGTGCATTGCACCATACATGGTACTAAGTAAGCTCTGAAAATCTACTGATTTCTGCACTCTTTTGCTTTGCTTTCATTTGCAAGGGTTAATGAATACATGAATCTGTCTAAATCTACTCACATGTTCTCAAACACCTGCTGATGTCCAATCACAACTCAACAGAGAGCCACACCTAGAAAACATACCTGATACTTCAGATGCTGGCACAATTTGCAGAATGGTAAATCTTTTAGCATTTGGTGCCAGAGAAGGATCTAGCATCAGGTTAAATGACACTAGAAGTAAGGTTAAATGACCAGTCATTCTGATCTCCTATCCTACCCAGGGTAGGGGAGAAGACATATCATAATCTCGAGAGACTATCAATAGTATATTTTTCTTAATACAAATAAAAAATTTTTATAGAACGAACTGCTTCTTGATTCTACAGTCTTGAGGGCACAAAGACGGCACCAGGTGGGGAAAGAACAGTGAACTTGGAATCTAGAGTAAAGAACTGACTCTGAAATGTACTCAAAGTGTTACCCTGGAAAAGTCTTCTCTACGTCTGTTAAAGAAAGAATCATCCTGACATTTCTTAAAATGGCAAGGCAGACATAATTCAGGACTATTGCAACAGGTATAGGGACCACAGTAATGAGGTTTTGAAATAGAGATGGGAGATTAGGCCATACTTCAAATACACCAAGGAAAATGCAGGAACTTAAAGCCAAAGAGAAGGGTGGGGATCAGTGGATAGAACATTACTAAGAAGGTATGGAAATTGTTTGCTGACTGGCAAGATTCTTGCTGAAGGCAGGCTGAGGTGATCAGATGTCACCTGGGTTATGGTTGGGGATGAGGACTTTGATCAGATATGGACTACAATGAGATATTGTAAGGGGTGGTGGGGATTCTGGCTAAACTCACTTAGCAGGATTGTTGCTAAAAAATGGGCTCTTGAGGACATATCTAAGGACTGGCCCTAGGTGAAAAGAGCTCGGAGGATCCTGACTGGAGCTTGGTTAAGAAGAGAATCTTTGCCAAGCCCCATTCTATCTTTAACACAAGAGGTTTAACTCAGATAATCATAAGGCCTCTTCTGGACTTTAAATCTTATTATCCCACCAACACAGCGCTAAGCTGTTTCCAACTAACGACTTTTCTTCATGCTATATATAGCAAACATCTTGCTTGTAAGAGCTAAATTCTCAGGTCTCCTTTCATGACTGATGTCACAACAGACTTCCTTCCAGAACCCAAATAACCCTCATCAAAGGTAGTGTACTTAACATGACACATAGTCTGTCTTTCTGGAAGCTGCACAACCAATTCACATTGTCTTTGCTCTTTTCCAAAAGTGGCTGCTGAGGGTAGGAGCTTCCCAACAAATGATATGCCATGGCTCAGCCTCCTTCGCTTCTGGGGCAGCGGCTGCTCAAGCAGGCACACAGACACAAGTCTCACTCAGTGAGGGCCCCTCAAGGAGCCAGTGGGCCCTGGGGCCTAAGGAGGCCTAGACTCTGCCCTTTCTAGCATGGACACTGCACACTCCACTGACCACAGCGTGCAGTGGGCTTCCTTCCTGTGGGCTAGGGGCAGCTGGCAGAAGCCTCTGCACCATTGCCAGAGCCAGCAGTGCCAGGAGAAGTCACCTTGACAAAAAAGCAGATCATCCTTCACCTCCTGACTCGGGACATCTGCCGGCAGGGTCACTTAGAGGAAGCAGGCTCATTTCCCCTATTTTAAAGCTAACTTCCCAAATCCTGATGCTAAATTCCTAAAGCTGAAATGTCCAGAAAGCTGGAGACACTGGGCACCTGCCATGTGCTGGGCCCTGAGCCAGTCACCATTTGGAACAGCTCAGAACATACAGCTAACCTGGCAGGCAGCACGTGAGAGGCGCCCAGCCACAGCACTCCCCCCTCTGTGCCTGTGCTCAGATTCCTCCAGTTCCAGAAGGTTATTCCGCTGCTCTGTGTGGGGGTGTGCGCGCCTCTTGCTCTTCTGTTGTCTTTCATTATGAATTATTTCCAACACACTGAAAACTATAAGATGCCAGTCATAAATCTACCACTAGATACATATGTTGTCCATCAACACAAATATTTGATGATCTTTTCAAGTGTTTTTACATTTACATAAATGTTATCCCACAGGAGATATATTCTGCAGCTAGCTTATTTTGTCCAACATTCAGTTTGGAGGATTTTATGCATGTTGACACACTTAGCCATAATCCATTCACTTTAACTGCTATGGAGCAGTGTAGTTTACCAATAAACCATTGTCTATTTATCGTCTCAAACTCTGATAAATATTTTGTCTTTTAAAATTTGCTATGATAAATATTTCAATCACCATTTTTACACAAGTCTTTTCTAGAGAGACACCTTGATGTGAAATTACAACTCATATCCCATGCACAACTCTCATACCCCACACTTAACTTCTCCGCTGGTTATTGACAGATTTTTCTCTAAGGGGACTGTACCTTCAAAGAGATACTCCCTTAGTCTCCAGCTCCAGAAACTGAGTCTTTCTCTATTGCCAGGGTCTGAGTCCACAGCTCCTGCCCAGTCTTGTCCCAGCTCTCTCTGTGTCCAAAATCTTCAATTCCAGAGCAACTGAATCCAGTTAGTAGTTGGACCCTGAGTCCTGGCCTCAAGACTCTACCATTTGTTTTCCCATTTGCATCACTGTTGGTCATCTGCTCTGTGGCTCCACCCTGCCCAGGGACCTGCTTGTTGTCAGGTTGAGCCTCCCAGCTGCCAACTACTCACACTCCTCCCCAGGTACCCCAGGCTCACTGGTAGACTAGACGTCCACCCTCTTCAACTCCCCCAGGACTCCTGGGTTTGACTCGTCTATTTAGGAGCTCCTGTCCCATCCTGACAAGCCTCCAGAAAACTTCCATGTGGGCCAACACACTCTGGGAGCAGCCTCTTACCTCACCAACCTAACCTGTCATAACCCAGGTAGCTATCCAAGGCCACTTTCTCAATGACAATTTCCAGAGCTGAGTTGTGAATATAGTATACTTTCATCCACCCAGCAAGCTCCCATTCCTCTGATGAGCTTCTAGTGGAGAGGCTGGTGGCAACAAACATATGGGCTGCTATTTTAAAAGTAAAAGAACAGAAAAGAAAAACTTCTAGCCAACGCAGCCAAGTCGGCTTCCCATTAGAACTGAGCTGAAGCTCAGTACTCACCCCCGCCCTCACCCCAGCCCACTCTGCATTCCCAGCACCACGTTCCTGCCAGAGGTGAGAGGGCTCTGCAGGGCATGCTGCCAGTTCTTATGGGGCCGCCAGATGTTCAGGATGGGGCGGACACACTGCTTTCCTAATGCTGCCAGCTGCCTTCCCCGTTTGCCATCTGTGCTCCTCAGTTCCCACCTCCCCCTCCAAGGCTTGTCCCTGAGAAGGAACTACGAAATATCAAGTTTTTCACTCTTCGATTCTCTTATAAGTCTTTCATCTTCTCGGTGGACTCCCTTCTCTGTGATATTATCTAAAATTAGTAAACCACCTCAGTCCTGATAGCTCCTTTTCCTGTTAGCAATTTTATTTTATTTTGCTTAGTTCTTCATGCATATCTATCTGTATTATAGCATTGACTATGTGCTAGATACTGGGCTTGCCCTCTGCTCCACCCAAGTCAGGGGCACTTATGACGCAGTTTAGCACAGGCAGTGAGCTGTTTCCTATAAAAGGGCCAGAGTGTAAGTATTTTAGGTTTTGATGATTTCTGTCAAAACTACTCAGCTCTGCTCTTGTAGTTCAAAACAAGCCAAGCAGGATAGCCGATTGAATGGGTGTGCTGTGTTGCAATAAAGCATATTTACAAGAGCATGCAGGGCATAACTTGTCGGGCACTAGTCTAGCTGACTGCAATATCAACCCCTACCATCCCTACCAACAGCCAGGCTTCCACCTCACTTTTGTCTCTCAGACAGCTTCCCAAGATTTCAGCCAAGGTATTTGATGCCCTGCCCCACCATTCCCTGCCTGGTTGCCATCAGGTTGAAGTGTCTGCCTCAGCCTGGCACTCAGACATGTGTAGTCTGCCCCCTTTCCTCCCCTTTCCCACTCTCCCAGTAAGATTATGGCTGGCAAGTGTCCGGATTTCCTCCTTTCTGACTCCCAGGTCTAGTACTAACTACATCGTGGAGACTTTTCCTACAACTGCAGCCCACACTCTCCCCTGAATATATCAACAGCATTAGGAGTTCCATATTTATTCTCTGAATACGCATATGCGCTCTTTTCAGAAATGACTAAAAGCTCCTTAAAAGAAAAATAACAAATAAAATAAATATATTCTGAAACTCCAAAAGTGCAGAGCACTAAGTAGAGAAAACAAGGAAGACAGAAGCAGGGCAAAGACAACTATACACAGGGCTGGGCAAACTAGACCATGCGCTCTTCACTTCTTTGAACAATAGGGTCGCTATTGTAAGCACTCCATAGAGAATAGTGAGAAACTTAGTTTAGCACCTGATAAACCCTGTGCATAAATGTGTATGGCTGTCATTTTTATGACTACTCACCCAGATTGTATTTTTCTCAAGGACAATCACCTTGTTTTTTCCCCTTGATTTATAAATTCCTTGCTCTTAGAGGGTGAGGCACATGGATGCCCAATTAATCATTAAGGAATTTTTGGCTACTGTTTCCAATTGTACCATGAAAATACACTATGGCCCAGCTGCTGGGGAATCAAAAGGCAGGCCCATGCTTCCCAGTGCCAGAGCCAGGGAAGTGCCCCACCCACAACCATTCCACCTGAGTGTGCTCCACTGACCTACACTATACTGAGAACAGTCAACAGTCAAACACCAGAGGCAATGAGGGGCTCCAGGGTGCAGTGAACCTCAGCCCACTCTGCAGGCAGGTCAGGAGTTTCCACAGTGCAGCTCCAGACCCATGGCTGCCCAGAGAGTCTTTACCATCCAAATGGGAAAATCACTGATGTTCCCCTCTAGCCTGTTCCACTCCCAGTCTTAGGGCCAGTGTCTAAAGCCACATTAATTCATGTCTTTGCAGTGGCAAGAAGCCCAACCTGACCACAAATAACCAGCCAGAAAACTAATTCCAGACTCCAAGCCAAAGGCAAGTGATTTAAATAGCTTCCCTCCTAAGTGGGTATTGGCCCTATCCCCTACTTCAGAAAAACCACAGACAGGCTGAAGCCCAGGCAGAAGCTCACACAGCTCTCCATAATTCTTCATGTCATCTGACTCCACAGCCTCATTATCTTGTTTCACAAAGAGAGACACAATGATACAGAATAATTAATGTTCTCCTGCCCCAGCTATCTGAATGAGAGCCATCATAGTGTTCCAAGCATAGGGAATTGAAGGTTACCTGACTCTGCAGACCAGATCATGCAGAATTCATAGTTTATGTAAAACAAAATGTAGACCCAGCAGCAGTAGCGTTCCAGCTCACATCTAGGAGGGAAGGATGCGGTGTGGGGGGTTAAACAAAACATTCAGATCTTTGGTCTTTCCCATTGAAGTATGAACACTTCAGTTCTCACTGAAGAATCTCAGTTCAGAAAATAAGGCTGCTGGGCTGTTATTCTGCGGACTCAAAATGGCAAAAGACCTCAACACTATCAGCCAAGAGGCCTGTTTGTGACATATGGGTGAAGGGAGGAAAGAAGTCCTCCAGAGAAAGGAAAGCGCAAGAGCAGAGCTCTGAGAGGAGGTGGTGTCCCATTGATCGCACCTTTATTCACATGGGTATAGTGCATTTTATACAACACACATACACATACACTATACAATAGCATTAAAGAAGCAGGTAATATCAAGATTATTGACCTAGAAACGTCTCTAAGACATAACTAAATGAAAAAGGCTGCTGGACAATAATGCATTAAAGACACAAACAGTGTACCCAGACAAAACAAACCGATATATTCCCATTCGGTTTAGAAGTGCATATACACGTGCATTTTAAAATTTCTAGAAGACAACACAAATGCATGGTAATAGAAGTTACCTCTGATTAGGGGTCCAGGGTGGGTTGGTTGGCTATAAGAACTAGAGTTTATTTGTAATGTTATAATGTTTTCAAAACAAAAATATATCCATGTATCACTCATGCAGTTAAAAGTAATCACAATAAAGTGATTTGTTACAGAACAGTTCCAAGGCAGATCAGTAAATTAACACATCTGTAGAGAAACTCTATTATAGATAAGCATTTGCATTCTAAAAGGCAGCCCTGGCATAACCATAAGAGGATTCGTTTCAGAGTCAAGCAGATTTGGTTTCAAATCCAGCCTGTGCAACCTTAGACTAATTACATAAGTCTCCTATTTCATATCTGCTCAATGGGAATATAAATATCGCCTTCACAGGATTACCATGAAGCTTAAATAGCCCTAATATCATGCAGCTCACTTCACTATCAGTTGTTAGGAGACCTCATGGTGGAACAATAATGTGATCATTGGAGGAGAAATCGTCTCATACATCTCTCAGCAAATAGAAGGTAAGTTGTAGTTACATAAGCACCAGTGGGCAGGCTAAGGCCATCTCATTCCCACTATATAAGCAATCAGCGACCATAAGGCACATGGGAAGATGGAGGGGTTGCTAGGCATAATCAAAGATAGCCTCCAGCAGGTAGAAATTAAAGTCCAGGGAAAACAGACTTCACTTTTTTTCAGCAAGTTTTCCTGGGCAAAAAAATAATGAGGCACAAACTAGAAGGTTCTGGACAGTTTTAGCAAGGCATTTCCATCTGGGGAGTAGATGTTTACCATTTCCCTTTAATATTACATGCAGCCAGTTGAGTCCCTGTGACATGCACGCAATTATGTCTGCTGTGCACAACTAGAAACCCCCAGGATTAAATGGGTAGCTGCCTAATGGAGAGATGTGAACTCATGGAGAGCCTTCAGACCATCCCTCTACCCTGGAAAAGCTAAACTCTGTGCCTCATTCACTTGTAAATCGTTTTCTTCTCTGTCATAAGCATTATACCTTCTATGTGGTAAGCACTCAAGGCATTAATTAATCAGTCAAAACAGTCTATTTCTTCTCTGAACAACCAACCCTGTAGAGAAGACAGTGGTTCCTCTTGCTTCCATCTTCCTCTGAGAAACCTCTCACCTTTCCTGCCTCTGGTTTCCTAGCACTCAGCATCAGCGTCACTGTCAGGGAGCACTGTATCTACTCCCTGGGGATACACCTCTTTTCTCCTCTGCTGTTGTTTTATGTCATTATTTAACTTTTTGTGCATGAGGCTCCTTTTTCCAGAGAGAATCAGTCCTCTGAGGTCAAGGAGCTACTTGCCTGTCTCTTTTAACCCTACTGCCTGCTGAATAATGCCTTGCAGTTTAGCTATTCAGGCTGAGCAAATGTGTCCCAGGGACTGAAATAGTCACACTCAGATTCCCTGCTGCTTGTGAAAGGTTCTCCTGGGAGAGACTGACAGCTAAGCAGATGTTGCTTCAGGCAGAGCTGGTTCTATCAGTTTATCTTACTGGTCATTCGGGGAAGAAAGAAGACTAAAGTTATGCCGCACCTGACATTGCCCAGCCCAAGGAAGAAGAGGAAATTCCCAGATACCCAGGAATGAATCTCAGGAACCATAGGCACTCCATCTCCTCATGGGCCCAGAAATCTGAAATCTCACATATCTCTTCCTCTAAAAGAATTATATGTTAATGGCTATGCTCCCTACATATTATTTAAACATCACCCTGTTGAGCACCACATTCTACACTCCACATGCCCTTGACATGATCAGAGCTGTAGGGCTTGAAAACCAATCTCAGTTTTTTAAAGCTTTCCTTAGAAAGGTTAAGTAAGAAAAATAAGCAATTAGCCAGAAGTTGGGTTTGTTCTCAAGCCACAAAGTATTTCTTAAACCATCCTGCAGCCCTTAAAGAAATGCTCCTCTGAGACCAGAGGCAGGGCTCATTAAGTCCAGGTGACATGGACTGCCTCATCAGACTGGTGCCCATGGCTTTAGGGAAAATGAATGCCATCTTCTGGCATTTTTAGAATATATATAAAAGGACTGAAAAGCAATGACAGAAACATTGTAGAATACAGAAAAGAATAATGTGCAACACGGACATCAATTATAGCCATGCTATACAGAGAAAAATCCACTTAATATTTTAATATTTTTTTCTCTAATCTGCATGTATGTGTATGTTTACAAAATTGGGAATCATTCTCTGTATACAGTTTGCTGTCCTACTTTTCCACTTATAATATTTAAATATCTCCCCATGCTGCTACATAGCCTTCCAAAATAATTTTCAAAGCCTTACAGCATCTCAATGTACAAAAATATCATAAATTACTCTAACTGCCTTCTTGGTCAGATGGTTGGTTTCTGGCCAAATGTTTACATTAAATAACTTTAGTGTGTATTCTTCTACATAAATCTTTATGTGCATCTTTATCTGTTTCCTTAAAGTACATTCATGTAAGTGTAATTATTAGTTCCAAGGGTAAAGATTATCATTAACATTCTTGTTATAAAATATTCTATATGACATAAATATGCTGGTCAACCTGCACTTCCAGTAACAGTACGTGGAAGTACTGGTTTCACTGAATACTGGCCAATATTGGGCATAACTATTTTAAAATCTCCAGACATAGGTGTGTTGGCAACAATGTATTGCAAAAATATAAGCCCTTAATCGTGTCTTCACACTAAAATGCTTTGTCTTTAACAGTGGTTCCCAAACTTTTATGACTCAGGACTCCTTCATACTCTTAAAAATTAATTCATACATTACATTCACAAATGTGCAATTTTAGAAATTACATCTGGCAACATTTTACAATATTAATTTATTTTAAAGTAGTAAATAGTTATTTATGATAAAGAAACTAGAGTTTCTCAAGCAAAAATAATTTAGTGAGAAAGCACTGCACTGTTTTACATTTTTTGCCTAGTCCCTTAATATCTCACTTAACGGAAAACAGTTGGATTATATCTGTATCTGTGCTTAATCATTATGATATCACATATGTCATACAACTTCTAGAAACTCCCCTGTACATTTGAGAATGAGAATTTTTTAAAAAGCCCATAACATTTTATTATAATTTAAAAATAGCTTTGACTTCATTAATCCGCTGATAGGGTCATGGACATTCCCCAAGGTTCCCAGGATCACACTTTGAGAAAATGGCAACCCATTCCAGTGTTCTCATCTGGAGAATCCCAGGGATGGGGGAGCCTGGTAGGCTGCCGTCTATGGGGTCACACAGAGTCGGACACAACTGAAGCGACTTAGCAGCAGTAGCAGCAGCAGCTCAAACTGGGTCCCAAGAGGACTGCAACTTACAAAGAGATAGTTTCTAATTTTAATAAAACCTATGGACTTCTTGCAAATGTTCTCCCTTCATTCTTCTTCCACCAGACCCTGTAAAGTTCAAATCCCATCTCCTGCATAAAGCCTTCTCATCTAACCTGCCTTTCAGTGATATTCCCTTTCTCTGATTCTTTACTGCTTTTATATCACTGCGGAACAATTTGGCCTACACCCTCTGATGTTCATAGCCTCTTATCCCCACCAAAACCATAAGCTTCTTGAGGTTGGGGATCAAGTCGTTGGTACACACTTGGGCTCAATAACTGATTTCTCAGAAGAGAGCTACTCTAAGTCACTGCGGCATTTAAGGAACTAACATTTGCATGATAGTTTACACAAAACACTTTCTCTTGAGATATTTTATTTAATTCTAACAAGGACCCTTTGACATAGACATTTTATCTTTGTCATAAAAATGAGGAAGTAGAGACTCAGAAAGGTTAAGTGACTAAAGCAAATGACAATACTGAAACTTGAACCTTGGTCAACAGATTCCAAATCCCATGCACTCTACCCCAGTGCTTGGCTACTAACTGGCAGCAGTGGTGACTGAGCTCCACAAAGTGTTCACAGAGTAGAAATTTCATAGACTCATCCTTTCAGGGGAACTCCAAAGACATTCCTAAGAGGAGGTACTACACAACCATTAAAAACAAGAGTGTCTGAAGTCAAAACTAAATTGGAATTCCTATCCTCCCACCTACTAGCAATATCACACTGGCACATTTCCTTAGCTTTCTGGGCCTCACTTTCCCCATCTCTAATATAGGCATAATTGCCACCAGGCAGAGTTGTTGAGAGAACCCCATGAGAAAATCTACATTAAGCACAGTGCAAGAATCAGCTTTGTTCTTGGGTATACTTCCATTCCTTCCTAAAACCATCACCATCATCCCTTATTTCCCCTCTGGAAAACAAGAAGGATTTCATGAAATGAAGATAGGCACTGCCTAGAGCCTAAGCAATCTATTGAACAGGAAAATACTTCATCCCAGACACCTGGGTCTGGAGTCTTTGGAACACAGAGGCTGCAGAAGCCCAGGCCAAAAGCATCACTGGAAAGAAAGGACGGTGTTTTGTACCAAAGGACACTCACTGCCAATCCGTGTGAGAGACTATGTGGGTCTTAGCTCTGGAAGCCAGCCTGCTCCTCTCAGCACACACAGACTCCTCAAGCTCACGTCCCCTAGGAGTCTCTGGAACTCAGTACCTCTCCGGACATAGGTTGCTTCTCTGGGGAAAAGGTAGTGCTCAGTTGGTCAGGTCAAGATGCTGAGAGGAGACAGAGGCCAGGTTGGGAACAGTGCCTCCCAGCCCAGCAACAAATACCAGGACTGGCAACAACACAGTGTGCTGACTATCTCCAGCAGCTCAAACTTCAGCATTCAGCAAGTCCCATAAGTGATGGTTGACTGGGTTTCCAGAATCCTGTGGTTAGACGACACTCCTTGTTTCTAACCAAAAACAATGATCCACAGTTTGAGCACTTTCCTCTTTTATAAAATGAGAGGGTAAATCAATGATCTCAAAGGTTCTGCCATCTTCAAACTTCTGTGCATCTGATCAAGCTCCAAATGGCTTCTGGCTGCTTTCAAAATGCAGATCTATGCTTTAAGGATACAAATCTGTCATCACCAAGGGCCACTGAGGTCCTGCAAAAGACTCCCTGAGGTCAGGCATGTCCCTAGAATAAGTGTTCAGCTTCCCAAACGTCTACAAACCTATGGTCACCTAATCTAGACAACTAAGGAATGCTCTCAGAAAGTGTCATGTGGTCTTGGGGAGACAAGATCATTTCTCACTAAATAACTAGGAAGCGTGGCATGAGTCAGTCTTGGAAGCCAAGGGATAATATGTGTCATTTTAAATACAACATCTGAACCATCATGAAATGATAGGCAAAATAATATAGCATATCAGTGAAATTTTGATACAGCCCTCTCCTGGAAAGATTAGGGAGGAGGCAGAAGCTCAGAGAGAGGGACAATTAGTAAAGGGATTCAAAAAAGCAATTAGATAAAACTCTGTGAGGACAAAGGTCCTACTAAGTCCCCAGTGTCTACTCCCTGGCCCTCAATCACTATTTTCAATAAATAAATGAATAATGGACAAATGAGTAGGAAGCAGTTAGAACAAATTCTATAGGATAACAGTGTTGTTAAATGAACACATTTTGGAGTCGGAGACACAGCAAAGAGTCGAATGTGACTAAGACACACACACACACACACACACACACACACACACACACACACACACACACACACACACCCCGACCTATAAATGTGCGTGCTCAGTTGCTTCAGTCATGGTCGGCTCTTTGTGACCCTATGGACTATAGCCCGCCAGGCTCCTCTCTCCTTGGGATTCTCCAGGCAAGAATACTGGAGTGGGTGCCATGCCCTCGTCCAGGGGATCCTCCCAATCCAGTGATTGAACCTGCATCTTCCGTGGCTCCTGCGTTGCAGGTTAACTCTTTACTGCTGAGCCACTGGGGAAGCAAACAAACTAAACTAAGTACTGCACAGGGTTATTTGAGAACTTAGCGATAACTCAGTAAGGAAAAGCGCATAAAACATTTATCACAACGTCAGGCTTATTATATGTGTGTGTGCTCACTCACTCAGTCCTGTTGACTCTTTGAGACCTCATGGACTGTAGCCCACCAGGCTCCTCTGTCCATGGAATCTTCCAGGCAAGAATACTAGAGTGGGATGACATTTCCTACAGGGGATCTTCCCAACCCAGAGACTGAACCCACATCTCCTGTATCTCCTACACTGGCAGACAGAGCCTTCACCACTGTGCCACCTGGGAAGCCCTAGGCTTATGATTACTTAGGTTTTCAATACTGATTTTGGCATATGATGGTGATGACAAAAATGATGCAGATAATGATATTCATTAGTGCTGGCAGGCTCAGAGAAAAGGAAGGAAGATTTTATTGAAGAGGTGAGCTTTGAAGGAAAAGATGGAGAATCAGGAGTCCAGAGGAAGATAAAGGCTTGGAACCTAAAACACATTAATATTTTCAGAAAATAATTAGGAATTGAGCCTGATCTGAAAGAAATATTCTTACACAGGCATAAATGAGCATAAGTTTTTATTTTTATTTTTTTTAGGATTTTTTTTTATTTTTTTAATTTTAAAATCTTTAATTCTTACATGCGTTCCCAAACATGAACCCCCCTCCCACCTCCCTCCCCATAACATCTCTCTGGGTCATCCCCATGCACCAGCCCCAAGCATAAATGAGCATAAGTTTTTATAAGTAGAATAAGATTTGGTAGAGGGTCTTGAATATCTGCTAAAGAGCTTGAACTTTATCTTACAAACAACAGGGGCCCCCAACGTTCTAGAATCTGGCAGAGACACAACAGAAGTCCATTTGGAAAGACTAATTGGTCACTGATGGATATGATGGGCTGATGAACCATGTTCTTCTAGAGGTAGAAAGAATTATTAGGAATCCATCTCACTAGCTTGATGACAGTAGGTTGTAAGAAATGAAGAGGCATAATGTGTTTACTCACTTGGGGCAGAGATGAAGGAGAAGAAACAGGTAAAGACAGCTTCAAGATTCCAAGCCTGAGTGCCTAAGAGAATGCTGTTACCACCGACAGAAACAAGAGTGGAGCTGACATCTCTGGAGCAGCTTATAAAGGGTTTTTGAGAAAACAGAAAAACATTATAGGCTCAGTTGCCTAAAACCAGAGTGTCCTTCAGTTGTGTCTGGCTCTTTGCAAGCCCATAGACTGTCCATGGAATTCTCCAGGCCAGAATGCTGGAGTGGGTAGCCTTTCCCTCCTCCAGGGGATCTTCCCAACCCAGGGGTCAAACCCAGGTCTCCCGCATTGCGGGCAGATTCTTCACCAGCTGAGCCACAAGGGAAGCTCAAGAACACTGGAGTGGGTAGCCTATCCCTTCTCCAGCGGATCTTCCCGACCCAGGAATTGAACCAGGGTCTCCCACAATACAGGCGGATTCTTTACCAACTGAGCTATCAGGGAAGCCCTGATTGAGGGAATGCTTGTAGGCAAAACCCAATGAAAGAGAGGGAGGCAAGACAGGGAAGGGGCAGAAGATTATCAGGGTTGAGGTTCCAGGTAAAGCCTGATCCACAGGGGGGCTCCAATGGGTAACTCTCTCCATAGACTTGACCCACTCTAAAGCAAGGGGCCAGGATTTTGTGCTCCACACCAGCCAGTTATTGGCCATCCCAGATGTGGGAAGTGGTGACCTCTGGAGGAAGTCATCACATCTTGCAGCTGATGAGTGCCTAAAGGGAATGTTAACCTAAATTTAACCTAAGGCTTATTAGCATGTAACTCTCAGCAATTGCCTTCTATCATTACTGAGATTGTTAGCATTGAGAAGATGGCAAGATATCCAGCAAACTGAGGAATGAAAGAAAACAACACTGGGCAACTACAGTCCTCTGCCTCTGTACAACTTCCATCTGAGAATATCACTTCCCCTTTATTTTCTGACCTGCTTTGTGTAAGCAGCGGATAGCCTAGTAGCTGTCATACTCCAGAGTTTCAACATTAGTCTTACAATTCATCACAGGAGCAAAAGCATGAAAGAAAAGCTAGGTGAGGCTTTCTAAAAGTGGAGGAAAGATAGGCTGTTTCTATTTTAAGCACTTGAATATGAATGGGAAAACCTCTGGGCCCTTAACATTCTCTTCAAGTTCATATATCCTGGCCTAGAACCATCTCTTCTGGATGGAGCCCATCTGCAATGCTGCTGTAACACATCTCGAATCCTATATGGCTGGATTTTCCTTGTGTGTGGTAGGAATCTCTCTGAAAGGCTGGGTATACATTTAAAGTTAGTTTTAATGTTCCAGTCAAGCTGAACTCTCTGTTTAAGAGCTGTATACTAAATCCTGTAGTAGAGAATCACCCCCAAATGTGTATTTCCTCTGAAACTAAGATCTAACAGAAAACATGCTTGCATTTTATTGGAAGCTGGGCTTCAGTCTTTGACCCAGAAATCAACAGATGTTTATCAAATGCTCATAGTGTGACAGGCACTATGCTAGATACCGTATACCTTAGGAATAGTAAAAAGACATTCTGGCCAGAGAACAAAAGTGAATATAGGAAGAGAAAGGCTGGATGTGCATCCCAGAGAGTGTATAAGCATTAGCTGCAGTAGCAAACACCACCAACATGTCAGTGACTTAACACTATGTTAGTGTACTTCTGATCCGCTTCATAGTCTATCACAGACTAGCAGTGAGGCGCGGGCAGGAAGGGGCTCTTGTTCTGCACCATGATTCAGAAACCCGGGCTCTTCTCATATCAAAATTCTGCTATCTTCTAGATATATTAGGAATTCTCAGTTGAACTGGTGGAAAGAGATATGAGTGAGAACTGTTTTTTCCATGAACGGAAGCGGCATCCATCCTTCCCAGCCTCTCTCTGTGTGGGCCAGGATTCAGTCATATGCCTACGTTTAAGGAAAGGAATGCTGCGCAGTCACAAGTCATGTCCAACTCTTTGCAACCCCCTGAGGTGTAACACTCCAAGCTCTGCCCTGTTCTTCACTACATCCGGGAGTTTGTTCAAACTTAGATCCATTGAGTCAATGATGCCATCCAACCATCTCACCCTCTGCATGACTGAGTGACTAAACAACAACAATAACACACACACACACACACATATATACATGTATAGATGTACACACACACACAGATATATATATATAAACACATATATATACATGTATAGATGTACACACACACACAGAGATATATATATGTATATATATGTATATAGTGTTAGTCACACAGTCATATCCAACTCTTTGCAACCCCATGGACTGTAACCCACCAGACTCCTCTGTCCATGGAATTTCCCAGGCAAAAATACTGGAGTGGATTGTCATTTCCTTCTCCAGGGAATCTTCCTGATTGAAGGCTGAACCCGGGTCTCCTGCATTGCAGGCATATTCTTTACCATCTGAGCCATCAGCATTTGATTATATATATACACACACACACAAGTAAACAATGAAATAATATTTGGCCTTAAATAAGAAAAAATACTGCCATTTGTGACAACATGGATGAGGCTGGAGGGTATTATACTAAGTGAAATAAGCTAGTCAGGGACAAATACTGCATGATATGACTTTCATGTAGAATCTAAAAAGTAAAAATTAATAAAATAATCAAACTCATAGAAATAGAGTAGAATAGTGGTTGTCAGGGGCTGTAGGTAAAGGAGATAGAGGCTTGCAAAAAGACATAAATTTTCAGTTTTAAGACTGAAAGGTCTTCAGGTCTGAGGATCTAATATTATGGCCACTGGTAATAATATGTTATACAATTTAAATTTGCTAAGAGAGTAGAATTTAAGTGTCCTGACCCAATAATAATAATAAAATTATTCAACAAACTTGATCCCCCATGCAGTTAGAAACCTGTGCTCTGAAATCTATGTAAGTTCTGGGAATAGGTTGTGGTGATTATTGTACAACTTTGTGAATATACATAATGCTATTGAATTATGCCCTTAAAATGTCTAAAGTAGTACATTTTATGTATATTTTTACCATGATAAAAAAAGATGTTCATTAGAAAGAAAGGGAAAAAAAAACTAGTCTCAATGAGCCCAAGTGGCTTGCTCTAGGTCACGTGTCTGCCAAGCCGCGTGGGTGTTTGAAGCCATGTTTCCTTGACTTTAGAACACAAATCATTCTCTGAGCCAAAGAGACTGGCAGATGACTTAAAAGAGGCCATTAGAACCCAATCCTAAATCTCCTCCTCAATGGTGCTAAGGAACATATGTGTAACCAGGGAGATTTTGCCCTCTGTTCTCCACCTCCATGAAAACGAATGAGCTGAACTGAGTGTGAGAAGTCAGGATAGGCGGCACGTATCTGAATCTGTGTCCCCAAAGGTTAGTTGGCAGGCATGAGTGGGGCTACTCCACTCAACATTTGGTATTCTTCTGTTTTTCAACCATTTAAAAACGTGAAAGCTGTCCTTAGCGCACAGGCTACACATAAACCAGAAGGGAGGCAGGGTTTGGCTCATGGGCTACAGTCTGCTGACCTCTGCCTTTGGCCCCTGCCTTCTTGCCCCCTCCCCATTATTAGCTCCCTAACACATTACTGTCCTAGAGGCACCAACACTCAGCTTATCTCCTAGACCGAAATCTGCACTCATATTTCAAGCCATGCCTTCTCTGAGCTGTGCCTTGCCTGAACCACCCCAGTCCCAGGGCAGCGTCCTGGACTTTGTCCTTGGCGGCTAGAATGCGCATCTGGCTCATGCTAGCTTTAGAAGTGGGAAAGCAAACAAAAGGGCTGCTAAATGCTGTGCTTCTTCATGCCTTCAAAAGATCTGCACTTTAAAAGTGGCCAAGCTGCAGCTTACCCATTGGACCAACATGCAGGATGCCCAAGCTGGGGTGCTTCCAAAAGTGAACAGGAAGCATCCACCACTCCCCTTTCTTTGCCACAAGCCCAGGGATGAAGCATGTGTCCTGTGAGGAGGGGAAGTGACAATCCCTGCAGGGGAAAAGATGCACCAAACCCATCTGGTCAGTGCAATCTGGCCAGGCCCATGCAGCTAAACTCATGTTGCCTAAAGCAACAGTTTACCTCCAGGTTGGAAAATGGCAGCAATAAAAATATAATGGAACCCAGCCAGAGAGATGATTCTCAATAAAAAAGAGACTCTGCATAAGGAGAAATGGGGGGAAAATATTTATATCCATAGAGAGAGAGACATTATCTTCTTCTCCAACACATTTTTCTGAAGTTACAAATCAATGGTTTCTATTTATTCCCATTGGAGGGAAAAACAAAAACCCTGAGATTTATGAGCAGTGTTGTTTATTTATAATCCAAAAACTCTTCTCATACCATATGGTTGGGAAATTTACAGAGATACAAAGTGAGAGGAAATTGCCTGCTTAATTCAATGGTCTTGGCAAAGCTAGCGGGCAGAGAGAGCATCCCAAACTCTTCCTCCGACACATGTGTAAGCGTGTACAGGCGAGGAGGCCTGCATGCAGAGAGCAGAGGGAGCCTTCCTTCACCAGAAAACCCACAATGTAGTGTAGTGGGAATACGAGCAGCTGATGAGCTCAGCTGAGAAGGACAGACTCATTTCTCTATCCCAGCACAGGTCAGAGAAAGGGATACTGAGAAACAGACCGGAAAGGAGGGTGAGGGCTAAGAGATGTAGGAACAAGCGATCTTCTGGATAAGTAAAGAGGACGCACAGCACACAGAGTTTCTCGGGACGGCAAAGTGCACACAGCTTTCTACTACACTTCTGTTCAGTCATTTTCCTTCTCCATGCTAGTGAGAAATAAGCAGGAATTTCTGATTCCATCTCTGCTGCTCAGCGTGCTCTATAGAAAGGCAATCACTCACTGCCTTTAAGGAACAAACAAACACAAGTTTGCACAGGACACCTTCACCTCCTCCATGCTCTACCCTCCCTTTCAGAATGATGACAATCAGAAAGAAAGGAAAACAATGAGGCTAAAGATGATTAATACAAATGAAAATAGTGGCCAGATATGAAATGGGATTGAAAAGCGTGGAAAAGGATACAAATGACCCAGTGGGGCAAAGGAAAGTTCACCTTTTTGAGAAAATCCTCCCTGATGATTCTGTCCATGGGGCTCCATCCACTGAGTGTCCACAACCCAGAAGACCTACTCACACCACACTAGGGTTCCACCTCTGCTGCCTGCAATACTAGCTCCCTTTTAATATGCATACAACTGCTCTCCTGGTTCACCTGCCACTTCTGTTTGGATGAGTCCCAAAACTTTTCCTGCTCCAGCCTCTCCTGTGAGCTCCAGTCTCCCATTTCCAAATGCTGTGCAATGAGCCATTGGCACTTCAGTTCCAGGACACTAAATCTGAGCTCAGCACTCCTCCACCACAACACTGTTCCTGCTCCCCACTTCCTCCCTCCCTTTCCTCTTCCATTGCCCGCTTCTGTAATGGGAACCCTCCCAGGTCTGAAAGCGTATAGTCATCATGACAATTTCTCCTCCTCACTCTCCTCTAATCGCTGTCAAGTCCTGTTAACTGTGCTTCAGAAATCTCTCTTGCACTGGTCCTTCTTTCTCTCTTTCTGAACAACCGAAGTTTAACAGGATGGGCTGCCTGGGCAGCTATAATGCTCCACCAGATCACTGTCCCACCTCCAGACATCTTTGTCCTCAGCCCGGGGTTCACAGTGGTGTCCAGGCTACCTTCCTACAGCATAGCTATAGGCAGTCATTTTCCAGCTCAAGAACCTCATGGTTTCTAGTTACTAAAAGCTATAATTCTGGTTCCATATTCTGTCTCACCGTTAATCACCACTGTTCACCCCAACTCTAGGGGCTCCACACAGCTGAATCTCAGTAATTGCCTGATGGTGTCTGATGAGTGGACAATACACAGAAGAGCAATGCTTTCTCTCTTCCCCTCCACGACCATTTGGGAGAAATGCTGCCACTGAGAGGATCTGTTGGCTTATAAAGCTGAACTGATTTGACAGTTACAAGTGTGTAAAACAATGACAAGAAAGCAAAGGGTGGATGAAAAAAAAGGAGAATACACCAGAGTTCACGACAAATAACAGGGAGGCAGCCTAGTTGGTAAGCAGATCAAATAATTAAGAGCAAGACCCCAAAAAGATCTGTGAATAAAACAGAAGGTCCTGGGTGAGTGAGGAGAAGTAATTTATTGATGAGGAGTAGATGTAGCTAAACAATGAAATGAATTTGTTGGGGAGGAGTATTGCAGGAAGGGAGGAGGGAACAGGTGCGGGAGGAAAGGCATAAATTTGCCATGGGAGAAAACCCAAAGTCCTTATCGGAATGGGTGAAGGGGTGTCTCCAAAGAGCAGAAGGCTGACCAGACTACTAAGCTGACAGGGCCTGCCTGAGAAGGAAATAACTGGAGGAAGCACAGAGCCATTCATCCCGCCACGGATGCTGCTGGCTCCTCTCGGCATGCAGAGCAGGCACGGCAAGGAGTCTTGGGCACCTGGAAGGAAAGGAACCCTAATTCAGAGAAACAGACTCCACAGAAGCACCTGTTAAAGGCCTCACACAGGGAGACTGGGCAACCAAAATGGGACAAGACACAAAAGGGGACAAGAGGGACACAAGGCGTGTCACATGTCAGAGGCATTGGAAACATCTGGTAGCTAGCACTGATAAAATCTGATAACAAAAAATAAAAAAATAAATCCGATAACCAGGAAATCACACTATGAGTGACATCAAGCTCGTGTGAACTATGCCCTACCTTGTTCTGATTGCCAGAGCTGACACCGCAGACAGTGTGGGGATTGGATGGCATTGCCATCAATTGCTCTATACCCAGAATGAGGTTACGCTTTGTACCCAGTGGTGCCCAGAAGACTGACTCACTGCCTTTGGAGATTTTACTCCACAAGTTCCTACTGAGTATCTCCATCAGCCTTTATGACATTATATATAAACACAAGTCCCAACAAGTGGAAACCACACATTTTCCCATTGTCTCATCATCTAAATCAACCACTCCAGGAGGGATAAAGCAAATAAGATCCTAGCTCTCATCAATCTCACTATCTAAAATAAAAACAACAAGCCAGTGCAATAATAAATTCAAAAGCTAAGATTATGAAGGATGCTGAAGAAATCAAGAGGGACTAGAGAGAGAGACCAGTAGGGTGCAATATCTTCTAAGAGGAAATGTCATTTAGGCTGGATCTGAAGCATACAAGCATGCAAAGTGTGGAATAAAAAGCATCACCATGAGAATGGTATGTGTTAAGGTCCTGTGGCAGGAAAGTGGCTGACCAGTTTAAGGAATTAAAGAGAGGTAGTAAGGCTAGAGCATAGTGAACAAGGGACAGAGAAGCACCTTTGTTGTCCAGTCTCATGTTCCACACTGGAATGACACAAAATTGGAAAAAATAGCATGCATTGATTGCCTTCTATGTCTTCTATGTGGGATGAAGACAACCCACAGTGATCGAAGACAACAGACAATGGTTTCTGTTTTTGCCTGCACAAGCTTATAGAAAGGACACAGTCAGTCACGATGGAGATGTTTTCATTGGTCTTGGTTTGGCAAGAACTTGTAGATAAGACATAATCTCATTTTGCCCCTTTAGGCAAAATAACAATCACAACTACCCTGATGCCTCTCCTTAAACACAGTTTTACTATGTTTTTTATATACTTAAAATGTAAGTTTCTTAGCAACAGTGATGGACAGAACCCTGAATGGATATCTTAAACATCAAACTGAAATTTTTTGAAGGGACACATCAACACCACATACATATTTTTACAACATCAAATAAAGCTGTAAAACTTAAAGCAAGCATCTTCACAAAATATTCATGCTGACACGCTGTCTGCATATTCTTCCTGTGATTCACAGTCCTGTCTACAGAAACATGTGTTTGACAAACAAGAATCAAAGAAGTAGGAATTCCATGAGATTCTGTCTAGGATTTCAAGCTTAGACGATTAAAGATCCAGTGGCCAAATAATTACGTTTGGAGGTAACAGTTGCAGAGTATAAAATGACTAAAAGAGGAGAAATATGGAAGAAAGAAATCTGGGATCCAAAGTCAGCTTTGCCTTTAGACTAGTTGAATAAACCTTAAGTACCATTCACCTCTCTGGACGTTGATTTATCAGTATAAACTAAGGGATGCTGCTGCTGCTGCTGCTGCTGCTGCTGCTGCTGCTGCTAAGTTGCTTCAGTCATGTCCTACTCTGTGCAACCCCATAGACGGCAGCCCACCAGGCTCCCCTGTCCCTGGGGTTCTCCAGGCAAGAACACTGGAGTGGGCTGCCATTTCCTTCTCCAATGCATGAAAGTGAAAAGTGAAAGTAAAGTCGCTCAGTCGTGTCCAGCTCTTCGCAACCGCATGGACTGCAGCCCACCAGGCTCCCCTGTCCCTGGGGTTCTCCAGGCAAGAACACGGAGAGGGTTGCCATTGCCTTCTCCAAACAAAGGAATAGGCACTACTGATTCTGAACATGATGGAGTAACCAGAACTGAATCTATCTTTTCACTTGAAATGACTGTAAAGTAAAATAAATAAACAAAACAATTCCTTCCAAGTCACTGGACAACAGGCAACAAAAACCAGGGATCCCTAAGAGATTGGAAACAAATGAGGTTAGTCTTACAATTGCCCTGGATCACTTCATGGAAAAAGTTTCCAGGCTATATGGTTATATGCAAAGTAAAGTATTCATATGAAGCCCAGTGATCTCCCTCAGTTGAGCTGATGAAAGGGGGGATCTGGCCAGGCAAATGTACCTAGAATTTGCAAGAAATAGTACTAGAGAAGAGACAGCTGCAGAAGCAGAGAGAACTCTAGAGTAATGCAGAGCACCCCCCTCCAAGTCATCAGCTGAGTGTTAATCAGTTCACAAAAATGAAGAAACCAAAGGATGGAGAAAGAATCACCTAAAAGGACCAGAAGGAGCAAACTCAGAAGCTCGTTGTATTCAGTCGCCTTAGTCATGTCCAACTCTGCAACACTATGCACTGTAGCCCACCAGGCTCCTCTCTCCATGGGATTCTTCAGGCAAGAGTACTGGAATGGGTTGCCATGCCCTCCTCCAGGGGATCTTCCCAACTTAGGGACTGAGCCTGTGTCTCTTACTTCTCCTGCACTGGCAGACAGGTTCTTTACCACTAGTGCTACCCTAGAAGTTTACACAACATCAATAACCATCACTGTGCCCACCAGCCAGAGTGGCAACCCTCATAAATCATGGAATGAATACCTCAGAGAAGTTCTGCCTTAGTAGTGGGACAAAATCAATCCTAAACAAAATGAAGTTCTGATCCCAGCTTATAAAGCTTAAAATTAACACCTGAAAGAATTCAAACACCCCCAAGTGTCCCAGAATGAGGCTCAACAATATTCACTGGAATTCAAAAATATCTAGCAACCAGTGAGACAAAAATCTTAGTATCTGGCATTAAATAAAAATTATCTGGCATTGTAAGAAACAGAAAAAGCGCATGCCCATAATGAAGAGAAAAATTAACCAATCTAAACTACTAACTCTTAACTAGGGGTGATTTCCTACACTCTCCAATTTGGCAATCAAGGAACATTAGTCAATGATAAGAAACATCTAACTGTCAAGACTGAAGATGCTACTAGCATCTAGTGAATGGAAAACGGGGATTCCACTAAATACCCTACGATACACAGGAAATACCCCCACAACAACAATAACAAAAAGTTAGCCAATCTAAGGTGTCACTACTACTAGTGTTGGAAATATTATTCAACCATCTCAGAAATGATACAAGTTATAGAATGAATAAATAAGGACATTAGAACAATTAAAACTATATTCCATATGTTCAAGAAGCTAGAAGAAAAAGCATATATGTTGATTATATACATGCTAAAAATAAAAAGTAGATACAAACCAAACTTTCAGAGAGAAAAACTGTAATGTTTGACCCTAAAGTATGCTACATGGAATTAATGGCAAATTAGACAATGCCGAGGAAAAGGCAAGTGAAAGTAAAACCATAATGACAGAAACTGCATGAATGAAACACAAGAGAAAAATGAGGGGGGAAAGGCATCATCAGTGTGCTGGGACATCAGGTGTGACAAAGAGTTCCTGAAGAGGCAGGGAACAAAACACATTTGAAGAAGTAATAGCTGAATATTTTCAAAAATTCATGAAAACTATAAAGCAACATCCAAGAGATACACAAAAAATCCCAAGTTATGAATAAAACAATATCAAAGTTCATCATAATCAGATTGCTTAACACCAATAACAAAGACATAGGCAAGAGAGAAAAAGGGTATGTCACAGCGAGAGGAACAAAGATACAGATGTTAGCAAATCTTCTGTTAGAAACAACGTAAACGACAAGGAAGTGAAGCAATATTTTTAAATACTGGGAACAACAACAATAAATGCTATACCACATGGAAATCTTGATCTGTGTGAATGAAGAGCATGGAAATGGTAAATGCATGGTTAAATATAAGTGTTTCTCATTATTTAAATACCTTTGATAGATAAATGATTGCTTAAAGCAAAAATAATAACAATGTATTATGAGGGTTATAACAGAAGAAATAAAATTCATGGCTAAAACGACTGAAGAAAATTATTTCATGAAAAGATGGGCACAATAAAGGACAGAAACAGTATGGACCTAACAGAAGCAGAAGAAAGAAGATCACTCACCTAGAGCCAGACATCCTGGAATGCAAAGTTAGGTGGGCCTTAGGACGAATCACTACAAGCAAAGCTCATGGAGGTGATGGAATTCCAGTTGAGCTCTTTCAAATCCTAAAAGATGATGCTGTGAAAGGGCTGCACTCAATATGCCAGCAAATTTGGAAAACTCAGCAGTGGCCACAGGACTGGAAAAGGTCAGTTTGCATTCCAGTCCCAAAGAAAGGCAATGTCAAATAATGCTCACACTACTGCACAACTGCACTTATCTCACACACTAGTAAAGTCATGCTCAAAATTCTCTAAGCCAGGCTTCAACAGTACATGAACCATGAACTTCCAGATGTTCAAGCTGGATTTAGAAAAGGCAGAGGAACCAGAGATCAAATTGTCAACATCTGCTGGATCGTGGAAAAAGCAAGAGAGTTCCTGAAAAACATCTATTTCTGCTTTATTGACTATGCCAAAGCCTTTGACTGTGTGGATTACAACAAACTGTGGACAATTCTTCAAGAGATGGGAATACCAGACCACCTGACCTGCCTCTTGAGAAATCTGTATGCAGGTCAGGAAGCAACAGTTAGAACTGGGCATGGAACAACAGACTGGTTCCAAATAGGAAAAGGAGTACATCAGGCTGTATATTGTCACCCTGCTTATTTAACTTATATGCAGAGTACATCATGAGAAATGCTGGGCTGGAAGAAGCACAAGCTGGAATCCAGATTGCCGGGACTATACCAATAACCTTAGATATGCAGATGACAGCACCCTTATGGCAGAAAGTGAAGAAGAACTAAACAGCCTCTTGATGAAAGTGAAAGAGGAGAGTGAAAAAGTTGGCTTAAAGCTCAACATTCAGAAAACTAAGATCATGGCATCCAGTCCCATCACTTCATGGCAAAGAGATGGGGAAACAGTGGACACAGCGCCTGACTTTACTTTTCTGGGCTTCAAAATCACTGCAGATGGTGATCGCAGCCATGAAATTAAAACACTCTTGCTCCTTGGAAGAAAAGTTATGGCCAACCTAGACAGCATATTAAAAGGCAGAGATATCACCAACAAAGGTCCATCTAGTCAAGGCTATGGTTTTTCCAGTAGTCATATATGAATGGGAGATTGGACTATAAAGAAAGCTGAGCACTGAAGAATTGATGCTTTTGAACTGTGGTGTTGGAGATAACTCTTGAGAGTCCCTTAGACTGCAAGGAGATCCAACCAGTTCATCCTAAAGGAAATCAGTCCTGAATATTCATTGGAAGGACTGATGTTGAAGCTGAAACTCCAATACTTTGGCCAGCTGATGCAAAGAGCTGACTCATTTGAAGAGACCTGTTGATGGGAAAGATTGAAGGCAGGAGGAGAAAGGGATGACAGGATGAGATGGTTGGATGGCATCACTGACTTAATGGACATGAGTTTGAGCAAGATCCAGGAGTTAGTGATTGACAGGGAGGCCTGGCGTGCTGCATCCATGGGGTTGCAAAGAGTCGGACAAGATTTAGCGACTGAACTGACTGACTGACAATACTTTAAGGACACAAATAGGTTAAAGCTAATGACAGGGGAAATGATGCAAAAAAATGCACCAATCAAAAGAAAGCCAGGGTGGATATACTATTATCATGAAATGTGGGTTTTGGAGTAAAGAATATTACCATGGATTAAGAGGACCATTATATCATAGTACAGTAGTCAATCTCTCCAGAAGACATAAGAATCCTATGTTTATGCACCTCCTAATAGAATTTCAAAATAGATGAAGCATAATAAGGCATAAGCAGGGCTAATATTCAAACATAACAATGTTAAAATAATGGAATTTGGTAAATTAATGATTTTTCCCAAGCCCCCTAAATATCCCCAACCATCCCTGCCGCTCCCCTAAGATCTTCACACAATTCTGTACAAGAGGAACATCTGTACCACATGGTGCCTCATTACCCTGTTCCAACCCTATTGTCTGTATCTACTCTGATTGATTAAGTATTTTAAATATAATTTCTGAGCTTAGATAAAGGTAGTATCCAAATTTCCTGCCTCTTATAAGGTTTTACCACTCCATGTATTCAAGTTGACTCAATACAGAGAAAAGAGCAGGTGCTGAAGTGGTGATTACAGCAAAGAAACCAGAATGGGCGTCTTTATTTTGCACTGGTGGTATATGTAGAATACAAGTTTAGAGAAATATGAAACAAGGGCCTCCTCCACTTCACATTTCTCACTGAACACTGCAAGGTTGGTGCTCTGTAGGGAAATACAATTCAGCTCAATTCTTGGTATCAACCAGCACATAAGTCTCTTTGCCCAACCACCCAGACTGTCATTTTGCTCTGGGATTTATGGATTTGATTTCAACATTTAATTCTCAGTTTTATTCTCAGTACCAAAGGAATGAAAGAGTAAAATCGTTTAAAAGAGGTTAAGTGTTACAATTGTATGAGACTCTAAAAAGTGAAAGTGAGGGGAACGGTTTTACGGTGCTCTCTAAAAGAAATCTATGACATCTCAATGCTGTAAGCAAGAAGAAAAGAGGGCTGAGGAAAAGCATAGCTGCCCAACCACCTCAGAAAAGGTGACCATAAACCCGCAACTCTTTGTGTTTTTTTTATTAATTAATTTATTTTTTAATTGAAGGATTAATTGCTTTACAGACTTTTGTTGTTTTCTGTCAAACTTCAAAATGAATCAGCCATAGGTATACATATATCCCCTCCACTTTTGAACCTCCCTCCCATCTCCCTCCCCATCCCACCCCTCTAGGTTGATACAGAGCTCCTGTTTGAGTTTCCTGAGCCATACAGCAAATTCCCATTGGCTATTTTACATATGGTAATGTAAGTTTCCCTGTTACTCTCTCCATACATCTCACCCTCTCCTCCCCTCTCCCCATGTCCATAAGTCTGTTCTCTATGTCTGTTTCTCCACTGCTGTCCTGTAAATAAAATCTTCAGTACCATTTTTCTAGATTCCATATATATGCTTTAGAATATGATATTTATCTTTCTCTTTCTGACTTACTTCACTCTGCATAATAGATTCTAGGTTCATCACCCTCTTTAGATCTGACTCAAATATGTTCCTTTTTATGGCTGAGTTATATTCCATTGTGTATATGTACCACAACTTCTTTAGCTATTTATCTGCTGATGGACATCTAGGTTGCTTCCATGTTCTAGTTATTGCAAATAGTGCTGCAGTGAACAATAGGGTGCGTGTGTCTTTTTCAGTTTTGGCATAAACTCCCAGCTCTTAACAGCACTAATATAGGTCTCAGGCTGTCTCCATGGGCTCACTCCTCTCCATGTTGCTGGGAGGGCACAGGAGATAGGAGAGAGAGCCTGGCTTTTACTAAATGTGCAGGCATCTGTACTTGTACACCCCATGCAGATCTGGCCACTGTACATCATGACAGATAGAGCAGAGCTTAAAACATACACAGAAACACAAGTAAGGCAATCAGGTAACAGATTCAGAAGATATAAGCACAACTCTTAAAAGCAGTACCATTTGAAAATAATTCAGTTCACACGAAATCTAGGTAATTTTCTGAATGAAAGCTGCATGTCATCAACATTACCATTACCACTTGGAGATCTTGGGGCAGAGAGGATGCTGAGGTAAGCACCCATCACCTAACCCACAGTGGCAAGCCTAGCCCTTCCTATCACTGGACTCTTGTATAGGGGCTGCATTCCATGTCACAGGCCTACAGCAGCAAGTTAAGCTCCTTGGCGGAGCTTTTAAAGCCCTCTAGGTCCTACGTCTTCCCACCTCCACGTCTGTTACCATGTCTCTGATTACTCCTCTGCAGTCCCTCTCTACACCAGCAGGAATGAGTGAGTCCAAGTAACCACAAAGCCATGCTCATTTCTGGTGCAAGCCTTTTCTCACGCCAAATCTTTTTCTAGAATACCCTCCATGACTTCCATGCCCAGCTCTTTCCTAGCCGTCTTTTCTGCCTTAGCTCAAGCTGCTCCCACCCAAGTTCCCTTTCCCAAGCACTTCAGTCTGTAATGACTGCCTCTTACTCTGTAGTCCGTTAGCATTTACAAACAGTGAAGTGTCTATGCCCTTTGTTCACAGATGTTTTCCATTTGCATATAATTACTGCTTATGTGAATTTTTTAGCTTGCCCCAATTAAATCATTGCTACTGCTACTGCTACTGCTAAGTCACTTCAGTGTCCAACTCTGTGCGACCCCATAGACGGAAGCCCACCAGATTCCCCCGTCCCTGGGATTCTCCAGGCAAGAACACTGGAGTGGGTTGCCATTGCCTTCTCCAATTAAATTATAAATTCCTATAAAACAGACACTCTAAAATAAATAATTTTCCCTACTATGTTTAGGGAGATATTCATTAAATTACTTGCAAAATGAAGAAACTTGAATATCTAGGATTACTCAGATGTTCCCACCTAAATATTACTTTTGGAAAATTCTGCTGTCAACCTGCACTGCACCTCCTAAGCTCACAGATAGGAAAGTTTAAAAAAAATCATATATTACAAATTCCAATCAGATTACTCAAAAAGTTGGGCCAAGAAGATGGTGGGTAAACTGTGAAGGAAAAAAAAAAAAAAAAACTGTAAGCAAGACTGAAAGCTATCACCATAGATAAAAGTGTAAACATTTTAATTCAGGAAATCTAGGGAGAAATATTTTCTCCACTATATTACAAATTTTATATATTATATTAAACAAATAGCGCAATAGTAAATAGACTCTGACATGTCATTTCTAGCTCATACCTAACTACTGTCCTGAGTTCTAATGCAAAAAATAGTATAATTCCTAATCTATATGTAGAGAAAAAATGTACATATATACACCACCATCAGAATGAATTCAGCTTTTTGGGCTTCCCAGGTGGCACCAGTGGTAAAAAAAATCTGCCTGCAGTGCAGGAGACACAAGAGATCCAGGCTCCATCTCCGGGTTGGGAAGGTCCCCTGGAGAAGGAAATGGCAACCCACTCCAGTATTCTTGCCCGGAAAATTCCACGGATAGAGGAGCCATGAGGTCACAAGGTCAAACACGACTGAGCACACAGCACCACCATATACACATACATTATTGTATAAAATATACACTATACATATACATAAATATATGCAATTTTTTACTTATATGGTGCCAGGGCACATTCTGTGTAGGTGCCTATTCTGAACAAATGGAAATTTATGTAAAATTAAGTCCATAAAGTAAGTGCAATGAATTCACCATTTATCATTGTAACAAAGATATTTAAATTCAATTTCCAAGAATATTGAAAAGAGAGAAGCCATATTTGACAAGAATTTTGGGACTGCTGATGAGAACGAGGGGATCCAAATAGACTTTGCTGCCTCCATACAGGGATGACCAATCATTATGTATCATAATCCCCAAAATAAAAGCCTCCACCCCCAATCCATTATATAAAACTCTGGATCAAGTAATCCTTACTAGGGGAAAAAAAAAATAACGATGTATTTAAAGACTATGGAACAGGGAGCCAAGAGACATAAACGTCCTTACACAACTACTATCTAGCTAGGAATCTATGAGATCATCGCCTGATATTTCTGAACTCTCAGTTTCCCAGTCTGTTAAACAGGAGGAAGAACTGTGATGTCTTTTCTGACTCTGAGGTTCTTGCTTTACTGTGAACATTACCAAATCACCTGTCACAGTTACTAGTTATAGCTATGCTCTCTCTTTTCTCACTATTCTGCTGACATTGCTATCTTTGCTATTTCACTTCATATCATGCAAACTAAGAAAAATTCTTGGAAATATTGAGAAAAAAAGTAGAAATCGTAAAGCTGAAATATTTTTGCAGTAAGTTGCATTCAAAACCTTCCCAGGATATCAGGATAGCCATCCTATGTATGTTCTGTCAAATTTGATGGAGCATCTGCTTTATAGCAAACACTTCATGTAAGTAGGCTGGTATGGAAGTGGAAGAGAAATAGAAAGATACAAACCAAAAAGGAATTTCTTTTGGTTTGTTTCTTTTCTATGCATTTTATTTTTGAGGGAGAACCTTTTCTCCTAAGCCTTAATAACCTGCAAGCATTTTAAAAGATGATGACCATTAACCTTTTTTATAAGGCCAACAAAATTTAAAAATTAAAATCCTGCTGAGTATTAAAGACCATATTGCCACAAGGACCACCTATACAGCAGGGTCTCTGGAATAGAAAGAAATGTTTTGAACATCTTTAAAGTGCTTCTTGGGCACTTGAGACATAAGTGTGTGCCCTCAGAAATCTAGGTCTCCTTGGCAGCATAAACTGAAATCTGTTGTCCTTGAGATCTTTGTTTACATGATCCTAATAAAGGCAACGGTTTTGGTTCCAAAAAGTCCAATAATAGACACTGTTGCCATAGGAGACAGCAGTGCATTGGCTGTGCCTATGAGCACCCACAGTGGAACATGGACATGATGCTTCCTGCATGGGCAAGCAGCAGTTCAGGTCTCTTTCGTGGTCCGGGTTTTAGAGCAGAGATTAGCCTGTTCAGTGTATTCCCAGCTCCCAGAACTTGGGGGATTCTCAGAAGCTCTGTTAAAATACTGACTTGGAAATTTACTACTAATCCATCCACAATTTCCTGATTTCCTGCCAACTTTGATGAAACAGAAGAAATAGAAGTAGAAAATCTACAAACAAGAAATACAAGAGGCGCGCTGGGGAAGCACCTAGTGCAGGACTACTATAATTAGTAGCAAGGATCTGTGGAGGAATGTGGGAGAAGGAAAACCTAGAAATGTCTACAGAACCATTTTCTGGAGAGCTTTACTGATGGGCACCTTCTTTCTCCTCAATTGATACTTATAGGAGTTCAATACTTCTTTTTGGAAATGTCTTCTTTTCCTTATACCTAAATGTCCCATTAAGTGTGATGGATCTTGCTCCATTCTATTTATCAAAAAGGTCACCTCTTGTCTACATCCAATGGACCCTACGCCTTCTTTTCTAAGACCAACCTATTACATACATCTCATACGGTATCACCTGATTATTTTCCCTAACTTCTATTTCTAATCTTCCTACACCCCCTCAAAAATGTCAACAGCCCCCCAAGATCTGATGACTGCTTCCTTAATCTGCTATCCAAAGTCCACCATCCTAGCTTCTCTCTGAACATCACAGTATTTAAAGGTCTCTGATAGAACATACTGATTTTTACATTGCAGATCCTAGATGTTAGATTGCTTTATGTCACTTGTTACATCTTATTTATCTTTTTATCTGCCCCAGGGTAACCTAGCTGGTAGTAGCCCTCCATGTCTGAGGACTTAATTAAATAATTAAGTCATCAAAGCATACTTGTGTTAAATATCTCCTCTCTTTTCTGAAGATCTGTATCACTTGTAGAACTGCAAACTGGAAGCTTATGGGCTAAGTCTTCCTGGTTGTGTTTGATCTAGCCTGCCAGGAAGTATTTAAAAATCAGAACCTGAATGACTTCAGCGGGAATGTAAATGCTCCTGTTGACCACAGGCTCTACCCTCCTCTATTATCTGTTCTGATTTATCCATTTGTTCTCCTCCAAATATTTGATTCTGCAATATTTGACTTCAAGTTTATATACTCTTGAATTATGACAACAACCGACTTTTATTGAATATTCACTTGTGCCAGAACTTGTTCCAGGGATATTCACGTACTACTGCATTTAAACAATCTGAAAGTCAACAGTAATGGCCTGGTGTTAGGCTTTTAATAGTTCAGTGGTGCTAGCATTATCCCCAACTGGACAGCTGGATCAACAAAAGTAGAGGCTGGTCCCTGCTGTGATTCATATACAGAAGGAACTTAAGGTATAATTACTGGCTGCTCACAGGAAAGAAGGCATGCCTTCTTTAAGAAGTTCAGGAAAGCTCGGAATAGTGGAGCGTTGGTCTCAGGGATTACAGTAACAAACCCAACTCCCAGTTTTCTCAGAGGAATAGAAGTTGAGTTGCCCCAGTTTGGCTCTCTAATACTTGAGAAGCTCCAGGTAAAAAGATGTCCACCTCCTTTTAGAGTCTTCTAATGCTTAGTAGGATCACCAATAAGAAATAAGACATTTCTGGGAGTTTCGGATCAACATGTACACACTACTATACTTAAAATGGATAACTAACAAGGACCGGCTGTATAGCACATGGAACTCTGCTCAATGTTACATGGCAGCCCAGATGGGAGGCGAGTTTGGGGGAGAATGGATACATGTATATGTATGGCTGAATCCCTTGGCTGTTAACCTGAAACTATCACAACATTGTTAGTTAATCAGCTACACCCCAATACAAAATGAAAAGTTAAAAAAGAGAAATAAGATGTCCCCCATAGATTCCTGCCCCAGTTGGCTGCTCTGTGCAACATCTCAGCAAGACTTGACCCAAAGAGCCATTTTTCTCAGTTCAGATTCTCCACCAAGCTTTTTATGATACTAATAAATGAGGTCGAGTCTAAGGTTTTGCCTTTAAAAATACATATTTCAGAGTTTTCTTATCTTCCCTTCATTGCCGATGAATCCTTAACAGGCTTCTCATAGCCTTTGCGCAAAGGCACTTAATCTTCTCATCTAATGACACTGTCTACAGAGAGAAGCCGCTGTGTCTCCATTCACCAATAGCCAGATCAATCATGTGTCTCTAAGAAAATGAAGTCATACCAAGCTGGGTTTTAACATCAGTGAGGGGTGTCATTAAGACCTCAGAGACTGTGTCTGTCGACAGGCTCTGATAGCTTATGATTAATTAGGTAACTCTTTCCCATAGACTCCCACCCTGCCTCTGTTGTCAAACCCACTCACCCAAAAGTGGAGACTCTTGGGCTCCCCAGGCCCTATGGCAAGCAACTTGAATGAGGTGCAGGAAACTTGCCCACACTCACTGTTCTGATCTGGAGTAGATAAAGGAAGCTTCTCCTTTTTCTGCTGAGAATGAACCAAGCAGATGGCACAGCCACCTGTAAACTTAAAATGTGTGCCCTTCCTCCCTGTAATTCTGTGATGTTGCTCTCCTGAGGACCCGACGCTTTCTTCTTGACTTCACTGTAAATCAGCAGCATTCTCTTTGAAGTAGAAGAGATGGGTCAACAGGGTAAATGATGTCTGACAATGAAACGGCGAATTAGCATTCTTTTCTCTAGTCCAACTGTTCACTGGCCTTTGTGATATTGGAAAAGATTCTCTCATTCAAGGCTGTGGCTGGGAGGGGGCAGTGGATGGGGCTACTGGGATAGGTTATTATAGGCAACTATAGTTTGGGACTAGGCAGCATCAAACTGGAAGGTTGTCCAAGGAGATTTACAAATCACAGTGTATATTATGGACAAGGGAGATGCTCTTGATCTCAAGCATGATCTTGATCTGGATGCTCCTTCTCTAAATAGGAGGGTTGAGTCAGATCCATGAACACATTTCCCAGCGGGCTTTTTCTCTTCAGGCTTCAGTATACTGATTCATAAAATGGTTCCGTAGAATTCTACAGTTCTGGGAGGCCATGCTCTCTACCATCATAAACAATGAGGTCATATTCATCAGGATTTCCCTTCAAAATTATAGCATTCTGAGGATACTTGCTTCATTAGCTGATGCTCTCATACTCATTTCTCCTTTCCCATTCCAAATATTAAGCTTTACCCAAGAGTGTCTGAAGACAGGAGGTTTCTTTTGACTCAGGACATAGTCACACTTTCCATCTTGTATCAAAGCCAAACTGAAAAAAGTTATTTGGGAACCACTTTTATGATAAATCTGGGCATTTCACAAGTGGTCAGATTGAGAATAAAGCAGAGGCAGAAAGTAAATCAGGTGGATCTCCATCCACAATTTATTGCAAATGGAAATTCAGATTTTTTTTCCTTTAACTCTACAAAACTAGGGTATTAATCAGTGACAGTAATCTGTTAAAATTCTTCAAAGGAGAACCTAAAATTTTCAAAGGGAAATCTACCTACCAAATTCCATTGTGCATCCACTGTGCATCCCCTGTGGCTTCAGATCCCATATGGAAACTCACTTTTTTTCCCAATGAGAAACAGAGATACCTGCTGACTGCTGAAGAGGCAATGAGCTTTTATCACATTAAGTATACCTGAAAAACATATGAATTCTTTAAGATAAGTATTAATGCTCCCATTTTACCAATGAGAAAACTTGAGCCCAAACAGTGTGGTGGCTCGGCCGAGGTCACAGAGCAAGCTAGGGATGGAGGTAGATCTGGCATTCAAGTGCATCCAGCACCATGCATTGTGATGATACAACCCATTCCATAGCCTTTCTGCTACGCTACTCGACTTGTGTATGTGTGTGTGGGTTTTTTTTTTTTTTTAATAAAACTACAATACTCTTCCTCAATCACCAGTGAAGCAAAGCTTCTGCCTTTATAGCTGTCAATGTGCTCACTTATACATATATATATATATAAGCAACTGAAAAAGTGAACACTGCCCATCCTTCCATTCTTAATATGAAGTTCTTTAGTCTGTTACTTTTTCCCTATTGAAAGAATTCTCCTCAATCAAGGAAAAAGGCTTAGAATCTGTCTGCATGTTGTAGGTTCCCTCCAAGCTTGGTCTCTGCATCTGAATATTTCCATTTAAGTGCTCCATCAATTCAATCAAAATGTTAATATTCTGATTACAAAGTACTGCTCTATGCATTTTTAACATGTTTCTTTCCCACTTCTTTCCCTCAGCAAAGAACAGAGCTGGAGTTCACAAATAGGCAGGTCATTTTGGCTTAAAAGGGGAAATTTTACATATCACAATGCTATAGTAATTGATCAGTAGAAATATTTTGGCAGATTAAACTACAATCTATATGCACCCACCCATATTCAAACCACTTTTGTACTCTGCACACAGCTCCACAGTTGCTAAACCTCTGTGTGTTTATACTGATCAGGGGGACCAGTAAACTAGCAGCTATCCTTTTAAATCTGCATTAAAAATGGGTTTAGTGATGTGATTATGAAGTGTAACTCTTTTTTCATACTTTGCTGCATAAATGATGCTGAAGTTGGAGGAAATAAATAATCACAGTTTCAACTTCAAGACATTATCTCTCAGACTATAGAGATTATATATTTTAACAAGTCAGATACACAGAACCATGTCAAGAATTTTAAAATATTAATCTCTTTCTCCCCTGTATGAAGAGTGACAAACATGTGGTTTTGAAATCCAATTGTGGTTCACATCCTGACATTACCACTGCAAAATGGACAGCATGTAATTGGAGATCCGCTTAGTAATGACCCCATCAACATGAGCTACCTCTCAGCTCATCTGCATTACAATATTACAGAGCAAAGCAGGGAGGCCAGGCTGGCAGAAAATGGGATTTCTAATAAGGGGTTGGAGACTGTGCTTCAGTGTTCTGGAGGAAGGCTTTTCTCCCCACGGCGGGTGAAGGGGCAGTGTAGAGGGGGAAAGGCTGCTAGAAGCCTTGGTGGAGGAGGTGACAACCACAAGGATAGGTGCTGGAGGCACCAAGAAGCCCCTGACCCCAGAATGCTTTTCCTACCTACTCTGACAAATCTTTTAACACAAAGCAAAAATTTGAATCCTGTAATTAAGCATCAAAGACACATATCCTGAAAGGATACAGTGATAGACTCAGTAACTGCTAGCAGATTTTGACAGAGGAAAGGAAAGGCAGAGAGTATGCAGCAGCCAAACCAGAGGAAGAGAGATCTCAGGGAGAAAAGGAGTGTTTAAGGAAGGCAGATAAGCTCTGTGTTGCCATTACAAAAAGATAATGACAGCGTGTGTTGGTAAGTCTCAAAGGTCTTTAACAAGTCCTACCACATTTTATCTCAGCCATTGGCTCATTTAGGCTCCGCATGTCAGTAAGTATCTAATAATGGGGTTGAGCTACAGTGAATGCAAGGAGAAGAGAATGAAGGCATGCTGCCGTCCAGGAACTTCCAGCCTGGTTGGAGAGGTGATATAAAATTATTTAAAAGTATAGATGAAACTATGAGCAAGTGAATCCAGGGTGGCTTGGGCCCTGGGGTAAAGGATCTGAGCTGTGGACTCCTCACCTGCCCCAAGGCATCGCCCTGGCTAACCACCACAACCACCGCTGTCCTGAGAAAGAGGTAGTAGGTAAAATTCACTGGACTTCAACACTTTTTTCTGGATGTCTCCATCTTTTGACCTTGCCTACAGTCTTTGTATAGTGTTCAGCAGGTTAAGGACACTGTGCCAAGGAAGAGAGTGGGCCCAGTGTATGTTCTGCTAGGCAGGCTGTGAACCTGTTCAGTGGAACAGGCTTGGGGTTAAGGTTAGAAGAACTTCTCCAATTCACGTGCACACTCTATCTTTTTTACCAAAGGGCTGTGTCCAACTAGAGGAAGTAATTCTATGCACATTAGACTAATGTGTATGCTAGACGATAGGACAGTACTGGCCTAGCCCTACCATCCCTTGCGTGTACATTGTGGTAGGAAGAATAATGGTCCATAAATTGTCCATGCACTAATCCCTGGGATCCATGAATTCATCACCTGCAAAGGGGTCTTTGCAGATGCATCTACAGATTTCAGATAAGGAGAGTATCCTGCATTACTCAGGTGGGCCCAACCTAAGATGAGTCCTTAAAAGAGGGGAACTTTACCCAGCTGTGGTAGATTCAGGATAACAGAGCACGAGAAAGCCTTGATCTGCCATTCTTGCCTTTGACACTGGCAAAGAGGATCATTAGCCAAGGGATACAAGCAACCTCTAGAAGCTGGAAAAGCAAGGAAACAGATGCCCCGCTGCCCTTGTTGAGCCTCTGGAATAGAACGCAGCCTGTGGAGACCTTGCTTTTAGCCCAGTGAGATCTGTCTCCAACTTCTAACCCACAGAACTGTGAAAATAATAAACATCTGTTGTTTGAAGACATTAAATTTATGATAAGTTGTTATAGCAGCAATACATAACTAATAAAGGCTTGATCCATCATAGTCTACCTATCCTAAAACTCTCCAAACAGAGTCCCAGTGTGCAGCAGAAGTCTTGGGGAAAACATGTTCCAAACAGTCTTTTGCAACAGGCAGCTGTCCATGAAAACCAGCAACTTTGCCGATGCAAACTGATGACACAGGTTGGTGTTTCCCAGAGGTTCCTAAATGTCTGTCATCATTTCAGAGTGAGCCCTTAAAAATATCCATTATGGTGCTGCATTTCTTTTTCTTGGGGATGGTCTTGATCAGTGGAGAGATAACTCCAGAAAGAACGAAGGGATGGAGCGAAAGCAAAAACATTACCCAGCTGTGGATGTGACTGGTGACAGAAGCAAGATTCAATGCTGTAAAGCGCAATATTGCATAGGAACCTGGAATGTCAGGTCCATGAATCAAGGCAAATTGGAAGTGGTCAAACAAGAGATGGCAAGGGTGAACGTCGACATTCTAGGAATCAGCAAACTAAAATGGACTGGAATGGGTGAATTTAACTCAGATGACCATTACATCTACTACTGCGGGCAGAAATCCCTCAGAAGAAATGGAGTAGCCATCATGGTCAACAAAAGAGTCTGAAATGCAGTACTTGGATGCAATTTCAAAAATGACAGAATGAACTCTGTTCGTCTCCAAGGCAAACCATTCAATATCACAGTTATCCAAGTCTATGCCCCAACCAGTAACGCTGAAGAAACTGAAGTTGAACGGTTTTATGAAGACCTACAAGATCTTTTAGAAGTAACACCCAAAAAAGATGTTCTTTTCATTATAGGGGACTGGAATGCAAACGTAGGAAGTCAAGAAACACCTGGAATAACAGGCAAATTTGGCCTTGGAATGTGGAATGAAGCAGGGCAAAGACTAATAGAGTTTTGCCAAGAAAATGCACTGGTCATAGCAAACACCCTCTTCCAACAACACAAGAGAAGACTCTACACATGGACATCACCAGATGGTCAACACCAAAATCAGATTGATTATATTCTTTGCAGCCAAAGATGGAGAAGCTCGATACAGTCAACAAAAACAAGACGGGGAGCTGACTGTGGCTCAGATCATGAACTCCTTATTACTAAATTCAGACTCAAATTGAAGAAAGTGCAGAAAACCACTGGACCATTCAGGTATGACCTAAATCAAATCCCTTATGATTATACAGTGGAAGTGAGAAATAGATTTAAGGGTCTAGATCTGA
This sequence comes from Capra hircus, assembly GCF_001704415.2. Classification (NCBI taxonomy): domain Eukaryota; kingdom Metazoa; phylum Chordata; class Mammalia; order Artiodactyla; family Bovidae; genus Capra; species Capra hircus. Next base: position 26,297,196 of record NC_030833.1, read on the forward strand.
TAGAGTGCCTGATGAACTATGGAATGAGGTTCGTAACATTGTACAGGAGACAGGGATCAAGACCATCCCCATGGAAAAGAAATGCAAAAAATCAAAATGGTTGTCTGGAGAGGCCTTACAAATAGCTATGAAAAGAAGAGAGGTGAAAAGCAAAGGAGAAAAGGAAAGATATAAGCATCTGAATGCAGAGTTCCAAAGAATAGCAAGAAGAGATAAGAATGCCTTCTTCAGCGATCAATGCAAAGAAATAGAGGAAAAGAACAGAATGGGAAAGACTAGAGATCACTTCAAGAAAATTAGAGATACCAAGGGAACATTTCATCCAAAGATAGGCTAGATAAAGGACAGAAATGGTATGGACCTAACAGAAGCAGAAGATATTAAGAAGAGGTGGCAAGAATACACAGAAGAACTGTGCAAAAAAAGATCTTCATGACCCAGGTAATCATGATAATATGATCACTAATCTAGAGCCAGACATCTTGGAATGGGAAGTCAAGTGGGCCTTAGAAAACATCACTACGAACAAAGCTAGTGGAAGTGATGGAATTCCAGTTGAGCTGTTTCAATCCTGAAAGATGATGCTGTCAAAGTGCTGCACTCAATATGCCAGCAAATTTGGAAAACTCAGCAGTGGCCACAGGACTGGAAAAGGTCAGTTTGCATTCCAATCCCAAAGAAAGGCAATGCCAAAGAATGCTCAAACTACCGCACAATTGCATTCATCTCACATGCTAGTAAAGTAATGCTCAATATTCTCCAAGGCAGGCTTCAGCAATACGTGAACCGTGAACTCCCTGATGTTCAAGCTGGTTTTAGAAAGGCAGAGGAACCAGAGATCAAATTGCCAACATCCGCTGGATCATGGAAAAAGCAAGAGAGTTCCTGAAAAACATCTGTTTCTGCTTTAATGACTATGCCAAAGCCTTTGACTGTGTGAATCACAACATACTGGAAAATTCTGAAAGAGATGGGAATACCAGACCACCTAACCTGCCTCTTGAGAAATCTGTATGCAGGTCAGGAAGCAACAGTTAGAACTGGACATGGAACAACATACTGGTTCCAAATAGGAAAAGGAGTACCTCAAGGCTGTATATTGTCACCCTGCTTATTTAACTTCTATGCAGAGTACATCATGAGAAACTCTGGACTGGAAGAAACACAAGCTGGGATCAAGATTGCCAGGAGATATATCAATCACCTCAGATATGCAGATGACACCACCCTTATGGCAGAAAGTGAAGAGAAACTAAAAAACCCCTTGATGAAAGTGAAAGAGGAGAGCGAAAAAGTTGGCTTAAAGCTCAACATTCAGAAAACGAAGATCATGGCATCTGGTCTCATCACTTCATGGCAAATAGATGGGGAAACAGTAGAAACAGTGTCAGACTTTATTTTTGGGGGCTCCAAAATCAGTGCAGATGGTGACTGCAGCCATGAAATTGAAAGACGCTTACTCCTTGGAAGAAAAGTTATGACCAACCTAGATAGCATATTCAAAAGCAGAGACATTACTTTGCTGAGTAAGGTCGCGTCTAGTCAAGGCTGTGGTTTTTCCAGTGGTCATGTATGGATGTGAGAGTTAGACTGTGAAGAAAGCTGAGCACCGAAGAATTGATGCATTTGAACTGTGGTGTTGGAGAAGACTCTTGAGAGTCCCTTGGACTGCAAGGAGATCCAATCAGTCCATTCTGAAGGAGATCAGTCCTGGGATTTCTTTGGAAGGAATGATGCTAAAGCTGAAGCTCCAGTATTTTGGCCACCTCATGCGAAGAGTTGACTCATTGGAAAAGACTCTGATGCTGGGAGGGATTGAGGGTAAGAGGAGAAGGGGACAACCGAGGATGAGATGGCTGGATGGCATCACAGACTCGACGGACCTGAGTTTGAGTGAACTCTGGGAGATGGTGATGGACAGGGAGGCCTGGTGTGCTGCGATTCATGGGGTCGCAAGGAGTCAGACACGACTGAGCAAATGAACTGAACTGAACTGAACTGTACAATGTCACAAACCTCCATCCATAGTTCTTCAGGCACTCTATCAGATCTAATCCCTTGAACATATTTCTCACTTCCACTGTATAATCGTAAGGGATTTGATAAAGGTAATACCTGAATGATCTAGTGGTTTTCCCCACTTTCTTCAATTTAAGTCTGAATTTGGCAATCAGGAATTTATGATCTGAGCCACAGTTAGCTCTCGGTCTTATTTTTGCTGACTGTATAGAGCTTCTCCATCTTTGGCTGCAAAGAATATAATCAGTCTGATTTCAGTGTTGACCATCTGGTGATGTCCATTTGTAGAGTCTTCTCTTGTGTTGTTGGAAGAGGGTGTTTGCTATGACCAGTGCATTCTCTTGGTAAAAGTCTATTAGTCTTTGCCCTGCTTCATTCTGTACTCCAAGGCCAAATTTGCCTGTTACTCCAGGTGTTTCTTGACTTCCTACTTTTGCATTCCAGTCCCCTATAATGAAAAGGACATCTTTTTGGGGTGTTAGTTCTAAAAGGTCTTGTAGGTTTCCATAGAACCTACAAGTTCAACTTCAGCTTCGTCAGTGTTACTGGTTGGGGCATAGATTTGGATAACTGTGATATTGAATGGTTGCCTTGAAACGAACAGAGATCATTCTGTCATTTTCGAGACTGCATTCAAGTACTGCATTTCGGACTCTTTTGTTGACCATGATGGCTACTCCATTTCTTCTAAGGGATTCTTGCCCACAGTAGTAGATATAAAAATTATCTGAGTTAAATTCACCCATTCTGGTCTATTTTAGTTTGCTGATTCCAAAAATGTCAATGTTCACTCTTGCCATCTCCTGTTTGACCACTTCCAATTTTCCTTGATTCATGCACCTAACATTCCAGGTTCCTATGCAATATTGTTCTTTATAGCATCGGACTTTACTTCCATTACCATCTGGGTGTTGTTTTTGCTTTGGCTTCATCTCTTCATTCTTTCTGAAGTTATTTCTCCACTGATCTCCAGTAGCATATTGGGCAGCTACCAACCTGGGTAGTTCATCTTTCAGTGTCTTATCTTTTAGCTTTTTCATACAGTTCATGGGGTTCTTGATGCAGAATACTGAAGTGGTTTGCCATTCCCTTCTCCAGTGGACCATGTTTTGTCAGAACTCTCCACTATGACCCATCCGCCTTGAATAGTCCTACAAGGCATGGCTCATAGGTTCACTGAGTTAGACAAGGCTGTGGTCCCTGTAATCAAACTGGTTAGTTTTCTGTGATTGTGGTTTTCAGTTCTTCTGCCTTCTGAGGGGGAAGGATGAGAGGTTTATAGAAGCTTCTGGATGGAAGAGAATGACTGACAGGGAAACTGGGTCAACTAGGTCTTGTTCTGATGGGTGGGGCCATGCTCAGTAAAACTTTAATCCAATTTTCTGTTGATGGGTGGGGCTGTGTTTCCTCCCTGTTATTTACCTGGGGCCAAACTACGGTGAGGCAACAAAGATAATGGTGACCTCCTTCAAAATGTCCCATGCACACACTGCTACAGTCAGTGCTCCCAACCCTGAAGCAGGCTGCCGCCAACCAACGACTCTGCCAGACAGTCCTGGACACTCACAGGCAAGTCAAGGTCAGTCTCTTGTGGGGTCACTGCTCCTTTCTCCTGGGTCCTGGTACACACAAGGTTCTGTTTGTGCCCTGCCAGAGGGATTAGATCTGACAGACAGAGTGCCTGAAACTATTGACAGAGATTCATAACACTGTACTGGAGGCTGTGATCAAGACCATCCCCAAGAAAAAGAAATGCAAAAAGGCAAAATGGTTGTCTGAGGAAGCCTTACAAATAGCTGTGAAAAGAAGAGAAGTAAAAGGCAAAGGAGAAAAGGATATACCCATTTGAATGCAGAGTTCCAAAGAATAGCAGGGAAAGATAAGAAAGCCTTCCTCAGTGATCAATGCAAAGAAGTAGAGGAAAACAATAGAATGGGAAAGACTAGAGATATCTTCAAGAAAATTAGAGATACCAAGGGACCATTTCATGCAAAGATGGACACAATATAGGACAGAAATGGTATGGACCTGACAGAAGCAGAAGATATTAAGAAGAGGTGGCAAGAATACACAGAACTATACAAAAGAGATCTTCATGATCCAGACAATCACAATGATGTGGTCACTCACCTAGAACCAGGCATCCTGGAATGTGAAGTCAAGTGGGCCTTAGGATGAATCACTACAAACAAATCTAGTGGAGGTGATGGAATTCCAGTTGAGCTATATCAAATCCTAAAAGATGATGCTGTGAAAGTGCTGCACTCAATATGCCAGCAAATTTGGAAAACTCAGCAGTGGCCACAGGACTGGAAAAGGTCAGTTTGCATTCCAATCCCAAAGAAAGGCAATGCCAAAGAATGCTCAAACTACCACACAATTGCACTCATCTCACACGCTAGTAAAGTAATGCTCAAAATTCTCCAAGCCTGGTTTCAACAGTATGTGAACTGAGAACTTCCAGATGTTCAAGCTGGATTTAGAAAAGGCAGAGGAACCAGGGATCAAATTGCCAACATCCGCTGGATCATGGAAAAAGCAAGAGTTCCTGAAAAACATCTATTTCTGCTTTATTGACTATGCCAAAGCCTTTGACTGTGTGGATCACAAACTGTGGAAAATTCTTCAAGAGATGGGAATACCAGACCACCTGACCTGACTCTTGAGAAATCTGTATGCAAGTCAGGAAGGATCAGTTAGAACAGGACATGGAACAGACTGGTTCCAAAAAGGAAAAGGAGTATGTCAAGGCTGTATATTGTCACCATGCTTATTTAACTTATACTCAAAGTACATCATGAAAAACATTGGGCTGAATAAAGCACAAGCTGGAATCAAGATTCCCGGGAGAAACATCAATAACCTCAGATATGCAGATGACACCACCTTTATGGCAGAAAGCGAAGAAGAACTAAAGAGCCTCTTGATGAAAGTGAAAGGGGAGAGTGAAAAAGTTGGCTTAAAGCTCAACATTCAGTAAACTAAGATCATGGCATCTGGTCCCATCACTTCATGGCAAATAGATGGCGAAACAATGGAAGCAGTGACAGACTTTATTTTGGGGGCTCCAAAATCACTGGCAGATGGTGACTACAGCCATGAAATTAAAAGACACTTCCCCTTGGAAGAAAAGTTATGACCAACCTAGACAGCATATTAAAATGCAGAGACAATTACTTTGCCAACAAAGGTCTGCCTAGTCAAAGCTATGGTTTTCCCAGGAGTCATGTATGGATGTGAGAGTTAGACTATAAAGAAAGCTGAGCACTGAAGAATTGATGTTTTTGAACTGTGGTGTTGGAGAAGACTCTTCAGAGTCCCTTGGACTGCAAGGAGATCCAACCAGTCCATCCTAAAGGAAATTAGTCCTGAATATTCATTGGAAGAACTGATGCTGAAGCTGAAACTCCAATACTTTGGCCACCTCATGGGAAGAGCTGACTCACTGAAGAAGACCCTGATGCTGGGAAAGATTGAAGGAGAAGGGGACAGCAGAAGATGAGATGGTTGGATGGCATCACCAACTCAATGGACATGAGTGTGAGTCAACTCTGGGAGTTGGTGATGTACAGGGAGTCCTGGCATGTATGGGGTCCATGGGGTTGCAAAAGGTTGTATTCAACTGAACTGAACTGATGGTGCTGCAGTCAGGGTTTCATGGTAGCATCTCTGAGCAATTCCCCCTGCCCTAAAATCTTCCAACAGGTTGTGTAAATCCCTCCAATTCTCGGTATGAAAACTGTCGATACTTGTAACACATAGAGTATATTCCACAAAGACTAAAATATGAATGAGGAAGGCAAATTTTATGCATTCACATTCTAACCCATATGGTTTTATCAATTTTTTTACACAAGTATTTTATCATTATTTAAAGCCCTTTGTCAAATCACTTAAATGGTCTCATAATATTTCATCACATTATATAAAATAAGTTACTTAACCATTTTAATCGAGAATTCTCATCTTTTCCTAAATAATGCATACATGTGTACACTCACAGACACACACACACATAGATGTTTATAGTTAAAGATGAGAAACACAAGAGGCAATAGTTCAAATTCTTCATGCTGCTGCTGCTGCTGCTAAGTCACTTCAGTCGTGTCCGACTCTGTGAGACCCCATAGACAGCAGCCCACCAGGCTCCCCCATCCCTGGGATTCTCCAGGCAAGAACACTGGAGTGGGTTGCCATTTCCTTCTCTAATGCATGAAAGTGAAGTCACTCAGTCGTGTCTGACTGTTCGCGACCCCATGGACTGCAGCCTATCAGGCTCCTCCGTCCATGGGATTTTCCAGGCAAGAGTATTGGAATTTGTGCCTTCTCCACAAATTCTTCATAGGTTTTAAGTAAATCTTCTTGAACATCAAGTACCAAGTCCTTTGCTCAAAATGTTCGTATAATGGAATTCTCCACAGCCCTACCCTCACCACATCCCTTTCCTTATCAAAGTATCTTTTCATTTCTTTCACAGCATTTACTACCAGCTTTCCTTACATTGCCTATTAATTTACCTGAGTTTTACAGGCTTCCCTCACCAGCACATTGGCTTGCCAGGGGCAGACCATGAATGTTCTGTCCAACATCATCCCGAGAGCACAGCCCAGTTTCAGCAACAGAGTGTAGGCACAACATACTTGTAAATAAAGAAATACAGTTCTCCATGGAAATCTCCAAGGCTATACTCTTGTCCCTAAGCTAGTACTCAATAAAAAGACAAAAGAATTTCATGAACATATGCACCTGATATTTCTTTAAAAGCTAGATCAACATGACTATCTTGATGACAGTCAACATACTATCAGGTCATCTGAAGTCCTTTCTGAAAAAATGGTAAGTTATAAACAAGAAAAAATTTGTCAAAATATAAATGTTATTACGAAAGAGACCTCTTTTTAAGAAAACTAACTTTATAACACAGAGACTATAGAAGACTTTCAAAGTCAATGATGACAAAATTACCTTTTGAAACTGGAAACTGTAGATAACAACAGAGCAAGGACATCCTGTGTGGTATCTGATTCCTTCCCAGGAGATGTTCTTGCCCTCTCCCTGTATAATTAGCCTTCGTCTCCTCTCTTAGCCTGTTTTCTGCCCCTTATATAGTATTTATTTATAAGGTCTTGCCTTGAAATTACTTGTGAACATCTTTCTTTCCTTGGTTCTGAGACTCTTGAAGATGTGTTCAGATCATAATTTATCCCCTGTGCCCAGTCCACGTCCCTACACACAAGACTTGAGGGAATAAATGACAATAAGCTAAATTAACAGTGACAGGAAATTATTTATATTGAATATCTATAATAAGTCAAATACCTGTGTACTGACTACTGACTTAATCCTCATAAAAGGTATGATAAAATTGTTTCCATTTTATAGATGAGGAAATGAGGGATCAATAAGATTGTCCAAGGTCACATATATCACTACCGGTTGGAAAGAAGTGCGGCTAGGCATTGAAAGATGGAGAAAGTGAAAAAGACGAAGAAAGGAATGCAAGACATTTCAAGGTCAACAATAATGTGGGAAACGACAGAGCATGCTGGATGGTGGGGGTGGGTGGTGGTGGTGAAGCGGGGGTTAGAGTTACTGAGAAACTGTAGATGTTGTGATCAGAACAGCTGGACCTGGACTAGGGTGTGGTGTGCATTTTATATGCCAGCACTCAACTGCCACGCAGAGTTGGGTGGCATACAGAGGAGGCATTCTTTTCATTCCACAATCTGCAATGGTCAGACCCATGGAAAGCTCTACCCAAGCCTCCTAACCTCCAACTCAGGCTCTTCTACAGCAAACTGAAAGTATTGTTATTTTCTAAAAGGTCCTGAAGGCCTTTTGGAGTCTCTGGTATCATGCTCATAGAAACAGGTTTTTAATTGACATGCAATTTCTATCATTTGACAGATTAATCTGAAGGGCACATAACTAAAAAAATATTTTAGAACCTGACTTGCTTTCTTAATAAGTACAAGAAAATGCAGAAACCCAAAGAAAAAGAATAACCTTATGAAAATAAGCACCACTCCCCATTGACCAGGAAAATCAAAGCAAGTAACTAACATCTGATGATAATGTTATCCAGGACAAACTGGTTACAATAGGAGATGATTACAATCCTTAGAATACACTCCCTTTCAGGAATGTTGCCTGCTCTTTGTGACTTAAAACAACTGAAGCCACATCCTCCTTCGTCAGCAGCTTTGCTGTTTTTCTTAAGAAATGTCAGGTCTAACAACCACATTAAGGTGAGAAATACAATCTGCTACTTATTGGCATTTGACCTTGATGTATGGAGTAATACTAATGAGAGAGAAAAGACATGGTTCAAAAACTCCCCAATAAACTTGAGGAGTCTACAGTTTATGTTTGGCAGTGTTGTGTGAAAAACAGCCACTTTCCTTTTGCCATGTGAGCCTAGCCATTCTAAAGTGTTCCCATCACTGTTATAGTGTCTAGAAATTCAAAAACACTAATAATTATGTCCATTGTAAAGTTCTGCATTGACCATCAGCCTGGCACTTATTCACTCAGACAGGCATGTAGGTTTTACAATTTGGAAACATTTCTAATATGTGCCATTGAGCTCATGAGACCATCTATTTTTTCATGGACGTGGGCAGGCCAGCAGCAATAACTAACTAGGAATTTCATTAGAGCAGCTGGGGCTCAGTCACAATTTATAGACTCAAACATCTTCAACACTTTAGAGCTGAATCTGAAATTTCAGAGGTGCATCTAGGCAAACCCTGATTTGAAAATTGAGCAGGTCAGTGACTTCTAGTAATAACAATTAACATTTTTTAAAGAATTTACTAAGTTCCAAGAGCTATGCTAACCACTTTACAAATATTTATTAATGTAAATAACACAATTAATTTACAAGGTGGACCCTATCATCATGCCTCATTTTTTTAAATTACAACACAAATATATTTCTTAGGACAAATGTCACACATTTACATGATGCAAATAAAGTGGTGATAATTAAGTTTTCTCTTTGGGGTACCACCGTGATCATGTGGTTTGAATGAGGGTTAATACCACATGGGGAATTTGCAACCATGATGAAGACAGTATAGAAAATGCACTTGGGTAGAAAGCTAGGTATGTGACAGGTTGCTAGGAAAAAATGAAAACAGGAATGACAGAAGCATATATTCTTTTATACACAAAATGAAGACCTCAAATATGATTTGCTGAAGTAGCCATCCACAAGACATTAAACTATTTTTCCTTTGCTTTGGTTAAAACAGTCTCGGAATGACAATCAGTTCCCCTTCTATAAATAGCATATAAACACAGTGATAGGACTACTTCTAGGAGAAAATAATTATCTTTTAAGAAAAGAAATTAAATTAGTCTTAAACTAAATTAAACATTTACCAGTTAATAAGTTTCTTAAAAAGGTACCATCTTCATCCTACAATCTTGGGCATAACACATACACTAGTTTAAAAAATAAAATTTATCTCACAATAATAATAAGTGTTAATGCAATGAGCTGGAAAATGCAATTAATGTATCTTAAAAAAAATCCTAGCAACAAAAAATAAATTTTAAAAATAGACATTTTGGGCAGATAGTACATTCTAAAAGAATTAATACTTTATTATAGGACATAATTCAAACTATTGTTGGTATTAATATTTCAATATATTCTTAAAGAAATATTTAAAAAGAAGTTTCATACCTCAGAATTGGAACAGCACTTATAGTTTCATTTATGGCTATGAAAATGTAGCCAAGTTCCATTTAAAACTGTAGCCAGTGATGAAATATACTTCAAAAACATAAACATTTGGTCTGAAAATTTTTACTGTTGGTTAAAAACAGACTGATGTTTGTTGCTGATGGAAATAACTTTAATCCAATGTGCAAAAAATGTGCAGATATTTGTACTTAAGATACATAAGACCAAAGCTTCTGTATTATTTCTACATTTAAAAATATTTTATTTGTTTTTATTTTTTATATAGATTTATTTTAATCAGAGGCTAATTGCTTTACAATATTGTATTGGTTTTGCCATACGTTGACATGAATCCACCATGGGTGTACATGTGTTCTCCATCCTGAACCCCACTCCCACCTCTCTCCCCATCCCATCCCTCTACACACTTAAAAAGATTTTAAACATAATGATTTCAGGAAGGGCACTGCATCCCCTTTATGGATAATCATGTGTTAACAGAGAACCCAAAAGCTTGATGACATTCTTTTAAATCACACAAATGTATCCAAAGAGGCATACCTGTTTCTGTCCTAATTTTATCCTAAAAAACAAAAATCCAACTTCAAAAGCAATTAGGAATTATTTTGATTGAGGAGATCTTGGAATTGTTACAAATGTGCAAACCTGGTCTCTGAGATCCAGGTTCCAAATATGCCTCGTTTTGAAGATGGGAAAGTTGAAGCTGAGAGAAGTAACTTGCCCAAGGTCGCACAGCTATTTAGTGGCAGCGCCAGGACTTAAACTCAAGATTGACTGTTCATGTAAACCACTGCTGGGGAAAAAAAAAGTGCAATAATAGTTTACATGCCAAGATGGCATCTCGACCCAACGTACATCCCAAAATACAAGGAATGGTATAATTTTCTTGATTGGTCAAATGTTCTTGACTTTCTGGGAGAAAAATTTACATATTAACAAACACTCATTGATCATTTATTTTAAGCAAAGTACTGTGTATGTAGAAAACATGATTCTTGTCTTTGAAGAAGACAGTGTCTTAAGCATGATAGGCCATGTGCCTTGAGAACTTGAAGGTAAGGAGGAGTTGAAAAAATGAAAGACATCATGTATTCAAATAAAAACACAAAGTCAGCAGACATAAAAGTATGAGAAAATTGTAGAAAAAAGAGAATGTGATCAGAGAGGCAAATTTCAGGGTTAACATTATTATAAAAAAGCAGCTCCAAATGATGATGAGAACCAAGATTTGGTAATGCTAGTAGATGGTTGAAAGAGAGAGCTATGACTATGAGGTCAAAGCACTGACAGTGACTTCCATTATAAACGGAGAAGTCACCACAGAGGATAGATATTAAGGGACAATGATGAGAAGGAGAGTTGTAACCAGGGACATGGGAAGGAACATGGCAAAGCAGACTTGAGGTGGTTACAAGCTGAAGGGTCAGTAGGCAGTAGTTGTCCTCCATTACGACACTTCCACAGAGTTGGAATAGACAGTTCAGTTCAGTTCAGTCACTCAGTCATGTCCGACTCTTTGCGACCCCATGAATCGCAGCATGCCAGGCCTCCCTGTCCATCACCAACTCCCAGAGTTCACTCAGACTCACGTCCATCGAGTCCATGATGCCATCCAGCCATCTCATCCTCTGTCGTCCCCTTCTCCTCCTGCCCCTAATCCCTCCCAGGATCAAAGTCTTTTCCAATGAGTCAACTCTTCGCATGAGGTGGCCAAAGTACTGGAGCTTCAGCTTCAGTATCATTCCTTCCAAAGAAATCCCAGGGCTGATCTCCTTCAGAAGGGACTGGTTGGATCTCCTTGCAGTCCAAGGGACTGTCAAGAGTCTTCAAAAGCATCAATTCTTCGGTGCTCAGCCTTCTTCACAGTCCAACTCTCACATCCATACATGACTACTGGAAAAACCATAGCCTTGACTAGATGGACCTTAGTCAGCAAAGTAATGTCTCTGCTTTTGAATATGCTATCTAGGTTTTTCATAATGTTTCTTCCAAGGAGTAAGCGTCTTTTAATTTCATGGCTGCAGTCACCATCTGCACTGATTTTGGAGCCCCAAAAAATAAAGTCTGACACTGTTTCTACTGTTTCCCCATCTATGTCCCATGGAGTGATGGGAGTGGATGCCATGATCTTCGTTTTCTGAATGTTGAGTTTTAAGCCAACTTTTTTGCTCTCCTCTTTCACTTTCATCAAGGGGCTTTTTAGTTTCTCTTCACTTTCTGCCATAAGGGTGGTGTCATCTGCATATCTGAGGTTATTGATATATCTCCTGGCAGTCTTGAATCCAGCTTGTGTTTCTTCCAGTCCAGAGTTTCTCATGATGTACTCTGCATAGAAGTTAAATAAACAGGGTGACAATATACAGCCTTGACGTACTCCCTTTCCTATTTGGAACCAGTCTGTTGTTCCATGTCCAGTTCTAACTGTTGCTTCCTGACCTGCATACAGATTTCTCAAGAGGCAGGTTAGGTGGTCTGGTATTCCCATCTCTTTAAGAATTTTCCACGGTTTATTGTGATCCACACAGTCAAAGGATTTGGCATAGTCAATAAAGCAGAAATAGATGTTTTTCTGGAACTCTCTTGCTTTTTCCATGATCCAGCGGATGTTGGCAATTTGATCTCTGGTTCCTCTGCCTTTCTAAAACCAGCTTGAACATCTGGAAGTTCATAGTTCTCGTATTGCTGAAGCCTGCCTTGGAGAATTTTCAGCATTACTTTATTAGCATGTGAGATGAGTGCAATTGTGTGGTAGTTTGAGCATTCTTTGGCATTGCCTTTCTTTGGGACTGGAATGCAAACTGACCTTTTCCAGTCCTGTGGCCACTGCTGAGTTTTCCAAATTTGCTGGCATATTGAGTGCAGCACTTTGACAGCATCATCTTTTAGGATTTGAAATAGCTCAACTGGAATGAGTAGCCATTCCTAATTTCACCCGTCTGAATTACATATCAGGTCTGTTTTCATTTATTAAGAAAATTACCTCTTGGGAGTTTTAGAAGCCCTCCATAGTTTTGATGCCCCAAAACTTTGATGAATTAGCCAGCCTACAATAATCAAAAAGTATAGGTAATAAACATTGGAAAGGGACCAAGATACATAGTCCAGGGAACAGTAAGACCTTTAAAATCCTTCTCATAATAATTAAAATAGCCCTTGGCAGCACATATTCCCAACATCAACCAGAATAGCAACGTGTGCTGGAGTGTTAGCCGCTCAGTAATATCTGACTCTTTGTGACCCTGTGGACTGTAGCCCACCAGGTTCCTCTGTCCATGAGATTCTCCAGGTAAGGATACTGGATTGTGTTGCCATTTCCTCCTCCAGAGGATCTTCCTGACCCAGAGGATCAATCTCCCAACCCTTGTCTCCTGCATTGCAGGTACATTCCCCACCATCGGAGTCACCAGAAAAGACCTGTGTGTCCTGGAGACAAGATAGCAAAGGGTAAACAGAGGTAAAAGAGAAACTCAGCAGGACGTTTGTGCCTCTCAGTGGCAGATCAGAATGGCAGATACCTACAGCCAAACCAGGAACTATACGGAAATGTCTGGCATTCTGTCATTTATCAGAATTTGTCAGCATGGCCAAACCCTCTCACTCAAACAAAGAAGGAGGGTTTGGAGGAAGCAAATCAGATAAGCCCGTGGCATCCTCACCCCTATTAATGTGATTTCTTTGCGTGGCCTTGTTCAGGACAAGCTCCCATTGCTGTGTTCACCTCACCACAGCAGTGAATTTTTAATGCAAGTCAACTGTCCAACAGTATTTGTACTACAATAATAACCTGGAAGAACTTGTTTAATATCGGAAGACTTAGTGGAGCAGATGAATAGGTGCAACATGATATTCACAGGATAGAAATTCAATTAGAAGCTGCAAGTAGTGCTGGAGAGAGGTGGTTATTGTTCAGCACGTACCACAGGGCCCTTTGCCGGAACACAGCTATTAGCTGAACTGGTTGAGAAATTCTGTTTTCCTTTATGGCAATCTGTTAGCGTGTACAAAGTTAAATTAATAAATACACCAAGCTGCCTCTGTGGTGGGAGAGCAGGATGAGGCCAAGGGCTAGTCACATATTTTATAATTATGGATTAAGTGCATTATGCCATGCAAATTAAAGATATGCCACAATTATAATAAAAATGAGAGACTGTACATCTGCAAACGGTGATTGTATGACTACTGCATCCAAAAGAGAATGCTGGGGCCCTACCTGCAAAAAGCAATTGTTTCTGCTCTAAAGAAAAAAAGGGAGGAAATTACTTTTCAGGCACACTTTCTTTCTGAATAGGCAAAACAGTACTTCTAAAGACAGTCAGGTGAAAGTCAAATGGGGCTCTTGACTGTCTCTACTCTGTGCTCAGAACTGGATCTCACTGCTCAGAACTGTTCAGTGGGGGGCACCCTGGAGTAAGTGGAGGTTGTCAAGTTAATTTAGGAATGAATGGATTCCCAGCAACTAAGGAAGAACGGAAAGCCAGGGGTCTTATTCCACAGAGGGAAAGTGGTCCAGGAGAAAAAGACATCCAGCATTCCACCCCCCTGACTGCATTTCTGCCTCAGAAGAAGCCCTTGCTATGTTTTTCTATTTTCTTTCAGTTTTGAAAAGAGGAAGCAACAGTCCTTCTTGAGAAAATGACTGACACATTGCCATCCCCTGCTCCCTGCTCCCTGCTCCCTGCTGCAGAGGGCACAGATTCCTTGGATTTTTTCTTACCACATTTGTTGTGTGGGAGCATACTCAAGTGTATGTGTCTGTGTGCCTGTGTGTGCATGTGATTATAAATCACGTTCTGCAAACAGAATATCAGTCCTTCGAGCCATTCGAGCCATAAGCTCTCACGCAAGGCAAATGATGATGCTTTCAGCACATAACACAATTTTCTTTCTGCCAAGATTCTAGCATATTGTGCTTTTCAGAAAACAAACTTTTCAACCCATATTGTTTGTAATAGTGCATGGGAGTGGGCGTGCGCCTGCACATTTGGGCAAGCACATGAGAGGCACACAAAGAAATGGAGCTAAAGAAAGGACGCTCCTCAGAAACCCAGACACCCCAAAAGGAGGTGTCCATGCAATTAGCTGTTTCCTTCACTCCTGTATTATTCTTCTCCTGTTTCTGGGGTTCCCAAATGATGACTTGTGGACTAACCCCTTGGGATTTTTGCAAAAGTATGAGGATTTTGAGGTCCAATTTCACACTTCCTGGATCAGAGTCCCTGGAAGATGGGAGTCAGAAGGTAGAAGTCTTAGCGAGACTGTGGTCTGTCATGGCCAGATGATACTGATGGACACTCAATTTGAAAAGCAATCATCTATTTTCTTGTCCAGAGAAAAGACCCCAATATGCAGATATATTCTCAAAAATACTTAAGTAGGAGTGTCATCAGACACAGTCCCCTCATATTCCAGACAATGAAGCCAAAATCCAGGAAGGAAAACCAACTTGCCCAAGGTCACACAGGCGTCATTGCTGGAGTTCAAGCCAGGCTGGCAACAATCTCTGCCATTTATAAGTTAACATATAATTTAAGAGCACTTTGCCAATTACCATCACAGGCATTGCTCATGGCATCTTATGAGTTTCATGCAGGAGTTATATTTATATGACACATTTGGGTACAGAGACTTGGAGAAGGATGTGGCTGACCAGTGTATAAACTTTGCTTTATTCAGCCACATAGACCAGTGTCTGGCTACATGATTTTAATTTGAATCAAATGATCAGTGAGCAGAGCAGTTAGTGTGGGACAGAGCAGAAGTCACCTCCTTGCCTAAAGTACAGCTGTGTTCCAATCAGTTAAGACTCTAATCAGAAATATGAGGCAAAAGAATAAAATAAAGACCTCTCAGCAGGGTGGGAGAGTGCCAAGCAAGCATATCCCACAATCCAGAGTCTGTGCATCCCTGGGCACTCCCTACACTCCCCTCCCCTAGGTTTCCAGGAAGAGCAGAAGCAAGATTCCAGTTCAATTGTGTCTTAGGGGCAGGCACATCTGGGCTTCAGCTCACAAACACTGATAGAAAGGATTCCAGCAAGATGGCTCAAATAAAAATGGATCAAGGATTCAAAACCAATTACCAAAGTATAATCTCACTCAGATGGGCACAGTAAGAATAATTACTCTCCGTAAGAAAAATGTCTGTTGTAGGCACATTGCAGAAGGCTGCATAATTAAATACAGCTGCCAATTCTCATTTATCTTCCTGGCGATTTGCACTTGAGGGTCCACCTGTATTGCCAGAGGCCCGCAGCCAGCACACATAGCGGAGCTGAGAGCAGGGACCCCACATTTCTAAAGGAACCTAACTCTACTGAAGACACTGCACCTTCGAAGAATCCTGACTCTGAACATCAGCTGGCATCACCAGTTTAGTTAAGGCGATAACATACATAGACTGCATGTCTTTCCCCCTCCCTTCCTGGAAAGCTCTCACCAATCTCTTTGCATAATTAAATCCTAGCCATCCAGCAAGGCCGAATCCTCACTGGAGCTGGGTTCTCTGTGAAGCCATCTCTGTGCCTTTATCTCTTTCTCTGCAGGATGTGGATCATGAGAGCAGTCACCTCCTCAGACTGTTGTGAGAACTTAATCTACATGTAATTTTTGAACAGCACATGGCACATAGTCATCTCTCAACAGATGCGACTATTGCTTTATCCTCACTCCTCTGGCCAACACTGGCTCACTTCTTCTGACTACTCCTGTCCCTAAGAACGCAGAGGATCCCTTGAGCATGCAGGGCTGTTTTTGCTCACCTTGATCTCTGCTCACTCCTGTGCTTTGTGTTGGTCTCTAGGCTCCTTGAGGGTTAGCAGCCTTAAATTCTTTGGCCTGTCACTATATAAGCTGCTCAGAAGACAGGCCGGCAATAGAGTCAGAAGGATGCCTTAGAGGTGGGCTCCTTGCAAGATTCCTTCCAAGTCAGACATCCAGGCAGGGTAAGAGGAGCAGTGGCTAGAGCAGATGGGTGTGGGACAGGCATGCCTCATCCAAATCAAGCTGGGCACAGCCCTGCAGGGCCACTCTCAACATGGCAGGCAACATCCCCACTATGGCCAGCTTATCTCTCTCCACCGTGAACTTGTTTCTCCCTCTGCTCCTCTGGTCACTCTGAGCTCTGCCCTCTCAGCCAGCTGTCCTATGCCCTTGGCTATCCCCAGGACAAAGGTAGCCTGAATCCTCACACCTTCCCCGGTACCTCATCAAAGTCTCTCTCAAAACTTTCCCTCACGCTGAGGTGCCAGGAGATGACAGCAATTATAGGTATTACTCTTCTTTGAATTAATAGAGTTTTAAAGAAGAACAAAAATATTTATTAGATATAACAATGATCCATCAGTTTCATTAAGGAGATAGCACAGAGCCTGGCACATAGTGAGGTTTCAATAAATGCATGCATGCATGAGTGAATGAATGGCTCCCATTCATTGCCACTTGCTAAAGGTGGCTCAGTGCTTCTCTTTCCCAAGGATTTAGACTGGCCAAGAAGGGGAGTTGCAGATGATAGGATCAATATGGAAAAAAATAAATAGAAATTGAATTGAGTGCTTTTGCTCATACATATTTTATCTGAAAGATAAAAATAGGGTAAAATTTATGCCATCCTTTGAGAGTTGTTGCAACTTAGAACATGCATCTACTATGCATCAACCATAATAATAATAGGAATACTAACAACAACGATAACAATGACAAGAATCTATAGCATTACTCGAGCTCTTTTGATGTGCCAGGCAGTGTTAACAAGAACCCCCTATTTACTCCAGAAAACAACTCTATGTAGTCGATGCCTTTATCATTATGCCCATTGTGCAGATGAGGACACCAAAATAGAACAATGGGAAAGGATGTGCAGCTAATAATGAGGAGGCCAAGCAAGAGCACCGCGGCAGTCAGCACTACGCCCCATGTGCGGTGATCATGCTTCCTGATAGCCCAACTGAGTTCTGAGTTCAGACATTCAATCTAACACATTCGAACATGACACATGGTATGTTCTGCTTCAGGTTTGAGGAAAGACGGCTGGTAGCACTGCCTAGAAGGGCCTGAGAGATCCATCAGGAAGTCACAGGCAGGGGAAAGATCGCTGGACTGTCTGGGCAAAGCCTGTCCTGGAAGCCAGGGCCGTGGACTAGCCAGGTTAAAGGGACCTCTGTATGAAGTGAAAGATGCAAGTGAGCATCCCTGGCAAACTGCATGAAGCATGGGAGGTGGGCAGTCCCATGAGAAAACAGCTCTACAACAGCAGGAGATTCAACTGGGGGATGAACTCCTACAGAGTCCACATCAGACAGAGTAAGACATCAGACAGAGCTCAGGAGTCAGAACTTTCCTCATAGTTTTAGAACACTGCAATGTGGCATTTCTCAATGATGTGTTAATATCACTGGTATGTTTTAAATTAATGATCTCTAGCTGCGCATGTTATTTATAAAGAGATATTTCTCCAAGAAAGCAGCCAAGACATTTTCCTTCGGTCAGAGAACAAGCCCCTGGAACATTCTGAAGTTAGAGTAAAGGAAAAAATGGATGGAACCACAAGGCTCCTCAGCAATTAAAAGCAACCATATTATGAAAAGAGGAAACTAGGGTGGGGCGGGGGCAGTCGGGTGGTGTTTCTAAGAACCACACAGGGCCAGATCCCTGTGAGCTAATGAATGCAGAGAAGCTTGGGTTGTAAAACAAGATGAATACCACCCCTCATTAGTGCTGCATTTGATGGCTGTGTAAAAGGAAGAAAATGATCCACTTAAAAAGGGTCTTTAACATTGATGGGTCAATTTTGGCAATTACAGGATTTACGCGGCTATCTTTGCACCACACTGAAATAAGCCACAGCAAAAGCAATCTTCACTCACATGCCTAGCTGATGAGCATGCAGCTTTTGGAAAGCTTGCCTGCTCGTTAGCTTTTAGGTCTTAGCTCAAATGTCAATCCGTAGGCAGGGCTGTGACCAGCAGGAGATAGGCAAGCAGGGTGTCTAGGGCACAAAATGTAAGGAGGCCCATGCAGGACCCTAAAAGTGAATGCCTCCTTAAATAATGCACCCTGGACACCTCACCTGCCTCTTCTGTCTCATCCCAGTCCCAGCCCCTCTTGTAGGTGAGGTCATCTCTGACCATTCTAATAAAAGTGCCCCTTGTGGACTGAAAACACACACACACTATGACCGCTGTGAGTTCAGTTTTATTTGGGGCTTACTGAGGACTACAGCCTGGCAGACAGCCTCTCAGATAGCTCTGAGGAAGTGCTCCAAAGAGGTAAGAGGAGAGGCCAATATATATGAGTTTAGTGAAGAGGATACATGTAACCAAGCACATATCTTGGTAGAAGGTTACTGCTAGTCACAAGGAGCAGATGTCTCTGTGACTGATTTTAGAGCTTTTCTAGGTATGAAATGCATGAAATTGCATTCACAAAATTTTCTCCTGAAAGTATTAATAACGATCTGAAAGCCTATTCTGCCAGTTTTTTCTAGAACACAGAGTACCTCATTCCTGACCTCCACCCTGATCTTCTTTCAGGGTGTGTTAAACTTCAGCTGATGCAGTCACTAGCAACTAATTCTCGTAGACACTGATGGTGAGCAACATTCTTTAGTTGGTCCCCTCACTACTCCTCCCCTCTACCCACTGAGCACACACCCCTGTGGCACTCACCGTATTCAGTTCTCACTGCTACGCATCTACTTCCTATTGTCCCCACTCTTGTGTCCACTCCATGAGAGCAGCGACATGGTCTGTCTGTCTTCTCTACCCTCGCCAGGAGTCCCTATTGCTTCACTGTGTCCAGCACATGGTAAGGAGGTTGCTGGGAATGTATGTGTTAAATGGGAATAAAACAAGAATGTTAAAGCCTCCTAAGAAAATGGTATCCAGTGACTCTAGACAACCCAACAAAACCCTCCTAAATCCTTTTTTTTTCTTCTCATATTAAAGTTTACAGAAGGAACTAGTGGTGTGGGTGCATGCACAAAACTGAAATCCTCCCAAAGAGACTTAGGGTGGGGGAAGCACCCGAGTTAGTAAAGAGCAATTCAGAAAATATGAACTTCCCAAGCATTACAGTCACATTTTCCCAAAATGTTGACAGGAAAGAAAATAAACAATAAATGAACAGTCACTCATAGTAAGCACTTAAAGATTATTTCAATTAATGCTCACATTAACCCTCTGAAATAAACTTTGTTCCCATTTTCCAGATGAGGACACGAATATGAAGATTAAAGAGGTTACGTAATCTGTCCATGATTTTACAGAGAATAACCGAGGTACCCAGTGTTCAGATCCAGGTTTCCAAAATTATTCCTTCACATGGCTGCAAAAAGCATCTAGATTGATCTAACTTCAAGGACTCAGGGTATAAACATAACAAATTCTGCTGGTCATGGTCTTCGAAGGTGGCCCTAGTGGTAAAGAACCTGCCTGCTAAGTCAGGAGATGTAAGAGACATGGGTTTCATCCCTGGGTCTGTAAGATTCCCTGGAGGAGGGCATAACAACCCACTCTAGTATTCTTTCCCGGAGAATCCCACAGACAGAGAAGCCTGGAAGGTTTACAGTCCATCAGCTCACAAAGAGTTGGACAGGACTGAAGCAACTTAGTACACACACACAGCTGGTCATGACTGTTCCTAACTCTGGTTATTCTAAAGAATTCCTGGATCAATAAATCCAATAAGCCTATCCCGAAAGAGCAGTCAGCATGATGAGATAAAAAGTTTTTTGGAAGTATATATCTTTTTACATGTTTTAAATATCTGTTGCTTTCCACCATAATTTCCATGAACTTCTACTATATAAGTCTGCCTTGCCTTAATCTGTGTCCGTTTCTTCTTGATCAGACCTCTCTGCTAAGTAACCATGAAGTTAGGTCAAACTCCCTCAAAAGAAAACACCAACAACTGTGTCCCTTTTCCTTCTCAGACCTCTTTTCAAATTCACTGTTCACTGTTTCAGCTGTATTTTAAAAGTATTTTCTTTCTCCCTCCCTTTTCAAAATTTCACGGATAATACATATGAGGTGTCAACCACAAGCTGATGAATATCAAAAGTGAGCAGAGAACTACTGTCTGATCCCTAGACATCTGTTGGCTTCCCAGGTGGCTCAGTGGTAAAGAATCCGTCTGCAATGCAGGAGATATGGGTTCAGTCCCTGGGTCGGGAAGATCCCCTGGAGGAGGGCATGGCAACCCACTCCAGTATTCTTGCCTGGAAAATCCCATGGACAGAGGAGCCTAGCAGGCTACAGTCCATGGGGTCACAAAGAGTAGGAAGGGGCTGAGTAACTAAGCATGCACTCACGCTACACATCTGCCTCCCATGAAGACTCGTGACCAAGGACAGGAGCAGCGCAGCCAGCCTTGAAGCTGAGCACAGGCCTGCAGAGAAGGTGCAAGATGCAGGAGCCTTGCCACCTGGGCAATTCCGGGACAGAGCCGGACTTTTTCACGGTTAGGTGCACTGTGCTCAGCTTGTAGCTTCGCTTCAGGGAAAAGAAAAAAAGCCAAGATCCTCTCAGAGAAAGGCCTTTCAGACCCACAGGTTTCTCCTGGGTGAAAGCCCCAGCATTTGATTACCTCCATGTCTTCACTTTCCCACTTCTATTCAAAAGCAAAGGGTTGAGTCACAAACCCCTAAAGACTGGACTCCTAAGACCTTACAGGGATGTCTGCTTTCCATCTGAAAGTGTGCTGGTTTCAGCTTTGGTCCAATGTCTTGCTCCAACCAAGTGACATGAAGTAAGTCACTTCCTTTCTCTGAACCTCACTTTCAGGAGGAAAGGCTTAATGATGTATTTTTCTCCTACAGGAAGTATCAGCAATCTAGTTGAGAGAATGTGTAAAGGAAGAGATCTACGAGGAGTTATATCAAGAACTGCCATCCAGGGAGCTGAGACTCTCATGTCAACCTGTCTGCTTTGGCTTCTGCCTCCCATCTCCCTTCTCGCTTCCCTCCCTTCACATGGTTCCCATCACGTGCCAAGCACAATGCTTGGAAGTGAGAGAGAATGTTGTATGATACAAACACATTCCTGCTCTCAGTGAAGCTCTGTTCAGTGGGAAAGGTAGCACAAAAGTGAAATAATTAACCGCTACATAAGACATAAAACCAAATTCTGTTGTGCAAAATGAAGTTGTATAATAGTTAGAATTGTTAGACACTAAGAGACAGGCCAGCTCGGAAACCTCTTTTACAGAGGCTGGCCGAGTAACATCTCTCTGGAGAAGAGATGCTCAGATTGAAGAAATAAAAAGGTGAAGAAGAACTAGACTTGCAAAAAGTATAACTGGAAGCAGAAGGAAAATGACAGTATTTTCCAGACAGATGTGAACTCCCCAGGCAGGAAGAAGGACGCTTTGTTCTAAAGCATCTGAGAGAGCACCAGCTTGCCTGTGGTGAGATGGGGCGGCATTCACTATCACTCCACTAATTGCTCTTAAGGTCTAGAAAAACTTGGTGCATTCACATTTTATCACTGATGCTGTAATAGTGGACAATGAGGAGCAAAATCATAGGTCCAATACTATCTCTGATGCAAAGATGTTGGGAGTACCCTGGTCCAGCCCTCACTGGCTGAGGCTGTCCAGCATAACACACACCAAAGGGCATGAAAGATAGTACAGCCCAGTGAGATCCTGACTAACAAACTTCCTGGAGCTTAATACCAGGCACCACTCCAGGATGTCTTGGCCACAGGAGTGAGCTGAACCCTGAAGGGACTGCATGTGGCTTTGGCACCAATGTGTATGAAATGTCACTGAGGTTTGCTTAGATGCCCGAGGCTGGACAGGCCCCTCTGTGCTGCGTCCATCCAGTGACTGCAGGGAGGCCATGCTTGCGAGGGCTCTGAGGCCGTGGCTGCAGTAAGCACTAAGCACTTCCCAACTCCTGCAGAGTCCTAGCAGGGGAAAATCTTTTTTTTATTATTTTAAACTTAAGACTTTTAAAAACATGTAATAATTCCTGACATCTCTGAGCAAGATAGCAAACCCAGAACTCCATTCCCACACACACAGAGCATCCTGCTCAGCTCATACTACACCCAGCACTTCTCTACACATCTTGCCATCAAGATGTTTAGATTGTAAATAATATCAGAAAGTACCTATTCCTGGTGCACAGCAGCCATTCAGATATCTTAACAAATATGGAAACAGCCCCTAAACATATACTGCCCTCACTTAATCCCCCACTCTCTTGGAAATTTTCCTTTTGTCAAGCCCAATGAAACAATCTGGCCACTGCCTCAAAATGGCCAGTGAATTTTTATAACTGTGGCATTCTGTGCGTGTCATTCTCAGCTTTCAGCTGGCTGGCTTCCAACACATGCTGTCACTCCAAAATAGCCATTTATCCCATCCCACACCATCTAACTGTGACAAAGGACAGGCTCCAGAGCCGAAAACACTGCTACTACAAAGCTGGTGACCGTAGAAGAGGCACCAGGAACCTAATGTCTGCTGGGGTCTGCCTGGCACTTGCAGTCACTGCAGGACCTGAGGCTACCGGGCGCAGCCAGGTTTTCAATAGACTCGCACCAGTATCAAGCACACCCAAGTGGGTCCTGGTCCTCTGACTACCCAGAAGACATCTGTTCAGCACACAGACACTCAGAGCACATAGCCAAGTGCTGTGGGTGGTCTTAGGAAGCCATGCATGGTAAGACCAAGTAGCAGGTAAGTGGGGAGAAAAGTAGATTCTGACAGACTCAAGAGAGAAGAGAGTGCCGGGCTCGGGTGCTCAACAAAACAGAGCATACATCCTGAAAGAGGTTAGCAGGAGAGAAAAGGGAATTCCAGAACAGATGGGGCATAAATAAAAGCAGGGCTCTTGGGAAATGAGGTAGTAACCTGGGTAGAACAAAATC
The DNA here is from genome assembly GCF_001704415.2 of Capra hircus. NCBI lineage: Eukaryota > Metazoa > Chordata > Mammalia > Artiodactyla > Bovidae > Capra > Capra hircus. The sequence continues at coordinate 26,320,802 of NC_030833.1, forward strand.
TACGGAAGCATTTTCTCTGCTGGGAATTTCCTAGTTTCCATCTATGAAGTGGGTACTAAGCTCTGAAGTGATAGGGTGAAGGCCACCCAAGATACCACTCGAAGCTTGTAGTGGAAAAATTCCTTAGTTATGAATAAGTCATGAGTCTGTTCTTCTTGGTTAAAAGTGAAAATTACCTGTGTGAACTTAAGCAGATTACTCATATTATTAAAAACTCAGTTTCCCCACCTTCAAAAAAGAAAAGTAATAATAGTCCCTACTTCGTAAATTTTGGTGAAGGACTGGATGAGATAATTGAGCACAAAACAAGCAGATGTTTTCCCAACTGAATGTCACAGCTTAGCACACCATTTTTAGCACACATTTCCTAAATAGGAGATAGATGTGCTATTTCATAAGAATAGATTAAAAAGGTAAGAGCTCTTCAATCTTAATAAAAGTAAGAAGGAATGTAATTTTTTAATAAAGATTAGCAGATTTGATTATTTACAAAATGTAAAACTTGTTCATGAAAAGCAAAACTATGATAACAGGAAAAAAGAGGATGGGGGAAATATTGGCATAAGATTCAACAATGTTTTCCATTTATATATTGTATTAAAAGTTGTATAAATGATAAGGCAAGCAATCCAACAATAGATAAACATACAAAATGCATAAAAAGAAAAATGCATAAGGGATTACAAGTGAACAACAAAACAAAGAAAAAACTTCCACTCACAATAATAATACAGAATCTGTAATTTTAAAAATTAAACAAAATTCCAGTAATAATAGTATTCATTAAGGCTTCAGTGGTGGCTCAGTAGTAAAGAATCCACCTGCAGTGCAGAGACCTGGGTTCGATCCCTGGGTTGGGAAAACCCCCTGAAGAAGGAAATGGCTACTCACTCCAGTATTCCTGTCCGGAAAATCCTATGGACAGAGGAGCCTGGTGGGCTACAGTCCATGGGGTCGCAAAGAGTCGGACATGATGTAGCAATTGAGCGCACATACAAAGTATTCATTAAATGATGGCACACTCCTGCTTAAAGCCTTCTAGGTATCTTCCATGTGCCCAAAGTAAAACCCGTGTTTTTAAACAGCTGACCAGACACCACAGGTGTGCCTCTTGTCACCTCCCCCCAGTTGATAGGCCACTCCTCACTTACTCACTGGCTTACTTTGGCTTCTTGAAAAGGGAAACCCCCAACTACCACAGAATCTTTGCACAGGGCTGCCTGGAATGTTTCCCCTCTCTCCTCTCCAAGCCCTCAGCTCCCAGTTAATTCTGTCTCATCTTTCAGCCCCAGCTATGGGCGCCTCCCAGATGTTATGGGTTGACTTATTATCCCCCACAAAGATGCACATACTCATGTCCTCTCCCCAGTACCTCAGAATGTGACCTGATTTGGAAACAAGTTTGTTGCTGGTGTCATTAGTTAAGATGAGGTCAAATTAGAGCAGGGGAGAGGAACTAATCCAATATGACTAGTATTCTCATAAGAAGGGGAAATTTGGGTGCACGCAGGGAGAAGGCCATGTGAGCATGATGGAAGGGATGGGGTGGTGATGCTCCCACAAGCCACAGAGCTCTGAAGACTGCCAGCAAATCACAGAAAGTAGGGGAGAGGCATGCAACAGAGCCTCGCACAGACCTCAGAGCCAACCATCCCTGCCCATACCTTGTTCTCAGACTTCCAGCCTCCAGAATGATGAAGCAATAGGTTTCTGGGGTTTAAATCACCTACCTCGTGATATTTGTTTCAGCGGCCCTAGGAAAGCCCTCCACGATCCTTCCCCCTGGAGCAGCTCCCGCCATCGCAGTGCCTCAGGGAGCCTGTGCTTTCTCTCACCCTCTGTGGAGAATCCTGGGTCACCGTCTGCCTCCACACTGGAGGAAAGCAGGAAAGGAGCCGGCAGCAGGCCTCTCTACTCCCTTTCCACCCATGGAATCGCATATGCGGTGCTCCCCACAAGTATGTGCTGACTATGTCTGGGAAACACGCAAATAAGCCCTGGCAGGCAGGAGACTGGACTGAGGGATGAGGACAAAAGGCAGAGTGGTCCAAGCCTGAACACTCAGAGCACATGTGCCGTGAGCCAGGGTTCTTCCAAACACGTCACCGCGAGTGACACGGTGGCTCTCGGCTGCCCAGTGAGGCAGGCACTGTCGTCACTCCTACTTCAGAAATGATGAAGTGGGGCCCAGTGAGGCCCAGAGAAGTTACTGCCCAAAGCTCACAACTGGAAAGAGCTGAGACGTGAACCTTGGCAGTACGCACTCGAGTCTGTGCTCTCAACCTCTGCGTACAGCGATTCTCAAGAACATAGAGGCAAGCAGGTACAGATAATAGGAAAGACAGAACAGAACATATAAGTTTCTGCTCAGCAAGTCCCTCAAGGGTTATTAAGAAAATTGTGGACATGAGACCTACTTCAAACCTTTACAGAAAGGAAGAGACTAGGCCCTCCAGTGTTCCCACCCTTGATGATTCCATCACAGATCACGCCCTGAGTTGGAGGAGCTGTAGGTAAAATCCAGTTGGAACTCCCTGTAGTCTCCCTCCTCCACATGAATCTTGCACCAAGATCTTGCATTAAGAGCATTATAAATCTTAGACTGGTTGGAACCTCTGTAACAACTTCCAACCTCAGTCAGGTCATCCTTAGTGGCTGTCTAGACTAGGATGAAGTGCCCAGGCTCTAGCATCCAATCATTTGGATCCAAATCCCAGCTCTACCATCTGCTAAGTGCATGACGTGGGAAAGTCATTTAAATTCTCTGGCCTTGAGCTGTAAAATGGGGATGACAGCACTCTTTAACTAACCAAATTCTTATAAGGCTGAGTTAAACATATGTAAAGCACTTCGATCAGTACCTGACACATAGTGCTAAGTATGAGCAGCTACTTACTGTGGTTGCTACTATTTTCATCCTATCAATGCAGATGGGCCTGAATACGTTCAGTGAGCAAGAGACATGTATATTCTTCTTGGAGACTGGGATACATCACTTCCCAGGATCTTACTATCCAATCTTATTCCAATAATTTTACAATAATTTAGGCACACTAATTATCCTAAGGCAAGTAAATATATATGCAATATTCATATATTACATACATATATATGCACCCAATAACTGTGTTAACTTTTCTCTTTAAATTTCAGAGGCTTCTTTTTCAGAGGTTCAGAAATACATCTTTTTCATAACCAATTCAAGTGTGCTGAGACTTATAATTTCTCCTCTAGAAGTCTACCCTTAAAAAATCATCTAAAATGCAGACAAAATCAAAGCTTTATGTATCTAGATATTCATGGCAACATTTTTAAATAGTGAAGAACTATATGACAATCTAAATCTCTAGAAATAGAGGAATAAATATAGTTAAGTAAATTACAGAAAAGCAATACAATACACTATTATGTAAACATTAAAATTATGTTTGCAAACCATTTTGAATAACATAGAAAAATGCTTAGTCAAATGTTATAAGAAAATAAGAAACAAACCTGTTTATACAAGAGAATCACAATTATGTAAAATTGTACAGGTAAAAAATGGCTAAGTATATTTGCTAAAACTTAACAATAGTTTTAAACAGGATTATATATAGTTTTTATAGTACTCTTCATTTTTAAGTTTTGAAAAATATTTTATTAGTGAAATTATTGCATGATAATGTAAATATGCAAAAACTATTTTAAAAAATCATAGAAGCTTAGGAGGCTCATTGTTACTTCCTTGTTGGCCATACAAAATCTTGTATAACAACTCTATTCTCAAGTCCTAGAGAATTCAGGCAGATGTTTTTAAAGAGAATGCCAATATAAGACACCAGAGTAAATCAGAATTTGGTCCAATTCCAAATTCTTTGCAGTCTGTATTGTTACTATTCAGTCTTCCATATCCCCAACAGCAAGTTATGAAATGGAATAATAATCTTAGGAAGTCAATCACTTCCTTTGTCCTCTGCCCCATGCTTTCAGAATGCAAAAGTTTGAACTCTGTTTGAGTACAGGAAGCCAGTAAGGCATGTCTAGCTCCTGATGGCTCTTCATCAGGTCCAACTTGATAAGCCAGTCATCGGATTCTAACTTCAATGGTATAGAACTTATGTTTATATATCTGAAAGCCAGTCAGACACTCAGGGGGTGAAGAGGAAGTTTCTAGTTTCCTTCAAGCAAAGGGATTTTAAATTTCAGTTTCCTGCCTTCCTCATTCCTGACCCATTAAATACCATTAGAATATTGGGCATTCTATCAAGGTAAGCAAATAAATAAGCACAGAAGCAAACGTGTGTATGGATGGATGGATAGAGGTAAAAAGCAGTAAGAATGTCACAGCAGTCTCAGAATAGATCATCCTTGCCTATAGCTTTTTTTGCACATTAAATCATATTTTCTAAACATATCTTTCTAAAACACAGCTATAACCCCAAATTTTGTTAATGTTCATACTACTCAAAATGATCTACAGACCACTGCAGTCCTTATCAAATCCCCAAAGGCATTTTACATAGAAAAAGAAAAAATTCTGAAGTTCATACAAAACCATAAAAGACCCTGAAAAGCCAATGAAATACCAATGAAATTTTGAACAAAAAAAACAAAGTTGGAAGAATCACACTTCCTGATTTCTATATACATTACAAAGCTACAGTATTCAAAACAATAAGTACTGGCAAAAAAAGTCATGTATTAACCCTGAATACTCATTGGAAGGACTGATGCTGAAGATGAAGCTCCAATAATTTGGCCACCTGATGCGAAGAGCCAACTCATTGGAAAAGACCCTAATGCTGGGAAAGATTGAAGGCAGAAGGAAAAGAGGGTGACAGGATGAGATGGTTGGATGGCATCACTGATTCAGTGGACATGAATGTGAGCCAATTCCAGGAGATGGTGAAGGGCAGGGGGACCTGGCATGCTGCAGTCCACAGGGTTGGAAAAGGTGAGACACAACTTGGTGACTGAACACAAGACCAATGGAATTAGAATAGAGAGGCCAGAAGTAAACCCACACAAACACAGTCAACTGACTTTTAACAAAGGTGCCAAATACACACAACGAGGAAATGACAGTCTCTCCAACAAATAGTGTTGCAAAAACTAGGTGTGCACATGCAGAAGAATACAAAAATAAAAATTAAAAATTAAAACAACCACTCAAAAATGGATTAAAGGCCTACATGTAAGACCACTATAAACCCCTAGAAGAAAACAAAAGGGGAAAAACTTCTTGACGTTGGCCTTGGCAATGATTTCTTGCATATGGCACCAAAGCATAAGCAACAAAAGCAAAAATAGACAAGCGGGATTATATCAAATCAAAAACCTTCTTCACTGCAAAAGAAGCAATCAACAAAATGAAAAGGCAACCTGTAGAATGGTAGAAAGTACTTTAAAACCATAGATCAGCAGGATAAAGGCCTAACATTCAAAATATAAGGAACTTCCACAATTCACGAGCAAAAGAAATGTTTAATGGGCAAAGGAATTGAATAGATATTTCTCCAAAGAGGATATACAACATTAAACATGGAAATATGCTCAGCATCACAAATCATCAGGGAAATATGAATCAAAACAATAATGAAATAGCACCTCACACTGTTAGGATGGCTGTTATCAAAAAGACAAGAGATAACAAATGCTTGTGAGAATGTAAGAAAAGGGAACACTAAAATTATTGGTTGGAATGTAAACTGCTGGGGCCGCTATGGAGAAGAGTAACAAGGTTCCTTGAAAAATTAAAAATGGAACCACCATATATTCAACAATACCACTTCTGGCTATATATCCAAAGGAATTGAAAGGATCAAAGAGATATCTGTACCCCCAAGTTCATTACAGCATTATTCACAACCATGAAAATGTGGGTGCAACCTAATTGTCTATCAACAAAAGAATGGATTTTTTAAAATGTGAAACTTTGCACCCTTTGTACAATGAAATATAATCCAGCCTTAAAGTGAATGAGACTGAAGGATTTCATGCTATATGAAATAAGCCAGACACAGAAGGATAAATACTACATAGTATTAATACAACTTACATGAGGAATCTAGTGAAACTCTTGGAAGCAGAGAGTACATTGGTGACTGTCAAGGGTTATTGGTGGAGATGAGAAATGGGGAGGTATTAAAGCGTACATAGTTTCAATTATACAAGATGATTATGTCATAGAAATCTACTCTACAGCACAGAGCGATAGCTAACAATACTGTACAGTATACTTAAAATTTTACTAAGATGGTAGTTCAGTTCAGTCACTCAGTCATTTCTGACTCTTTTTGACCCTAGAAACTGCAGCACACCAGGCCTCCCTGTCCATCACCAACTCTCAGAGTCAACCCAAACCCATGTCCACTGAATCAGTGACGCCATCCAACCATCTCATCCTCTGTCGTCCCCTTCTCCTCCTGCCCTCAATCTTTCCCAGCATCAGGGTCTTTTCAAATGAGTCAGCTCTTTGCATCAGGTGGCCAAAGGATTGAAGTTTCAACTTCACCATCAGTCCTTCCAATGAATATTCAGGACTGATTTCCTTTAGGATGGAGCGGCTGGATCTCCTTGCAGTCCAAGGGACTCTCAAGAGTCTTCTCCAACACCACAGTTCAAAAGCATCAGTTCTTCGGCACTCAGCTTTCTTTATAGTCCAAGTCTCAAATCCATACGTGATCACCAGAAAAATCATAGCCTTGACTAAATGGACCTTTGTGGACAAAGTAATGTCTCTGCTTTTTAATATGCTGTCTAGGTTGGTCATAACTTTCCTTCCTAGGAGTAAGTGTCATTTAATTTCATGGCTGCAATCACCATCTGCAGTGATTTTGCAGCCCATAAAAAAGTCAGCCACTGTTTCCACTGTTTTCCCATCTATCTGCCATGAAGTGATGGGACCGGATGCCATGATCTTAGTTTTCTGAATGTTGAGCTTTAAGCCAACTTCTTTTTCACTCTTCTCTTACACCTTCATCAAGAGGCTCTTTAGTTCTTCTTCACTTTCTGCCATAAGGGTGCTGTCATCTGCATATCTGAAGTTATTGATATTTCTCCCGGCAATCTTGATTCCAGCTTGTGCTTCCTCCAGCCCAGTGTTTCTCATGATGTACCCTGCATAGAAGTTAAATAAGCAAGGTGACAATATACAGCCTTGATGTACTCCTTTTCCTATTTGGAACCAGTCTGTTGTTCCATGCCCAGTTCTAACTGTTGCTTCCTAACCTGCATAGGTTTCTCAAGAGGCAGGTCAGGTGGTCTGGTATTCCCATCTCTTGAAGAATTTTCCACAGTTTATTGTGATCCACACAGTCAAAAGCTTTAGCATAGTCAATAAAGCAGAAATAGATGTTTTTCTGGAATTCTCTTGCTTTTTCCAGGATCCAGCGGATGTTAGCAATTTGATCTCTAGTTCTTCTGCCTTTTCTAAAACCAGCTTGAACATCAGGGAGTTCACGGTTCACGTATTGCTGAAGCCTGCCTTGGAGAATTTTAAGCGTCACTTCACTAGTGTGTGAGATGACTGCAATTGTGTGGTAGTCTGAGCATTCTTTGCCATTGCCTTTCTTTGGGACTGGAATGAAAACTGACCTTTTCCAGTCCTGTGGCCACTGCTGAGCTTTCCAAATTTGCTGGCATATTGAGTGCAGCACTTTCACAGCATCATCTTTCAGGATTTGAAACAGCTCCACTGGAATTCCATCACCTCCACTAGCTTTGTTCATAGTGATGCTTTCTAAGGCGCATTTGACTTCACATTCCAGGATATCTGGCTGTAGTTGAGTGATCACACCATCGTGATTATCTTGGTCATGAAGATCTTTTTTGTACAGTTCTGTGTATTCTTGCCACCTCTTCTAAATATCTTCTGCTTCTGTTAGGTCCCTACCATTTCTGTCCTTTATTGTGCCCATCTTTGCATGAAATGTTCCCTTGGTATCTCTAATTTTCTTGTAGAGATCTCTAGTCTTTCCCATTCTATTGCTTTCTTCTATTTCATTGCATTGATCACTGAGGAAGACATAGGGTAGATCTTATGTTAAATGTTGTCATCACAGAAAATAAAAATAAAGAGGGCAGTATAGGAAATTTTCAGAGGTCATTTATATGTTTCTGGCATAGATTATGGAGATGGCTTTGTGGATCTACATTTATTTCCAAACTCATCAAGTTGTATACATTAAATATGTCTATTTTCAATCATATTTCCTCATGTGTTTTTAAAAAAAGGGCAAAATACAAACAGACATTTCACCAAAGAAAGTACACAGATGGAGGAAAAAGCACATGGATACTTTTACAACATCATTGGCTGTCAGGGAAATGCAAATTTAAACCCTAAAAAGCTATTATTGCCCATCTACTCGGAGAAGGAAATGGCAACCCACTCCAGTATTCTTGCCTAGAGAATCCTGTGAGGAGAGGAGCCTGGTGGGCTGCTGTCCATGGGGTCGCACAGAGTCGGACACGACTGAAGTGACCTAGCATGCATAAGTGCATTGGAGAAGGAAATGGCAACCCACTCCAGTGTTCTTGCCTGGAGAATCCCAGGGATGGAGGAGCCTGGTGGGCTACCATCTATGGGGTCGCACAGAGTCGGACACGACTGAAGCGACTTAGCAGCAGACCATCTACTGGAATGGCCAAAACCAGTTGTCATGGTCCCTGGAAATGTACAGATCCATGATATCCTATGGTCTCTGGAGACGCCTAGGATTTTGCTGTTCCTGTGGTTTTGTTGTTATTTCTTCCTCCAAATGTTGAGCTATACCAGTATGTTTCCTATAAATCCTATATGTGGCCCAAAGCCAGTGATGATTTCTGCTGCTTGTAAACAAAAAGTATGAATAAAAAGCCTTTCAGAGTTGCCTGAAAACCATCCCCATTTGCTACACTTTTTGATCCAAAGCCTAGACTTGCAGCTGCCAACTCACCCTTACAGATTTATCTCAACACAATTCCATGGAGAGTAGCACCTTATAACCATTCTCCTATGGCACCAGTCTCTGAAATCAGTGTTAATTGCCCAATTAACAAGCCTGATGCTGACAGAATGTGAGCTAACTAGTAAGTGCCAAAGCTCATTCCAATTACTAACCTTTATGGTTGTCATCTATGAAGATGAGGGTACAACTATGTATTTTTGCATGAATGATTGCGTTTGTCATTCTGAGCCAGCCAGAAGGAAAAATGGGTAAGAGGGCAAGAGGGCTAGGGAGAAGATTCTGAAAAATAAGTCTTCACAAGCATTTAAGAAATAAAAATAGCTATGAAGTCTCTAAGGTCAGTGGTCATCTCAAAATCAAGTGGTGCACTCTTTAAAACCATAAGTTCTTAGATCTTGATCTCAGAAATTGATTCAGTAGGTTTGGAATAAGGCCCAGGAAACTGGATATTCTTATATTTCCCTGGTGATTCTCATGAACAACCAGAAATGAAAATCACTGAGACAAGTGTCCAAGGAAACCCATTTCTGGTCCCCAAAGTAGTCCCTTGGTCATAGATCTCTTATGAAATGTGATGGTTGCTGAGCTGGAAAGGCCAGGAGAGAGTGATCACTAATGAAAGAGCAAGATCATGAGGCTGCTGAGAACTGGGAGGCTTAGATCTGGGTACCAGATTTGAAATCACTGACCACCAACCTACTCAAGAAATTGAGTTAATCCACCTGTAAAATTACACAGGCCTCCCATTTCTCCTAGAAACATGAGACATGCTATGTATTCATGTGGGCAATGACTACAAATATTATATCAATTTAAGATATTAGAGCCATTGAAAGGAAGATCTTTTAAAATATAACTATGTATTGCTTTAATTTTTTTAAAAAAATTGTCTTTAGTTGGAGGATAATTGCTTTACAATATTGTATTGCTTTCTGCCATACATCAACATGAGTTAGTCATAGATATATGCATGTCCCCTCCCTCTTGAAACTCCCTCCCACTTCCCACCCCATCTCACCCCTAGGTTATCACAGAGCACCAGATTTGAGCTCCCTGCATCATACAGTAAATTTCCACTGATTATCTCATTTTACATACAGTAATGTATATGTTTCAATAAACTCTCAGTTCATTCCACCCTCTGCTTCCCCTCCTTGCCCACAAGTCTGTTCTCTATGTTTATGTCTCCACTGCTGCCCTACAGATAGTTTCATCAGTACCATCTTTCTAGACTCCATATAAATGCATTAATATAAGATATTTGTCTTTCTCCTGATTTCACATTTTAGCTGTAATTTGGGCACAAACCATTTGGAAGCAAAAGTAAGCAGTGAAATGTTTCCCTTATAAGTTCAGTGATTTCTGAAAAGAAAGCTCACAGACACGTAACATAAAGAAGAGGTCTTTTTAACCAGTTTATGGCTCCCCAAATAAAGTCTAGGATAGTGGTCTTCATGGGAGAAGTTGCCAGAAGCCTCCTAATGACATTTACAGTCCACGTCCAATAAAGTAATTGGCTTCCAAAGGATGAGAAAGTAACTATGAAAGCTTGACTACCTAATCTTTATAGTCATTATATATCAATATATAAGCAGGAATGGAGTACATAAAAATTCACTCTCCTATAAACTTGAAAGTAGCTAGGCTCTGTGTGTATTGAAATTTTTCCCTTTATTTGTGGGGGGGGGTGCTTCAAATCACATTCCAAGGGCCCACCCATCATAGTTTTACACACGTGGACATCTGGCAGGAAAAAAATTAAGGCACTACCTGAGAGAGTTGGGGGGGAAAATCCATTTATAAATGTTATTTTAGAAGGAACTGTCTGATCCTGTTTACTTATTAACTTCATTAGAAGGCTAATGAATCTACTGCTGAGAAAATGAGAGGGAGCTCAGGGTGAGGAGAAGGATGGGCAGAATTTCACACCCTTTCTCCCAATGGTGAGGTTATTTATGATTGTGATAAAACAGCACCATATTTGGAAGGAAGGGAAAAGCAACATAAAATAACAATCAACAGGCACGATCCGTACGAAAGGATTGCGTTCTCTCAGCCACTGGACAAAAATCAAGATTTATACATGTCAGGATGGAAGAAAAAAGACTAGGCCATAAAAAGAAACCTTTTTCCCATAATAAATAGGAAAATATTAAATCTGCAAACCAGATCTGTTTCTCCAGTGTTCACACTGCCCAATTCTCCAGCAAAGTTAAGGTGTCTAAGGTTTCAATATTTAGGGCAAACTCTTTTTTCATTCTGTTTTTTGGGGGAGAAAAGAGTTTACAGCTTGGATGATGCTATTTATGTTTAATGAATTTAAATTCAGTAGTTAGAACAGGTGTTCTGGCTAACACCTGCCCCCTGGCTACTATCTGTCCATGAACAGCACATTAGTTTTCCTTAAGGGGGATGGCTTTGCTCACAATGTTAGCTCATAAAAGGTACCTGTTGGCCATCAAAAATCCTGTGTGTGTTTCTTGTTTAAATTCCCAGGTTGACAGCATCTGTGGACCTGGAGTGGAAAGGGACTTGAGATCATTTCATCTAATATCTTTATTTATGAGGAAATAGAAGATGGCATGAATTGATTAATTAGCAGATGATTAATTAGCAACTTCTCACAACCAAGATAATCATGATGGTATGATCACTCATCTAGAGCCAGACATCCTGGAATGTGAAGTCAAATGGGCCTTAGGAAGCATCACTAGGAACAAAGCTAGTGGAGGTGATGGAATTCCAGTGGAGCTGTTTCAAATCCTGAAAGATGATGCTGTGAAAGTGCTGCACTCAATATGCAGGCAAATTTGGAAAACTCAGCAGTGGCCACAGGACTGGAAAAGATCAGTTTTCCTTCCAATCCAAAAGAAAGGCAATGCCAAAGAATGCTCAATCTACCGCACAAGTGCACTCATCTCACACGCTAGTAGAGTAATGCTCAAAATTCTCCAAGCCAGGCTTCAGCAATACGTGAACCGTGAACTTCCAGATGTTCAAGCTGGTTTTAGAAAAGGCAGAGGAACCAGAGATCAAATTGCCAACATCCACTGGATCATGGAAAAAGTGAGGAGTTCCAGAAAAACATCTATTTCTGCTTTATTGACTATGCTAAAGCTTTTGACTGTGTGGATCACAATAAACTGTGGAAAATTCTTCAAGAGATGGGAATACCAGACCACCTGACCTGCCTCTTGAGAAACCTATATGCAGGTCAGGAAGCAACAGTTAGAACTGGACATGGAACAGACTGGTTCCAAATAGGAAAAGGAGTACATCAAGGCTGTATATTGTCACCTTGCTTATTTAACTTCTATGCAGAGTACATCATGAGAAACGCTGGGCTGGAGGAAGCACAAGCTGGAATCAAGATTGCCGGGAGAAATATCAATAACCTCAGATATGCAGATGACACCACCCTTATGGCAGAAAGTGAAGAGGAACTAAAAAGCCTCTTGATGAAAGTGAAAAAGGAGAGTGAAAAAGTTGGCTTAAAGCTCAACATTCAGAAAACCAAGATCATGGCATCCAGTCCCATCACTTCATGGGCAATAGATGGGGAAACAGCATCAAACTTTATCTTTTTGGGCTCCAAAATCACTGCAGATGGTGATTGCAGCCATGAAATTAAAAGACACTTACTCCTTGGAAGGAAAGTTATGACCAACCTAGGTAGCATATTGAGAAGCAGAGACATTACTTTGCCAACTAAGGTCCGTCTAGTCAAAGCTATGGTTTTTCCTATGGTCATGTATGGATGTGACAGTTGGACTGTGAAGAAAGCTGGGCGCAGAAGAATTGATGCTTTTGAACTGTGGTGTTGGAGAAGACTCTTGAGAATCCCTTGGACTGCAAGGAGATCCAACCAATCCATTCTAAAGGAGATCAGCCCTGGTGTTCTTTGGAAGGAATGATGCTAAAGCTGAAACTGCAGTACTTTGGCCACCTCATGAAAAGAGTTGACTCTTTGGAAAAGACTGTGATGCTGGGAGGGATTGGGGGCAGGAGGAAAAGGGGACGACAGTGGATGAGATGGCTGGATGGCATCACCAACTCGATGGAACTGAGTCTGAGTAAACTCTGGGAGCTGGTGATGGACAGGGAGGCCTGGCATGCTGCGATTTATGAGGTTGCAAAGAGTCGGACACGACTCAGTGACTGAACTGAACTGAACTGAATTAGCAACTGAGACAGTCCTAGAACCCAGGCTTCCTCTGAGCTCAGTGGCTCCCAGAGCTCAGTGGCTCCCAGTCCTACCTGAAAATCAAATATAATCATGGGGCTTTTAAAAGTATACATCCTGAGTAACCACCAGCTTTACCAAACTGGAATCCCTTGGTTAGGGGCCAGGAATCTAGATTTTTAACACAGTCCACAAGTAATGCTGAGGATACACCAAATTTGAGAAACCGGATGATCCCAGAATGCCTTCCATATTAATTACGTAGGAGGTAAGAAAGCGCTTCAAGAGGCTTAGACCCCCCCAATAGTTGCAGTAAAAAGAAAATAACCAGCAACGGATGAGTTAACTCAACACTATGTTCAGGGAACTTAAATCAGATTGTGCTTTGCATCCTACACCCCAAATCAGCAGCAATAGCTGATGTAGAAAAACCAATAAATATATTAACCTTCCCCCTTGTGCCAAGCACAGATAAATATCTGAAGGAAAAGACTCCAGAACATTCTCTCAAAAGAAATGTAACATTTCCAGGCACCACATGCTTATGATTCTAAGCTTGTCCTGCACCCCACCCTCCTAAAAAATATTAGCACAACTGTCCTCTGGAGCTGGTAGAAGCTGCTGGGCTAGGAAGATATGGGCCTACAAACAAACAATAATTATTACATAAAGTACTAACTAAATAGTATGCATTTTTTGCATTCCATGCATTATCTCACTGAATCCTCACAAAGCTTCCATGAGATCTGTCTTACTGTCATCTTACTATACGGATAAGTAAACCTAGACATAGAGAAATGAAGACGTTGCTCATGGTGGTACAGTTAGCAAGCAGTAGATCTCAAATTTATAACCAGGCAATGTGAAATCAGAACCTTTAACCACTACACATGCACTATCCCATCTGTGACCAGGTGTTTCTGAGAACTATGGGAACTACTAGTTCTCATATGAAGCAGTCTTTCCTCTTAAAAGTTTCATATCCTAATGGAGAAGTTTAGTTTCATTGAAAGTGAAGAAGAACTAAAGAGCCTCTTAATGAAAGTGAAAGAGGAGAGTGAAAAAATTGGCTTAAAGCTCAACATTCAGAATACTAAGATCATGGCATACAGTCCCATCACTTCATGGCAAATAGATGGGGAAACAGTGGAAACAGTGTCAGACTTTATTTTTATGGGCTCCAAAATCACTGCAGATGGTGACTGCAGCCATGAAATTAAAAGACACTCCTTGGAAGGAAAGTTATGACCAACCTAGATAGCATATTCAAAAGCAGAGACATTACTTTGTCCACAAAGGTCCATCTAGTCAAGGCTATGGCTTTTCCAGTGGTCGTGTATGGATGTGAGGGTTGGACTATAAAGAAAGCTGAGCGCCAAAGAATTGATGCTTTTGAACTGTGGTGTTGGAGAAGACTCTTGAGAGTCCCTTGGACTACAAGGAGATCCCACCAGTCCATCCTAAAGGAGATCAGTTGTGGGTGTTCATTGGAAGGACTGATGTTGAAGCTGAAACTCAAATACTTTGGCCACCTGATGTGAAAAACTGACTCATTTGAAAAGACCCTGATGCTGGGAAAGATTGAGGGCAGGAAGAGATGGGGATGAGAGAGGATGAGATGGTTGGATGGCATCACCAACTCAATGGACATGGGTTTGGGTGGACTCTGGGAGTTGGTGATGGACAGGGAGGCCTGGCGTGCTGTGGTTCATGGGGTCACAAAGAGTCAGGCACGACCGAGCAAATGAACTGAACAGAACTGAATGGAGAAATAAGACGTTTTATATTAAACAGCAAAACAAAACATATGAACAGCATTGATCATTCCTCTAATTCATTCCTAGAATTGCTTTACATCCTCATACAGTGAGGTGTGATAATAATAAAAATATAAGTACTTCTGCAGTAGGGCCACTCATCACGGAATACAATGTGTTTTGCATGTTCCTATATATACTTGCATATGCCTGACACTGTTCCTTGTATGCATTAATCTTATCTTTCAACCGAACTAAACATTCCTTGAGAATAGCAATCACAACATACTTATTTCGCATCCCCCAGCAATAAGCACAGGGCTGCTTACATAAAGAATGCTCAGTTAATATCTGTTCAGTTGAATGCTCTGTGACCAATACAGGAGTTTTCACCAGATTCATTACCACTGAAAACAAACAGAAAAAGGCCCCAGTTCTAGAGGGAGGATTTCACAGCCTGTATCCACCCAGTCTTCAGGACCTCACATATGAAAAGCCTAGCGAATAGGATGGAAAGCTTTTAATTAACAGCCTAGGAAAAAAAAATGTCATTCCACTCTGCAGTTTTGTTTCCATTAATTCACTCAGATTCAGCAGGAATTCCACTAAGGAATTGGGATGAACAGCTGTAGAGGGAGGGAAGTACATAAATAAATCATGAGTGTCATTAAAATTTGTAAACTAATAACTTCTGGGAAGTCGTGGCAATTATTATCAGAGTTTTCTTGGCAAACAAAAAAATTAATAAATCCAAAGGTCTCCACTTTCTATTAAAAAAAAAAAAAACAGCATCCCCCAGAAAGGTCACTGACAGAACAATTAGAGGAGGAAATAAATGGTCCAGACAACAGCTTGCAAAGCAGATGAAGAGTCACAGGATTCCCCAGTGGCAGGGGGGATAAGACAACTCAATACAAGGAGAGCAACAGGACAAGGCAAGGCTGGGGCTGGGATTGGTTTGGGGCAATTGGAACGTCAGTTCAATTCTTTCAGCTTTTACTTAGTGTAGCCCAAGTGCTGGCAGTGTAGTTCCAGAAACAGAAAGGGCACTGGTCCCTGTTCTCAAGAGGCTCCCAGGCTGGGAACACAGTGTAAGGATGAGACATTAGTGGGAAGCAGAGGAGAGGCACCCGGCCCAGGGAGGAAGGAGAAGGAAGGTATCCAGGAGGATGTGCCCAGGAGGTGGGCACGTAAACCCCCTAACCAGGAGCCCCTTGATCTGAAGTCCCCTTGCTGTGTGGGCCCTGAGACCAAGCATATAGGAGGAAGGGCTGAGCATCCTTGCTGCTTTTCCACGAGCATATTAATTCTCACACTGCCGGGGGGCAGGGGGCGGGCGGGGTGGATGAAATGGAGTAAGAGGGGAAGAGGAAACTGAGGGGAAATAGCAATACCAGGGGACCATCTACTGCAAAGGACTCTTGGTTCCTCTTATGCCCAGAAAACTGCAAATTTGTTTAACTCTGTGAGGACCCCTAATCCAATAGGAATTCCAGATGAAAGCTCGTGTGGGGACCTCACACCCAATCAGAAGCTGGCCACTCACAGACCTTTGCCAGAGACTAGTGCTTGGGATGCTGGGGGATTGGCTGCTAGCTCATCTACCTCCATAAAATGGGACCTTAAAAGCAAATTTTTTGAGGAGAGGGCAATGGGTTTATCAATCCAAGTGTTAATGTTTAGGACATGGAGAACTGAGTCCAAGAAGCTATTTGCCAGTCTGAAACATAAATCCCTACCATGACTTACATTTAAAACTAAAGACTCAAAAACCTCAAGCAGTGGCTTAATCAGTCTTTTTACAGGGACCACCTCCAAAAAAAGTGGCACCCTTGCTCCGAAATCAAGGACCAGGAATGCCAGCAAGCTCAGCACAGATGCACAGACCCACGTGTGCAGAAGGGCATGAGGAAGACACCAAAGCATGTGCCGCACGCCACTGTCATAGGGATAAGTGAGAATATGACCAGTCTCTGGATGTGTGATGCCTGCACACCATACAACAATGGTCTATTCTCAGTTGACAATGGAGGAGACGTGAAGACTCTCTTAACAGACTCACAAACTTGAGAGAACAAACTTTTGGTCGCCAAGGGGGAGAAAAAGGAGGGAGGAGAGTGATGGAGTGGGATTTCAGGTTAGCAGATGTAAACTATTATACATAGAATAAACAACAAGGTCATATATATAGCACGGGAATTATAGTCAATATCCTTTGACAAACCATAAAGAAAAAAAGTGTGAAAAAGGAGGTATACATATACACATAAAACCAAGTCACTTTGCTATACATTAGAAATTAACACAACATTATAAATCAGCTATCAGTTCAGTTCAGTTCAGTCGCTCAGTCGTGTCCGACTCTGCGACCCCATGAATCGCAGCACGCCAGGCCTCCTTGTCCATCACCAACTCCCGGAGTTCACTCAGACTTGCATCCATCGAGTCAGTGATGCCATCCAGCCATCTCATCCTCTGTCGTCCCCTTCTCCTCCTGCCCCCAATCCCTCCCAGCATCAGAGTCTTTTCCAGTGAGTCAACCCTTCGCATGAGGTGGCCAAAGTACTGGAGCTTCAGCTTTAGCATCATTCCTTCCAAAGAAATCCCAGGGTTGATCTCCTTCAGAATGGACTGGTTGGATCTCCTTGCAGTCCAAGGGACTCTCAAGAATCTTCTCCAATTAAAAAAAAAGAAAGAAAAAAGAAGAGGGCTGTCTATCCAGTTCCAGAGTTTCCATTTAGGGGATGTGTGTGTTCATGGAAGGAGATCAGGAGCCAGGGAACCCTCTTTATTTTTAATTGGAGGCTAATTACAATATTGTGGTGGTTTCTGCCTTACATTCACATGAATCAGCCATGGGTGTACATGTGTTCCCCACCCTGACCCTCCTTCCCACCTCCCTCCCCATCCCATCCCTCAGGGTCATCCCAGTGGACCAGCCCTGAGCACCCTGTCTCATGCATCGAACCTGGTCTGGAGATCTATTTCACATATGATAATATACACCTTTCAATGCTATTCTCTCAAATCATCCCACCCTTGCCTCTCCCACAGAGTCCAAAAGACTGTTCTATACATCTGTGTCTCTTTTGCTGTCTTGCATATAGGGTCATCGTTACCATCTTCCTAAATTTCATATATATGCGTTAATATACTGTATTGGTGTTTTTCTTTCTGACTTACTTCACTCTGCATAATAGAGGAGCCAGGGAACACTCTTAGACTTCTTATCCAAGAAACTCAGCCAAAGTGTCTTCCTCTCCCTGAACTCACGTCCTTATCTTTGAAATGATAAGACTCTGGGGCTCAAGGAGAATGTTTGCTATGATCCTTTCTCACCCCAAGTCTCTTCGACTCTATGGTCAATAGCCATGATTATTTCAGAATTACCAAGAATCACAGTTCAAAGACCTAGGAGTTCTGGTGACAAGTTTTCTGTTTCTGTGGACAGATTTCCACAGCCCTCGTTTCATTTTAGATGACCAGAGTTTTAATATGGATCAGGTTAGCCCTTGACATTGCCCATATTCCAAGTATCATAACATTATAAAATAATTTCCTTCCAGAACAGGTGGAAGTTTTTGCCTTTTGTCCTTTGATGAAACAGACATGCATTTCTATAGTGAAAAAAGTTTCCCGCCCCCCTCCCCCACCTCACCCAATGAACTGATAATATTTGAAAGAGAGATTACTAGACCTCTACTGGGCACTATGGTATACAACAGCCATATTTAACTATTAAACAAACTGTGGCTGCATTTTATATGCAAAATTGAGATATGCCCATTCAATTTCAAAGACTTATTACAAAAATCTAATGCAAAATTGCCCATTAATAATTTTATTGATTGTCTATTGAAATGATAGTTCTATATAACTAGGTTAAAGAAAATTTATTAGTAAAATTAATCTCCACTGTTTCTTTTCACATTATTGACTGCTGGGAAATTATGTGGCTCCTATATATTTCTAATCAGACAGTGCTGGACTAGAGAGCATCCATCTCAATTACAGAAGGAATATTTTAGCCTAGAAGTTGAAATCCCAGCCCAACCACTCGAGGGCAATTTTCCCACTCTGGGAACTTCTCCCTCTTCCACTTTCCATATCACCCCAATCTTCTACTCATAAAAAATTATCTCATTCTGGAGGAGTCCATGAACCCACTCTTGCCCAGCACCAGAGCCAGCACACGGGGTGGACTAAGCACAGGCTCAGGGTTCAGTAGGATTCCCCCTACTTCTTAGTTTCACAATCTGGGGCACATTGTTTAACCTCCACAGTGCTCAATGTTCCCATCTGCAAATCGAGCCCAGTGATACCCGACTCTCAAGTTTCTCGGAAAAGATAGAACAAGACAGCTCAGGTATAGGAACTCATAGAGAGAAGCAGCTCAAGTTGCAGATCGTACGATGACAACTAACTCTCTCCGAGCACCTCCCATGCATAGGTGCTGCAGGGCAGGTATGTTTCAAGGCAGTTGACATAGTCCATTTCAATGAAATTTCAAAACAACGGTATGTGGTAGGTGTGGATACAACCTTCATGGTACAGATAAGGAAACAGAGGCACAGAGAGATGAAGGAATGTGTTCAAAATGACTCAGTGGCTCAGTGGAGGAATGTGGCCATCAGTCCCAGGGCTTCACTTTTAATTACCTTGATGAGGAGGAAGCTGATTAGATCTGAGCCTCCTGATCTGGACTCATTGCTCCTCCTTGGGTCTGGCCTCTATAAAGTCTGATGGAGTAGGTCTCTAGTATCACTCCTGATGGATGGACAACCTCCAGGCTTGACACACTGTGGACTGAAAACACCCTAAAAACAAATTCCTGGGTCTTTGTAAAAAGTCACTCCCCAGCCTCATTAATTCTACAGGCTTGACACTCCATATGTAAAATGTCCTTTGACTAAAGGATGCCAACAGATGGTTGTGCTAAATGACCAATTTATGCACCCATTCTTGTGCTGGTGGAGAGAAAATATTTTGACCACCCCCAGTTAATGGCACCTAGGAGTTCCAGAAAGGGTGTCACCAAGGACACACGCTTACTGCTATGCTACAGACTGCTTTTAAACAGCCTTTTGTCTATTCAGAAGTAGATGGCTTCTGAATTATTAATTCAGTGAGACAAATAATTATGTCATACTGCAACCTGGCAGGGCGCGTCATCTTGTCATGACAGCTGCTGCTCCAGGCGCCTCTGCTGTACAGAAAATTGAAGAAGAATCACCAAATTCAATTTCAACTTAGTTAAGCATGTTGGACCAAATCACAGAAATGAAAAGGTGTGTGTTTAATTTTGTTTCTTTTCTCTGTTCACTGTATTAGTAAGGAAGATCATAGTGCTCTAGGCTCTAACTGAAAAATACATCACTAACAGCAGAGAAAAGAGGATAGGGGCACGGATCTTTAGGGATAAGGATAACAATAAGAAGCAAGAAGACACCTGGTGAGGGCCCAGGAAGTTGGAAAGTTTCCACAAAGTTTAGGATCAGTCCCTTTCCTCAACTGTCCTCTCTGCAGGGGTTCCTAAGCTGGGCTTTATCAGACCTGTGAACCCTCTGGATAACACAAATACATACTCACATAATGCGTACCCATAGGGAATGCCTATAACATCTACCAGCTTGTTTCAAATCCCTGAAAGGTCACACCATATATACTCTGTTATCTACAGCCTACGCTAAGTAACCCCCTTTGGTTTGGCCCCTCCTGTGAACCTGATGAGTCCTCCGACGCTCCTCCCTACCTAGTCCAGCACCCAGCTGCTCTCCCTGCCTCCTTCCTGGTCCCCTTATCTCCTACAGCCTCGCTTTGCCTGGCCTTTGCCCTGTGCGAGGGACATTTTTCCACCTTACATTTGCCAAACTGTAGCTCACCCATCACTCCAGTAGCCATTCAGAGAATCTTTCTTGCAAAATCACATCTCCAACTAGGTAGAAACTGCTATTCCAATTCCCCCTCCCTAGTCAGCATGAGGAAAAACATCATAAATCACGGTTCTCCCCTCCCTATCCCCCTACTAACACCCTGGAAGGTCTGTGATAATTCCTAGATAGCACAGAATACAACCCTTTGCATGCACTTATAGTTTCCATCCCATGGATCCCTGCATTAGTGGATTCTTACAAACAAAACTATACAAATACACAGGGTTACAATAATTATTAATTATTACAATTAACTGAGTCCTCTCCACATGTAACTGTCCTAAATGTTTGCACATTTAATATTTCATTTAGTCCTTACAATCCATCCATGAATTTATTCATCAAGCAAACATTTATTAAGTGCCTCCTGTGTGCCAGATACTATTTGAGGTATTGAGGATACAGCACTAAAGCAAAATGAAAAAAAAAATTCTATCTTTACAAGCTTAGATATTAGTAGGTGTTAGGTTGAATATAAATAAATCAATAAGTAAATATTTAGCAGCTAGAGGGTGACAGGCTCCAGGGAGGAAAATGCAGCCCAGTGATGAAATGCCAAGTTCTGAGACTAAGGCCTCACTGATGAGGTGAGCAGAGAGGAAGGAGCTCAGACCCAGGAAAAAGCCGAGTGGAAGGGTCCTGAGGAAGATGCTGGCTTGTCCGAAGAACAGCGAGGACAATGTGGCTGGAGCAAAAGTGGGATTTGTACTGTCTCCAATTTACATTCAGAGAAACCGAGATTTACAAGCGAAGTGGGTGGAATGGCAGTGCCCCTATCAAAATATGTCCTAACCCCCAGAACCTGCAATGGAATTATCCTTGAAAGAGCATCTCTGCAGATGTAATTAAGCTAAGAATCTGAAAATGAGAGCATCCTGGATTATGGGGCTGGCCCCGAAATCCAATGGCAAGTGTCCTTCTAAGGGACAGAAGAGGAGAAGACAGAGGGGAATACCGCAGCCCAGGGAATGCTGACAGGCACCAGAGGCTGAAGGAGGTGATGAAGGATTCTCTCTAGAGCCTCCAGAGGGAGGGGGCCCCAAAGACACCTTGATTGCAGACTTCCGGCCTCCAGACTGGAAGAGAATACATTTCTGCAGTTTGCAGCCACTCAGTCTGTGGTCCTTGATTCCAGCATCCCCAAAAACTGATCCAGAGAAGTTAGATAAAGTGCCCAAAGCCACAGAGCTCTTTGGGTGGACAAGCTAGATTTTGAATCTTAGCAATGGGACATCAGGGTGCCCTTAGGGCCATTCGGCCATCTGCTGTCCTAGACACACATTAGTGAATATACTGACTCTTATGTCCATGGGGCACACACTCTGTCCCTTACTGGGCCTCCAGCATTAAGCATCTGGCCTTGGCCCCTGGCTTTGCCTGGTTCACCCTTAGAACTACCAAACCTTTCCTGAAATATGATATGGGCTGCCAGGTATAGCTGTCTCTCACTATAAGGACAGGATTTTCTGGCTTATTTCATTATTTGCACCAAGCAGACAGCACTGGAGTCAGGCTTAAAGGATCACCACAGCATCACTGTGATAGGGCCTGAGGGGATGGTTTCTGAGGCTCTCGTTCCCCAGGAGTCCTGTGTGAGTGGAAACAGGCATGCTTTCATCTATGAGAGGCAGCCTGGTTACTTCTACCTCTGCCAATTTCCACTGAGCACCAAATTAGGTTTTGGACATCCTGTGAAAATGGAGGCAGGCCCCACCGATATGAGCAATTAACCCCTAAATATTTAATAGACGCTTCGACTGCTCCCCTCCCAAGAGAGACTCTGGCTGGTCCTCTGCAAACAGGTCAGATAAAGAAGCAGCCAGGTTCACAGATACTCATGCCCCAGAGTCCTCTGCTCCAAGACCCCAGAAACCCTCAGGACAGGCGCTGGGATGAAAGACACCACCAAGTGAATGGCCTTTTGTGACCATGTTCTCTGTAGTGTTTACAAATGATAGAGTAAACAGGATAGACACACAGCCCTCTTGAGGCCCACGGATGTAATAAGCAGAGCATGAAGCGCCGACTCAGAAAGGCTGATGAAACTCACCGGGGCCCTGGGTGACTGCCAGCAGCATGGCTGGAATAGCGAACTGGCATGTGAGGAGGTGTATGCAAGGGTGAGTGTGTGGTGTCTCCTGTCCAGAGAAACTGTCAGGTTCAAGGCTTCCTTAAAGCCCTCTCTGACTTAATCCGCTCACATCCTTCTCCCCATCCCAGCTTCCTGTCAGGGCTGATTTATTCAACAGGCACAGAGACATAGAGCCTAGGGTTCACAAAAATGCTGTCATTTCTTTTAAAGTCAAAACCAAAGAATGAGCATGTTAGGCTGAAAACAGGTTTTAATATACAATATTAATATATTTGTTTTTACTCCAATGTAGTTATAAAATATATTTTTAATATTATTTTATGAAAGAAGGAGTCCAGGAAGGCTAGGGACCACAAAAGTCATCACACAGATCCAATTCTCATGTGTGTTTATGCCCAGAAGCACAGGCTTCTCAAGAGTCACAGCAAAGGACAATGAGAAACAGTCCTTAGGCCGAGACTCACGCCAAGGCTAGCATCCTTCCTATATCAGGCTCCCTTATCCACAGTCTCCTCTTGCATCAGACATGCTCTGATCTATCTTTCATTCATGTTTGTCGAGCCAAAGGAGACACAGCATGAATGCAGAAGCAACCACAACGCCAAGGAGAATGTGCGACAGGCCCCAAGCAAGATCAGCAGAGAGCTAAGGAATTCACAGATGGAGGCCATCATTGCCACCGGGGCATTAAAGAGGGCATCCAGGAGGAGGAGCATCTTCTGCTCCTTTCAAAACATGCTCTCCAGCAGCTCCGTTGGTGTTTCTCACGTGAGCCCAGCCAGAGAAGCTAGTGAAGGACCTCTAAGCCACTTACCTCCAAAGTGAGCTCTCTGTCACGCTCCCCAGGTTGAAGTCATACAGCTTCGTCAGGATAAGTATAACCTGAGAGAGGGATGCGGAGAAGGGCACAGGAG
Organism: Capra hircus; assembly: GCF_001704415.2. Lineage (NCBI taxonomy): Eukaryota > Metazoa > Chordata > Mammalia > Artiodactyla > Bovidae > Capra > Capra hircus. Next base: position 26,344,614 of record NC_030833.1, read on the forward strand.
AGGAATGAGAAGGGGAAAAAAAAAAAGAGGAAGTCAACTTTAGTTTGTGCAACAATATTCACTGCATCTCAAATCACCCAGAGGAGAACTTAGAATTTATCCGTTGAGTTGAGGGGTATTATAGGATCAAGCATGGGGGAAAAATTATTAACTTAATGCTACCTCATAACTGGTAGCATTTATTTTAATCCTGACAGTGCTTTGCACTTGAAATAAAACGTGGCAACAGGAATTAACTGGATATCTACAGTTGTTTCCCCACATCTGTCCTCCTTCAAGGTCAGGCACAGGCTGGCTAGCTCTGTTCACTCAGATGGCCACCCAGAGATCAGAGGATGAGCTTGCCTTTGATCTAGAGATGACTCTGACTTACAGACGTGGACCTAGAAGGGTAAGAAAGAACTGGGCCTGATTCTGTCTGTCTACAGACGGGTTCAAAGAGATTTCATGTTCCCACCCCACCGCTAGCACCTCACAACCATAAAATCTCGAACAACAGGCAAGCCCGGCCGCCAACGCTCTCTGATGCCATCTGTCTTTCTCTGTGTCCCATCCAGGCAGACATTAGGACCACTCTCCTGACTCCAGTTAAAAGAAACCCAGAAGAAAACTGCACACAACAAACAGCTGGACAGCCCGTAATAGGGTCAGCAGTTTTCTGAAATGAACTTTTATTGGCCAGACTACTCCCAGTCCCTTTAAATGTTTACAGCTGAGGACTTGGATCTCAGCCATTTCCCTGCTGCCCCCTCATGTGCCTGGACGGTGGCTAAGGCACAATCCCATATCTACAAGGATGCAAAGTGCATGCACCTGAATCTATTTTAATCAAAACACAGGTGCCTAATATACAGTGCCTGCCTGCACACGTGATAATCCAGTTACACATAATTGTGTTTATCTAAATTTAATGCACAACTCATTTCACTTTTCTCAACTCCTTCCCATTCCACAATTTAACTTCCTCCAGTTCATTTGCACAGCAGCCATTAAACTCTTTCCAAGATAATGAATTTCTGCTACCAAGATGGGACTCTTGCATGCTAGGTATCCATTTAAGATTAAAGAAAAATAATCAGCCATTATATTGAACATTTTTATGGCATTTAACCAACTACAAGACACTCATTTTGAGATTTATTCTCATCCAGCACCCCATGGGGTCGGTCAGCACCATTTCCATCTCTTTTATGTAAACTAAGAAAAAATTAGAGGCAAGGATATGTCCCATTTATGAGTCAGAGAGAGTCCCTGAAAAACCTAACTTGGAAACTTCAACTTCTCTGCAAGGTTATGACTGGAGGGTTCTTTAGGTCTCTTCTCAGATTTTGTCCTGTGATGAGGAGTCGTAGGTTGGAAAGAAACAGCCAAGCCAAGAAGAACATCAAAGATGCAACTATTTTAAGAACAGTAGAATCTACCAAACCACCTGACCTATTGGTACCAAAAACGCAAGTTTGTGTGGCCGACACACAATGGGGCCAAAAATACCAAATAACCTGAGTTTGGAGCAGAGAAAGGTTTACTGCAGGGCCCTGCAAGGAGACAGGTGGCTTATGCCCTAAAAACTCTGAACTCGCCGAAAGCTTTCAGCAAAACCTAGCTTTTCTAGCAAAGGTGAAGGAGGGGTGTGGTTAGCTGCGGCAGACTTTCTGGTGTTGGATCCTTTGTTCTTGAGGTCAGGTCACGGTCAGGTAACGATGTTCCTGTAAATCTCTACCAAATGAAAGTTATTCTCTGTTCTGACAAGAAACGGCACAGCTTTTGCCCTCTGAGGTCCGGGTCCTGGCTAAGAGGCAGACCTCAGTTAGCAACTCCCTCAGGGCCAGGTCCCCAGACCCTGCCCAGCTTTCATTGCTGAGGGAGCCAGGCACCCATAACCCAACTGATCCTCTGGCTCCTCAGGCAACCCCAATGGTGGGGGCAGGTCCTGTAGACTGCATCCAATGTGGACAGCGGCTGCCATTATGTTACAAAGGTGGAGACGGGGGAGCGGGTTCATGGTCACCTCAAGGCCTGGGATGAGGCCAATGGGTGTCCCCAGCAAGGGCTCTGGAGCCCTGCAAGACACAGCTCCAAGGCTGTTCCCTAGGACCGCCCCCGCCCCCCCCAGCTTCCCTGCTGACTGGCAACCAGGAGCACTGGCAGGCTTTAAGGGAGAAGGCTGGATCCAACTCTTACCTCACTCTCCACCTGAGGACCACCATTCCACCGACAGTTGGCTGAATGACCCACTAAAGGTCGCTCATTGCCAACTGGCCACTTGTGGGCGGGGCCCACTGTGGTGCTAACCAATGGCTGAGCAGAACCACCAAGAGTCGCTCATTGACAGATGCTTGCTCAGGGGAGGGGCCAACTGTGGTGCTGACCAATGGCTAAGCGGGACCTCTAACTGCCACTCTAACCTCCCACAGGTCTTCTGGTAATTAGATAACTAACCGTTGCCTGGTAATGTGTCTTGAGGTAATGGCACGCAGCAGCAGCCTTGTGCTAAGGGCTGCACACGCCCCCACTCTATTACACTATTCAGTTCAGTTCAGTTCAGTTCAGTCGCTCAGTCATGTCCGACTCTTTGCGACCCCATGAATCGCAGCACTCCAGGCCTCCCTGTCCATCACCAACTCCCGGAGTTCACTCAGACTCACGTCCATTGAGTCAGTGATGCCATCCAGCCATCTCATCCTCTGTCGTCCCCTTCTCCTCCTGTCCCCAATCCCTCCCAGCATCAGAGTCTTTTCCAATGAGTCAACTCTTCTCATGAGGTGGCCAAAGTACTGGAGTTTCAGCTTTAGCCTCATTCCTTCCAAAGAAATCCCAGAGCTGATCTCCTTCAGAATGGATTAGTTGGATCTCCTTGCAGTCCAAGGGACTCTCAAGAGTCTTCTCCAACAAGCAAGGAGCATGTATCCTATGCAAAGTATTGCACTCCATGCCTTTCCCATTTGCTTCCTCATCTGTTAAATTCAGGGGCTAATGGAGACAGGATTTGTCCAAACCTTCTCCAACCAAATGCCTAGCAATGTGCCAAGAATTCCTATTTGTTAAATTAATTCAAATGCATACACACCAGATTTCTCTTCATTTTACTGCTTTCATTGATGAAATCATTCTTTCACAGTCACTAGGTAAAACATTGTGGAGAAGGCAATGGCGCCCCACTCCAGTAATCTTGCCTGGAAAATCCCATGGATGGAGGAGCCTGGTGGGCTGCGAAGAGTCCATGGGGTTGTGAAGAGTCGGACACGACCAAGCGACTTCCCTTTCACTTTTCACTTTCATGCATTGGAAAAGGAAAAGGCAACCCACTCCAGTGTTCTTACCTGGAGAGTCCCAGGGATGGGGGAGCCTGGTGGGCTGCTGTCTATGGGGTCGCACAGAGTCGGACACGACTGAAGTGACTTAGCAGGTAAAACATGAGTGCTACGTGTAGACCATCCCAAATTCTGGAGAAACCCAAAACTATGTTCTTCTAGAAACAGGTCAGAACCCCTTTAGTGTCTGCTGGAGCAAATCAGACTACATCAGTGTCTTCCGATATCAGGCTTTCTGGGGCACCAAGCAATTTCCAAAAAGTGCAAAGCCCATAAGGGGAGAAAAGAGATGTTGAGGGTAACAGTCCTACTACTTAATAGAGGGTCTAACAAACAACTGAGAACCCTTCTAAGAACCCAGAGCTGTTCTCATTCTATCAGCATTTTTACCCAGTGCTTAGACCACTCTCCTTCCCTCCCACCATCTTCTCAGTCTTTATTATGTTTCTTACATACCTAATTTCTTTTTGGTGTCTGCTTCTAGGAGAATCCAAATAAATACATCCTTCCACAACTCCATGAATTTAATTTCTGCCTTCATAATAGATAGTTTCAATTTTGCTCTTAATACACATACTTTTTTGGTTAGAAGCCTTTACTGGATCCTCTGCCTAAGGCTGAAATCCGGATTCCTTACCTGGTATGTAAGGCACCCTACAGTCTGACTCACATACCGTCTCCAGGCACTTTTCCATGGATCGCAAGAAACTGCCCTCTGCTTTAACAATCCAAGTCCCCAAGGTGCTGCAGATAAGGAAACCCTTTCTCACATCTCTGCTTTCCTTCTTTCCTGCTGTCTTGTTGTGTCATTGCCTGTGAACAGTCCTTTCATTCCTGCCTGAACGTGCCTACCTTTGTTCAAGAAACAGCTCAGGATCCATCTTCCTCAAGTAGCCTGAAGTCCTATTACATTCAAAATTGCATTACATAATTTGCCACAGAGTTAAACACTATCTAGATAGTTTCTGGATGTCACAGAATCTGCCTTCCCAGCTCGATTCTGAACACCGTGAGGTGGGTTTCACGTTTTCTATTCTGTCTCCCAAGAGACAGGCTCAGTACATCAAAGGTACCCAAAGATCATTATTTTTGAGTCAGTGAAAGATAATGGTGTCTTAGCTGTAAAGCATAGTCTTCAGAAGGGGATGGTGTCAATCCAGTCTATTATCCCTGTTTTACAGATGAGGAAACAGACAAAGAGAGACAAAGTGACTCAAGTTAAAGTTCCAACAGTGTGTGGCCTTGGTCAAGGGCCCAGGGCACTGTTCCTCCCACATTATGAGCAAAGTTGGAGCCTAACTGTCACTGGGGAACCTGCTAAATGAAGATTCCCTGCAAGTCTGACTTGGTGAGTCTTGGGGAGGACCCAGAAATCTTCCTGTGGCTATTAGAGGACCAAGCTTTGAGAAAGACTCCATCACACCATGATTCCTCTCCCAGGTTCGGGCTGCAGTGACACTGCCTTCCAGTGTGGTGGGTTCCTGATCTAGAAAAGCAGTCTACCTTTAAATTGAGCTGAATTTTACAAAGAAAACAGGCCATAGGAGATGCATGAAGATGATGCTTCCCAAAAAAATCGCCCAGGCATTCCTCCAGAGGAAAGGTCCAAACACAGAGAATTAGGACCGGAAGCTTCCTTTTCCCTGGAGCCAGCAAAGAAGGACAAGAATAAAGTTATGAAGAGATGATAATGTAACCTTTAGCCCAACATATTCTGTGCCTAGCAAAGAAAACCAAGATTGAAAAAAAGCCCACCAAATCCTTGCTTCTCTCACCAATCAAAGCCTTCCAAAGGCTCTGAGAAGGGAATCACCAGGGAAGAAAACTGAAAGCAGATGCAGAAAACCCACTAACAAGCCCCAGGCTACCTGGGAGAGGACTCAGATCAGAAAGAAGTGAGTGTGACCAAATAATCACCAGTGGATAGATGAAGAAGGATGGAGGAGCTAGCCTGGGGTCCACAGCAAAGCTTGACATGACTCCTCTCCAGCAGATGTCCCCAGATGAGAGGTGCCAGTCCAATTCAAAGAAGAAAAAGCAGGGACCAAAGATTAACTGAACCATTGCTATGTGCTAAATACTACACTGGGTGCTTCTCAATTCTCACAACAAACTGTTGAGACTGAGAAGACATAATATAGTTAGCACTCCATTTTACAGATGAGGAAAGTGAGGCCTAAGAGTTAAGCAGTCTGCTCCCCAATGTGCACAACTAGCAAGGGCCCAAGCCAGCATTCCCACCCAGGGCTATGAGACTCTGCCACCCACGCTTGTTCTGCTCTAATACGATGCATCCTCCATTTAGCAAATGTTTATGTGACGTTTTTGTGTGCAAGGCAATGAGCAGGCAAACTGAGCAGAGAAAAACACATTCCTGCCCTCAAAGAGTTTATCACTCAATCATGAATTCCACAAATATTTACTGAGCTCCTCTTATGTGAATCAGACACCTGCTGAACTCAGGGAATCAGAGAAAGAGCCAGAGCTCAAGGCCCACAGATGAAAGTAACTTTTGTTTTCTTTGTTTTTGGAGAAAGAAATAGGAAACAGAGATGTGTAATGAAATGACAAGACAAATTGTTGAGAGACCCAGGTTTGCCAAATATGCTTTGTCAAGGGAGGGGACATATGTATACCTGTGGCTGATTCATGTTGAGGTTTGACAGAAAACAACAAAACTCTGTAAAGCAATTATCCTTTAATTAAAAAAATAAATTAAAAAAATTTCCTTTGTGACCAACAGGCTATAATCCTAGGGGGATTTTAGACAGATGGGAAATTAAAATAAATTGGAATTATTCATGAGTAAATAGCACCTCTCTCTTAATATAAGCTACACACAGGCACACACAGAGTAGCAAAGCCACCTAAATAAAAGCTCCTGTGTACAGGCGCATACAACCTTAAATTAGCATCAGACATAATCTCTGGAAGAACATTTGCTCACACATCTCTTATAGTTTTTATCAAATTGGATTAATGTGACATCTCCATATGTCTCATCTGTTAGATTGTGACCTCTTTGAGGTCACAAGTCAGGTCTCATTCAATTTTGCATCCCCAATGCCTCGCACAACACCTGACACATGGCAGGTGCTATACAAGGTCCGGCGAATGAATTATAAATGAATGACAATAACAGGAGGGGTGAGAAGATAAATGGATCTGAGAGGTACAGATAATGTGCTATAAGAGTTGAAAGGAGGAGGAAGCAATTAAATATAAAAAATGTGGTCAACAAAGTCTTTATGAGGGAAAGATTATATGAGCCAAAACTCGAAGTATCAAGAATTTGGATATAGAGAAATGAAGCTCACTCCCTGGCTTGTCTGGCCTCTTTATTTCCCCCTCCCTCTCTTTCTTTCCTTCGTGTTTTAATTGGACAGCAGTAGATAGAAAAAAAGCAGGGTGGAAAGGTGCCACTTTCACCCTGCTTGGTGGAAAAGACAGAATGAAGGTGGAGCTAAATGGGCCATTAGAGGCAAGAGCAGTCATGCGTTGAGTGCAATGTCATGGGGGCACCAGCCACTTGGAGACACAGTCAAGCTGCACAAAGGTGTGAAAGAAGGCACAAAGGACGATAGAGTCATGCATGAGGGACAGAGGAAGTCCAACCTACCACCAACTACAGGTTGATAAAGTTTGATAAAAATGAAGAGGGTGTTTACATAGAGGGACTATACTGTAACAAGAGACTTACTATGCATAAACGCATAACATATATAATAATATATAATGTATATTAGATGACTAAAGTATAACAAGGGACTTAGCGTGTATGTGTGTGTGTATACACACACACATATATTATATATACACATATACATATATATATGTGTGTGTTGCTGTTGTTTAGTCACTAAGTCATGCCTGATTCTTTGTGACACCGTGGACTGTGGCCCACCAGGCTCCCCTGTCCATGGAATTCCCCAGGCAAGAATACTGGAGTGGGTTGCCATTTCCTTCTCCAGCGGAGCTTCCCAATCCAGGGACTGAACCCACATTTTCTGCACTGGCACGTGGCTTCTTTACCACTGAGCCACCAGGGAAGCCTGTGAGCAAAAACAAGTGCATGTGTGCTAAGTAGCTTCCGTCGCGTCCGACTCTTTGTGACCCTGTGAACCGCAGCCTGCCAGGCTCCTCTGCCCACAGGAATCTCCAAGCAAGAATACTGAGACTCATATAATTAGTTGGCCGTAAGGAACATGGCTTGCCTCTGACAAAATCAGAGGTGCTGCCCTTGCTGACCATCCAATCTCCTTGTCTCTAGGAATCTGATGACTTCTACTGCCCCCAGATGCTCAGACCAGCCCTCAGCCAACTACTTGGTCTTTAGACACACATAGTGCCAGTAACTAATGTCTTTATTCGTCACATGCCCCCTCCCTTTCATTCTTCTATTCTTGCCTATGCCAAACACAACATAAGATTCTTGGTGATAAAGTGATCAGAAGAGAGATGGCTCCTCCTTTAGTAAGACTGCATATTTCATGAAGACAGAACCCACTGGGTCCAGCCGTCTGCCTCCTGGATGGGGCTCTCCTGGCAGCATGGAAAGAGCACTTGCCACTAGAGGGCTGCACTCAAAACCCAATCTCACCATATGCTACCGGGCAAGCCTGAGCAACTTATTTACGTTTTCAGAATCTGTTCCAATTTCCTAAAATGGGGATAATGATTCTCCTTCCCCTGCCAACCTCACAGGGTTTTTGAATCAAATCAAATAAGGAAAGTTGACCTGCTTTAGAAGCTGTACTATGCAAATATGAGTTATTAGTATGATAATTATTCTTCAGGAGGCAAGGCTTCCAAGTTATCCTTATTGATGGGGGGAAGGAGGATTCAGATACTAGAGTTGCTAAGCTCCCTCTGAAAAATACCCACACGTTCTAGACCCTAGTTGTGATACAGGACGCTACAAATCAGACGTGATGTGTTCTCTGGGCTCCTCTACTCAGCTTCAGCTTCAGAAGGAAGGCAGGAAGCCCTGGGGGAGTGCTGTCCTCTGAAAGGATAATGCATAATCTCCCATAAATCACTGGGAGGCTCTGGCCCGTGAGCACATTCAGTGAAGTGAGGACCTTTAATGCCTGTAAAATTTTACTCTGAAGGAAAATTACTTTAGTTCATTAAACCTTCCTGAAGCCCTGATGTCTTTAAATCCATCAGGTTCTATGCATGCCCCCTGAAGTTCCCCCTCATGTCTCACCACCTCATTCCTGCCCCTACCTGATAGTTCTTTGTTTCCAGCCAATTAAAATAGGGACCATGGCCTTTACTGAAAGTGACTAACAGTGGTAATGTAGTAAGGATGCTAAAACATACCCCTCAGGGACTGTACACAAGAGTACATTTTTTCAATTTCAGCAGAGTCTAAATCCTGGAGTCCTCATCCCAACTCACGAGGCACTCCCCCCAGGGAACAGAAATTGAGCATTTGTAGCCCACAGCTGATGCTGGGAAAGATTGAGGGCAGGAGGCAAAGAGGGTGACAAAGGATGAGATGGTTGAATGGCATCATTGACTCAATGCACATGAGTTTGAACACACTCTGGGAGACAATGAAGGACAGGGAAGCCTGGTGTGCTGCAGTCCATGGGGTGACAAAGGGTCAGACACAACTTAGTGACTGAACAAGTCCACAGCCCAACTGATCCCCAATCTAACAATGTCTGGGCACCAACTTGATATCCCAAACTGTGCTAGGTATGTGCCAAGTTCAGAATAACATAAATGGTGCTCCCACCACGAGTTTACAATCTAGCTGAGGACAAGAAATGGTACAAGAAATACTAACTTTATTACCTTGTTCCAGTGCATGAAATTTCACAGAACTGCTACGCCCTTCCCTATGTTTTAAAGGGCAGATTGTCAACTCTGTGGTTTAAGAAAGAACCTCAGCATGACTCCTTATCCCACCCTCATCCCACATACAGCAAACAAACACAAAATCTTCTGAAATGTACGATAGCCCACTGAATTATCCAATTTCTGATTCTCATAATTTTTTCATTCACCCACTAAGCAAATATGTATGGAATGTTTCCCACTGGCCAAGGGCTATGGGTTCAGCAGTGAAGAAAACAAACCAGCTTCTCTGCCCTCAGAAAGCTTACATTCTGGCAAGGAAGATAAACAAACAGGTAGGTAAGTAACATAGTAGTCAGATGATGGTGAGTGTTATGGGGTGGGGGTGGGGAGGGGCAGGCGGATAAACAAAAGGAGAAGAGTAAGTCCTAACATGCAGGGTAGTCCCGGGCTATGCAGCTGCAGCAGAAAAAAAGGAGCCCAGGAAAACTGTGAAAAACTGACACTCGAGCAAAATCCTGAATGAGGTGAGGGATGAAGCCATGTAAGACATAACAAATGCAAAGATGCTGAGGCCGTTCGTATTCAATCAACATCATGAGGACCAATGAGGATGCAGCTGAGAGACAAGAGAGAGCAGAAGGAGATGAAGTCCCGGAGATTTGGGGCGGCTTAGATCTTGCTGGGACTGGTGAAGGACTGTGAAGATCCTGGCTCTTCCTGAGTGAGACGAGAAGCTGCTGCTGCTGCTGCTAAGTTGCTTCAGTTGTGTCCGACTCTGTGCGACCCCGTAGACGGCAGCCCACTAGGCTCCTCTGTCTCTGGGATTCTCCAGGCAAGAATATCGGAGTGGGTTGCCATTTCTACTGGTGGATTATAACAGAGGACTTCAGTGTTCACAGGGTGACTCCGGTTGCTGTGTTAAGAAAGGCAGAGTGGGGAAAAATGCAAATTTGGATTGTGTTGTAACCATTCAGTGAAAATGGTCCAAACAAGCGTGGACAGGAAAAGAAACATGGTCTGAACATACTTTGAAGGTAAAGCCAGGAAGATTTGGTGAAAATTTGGATATGGGGTGTGAATAAAAGAGAAGAGTCCAAAATGACCTTCAGATTTGGGACTAAGTAACTGGAAGCGTAGAGGTGCCATTTTATGAGATGAAGACTATAGCAGGAGGAGGTTGGGAGGAAAGTTGAGACGTATAGTTTTGGACATTAAGTTTGAGATGCCTAAGAGAATTTAAGTGAATGAGTCAAATAGCTGGATTAATGAGTCTGGAGTTCAGGGCAGAGAGTCCAGGCTAAAAATATCAATATGGGAGTTGTCAGTGATTCAGTTCAGTTCAGTTCAGTTGCTCAGTCGTGTCCAACTCTTTGCGACCCCATGGACTGCAGCACGCCAGGCCTCCCAGTACATCAACAACTCCCGGAGTTTACTCGAACTCACGTCCATCGAGTCGGTGATGCCATCCAACCATCTCATCCTCTGTTTTCCCCTTCTCCTCCCACCTTCAATCTTTCCCAGCATCAGGGTCTTTTCCAGTGAGTCAGTTCTTCACATCAGGTGGCCAAAGTATTGGAGTTTCAGCTTCAGCATCAGTCCTTCCAATGAATATTCAGGACTGATCTCCTTCAGAATGGACTGGTTGGATCTCCTTGCAGTCCAAGGGACTCTCAAGAGTCTTCTCCAACACCACATTTCAAAAGCATCAATTCTTCAGCACTCAGCCTTCTTCACAGTCCAACTCTCACATCCATACATGACCACAGGAAAAACCATAGCCTTGACTAGATGGACCTTAGTCAGCAATATGCTGTCTAGGTTGGTCATAACTAGGCTGTCAGTGATTAGATGGTATTTAAAGACATGAGACTAGGTTAGATTGCCAGGACATGGAGTTTGAATAGAGAGATGAAGATTGAAAGTTGGGGCATTACAGTATTGAGAGATCAGGGAAATGAAGAAGGGAAACCAGTATGTGCTTAAACCTTTTGAAACTGTCACAGTGAATATCTGTGTCCTGTACGAAAATTCACCAAATGGTACTTACTACAGAAGAATCTCTCAATAAGTAGATGGAACAAGAAGGCCTTCTGTTGAGGCCAGTAAGCCTTTCTTTCCAAAATGCCCCCATCTGCTCCATGGGTTCTTGTGTACAGTGGCTACTGTGGCAGAGAGAGAACCTTTGCCCACATTTGCCATGTGGTACCAGTGAACCAACAGGAAAAGAGAAGGCTACTTACAAACAGGGGATGGAGATGTACACTCACAGTAGCTAAAGGGGTGGACTATGCTGCTGTTTACTCTCGGCTCAGCCCACTTTCTTGCCTAATTATAGAAGGTAACAAGGACCCTGAGAACTGTATTTCTAAGACTCTCCTGTGGTGTGGCATCTGATTCTGTCAGTGGGGCTCGGGGTGCTTGTGAGGATGTGGACAAGGGAGAAGCTACTCCCTTCACACTTCTGTAGGCAACAGATCACCAGCAGCAACACGGGGTCCCAGTGACATGTGAGGCAGGTTCCTGGGCCCTCCTTGTGCAGCTCAGCACACCCACAGGAATCGCAGTGGGAGAGACCCTTGGCCTTCTGTACTGCTTTTCTTCCTCCCGAGCAAGGGGGTTAATAGTTTCTGCAAAGTTGAGAAAATGCATTTTCTCCTTCTTGTTCCTCCAGTCCTGCCTGTACACTTGCAATCAATTCCTGTATTTGATGACTTCTCTCTAGAAATACCTAGAGTCGGGGACCCTCACTGACACAGAATGGTCTGTGAGCTTGGAGGAAACTCAGGGGAGTGTGTGTTCTGGAAGCCATGCAAAGAATGGGTTTCAAGAAGGAAGGAGTGATCAGCCATGAGAAATGTTGCTGACACCTCATGTGCAAGGAAGATGAACCATTGGATTAGCTACTAGCTGACTTCAGGGGCCTTCAAAATAACTGGTTGACTTAAGTTCTCCCCCTTCTTACATCCTTACACCAGAATGACCTTTCTAAAGCAGAGGCTGAATTCCATTGCCTATACATTGTCAAACAATCTATAGTGGCTCCAGGCTGCCATTCAGATCAAATTCCCCAGCACAGCATAAAAGGTCTTTCTCAGCTTGGCCCCCATTGACATTGTAACCCCTCTCTAGAGCCACTTTCCCAAAACAACATCTAGCTTCTAGCCACATCAGAATACCCATGTTTCTCCCTGTTCCATGCTCCCACACTTTCACACAAGCTCTTTTCTATCTTCTGAAAGCTCTTCTCTCACTCTTCACCTGAGGATCTTTTTCTTCAAGGCCTAGCTCAAATACCATCAACACTCTGATGTCTTCCCTGTCCTGCAAGACAGAAAAGATCCCCCCTCCCATCCATGCTCCCTTGCCTTGTGGCACATACTTCCAACTATGCTACTCACAGTGGATTATAATTGTCTATTTGCATAGGTATCTCCACCATAAGGGTATGTGCTCCTTCAGGACAGACATCGTTTTTCTCATCATTGTACTACAAGATTATTATCACACTCTCCATTGCAATGCTGCCTATTAGCCAACAGAGATATGACGCATTCAGTGAATTCAAAGTGTTGCCACAGACATTCAAAGGAGGAGAAAATGGGTCTGGGCTGGGGTGATCAAGATGTCCTCGTAACGGATGAGAGGCATAAGTAAGGCCATAATAGATGGGCGGAAGTGGAAATTCCCAGATGTCTTCTTTCTGGAGTATCTCATGTAGTTTTTCAAAGGTATCTTTTTCCTGGATAAATTAGTCTGCCAAGTCTCCCCAAAAGGAAGAATTCAAAGTGACTGTGAAAGAACTTCAAGAAGGTCCAGAGGATAAAACAAAAGGAACACAAGGCCAAGGAGGGAAGATGGTGAAAGCAACCTTCCTATACGACTGCATGAAGTTGTTGGGTTTTTTTTTTTTAGATTTTTTTTTTTTGATGTGGACCATTTAAAAATCTTTATTGAATTTGTTACAATACTGCTTCTGTTTTATGTTTTGGTTTCTTTGGTCATGAGTCATAAGGGATCTTAATACCTGAACCAGGAATCAAAGACTCACCCCCTGCACTGGAAGACAAAGTCTTCACCATTGGACCACTGGGGATATCCTTATGACCATAATAAGTTTTAACGTGATTTTACTCTCTAGGGACTTCTAAAGATGACAAAGATATATACCTATGCCTGACTGGATGTAGATGAAAGAGAACAGTATGTCTACAGTCAGAAACATGACTAAGTAGAGTAATTCAGACAAGAGAAGAACAAACACAGAAAAAGTAGAGGTGGCAATGCTAATACATACTGCTAAGTGGCTTCAGTCGTGTCCCCATAGACGGCAGCCCACCAGGCTCCCCATCCCTGGGATTCTCCAGGTAAGAACACTGGAGTGGGGTGCCATTTCCTTCTCCAATGCATGGAAGTGAAAAGTGAAAGTGAGTCGCTCGGTCATGTCCAACTCAGCGACGCCATGGACTGCAGCCTACCAGGCTCCTCTGTTCCTGGGATTTTCCAGGCAAGAGTACTGGAGTGGGGTATATACTGAGCACCCACAAAATGCCAAGCGCTGTGCTTGGTGTTCTGTGTGCATTACACAGGTAATAAGCATAACCACAGTGAAGAGCAGATATCATCATCCACATAGTCCAGATGAAGAGACTGTCCAGGCCATGCTGCTGGAGAGAGGTAGGGGTCAACAGCCACACACAGGTTTGTCTATTCCTATATGATCCAAGAAAGAGATGCGAGATAGAGAAATTAATAGACATTAGTCACTGCTAATTAAAATGGGACCACTGTTAAGAAGGAACTTTGCAGCATGCGGCAGCTGAACAAGGCAAGCGGCAGATCAAGGAAGCAGAATGCAGTGCTGTTGAAACTAGGAGCTGGTGAAAAATGGCTGTTGAGTAGTGGGAGGTTGTCCTGGTTTTGTGTAACGAGCCATTAAAAATGAATTAAAAATCCATTCACTTTCATTTCCTAAGGGACACTGAAAAGGAAGGAGACAGCCATCTCTTAGAAATGATTTAGGTAGCATGCAGCCCAGTAAGGGGGTGGGGCCAAATGACCCCAGAATTCCCTGCCAATGTCCATATTCCATGATGAGAGATCACCAGAACCAGAGTTAATTAGCTCAAAGTGTACCATTAAGTAGGACTCTGAGCTCATACCTTCCTACATGTCCATCACTCCTTCCATCCAACCACCACCAGCACCACTCTCATGGGGAAGCCAAGGGCAGTAACAGGTCTAAACAGATGAAAACCGTGGCTCCAAACCCATTGGTGTGAAACTTCTAGAGATAATCATCAATACAGAGGAAAATATAAGCAATCTGTTACCTTGGTAATAGAGCAAATGCTCTGACCCAGATAGTCTTAGTGTAGAGTTCAGGCTCTGTCATTTATTCTCTGTGTGACCTAAGGCAAGTAGCTTGCCCTATGGAGTCTCAGTGTCCTTATCTGGAAAATGAAGCCAATATCACTCGCTTCACTGGATTGATGTGAGGGTTAGAATTATGTTCCAGGCACATGGTCAGGCCTCAGTACACATTAGGTTCATCTCTGAGCAAACCAGGTCATTTGACCACCCAAGTAGGAAAATGGCATGCCACAAGATGAAGCATGTCACTTCTTTAGTGCTGACAACTTGAAGCTCAGAAAATAAAGAGCAATTTCACCAGGCCTCTCACTGATGTAGAGATGAAAGCCTAGAGCACTCCCTGGGTGCTGGTGCTTACTTTGAGTGGACATACATTGACAGCCTCAGCATGGGAAGATCACAGGCTCATCAAGTCCATTTTGACTAGTGTGTGATCCTACCCACTTGTCACTTTTCATTTCAGGGTCTTTCTCTGCTTTTCTGGCCTTACAGGAATGCACACTCCCCTTCCTTCCACCACTCCTGTCAAGGGGCATCATTCCCTCTTAGAGCTCAGGAACTGAAAGAGCTCTCAGCCAAATCATTGTAGCTGCTAAACCAAAGGGGATTTACAAGGGATAAGCAAGTCCTCAGATTGGAAGTAGCTAATACCCCAAGAGACCCATAGTAGGGACTTGACTAGAATGTAAAATGCCTCAGGGCAACACAATGGTCTGTCCTATTTTTCACAATATCTTCAGCACCTGGGACAGTACCTGACGTGTCCCAGATTCTCCGTATAGAAGCGTGGAATGAAAGACCTACCATATAATCCCATAATCTGATATTTCTCTGCTCAACCTGACAAATTACTACACAGTTTCTCACGGTCAATGTGTACATGTGCAGTCGCTCAGTTGTGTCCAACACTTTGTGACCCCAGGGACTGTAGCCCCCCAGGCTCCTCTGTCCATGGGATTATCCAGGCAAGAACACTGGAGTGGGTTGCCATTTTCCTCCTTCAGGGGAACTTCCCAACCCAGAGATCAAACTTGCCTCTCCTGCGGCTTATGCATTGGCAGGCAGATTCTTTACCACGTGGGAAGCCCTCTTATGGGCAGTGTACCATACTAAATGCTGTGGAGGATGTAAGGATGAAGGACACAATGTTCCTGACACTTTCAGTGCAACCAGAGATACACATTTATGCAACCACCTTCAGAGAAAGTTGCAACCACTCTGACTTGCACCCACTTGTAAGTCATTTCACCTTTTGTTTCTTGGGAGTCTCACACTAAACCTGCAAGGTTGATACGTGATAGAAATGAGTGATTTCCTAACAGGGATGATGTAGAGGATTACCCTGTGTGAAAATGTTTACAAGAGTACTATTTGAACTGGCTTAATTTAGTAGGTGAAGAAGGCGATGAGCTTTTCAGGCTAAGGATAAGCATGGGAAATTTCAATTGGGCTGAAATTTCCTGTCATGTTCCAGGTTTGGGGTGGAATTGGTGGGGCAGGGTGTCTGCTGAGGGCTTCAGGTGTGTGGAGAAGGAGATGGAGACCAGGTTGGAGTCAAACAACAATTCTTTTAACTACTAGGTATGTAAGTTTCCAATTGGATGTAACAGATTATTACAAATAAAGTAGCTTAAAACAACATAAATGTATTATCTTACAACTTGGGAGATCAGAAGTCCAAAACGAGTTTCAATGACTAAAACCAAGGTGTTGGCAGGGCTGTATTCCTATATCCCTTCTGGAGGTTCTAAGGGAGAATCTGTTTCCTTGCCTTTTCCAGATTCCAGAGGTTATATGTGTTCCTTGGCTCCTGGTCCCCATCCATCTTCAAAGCCAGCAATGACTGATTGAGTCTCACATTGCATCACTCTAATTCTGACTCTTCTTCTTCCTTCTCCCCCACTGAAGGATCCTTCTGATTACATTAGACCCAACCAGATAACCCAGGATCTCACTTTATCTTTTACTCAACTGATTACAGCCTTATTTCCAACTACTGTCCTAACTCCCCTTTGCTATGTAATCCAAGGTCCCAGGGATTAAGATATGGATATCTTTTGGGAGGACACTATTCTGCCTAGTACATCAGGTTTTTAAGAGTTCCAACTCTTCTCAGGAAATAACACACAAATGTCTACGGTGCTTGAGCAGGTGAAAAAATCAGTTGGCCCCTGCATTTTGGAAATAAAACAGTCAGGAATATGAAGGGTGAATCAGTGAAGATGAAAAACAGGGAGTCAGGTAAGAAGGATATTACAATAGTCCCAATATAAGAGATAAGAGAATTGAACTAAGACAATGGTGATAGAAAAGGAAAGAGGGAAAGTAGTGGATGGGAGCCCTAGGAAAATTGTTGCTAAAAATTGCAAACAGAGCACAATAGGAAAGCATCGAGTCGAAGATACCTCTGACGTTTCCAAGAAGTTAATGTGCTTCATTTTAATTCAAAGGCTTGGGCTTGAAATCCAGCTCCAACACTTTCAGGAGGACCATCTAATATGTTTCCACGGCCTAACCCTCTCATGCCCCTGCTTGGTTGAATGGGTTTTTAGCTTATTTCCCTGCACCTATGCATTCTCTCTTTGTTGGAAACATGTTTATGACCAATTTGTTCCTTCTGCCTCACCTTTTTCTTGTTCATCTGCCTAGGGGACTGAAGACCATGTTTGTTAATTACTATCTGCTCAATGCTTGAACTTCTGAGAATCTTCTTCCCTCAATTAACATTTCCTGGCCTCACTCACATGGCTGGTTACCTCTTGAGCTGCTTTAGCAGACTGCTTGCCTGGATCTTACCCATGGGTTGTCAAGAGAATGGACCATGGCAATCAAATACCAAGACCTAACAGATGAAGCATTTATGAGGTGGGGAATGAGGAGGGGGTGCCGATTTTAATCCATTCAAGCTCCTGGACAAGCACTTGATCAAAACCCCAGGTTCTAAATCATACAGTAAAAGGACCATCCATTCAGGCAAGAGAATGCTCATAAATCCTAGACACTAGAGGTAAAAAATATTTAGGGTATAATCAGGGCCATGCCAGACCTAGAGAAGAATTGTTCTCCTCCAATCTCCTGTAGTGGCCAACATTCCTCTAGCAGCCAAACCAATATTCCCACTAGAAAGTTATCCGGATTGCCTAAAATAACACCAGCCTGGACTTCGTCTCCATATAACACCTTGGAAAGGAGCAGAACTTCCAACGGCTGATGGTGGGTGATTTAAGAGCCCTCTTGTGTGTAGCCTAGGACATAATAACAAAGAACACACAATTTATTTGTATTGATTCACCAGCACACATTTGATCATATCTCTTTGTCATTCTTTTGGCTAAGAATCCATGGCCACAGCCCTTAGAAATTTATCTTTCACAAAATATCTCTGTAAAAAATAAGTTCCTCACATATCTTAGCTACAGCAGAAGAGTCAGGTCAGAGAGGCTTGCCAAGGAAAAGGGGGAAAGGAGCCAGCAGCCTCCTTGTGTGCTGACCCTGTTCTAAACAATCTCCCTCCCACACACAAGGTGTGCTTGAAAATTAAAGCTTCAGTTCTGGGACAGGGACCGTCAGATCCAAAAGCAGAAATCAGTGCCAGATCAGATTACTGCTCTAGAAGAACAAGGAGCACAGAGGGACAGGGACCGTCAGATCCAAAAACAGGAATCAGTGCCAGATCAGATTACTGCTCTAGAAGAACAAGGAGCACAGAGGGACAGGGACCGTCAGATCCAAAAACAGGAATCAGTGCCAGATCAGATTACTGCTCTAGAAGAACAAGGAGCACAGAGGGACAGGGACCGTCAGATCCAAAAACAGGAATCAGTGCCAGATCAGATTACTGCTCTGGAAGAACAAGGAGCACAGAGGGACAGGGACCGTCAGATCCAAAAACAGGAATCAGTGCCAGATCAGATTACTGCTCTAGAAGAACAAGGAGCACAGAGGGACAGGGACCGTCAGATCCAAAAACAGGAATCAGTGCCAGATCAGATTACTGCTCTAGAAGAACAAGGAGCACAGAGGGACAGGGACCGTCAGATCCAAAAACAGGAATCAGTGCCAGATCAGATTACTGCTCTAGAAGAACAAGGAGCACAGAGGGACAGGGACCGTCAGATCCAAAAACAGGAATCAGTGCCAGATCAGATTACTGCTCTGGAAGAACAAGGAGCACAGAGGGACAGGGACCGTCAGATCCAAAAACAGGAATCAGTGCCAGATCAGATTACTGCTCTGGAAGAACAGGAGCACAGAGGGATGGGATGGACCTTGATGCAAAGAGAAGGAATGCAAAATAAGGGGCAGAAACGGGTCTGGACCCCTTGTGAGGCTCAGAGCCCAGATGCTCAGCACTACTTTCACGTAAGCTTGAATGAAGGTTATTCATCCAGATAATCTTGTGGTGGTGGTTTAGTTGCTTACTGGAGCGGGTTGCCATTGCCTTCTCCGTTAGTTGCTCAGTTCAGTTCAGTCACTCAGTCGTGTCCGACTCTTTGGGACCCCATGAATCGCAGCACGCCAGGCCTCCCTGTCCATCACCATCTCCCAGAGTTCACTCAGACTCACATCCATCGAGTCGGTGATGCCACCCAGCCATCTCATCCTTGGTCGTCCCCTTCTACTCCCGCCCCCAATCCCTCCCAGCATCAGAGTCTTTTCCAATGAGTCAACTCTTCACATGAGGTGGCCAAAGTACTGGAGCTTCAGCTTCAGTATCATTCCTTCCAAAGAAATCCCAGGGCTGATCTCCTTTAGAATGGACTGGTTGGATCTCCTTGTAGTCCAAGGAACTCTCAAGATTATTCTCCAACACCATAGTTGAAAAGCACCAATTCTTCAGTGCTCAGCTTTCTTTATGGTCCAACTCTACATCCATACATGACTACTGGAAAAACCATAGCTTTGACTAGACGGACATTTATTAGCAAAGAAATGTCTCTGCTTTTTAATATGCTGTCCAAGTTGGTCACAGCTTTTCTTCCAAGGAGTAAGTGCCTTTTAATTTCATGTCTGCAGTCACCATCTGCAGTGATTTCGGAGCCCAAGAAAATAAAGCTTCTCACTGTTTCCACTGTTTCCCCATCTATTTCCCATGAAGTGATGGGACCAGATGCCATGATCTTCGTTTTCTGAATGTTGAGCTCTAAGTCAACTTTTTCACTCTTCACTTTCATTTTCATCAAGAGGCTTTTTAGCTCCTCTTCACTTTCTGCCATAAGGGTGGTGTCATCTGCATATCTGAGGTTATTGATATTTCTCTCGGCAATCTTGATTCCAGCTGGTGTTTCTTCCAGTCCAGCGTTTCTCATGATGTAGTCTGTGTAGAAGTTAAATAAGCAGGGTAACAATATACAGCCTTGACGTACTCCTTTTCCTATTTGGAATCAGTCTGTTGTTCCATGTCCAGTTCTAACTGTTGCTTCCTGACCTGCATACAGATTTCTCAAGAGGCAGGTCAGGTGGTCTGGTATTCCCATCTCTTTCAGAATTTTCCACAGTTTATTGCGATCCACATAGTCAAAGGCTTTGGCATAGTCAATAAAGCAAAAATAGATGTTTTTCTGGAACTCTCTTGCTTTTTCCAGGATCCAGCAGATGTTGGCAATTTGATCTCTGGTTCCTCTGCCTTTTCTAAAACCAGCTTAAATATCAAGGAGTTCATGGTTCACATATTGCTGAAGCCTGGCTTGGAGAATTTTGAGCATTACTTTACTAGCATGTGAGATGAGTGCAACTGTGCAGTAGTTTAAGGACAGAAATGGTATGGACCTAACAGAAGCAGAAGATATTAAGAAGAGGTGGCAAGAATACACGGAAGAACTGTACAAAAAAGATCTTCACGACCCAGATAATCATGATGATGTGATCGCTCATGTAGAGCCAGACATCTTGGAATGTGAAGTCAAATGGGCCTTAGAAAGCATCACTAGGAACAAAGCTAGTGGAGGTGATGGAATTCCAGTGGAGCTATTTCAAATCCTGAAAGATGATGGTGTGCAAGTGCTGCACTCAATATGCCAGCACATTTGGGAAACTCAGCAGTGGCCACAGGACTGGAAAAGGTCAGTTTCCATTCCAATCCCAAAGAAAGGCAATGCCAAAGAATGCTCAAATTACCACACAGTTGCACTCATCTCACACGCTAGTTAGTTGCTCAGTCATGTCCAACTCTTTTACGACCTCCAGGCCCCTCTGTCCATGGGATTGCCCAGGGCAAAATACTGGAGTGGGTTGCCATTTTCTTCTCGAGGGGATCTTCCTGGCCCAGGGATCAAACCCCAGTCTCCTGCAATGCAGCTGGATTCTTTACCAACTGAGCCACCAGGGAAGCCCCTGCTTTGGGAGATTATTCCTTCCAAATAATGTTGTACTGAGCATCTACTATGTGCCTGGTTCTGCTCCACAAGCTGGAAAAGGTTACACACAGTTGTTTGTTTGTTTTTTCCTCCAGGGACTCTCAATCTAGTGGAAGGGGGAAAAAAGGCAAGTAAGAATTTTATTTTATGTGATTTCTAGTGTACTACCTATTGCACTAACTCAAAAAATTCTGTGACTCATAATTTCATGGTGCAGTGGCTCTTCTTACTCCAGAATACAACAGAAAATCCTGAGAAAAATAAAGAGAAATGGCATGCATTTTAACAAGGTTGAGCAACCTGGGTGGACACAAGGATCTTTAAACTTGATGTGGAATATGTTGAATGGATATCTAGAAGTAAGCCATTTGCTATAGATGGCTTTATCTCATGGTAGGATTTCTTCTTCAGCCTATTCAGCTGCCCTCAGCATTAATAACACTGACTGCTGCTGCTGCTAAGTAGCATCAGTCATGTCCGACTCTGTGACCCCATAGACAGCAGCCCACCAGGCTCCTCTGTCCCTGGGTAGCCCCCAAAGAAACAGAAATCCTTTCTGCGGTCTCCAACAACATGCATGTGTCCTTCTCTCCCTGCCAGCACCCTCTTCAGTTCAGTTCAGTCACTCAGTCGTGTCCGACTCTTTGGGACCCCATGAGTTGCAGCACGTCAGGCCTCCCTGTCCATCACCAACTCCCAGAGTTCACTCAAACCCACATCCATCGAGTCGGTGATGCCATCCAGCCATCTCATCCTCGGTCGTCTCCTTCTACTCCTGCCCCCAATCCCTCCCAGCATCAGGGTCTTTTCCAATGAGTCAACTCTTCGCATGAGGTGGTCAAAGTACTGGAGTTTCAGCTTTAGCATCATTCCTTCCAATGAACACCCAGGACTGATCTCCTTTAGGATGGACTGGTTGGATCTCCTTGCAGTCCAAGGGACTCTCAAGAGTTTTCTCCAACACCACAGTTCAAAAGCATCAATTCTTCAGCACTCAGCTTTCTTCACAGTCCAACTCTCACATCCATACATGACCACTGGAAAAACCACAGCCTTGACTAGACAGACCTTTGTTGGCAAAGTAATGTCTCTGCTATATAATATGCTATCTAGGTTGGTCGTAACTTTTCTTCCAAGCACCCCCTTACTACCCTCAAGTGTCAGCTCCAATCTCACCCCCAGCAGAGAGCCATCCCTCCTTACCCCAGTTCCCACTCATCTCTCCATCAATGGTCAACGTATTTCCCAGGATCTCCCATCCTACCTGTTTATCTTACAATTTGACCTTGACACTCCTATTGACATAGAGGGAGTTCATGTCCCTCCCTTGAAAGTGGACCTATCTTTGTTATTACCTTAACCAACAGAGTAGAGGGGAAGTGGTGCTAAGTGACCTCCAAGGCTAGCTTGTGCACTCAGGATGGTCGCTCTCAAGGTCCCAATGCCATGTGTGAGGATGCCCAAACTGGTCCACAGTGGGAAACACCACACACAGGGGCCACAGTGTTTCAGCCCACAGCCCAGCTGAGAACCCAGTGGGGAGCAGGCATCGGCCAACAGCTCTGAGGGGGCACATCTTCAGAGCCTGAAACCCCCACTTTTGGGTCAGCCTCAGTTCTGGCTCCTTCCAGTGGAGGTTTCAGACAAGGTTTACCTAGTGCCCTGTCGAAACCCTTGACCCACAGAATCATGAACATAGTATGTTCATGAACATGTTTTCCTTTTGCACTACTAAATTTTGGGGTGGTTTGTCATGCAGAAAAAGTACCTGGTACACATCCATAAACCACGTGCACCATTTAAGGCTTCCAGTCATTGTGCATGTGGAATCACTTTTCTGATGACTTAAGTTATGTAGATCTAATTTCCATAGATAGAATATAAACTCCTTGAGAGAACAGATTAAGACCCTATCAGCCAACTTCCAATGGGTACACTAAATACCACCTGCCCTAAAACATGTTCATCAAGAACCACTCAGACTTGCCCCCTCCTTTGGGAATGCCACATCTCAAAGAGGGCATGATCACCCATTCTGTCGTCCAGGCCAAAAGTCCAGGAATGCTGCTATATTCTTCTGCACACCACACGCAAACCCACTCCGTTACTGTTCCCCTGCTATTTGTGTCTCACTCTTCCGTGTGTGGCTACCAGTCCTTCCCAAGTTCCAATTCTCATCCTCCCTCATGAGCTCTGTTTTGTCTGCCTCCTTACTGGGATCCCTGTCTCTAGTTGCACAAGTCCTTCTTCCACAAGGTGCCAGGCTGCCTTCTCAACAAGCAAGTAAGACCATGTCATTTCTACAAATCCTCAGTGACCCCCTACTGCCTACAGGGTAGAATCTAAAGTGACCGGCATGGCACAAAGGCCTTCTCAACCTTGCCCAGCCTAGGCCTCTATCCTCATTTTCTGTCACTAGCTCTTTACTTTGGCTTCTACTTTCTGTATAACTCTGAACCACAGAATGGAGAACACTATTTCTGCAACTTTTTCCGTTAGTTCCCCCAAATAATATATAACCAGGGCATTCTGGCTTAATTTATCTCTCTCTCTCTCTCTCTGTTTCTCTCTCTGTCTCTCTCTCAATCATCTGTCATAATCTTATCTAGACTCTAGACCTGTGCTTTCCAATTAGCACTATAGGCATTAGCTACACAGCAATCACTTAAATTTTATTTTTTTTGTATAATTATAATTTATTACTTTCTATTATAATAAACTAATATAACATCATTGACTTTTCAGTGTCTTTCATCTTTCATAAACTCCCTCATCCTTCTTCCCTCCATAGGAAAAGATTTTTCAGTTACTTTCATTTTCAGTCTCTATGTCCCTTCTCTTCCCTCAACTGTTTATCTATTCTTTTTTTTTTTTCTCCTCTACCTTTTATTTTTTTTTAATTTTTTAAATTTTAAAATCTTTAATTCTTACATGCGTTCCCAAACATGAACCCCCCTCCCTCCTCCCTCCCCACAACATCTCTCTGGGTCATCCCCATGCACCAGCCCCAAGCAAGCTGCACCCTACGTCAGACATGGACTGGCAATTCAATTCTTCCATGACAGTATACATGTTAGAATTCCCATTCTCCCAAATCATCCCACCCTCTCCCTCTCCCTCTGAGTCCAAAAGTCCGTTACACACATCTGTGTCTTTTTTCCTGTCTTGCATACAGGGTCGTCATTGCCATCTTCCTAAATTCCATATATATGTGTTAGTATACTGTATTGGTGTTTTTCTTTCTGGCTTACTTCACTCTGTATAATTGGCTCCAGTTTCATCCATCTCATCAGAACTGATTCAAATGAATTCTTTTTAACGGCTGAGTAATACTCCATTGTGTATATGTACCACAGCTTTCTTATCCATTCATCTGCTGATGGACATCTAGGTTGTTTCCATGTCCTGGCTATTATAAACAGTGCTGCGATGAACATTGAGGTACATGTGTCTCTTTCAATTCTGGTTTCCTCAGTGTGTATGCCCAGCAGTGGGATTGCTGGGTCATAAGGTAGTTCTATTTGCAATTTTTTAAGGAATCTCCACACTGTTCTCCATAGTGGCTGTACTAGTTTGCATTCCCACCAACAGTGTAGGAGGGTTCCCTTTTCTCCACACCCTCTCCAGCATTTATTGCTTGCAGATTTTTGGATCGCAGCCATTCTGACTGGTGTGAAGTGGTACCTCACTGTGGTTTTGATTTGCATTTCTCTAATAATGAGTGATGAACTATTACTAATTCAGTTCTTCAGTCACACTAGTCACATTTCAAACACTCAACAGTCACACGTGCCCAGTGGCTACCATACTGCAAATAGTCGATTACAGAATATCTCTATCATTGCACAAAGCTCTGTTGAATAGTGCTGCTCTAGAGATTCTCAGCTAAGAGTTGTTCTTCAACTATACTCTGTTCTCACTTGCCCCCCACTTTTTTTCTCATCCAAATTACTGGTATAATAGATAGCCAGATTCTCTATGGGCTTCCCTGGTGGCTCAGAGGTAAAGAACCCACTTTCCAGTGCAGGAGATGTGGGTTTGATCTTTGGGTCTGGAAAAGCCCCTGGAGAAAAGAATGGCAACCCACTCCAGTATTCTTGCCTGGAAAATCCCAAAGCAGAGGAGCCTGGACAGCTACAGTTCATGGGGTTGCAAAGGAGTCAGATATGACTTGGCGACTAAGCAACAATAAGATTCTCTATGCTGCCCAGAATCCATGCTCTCTCCTCATGGGAACAATATCACTTTGGGGAAGCAAGTCTCCCCATGATAAGACATGTGGTTCAGATGGTATGGACCATGCACTGACCCATCCTAAGTTTAAGGAGTAGGCTCTGTTTGGCTCTATTTCACTCCTATGGCACAGTGGTTGGCTTAGGGGGAAAAAATATGTTACCTAACTCGAACAAAATGAAATGAAATTCAGCTTGAGTCTTGCTGGGACTTCTGGTAGGGAGGACCATCCTCTTTCAGGAAACACCCTAACAACCCCACTTCTTTTGATAACATTGAATAAAGAAATGAGTTCCAGAATAACTACAACCATTTTGCTGTCTTGAAGGGAGCTTCTGAAGTTGCTGAAGGAAGACAAAATAAAATCAGCCAACAATGCACAACCCAGTAGAAATACTAAGGGAACCTAATTCCTTGATAATATCATCTGAGCTGCTGGATCAAGCCTGACCTGAAGCTATTGACCTCTAACCTTTTATGTTATATCAGTCAATAAATCTTCCTTTTGTTTCAGCACACATATTTCATTAACTATCATACTTGAAATACTACTCTCATATTTTAAGCCTCAAATCAAAGTTTTCTTTTGCATAAAGCCTACCATGACTCTTTCAGCAGACTCTGCTACTCATTCTTTTATGTCCCTCAATGCATCCCAACATTACATCAATGTTTCACTGAATTGTATTACTGATATTTTATTTTCTTTCTATATTATGAAATATGGGAGAGTAAGTTTTGAGCCTTTTAATCAGTATTATAAATAAATAAACTAAAATAACTAACTAAACCCTAACATAACCCTACCTGATACATAATAGATGCTTAAAATATCTGTTAACAAATAGTAGTCAACTGAAAAATTTCAATTAATAATAATGATAGAAATAGAAGTCAATATTCACATCCATTTTCACCATTTCAAATTCACCATTTCATCCATTTTCAAAACCCTATGAAATGTGACCACCCCTATTGTCATTTTTTTTCAGGGATGAACCAGAGTCTTTTTTAAAAGTATTCATTGAATTTGTTACAATGCAGCTTCTGTTTTATGTTTTGGTTCTTTGGCCATGAGGCATGTGGTATTTTGGCTCCATGACCAAGGACTGAATGCATACCCCCTGCATTGGAAGGTGATGTCTCAACCACTGGACTGCCAGGGAAGTCCTGAACCAGAGTCTTTAAAAGATTAAATAACTAAGTAAAGTCCCACAATATATAAACGGTAGTGCTTGGGATATTCTTTCCTCTGAAAAATCTAGCCCTGTTCCCTCCCAATGTTTTATATTCCACCTCCTTCCTGATTAAGAGCATCAATTAACTCAGCAATATCAGTGCCACTAAAGTTCCCAAGGCGGCTGGGGTACATTAGAACCTCTGCTGAATCTCTGCAAGACTAAGTTCAAAGTAAACCCAATGAAATCCTCAAGAGAGGACCACAAAGTCAACCTCAAGCCAACTCTTTATTCCAAGCTCAGGGCTCCAGGAAGACACAGGAACTGGCGGGTGGGCTTCCAGAGCTGTTTGAGCAAGCTCAGCTCTTCAGGAGTCAGAACTGACACTCCTTCCTCAGGTCTGGCCACCTCTCCACTCTCCTGAAACCTAAGCTCCACCCTAAACTTTGCATCACACCCCATGCTCAGGTTCTTCCTCCAGGCCACCTACCTGGGCACAGGCTCTGGTTTTTCTTCTAAAGTTGGAACTTTGACTCACGAGAATAGGTTCCCTGTGAGTAGGAGGTGACCTGGGGAAAGGAAAGGGGCATACCTACTATCACTGTACAGGACTCTGAAGGGTCCAGGTGGAGAGTGTTCAGCTCCACCTCAAGCAGAAATTAACCCAGAATCACAGCAGAGATGTCATTCAACCAGCTGGCAGGTACCAATACCTAAAACATGCCACAAGCTTCTCAGGTATTATAGGCCTATGAGGCAGGGAGTGCACTCATACAGGTGAGCATGTGGAAGGCTGGGAATGGGAGAGTGCAGGAGAGGATCAGAAAGAGAGAAGCAGGTGTATGTATGTGTGTGTGCACGCACCTGTGTACAACACATAACATGTAAGAACCTCTCTAAGTGTGGCTTGTGGACCATATGAATCAGACTCATCTGAGCAACTTACAAACAAACAGATTCTGGATTCCACCCTTTCTACACTGAGTAACATCTCTGAGAGCTGGGACTGGTCATCTGCCTTTCACAAGCCGAGCCTGTAGCCAAGGCAGCACCAGACTGACTCTCGCAGAAATAACAAACCTCCTCCGGGCTTGGGAGCAATGGACTCACACTGCACCCAAGGGCAGGGAAAAGGGTCCATGAAGGTGCACACAGAGATGCTCACCTGGAATCTGGGCAACGTGACATCTTGGTACCCAAGCTGAAGGCTTGGCCACTCTGCAACTCTGACAGCTGAGTGCCTCCAGGGCTGACCTGTGCCTGGGGGAGGCCTTTCCTCAGCAACTATCTGTGCTGCAGGCTGTTACAGGGCTCTGTTCCCACACAGACCTAAACTGTCTGCAGGAGCCTCCAGAGGAGGCCAGAGGACACAACTGCCTCTGGGGAAACTGGATTTGTTTCTAGAACTATAGTAACTCAAGACAATCAAGAATTATTAATACATGAGGAGTCCTTCCAGAAGATACTGGGGCTGGGGGGTATGGGAAATACCAGAGTAGGGCCAAGGTGATGGGAGTCTTACAATGACTTTAATGTTTATTCCCAGTGGGCCCAGAACAAGAAAGATGAATCCCCCTTTTAATGGCCTTTATGCAGTCAAGATCTCTGGTTCAGCCAGAAGCCTCCCTTCTCACATATAAGCCTCACTCAAATTCTCCAGTAGCTTCTAATTAATTCAGCCCTGAGCAGTGGAAGCATCACATCAGATAACCAATATGGCAGGATGCAGCCACGGGACACCTACAAGCCACCATTTATGATACATCCTGTGCTGAAGAGTGGACAGCCCCACCAGAGGAGCTCACTCCCACCATGCAGCCAAGGCCTGCATGCTGAGGCCCGCTGCATGCTGAGGAGGACAGAGTTCTCAGGATTAAGTCCTAGGCTCTCTCACAGCCAGTCTGGAGGAGGCAAGCCCATCATCATGGCACAGCTGTATCCTGGCTCCTGGACCAGGGACTGGCATGAAAGAGATACTCAACAAACAAGTTGGCTGAATGAAGGCAGGAACAAAGTCACAGGTGGTTAATGAGCTCCTGGGATAGATATTATTTAACAGAGAAGAATTACCCAAGAAACTAAATGTATGCTAGAAAGTGAAAAGTAAAAATGAAGTCGCTCAGTCCTGTCCAACTCTTTGCAACCCTATGGACTATAGCCTACCAGGCTCCTCTATCTGTGGGACTTTCCAGGCAAGAGTATTGGAGTGAGCTGCCATTTCCTTCTCCAGAGGATCTTCCCAACCCAGGGATCAAACCCAGGTCTCCCACACTGCATACGGATGCTTTACTATCTGAGCCACCAGGAAAGCCCCAGTGCATAGTAGTCAAGCCCTAAATCACAGAAAGTGAACACCCTTGGGTTTGCTTACATCCTGGGTTACATCCAGCACCACCACTTCCTGCATATCCTTGAGCAAGTTATTTAATCCCCAGAGCCTCCCTTTCTGCCCCTGCACACAGGCACACAGGCTTCATAGGGCTGCCGTGAGGAATAAAGAAAAAAAACTGTCAATCAGAACCTAGCATCTAACACATAGAAGGAAGTTAGGCAATGTTAGCTGGCATTAGAATTAGCTCCCAGAAAGTCCCAGTTCTCTTAAGAGGTAGAGGAGAGAAGATATTCCAGAGAAACCCTCCAAGTTCAGGCCTGTTATCCCCATCATCCAGCTGAGGAAGCTCAGGCTCAGAGAAGCTAAGAAATCTCCCCAGGTTACACAGTGCAGAGTCAAGACTCAAGTCCAGGTGGAACCTCAAGGCCATTGATCTTTCCTCAGTGTAGTTTTTAAAAGTCTCTGGTGGATCTGGAAGATGACCTGAGGAGAACCAGGTCCTGCCTGGCCCCCTGGGCACAGTTGGGAATCCATTAAATTTACCAATTCCCTGCCTTCGAGTAGCTGTCATTCCTATAATGTGGAAACATGCTGTCAGGGAAAGAGCAAATACAAGAACAAGGAAAATGACTGGCAAAGCAAGGAAGCTTGGCTGTTTCTCCTTATATTGGAAAGGATAACCATCTGTGGTCCAAGACTGGAAGCCATGCTTACGGACACCAGAGAGAGACAGAGATGGCTGCAAGCACAGAAGAGGTAGTTTAGAAGGGGAGAAAAGCAAGTGCCCAGCAGACCATCTTCAGCCAATTTCTAGAAGAGCAAATTAACTCACTTCTGAAAAGCTCGGGTACCACTTGAATTAGTGAAAGGTAATTCTGAATTTACATTGGGAACACGTGTACACCCGTGGCGGATTCATGTTGATGTGTGGCAAAACCAATACAATATTGTAAAGTAAAAAATAATAATAAATTTTAAAAAAAGAAAAAAAAAAGACATACTAAAAAAAAAAAAGAAAGAAAGAATATCCTCCTGAACCCAGAGGACAAAATTCAACACACACCAACCTGAGTGATAACAGTTGACAGTAGCAGTACTGAGTTGTCTCTATCTGGGTCAGCCTCAGCACTTGGAATGAGTTAACTCACAAGAACCTTTCAGGATGAGAGTAGTTATCATTCCCTCGTTATACAGATTTGGAAATGGAAGCTGAGAGGTGGTTGAGTTGCTTGCTTGAGGGCCACTCGGACAAGCAGTGCTGGAGCAGGGTCTGGGCACATGGGTTCAAGCACCTCCCCCCCTGCTCTCCCTGAAGATGGGCTAAAGGCCCTGGGAGTGGCCTTTGTAAGTAAACTGAGAGAGTGGGTGGGCCTAGAGCTACTCAGCACACTAGGTGCTGTCTTGTTGTCTCTGCAAACTCAGGATATGCGGGAGACACAGGCTCAACACTTGGGTCAAGAAGATCCCTTGGAGGAGGAAATAGCAACCCAGTCCAGTATTCTTGCCTGGGAAATCCCATGGACAGAGGAGCCTTATGGGCTACAGTCCACAGGGTCACAAAGAGTAGGACATGACTGAGCACACAAACCCTCCTGGGGATGCTGGCCCAGCCTGCTAGAGAGCATTCTAGCCAAATGACAAAGCTATTTATGCCATTAACCAGCTAATTCCACTTCGGGTAATATACTCATATTCCAAGGAACGCATTCAGGAAGAAAAAGAAAAAAAGCTATTTGTATGGAAATGTTCACAACACTGCTCTCCATCACAGGAAAACACACACACACACAACAATTAACCCCACAGCACAGACATATTCAAGCAATTAGTAGCATATTCTATGATGGATTCCACATTGCTATTACACACAACTTAAAAACTAAAACTACATGGTCTACTTTAAAACAGGTGGAAAAGGTAGAAACATACTTAAATTACAAATTAGACCAAAGAGTGCATTCAGGGTTTTTAGAGCTATATGCAGATATGTATGTCCACCGATGCTGGTGTTTGATGTCAGTGAGATTACACATACACACATTCATATATATGGGCTTCTCAGGTGGCGCTAGTGGTAAAGAACTCACCTCCCAATGCAGGAGATATGAGAGACACGGATTTGACCTAAGGGTCAGGAAGATCCCCTGGAGAAGGAATGGCAACCCACCCCAGTATTCTTGCCTGGAGAATCCCGTGCACAGAGGAGGCTGGTGGGCTACAGTCCACAAGGTCACACAGAGTCAGACATGACTGAAGCAACTTAGCAGGCACACACATATATGCACTGAAAAATTGGTTTTGTTTTATGCATTGATTTGCCTGAGATCTAACTAACATGTAACTGGGGAAATGCTAATATATTTCCCTTTACACATGGCCAGAAGTGATAATCAGAATAACATCTTGATCATTAGGATCAAGAGGACTGTACTTTGAATCTTAATTTAAAACCTTTATTTATTTATAGCTTAGTGTATTCAAGTATGTTATGTTCCAGGATACCCAATGACTGACTTCCAAATTATTGTTTGCTACTGTGGTTAGTTATTATTAATCCCTGAGGCTTAGAAGATGCACCAGCAATAACCATGTACACAGATCCTTCGTCTGTTAATACTGTTTGTCTATCCTCCCTCTTCCTTCAAACTGCAGGCTTTTGATAAATAAGGATTGTGTCTTCCCGCTTCTTCCAAGTGTATCCATAGAGAGCATCTTTGAAGTTCTCATTCACAGACTGGATTATCAGTTAGAATTCAATGATATAGAGGAAGAGAAAAGGGAGAACCATAATTATCAACTGTATTTAAATCTATAATAATGTTGCTGCTGCTACGTCACTTCAGTCGTGTCCGACTCTGTGCAGCCCCATAGACAGCAGCCCACCAGGCTCCCCTGTCCCTGGGATTCTCCAGGCAAGAACACTGGAGTGGGTTGCCATTTCCTTCTCCAGTGCATGAAAGTGAAAAGTGAATGTGAAGTCACTCAGTCGTGTCCGACCCTCAGTGACCCCATGGACTGCAGCCTTCCAGGCTCCTCCACCCATGGGATTTTCCAGGCAAGAGTACTGGAGTGGGGTGCTATTGCCTTCTCCAGAGACTTGAAAATAGGATCTCACTACAAATAAGCAACTTGCTGTGTTTTATTTTGGCATAGGACTTGAAACAAATAAAATGCTTTCCATATCCATTAATTAATAAGCAACATCTAGTATTCCCTAGTGATGCAAAGATAAATTAGACCCAGTCCTGCCCTCCTCTAGAGTGTTTCGCAACTAGTGAGTTAGATACATGAACACAACAATAGTAATCAAAAGAGGATGCCTTTAATAGAGGTTATTTAGCATGAGGTGCTGTCAGGGAACAGAGAAGGGCAGTCAGGTCAGGCTTCCGGGAGGAGGAGGAGTGATATCTGGGTTGAGTTCTAGAGGATGATTAAGGAGGGGAGGTATGGAAGGGAGGAGGGTGGTGGAAGAATAGGATGAGGGCAGAATTCCAGGCAAAGTGAAGAACGCCTGCCAAGGCAGAGGCATGATGATTAAGAACAAACAGATCTCAAACACAGGGTTTGAGTCTAGGGCAGCTGAGGCTGCGTGACTACAAAAGCCTGGCTTTTGAGAAGGGTCTTGCTTGATTATTTGGGGTAGTATGTGTCCTAGGAATGGGAAAGGAGAGCAGAAAGATGGGAAGAAAGGAATACAGCAAGTGGCACACCTCGCTGCAGCTAGGCAGAAAGAGAACTTTCTGAACCCCACCTCCAATCTAAAGGAAAGTAGATTCCACTTCCCCAACATGCTGGGACACTCAAAACACCACCACTCCCCCTGCAGTGAAGAACTAGCAACTCGGAAGCTATTCAGATAAGAGATGTCCTAGTGGAGTGTTACGTGATTAAGATGGCAGAGAACACATACAAATTTCTACCTGGTAAGTTGCAAAGTTACTCTGGAACACAGTGAAAAATAATCTTGAGTTTTCTTAAATTACTTCTAGAAACAACAACAACAAAAAAATTGACTCCCCCAAATATACCTTATCAGTGAGAGAATTTTCCTGTATGAAGAAATAACTTTTAAAATTCCCAAAATGTTTGTGACAGTGATAGAAGAAAATTATCTTCTCAGCAAACCCATCAAAATGCTTTTGTCCTGATTACTAATTTTGTTTCAGAGATGAATTAATCTTTAATGAAATCTCTTCCTACCCAGAGCATCATCAGTGAAGTATTCTCATTTGGGGCCATTAGTTTGACTCATGGAAAGAGCCAAGGATTATAGAAAGGACTGACATGGTCAACCCTGAAGACAAAGCTTCCCTACCCCCAGGATATGTGGTGTGCTCACACCCAATTCACCCTGGAAATGTGTTGATGAGGCCACAGAAATGGGATGCCTCGGGTCTGACCATTCAGTAAATATTAATCAACCCTCTTCTATGTTCCAGCCACTGAGTCAGGTGTGTATTATATATGTATATATTAATGTATGTTCAGTTCAGTTCAGTTCAGTCGCTCAGTCATGTCCGACTCTTTGCACCCCATGAATCGCAGCACACCAGGCCTCCCTGTCCATCACCAACTCCTGGAGTTCACTCAGACTCACATCCATCGAGTAGGTGATGCCATCCAGCTATCTCTCCTCTGTCATCCCCTTCTCCTCCTGCCCCCAATCCCTCCCAGCATCAGTCTTTTCCAATGAGTCAACTCTTTGCATGAGGTGGCCAAAGTACTGGAGTTTCAGCTTTAGCATCATTCCTTCCAAAGAAATCCCAGGGCTGATCTCCTTCAGAATGGACTGGTTGGATCTCCTTGCAGTCCAAGGGACTCTCAAGAGTCTTCTCCAACACCACAGTTCAAAAGCATATAAATATATGTAGGCTTCCCCAGGGTCTCAGCAGTAAAGAAACTGCCTGCAATACAGGAGATGTAGGTTAGATCCCTGGGTCAGGAAGATCCCCTGGAGGAGGGCTTGGCAACCCACTCCAATGTTCTTGCCTAATGAACATTCCATTAACAGAGGAGCCTAGCAGACTACAGTCCATAGAGTCCAAAGAGTCAAACACGACCGAAGCAACTGAGCACACATATATAAATACGTGTGAAAGTGAAAGTGGCTCAGTCGTGTGCAACTCTTTGTGAACCCATGGAACTGGGGACTATACAGTCCATGGAATTCTCCAGGCCAGAATACTGGAGTGGGTATCCTTTCCCTTCTCCAGGGGATCTTCCCAACCCAGGGTTCAAACCCAGGTCTCCCGCATTGCAGGCAAATTCTTTACCAGCTGAGCCACCAGGGAAACCCAAGAATACTGGAGTGAGTAGACTATCCCTTCTCTAGCAGATCTTCCTGACCTAGGAATCAAACTGGGGTCTCCCACATTGCAGGCAGATTCTTTACCAACTGAGCTACTGGGGAAGCATAAATATGTCTATATAAATATACATAATTAATATATATAAAAAATACACTGCCCTTGTCAAAGAAATGAATATGTAATTACAAATTATAATGATGTTCTCTGAATTATAAAATAAATATATATCTTTATATCTTTCACTTTTTGAGGTCAGAAATGTTCTTTCTAAACGGTGAATGAATCATGAGAAGTAGCTAGCCATCTGAAGAAGCAAAGAAGGAAAATCACTGAACTCACATGGAACAATAGTGGTGAAGACTCAGGCTGAAAATACTCAATGCCTTGGGATAAGAATCAAAAAGGAACTCATCAAGGCTGGAGCATGGCAGATAAGCATGAGCTGGAGTTAAGAAGGTAGTGAAGCAGACAGAGGCCGTGTAGGACATGGAAAAAGAAAACTATCCTAAGGATGATTTTGGAGCTAAAGACCAAGGATCGGTGTCCTGGAGTTAGAGGTGAGTATAATCATGGTTCTGTAGGAAAGAAAGAGATGGGCTCTTCCTTCTGTTGCCAGATAGATAGACAGAGATATAAAATTCAGATACCCACCACCCACCTACAACACCCTCATCAAAAGGAACTGGATGTCGAACTGGCCCATACTTCCCCCAAATACCACTCTGCTCATCCTCTGGGAGGCTCTACAAGCTCCCCTTTCCCAGCTGATTCTCAGGGAGCACTTCAGTGCTCCCTGCTACCACCTCACCCGACCCCTGCCCGCAAGCCACCTACGGGCCTGAGCTGAAGCTGGACCATCAAAGAGAGAAAGCGGTTTCCCACCAGAACAGCCCTGGTTGGGGGTTGGGCCTCTCAGGTCCCCTTCTTTCCCATCCTTACTGTACTAGCACCACTATATCACTCACTGGATTATTTCAACATTGAGTGCTGTTATTATTTAAGAAAACAGATCTCTTATTTTTGGAATTGCAAACTGAGAGTAGAGATAGAAAGTAGAAAGGAAATAATATTTGAGTCAGAGAGGTTTTGTTTATTTGCTATTTTAACTGAAAGAATATAACAAAATCTAGGTCAGAGTTTTTTCTATTGTGACTGACTCGAGCAAAGAATTGCTAGAGCCAACAAAACCCTGGAATAACTAGGAATGGGTCTAATGAGTCAAGAACTGAGCACCAGGCTATCTGCACCAGCTTCCTTTCTTTAACATGGAAATGCCATCTTTGGAAGCAGGACAGCTCTCCAAGGGGAACGGGGTCTCCACCTACCCCTCATCTAATCACTGAAGATGTCACTTTGGGATTAATCCTTTCTGATGCACACCTCCCAGCAGGCAACTCCCTTGTTCTCAAAATATCAATGGCTTCTCTACCAGCCAACTAAGGCCCAGAGTCCTGAGGTTAGAACACAGGGCCCTCTGACATCTGGCTCCCCATCACCTCCCTGCATCACTCCCCAAATGAACATCAGGTCTCCTACGCAGAGCTCTGCTTCCAAAGCTCTTCCCAGGAGATGCTGTGCTTCAGTCATTCCAGCTCTCCCTCCTCCTCACTCCATAAGGCTCATCCCAACTTCCAGTGCCTCTCCAGACATCCAGTGACTGGGACAGTGTGCACAGATCTAGATGGATGCTGTGACTCCACTTCTAAGCTGGATAACCTCGGGCCACTTTCCAAACCTCTGGAAGTCTCAACTTCTTCCCCCGTAGACCAAGCAGGAGGCCCCTGCCTTTCCAGGCACTTGTGAGGAGTAAATGAGGCTATTTTTCTTTCATGTCTTACATCAAACTCTCTCTTAACCTCAACTCCCCCAGGCAGACGCTTTCCTCTTACGTATGCATGTTACAATAATTACCAAGTTGGTGGTAACTGCAGGTCTGACTCTCGTGCTGCTGGGGTCTCTTAGAGAAAAGGCACTCTGGCTCTTCATCTTTGTATTCCCAGGAAACAAACAAATGAAAGGATGTGTCAAACACCTGGCCCAGCTCCTAGGGCATAAAACATGTGATACATATTTTCCCTTCCTCTATGGTATCTTAGTATGTTTTATGCTGTAATTATCATACACATATCTTATCTTTTTCACTGAATTTTAAGTTCCTTGGAGCTATGGGCATGTCTTAATCATTTTTTTAAGTTATTTTTTAAATTCACATACAGTAAAATTAACTTATTTTGGTGCACAGTTCTATGAGTTTTGACAAATGCATAAAGTTGTGTAAGTACCTTAACCATTTTTATTCCTCCTATTCCTCCTGGGTACTTTCTCTCTCTAGAAATGTTTAATGAATAAATGAATGAGTCACTGAGGGAAGGAAACAGTGAACAAATGCTTGCTGGGAAAGTTTCCATAATTGCCACCCAGATAGGTTTTGAATCAAAGAAAATTCAGAAAATGAGGTTATAACTGCTATGGCACTTTTCTGCAAACTATTTCTTAGTATCTATTACAAATCTTTTAAAATGTGCTTATACCCTCCAGCCCAGTATTTCTATTCTAAGACTATGTCCAGAGTAAACAGTCAGATGCCCACAGGAAGGATATAACAGCATTATTTATAGTAGCAAACCATCTGAAACACTGTATATACTGCACAATAGAGAAAGGTTAATTAAGCTGTGGTATTTCCATATAAGATAAAGTCACAGCTCCATAACATCATTTTATAATATTGTATATAATGTATCACTATATAGTGTCAAGTGCAAAATACAATCTATAAAATAATACATAATACTAACAAATGTTTTTTTAAATATATGCATATGTGTATAGTCTATATGACAATGTTAAATTAAAATTTTTATATAAAGTGTCAAGTATATTTTACAAAATTAATGCACGTGCATGTTGATATAACCATTCATGAGCAATAGGTGATTTTTATTTCCTTCATCATACATTTCAGATTTTCTAATTTGTTACAATAGATACTCCTATTTCTTTTATAATCAGAAGGAAGTTATAAAAATAGAGCTGAAAGGCCTTTATTTCTACTTTAAAAAACACTCATAACCTTTATTTCATCTCTAGATGATTCAGCGGTGGCTAAATTCTAACATTCAAGATGTGGCATATGGCTGTGCTTACAGGGAAACGTGCTTTCTCTCTGAAGCGTGTTCAGAAATAGCCCGTCCCACTGGTGGGTGACACACTTCCTGCACACCTACAGGAAGCAGCCTCTGTCCCAGAGGGCTGAGGCTTCAGCAGTCATTATAGCAGGAGGATGTCAGATAAAGAACACCACGCAGGGTTGGGGACGTGTGCAGTAACTTCACCACTAAAAGAACCACAACTTTCTTTAAGCTCAAGTTAAGCTGGGAGTATGCTTCATTCACTTCTGTATTCACAGCAGCCAGCAGTGGCAGCCTCCGCAACAGACAACAGGATAACGCTTGTTACACAAGGATGAGCAAGACAAGAGTGAAAGCTGAAGGTGGAGGAGTGGAGATGCAATCTGAGACCATGAAGTCAACCTGCTTCCCTGGAGGACACATTTATGGCCGAACGCCTGCAGCAACAGACCCAACTGTCACATCTGCCGGTACCCAGGCTCATTTCCAGTTGTGACCTGCAGCTTCTCCCATCCCAAGTCAGGGTCTGCCTCTCCAGCCTTTGGATCTGGGGTGGCTTGTGATTTGCATGCCCAAGAAGACCACGGCAGAAGAAGAGCGTTCCAGTGCTGGGTCCAGGTCTCCAGACATTGCTTGTTTCTATTTGCTCCTTTAGAACATCGCCTGGCCCCCATGAGAACACCCTGGGTTACCTGGGGACGAGACTCAGGGCCAGCTGCCCGCCAGGAACAGAGCCACCCAGCTCACCAAGACCAGAACAACCTGGCCCAGCCCAGCCTGCCAACTCACAGAATCCCAAAGCAATTAAATGTTCTCTTAAGCTATGAAGCGTTAGGAGATGAATGACAAATGGGCTTTCATTTCTGCTTTTAAATCTCTATTTATGTATCTTACAGGCACACATTGTTAAATAATTCACATTCTTTCTCCCAGGACCTCTAGTACTCTCTGAATGTCATGACTAGCCTTCTCATTACAAGTGACAAGAATCTAGAAATCATCCTCAAATCCTTTCTTGTCCTCCTCCACATTCTTCTATATCCAACTGATCATTAAGTTCTGTTGATTTTGCCACCTAAATACTTCTCAAATCCATTTATTTCTCTCAGTCTTTATTATTAACACTTTTTCAAGTTACCATCAGTTCATTTCTGTGTGGCCTCTGACAAGTCACTTTACTGTTCTGAGCCTTTGTTTTCTTGACTATAAAATGAAAATAGTGCTAGTACCTACTTCAGAGGTTGCTGTGTGTATTAAGCGAGATTATCTAGGTACGTAAAAGAAAATCTAGGATAATGTAAGTGTTCAGTAAATGTTTGTTTTCCTTAATAATATATCATACAGTGCCCATTTATTTAGGGCCTCAGTCTTCTTATCTACTGACAGTTCCTACCATCTTACTTACACAAAGGCAACAGTAAAGCATCTTCACCCATGTCTAATAATTCTCTTCCTTCCAGGCCTTTACACATGCTTTTCCCTTTTTCTGGAATGTCCTACCCCACTATTTATCATGAGTGAACTCCTATCCATCCTTTAAAACCCAAGCCATATTTTACCCCCATACTTTCAGCTTTCCCTGAGCCCTCAGTAGAGTTAGTCAGTCCCTCTAATCAGTCCCTCTTATGTGTAATCTCTGTGTTCCATACATGCTTCTACTGAATTGTACATTATCATAGCTAATTCATTCCCATCCATCTTTACTGTAAGCTAGTTGAAGGCAGAGGTCAAGGTCTTCACATCCTCAGCACATAAGACAGTACCCAATACACAATATGTTAAAACTCTGATGCTGGGAAAGATTGAGGGCAGGAGGAGAAGGTAGTGAGTGGATAAGATGATTAGACAGCATTATCGACTCAATGGACTTGAGTTTGAGCAAACTCTGGGAGATAGCGAAGGATAGGGAAGACTGGCGTGGTGCTGCTATCCATGGGATCACAAAGAATCAGACACAACTGAGCAATCTGAACAATAACAACACAGTAGGTGCTAAATAAATGCTTGTTGAATGGATGAATAAATAAATTAAAATCCACTTGTACACTTTCCACCAGCTCACAAAGGCAAAACCTACCCTGAATCAACAGAACCAACTTCTGCCTCGGGATTCTTAGTCCTTTCAGTGCCAAAGTAACTGGCATCCATGTGGAAAATATTTGCTGTCACTCCCCCACCCAGATTCCAAATTCCAGTTCAAAGCCAAGTGCCTGTCTCCCTGCCAGGGCAGCCCACAGCTTTGCTGCAAATGTTTCCCTCCGCTCTCCTCTGCACATAACCTTAGCTGCATCATTTACTACCCTAAACACCAGAATATGTATTTAAATATGCTGTAAAGGTCAGACAACTGAGCCATACCCCTTCCCAGGAATCCATTTCACACCATGGCAGAGCTGGGCCTCCCAGCACTCACTCAAACTCTGATTTGAAGGTAAATTATGAAGGCTTTTTTCCTCGTGTGAGGACAACCTCATCATGCATCATATTCTATGGAATAATAGCTATAAATCCATCTGTTGCAAGCTGGGAGAGCAGCAAGTGTTGGGAGCCACAGAATGTTTTTAACTTCTGGGCTGTCACCCTCATATTTAAAAAGTTCAGCTATAAAAATCAACCTCAAGTGAAAAAAAGAGCGAGAGAGAGAAGAGACGGAGAAAGCACTTGGAGGACAGGGACTGCTTCCCACCAAAACAACTGGAGATGCTCCCAACACGTGATTCTTGAACTTTCAGAAGGTTACTCCTCCTCCTCCCGGTCTAGGCAGCTCTTTCTGTCCTTGCCATGATGACTTCAAGTCAGTTCTCTCAAATTTAAAGCCTCAAAGAGGAGCTCTTAGAGAAAATGATTAAATGATAAATATTTTCTCCACAGAAACATATACTTCACATAAAATTTTATACTCAATAATAGGATATTTGTGAATTCCCTAAAGCCTCTCTATGGGCCAAGTAACTTCAAAAAAGAATTTGTTCTATATTAGCCATCAGCTGAGACTGAAAGAAGAAATAGTGGTAGGATGAAGTCTCCAAACACCAAGCATAGCAACAAACACATAACACACACAGACACAGACACACACACATCCCACTTTCTCTCTTTCACACATACACACTCTTTGTGGAGGAAACTTAGCTAAAAGGTTATTAGTGGGAGATAGTTTCTCAAGGGCAACAATTCAGAGTGTCTGAAAATGCTTCCTCGGAATGCATATCATATGAGATTTTCACAGAGGTGTTCAGAATGCAAGAAGAATAAAAGGTGTAGGATGTCAGCTGTGTGGAACGTGGATCTGTCCAAAAAGCTCCTGAGGTTTAGAGGACTTTTCCAGTGTTTGTCAACATCCAACGTGGAAAGGGAGACCTAAGCTCATCTCAACAGCTCCGAGCAAACCCTAAACCCTTAGTTTTCTTCCATATGCTTCATTATGAAAACCACAGCTCACCAATGACAATTTCAGGAAGAAGAAAAAGCATCTATAAGCATACTTCAGTACCGTCGCTCAGTCATATCTGACTCTTTGCGACCCCATGGTCTGCAGCAAGCCAGGCTTCCCTGTCCATCACCAACTCCTGGAGCTTACTCAAACTCATGTCCATCGACTCGGTGATGCCACCCAACCATCTCATCCTCTGTCGTCCCCTTCTCCTCCCACCTTCACTCTTTCCCAGCATCGTAAGCACACTAGCCCCTTCCTATTTCTATCCCTATTTCTCTTCTGGTAGGATGAAACGTACACCTTTGCACAGACTTCTGGTCAAGTACTCATAGCATTTTCAGCTCTCTTTGCATTTTCACCTAATCTATCATACTCCCCCTTTGCCCTAACTAAAGTCTTCATGTGTTGGCTGCTCAGTCGTATCTAACTCTTGGTGACTCCATGAACTGTGGCCCCCCAGGTTCCTCTGTTCATGGGATTTTCCAGGCAAGAATACTGGAGTAGATTGCCATGCCCTTCTCCAGGGAATCTTCCTGATCAGGGATAAAATCCAGGTCTGCTGCATTGCAGATGGAGTCTTTACCATTAAGCCACCAGGGAAACCCTAAAGTCTTCATAATGATCACTATTATTATCAGGGAACACACCTTAGTATGTTTTGTTTTTTTAAAATGTGATTTTTTTTCATGCATTTAGCATCTTTTCACTGTCAGACAAGTCCTTAGGATAAATTCCAATGTGTGATATTACTTAATCATAATCAAAAGTCATTATTCTTATTATAGCTTTGGGCATATCCTACCATACTGCTTTCCAAAACAGTTGGTTTGATTTACAGTGTCACCAGCAAGACCATTCCAGTTGTACTGCTACTGAAGAGGTTCTAGAGCTTACAGTACTGTTAGCCAGTCAGAGACATCATGCTGCTGTTATTTGAGGTTATTATTCATAATCCTACTGTCTCACTTGTAACTAAGCTTCCCACCTCTCTATGCCTAGACTTACCCTCTGGGCACATAGGAAATTGACTCAGAGGAAATAGCCCAAAATGGAAGAAACACCTAGCCTGAGATTGAGTCACAAATATTTTGCTTAGATTCCTAATGCTACTAATAACTAGCTGTGCGATCTTAGCAAGGATTCTTGGCCCCTCTGTGCCACAATTCCCTCACCCAGAAGCTAAAGACAATTTGACCTACTTAACAGGAAGTTTAAAAGTGATTTTAAAAAATTATCATATTCATCTGCAAATGTTCTTAACTTTTTTCCAACTACCACCCTCATTCCATGGCCTTTACAATAAAGACTGACATCATCTGCAGTAAGACAAGCATCTGAGACAGAGGTTTAAAAAATAGTCTGAAATGTACTCATGAAAAAGAGAGAGGAAGAAAAGGTTAAATGGTGAGAGGGGATAGGGACCAGGAGGAAGAGAGGGTGAGGGTGCAGAGGGCATGGAGAGGGGGGGTTGGCCCTGGGCTGCAAAAAGTGAAGGATGATGGCCGTGTGGAGGGTGGAAGGCGATGGGAATGGGGTGTCAGCTAGAAGGAAGGGCATTGTGTTCATCCATCATGTGAGGTCCTTTCTTTGTACTCCCTGACCCAAATTCCACCCTCCAGAAGACAGTGATTGTGACTGGTTTCGATCTTAGAGCCTTCTCACCTCCCATTACCCCTTACTCCCTGCTGCTCCAAGAGAAGCCCTACCCCCTTAGGGTGACTCTTTAGCCCACTTCAAAATTCCTGAAATGGACCCCAACTCATGTTCGGTACTAATGTCTTCTAGCCAAAACCACTCTGGAACAACATTGGGAAAACTGAGATTTTTCTGACTATTCCTTGCATTTTCCTCTTTTGAGCCTTGCGCATGTTCCCTCTTGATATGGCTCCTATTCCAGAAAGCCTCCCCCGACCTTAATCTCATTGTCCTCCATGACTTTGCACAATTTCATTTCTGCTTCTTCTATAAAGAAATCACATTCTGGTTGTATTAGTTCTATGTATACGTGTCACTTTCCTTATATTCAAGGGTAAGAAACTGAAGTGCAAGGACCAAAGTTTGTAGCACCCTGATCACTCACAGAGTAGGTGCTTATTACATCTGGATGGACTTCCTGAAAAACAGTTCCACATAGCACCTGAGAACCAGCTAAGGGTGATACTCAGGGTTTGTCTCTCCCTATCTATCTATCTCCTCATCTAAACCCTACTTATATGAATGAATAATGACTAAATCAATGT
Organism: Capra hircus; assembly: GCF_001704415.2. Lineage (NCBI taxonomy): Eukaryota > Metazoa > Chordata > Mammalia > Artiodactyla > Bovidae > Capra > Capra hircus. The sequence continues at coordinate 26,387,321 of NC_030833.1, forward strand.
ACAAATGAAAGGATGAAACTTCAGTGTCTAGACTCAGACCTTTCCTAAGGCACACAAGAAGCTCACACCTACCCTTCTGCCCATTTCTGGCAGAAATCAAATACATTTGCCCAGTTCATATGATTTGGCCTCTATTCTGGCTTCAGGAAATGACATCAGTGTTCAAATCTTATCCTATCTCTACCAGGATCTCCAGTAGAGAAAAGATTGGATCTCCATTACAATCTGAAGATTGAACATCAACATTTAAAATATATGCATTAATGTGCCACCTTCCATGATGCAGTTCATGGGAAGGGAGTGCACTAAGCTTCAGATTTTGTTGTTAATTATATGACAACAGTAGAGTCACTTCATCTATTTTAGCCTCTGTATCCACAGCTGTATAATACACAGAACCATGCCCTGTCCACTGCCAGGGCTGTGACAGTATACGAAATAATGTAAGTGAGGTCACTTTACAAAAGCATCAGGTATAATAATAGAGGAGGGAAACTAAAATTTACTTTGAGCTCTTCCTTGGGAGCAAGGACCATGAAAGAAACTTTCAACATCCTGTTCTATCCTTTCTATAATCCATATTACCAAGAGTTCATATACATGAAAGGTGAGGTTGAAAGAACTGAAATCAAATCTTGATTCTGTCACTTAGCAGTTGTGAGGCCTTGGGCCAGGTCCCTTGACCTTTGATTACCACCTTTATTCTCATCTTTAAACTGAGGATGATGAAAATCCTATCTTCCAAGTGCTTGTTAGAATCACACAAGATACTCCATGTGGGGAGAAAAAATTGGAAATATGTGGAAATTGGAAAGTACTAAGCAATTCCAAAGTATCATTACTAGAATAGAAGAACACTTTACCCTTACAAGGTAACCAGATAACTAGAAATAAATGGGTGATGTATACCCAGCAACTTAGGGACTGACATCCCAAAGCAATTTCTTGGCATTGATTTGGGTCCTAGCATTGGGTGGTAAATAATGATATAATGGCTCTTTCCCTGGAGTTTAAAACAGGCTTTAGCCAGGAGTTAGAGACGATCTCTGTGACAGCAGTAAATTTAGTGAAGGAGGGAGACCTTGAGTCCTGAAGGAGCCAGAGGACCCTCCAAGGAAGAGCTGGAGGAGAAAAGGATTAAGGGGAAAAAAATACTGCTTTTCAAGAAAATCCAGAAGCAAAAATGGGGTCACTCACCTGTAGTAAGTGCTTGAGTGAGTAAATGAGCCTGGGGACTCACAGGGGAACAGAAATGCATTCTTCACAAACAGCAACCCAGAGACACCCAGAAAGGGAGAGAGGTGATGAGATAGAGGGGAAAAACTGCTAGTGATGGGTAGTACAGAGGATTATGAAAAGTGCTTACTGCAGAGGTTTTCAGAAATATTTTAGCCTAGGAAATCTCTCTTTAAAGGAAACTGATGTGAAAATCCAATGCATAAAAAAAAGTAAAATCAAGATGAGGCATTTGAGGAGGGGTTTGGAGCCTGAAGGTGCAATCCCACAGCTTCTCTGTTCCCCTTTAGGTGGCTTCTGTGAGGAATGTGAGGAACCCTGAGGGATATGACAGCAGAATTAGATGGCCACTGACTGAATAAGGGACGAGATCTGTAACAACACCAATGTGCTTCCCTTTCTTCCTTTTAGAACTGGAAACCCTCCCACCACATTTTAGCCTTTATCTTGCTAGAAACTTTATTTTCTAGCTTCCCTTGCAACTAGAAGTGATCATGAGACTAAGTTTTTTGTTTTCTTTCCTTTTTTTTGCCAAGAGAATGAGAGTGGAAGTGACATGCGCAATTTCTGAATTAGTTCCTCAAAAAGAAATGGACAGCTCTCTTCTTCACCACCAATACGGACATAGTAGTAGCTAGCTTCGAGCATGTGGGAAAGATAGAGAGCATCAAGATGGAACAAGTCTGGGTCTCTATGACCTTGTGGTCAGAGTCGTCTCCCCTCCCTGAACCACCCAACACCTGGACATGGGAGAGAAATCTCCACCTTGTTCAAGCCTCAGTACTCTGGGTACCATGGTAACAGGTGTCAATGATCTAACTAACCACGTCTGCAGGACCTAACCAGGTCCACGCACCAAAAACTCAATTTGGTGCCTCCTATCCACCTCCAAGATCTTCTCTGAGCACATGACTTCCAGCCCTAAAACCAAAATGGTGACCTCTCTGACCTTCAGAAGTTGGCAGCAGCTTTAAATGGTAGCAGATTCTGTTTATGCTTCATTGTTCAGGGAAAAGTATTCTGAAGATGCACAACAGATCCCAGCTGGATCCTTAGACCAGGCTATGGCAGCACAGAGTTCCTTTCCTGCCTTTGCTTTCACTCAGTGCCTCAGAACTGGAACTAGGATTTCACAGTCCTGCTCACTCTCCATTTCCTGACACTGCTGCTTCCAGGCTATTCTCAGGATGAGCTATTACTTCCTAGAGGAAACCACAGCCTAGTATCTAGTTCTTTAAATCCCAAAGTGATCTATCAGCTCTGACTGAAAAGTGCCATCTCAGTTCTAAGAACTATTACAGGATGTTGAGAAACCCCATAAGGTTTTATCTCTGCTGAGGCTGTTTTTGTTTTTCTTCTTTCCTATTTTCTCCTCTTAGATGATCTAATTGCAAAGCAAAGGCAGAATAAGGAGATGTGAGGTCCTCCAATACCTTCTCTTGGCTTCAGGAATCCATAATCTCTGTGAAACCACCATTAAATACTAGGTCATTACTGAAAATGATGATGTTGAGGTATATAAAAGAAACGTAATGCATTGGAATATAAGAGCTATTCTAATACTACATCTAATTACCAAGAAGAATGATTCACCCAAATATTTAAAATGTCTTAAAATATAATAGAGTGAAAAGAGAGAATGTGAGCAATTACTTCAGTGCGCTGGCAATGGGAAGTAGATCTCAGAGAATACAATTCCCATTTTAGCATCAAAGCAGCCAGGATCTTTCAAAATCATTGTAAAGTCTATTCTTATCAGTGAACTTAAGACCGTCAGAAGTGGTTAAAACTTTTGAATTTTTTAAGTGTGTCTGAAGCTTGCCCTTGACATATACCACAATGACTCTGTAAACTTCTACATATTTGTAAATTCGTGTACAATTTTGCTATTAGAACTAACTGCATCCCTTAATGTTTTAGTTCCTCCTTTCAGGCTCTGCTTCAAAACAAACATGACCAGATGAAAGTTCCAAGATGTAAAAATTATGTTCACAACAGATTTGTATCTTACCCTCAAAGATTCCCTCTGTGCTGCATGGCAATGCGTAATTCATTCATTCACACAGTCATGTTTACGGCAGCATGAGTGACAATAGAAAAGGAAAAAGTGTGCTGGCAGAGCCAGGAGTGATATTTTTCGCCCTCAGAATTACATGACAAAGTAGGTATTTTTCCTTTCATTTTACAAATGAGAAAATTATGATTTGAAAAGGTTAATTTTTCTAAGATCAAAATCAAAGGTCCTCAAGGTTGCAGAGCCTATCCTCTGTCCTACTCTATCTTCTTCCAAGGGAGCAGGGAAAGTGGAAAAAGAATAATGCAAGCTGATCTGCCCTAACTAAAGCTCCATATGAGACAGTCCCTCTTAATAACCCCATGTTTGCAGATGAGGAACTCTGGGATGAGGAAGACAGGCTCAGTGACTTCCCAAGCTGACAGCAACAAGTGGTTGAAATGAAATTTGAACTCAGGCCATCTGACTGTGCCCCTCACCACCTCATTAAAGCTGCCTCTGTATACTAAAAGAAGTGAAAAGACATGAACACGAGGTGAAGGGAGGTAATAGAAGAGTCACTAATTTCTAAAATTAGGGGAGAAGTCAGTCCTGGCTAGCTGAATCAGGGAAGGCTTCATAGTAAAGGCATGAGGGGATGATTAGCACAGCCATGAGGGGAACCAGGAGTGATGAAGGAAATTTACATAGTCAGGTTCTTTCAGTGATTGACTCAGTTTAGCCTCAAAACCATTGCTTTTCTTTACTCTTAGTTTTGTATATTCACTGGGTTTTGACAAATGTGTAATGATCTGTATCCACCATGATAATATCATGCAGAATTCTTTCACTGCCCTAAAAATCTTTTCTTCTTCCCTTCCCCTTAACCTCTGGCAACCACCAATCTATTTATTGTCTCTACGGTTTTGCCTTCTCCAAATCGTCATATAGTTGGAATCATACAGTATGCAGTCTTTTGAGACTGGGTTCTTTCACTTGGTAATATGCATTTTAGGTTCCTCTATGTCTTTTCACAGCTTGGTAATTCATTTCTTCTTAATGTCAAATAATATTCCATTGTATGGATGTACCACAGTTTGTTGATCCATTTACCTCCTAAAGGACATCGTGGTTGCTTCCAAGTTTTGGCAATTACGAACAAAGCTGCTATAAATGTGCATATGCAGGGTTTTATGTAGACATATGTTTTGAACTCATTTGGTTAAGTACCAAGAAGCATGATTGCTGAATCATATGGTGAGAGTATGTTTAGCTTCGTAAGAAGCTGCCAAACTGTCTTCCAAAGTGGCTGTACCACTTTGCATCCCCACCAGCCATGAACGAGAGTTCCTGTTGCTCCACATCCTTGCCAGCATTTGGTGTTGTCAGTGTGCTGGATTTCTGCCATTCTCATAGGTGTGTAGTGGTTTCAAAGTTGCATTTTAAAAAGAGCTTCCCTGCTATTCACATGCAGATGGCTCAAAGTTTTGAGAAATATGAAATTTATAGAAAAAGAAGCTCTTACCATTTGTTTATACTTTCTTATATGAAGGTTACCAGGGCTGATATTCAAGAGGAACTCACTGGTATAGCCACACCAGTTAAAATGTTGACATACTCTCAGCCCCATTAGTTAAAAAGCTTTTGCTCCAAGCTACCATCCAGACATGCTGCTTAGACCTTTCAGCTTTACTCATATCCTATAACTAAGCCACTAAGGCTTGGCATGAGAGGATCTCTAAGATTCCACTTCAGCTATAGCAAAGGTCCTTTCTGATTAGGCAGAGCACAGCCCTTCTCTGGTCATTGAATATTTTTAATATCCACTAATATCAACCATGGGATTGCCCCACGAGATTATGCACTGCTTCCCAAATGTTCCTGATGACGATAAGCACTAGCTGAGCTTGTTTAAAAGATAAGGCCTGACCCTTAGAAATGCTGATTCAGAAGATCTGAGTTGGGACTCAGAAACCTGTGTATGTTTGTTCTCTTATTTTTTTTTAATACCTAAGATGATTTTTTTTGCAATCTCCCAAGTGACATTCTTCTCTTGTCATTGAGAGAATTTTACAATTAAAAGGAGAAGGGGATATTTACACCCAGTCTAGAAAAAGGCAACTAAGTCCAAAATGCATTGAATTTGGATGTAGAGAGAACAGCTGGAGATATGAAATTCCAATCCTTGTCTCACCTTGCTTGCTGTGTGACTTTGAGCAATTAACCTTAAACTCTCAGAGGCTTAAGTTCTCTGAAGTTACAGTTTGCTATTGAGACTAGGTGAGATAAATGCATATGGCACATAGAAATTAGTCAAATGTTTACAGCCAACACATTTTTAGATTCTCTCTCTCTATTTTTTTAAATCAGGTTTGATTCAGAGCTTTCTCAGAAAAGAAAAGTTGGCAAAGGTTGGCTTAGCAAACAGCTTGGCTCCATCAAACCAACGGCAAATGCAGCTCCTTTGATCTTATTTATGTGATGGGCATCTGATCTACATTGACATTTGTTGTTTTACAAAAACATATTTGGTGGAAAAAACACTTTTAGCTTCATTCTGAGTTAGAAAACATTTACCTCAATCATTGTCATTAGTCACTAAAGGTTTCAATTTACAGACTTCTTACCTAGGCTACTTATTCTTCTCTTTATTTCTTACAGAAGCAAATACTCTTGGTCCAGCTTCTTGCTTTGTTCTAGACTGCGGGGGGGTGTGGAATGGGAAATGCCTCCTTTCATGGAAATTTACCTCTTCTAAACCAGAATGATTCTTGGGAATCTCAGCCCATCCCATGTCATTAGGGATGGATGCCACCCTGTCATAAGTGCTAGGCTGCAAAGAGTAGAGAAATGGGCAGATAATGAAATTACTGAACACTCAAAGTGTCAGAGACTGACAGGCTGGGGCCATCCATCACCGATTATATGAGGCATTAACATGCTGCTTCCCTACCCAGAGACAAAGACAGCAACAAGAATAGTAAATAATCTGAAGTAAGTCTGTGAAAGAAACCAGTAATTTAATGAACTGACAACCAGCCAATATCCTGAGAGTATGGCTTGCCTCTGCCCCTGAACTTGTTTTACACCCAGGCACCAGCCCCTCAACTGATACAAGATGGCAATGCTTCCTAAAATTCAATTCTACACACACCACCTTCTTTTCAAACTACATCTGTGTAACACCTGTGCTAAACATACTTCTTTAAACTGGCTCTTCTTTTTACTAAAATTAATTGATGTTGAGAGAAAATTTGGTATTACTACCAAAATGGAAAATCAGTATCACCTTCCATAAATGTGGAGTAATCAAGAAAATAATTACAAAGCAGAGAAAGCATGGCCATTAAAGTCTAGTCAATACTGTCCCCTGCTGTGGGCTCTGAGCCTGAAGCTTGCCCTTTCTTTGTTAAAATAAGAGATTATCAAGTGTTAGAAAGGTGTTAAAGACACGCCAGCCCCAAACTGAGATTTTCTTCTTGATATCCTAAAGGGATTGAAAGCAGATTGAGAAAGGATTAATTATCTCACCAAATGAGCCAATGTTACTTACTGCCACATCCATGTACCAGATGAACTCCTACAAGCATCACATTTTGGGAAATACTGTTAAGCACTTTGGCTACAGAAAGCATCACACTGACAGGCTTTTCACAAATACAGAACCAGCTATGGAAATCGCAGGCCATGCTAAATCCAAATCTGAGAAAACAACTGCATTCTACCCAGCTAAAGGGTACAACTAGTGAAATCCTTCTTTAATGACTTTTCAGTGAAACATCTTAAAAGTAAATATCCTGCCCTCCTCTTGATAACACCAATAAGGTTCAGCCAAAGCAACATCACTGATTAGGTTGGTTCTCAATTCAAAGCAGGGCCAGATCTAGCTGTCGGCCTGGCTGTTGCAGACATAATTCTTATTGCAGGTAAAACTAAACTTGGTAACTAGAGTCTTGGATCAGGAATCCATAATGAAACAAGGGTCATAGTGGAAGTAGGACTTGAAATTAACCAAATGCATAGTAATCAGGGTTTCCTTAGTGGGTCAGTGTTAAAGAATCCACCTGCCAGTGCGGGAGACATAGGTTCAATCCCTGGGTCAGGAAGATTCCCTGGAGTAGGAATGGCAACCCACTCCAGTATATCTTGCCTGGAGAATTCCATGGACAGAGGAGCCTGATGGGCTACTGTCCATGGGGCCGCAAAGCAACTAACACTTCACTTCATAGCAATGAATGACTAAGCAGGACCATGGACAGCTCCTCAGTGGTACCAAGCATTAATCATACGGGATAACTGGAGTTCTTCAGTTCCCAGCAGAAATGGGAGTCTTTTCTGGATCCCACCAAGTCTAAAATATGATTCCAACAGAAGAGCTACTGACCCTTAGGAGGCATTTTGAAAATTTGGTGGGAGATGGGCAATACTGGACTTAGTGGACAGAGGCACAAAAGCTAATCACTCTATACTGTACCATGGAAAAAATTATACCATATCCCTGAATAGAAAACAGTCACTGGACATTCTTGCAGAGAAGACCCTGTTGGTTATTAACCAAGCCCACAGCCTAAATTCTTTTCACCTATAAGAAGAAAATATTTTTGTACAGTATCAATAGACTAAATTTTCTAGGTATAAAACTACCTTATAGGTTGAGGGAAGATAGCCTTTTGTTTCATAAAGAACTTACCCAAATTAGGCATCATTTTTTAAAAATCATCATAATAAATGGAAACACCATTTATAGTGTTTGAATTTCCAATACCACACACTTGTGTCAGACTGCTTTTGTAGCTGTCTTATTCATGGTGATTCTGTGATGATGTCATTAAACTTTCCAGCATAGTCATACCTCAGGATTTAGTGAAACACACACTGTTTCGTTATAAATTTCTATCCATCTATTTCTCCTTTACATTACAGTTAGGGAATTGTGTTGATTTTAATTATGTGTATAGGCAGTTTATATTTTCTCTGAATTTCATTTCAGTACTGTAAAGCAAGGATTTCAAAATATTTTTTACAAAAAGGGAAACTAGGTCTGATATGCCTGAGAATGTTGTTCTCAGACATCAGGCCCACTGTGGTGTGTTTTAAGCATCTCCATGTCCCCCACTGAGCCCATCAAGAGCCTTCCTGAGGGTAGAGAAAAGCAAGCTCTTAATCCTCTCTAAGCCCAAAGTGGGTGTTGGGCTATGACATCCAGAAGGACAGTGTATTTGCCAGGGAATTCAGCATCAGAGTGGTCCCTCCTGAATCCTCTTGTTACCACAGGAATCTCCTTGTCCTGGCAGAAAAACCTGAATAAGATATGTAGGTATATATTGTCTATTGAAGTAACTTTCCAAATCTTTTCCACTTCAACTATGCTGGATAAGAATCAATCAATTTCTGCCTCCCCCCGCCGCCACCTCCTTATCTCTCTCTCTCTCTCTCTCTCTCTCTCTCTCTCTCTCTCACACACACACACACACACACACACACACACACACACAATCTATCTTGATATCCCGCCTTAAACTTTTGCTTAAGTCATTCTGATGGAGGCTCTTCATGTCAACTTCCCCTTGGATTCCTGTAGCTATTTCCCCTCTGGGTTTCTAAAAGACTCTCCACGTCAAACCACAGGCATCTACCCTGAGCCCCAGAACTCCCTGTATTTCTATTTGTCCTTCCCATCTACAGCAGCCGCTGTGAAAGAAAATGTCCCAACCATCAGCCTTTGAAGAAAAGTCAGGGCACTGGGGAATATCATATGCTTCACTCCATAGAGCTGATGAGCAATCCATGTACAACATTTTCCAGGCCAAAAACCTGGACACAAAATCTGACAAAAGTATGGGCATGAATTCTGACAACAGAACAAAGAATCTGGAATCATGACTGTCTCAGAAATTCAGGGATGAGTGATCCTGACAGGGAAGTCTTAGAAGTTTTTAGACAGAACTGCATGTTACTTTTCTCTGGCCAGGAAACTGAGATGAGACAAAGGCCCAGTCCTTGCATTTCTAACACTCTGTGGGCAACTTCTCCAGCTTTGTCACTGCTGACCTGCCTCACTCCACCCCCTTAAATTGTTGTCACTGCCAGAGTCCTATCTTCAACCGTCCCTTTCTCTCCATACTCTATTCTTGGGAAATTGAATCCACTCTGACTGCTTCATTACCACCTAACTTCCAATGAATCCAAAAACTCCCTCTTTCATCCAGAGTGCCCTCCTGCTCCTTGGTCCTATAACCCAACTGCCTTCTTGAAACCTCCAAACTTTTGAACTACTGGGGGTGGCTTAGTTGCTAAGTCATGTCCAACTCTTTGCAACCCCATGGACTGTAGCCTGCCAGGCTCCTCTGTCCATGGGATTCTCCATACAAGAATACTGGAGTGGGTTGCCATTTCCTTCTCCAGGGGCTCTTCCTGACTCAGGCATTGAACCTGGGTCTCCTGCATTGCAGGCAGTTTCCTTCATTGTAGGCAGATTCTTTACCCACTGAGCCACCAGGGAAGCCCGGTGAACCACTGGTTCTTCAACCATAGCATGTCAGAATCATACATGTTCTCCTTCCCTCACCTTTGCTGAAGAAAATTCCTGTTCCTCTATCTGCATTCGTGTTTGGATTAACAGTGTCAGCAGGAACCTTAAAGTCATATTACTGACCGAATTGTTCCCCAAACTTACTTAATCATTGCTAAGTCCTAACAACACTGTCTTGGCGATGATAATTTGTTATCACATCCTCTGTGTTCCCACAATTTCCATCCTGATTGCTATCATCTTTTACCTGGAATACTGTAATACCATGGATTTTAACTGATTCTACTTCCTTCTCACAGCCTCCCACCCATCTCTCAACCTTCCAGCAAGAATGTCCTAATAAAATATATTGTCAAATCTCACACTTGGCCCCTCATCAAGCATTCAGAGGTCGCCTGTGGTGCAGAATCCAGATTCCTAAACACAGCCTTCCATTATTGTTCCCTTTCAATCAGGAAGGACTAGAAGCACTTGAATCAGGCAGACCTGAGACAGAATAAAAGGTTCACAGATTACTGGCTCTGTGACCTTGGGCAAGAATGAGAGTTCAGGCTCATTATTTTAATTATTCTAACTGTAGAGCCTGTGTTTATTGTACATGGAGCTCAACTTCCTATTCAGCCACTCAAGGTTAAAAAAAAAAAAATTCACCCATATGTGATGGGGTTATGTTGTCTGATATTCAAAGTAACTTGCTTCTAAAGTGATAGGAATCTCTCTTCTCTCAAAAACAGAGATAATAGCAATGTTATTATAAATCTGTTTTAAGGACTAAAAGAGAAAATATATATATGCAGAGTACATATATCACATAATACATTTGTTCATATATTCATAAACATATATGTTCATATGCATATGCATTTATATAAACATATCATATATGCATATACATTTTATATCTATCTATATTAGAGCACAAGTTCCGAGGCTCCTCTCCTCATCTGCCCCAACAAGATACTGATACCATGAAATGCCTTTTTTTTTTTTTTTAAGAAAGATGTATCTATCTATTTATTTATTTATGGCTGTGCTGGGTCTTCATTGCTGAGTGTGGGCTTTCTCTAATTGTGGCAAGTGGGAGGGGCTGCTCTTTGTTATGGTGCTCGGGCTTCTCACTGTGGTGGCTTCTCCTGTTGCAGAGCACAGGCTCTAGGCACACAGGATTAAGTAATTATGGAGCACAGGCTTAGTTGCTGCATGGCATGTGGGATCTCCCCAGGCCAGGGATTGAACTGGTGTCCCTTGCATTGCAAGGCAGATTCTTAACCACTGGACCACTAGGGAAGCCCTGAAACCCCTTTGTAAGATATAAAACTTGGGATTTAAGTGATCCAAAAACCATTCAGTGCCAAAGCAGGGACACTTGCTTCCACAAAGCCCTTGTGGAAGACCCAAGGATCCTACATTCTACTGAAGCTAGAAGACATGAAAAAAAAAAAAAAAAGGATAATGCACAACCTACAAACTGCAGGAGTTTAGAGAAGGAAGCATCACTACAAACAAAACTAGTGGAGGTGATGGAATTCCAGCTGAGCTATTTCAGATCCTAAAAGATGATGCTGAGAAAGGGCTGCACTTAATATGCCAGCAAATTTGGAAAACTCAACAGTGGCCACAGGACTGGGAAAAAGTCAGTTTTCATTGCAATCCCAAAGAAAGGCAATGCCAAAGAATGTTCAAACTGCTGCACAATTGCACTCATCTCACACACTAGCAACGTAATGCTCAAAATTCTCCAAGCTAGGCTTCAACAGTATGTGAACTGAGAACTTCCAGATGTTCAAGCTAGATTTAGAAAAGGCAGAGGAGCCAGAGATCAAATTGCCAACAGCTGTTGGATCCTAGAAAAAGCAAGAGAATTCCAGAAAAGCATCTACTTTTTCTTCATTGACTATGCTAAAGCCTTTGACTGTGTGGATCACAATTAACTGTGGAAATTTTTTTAAGAGATGCAAATACCAGGTGACCTTACCTGCCTCCTGAGAAATCTGTATGCAGGTCAAAAAGCAACAGTTAGAAACCGGACATAGAATAACAGACTGGTTCCAAATTGGGAAAGAAGTACGTCAAGGCTGTATATTGTGACCCTGCTTATTTAACTTATATGCAGAGTACATCATGCAAAATGCTAGGCTGAATGAAGCACAATCTGGAATCAAGATTGCCAGGAGAAATATCAATAACCTCAGATACACAGATGATACCACCCTTATGGCAGAAAGCAAAGAAGAACTAAAGAACCTCTGGATGAAAGTGAAAGAGGAGAGTGAAAAAGTTGGCTTAAAGCTCAACATTCAATAAACTAAGACCATGGCATCTGGTTCCATCACTTCATGGGAAATAGATGGGGAAACAGTGAGAAACTTTATTTTCTTGGGCTCCAAAATCACTGCAGATGGTGACTGCAGACATGAAATTAAAAGGCACTTACTCCTTGGAAGAAAAGCCATGACCAACTTGGACAGCATATTAAAAAGCAGAGACATTACTTTGCTAATAAATGTCCATCTAGTCAAAGCTATGGTTTTTCCAGTAGTCATGTATGGATGTAGAGTTGGACCATAAAGAAAGCTGAGCACTGAAGAATTGATGCTTTTCAACTATGGTGTTGGAGAATAATCTTGAGAGTCCCTTGGATTGCAAGGAGATCAAACCAGTCAATCCTAAAGGAACTCACTCCTGAATATTCGTTGGAAGGTGTGATGCTGAAGCTGAAGCTCCAATATTTTAGCCACCTGATGTAAAGAACTGGCTAATTATAAAAGACCCTGATGCTGGGAAAGATTGAAGGTAGGAAGAGAAGGGGACAACAGAGGATGAAATGGTTGGATGGCATCAGTGACTCGATAGACATAAGTTTGAGCAAGCTCCGGGAATTGGTGATGGACAGGGAGGCCTGGCATGCTGCAGTCATGCGGTTGCAAAGAGTTGGACATGACTGAAGTGACTGAACTGAACTGAAGAACTGTAGCCATTCTGATACCAAGAATATTTAGAAGTTCACTTTCCAAAGCAAGAATTGTTGCAAAAGCCATAGTATTAAACATCCATTGTATTTCTTCTAACTGCCAGGAACAGCATAAATGCTATATGCAATCCAAGGGAAATAAAATACTCAATGCCTTCAAGGACCAAACGGTCTTACAAAGTAATTAACCTGCTCAACCAGTGAAGCAAAGCAGAATGGGATGCAGTTGAGAAGAAGAACTAACCACATGCCATAGGAAGATGAGACTATAAATAACATCAAGCTACACTGATAAACAGGCAGCCCCAGGAGTGTGAGTGTGGCGGTTCCATCACACATTCTCTCTTTTTCCCACTGAGCCCTGTTGCCCAGGTAACTCTTAACAGGACAGGCCCATAATGTTTCAGGATAACTCAGACTTTCTGGATCCCTGAGTTTTGAATTCACATCAGAACCATTCCCCAAACATGAGCTTTTTTTTTTTCCACAGGGAATGTAGACACTAGTCCAGGCTTCCCTCTACACTTATGCCTCTGATCTAGTTCCCTCCCTTCTTATTTGATTCTCAAACAAAAATATAGCACTCTGGCCTCAACAAAAGATTTTCATCATTGGTTGTATTATGGAAACAAGGTGTGAAAAATATAAATATCTGTTCTGAACACAGCCACCAAAAGACTCCCAATTCAAAAAGAGCTTCAGTTTTCCCAGAGTTTTAGAGAACTCTGGATGATCCATTAGCTATCAACAGAAGAGCTTACGTGTGATGAATAAAGAGAGGAGGCCTAAGGAGACACTCTGGAGTCTGTGCGTCTGTGGTTGCTCCAGCCCCAGACCCTCTCAGACCAGCACAGGCAACCCCTCCAAGTCCTCCTGCATTACCCAAGCACAGCAGCCAGGATTCAAAGGCTTAGCCACCAACATTCCCATGCTCCAAGGTGAAGGCCAAAGGGGTGGCTTTAGCGTCAGTCCCTGAGGACCTGAGTTTCAACTGAATGAAGCGCCTTCATCAGAAAGAATGTTCATGAAATGGTCACTCTGCACACTGAGGATCACCACTGGGCTACCATCAACCAGCAATCTCTTCTGAGTGGTTTTAGACACTTAAGCCCCTCTGAGCCTCTCTTAAGTCACCAGTTAAATGGAGATATCTTTCCTTTTCTCCTTTGCCTTTCACTTTTCTTTTCACAGCTATTTGTTAGGCCTCCTCAGACAGCCATTTTGCTTTTTTGCATTTATTTTTCTTGGGGATGGTCTTGATCCCTGCCTCCTGTACAATGTCATGAACCTCCATCCATAGTTCTTGAATCTGTTTCTCACTTCCACTGTACAATCGTAAAGGGTTTGATTTAGATCATACCTGAATGGTCTAGTGGCTTTCCCCTACTTTCTTCAATTTAAATCTGAATTTGGCAAATGAGTTCATGATCTTAGCCATAGTCAGCTCCTGGTCTTGTTTTTGGTGACTGTATAGAGCTTCTCCATCTTTGGCTGCAAAGAATATAATCAATCTGATTTCGGTGTTGACCATCTGGAGATGTCCATGTGTAGAGCCAAGAAATTAAAAGACACTTGCTCCTTGGAAGAAAAGTTATGACCAACCTAGACAGCATATTTAAAAACAGAGACAATTACTTTGCCAACAAAGGTCTGTCTAGTCAAAGCTATGGTTTTTCCAGTAGTCACGTTATAGATGCGAGAGGTGGGACTATAAAGAAAGCTGAGTGCCGAAGAATTGATGCTTTTCAACTGTGGTGTTGGAAAAGACTCTTGAGAGTCCCTTGGACTGCAAGGAGATCCAGCCACTCCATTCTAAAGGAAATCAGTCTTGAAAATTCATTGGAAGGACTGATGCTGAAGCTGAAACTCTGATACTTTGACTACCTGATGTGAAGAACTGACTCATTTGAAAAGATCCTGATGCTAGGAAAGATTGAAGGCAGGAGGAGAAGGGGACTACCAAGAATGAGATGGTTGGAAGGCATCACCAACTCAATGGAAACAAGTCTGAATAAACTCTGGGAACTGGTGATGGATAGGGAGGCTTGGCGTGCTGCAGTCCATGGGGTTGCAAAGAGTCGGACACAACTCAGCAACTGAACTGAACTGAAATGGAGATAATATCCTACTGGTATGAAGGCAAGGGACTGGATCAGATAGCTTCCTGAGATACATTCTAGTTCTAACTCACCAGCTTAGCAACCAACAAAAGCAAAGGCTGGCTTTCAAGTTTGACAAGGGACTGATTTAAACTAATTAGGGACACACATAGATTTGTTTGCAGAGCTCTGAGTCCATGTTGCCTCCAGTGACCAGTTCCAAATGCAAAGTAACCAGTTAAAAAAGATCTACCTAGCCCAAGTCTCATTCCTCTCACTCCATTATGGGCTTCCTCCTTCCTTCCACAGGTTCAATATTTCCTTTCTTAGCCTTCCTCAGACATACCTACCATTCCACTGGCTTTGCTTTGAATAGCTTGTGCATGCTCTTTCTTTAGTTCTCAGTGCACGTAGGAGTTACATACCCAATGTTGAGGGGCCAGGGCTACTGCCAGACTCTCCAAACCCTACTTATTCATTTATGAGATGACCGGCCAAGAGAATGATGTTTGTAGACTATAAAATCAAGCAATAAAACAGTTGCCTGAGTTTCAATCTTTATGCAAACTAGGAATGTCATCTTATGGAGGCCAAGTAGTCACGGACCTCAATTTCCTAATCCTTAAAACAGGTCAGATAGGGTTCAGTCTCGTTCACTCAATAGGGACCGCACATACATAGTGCAAAGACCTACACATGAGTCTCCTAAAGGTAAATGCCTTAGTGCTAAGACCACATTTTTCTCATGTAAAGTATTCCCCACAAGCACTGGGAGTGGTATATAATAAGCGTTCAGTAAAACAGTTGCTAAGCTGTTGCTCACCAAGTCATAATCCCTTCCTTCCGAGATCTTATATAAAGGGAAGGTAAAGTCGCTCAATCGTGTCCGACTCTTTGCGACCCCGTGGACTATAGCCCACCAGGCTCCTCCCTAACATGGACACAAATAACCACCATCAGATCAGTTCAGTTCAGTCGCTCAGTCGTGTCCAACTCTTTGCGACCCCATGAATTGCAGCATGCCAGGCCTCCCTGTCTATCACCAACTCCCGGAGTTCACTCAGACTCACATCCATTGAGTCAGTGATGCCATCCAGCCATCTCATCCTCTGTCATCCCCTTCTCCTCCTGCCCCCAATCCCTCCCAGCATCAGAGTCTTTTCCAATGAGTCAACTCTTCGCATGAGGTGGCCGAAGTACTGGAGTTTTGGCTTCAGCATCATTCCTTCCAAAGAAATCCCAGGGCTGATCTCCTTCAGAATGGGCTGGTTGGATCTCCTTGCAGTCCAAGGGACTCTCAAGAGTCTTTGCCAACACCACAGTTCAAAAGTATCAATTCTTTGGCGCTCAGCCTTCTTCACAGTCCAACTCTCACATCCATACATGACCACAGGAAAAATCATAGCCTTGACTAGATGGACCTTAGTCAGCAAAGTAATGTCTCTGCTTTTGAATATGCTGTCTCGGTTGGTCATAACTTTTCTTCCAAGGAGTAAGTGTCTTTTAATTTCATGGCTGCAGTCACCATTTGCAGTGATTTTGGAGCCCCAAAAAATTAATTCTGACACTGTTTCCACTGTTTCCCCATCTATTTAACCACCATAAAAGGTCAGATCTAAGAGATGAGTACTGAAACAGTACTCATCTAAGTACTTACCTCCTAAGAGATAAAGCTGTTTTCATCTGGGACATCAGGGAAGGCTTCTGGAGGAGGTGGCATATAAGCCACTGAATGAGTAAACCATTAGACAGCAAAGATAGGGAAGAGCTGTGCCAATAAGGCAATGGGTGGATCCTCCGATGGTAATCAGTCTACCTGGGGATTACAACTCAAGACCATAGGGTTTCCTCTCACCCAGTCCTGAAAAGGATCTATGTCCTTTTTTCTTTTCCTTTTCTCTGGACTTCTTTCCAGTATGACCTATTTCCTGCTACCCTCTCCTATTTCCCCACCCACTGCAAACTCCTCCTGGGAAGTGGTTTGTTAATTTTCTTCTTGTCCACCCTAAGTTAATGGGCTTCTGGCTAAATACTTGAATTTATGCACCTTACACTGTCTTTCCAGCATTGTTTTCAGTGATTTATAGGAACGGCTGTCTGCTGCATTGCGTTATTTAGTACTGCGTGTGGTGCTCGGGTGTAGTCTGCACACTGGTCTTCTGCGGGAGGGAGAAGCAGTGTTATATGGAACTTGGACGGACTCTTGATCTCCTGTTCTGAGGGAAAAGCTCCTGTATGGGTGAGTTACCAAAGAGAGTTATGGCAGCATTGGCGCAGAATCCCTTGAGTCACGCCAAACCATTAAGAAGAGACAGGATAAGGGAGAAAATCCTGAATTATCTGACAAAGTTGACCACTGGGACAGCCAAGGTTCCCACTAGTCAAAGGAAGCCAGACAGAGGAAACGTCACCCCAAAGGCCACAGAGCCAGATATTCTTTACATGGAGGAGGCAGCAGAAGGCTCAGAGCAGAGCAGGACCATCTAAAGTACTCACTTCCACTTACAACTACACTTTCAAAGGGCAATCATTACGCTCTTAATGATTATCAAGTTCTTATTCTGAATACATGTTGTACTAAGAATGATTTCCTTTGTTAATTTCATTTTCTCAGCAATTTTGTTCTAGTTTTCACTTTTCCTGTCACAGAAATATACCCTGAGAAGAAAGCCTCCCAGTTGCAATGTTTTAAACCAGTAAAACCCTGTGTGATGTAAGTTTTTGAAGAACAGCCTAGGGCAGGATATGTTCATCTCTGCCCTGATTAAAAGGTAAGTCCTCAGTCTCTAGGAACCTGGTGTCCAATACAAGAACAAGATGCTTCTTCAATAACTTGGGGCAGAATACACAGACAGGCAGAAATCAGATTGTTTCCTGGCTATCTGGTCAACCTTCATCTATGGACTCTACACCAACACCCTGGAGGATGCTTTCTGACTAGAAAGGCTTCTGTCAATCATTAGCAAAGGGAATATAGAATCCCCCTAGAAAGGCTACTGTCAATCATTAGCAAAGGGGATGTAGAATCCCCCAGACCTTGAAAAGATATGACCTGCAGATTTTTTCAAGCTGAATTTGATCCAAGAGGGGCATGCCACTCTGGTTGCCAAAGACCTAGCCGCTTCTACTGCGTCCGACTTGGCCATTCCAAACATTTGTGTTACCCCTTTGACCCCGATTCACAGGAAAGAAATGCTGAGAGCTCCCAAGAAATAGACCACCCACCCTATACCTGCTGAAAAACAGCAGGACAGAAGAGGCAATGAGCCCGGGTGGTGGAAACAATGATGTCATTAGGAAGGAAGCTTGAGCTTCTAATAAATGGCACATAACAAATTGGTGTGGTATAAATGCAATTTATGTGGACCATAATGTACTCAATTCATTCCCATAAATGAAGGTAAAATCGTACCTCACCTGACAGGTTCTAGTTCTTACTTATCATTAGCAGTGATAAATCCCACACAATAATGGGAATTCCTGGAGACAACTTTTCATTTCTGGGTAGCTTTGGTTAGTCACATTCAAACCACAATTTGCTCATCCTTCCAAAAGCAAATCTTGCTAGGCATTATTAGATTTGAAAATCATTTTTTAGCCTTAAGTGATTTTTGAGAAAGTAATACATGCATATAGGGGGAAAAAATCCAGAAGCACAAAAGGATTTTCTACAACCAGCTTTCTTGCTTCCCTGGTCTCTCCATAAAATCCTTCCCTAGTGGCAAAAATTATTATAAATTTCTTATAAGTCATCTCAGAAATCATCCTTGTAGATGTAAGGTACATATTTAGAGATCACTCTTATACAAATGGTAGCATGCTATATACAACGTATTGAACTTTTTTAAAAAAAACTGTATCATGTAGACCAGTCCTTATCAGTGGAAACAAATCTCCCTCATTCCTTTTAACAGCTGCATAGTATTCTATTTTATGGATGGACCATAACTGACTTAGCCATTTACCAACTGATGGACATTATGGTTATTGTTCCAGTCTTCTGACCCCACAAGGCAGCAATAAATGGTCTTTTGGCTCCATTTTCATTTCTTTCAATGCAGCTACTGCCTGATTCAACTTCTCTACCTTCTTCACCCAGATTCAGGAGCCTCACCCGAGAGACAGAACAAAGTCTCTGCAGAGCTGTGGTTCTTAGCAACATGAAATAAAATAAAATCTTCTCTCCAAAGACCCATCTGGAGGGAGTCGCTATGAGAAGAACCTGTAAGAATAATAAATTTCTTTTGACACAAGAGCTGCAAAGAAGCTGCCCAGGCCGCAGCAATGGGCTTCTCAGTTTGAGATGTCGACGGCTATACTGAAAGCAGAAAATGGAGCCATATGAGTCTGTAATTGTAACCCCTACTCTCACAGGCAGAGAGCTGCCTGCTTGTAGCTGCTTCTCATTACCTGCTTACAACTGTAATTTCTGTGTGGTCTTTTTCCCTACCCTGTGGTTCACTGGGAATTCAGAGCTGCAGTAGTGGTGCTGGGCATTTTGAAAAAGAGAATGAAAAGGTAACAATTATGGAAAAGCGACTTCTTCTTTTGAATCCAACTGCTATGGACTTCACTGCCCCTCTTCAGGTGAGAACATCACAACCTTGTGCAGACACAGATTGTTTCTGGAAAAAGAAATCCCACCTGCCTGTCCTGTGAGAGTGTCAGATGGCTAGGCTGCATTGTGGCTGAGTTCAAAGTACTCACCGGCTCAAACAAACAGATCAACTCATCTTCCTCCCAGGATGCCTACAGTATGTGTCCTAGCAAGAAAGAAGGAAGCTAATCATTTTATTAGATAAATCATGGAGCCCAAATGATATAGGAAACAGAGGTAACTGGCATTAACATGATTCACTGCAAAGATGTTCATCTTTCTGCAAAGTTCTCCCTCTACAAAGACTCACACATCAGTGAGCTCCATCAATAAGGACATGTGATCAGAAAAGACAGCCTTAACCCCTACCAAATACATTGGTAGGAACTGTGGGGCTGTGGACTATAACTAGTGAGACAATTTCTAAAACTTCAAAGTGAGACCCTGTGTCCTCTGTACTTTACCTATAACAACTATGGAAAGTCACTCAAGTGGATTCAGCTCAGCAGAGGACACTGAAAAGAGAAAATGGGCAGTGCTGCCCTGGGGCCCTGGAAGGTTTGGGACAATTTCTTAAAGTGCTTCTCAGGTCAAGCGTGAGTCCAGAATAAAATACCAGGCATCAAGCGGACCCTGCCAACCCTGCACAATTCTATCCCAGCAGCTGGAACTTAGACCAGTGCCCTTCCCTATATCCCCTACTTCTGAGAGAAAGAAGAGCATTTTTTTCATCTTTGACTTCCCAGTAGGTGGTATTTAGTTCCTCGGAAACAAAATAAATATGTGTTAAATGTATGAATGAGCTAAAACAACAGGCATTACTAACTTACTCTGTTAAATTATGATTCCCTAAGAACAACAGCTCTCTGAGGTGAGGAACTGAGGTGCTCCTTTTCTTGTACAGCCCAGTGATGAGGCTCAATGCAGACCCACAAAAGTAGCCACCATCTCTAAGGCGTGTCCCCAAAATGAACCCTGTCAAATCCTGAGTTTGTAAACACAGACCACCATGCACCACCTCGAATCACATGCAAAATTGTGTATATGCATCTGTATGCATTTTTCTGCAAGAAGTTCCTTTGTTTCCGTTAGAATCTCAAAGGGATCCATATCCCCAAAGAGCTTGCTGTTCACTGACTTACAGAATCAGAAAGCACGGAGCAGTCTTCTGCCCTCCCTGATGTGGAGGTGAGGGGTGGGGGCGGGAATGGAGCGGGGGAGGCTGCAGGTGTGAGTTCTGCTGACTAACAAGCATCATTGCTCTGCTTTATGGAAACAGATAAATCACCAGGACTTAAAGAAGCTCAGTCCCAGGAATGCTCTTGTGCTTGACAGCAAGCACATTTTCTTCCACCAAGTCAACATCTCCAGAAAGTGCAGCCAAGCCCTGTCGGTTCGAGAAAAAGAAAAGAAGCTTGGAGCAAGATTAAAGAAATAAATAAACCACAATCTGCAAGCTTGGAAAATAGGCTCATCCTATAATGGTGCTAAATCGCTTGATTCTGGAAGGGAGGACAAGAACAGGTGATACGCCCTGTCAGCTCAGATGCCAGAAGCTCAGCAGTGAGAAGGCGTCTTTTTCATCTCTTCCCACACGGGGTACTGGGGGAGCTGAGTGCTTCCTCTGGGCATGAAGGAGTGCTCAGCTCTGGATTTGTTCGGTGGTGTTAGGGGAATATTACCTGGGTGCATCTCCTTCTGCATTGTCCAGTAAACATCCTTCCTCATAAAATGCCTGGCTGAGTATCAGATTTTACAGCGTCTTGCCCTGCATTTAAACAGACCTGATCCTTGCCTATCTCTAGAACAGTTTCTCCGCCTCGGCCCTATGGACATTTAAGTCCAGATATCTCTTTATCGCGGGTGACTGGCCTGTGCATTTACGATGTGTAACAGCAACATCCCTGGTATTTACTCAGTAGATGCCAGGAGCACTCTCCCCACCAGCTGGAACAGCCCCAAGACGTCTCCCGACTTTATCAAAAGTCCCCCAGAGAGCAACATCATCCACAGTGAGAACTGGTGCTCCCACTGCGTCCTGGGGAACATCAGATCTGAGGGATGTTAACAGCTGTTACTTAGAGGAAAACAGGATACTGTGGTCAAACAGTCTGGGAAACCCTGGATTAAACGAAGATAAACCGGGACTCCTCCACGATGGATTTCTCAGAGTCTGAAATAGATCAGGGTGCACCGTGAATCTATAAGAGAGAAACATAATACCCAGCATTCTCCCAAAGGCATTTGGCTGCAGAATCCTTTTATCTCAGAGCCTTCAGGATTAGTATTCTGGGGGATTTACTTTTGGAAACACTTCTGTAAGGCAAAATTGGAAATATACCTCTAAGCAAACACACTCAGAGGAAGAGATGGGGAAGCTGAAGATGCTGAGAGCAGGCTGTGCACACACCATGACTTCCGGGATGCAATTTATCTTAGAACCCCAGACTCCATCATTAGACATTCGTTTTTTTGAGAACAGGTTTAGATTTTCAGGCTTCAAAAGTGCCAAATATCTTGGAAGCTATTAAAACATCCTCAGCTAATGCTTCATAAGCAGGGTAAGGTTATCAGAGAATTTCCCCATGGTGAGAGCTGGCTGGGTCCAATGGTCTGTGGAGAACGGGAAACCACAGAGGGACTCAGAATAGAAAAGAAAGTAACATAGGAAAGAAAGAAAGGGAAGAGGACATCAGAACAAACATCTTTCAGTTCACTGTTCTGGCCAGGGCTCTCTCTGATGCAATAATCACAACATGCCCTTGTGGACTTTAAAAAGATGGGAGACAGTAGAAAGCCTGTCTTGTAAGAGGGGGTTGAACTGTTTTTGTAAAATAGATTTACAGTAGTATTATTTTACTAAACAGACCTCATGGTAATTTTTACAGATTTCCATGACCATAAAAAATTAGAGCTAGAAAGATCCTTGAATCCTCTATTTCTATTTATTTTTAATGTGTTTATCTATAAAAGTCATTTATTCAAAGCCAAAAACACAAAATGCAAAATCATAACAATTCTCTTTTAGCATGACTGTCCCCGCCAACACTTAACCCCCATATCAACCTTCTTTGCAGCCCCTGAAGAACCTTCCAGGAACCCCAAGCTGCTCAGAGCACCATCTGAAACACAGTCCCTCCCCCTCCCACTTCACAGCCAGAGGAAACTGAGGCCCAGACAGACAATGACACTTGCCTGAGGTCCCAGCTTCCGGGTAAGAGAGTCAGGAGCGGAACCCAGGTTCACACCCGGGTGAGCTCGCACATCTCCTGTCTCCCTGCATGCTGAGTTGGGTGCTAACAGAGAACAAGCTGCCTTGGAATGCAGCGATCACCTCATTTCTGCAAGTATTCAAGAATAGCTGATGACCACTTGTAAGGTCACTGCGAATCTTTCATGTGACAGATGAATTAGACATCTTTGCAATCTCTTCTTAAAGTCTCACTAGCCCTGCCCTGTCCTCCCTGTCATTAGCGACAGGGTGCGTGGGGAAGCCTGTTCTTAGAGAAGAGACACAGCCCCAGAGAAAAGAGTGACCACAATCACTGCCCATCCCATCTGGCTCCCGAGCTCCCGCCTCCTCCTGATGGAAGCAGGCCAGCTGAAATGAACAGTGTGGGGCTCGGCGCGGGTGAGCGGTGCTAGACAGCCAGGTGACACATCCCTAAACCAAGTCAACAACTGCAGGCTCAGTGTGTATCAGGCAGAAATATGACAGCGACTGTCAATCACAGGAAATATCATAAAAGAGGTTTAAAATAATAGAGCTGCCTCGGAACTGCTAATACAAATGATCCATGCACAAGATGGCAGGCCCTGCTCCAGATTACTGAGTGTGGAGGCATCTCTGTGAGTGTGTTTGGTGGGGGGGGGGGGGGGGTCCACAGGCACATACACACACCTGCACCTCACAATATACATAGAAACAAAGCTGGAATTGTGTCTGCAAAACTCAGTAACTGTAGCCTTATTCCATCTCAGTTCTTCTACCTGAAGGAGATGAGTGATGGCGGAGAAGTGAGACAGACCCAGTGGACCAGGAAAGAGGCAGGAAGGCCCGCCCTGATTGAGGCCAAAGCATGGCATAGCGATAGGTGGCCAACCTGGGCCTGATGATTAGCAGGAGGAAACAGGGGCACCCAGTGAACCTGTCAGCATTTTCTATTGCTTTTCTGGAATCTAGGAAAGGATATCTTATTGTTGTTCAGTTGCTCAGTCACGTCTCACTTTTTGTGACCCTGTGGATTGCAGCATGCCAGGCTTCCCTGTCCTTCACTATCTCCTGGAGTTTGTTCAAACTCATGTCCATTGAGTCGATGATACCATCCAACCATCTCATCCTCTGCCTCCCCCTTCTTCTCCTGCCCTCAATCTTTCCCAGCATCAAGATATCATCTAATGAGTCGGCTCATCGCATCAGGCAGCCAAAGAACTGGAGCTTCAGCTTCAGCCTTTTTGGAAGGTAGGAAAGGACATCTGATATTCGGCAATGTGGGAGGCACAGTGACAGCCAGAAGTTCCTCAGGTCTGCACCTTCTATTATTGTCTTGTTTGCTCCATATGTTTTTCATCTTTTTATTTTGGTGTGTGTGTGTGTGTGTGTGTGTGTGTGTGTGTGTGTGTGTGTGTGTGTGTGACTTTTGCATTTTCTCCAGGAGTCACGATGCCCTCCTCACACATAAGCTGACAAGTGGCTCAAAGCTATGTCCTCCAACAAGCTGGTGCCTCTGAAAGGCCCAGAATAAACCCAGCTCTTCCTCATATGCAGCCTTTCTGTGAGGATCAAAGGAAGTGACTGATGTGGAAGGACTCTGAAGTATAAGGCACTATGAAGCACAGGAATAGACACGATTCCACAGGGCAGGCAGCCGTGGCGGGTGGGGAAAGTCTTGGGCTCAGCATCACAAGGGGTTCAATCCCCAGCTCGTGTACGTACCAGCTGTGATATAAGCAAGCTAGTTAACTTCTCCAGGATGCACTTGACCATTGTGAAGTTCACAAGAGATAAAAATGGGCTTCCCAGGTGGCGCAGTGGCAGAGAATCTGCCTGTCAATGCAGGAGATGCAAGAGACTCAGGTTCAATCCCTGGGTCAGGAAGGTGCCCTGGAGGAGGAAATGGCAACCCAACCCACTCCAGTATTCTTGCCTGGAAAATTCCTTGGACAGAGGAGCCTGGCTGGCTAGAGTTCATGGGGTCACAAAGAGTCGGGATACAACTGAGCAACTGAACACACATGTAGTATAAAACATCATTGCGTTAGATATTAGAATTGCCACAGCTGCTTCTAGAGCTCTCTGCTCTGTAATCCCCAGGGATACTCATTTTATGTCCAAAACATATCTCACTGGTCTAAGTGTGCTCTCCATTCATTGCTACTAATAGTGATTGTTACTGTTGTCCAGTTGCTAAGTTGTGCCCGATTCTTGCAATCCCATGAACTAGAGCCTGCTAGTCTCCTCTGTCCATAGGATTCTCCGGGAATACTGAGAATCCTGGAATACTGGAGTGGGTTGCCATTTCCTTCTCAGGGGTTTCTTCCTGACCTAGGGATCGAACCCAAGTCTCCTGCTTTGGCAGGAGGATTCTTTACCACTGAGGCACCAGGGAAGTCCAGCTAACAGTGGTACGCACATAAGAGAAAGCTATGTAATGTATCTCATAAAAACTATAAACTGCTCTATGATATGGGAGAACAATATATTTCCTAGCAGCACTGGTAACAGCAGTAGTCTATAGCTAGAATATTCTATATTCTATAGTGTGCTATTATTCTCTCCCTAAGAAGGCAGTCAGCTAATGAGCAGAAGTCTTATTTGACATTTCTGTGTCCCTGCAAGATGAGGATCACCCAGCAGACATTTAGCAAACGTTTGATGACTGACAAAAGCAGCAGGCAAACCTGGTTGATGCCATCTCAGCAGGCTCTGGCCTGGCCTCCCTGTAAAGGTAACTGGTTTCAGAGCCTGAGTGCAGCAGATTCCAGCAGAGATGGTTCTCATCTCCATCGCACCCAGGGATCCAGTTTCAAATCCCCTTACCCCACAAAAGGAAAGTCTGCTTTGGGCTCAGAAGCTCTTCCAGATCCAAACAGGGACCAGAGCAGAACAGGACTCCTCATCTAATGAAATAGCCCCTTTGGAAAGAAGGTCAGGGACCGAGGGCTCAAGTCTCTAAACCAAGCAGGCTCAAGTCACCAGTCTGGATGAAGGGACTATGCAGGGAAGGGTTCAGTGTGAGAAAGAGGTGAGAACATGGGGGGCTGGGCCTAAGATTTATTAATAACTTCCCTCTCTTCCATCCCTCCTCTTCTCTCTCTCTCTCTCATCTCAGGGTGACCTCCATAAGTCACAGCACAACGGAACATTTATTATTATTATAATTACAGTGATCATATTGGTACATACGCTCGCAGATGCCTCTGAACGTGTGACGTGCTAATTCTCCTGCATTTCCAATTCATAGTGTCCCAGAGCCAAAAATACTCCGCTCTCAGAAGATGTTCAGCTTTTCTTTTCTTTTTTTTTAATCTGCCTCTTTTCTCAGAGCAACTCTTTCCAATGCTGCACAATACAGCCAGTTCTCTGTACCACCCCCACCCCTGCCTCCCTCCTCCTTCCCACAAGTAAAACTGCACTGTGCTTAAGGTTAATATGCCTGTCAAGACTTCCCCCAATGAACAACAGGTTAATGATGTGCACATCTCCTTAAATAATTCATACTTCTAATAACCATGTTAGTCAGCATTTACACAGCCCATCAATTGATGTGGGGTAGTGCAGGTGGAGGCTGGGGAGAGTGGAGGCTTGCATGGCACAGACGGGAAATGAAGAGGGACCTCACATGCCATCCTATCTAACCAGAGTCATAGGGGAGACAGAAGCAGCTTCCGAACACGAAAGCCAACAGCAGGAGCCACTGAGCCATGCGGAAGAGAAGAGGGCAGGAGATCAGATGGAAGGCTCAGCGTCTAAGGGTCAAAGGATCATTGGGCAAGAGAGATGGGTTTTTTTCCAAGATACCACGATGTCAAGGGCCCAGCTGCCTTCCAGATTCCTCCCAGGAATTCCCCCAGATTACCAGTACCAGATGGGAAGGAACCTCTCTTATTCTCAACTGTTTCTCTCCAATGTTATTATTTGCTCCCTGATGCAAATCCCCCTGCTTTTTCAGTTGTGTATTTTTCTCTTCTAACCAGCTAGACGTCAGACGTCTGACCTCCCTTTTACCACTCAATTTCTACATTTGAAATAATGTGGATGGACCTAAAGAGTAATGTTTAGTAGAAAAAGTCAGGTAGAGAAACACAAATACTCTATGCTATCACTTACAGGTGGAACCTAAAAAAATAAAACAAATGTATATAGCAAAACAGAACCAAACTCACAGAACAAACTGATAGTTATCAGATGGGGAAAGGGATATGGGATTAAGATAAGACATTCAAACTACTATGTAGAAAATATTAATAAGCAAGCAATAAGGATATATTACAGACAGAGCTCAGAGAAATATAGCCATTATCTGTAATAACTTTGAATGGAGCTGCTGCTGCTGCTGCTGCTGCTGCTAAGTCGCTTCAGTCATGTCCAACTCTGTGTGACCCCATAGACGGCAGCCCACCAGGCTCCCCCGTCCCTGGGATTCTCCAGGCAAGAACACTGGAGTGGGTTGCCATTTCCTTCTCCAATGCATGAAAGTGAAAAGTGAAAGTGAAGTCACTCAGTTGTGTCCGACTCTGAGTGACCCCATGGACTGAAGCCCACCAGGCTCCTCCGCCCATGGGATTTTCCAGGCAAGAGTACTGGAGTGGGTTGCCATTGCTTTCTCTGTTGAATGGAGTACAACCTATAAAACTATTGAATGGCTATGTTGCACACTCAAAGCTAGTATAAAATGGTAAATCAACTCTAATTCAACAAAAATTTATTTTAATAAAAAAATTTTAAGAATTTCTGGATAGAAGACCATGGTAAGTGTACAACTGTCCTATGGTTGCTCTAACAAACGACCACACATTTTGAGTCTTAAAAATAACACAGATGTATTCCCTTAACGTTCTGAAAGTCAGGAGCCTGACGTGGGTCTTGCAGGGCTGGTTCCTGGGGCTCCAGGGGAGAAAGCACTTCCCTGCCCATTTCAGCTTCAGGAGGCTGGCAGCCCTCCTCAGTCCATGACCCCTTCCTCAAATCACTCCAACCTCTGACTTCCAGAGTCCTGTCTCCTAGTTCCTCTCATCTCTTGCTTTCATATCACCCTCCCTGAGATGATCCAGAATAATTTCCCTACCTCAAGATCCTTACCCAATTACACCAACAATCCCTTTCACCATGTAGGGTAACATTACAAGGTTCCAGAGATAAGGACATGAACATCTTGGAGGGGAGCTAGTATTCAGCCTACCATCCTTAGAGTACCTAGAAAGTGCCCCAGCTATTTAAAAAAAAAAAAAAAGAGGCTGCTATGAAGCTACATAGAAAAGATATGAGAAGAGCATTGAACATGATGTCTGGATGGTAAGCTGCTGATGATGGTAGGTCTTCTTATTATCCAACACAGTCGACACGTCAGACAGGTCTGAACACCCACTGTCAAGCATGAACTTTGACGCACCTCATCTCACTGCATGCTCACTGCAAACCCTGAGATGGATGTGGTCATCCCTCTTCAGAGGACGAGATAATACAGCTCAGAGAGTAAGTGACATGTCCAGGGTCACACAGCTGACAAATGGCAGAGCTGAGGTTAAGATTCAGATTTGGGCAAAAATAAATATTTAACCAATACTGTCACCTAACCCACTATGTATCGAAATGGGTTCTGGGTCAGAATCACCTTTGAAATAGAGTAGCAATGAAATTTCCAATCCTGGAGATTCTGACTAAGTCTATATTGAGCTGGGCTTGCAATATATCTTTTAACAAACTAGATGTATAATATAAATGCTTGGGCAAATTTATGAAATAGGAGCCTAATCATGGTGACTGAGTGGTAAAGAATTTACCTGCCAATGCAGCAGATGTGGGTTTGATCCTTGGGTCTGGAAGATCCCTTGAAGAAGGAAAGGGCAACCCACTCCAGTATTCTTGCCTGGAGAATCCCATGGACAGAGAAGCCTGGTGGGCTACAGTCCATGGGGTTGCAAAAGAGTCATATACCACTTAGAAACTAAACAATAACAACAGTTTACCCCCAAAATAATATCAGGGTCCTCGCTGTAGTCACAGTGAAACTCTCGTCTCTTTTAAATACAACTCCTTGCCACACACACACACTTACACGCAAAATCAGATACAGAGTTTCTCAACAACAGCATGACCGATGTTTGAGGCCAGATAATTCTTTGTTCTGGGATTTTGTCCTGTGCACTGCAGGATACCCAACAGCATTCTTCGCCTCTACCCACTAGATACCAATAACACTCTCCCCTCGGTTGCGACAAATGTCTCCAGACATCTCTGAAAGTCCCCTGGGAGGCAAAATTGCCTCTGGTTGGAAACCACTGTGATGAGGGGAAGGGTGGTGGCAAAAAGAATGGTTATGACAGCAAAGTCACTGCCTGCAGAGACTTGGGGTCACTGGTCAGCTCAGGTGAGGACGAGGCACTGGGAAGTGCACCACCTGGGCATCAACAGTGTGGAGTTCTTGTCCCACCGACCTACCCAGGGCTCATCACTATGACCTGGGCACGTGCAGTGAACCAGAAACAGCCCCACTCCCCACCACCCCCATTTCTCTCCGTCCTTGTAAGTCTTTCTCTCTGCCTCTCTATCTCCACTGCCATATAACAAACAGGAACTATGCAGGGCTTTGCGAGGCTTTACTCTTTTTTTTTTCCTTTGCTGTGGAATAAGCCCAGGTACTTTTATTTTTATTATAGTTGATACCTTCAGCAAAGACCATACAGAAAAGTTCTGAGACCTGAGATGTAAGATTATTACAGTTTTGCCTGCTCCAGGATCTCAAAGAGGGATGAGCTGAGACAGCAGTCTTGTGGAAAGACCTAAGAACAGGCTGGTTCTAGAGGTGGGCATGTGTTGGGATCCTGGACTACCCTTTAAGAAAAGATAAAAAGACAACCTTCCCTGCAAACTACATTTGATATAAGTTTTTGGCAAGAGTGTCCTGCATGGAACACAGTTAATTTCATTTCAAATTAATCTTATTTCATGAGCAGAGTGTGACCTGAAAAAGAAAGAAAAGGTTTTAAAAAGCAGCCAACAACAAAAATACCCAAATTATTAAGCAAAAATGTGTGATTTTCAAAAGGCAAATGCAATTGACTTTTAGATGAGGGCTTCATGCCAACACCAACTATCCTTGCATTTTCCGGCAACATTCGAGCAGCATGAACAGAAAGAATCCAAAAACAGACAGGAAAATTCCCCCACCTTGGGGAGTGTTAGTACTCTGTGGGCTGAAGGAAGACTTGAAGAAATAGCACAGAGCTCTCTTCCTGCAGAAAACCTCCCCCGACCACCATGGACTTCCATGAACTCCTTCATACACCTTGGTGCAGCCCCTGCCCTGCACATCCAGGCATGCTATCACCTCTTACCCCCCAACCCTAGCTCCCATACTCTGTCTCAGCATCCTTAGTACCTACAACACCTTGCTGAGCACAGTAGCTTATATGTCTGCTTCCCCTTCAGACTAGAAGCTTCCAGAGGCAAGAACCAGGTTCAGTCACTCAAAGACCCGTAGCATACAACACTAGCAAGTGTTCAATATGAAAGAACAGGAAGGAAAGACTGCCAGGAGGGAAAGCGCTACAATGACCATGTACTTGCTGGGGTCGGAAACGCCATGATGTATCTCTGCCTCTAGGTTCTTGCTATTCAGGTGAGCACACCTTGTCTCCCAGTTAAGTAGTGACTCCTGGCTTCAGGGGCTATATAGTCTCACCTGTAGAAAGAAGCCCAGCACACCACCTTGGTGCCAGCCCAGCACAGGAAAGATGGACACCAACGCTGTTCCGTCCGAAAGGCTTCAAGTTCAGTGCTTCCAAGAGAGAGATGGTCTCAATGCCATGCCCAAGCCCAAGGTAGCACTGAAGCCTGTCATCCTGCGTTTGCAGAGCTGGTCTGGCTTCATTGTGTCTCTATTTCCTATCACCAGGAGCACACCAGCCACTGGCTTTCTAGTTCGTGACTCCAGAAGTTGAACATGTTTACTCTGAGGTCCTGATGACTGCATTCCTATCCCAAGTGCTGATGGATGCCCCATCACAGACTGGGTGTCTGTCTGCCTGAAGCTTAGACAGTGTCTTGCAGGCAAGAAACCCCTGACCTGCATGTATCTTTGTGTTCCTAAAACCTAATCAAAGCCTGGCACCTAACAGGGAAAGGAGGCACATTTATCGGCATTTCTGTGTCTCAAGCATGATATGTTATAGGCTCTAGACTCATTCTCTCATGCACTCCTCAAAGAGGAAGGGACTCTTTATTTCCTCATTTTATAGGTGGAGAAACTGAGACACAGAGAGTTTAAGCACACGCCCAAGGCCACAGCTAACAGCAAATCGTAGATTAAAATCCAGGTTTCCGACTCAAATTCCTATGTTGCTTCCAGTGTAGAATACTTCACCCCAAGAGTGGACGTTCAATAAATGCTTGTTGAGTTAAACTCAATTCCCAGAACACTCTAAAATGGAACACACACGCAGACCAGGCTCCTCACAGCTTACTGCTGCTTGTTAAAATTATTCTTAGCTAACAAGAAATAATTAGAGTCCCTGGAGTACAGTCCATTAGAAATATGTCCTTGGGAATTAGAACATAAAACAAGCCTAAATAGGAATGTCTCTGCTTGTTGATGAAGTTCATAAAATCACAGAACCTCAGAGCTAAGGGGGACCTCAGTTAGATTACCTAGTTCAAATCCACCCTTCTTTTAAAGAAAGGTACGCGGAGGCAGAGATGGAAAATGACTGGCTCAATGTCATAAGCATGTCAAAGTGAAGCAATGACAGAACCAGAATTTTGAATGGTCCCTCGTGGTGCCCTTTGTGCCCTGGGAATGAATGTATTCATGGCTTAGTGGTATCTGACTCCTTATGACCCCATGGACTGTAGCCTGCAAGGCTCTTCTGTCCATGGAATTGTCCAGGCAAGAATACTGAAGTGAGGACCCAGGGATCAAACCTGGGCCTCCCACATTGCAGGCAGATACTTTACCGTCTAAGTCATGGGGAAGGTTTAAATATCCTGGGTGTGGCTGCTCACTGCCCACCACCCTCAGAATCCAGGCTCACAGATGGACTCTTGGCCAGATTTCTCTCTGTGGTCAGGTGACTGGGACTCACAGCCACAGATGCAAGCTGCCACATCACCCCAGCATTTAATCACCCGCAAAAGCCATTTCCCACATCGTTTGCCCCACGGCCAGAAATATTATCCTCAAATAATCAAGACACAGCAGATACCCTTCAAGGCACAAGACTGTCTTCCTCTTTTCCCGAGGATACGCTGATATCAGCACAGCCTGCAGAGAAAGAAGGGGCTGCTGCTCGCTGCCACCCGCTCAGAGGCTGAGGGGTAACAGTGCAGCCTCCAAGGTCCAGTCATCAGTTTCAGAGAGCCTCCAAGGAGGAGAAGGACAGCCCTTGTTCTGCTGTGATGGACAAGCTGGGCCAGTCTGTCTAGTCAAAAGGAAAAAATGATCTCCAGCTGAGAGCACTGAGAGCCAGGGTAGGGAGGGGGAGGGATGACTTGAGCCAACACAACAATTATTCCTGGAGTTTACCCTGTACAGGAAGGTATACATCCCACCTTCTTTCGAAAGGATGGGAGATGGCTTGTGAAATTAACCACCACAGAGAATATCATATTACAGAGTAAAAAAAAAAAAGTTTAAAGAATAATCAAAAACAGTGCAAAAGGAAAAGAGAGTAGGTATTTCCAGTTGTTGAGAGATAGGAGAAACCAGCCTGGTTTGGTTTGTCTGCCCTGAACCGAGGACACTTCGTGGGACACATTTCTGGTAGCCATCCTCTCAAATCTGTCTCAGAATTTCCATCTGACCAATAAGGAAACGGAGCTCAGAGAGGCTAAGCTACTTGACTGGCGACACACAGCTGGTGTTCATCTTCCAATCCTGAGTTCCAGCTTCTCCCCTGCTGCCGCCTCCTGCTCTGTATGCCTACGCCCAACCCTGAGTCAGCTGGCAGGGGTGTGCTGGGAAATGTTTAAACACAGGCTCACTGAGAGGAAAAATAAGATCCCTGATTTATATAGCATTCACCAATTTCCATAGTGTAAATATTGTCATCGTGGCCAATTTCAAACCATCCATGTGCATTAACCAGCTCACAAAATTTCCCAAAATGTAACTTTCAGCTCACAAAGCCACTCGGCACCAGCAACCACTGCTGCTAAGGAGGAATCAGAGGTGTCCGGGTGCAGCCCCTGCCTGCAAGGAGCCCACGGCCCGGTTAGGAGATGTGGACAGATTAACACACATGATGCTATGCAGGAGAGAGGTGTGCTGGGGCGTAAAGCTATGCCTCCATGGACTGGCAGGACTTGACCCCTGCCACCTTTCTGGCCTCACCTCCTTCCAGAAGCCTCCAGGCTCACAACTATGCTGTTTTACTGATTAGCTCACAGCCCCTTCAATTCTCATTCTAAACGTTGCTTCTTCAAGAAAGCCTTGCCTGACACCAGGTCTCCCTGGAAAGCATTCCAATAGCACCAAGATTCAAACTACAACCTGTTCATTATGATATGATATGTCTGCCCTCCACCCAAGGATCCCAGGACTCCTTTACAGGGTCAGGGGCCAAGAGGCCACTGCCTGAGCCAAACTGTATCCACGTTTGCACATGGGATCCCCACTTCTCACATCAGCAGCGCTTATTAGCTAACTGTATGCTCACAGAATTTGAGAAACAGGAAATCTTGGAATTAGAAGGCAACTCAACTAACACAGCTTCTCAAACTTTAAGGTGTACAGAATCCCCAGAAATAGGGCATTAGTAAATAGGGACAGGGGATATCCTCCTTCCAATAATTCAATGCAGATTCCGATTCATACCTCAGGTGTGATTTTGCATCTCTATCAGGTCCCCAGGTGCTGCTGATGCTGCTGGCCTTTGGACCATAGGTGGAGTGACACAGATCTCAGAGATGTGCACTGTCCAAAAGGACTCCCACCAGTCCCAAAATCTGTACCAGAGTTTGAAGGCTTAGTAGGAAAAAAGGATGAAAAATATCTCAATAACTTTATGTTGATTACACGTTAAAATAATATTTTGGATCGATTAGGTTAAGTAAAATAAATTACTAAAAATAATTTCACCCATTTTTTACTATTTTGAACGTAATTACTAGGAAACTGTGCATTCCCTATGGTGCTCATGCTGTATTTCTACTGGACAATGCTGTCACGGAACCTCCCAGTGAACACAGGAAACTCCACAAAGGCAGCATCCATGGACGTGCTTCTGCAGCTTCATCAGAGGAGTACTCCTCTCCTCCCATGTCCAGTAAAGTCCCACACTCCACTCTGGAAACTGCTGCTGCTGCTGCTAAGTCGCTTCAGTCATGTCCGACTCTGTGCGACCCCATAGACGGCAGCCCACCAAGCTCCCCCGACCCTGGGATTCTCCAGGCAAGAACACTGGAGTGGGTTGCCATTTCCTTCTCCAATGCATGAAAGTGAAAAGTGAAAGTGAAGTCATTCAGTCGTGCCTGACTCCTAGCGATTCCATGGACTGCAGCCTACCAGGCTCCTCCATCCATGGGATTTTCCAGGCAAGAGTACTGGAGTGGGTTGCCATTGCCTTCTCTGCTGGAAACATTAGGTTAATCAAAATCAAATTGCTTCCTTCTTCATCAGATTCCCCAAAACCTTTATTGGGCTCCTCTTTTATTTGGGTCTTTTTATTTGACCCCTCCTTTATTTGGCTCCTCTGCTTTGTGAACTTCACAAGACCCACTTGAGAACAAAGGGTCTAGTGTGCAGTATTTCCCAGACTTACTTGTTCTCTCTATAGAAGCACATGACTTCAGACTTAGGTAAACTCCCAGGTCCCATCCCAAGCTGGTCAAATTAGAGTTTCTGGAAGTAGGGTCCAGGAATCAATTTTTTAATAATCAGATGGTTCTTACAACATTACTTTGGAATGACCAGAAAGAATCCTTTGACTGCTGTTGATTACCCCTAGAAATAAGAAGCTCATCACCTTATAAGGCAGCCAGCTTCACTATGGGGCAGCTAATACTCTTGTAACAATCCTTACCCCAACTGGTGATATTATTACCAGCATTATCATTATCCCAAGTGGCCCCCCAAAGAAAAGCCATCTGACCAAACTGTACCTCTTAAAATCTAGAGGACTGAAGGCTCTCCAATCTCAAACCCTTCGTCTTTCAGATAAGGAACTGAGACGGCAGAAGGGCAATCCTATCCTAGGTCACACACATGGACAGAATCAAACTCGGAATCAGTGGCTAATTCCCGAAGCCCTGCCTCAGACCCCTGCAGCCCAAAACCCCTCTGGCTTTGACCAGAAATCCCAGCCCTGCTGGAGGCTGGCTCCAGTTCCTGGTGGACCTCCTTCAGTTCCAGCAAGTTGTCTTGGAGGACCACGCCACCCCTCCCCCTGCCCCCGCTCCCTTTAGGCACCAGACTGGAACCCCGGTAATGCCTGCCAGCCTCTCCCATCAGGTGCTGAATCTTACAGCCAGCCCCAGCTCCTCAGCAGGCATCTCACCACACCTGGGCACACTCCCCAGTGCAAGGACCACAGCCGGCATCACTCCTTGGGGTAGGAATGTCCGTGGCAGCACTCCAAATACCCCACCAGACATTTATGTTCTAAAAATCTTTCCAAAAGTAGAGACAGCCGGCAGAAACCCTGTGGGCACAGTGCCCAGGAAGGCCTCTGGAGCCAGTCCCGTGAACTGGCCTCACCCCGGCTTTCCCTCTAGCTATATGCTGGTGGCAATGGAGAGACCCCCAGGGTGTCACTGCTCCCACGCTCTCTGTTCTTCCTGGTGGAGTAGTAAAAAGCCTGCAGCTGGTGACTCCCTCATTCCTGATGAACCCACAATGTGTCTCAAGCCCCCTGAGAGATCCGCTTCCTTAACTGCAAGTAAATTAGTGGTTCTCTGACCCTCCTGTCACTCAGGAAAATGGGAGAGCAGGGAGGCTTGGAAGATGGGCAGGGAGGCAGGCAGGAGATGCAGCAGCAAGGAGGTAACAAAGTGCAGCCCAGGGTCAAGGTTCCACACCTGAGTGTCTCCTTAGGCTGAGACACTCTCTCGAGCTGTGTGCATTCTGTCTGCGCAGTCAGCAGAAACCTACGAGCTGCCCTCGGCCCTCACCTCCTCTGTGCCCAAGTCCTTACACACTTATCTACATGCTTTGTGCAACTCGTATTTTGCCTCCACATCAGGTCACTTCAGTGTCACTCAGGAGCAGGAGAGCCTCCAATTAGGCAGAGAAGAAGATGCTTCTTGCATAGGAAACTGGATTGAAGGGAGCAAGAGGTGACTCCTGATTCATGAAGCTCCTGAATAGCAAATTCTCCATCACCAGAAGCTTCAACAAGCACTGAATGGTTAACAAACACCACAAGAGAACTAAACACCATCGCCTTCAAGTGCCCCAATGACTTATTATATAGATGCTGTTTGGTGGCCATGGAGACCACACTGTCGAACAAAACAGAAAATTAAATAGGCGAAAAGATTTTTTCCTTTCCTATGTATCAAGAGCTCCTCGCCTCCTTTCACTTCCCTTAGCCCCATCTCAAGCACAACTTCTCTTTAAATATTCTTTGCATTATAAAATATAATTTACAAACAGAAAAAGTAGGCTGCTGGGCTTTTTAATATAACACTCTCAGAGTTCTCAAAAACTGCCTGTTCTCCACCTCCTCACTACTTAACTTCAATCCAATGTGCCTACTTCCCTCCCCTAGAAGAAGGAAGAGCGCCCGCACTAAATGACTCTCAAAGTTTAATGCACATAAGAATCAACTGGGGAGGTTGTAAAACAGTGTGGATTCAGAGTGCCTTCCCAACAGACTCAGATTCTATGCTTCTGCTTCTGAGCTCAGGCAACCATAATTATAACAAGCAAGGCAGGTAATTCTGAGGCAGTTCTCTGAGTCACACCTGGAGAAGCTCTCCTCAAATAACAGCTCCGAGCCAGGTCAAGGAGAACATTATTTAGAGGTTTATTTTCAGAAAACATTTGATGTAAGTGCTAATTCTGCTTCATCCAGTTTAACCCCTGGGTGCTAGCTCCCTGAATCTGTCCTGCCCTGGAATGCCACGAGCTTTGATGGGCTCCTCATGAGTAGTAAAATAATTCAGAGAGCAGCGCCTGCTGACCATCTTTTATATTACAGCCAAGCTCTACTATTGTGAATAATTTTTGTAAAAATGAAAGAGGAGAGGGCCACAATTCTATTTGCTGGTCTCTCCGGTGTCTTATTTCCGCCCTGACACAAGGGGGTGGTGGTGATCACTTTTTTTAGGCTCGCTTGTTCAGGCGTGCTTTGGGGAGGGAGGAACACTGCAAACAAATGTCCCTGGCGTGTGCTCGCAGTGACTCGGCCACACTGGGTTTGCCCCGACTCACAGCGTGTGCGCTTCCCCAATCTACACTGCTCAGGCTCTAGGCTGCTCTGCCGGGAACTGTCTGGTGCTGGCCCTGGGTTGCATGAACTCCCCAGGTCTAAGCCGCTCAGCTTCAGGTTCTCAGGTACTCCACAAAGGTGCAGACTCGGCTGGGCCTGCGTTTTGTGCCTGTCCCAGGTAGAAGGAGCTCAGGTGACCAGGCGCTTGGTGAGCGCTATCGCCCCCAGCTGAAGGCTGCGGCTTATCGCCTCCCCCGTCCCAGCTGCTCGGCTTTCTGGGTGTACAGCAGGTGCGCCTTCTCAGGTGGGCCGTGTGTCTCTTCTGGGGAGCTGAACTCTGACTGCGAGCCTCCCGGCAGATGTCGACCATCCAGAATCCCAAGAAGTCTTGGTTAGCAATGAAGCCTGCTTGCAGTTTGGTACAGGATGCCTCCCTGGGGCCGCGATTGCCCCCTTCCGGCTCTGGCTGCCCTCGCCTGCCCGTCTCCAGCGGCGGATGGGCCCGTCCACAGCCCGCCAGCTCTGCTCAGTCCTTTGTTCTGTGAGCGGGCCTGGCGGTGTCTTAGGTTAGAGCTTTTTACAGGATAGCTATCCCACAGTCTGGATTGCTATCTCAAGCTAGTTCCCTCAGATTGCCCTCGGGGCATTCAGGCCCGGTCCTTACCCTAAGCAATGCAGCTCTCGCCTCCCTGTCCAGCCCCGCTTGTGAGTGGGGGATGCAAGCCTCTAGGCTGCTGCTCCACTGGGAGTTGCTGTTAGGCACATAATCTGTGGGTTTTAATTTTTTTTTTTTTTCCTCCAGGTTATTTTGCCCTTTTGAGATTCCAAGGCTCACCACAGAACCGCCAGAGAGAGTGTTTCCTGGTGTTTGGAAACTTCTCTCTCTTTTAAAAAATTAATTTATTTATTTTTTATTTTATTTATTTATTATTATTATTTGTTTTTTTACTTTACAATATTGTAAAGAAACTTGTGTCTTTTTTAAGACTCCCTTCCCAGGACGGATCTCCGTCCCTACCGCTTTTGTCTCTCTTTTTATCTTTTATATTTTGTCCTACCTTCTTTTGAAGACAATGGGCTGCCTTTTCTGGGTGCCTGATGTCCTCTGACAGCATTCAGAAGTTGTTTTGTGGAATTTGCTCAGCGTTCAAACGTTGTTTCGATGAATTTGTTGGGGAGAAAGTGGTCTCCCTGTCCTATTCCTCTGCCATCTTAGGACCGCCTCTAGGGCCACAATTCTAAAGAGAAGTAGTGACACTCAACTTTCAGAGCAGAACCTAAAAGCTTGCCACAGGCAAGTCCTCTGGATGCAGCATTACAAAAGGTGTTATTTCTGCAGGGCTGGCGGATAGGGTTTCACCTGTATCTCAAGGTGGGATTTCATCAAGCATGCCAAGGGTATAGGCCTGAGATCCCGAAGCGCCTCAGAGTTTTTCATTTACTCAGTGATTCAGAAAGCAAACCCTGTCAGCCTCTGGGGAAGATCATTTTCTTAGCTGCTCCAGAGCAGAGGAAGTATACAAACATTGCCCACTAACTCAGCAAGTATTTACGCATCATTTGCTCTGTAGAAATCCTGGGTTGTGTCAGAACAAGGCATGGAACCAGCTCTGTGCAGACTTACACTTAAGTTGGGAAATAAGATGTTGAGAGTCAGAATCACATTTAATCAGTGGTCAGGGAGGACCCAGGGACACTCTTCTCCAAAAATACTGAAGAACATGAATCCAAGGAATGGCCACTTTTTGCATCTTTCCTTTAAACCCAGAAAAACTAGAAACCTGATAGTCATTACCTAGGAAATAATGGGTCTTACCCATAATACTGGAGGAGAGGGAGTATTTACATTACATCAAACCCACGCAGGCAGTCATGGTAGATGGAATAATGAGAGAACGCGTCACAGAAAGCATAGACCCTCCTTTGAGGAGAGTACAGAAAGGAAGCAGCCACCTTTCAGCAAATAATTCAAGTCACAGTCCAGGGTTATGTTCTTTATATGCTACGGCCCCACAGCCTCTCGATCCCATTGTGCAGCATCCCCTCCTCCTTCTATCCATGGCCTCCCCAAATCCTGACTCCATCGTGGCCCTTACAGCAAGAGACAGTCAAGGTGAGCACTCAACTTGCCACCATGAAGGAGGAAAGCCTCCTCCAACAGTCAGAGGTATGAAGGGCCCTTCCTGCAACCATTCTTTCATTCATTCATGGTTCATATAGCAGCTACGTGCCCTGCCCTGTTCCAGTGCTTGACGTGCAAGAGGGGACAAGATGACACAGCCCCAGCTCCTCCCACATGGCTCAGACAGGACATAAACAAGCACTGTGAATGTAATGTCCTAGAACAAAGGCATGCAAAGACGCTGCTTCACTCACTGCCCACAAAGCACCACTCCACACACGAGAGTTGGGGTGTGCATCCATCGTTGGCTTAAGGAGGCAAATACTGACCAGATCTGGGGAAAGCATCTACTCCATCGGCACTCTCCTGACCACTCTCAGCTCCACCCATGGATGCCACAGCAATCAGACCACACCTCACCTTTGAGATTCTCTCTGGTTTGACTTCACAACATTAGGGGGTCCTCCCCCAGGCTTCATCTCACTCACTTTCTCCCATCTGGACTATTTCCTGGGTCATTTCTCCTAAAATCAGCAGGATGACATCAGAATCGAGGAGAAGTACTGCTTCCAGAAATTCTAGAAGACAAGGACTCCTCCAGGAAACAAAGCAAACATCTGTGAACTCAAATGGAAGTTAATGGCTGTGGATACTAGGGTGTCCCCCCTCGCAGGGCTAGATGAAGCAGCGTGGCATGGTGGCTGAAACAGACTGCACAGCCATCCTCCCTGGGTGGGAACCCCAGCTCTGACACTCACTACCTGGAGGATCTCGGGCAACATACTTAATATCTCAGCGGTTACTTCTTTATCTGGGAAACAGTACTTAATTCACAATGTTAATATGAAAATTAACTGAACTGATATCTATAATACACTTTGAATTACAGCTGGCACAGAGAAAGAGTCTTGGAAGTTTTTGTTAAAAAAGATCCTTCTTTCTCCCCCATCCAATAGCATGTATGAAGGTTATCGGAAACTCCATGTTAAGTCTAGTCATAACCCTCATGCTATGGCAACACTGTTTAAAGAAAAGATGTATTGTATGCAAAGTGTCAGCTAGAAGGAACCAGCACTGACTAAATGCCTGCTGTCCACCACCCACTGGGCTGGGTATTCCCACATACATTATATACCACTCAATCTCCCAACAGCCTTGAGACATCAGAATCATTATCCTCAGCTTCACAGATCTGGAGACAGAGGTTCAGAAATTCCTCTGACCTATTGAGGAACTAGAGCCTAGCTCCATGACTCTCTAGTTCTGTAAGGGTCCATAAACCTCTTAACTGCTTCATGTCATTGTTCCTCTATTTCCACAGAAAGAGTAGGAGCCGGGTCCACGAGAGAATGGGGCTTATGAGGAAAAGTGGAGCTGGGGAGACTGCCCTCCTCTCTGTCCAAATCTATAGAGAAAGAAATCGCAGAAGATGGAGGAAGTGTGGCTAAGGTAGAGAGAAAGACTAGGCTCCATGGGGCCATGAGGAAAGAGAGGTGGAGTTGGGAGCCTAGAAAGAAGTCCTGGAGCTTCATGAGAGGAATTTCTGGAAACGTCTCTGATTCTTGGTAGAGATTCAAACTTCAGTCAATCTGGCTTTAAGGACCAGCCCACCACTTACCCTGTCCTCTGTCAAAGGACATCAATAATCGACCACAGCACTCATGCCTTTAGGCCTGGAAAGAGTTTCAGCCTTCAGACTCCAGGAAGCCCTGCCAATCAATCAGAGTTGACTGCTAGATAAAATCTATTCGTCATTCCTTCTATTCACCATGCTATCAAAAGAAGTCAAAGAAGTCCCCTGTCTTTGAAGTGTGGACAACCTACTTAAGGAAATGACAAGGACAGAGGAAACAAGTGAAAATATACATTCCTAGAATCTGCTGGATGAACTTGGTTAAAAATTCTGGACGGAAGAAAAAGACCACCCCACCCCATGGGGCCAGGCAATGAAGGCAATTAGCTGTGCTTTGAGAAACTAGTAAGTCCTTGCTTTCTTAGCTTAAACTTCTAGAATGCTTTATGATTTACAAAGCAGCATCACTTTGCTCTCAAAACTACCTCACCAGACAGCTGGGCACCTTGTAAATGCATAAAGCATTAAATTCTTAGCAGTTTTAGTGGTTCATAAATTTTTTAAGTAGGAAATCATTTTTGCAAGTAATTTCCTTTACAAGTCTCATGCCCCTCCTTTCTATTTTCCTATTTTGTTGCACCAGCCAGACTCTCAGAGCCTCGCTACTCAATGTATGGCCTATGAACCAGCAGCAGTGGCCTCCCCTGGAAGCTGGCTGAAAAGGCAAAATCTTAGGCTCCATCTCAAAATTCTCAGAATCTGCACTTAACATGATCCTCAGGTGATTCACACACACATTAAAATGAGAGAAACATTACTCTGTGCCTGCTAAGTCATCTCAGTCATGTTCGACTCTTTGTGACCCTATGGACTGTAGCCTGTGAGGCTCCTCTGTCCATGGGATTCTCCAGGCAAAAATACTGGGGTGGACTGCCATGCCCCTGTCCAGGGGATCTTCCTGACATTGGGATCAAACCAGTGTCTCATTATGTCTCCTACATTGCAGGAGAGTTCTTTACCACTAGCGCCACCTGGGAAGCCCAAGCATTGCTCTACCACCTACTAAAAAAACAGAAATTGTAAAAGCTCTCCTTATTTTTGCTGATTGTAATGAGAAGGTATCTATTCAGATGGTAAAGAATCCACCCACAATGCAGGAGACCCAGGTTTGATCCCCGGGTTGGGAAGATCTCCTGGAGTAAGGAAATGGCAACTTACTCCAGTATTCTTGTCTAGAGAATTCCATGGACAGAGGAGCCTAGTGGGTTACAGCCCATGGGATTGCAAAGAGTCAGACACAACTGAGCAATTAACACTTTATGATGCTTATTAGAAGTTTTTGACAGCTATCCGGTATCAGTTAAAGCAGAAATCTCGAAGTAAATATTAATAAACTATGAAAAAATTAAAGTCTAGAGAAGTTGGGTCTCCCACAAGATGACCCAGCTCATAAGTAACAGACTAAGCAGAAATGTCCATGTCTGTGCTGTCGCAATGCTGACCACCATCACAGGGAAAGACAGACTAATAAAAAATTATTCACACCTAGCATGAGGTTCCGGAGAAGGCAATGGCACCCCTCTCCAGTACTCTTGCCTGGAAAATCCCATGGATGGAGGAGCCTGGAAGGCTGCAGTGCATAAGGTCGCTGAGGGTCGGACATGACTGAGCGACTTCACTTTCAATTTTCACTTTCCACTTTCATGCATTAAAGAAGGAAATGGCAAGCGACTCTAGTGTTCTTGCCTGGAGAATCCCAGGGACAGGGGAGCCTGGTGGGCTGCCGTCTATGGCGTCGCACAGAGCTGGACACGACCGAAGCGACTTAGCAGGAGCAGCAGCAGCAGCAGCATGAGGTTCTAGCCATCAATACATATCTGTTGAATGAACAACTGAACGAATGTCACTGTGCTTTTCTTTCATAAAACGGTACATTTCTGCACAGCTGAATGAACATTAAGTGTTAGATCCTTGAATATTTGAGAGCCACATGACTCAGTGTGCAAGAAGAAACTCTATTTTAAGGTACTCTGCACTAAATCCTGTCACAAAGAGGGAAAAAAATAGCCTGCTTCATGAAAATGTACTCCTTAATAGATTTTAATCAACAAGTGTTGATTGGGAGCAGCTGTGTGCCTATAACTGTCTATAGTTCTAATAACGATTCAGGAGACATATGACAGAGGTTCTCACAGTCACCATGCATCAGAATCACCTGGAGGGCTTATTAGACCACAGTTTGCTGGTCTAACTCTCTTCCTCCTTGTTGCTTATCCAGTAGGTCCGGGGTGTGGGCCAGAATTTAGCATCTCCAATAAGGGACAGGATAATGTTGGAATTGGAGGGGAAAAGCTTTGTCTATCTGTCCCTCCCCTAAAAGGTCAGGGACAAACCTGCAGGAGCCATTTCTACAAGATCCCTGTACTCAGAACTTTTGTCCTGGATGTTTTCGCTCTGGTGACTGGAGAAGGGAAAGGCGAGAAAAAGGAAAAATACTCATGAATATTTCATATGGTGCCTCAGCTGACTTTTTAGTTCCCTGAACACCTATTAAAGTGCCACTGTAATAATGTCATTGTTCACTCGTCATTTTCTACCTGACTCTTAGGGAGTAAAAAAACAGAAATAATAATTCCTGACTCTGATTGGGAGGTCGCAGGAAATCATCTACCGCTTGTACTAAGGCTTTTGAAGATCAAAGGGCTAAACAATCACATTTTCAATTGTGTGGCATCATTTAAGGAGGCAGAATTCCATAGACGTACATTTTTTTTTCAGATAAATGAAGCTTATCCTTAAGCATTAGATTTGTTTTTGAATTTTAACCATTTCAAATGCAAATAATTTCAGAATGGTACCTACTTCCCTGTTTTCTCAGACAAAATACGTGAAGCAAAATGTACTTCAGAATCCTCATTGTAAACGGCTTTTATCTTCACTCTGCTCTAATACGTGATGTCCCAGCTTACTGTCACGCTTAGGGCTGCTTGCCCCCAAAATAACTGCTTCACACTGATGAGTTCTGTTTGCCTCCAGTGTCAATTCCCCACCCCTACTTACTTTCCAGATAATTCATTGCTCTAAATTTTCTAGGAATTGGGAAACTTAACAAAAAACATCATTACAATAGTATGTAAAAAGAGAGTTAATAGGCTCCAAGCAAGGGCCAAAGACAGTGTTGGCTATGTAAGTTATATGACCTTGAGCCATCTTGCCTTGACATCTATGAACCACGATTACTTATTTATTGCTTCCTGATGCAGCCTGGATAGTAGGGTTTGCCTGAGAAGCAATACTTAGATAAACATGTTACTGTTTAGAGATTTTTTCTATTAGCATGTGTACATACAGGTGTTTAGTCATTCCTTCAGCGTGTGTGTGTGTGTGTGTGTGTGTGTATAAAGCACTGACTGCTACATATGGTCTTGGCAAAGGTACGGAACCCTCTCCACATGAACTCAGGCTAGTAGGAGCCTACTAATTCTCGTCAACCCCACCCACACTCTCCTGCTCTGCAGCCATTCTCCAACCACTACAGCTTGAACACACCAGGACCGTTCCCTCCTGTGGGTCTCCAGACTTTGCTCTTTCCTCCCCTGGTGCTCTCTTCCCACAAGTCTTTGCAGAGCTGACTCCTCCTATGCTCACAAGTCTCACTCAGCAATCTCTCTGTCTGAGAGGCCTCCCTGACGGTCCCATCTCCAACTGCCTCTTGCTCCCTTCTAGTACATTACTGTGTTTTATCTTCTTCACAAAGAAGATGCAAACAGCTGTGTCTTTGGAGAAGACCCTCATGCTGGGAAAGATTGAAGGCAGGAGGAAAAGAGAGCGGCAGAGGATGAGATGGTTGGATAGCATCATGAATTCAATGGACACAAACTTGAGCAAACTCCAGGAGATGGTGAAGGACAGAGAAACCAGCCATACTGCAGTCCATGGGGTTACAACGTAGCAATCTGGGGACATGGGGACACACCTTAGTGAATAAACAACAAAAACAATCTTCTCCATAGAACCCTCCATGATCTGACATGATCCCATCCAGTAACATCCTGTGTGTCTACCTGTCCCACTTCTGCACAAGTATCCCCAGCACAAGGGCCTCCGTGGTGTCAGCCAGCAGCCCAGGCTCCCCGGGATAGCGCCAGGCCCTCT
Organism: Capra hircus; assembly: GCF_001704415.2. Taxonomy (NCBI): domain Eukaryota; kingdom Metazoa; phylum Chordata; class Mammalia; order Artiodactyla; family Bovidae; genus Capra; species Capra hircus. Next base: position 26,432,188 of record NC_030833.1, read on the forward strand.
GTGGATCACCTGGTGACCCAGCAAAGCAGCACAAATGGTTAAACGACAGCAGGGTAAGTTCTGGATAAGGAGAGCAGAGAATACCCACCTGAGCCTGGAAGGAGGAAAAGACAACTCAAGGAGGTGCTATCTGAGTTGGACTGAGGGTATTCCAGACCAAAGGACACATGCAATAAATGCGTAACCAGCAAAGACCTGCCGCATAGCACTGGGAACTCTGCTCAGTGTTATATGGCAGTCTAGATGGGAGGGAGTTTGGGGGAGAATGGATACAAAAACATGTTTGGCTGAGTCCCCTTGCTGTTCACCTGAAACTATAACATTGTTAATCAGCTATATCCCAATACAAAATAAAAAGGTTTTTTAATAAAAAGAACATATGTAATAAATGTACTAAAAATATGTATTAAGATAATCCCTCCACAAAATCTCAGGCTAATGATTTAAATATTGCCCCAAACTCCTCCACACTGCTGGATGGGCAATAAGGAAGATGAAGCCCCTCCACCACCATCTCCCTCTGGGTGATGCATTCCCTTCTCAAAGTGGAGCGAGCGCGCGTGCACACACACACACACACTGCACATGGAGCCTGGATTAGTCAGCTCAGGCTGCCAGAACAAAGTCCCATGGACTGCACGGTTACACAATAGAAAAATATTGCCTCACAGTTCCAGAGGCTAGAAGACCAAGATCAAGGTGTGGACACGACTGATTCCATCTGAGGGCTGGGAGGGAGAATCTGTCCCATGCCTCTCCCCTCACTTCTGGTGGTTTGCTGGCAACCTTGGGTGCTCCTGGGTTTCATCACTCTGATCTCTGCCTTCATCTTCACATGGAGTTCTATGTCCAAAGCTGCCTTTCAATAAGGACACCAGTCATCCTGGGTTAGGGGTCCACCTTCTCCAGTATGACCTTACATTAACTAATCATATTGGCAATGACCCTATTTCCAAATAAGGTCACATTCTAAGGTGCTGGGGATTTGGGCTTCAACATATATATATATATATTTTAGGAGGATACAATTCAACCCACGGCAGAACCTCAGACTGGAAACCAGCTTCCCTATCAGGGTCTGCGTCTGTAGGATGAAGACATGTCTGGGGTCCAACCGGGAACCCTATGGAGGCATATTAGCCTTGTCAGGCCACTAAGAGTGTGAGAGTGTGTGTGTGCGTGTGTGTGTGTGTGTGTGTGTGCGTGTGTGTATGCATGTGTGCACACACACACACGCACACACGTGCTCAGTCATGTCCAACTCTTTGCGACCCTAAGGTCATTAGCCCACCAAGCTCCTCTGTCCATGGGATTTTCCAGGCAAGAATACTGGAGTGAAGGACCATTTCCTCTTTCAGGGCATCTTCCCAATCCAGGGATCGAACTCACATCTCTTGTGTCTCCTGCAGATTCTTTACCACTAGCACCACCAAGGCCACTAAGCGGGGAGCACAAAGCCAACAGGCCCCTGGCTTTGAGGAGCCGCCTGGGAGAAGATCTGGAGGACCGATGTGAGCTCTGTTCACACCCACAGTCCCCTGAGTACCAGGCTGTTTCTCTTAACAACTTAAAAGCTCCTTGAGGTCCGAGCTGTCATTTTAAAGTGATGAGGTCCAGGACACTCAGGAGATAAGAGATCCCAGAGCCTGGACCTTGGACACAGGCTGTACAGATGAGGAAATAGACACTGTTTGCTCATCTGCGAAATGTAAGGTTGGACCCTTCTTGCTGTCTTGGTCAATGGTTCCAGGCTGTAGTGTACTTCATACCTGGCAGCCCTTGATGAACATTTATCAAAAAGCTGAATGACAGAAGGAATAAATGAATGAGTCCAGAGTCAAGACGATAAGGATAAGGTGCAATAGCCATCACAGCGGTTAACCTCAATCAAAAAAAGAAAAAAAGAAAGGATCAGAAACAAATCTGGGGTAAAGATCCTTGCCCTCTGGAAGTAGTTAAAAATCAAATAATATTGTAGCCACTGCAAAGGAGCAGAGCAATCACACCCAGGATCTAATTAGACTTCTGAATACATATACACATAGGTCTAGCCAGAATTTCCTTTGTCTCAAAACACAGATCTCAGACCTTTTCTCCCCAACCAGGACCCGTCTGTTCCAGGGGCTTAGTCTCAATTGATTCATTAGTGCTAAGGTTCCCAAACAATCCAGTCCAAGAAGTGATTATATTATTTCTGGGGCCAAGAATTCTCCTGCTTCCACATCCCAGCCTAATGTGAGCTCTTCCCACAAAGGACTGAGAAGGTACAGCCAAGAATACAATCAAAGAGAAGGACAACCTGTAATCTTAACTTTCCCTTTGTACTTCAGACAACCGCGATCAGCATCAAGGCGGCAGGAAAAAAACAACTGCCAGTGCAGAGAGCAGGCAGACACCTGTGTGGAGAGACCTTGCCCACATAAAATGAAAGTGCCTCCCTTTAATGCCAGAGTTTAAGAGGAGAAATCTCTTCAGAGATGAGAAACACGAAAGAAAAAAGGGAAAGAGAAAGAAATGGAGAGAGTTCACGCGTCCCACCAAATTGAATTTCAAACCACCACCACAAAGCAAGAGCCAGCTCAGAAAACCAAGAGGAAAGTCGATTCTCCTGACAATGAGCTGCAGCCCTCCAAACATGCAGGAACACAGACACATAGGCAGTGCAGCCAGAGCTGAAGTGCAAACAAGAGGCGCAATCTCTGAGAGCAAAACCAGCCAGAGAAAGTGGGCCCCGGAAGCCAGCTCTGTTGCTGCACCTGCATAGTGTCTGAAGGACAAGCATGCCCAGTCCTGCCTCAGAGAACTTTGCAAATGAGATGCAAAGCAGGCTGCAGTGGGACTCTGCAGGCCCAGAGGACAAGAGCTAATGACAATTATTGAGTTTTAATAACTGGGTAATTGCTGAGCAGACCAGTAGAGGCCAAAAGGCCAATGCCTTTGCTTTGCCAAGAAAACCAAAGATTAGGTGTTAACTGCATAAAATTAAGTGTGTGACTCCCCTGGTCACTTGTAATTGGGCTCTGCTGCCACGTGATGTGGGGACAGACCATTTGGGCCTCTGGCAGACCCACCTGGACAGAGCAGGCACAAACTTTTGTGAACTGTCATTGGGCTCCAACACCTCACCTTGGACAACAGCAGCTGTTCAGTGCTGGAGTGAGTGAGAGTTGTGAAGGTATAAAAGTTGTTCTTGAACGTGGATTCAGACCTTCCAGCTTTAGAAACCAAGAGGCTATCTCAGGAAGGATCCTGAGAGCAGGTGGAACTGTTAGGAGGTCAAGTCCTCAGCACTGAGTTCCAGATATCACTAATCTGAAAGTCAGGAAGGTTTCCCCAGGCACCAGCACAGGACATGAACATCCTGGCTCAGGCAATGCACTGCCAGCCACTTGGGAAACTGAGGTGCTTAAGCTCCTAAGGGATCTGACTTATATCACTCTGCCCACTCTCAGAGGGTTGGTGCCAGGTGAGGTCCACTCTGACTCACAGCATGCTCCATTCTGCCTGCTCACTCCAGCCTCCAACTCTTCACTGGTGCTCTCCACTCTTGGAATGCTTCCTCCTGTTCCAGTCAAACCCCTCCTGGTACCTTCTAAGTTCCATCTTATTCCTGCCCCACACCCCACTTATCTACCAGGAAACCCTGTTTATGAAGAAGGCACTGAACAAGCATCACCTGCCCTTCACAGTGAGTTACCCGCTGAACTCTTTGAGCCCTCAGTCAATTCCAAGCCCAAAGGGTATTTAGAATAATCCAGCCCAACTTTGTAGATAAAAATAAACTAAAGCCTTGTATATCAACTATATCTCAATCAAAAAAGAAAAACAAAATTAAAATAATTAAATAAACCAACCAAACCCCCAGCAGGTAACCTAGCTAATCTAGACATCCTTTTGTTAATTTTGGATTCATGTGTGGGAATCTCATGGGTCTTATATGCTATTATATATCTTAAAGACAGAGCTCTTACATTATCCTATACATTAGTCTTTTATATAACCACATAGTATTTAACATAAGAATACATGGAAGTAGATCCTTAATAAATGTCTGCCCAACACTGGTCCTTTTCCTCTGTGGTCCACTGAAGACCTAACTCCAGGAAGAGTACTATGGGGTTCAGAGTGACCTTACCTTCCTCTAACCCACTGATGAGGAGTTATGTAACAACCTAATAACTTTATAGAAGAGCAAGCCACTTTGGCTGTTGTTCTAAAGGCAGCAGGCAACAAGAGAGGGAAGAGACATTGGTTCCTCACCTTCATCCAGAGAGATCTCTACTCAGTCCCCACACACTACCAGGGTACACGCTATTTCCCAGCTGTGTGTAAAGTAACAGTACTTGAAAGTCAAAAAAGACAGTCCTTGCTCTTGACTTTCAATCTAAGGAAGAAGACAGACAGGAACACAGATCATTATGACTCCATGTGACAAAGTGAGATGACAGAGAAAAGGCAAAGGAGTATCATTCTAGATTCTTAAACGAAACTCCATATGTCTCTCAACTCAGCAGTATGTTCCCTGTGAACACAGGCAGAACGGCTTGACTATCTGCCAAAGTCCCCAGCACACCTCTGCTTCTAGGTTTTCTTCCATCCCACCCTCCTCACCCCAAATGTCCTCACTTCCCCTGTAAATTTAATACATCTCAGAAACCCAAGCTTCAAATTGAATCCTAAACCTTTAGGATTAGTCTTTTCATCCAGGCTCTCCTTAACTACCTTACCACTTCCTTTTTGCAGCACTTATTTTGTCTCGATAGTATTTCCTGTCCAATTCTTATGTTCTTACTTAACTCTCATGCGATCTTATTATTGATCTAAATTTTCAAAAGTCCTTAATAGTAGGTCTCAAGTTCTCTTCTGAAGAAAATTCACATATGGGCAACTCTCAGATACACAGCAAGAGATCAGCATATCTCCTTGCAGAATAAAGGCACAAGCAAATGAATGTGTCATATTACTAGTCAGATTTCAATTGTTTGTCAAGAATTCCAAATAAATCTATCTTCTTGCAGTCTTCTTACCTCCCTATTATACACTAACACAGGGAGCCATGATACTCTTTTGGGTCAGCCAGAATGAGTTCACCTGGAATGCATTAGCCACAGATCTCTGCTAAGATCAGCCAGATTATTTTAATAGTATCTCTTCTAATTTAATTTTTTCTTTGGCATCCCCCTCCATCCTGCCCTGACTCCATCTGGATTTTTTTTTTTAGTGCTTGGGGAAAAGGAGAAAATGAGAAAATGAGCTGGCAGGAAAAGAGTATAATTCAGTGGTTCAAATTGCCATCCTCTAATGAGTGGAATAAATCTTTATTGATGCTAATAAACAACATGGCAGAACATGGGCATGGAGGTCAGGGTCCAGCCTGGTGGGGCCCCAGCAGAGATTGATTTCTGTAATCAGTTTTCATTCCTCTCTGAATAACCCAAGTTACAAGTGGTCTGGATGGGAACCATTTCCTGGGTTAATTTCCACATACAAGAACAAGGCCATGAGCCCAAACACTGCTCTCACCACCAAGCCCAGGGAAGCTTATCGATCTTATGATGTCTCTCTTGACTTCTCCCTTTACAGCACCTAAAACCAGAAATGCCACAGGAAAAGAGTTTCACCCCACTATTTTGAACTCTGTCTCTAAAATATGCTGATAGGTATGAGACAGAAAAGGTCCTTCTCTCTACAGTAGGGGATCTCCCATCTCTGAGCTCTAATGCTTGATGATCTGAAGTGGAACTGATGTAATAATAATAGAAATAAAGGGCACAATAAGTGTAATGTGCTTGAATCATCCTCAAACCATCCCCACCATCCCAAGTCCACAGAAAAATTTGTCTTCCATGAAACTGATCCTTGGTGTCAAAAAGGTTGGGGACCGCTGCTCTACAGGGTTACATCTAAGGCAGGCAATAATGCACAGAGGACCCAAACCTGGCCACACGTTCAAATCACCTAGAGAGTTAGCTAACAACAGCTATATAGATTCTGACTCAGTGGGTCTTGGGTGGAGTCTGACAATCTGAAGTTTAACAAGAGCCCCTAGAAACCAACCTATTAGATAGACTGGTAAACAAATGGAAACACTATGTAAGGTGCTTTTGAGTCAGGTGGTCTAGGTTGAAGTCTCACCTCTACTATATACTGCAAAGTGGGGAAGAAGTTAATTAACTTCTGGGTAAGAGAAGCTTCTTCAGAAAGCTGCTGTAGGCTTTTAAGCACAAAACACTCCCAAAACTAGCAGTGTAGAGCCAGACCTGTGGCAGAATTTTTGTAAATAGAAACTGCCCACAAAGAGAGCTGGACAGTCTGGCCAGTCCAAATGTCACTAAATCATATTAGGTCTATCAAATTAAAGCTCTGTATTAGGATGTAAGTATGATTTAATCATTTCACATACATAAATTCTCAATGAGAATAAAGTACAGTTGGGGTTTTTGAAAATACAGTCAACCATAATGACAGCACAGAATTCCACTGCCTCAGCCTTGGACTTTTAGATCATTGATCTCTGAAGAATGTCATAATGATGCACCTCATTCATAACATGGGACCATAACATAAACTCCAAGGACAATGTCATACTTGAAAATAAGATCGTCCTTCAAAATGTCTACTACAGAGTAATAAAAGTTAGTATCTTTAAAAGCCACATTTAGAGGGAACAGAGGGGATAAAGACCAAAAGATCAATGAAGTTGCACATTACAATGGTTCTTATACTTGTATTATCAAGGTTAATCATTTGTATAGTATTAGGAAATGGGTTCTTCACTAAAGCTAAGTGTTGCTATCAGCAAACACTTGCATTCCTTCAGCAAACACTTATATTCTTTCTGTTCTTATTTTTTACATACATTCAGTATTCAGAGTACCTTTCAGAATTTGGCCTTAAAGGAAAGGTGTGAAAGACTTCAGCATTTGATTTTTCCTCTTGACATAACTCAACCCAGTCACTCTACATGAATGTAGATCACTTATTTCTTGGCAAGAAAATTTGCTGGTAAATATCATTTAACCTTTCTCAAATAGTGAAGGTGGCCCTGGTTCCATCCATCAAATAGATTCCTCACTCTTAATTTAAAATATTAGAAGGTGCCCTAAAGCTTTTTCTGTGGGAGAGACCAAGCAAATCATATTTGGATAGATTCCCCATGGTTGTCTATAGTCCGTGCCAGATTCTTAAAAGATACCTAGCCAGGTACAGCATTTAATTAAAGGAAGGTCAGGCAATGGGGTGGACATACTCCTGCTTGAGCATTTAATTGCTAGAAAGAGTTTAATAAACTATTTTTGGAGTCAAACTCCCTGTTTCCATGAAGGTTTAAAGAAAAAAAATCCTCACTAAATCCCACTAGCAAGATCTTTCCAGGTTGCTTAATAATCAAAGACAAACACTGTCCATAGGCATTCAGTACAGTTCAGTTGCTCAGTCATGTCCAACTCTTTGCGACCTCATGGACTGCAGCACGCCAGGCCTCCAGTCCGTCACCAACTCTGGAGTTTACTCAAACTCATGTCCATTGAGTCTGTGATGCCATCCAACCACCTCATCCTCTGTCATGCCCTTCTCCTCCTGCCTTCAATCTTTCCCAACATCAGGGTCTTTTCAAATGAGTCAGCCCTTTGCATCAGGTGGCCAAAGTATTGGAGCTTCAGCATCAGTCCTTCCAATGAATATTCAGGACTGATTTCCTGTAGGATGGACTGGTTGCATCTCCTTACAGTCCAAGGGTCTCTCAAGAGTCTTCTCCAACACCACTATTCAAAAGCATCACTTCTTCGGTGCTCAGCTTTCTTTATAGTCCAACTCTCACATCTCTACATGACTACTAGAAAAACCATAGCTTTGACTAGATGGACATTTGTTGGCAAAATAATGTCTCTGTTTTTAATATGCTGTCTAGGTTGGTCATAACTTTTCTTCCAAGAAGTGAGCATCTTTTAACTTCATGGCTGCAGTCACCATCTGCAGTGATTTTGGAGTCCAAAAAAATAAAGTCTGTCACTGTTTCCACTGTTTCCCCATCTATTGGCCATGAAAGTGATGGGACCAGATGCCATGATCTTAGTTTTCTGAATGTTGAGCTTTGAGCCAACTTTTTCACTCTCCTCTTTCACTTTCATAAAGAGGCTGTTTAGTTCTTCACTTTCTGCCATAAGGGTGGTGTCATCTGCATATCTAAGGTTATTGGTATTTCTCCCGGCAATCTTGATTCCAGCTTATGCTTCATCCACCGCAACGTTTCTCGTGATGTATTCTGCATATAAGTTAAATAAGCAGGGTGATAATATACAGCCTTGACGTACTCCTTTCCCGATTTGGAACCAGTCTGTTGTTTCATGTCCAGTTCTAACTCTTGCTTCCTGACCTGCATACAGATTTCTCAAGAGGTAGGTCAGGTGGTCTGGTAGTCCCATCTCTTGAAGAACTGTCCACAGTTTATTGTGATCCACTGGAGAAGGCAATGGCACCCCACTCCAGTACTCTTGCCTGGAAAATCCCATGGATGGAGGAGCCTAGTGGGCTGCAATCCATGGGGTCGCTAAGAGTCGGGCACGACTGAGCGACTTCACTTTCACTTTTCACTTTCATGCATTGGAGAAGGAAATGGCAACCCACTCCAGTGTTCTTGCCTGGATAATCCCAGGGATGGGGGAGCCTGGCGGGCTGCCATCTATGGGGTCGCACAGAGTCGGACACAACTGAAGTGACTTAGCAGTAGCAGTAGCAGTATTGTGATCCACACAGTCAAAGGCTTTGGCATGGTCAATAAAGAAAATAGAAACATCAGAAACATCAGAAATAGATGTTTTGCTGGAACTCTTTTGCTTTTCTGATGATCCAGCAGATGTTGGCAATTTGACTCTGGTTCCTCCGCCTTTTCTAAAACCAGCTTGAACGTCTGGAAGTTCTCAGTTCACATGCTGTTGAAGCCTGGCTTGGAGAATTTGGAGCATTACTTTACTAGTGTGTGAGATGAGTACAATTGTGCAGTAGTTTGAGCATTCTTTGGCATTGCCTTTCTTTGGGATTGGAATGAAAACTGACCTTTTCCAGTCCTGTGGCCACTGCTGAATTTTCCAAATTTGCTGGCATATTGAGTGCAGCACTTTCATAGCATTATCTTTTAGGATTTGAAATAACTCAACTGCAATTCCATTACCTACACTAGCTTTGTTCGTAGTGATGGTTCCTAAGGTTCTCTTGACTTTGCATTCCAGGATGTCTGGCTCTAGGTGAGTGATCACATCATTGTGATTATCTGGGTCATGAAGATCTTTTTTGTATAGTTCTTCTGTGTATTTTTGCCACCTCTTCTTAATATCTTCTCCTTCTTTTAGGTCCATACCATTTCTGTCCTTTATTGTGCCCATCTTTGCATGAACTATTCCCTTGGTATCTTTAATTTTCTTGAAGATATCTCTAGTCTTTCCCATTCTATTGTTTTCCTCTATTTCTTTGCACTTTCTTATCTCTCCTTGCTATTCTTTGGGTATATCTTTCCTCTTCTCCTTTGCTTTTTGATTATCTTCTTTTCACAGCTATTTGTAAGGCCTCCTCAGACAGCCATTTTGCTTTTCTGCATTTCTTTTTCTTGTGGATGGTCTTGATCCCTGTCTCTTGTACAATGTCACGAACCTCCGTCCATAGTTCTTCAGACACTCTGTCTATCAGATCTAATCCCTTGAATCTATTTTTCACTTCCACTGTATAATCATAAGGGATTTGATTTAGGTCATACCTGAATGGTCTAGTGGTTTTCCCTACTTTCTTCAATTTAAGTCTGGATTTGGCAATAAGGAGTTCATGATCTAAGCTACAGTCAGCTCCTGGTCTTGTTTTTGTTGACTGTATAGAGCTTCTCCATCTTTGGCTGCAAAGAATATAATCAGTCTGACTTCAGTATTGACCATCCTGTAATGTCCATGTGCAGAGTCTTCTCTTGTGTTGTTGGAAGGGCAAACCACTTCAATATTCTTGCCTTGAGAACCCCATGAACAGTATAGGCATTCAAGATCAGTGGAAAATATATAACCTCTCTAAAGTCCATAGTAACTATCAGAAACCCAAGATTATTATACCCTGCCCCATTCCACGCTATGAGCTTTTATTTTTAACATGAAATATTCAAATGCAAGTAATTAATTCCATCTAAAGGAATCAAATAGTAGTGAAAGAAAGATATGTTTCAATCACTGAACAGATATAAGAATAATCACAATGGAATGCACTGAATACCGTTGAGATCTTATTCTCAAAGAAATGGAAAAGGGAAAAAAAAATAAATGGAAAAGGGTAACTAAATGAGTCTATGATCCTGCCAGAAAGCAGGCCCGGGCCACAGCACAGCAAAACAATTTAAATGTGTCCTTGAGGTCCTTCCACTTTTTAAAAAAGAAAAACAAGGCTTATGGTGATTCTCCATCCCCCTACATTTGCCAGCTATTGAACTTTACTCAACTTTGCAACCCAATGTCCTCATGCTAGAAAATGATATTTCCTTTCCTTAACACCAACAATTTCTTAAAATCCTGTGTTTAGCTGGAACTCGTATAGGAAATTAATGAAAAACCTAATTCTCTATCAATTGCAGTTTAACATGTGGACCTTCCATTAGCATTTTTATGAGAACATTTTTAAAGAAAGAGGATGAGGACTTAATTCAACCGAATAAAACCTGAAGGGTGAAATTCCAATTTTTGTATAAAGTCACTCCAGAATATGAGAGAATTTACCTGGGAAGGAGCCACCTTCATGTCCCTCCTCATCTCACATTATTTAAGAGGGAAGTCATAGAAGTATAAATGCACTTTCCCTAAAACAGGATTACTGTAGCTTGTTCTCACCCCAGGATGTAATGAACGAAGAGATCCTGATTCTTGCCTCTCATTTCACAGCTGAGGAAGCTAAAGACCACAGCCATTTAATGATCTGCCCTAGATCACACAGAAAGCTACAGTCATATTATTTACTTTCTGCTTTATATGGGCTTTGGAGAAATAGATACACCCTACTTCTTCTGCATCTACTTAACCTTTACATTCAGTTGCCATGTTTTGTATCACCTGAAAGATCAGAAATAGCCTCCTAATTAGCCTCCCTGATTGCATGGCAGCATAAGTCTTACAGGGGGTTGAGAGTCTCTGGCACTCGAATGCTTAGTCCCCACATTGCAGGACACACCAGTAATCTTACAGGAATGTCTTTTGAGATTCACTCCATGTGGTCTTCCAACCCAGGACTGGTAACTTCCCATAACAGAAATTCCATAACCTCCCAAGAAAACTCATCTCATGACCAGGCATTTCTATTTGGAATGTATTCATTATTTTGAACCCAAATCTGTCTCCCTATGGCTGCCAGAGATTAGCATGAATTCTTCAATTTGATACCATATTAAACAATCCTAATAGCTCTTGTATTTGATACTCTTACAATATCTGAGGGTTGCTATCATGGCTCTTCTTTGCCTTCTCTTTCTCTTTTCTATATAAATAATCCCCTGTTTCTTCAAACATCCCTTATATGACGGGTTTGAAGTTTGGTCATAGGGTTTTCCTCCTACACATCCTCCAATTTGTCCATGTCCTTTTATGTATCCACCAAAACAGGAAAATTATTCTAAACTGAACCATTACAAACACGATATTCCAAACTTAAATGTGCACAGTACAAAGAAATCACCCCTATTCTCATTGTAGATTATACATCTATGACAGAGATTAAGGTTTCATGAGCTTTTTGGCTTATTATATCAGAGTTGACTCATAGTGAGCCATGAGCTTACTGTTTTTCAAGCCACTTGATAACATTTTACTCATGCTACTAATTCTGTGAAACATCTCCCTCATCCGATTTTGTGCAGTTTAATTTTGGGATTTGTAGAACTTTACATTTATCCCTGCTACATTTTGTTCTGTTAGAGTTGGCCCAGATCGCTGGTCTATAAATATCATTTTATATCCTGTTTCTGTCTTAGTATTCACTGTCTCTCCTGTCTTTGTGTTATTTGAACATTGGATGAATTTGCCACCAGTATCTTCCCCAAGCTGAGGGAAATGGTGCCTGCATCTCAGGCAGAGTAGACAGCAGGACCAAGGACAGCAGCTTACAGCCCGTTACTGGGTGATCTCCAGGTTAACTTACAACCATGGTCAATATCCCTTGAGAACAACTGCTTGAACAGTTATTACTCCATTTAGTTTCCATTAGATACAAATATAAATCCATAAAAGAGAAAAATTATGTATATTAATGCATCTATGTGGGACCTAGGGGCTTCCCAGTTGGCGCTAGTGGTAAAGAACCCGCCTGCAGTGCAGAAGACATATGAGATGTGGGTTTGATCCCTGGGTCAGATCTCCTTGAGGAAGGCACGGCAACCCATTCCAGTATTCTTGCCCGGAGAATCCCATGGACAAAAGAGCCTGGCAGGCTACAGTCCATGGGGTCACATAGTTGGACATGACTGAAGGGTAGTTAATTAGCATACACACACCCATGGAATCTAGAAAAATGGTACTGATGAAACTATTTGCAGCAGGAATAGAGATGCTGATATAGACAGCAGACTCGTGGACACAGCGCTGGAAGGAGAGAGTGGGACAAATTGAGAAAGTAGCAATGACATATATACACTGCCATATGTAAAATAGACAACTAGTGAGAAGCTGCTATCTAACACGAAGAGCCCAGCCTGGTGCTCTGTGATGACCTAGAGGTGTGAGATGGGGGGTAGTGGAAGAGAGGATGAAGAGGGAGGGTGTGCGTGTGTGTGTGTGTGTGTATATATATACAGTTATGATAAAGGATATGGTCTTTCCAGTAGGCACGTATGGATGTGAGAGTTGGACTATAAAGAAAGCTGAGCGCTGAAGAATTGATGCTTTTGAACTGTGGTGTTGGAGAAGACTCTTGACAGTCCCTTGGACTGCAAGGAAATGCAACCAGTCCATCCTAAAGGAGATCAGTCCTGGGTGTTCATTGGAGGGACTGATGTTGAAGCTGAAACTCCAATATTTTGGCCACCTGATGTGAAAAGCTGACTCATTTGAAAAGACCCTGATGTTCAAAACATTGAAGGCAGGAGAAGGGGATGACAGAGGAGGAGATGGCCGGATGGCATCACCGACTCAATGGACATGAGTTTGGGTAAACTGCAGGAGTTGGTGATGGACAGGGAGGCCTGGCGTGCTGCGGTTCATGGGGTCACAAAGAGTCAGACACGACTGAGCGACTGAACTGAACTGATTGGTGGTGTTGTATGGCAGAAACCAACACAACATTGTAAAGCAATTATCCTCCAATTAAAACAAGCAAACAAATTTTTAAAAATCTGTATTCATCACAAAAATATCACAAGGAAGTTGTTCAAATATGTTCCTGAGATCTTTTCTGCTCATGTTATTTTTTTCCTCACATAATAGATTATTGACCCTTACAAAATAAGCAAAATTGACTGCTTGCCTCAGACCCTCGCAGCATCCTGGTTATCATCAAATCCTCCTCATTATTTTAATATAACCTTCTAAATCTTGCTCGTGGTCATTTTCAAGCCCACTGCTCCAGAGTGTGACATCCATCATCTGACATTTGTCTAGCTCATGCTTGAAATTAGTCAGTCTTTAACAGTGATCTCCAAGGTAATGTTTTTCAGAGCACTGGCATAAAAATGCTCCATGATAGAAGACTTGGATTTATTTAAATCAATATGATATTTTACCAGTCTCTTCACATACCTTACATGGCTTTTCTCATTTTTCCATGTTCATTTACACATGTTCATTCTACACCACTGAGTCCAGACATTTACCTTGACCCAGTAGGCAAAATTGAAGTGGAAAGTGATGTACTCTGCTTTCTCCCTGTTATCCATAACTTCCTTTATATCTATGTCCTAATATTTACAAAAATCTCACTCTTGCCCTTGTGTATTTTTTAACTATAAAATACTCTAAAATTTGGCCTTCCAAATGATTACTTTAGGTCAGTGTCATGTCACCCACTCGTGTATATTACACGCACTTGGCCTTTGAACACATTTTCAAACATATTGCTTAAAAACTATGTCTGATGCTGATCAAGACAAAATAAAGTTATATGGCCATGTAATAATGTAATTTTTGTTATTTGATGATTTTCAAAGAACAATATTCATTCTCATTTCTTTGCAAGGACCTATACTTAGTTCAGGCTCAGGAAATATCAGTGAAGATATGTTTTAAAAAACAATAAAAATCTTTCCATGTGGAAATCAAAGAAAGAAAACAGACAGTATCAAATATATAAAAAATAAGCAAAATAATTTATAATTTACTAAATCCTATAAAAATGAAAGCTAAGATCTGGGAGAAGCACAAGCTGGAATCAAGATTGCCGGGAGAAATATCAATAACCTCAGATATGCAGATGACACCACCCTTATGGCAGAAAGTGAAGAGGAGCTAAAAAGCCTCTTGATGAAAGTGAAAGAGGAGCGCGAAAAAGTTGGCTTAAAACTCAACATTCAGAAAACGAAGATCATGGCATCTGGTCCCATCACTTCATGGCAGATAGATGGGGAAACAGTGGAAACAGTGTCAGACTTTATTTTTCTGGGCTCCAAAATCACTGCAGATGGTGACTGCAGCCATGAAATTAAAAGACGCTTATTCCTTGGAAGAAAAGTTATGACCAACCTAGATAGCATATTGAAAAGCAGAGACATTATTTTGCCAATAAAGGTCCATCTAGTCAAGGCTATGGTTTTTCCAGTGGTCATGTATGGATGTGAGAGTTGGACTGTGAAGAAAGCTGAGCGCCGAAGAATTGATGCTTTTGAACTGTAGTGTTGGATAAGACTCTTGAAAGTCCCTTGGACTACAAGGAGATCCAACCAGTCCATTCTGAAGGAGATCAGCCCTGGGGTTTCTTTGGAAGGAATGATGCTAAAGCTGAAACTCCAGTACTTTGGCCATCTCATGCGAAGAGTTGACTCATTGGAAAAGACTCTGATGCTGGGAGGGATTAGGGGCAGGAGGAGAAGGGGACGACAGAGGATGAGATGGCTGGATGGCATCACTGACTCGATGGACGTGAGTCTGAGTGAACTCCGGAAGTTGGTGACGGACAGGGAGGCCTGGCGTGCTGCAACTCATGGGGTCACAAAGAGTCGGACACGACTGAGCGACTGAAGTGAACTGAAGATAGCACAGCATCGATACTTAAGAACATTGGTTTGGGGGTTAACAAAGCTGAGTTCAACTGCTTTTGTTCAGTTCACACTAAGTGTGTAATCTTGAGATACTTACTTATTCTTTCCAAGACCCTATCTTCCTCATTTGTGAGATATAGATAATCCTAGTGCCTCCCACTTAAGGGGCTTGGAGGATTCAGTGAAAAAGAAGAAATAATCGATTTGTTCAGTTATTGACGTACAACAAGCACTCACTAACTGCACAGTATATTATACGCTCCCATTTAAAATCCACTTTTAATATTGACTACTTGAGCCAAAGATGCCCCAATTTTTTAAGGAGCATGAAATATGAGGTAGATATAAATAGCTTAGGAGAAAAGAAACTAGGAAAACAGCTGACACAGAAAACACAATCATGTTCAAGTTGATAAAGTCATACCTGTCCGGTTTTGGCCTTGCACTATAACTTCCTAAAGGACAAGGTCCCTGAAATACATTTCTTTGCGACCACCATGCGTGCACGTGCATGCACACACACATACACACAGCCACATCTTGCACAGAGTGAGGTACATGGCAAGTGCTAAGTAACCATGCTTGACTGAGCAGGGAGCTCCTCAGAGTCAGAAAACAAGACGTAAATTTACAACACTTCAGGCTACATACAAATCAACTGCAGTTGCTGTTAAATCACCAAGTCATGTCTTGACTCTTTCTGACCCCATGGACTGCAACACGCCAGGCTTCCCTTCACCATCTCCTGAAGTTTACCCAAGTTTACACCCACTGAATCAGTGATGCCATCCAAACATCTCATCCTCTGTCACCCTCTTCTTCTGCCTTCAATCTTACCCAGTATTAGGGTCTTTTCTAATGAGTCAGCTGTTTGCATCAGGTGGCCAAAGTACTGGAGCTTCAGCATCAGTCCTTCTGCAGAGTATTCAGGATTGATTTCTTTTAATATTGACTGGTTTGATTTCCTTGCTTTCCAACTGTAGTAGACATGCTATATACCCAGGTTCCCTTTCCCTGGGAACTACCTCGCCCACATCAGGAGGTGGCCTCCCTGCAGTCATGTTTTTGCTGCATAACCCTGCCTCTTTGACCACAGCAGACAGGTTTCATGGTGGGAAAACTGGCTTCTCTCCCCTGAGGGTCTGTTAGGACTTTAGTTACACTCTTGGTGGAGATGTGGAAGGAGGGTCTGCAAACTCCTGGCTCCGAAGCCTTGGATTTGCTTAATCCCCACCCTTTTTTTCAAGTCTGGTCACTCCCTGAAATGCCTGTGGTACTATAGTATCTTTCCAATGAATTTCATTTTCTTGCTTAAGTGAACTTCGGATGGTTTCTGTTGCCTTTAGTTTAAAAATGAAAACAGAACCAATACACTGAGGAAAATGAAGAGAAAGAATCCCAGTTACACCATCAGCCTGGCCTTGCCTGTGGCTATAGATGCATTTGATGGATACAAACAACCAAAACAAGATCTAATAGTTTACTAATGTGTTAGAACAGAATAAATAGAACTTAGGAAAGAGATTATGGAATCATATTAGCAAAATGTATCTTCAAGATCCATAGGAGATACAGACTTTAGAACTCAGATCACATAAAATCAGAAGAAAGCCAGAATTTTCCAAGAGAGAATCATATTAGCAAAATGTATCTTCAAGATCCATAAGAGATATAGACTTTAGAACTCAGATCATATAAAATCAGAAAAAAGCTAGAATTTTCCAAGAGAGATATTTTTCTTAGACGATTAATCAAAATTATGTGGCAAAATAAGAGCCAACACTGGCTGAGGGCTTCCTATATGCTAGCCACTGCCCCAAGCAGTTTATGTGCATAAACTCGCCCCCATGACAACTCTGTGACATGGAGCTACTAAAGAGAAGGAAACTCAGGGATTGAGAGGTAAAGGATCTTCCCAAGGTTTCATGACTAAAAAGTGGAAGATGGAGGTTTCAAACCCAATGCTCTTAACAATGGCAGTGGGCCACCTTGCAAGCTGACTGCATTCTTGCTGATGCTGGCATTTTTGGTGCCGAAAAGTAAAGGCAAAGAGAGGAATCTCTCTGGCAGGAGCTGTCTGACATTATCCACGTGAACTTGTTCATTCATACAGCAGGCTTTTCCTGATGCTCCCTACCTGCCAGGCACTGTGCTAGGTGCTGAGAACAGTCCCAATGACACCTCCCTTATAAAACATGGTGTCCAGGGTTACAGGACTTCCCAGGTGGTACAGTGGTAAAGAATCCACCTGCCAATGCAGGAGACACAAGAGGTGTGGGTTCGATACCTGGGTGGGGAAAATCCCCTGAAAGAGGAAATGGCAGCCCGCTCTAGTATTCTTGCCTGGAAAATTCCATAGACAGAGGAGCCTGGCAGGCTACAGTCTTTGGGGTCATAAAGAGTCTGACATGACCAAGCCTGTAAACACACATACACACAGAGTCATAAGATGTATGCACAGTCTATTTATGGGCACAGTATATACAGTGCAATATGTTATACTAAGTAAGCATTCAATAATCTTTGAGAAATAACCTATGCTCCACACATGGGAAGCATTTCTCACCTTCTTACAAACTCCAGGTATGTCAGCACCCCTCACAAATTCTCTAGGGACCTTGTGTCTCTATCACAGATTTCCCACAGTGCTTTGGAAATATCTGTGTGTCTGTTCAGGCCGCTACAATATAAGCTATTTACACATATGACTGCGCTATTCACCTGCCTCACTAGGGCCGGGAAGAATTCCCAGCATATGGAGGTGCTCAGCAAATGTTTGTTGTGTGAATGGACTCCCCAGGGTGACCTAGTACCTCTCCAGAAGGCCATCCTTTAAAAACAAAAGTCATGTCAGGACAAGCGCTCTGAGCAGCTGGTCCTTTGGCAGAGTTGAGCTTGTTCTAAACCAGTTGTTCTCTTTCCTCCTGTCTCCTTTCTGACAACTTTCCCCCCTGGGACGTGGCCAGCCAGATGCCTGGTGCAGCTGAGCCACAGGACCACGGAGCAAGGTTCCTGGTGAACCACACTCACGGCACTAGCCTCACTAGTTTAGGTCTTCGGTCACTTAGGGTGAAGTGTCCCACTCAGCAGAGCAAGCATCAGACGTAGAGGTGAATGCCTGCATCTCAACCCAGCACATGGGTAACTGTGAACAAGCAAACTTCTCTTAGCCTTGATCTTCTTTCTCACTTAAATACTCACCGTAGGGAATCATCTGGAGGATTAAATGGGCATCACACAAGTGAAAGTGCCAGAACACAGTAGAGATCAATAAAGATGAATAGCCCACCCCCAGTGAAGATAACATATCTCTTAAAAGTATACACGGATCCTTTTAGACGTTTTATGATCTATTTTTCTACCTCCTCCATTTTCATCTTTCTGAGTCAGTAGACTTTTCAATGCAGGGGTGACAATAGGGAACAGCGAGGCGACAACAATGATTAAAAAGAAAAACCACATCATTAACTGAGGATGATAGACTCATTAATTTATTTTACTGTAAAATCTTGCATGGGAAGCCCCCTTGAAACCTCTCAAGTCACAAAAACCAAAGGCTTGTAGCCATGTTCACTGAGCAAATGAAACATCACTCCTCAAACCACAACTAATTTTATGTTTAACTTTTTTAAACAAACCGTAACAAATACTAAGTGTAGCTAATCATTTCCTGATTCCTTTGGTATTCATTGTAATAGCACTAATTACGATAAACACATTTGGAATTAATGTGCATGTCATATGCATATATCAATTCCATTCTAATTTGCCATTGATTAACGCCTGTGAAGTGAACATGGAGTCTTCAGTTTTAATACACCACTCACATCTTGAGGCAGCACAGCCTTAAAAAGGGGTCCCAGGCAAAGTAACAGCCTGCTGAAGGCAAATGTCAAGAGAGGCATTGCAGGAAGAAGATTCTAAGTGTCTTTCCCTTCTCAGGATGATGCATTCTGGGGGTGCAGGCAGAGTTCAAGTTTTGCAAGCACAGCATTAGAACACATCAGTGTGGGAGAAAATTGAATTTGGGGGTTAAAGACTGAGCTTGGAATCTGATCTGGTTTCAAATCCTAGCTTTGCCCCTTGAAATTGTTAGCTGCTCAGTCGTGTCCAACTCTTTGTGACCGCATGGACTGTAACCCGAGAGGCTCCTCTGTCCATGGAATTCTCCAGGCAAGAGTACTGGAGCAGGTTGCCATTCCCTTCTCCAGGGGATCTTCCCGACCCAGGGATTGAACTTGGGTCTCCCGCATTGCAGGTAGATTCTTTACCATCTGACCACCAAGGAAGCCCCAGTTTTGCCCCTTATTAGCTGGTGTATTGTTTTAGGCAAGTCAATCAATCTCTCTAACGTTCAGCTCCTTCATCTGTAACAGTAGAGATAACATAGGATAGTTGTAAGGATTAATAAGAAAAAGTAAATACTTCACTATTCTCAGCAAATGGTTTGTGCTTTAATAGAAAAGCAATGTTATTATAATTGATAATGATCACCATAATTATAATAGAAAATTTGCTATTACAGCTAGGAATCTCATTTGACAGAAAGCACTGGCATAAATAAATATCCCCCAGGCAGGTCCAGTATGTCAGAGGTCTAAGAGTGAGATAGGGAAGGGAATGCAAAGATAACTCTGACTGTTTTCAGTTTTTGTTTGGGGGTTTTTTTGAATAAGACTGTTTTAGGGTTTGAGTTTAGAGCTCAGGGTGGAAATGGGCAAAGGAGAGCACCGAAGGAAATGGCAACCCAGTCCAGTACTCTTGCCTGGAGAATCCCCATGGACAGAGGAGCCTGGCGGGCTACAGTCCACGGGGTCACAAAAACTCGGACATGACTGTGCAACTTCACTTTCTCTTCACTTTTTACTAGCACGAGGAGGTTGCCCCATCACTCTCTGCCAGCCACTGTGCACAAGCCCATCAAGCTTTTAAGAGCTGGTTTCTTCATTTGTAATATGGAGATGATAATATCTATCTCACAGTGCTGTGAGGATCAAATGAGGTGATGAAACGGGTAATGTTGAAAGCATCATGATCAGGGTTTATTACTATTATTATTGGCTTCATTATCATCACCATGAATGAATGAAGGCTTAGGCAAGCCCATTCTGAGATCCTTTTCTTGGAGCCCTAGCCTTTATGCCTGAATAAAGGATGCTTCTCACTGTCCTGTTCCTAACCTCTCTTCCAAGCCTCCACGTCTACATCTGTACGGCCCAGGCAGACTTCCTGCGGTTTTCACTCCTAGCCTGCTACCTCACCAGAGCAGGCTCGTGTGTGCAAAGGGACTTAGGACAGCACAGAGACAGCTCAGAACAAACTCATCCCCTCTCAGGAAGTTAGAATCGAATCCACCACTTCCTGAGAGCCCACTCTCAATAATACTGACTTACTGAAGAGAACATCTTGGACACAGGTTATAAGGCACCCAGCTCCTGCTGGACTCCCCCACCCCCATGGTGAGGCACTTGGTCAAGGAACTCCAACACAAGGTCAATGCTTCTCACAATACATCCACTGCCTTGCCTCCCACTACACCATTCAAACTTTAAGCTTAACCTCCCCCTCACCCCAGAGCAGGACACCCTTGAGTGGAGAGGCCATTTGAAGAAAAAAGGCTTTTCCATACCCAACCTTGATTATAGGCATAGGGCAGATGCTTAATTTGAAAAATTAAAAAAAATATCAAAAGATTGCAAGGATTGGTGAGGTTGTGAAAAAGAACTGGAACACCTGTACACTGTTAGTGGGGATGTAAAGTGGTACAGCTGCTGTGATAAATAGTACAGAGATTCCTGAAAAAATTATAATTCATTAAACTAATTAAAATAAAACTACTGTACAACCCATAAAATCCTACTTCCAAGTCTGTATCCAAAAGAACTGAAATGAGGATCTTAGAAACTGATATCTACACTCCCACATTCCTGACAGCATTATTCACAATAGTCAAGACAGGAAACAACGCAAGGGTCCAATGGCAGATGACAGGATAAAGAAAACGTGGTTCATACACACAGTGGAATGGAACTGGGCCTTCAAAAAGAAGGAAATCCTACCATTTGCAACAGCAGGAATGCACCGGGAAGACATGAAGCTAAGTGAACTAGGTCAGTCACAGAAGGAGAAACATGGCACGACTCCTCTTACCCAAGTCACCTCAAATAGTCAAACAGAGAGAGGCTGACAACAGAAGGTGGTTACCCATGGATGGGGGAAGACGACACGGCAGCTGCATTTCAATGAGTATGAAGGTAGTTACACAAGAGGAACAAGTCCCAGAGTCCTGCTGGGCAACAGTGCCTTAGTCACCAGCATGGTGCTGTGCACTAGAAACGTGTTAAGAGGGCATATCTCATGCTGCATTGTTATCACGAGACAAAACAGAGATGCAAGAAAACCTTTGCAGGTGATGAATGTTTATTTCCCGGATTGTGGTGACGGACCGTAAGTATATACAGATGCCCAAACTCACCAAACTGCATAAACTAATTATGTGCAGTGTTTCATATACCAATTATATGCACTTCAGTAAAGATGGGGGAAAAAAAGAAACGTACCAAAATGCTACTACTGGTTACCAAAGGAAGGTGGGATTGGATAGGAGTATATATGCAGTGGATGAGGGATAGTGGAGATTATTAGTATTTGCTTTATAATCATTTAATTTTTTAATCTAAGATATATTTTAACCACAAAAATGATAAGGACTAAAATTTTCCCAAATTTGGCAAAAAGACACAAACATAAAGATTCAAAAAACTTAGCAAACTCTTAACAGGATAAACCCAAAGAAACACACACCAAGACATATCACAAACTACTGAAATCTAAAGAAAATTGAAAAAAAAAAATCTAGAAAGTTGCAAGAGAAAACACCTTACCTACAAGGAAAAAACCATTTAAATGACAGTGAATTTCTCACGAGAAGTGAGTGACATCAGGAAAAATGGCATGACATTTTCTAAGAGCTGAAAGAATAAAATACTGTCAACCCCAAATTCTCTATCCAACAAAAACATCTTTTAGGAATGAAAGGGTAAATGAAAACATTCTCCAAGAAAAGAAAACTAAGAAAAAAAAATTTTTTTTACCAGTAGACCTGTTACAAAAGAAGGACTAAAGGAAGCTCTTGAAACAGAAAATAAAAAGTGATCAAAGAAGAAAACTTGGAAAATAAGGAAAGAAAACACCATCAGAACGGAGCACAGGAGAAAAGCAATCACAAGGATACTGCCTAGCCTGCAAACCAGAAATGCACAGTGAAATCAGCAGACACAAGGATCACTGTCAGTGCAAGTGGGGTGGCTGAACCTGCTTCTGGAGAGTGCCTGGGCTGAAACGCTGTCAAAGGTTACAGACGTGTGGATGAGTTACAGATGTGTGGATGAGTTGTGAACAAAGAAGTCATCATGTTAAAAGCCTGAACACCAAGCAAGACAACAAATAGTAAAGCAAGTTTCCAATTTAAAAAGTCAAAAGAAGACTAAGAGAGGGGAATATTTTAAAAGAAAAATTTCCCTTGCAAACAGTACAAGGGAAACAGTCTTCAGAAGGACTCATTCCCCAAAAGAGAATATAACAACTATTTAACAGAATAAACTACAAAATCACCAAGGTCATAAAAATTACTATAATGTCAGAGCTCTTTCAGAATGCCACCAATAATAACCGAAAACATGAATGCTGAATTCATCAATGTCAATTTAAAATATGTTTCTAAATCTTGACAGAATAATGAAGCATCAGTGTGCTCTCTAGAATGAAGCCCTCACTTGCAACCAAATACATGTATACAGGTGCCAGGATGGGTCTGCCCAGGTATAGGCATGTGCACTTAGAGGGTGTTCATTATACCCTGGTGTTTACTTCTCTTAGGAAGATATGGAACATTATAAAGAAAACAAACCTTCCACACGAACAAGAAATGGCTTTGTTTTCCACAAGCTCACCCCACTCCCATGGCCTTATTCCTTTTCCTCCTTCTTCATTTGAAGTCAGACCCCCAACTTCAGGCTGTCTCAGCTCCACCCAATCAATTCACAAGGAGGGTCTGGCTGGGGGCAAATGACTGGCCTGTGAGAGATGACACTCACAGGCCCGAGGCCCAGGAACTCAACATTGAAAAATTAAGATGACAATTTAGTCCAGTCACAGGAGGACAATTAGGAAGGCTGACTGGTTTGTTTCATAAGTGGATTCCTGGGCAGCCCAAGTATGACAGCTGTTTAACACCAGCCCAAGGGGATAAGCCAAGATGAAAAAGAAAATGAGTTCAACCAAGCCTCAATCTGCTATTAAAAAGAAGAAACAGAGAGAGCAAATGTATCTGACTTGACTTTGAGCTACAACTGTATTGTGCTTCAAAGACTGTATTTTTCCTTGAGGGAGGGGGTGGTCAGATTAGAGGCCACACTTCGAAAGAAAAGAAAACTGATTATTAGGGAGCATTTCAGAACTGGCTTCAAGAAACTTGGGGCCTGGCTGGAGTCTGTGGTACATGCAATAACTGTGTCCCAAAAAGAAATCCTTACTGGAATGCTCATCCCCAAAGCCAGCTTCAATTGCTGTCTTTTCATCTCAGCAGTCATCAACAGGCCAAAAACTCAGCTATGGCTTTCATTAATTTCCATCATCACCACTGATCTCTGCAGCTTTAGTCAGGGAGGGAGCTGAAGGCTTTGTCTTTTTCATAGGTAATTTACAATTACAAGGGTCAGTTTCCTTGAACCCTACAGTAGGGCAGAGGGGCTTGGGTAGCAAGCTTCATTCTCTCCCAAAGAAACAAAGGGATGGGTTTAAAAAAAAAAAAAAAAAAGCAGACGATGAGAGCTCATGAATACCCCAGCTCTGGCTCCAGCCAGAAATAAACATGAAAAATAATGTAAGTCCTGAAAATGAACAGCTGAGGATACATCTCCGGCTGCATTCGGGGGCAGCTCTCAAAAACCACCTGGAGTTTCCTGAATCCCGAGCAATAACTTTCAAACTATTTCCTAAGCCAATTTTTTGAGAGCCCTGAATGGCTGGCATAAGTGCCAAGAACAATGCAGTGGCACAGCTTCCACCAGAGCTGCCGGGCCCCCTGCCCGCCGCAGACATTCGCCAGGCAGGAGGGCCGAGTGAGAGGCGAGCTGCGGGGGACAGCCCCCTCTGGAAGCCCTTCTCTTTCCTGATGCTCTTCACCAACTCTTAAATTTGTACTCCACCCTTTCTGGGGAAAGACTTTTTTTTAACTGACAACCTTAAAGGGGCAGATTCTTCTACTAACTATATAGATATATTAAAAAAAAAGTCTTAAGAAAGAGAAATCTAACTTGCCAGGCATATTAATAAGTTAGTAACAGACCCTGTATATATGTCACCTAACACTCCTATCACATGTACAAGGTCACTGATGCTTTTATCTCTGATGATGAGAGGTTAAATCATTCAGTCAAGGTCATAAAGCTCAAAAGTATCTGTGTACGTATGTTCTAAGTTGCTTCAGTTGTGTCCAACTCTTTATGATCCTATGGACCACAGTCCACCAGGCTCCTCTGACCATGGAATCCTCCACGCAAGAATACTAGAGTTGGTTGCTGTGCCCTCCTCAAGGGGATCTTCCCAACCCAGGGATCAAACTCACATCTCTTACGTCTACCTGTATTGGCAGGCAGGTTCTTTACCACAAACACCACTTGGGAAGCCTCAAGAGTACCTGTGTTGGGATTAAACCCAGCTAGCTCCATTCAAAGCCTGCTGCTGCTGCTGCTGCTAAGTCGCTTCAGTCGTGCCCAACTCTGTGCGACCCCATAGATGGCAGCCCACCAGGCTCCCCCGTCCCTGGGATTCTCCAGGCAAGAACACTGGAGTGGGTTGCCATTTCCTTCTCCAATGCATGAAAGTGAAAAGTGAAAGTGAAGTCGCTCAGTCGTTTCTGACTCTTAGTGACCCCATGGTCTGCAGTCTACCAGGCTCCTCCGTCCATGGGATTTTCCAGGCAAGAGTACTGGAGTGGGGTGCCATTGCCTTCTCCAATTCAAAGCCTATGGATGTACTTTTCATTGCAGAATGTCATCTCTCCTGTCAAGCGGTCCTGAGCGGGATCAGTAGAGGCGATGGAGAAAGTTAACAGAGGTGAACCCTTCTGCCCACATGTGGACCCTCAGGTGTCATTCATCACCTTAGTGATGGTCACTAAGACCATCATTGCCTGCATAAGGGTGCAACCCACACACTGGACAATAGATCTTCCTGGGGTCCTGTGCACAGGCATGGGGTCTCCTGTGCTCTGGCTTCTTAAGAATTTTGCTTCTTAGGGAGAAATGCATACTCTGCCTCTGAAGCTCTTTCAATCTACCTGGGAAGATAGGACCACGGTCAGCTCTTAACTGAACTATGAAAAACCAGCCTGCCGTTTGTGCCTCAACTTTCTCCACTTCCTCTGCCCTTAGCCTTCTCGTGTCTCCTCTTCACCTTCAAGGGCTGCAGGATACGCTCATGGCTGTGATTGCTCCTAGAGCTAAAAGAAAAGACCACTGACCAACTCACATCAAGTGCACAGAACTGCAGATGTACATCCTTATAATAAACAAGTATATTTCTAATGATAAAAATTATCATTGCATGCTGGACTAGGAAAAAAATACATTTCTAGGGAAGAGATCTTTCTAGCATCCATAAAAACAAACTACAGCAGTAAACAATGTTTTTCTCCCACACTTCAGATTAAGCCAACCCAACACATGCATATTCATACAGACACACATACGTGCACAGGCACACAGAGAGACGTGAACTTAAATACACTAATGTTTGTACTCCAGCTCAATCCAATTAGTATATGCTGAGAGCCTACTATTGTAGTGAGAGCCATGAAGGTAGGCTGCCCAGATGAGCAAGATACTAGGATCCTTAAGAAATTTATCATCTCTCTGGGGACAGCCGTCCATCTAGGCATCGCTGAGGGGACATCACAGCCCAGTCCTCTGGTTTTGTGTGCTTAGTCACTCAGTCACGTCTGACTCTTTGCGACCCCATGGACTCTAACCCACCAGGCTTCTCTGTCCATGGAATTTTCCAGGCAAGAATACTGGAGTGGGTTTCCATTTCCTACTCCAGTGGATCTTCCTGACCCAGGGATCGAACTCATGTCTCCTGTGTCTCCTGCATTGCAGACAGATTCTTTACCCACTGAGCCATCAGGGAAGCCCCCTTTGGTTTTGAGGAGATGCTAAAAACAAAGAGCAGCCCCATGTAAATGGTGTTACCTTTGCAAACTCACTCAAAAGAGGGGGCTCCTCTCTTCCTCCCCCACTACAAAACAGGGATTGAAAAACTCGAAACCTTTGGACATTACAGCAAAGCACCGAGTCGGTGCCTCCCAAGAGAAACTGATGGGGAAACACTGCAAAGCTGCTTTACTGAAATGCATAAACTATCGGGATTATCTGCAGGCAAGCCTCAGATCTCCATATTTATTAAACCTAAATCAATGCCTGACACCAGAAATGTGCATGATATTTGCTGAATGAATGAATGAATTGTAGAAATCAGGGAGGCACCGGGTCCAGTTCTTTAGGGTATAGTTGCGTGGTCTTAAGCAAGCCCTTCCGCCCTCCTCATCTCTGCTGAGTGAGTAGCAGTGCCAGCCCTCCCCACTGTCAGGACCCCTGGGAGCAGCATAGGAGCTCACGGACTCCAGAGCATTTTCAGAAGCATAAAGCACTCTGTAAGTTCAAGGGCTGTTATGATTCTTTTGCAGATGCCCGTGCAATCCATAGCTGCTCTTGTAGGGAAATTGAATTCATCCCTGATTAATCAGCCTGTTTACTGCAGGCTGATGGTAGCCTGAGTTGCCCCCACTCTGGCTCCGGGGCACTCTTCTCCGCTGTTTGCTGCTCAGCCCCTCAACCTTCAGACACTAGAGCCAGAAATAGGGCTTGGAGGGGCCTCTCCTTCTCCCCTGTAGGTCCCGCCTGCATGGGGTCCATCACCCCGACCCCTTACCCACCTCCATTCTGATTACACCAGGCTGTGCACAGAATGCCTCCACAAAGCTTCCCAGCTCGACAGCCCCTTTGGGTGTCAAAGTGCTGCTGCAACCCTTCTTCCTTGTCTGTCCTGCTCATTCCACAGCTATTTATTCTCAGGGAAGCAGAGAAATATCTCTGCTCTACAATATGACATTTTAGCCCAAGATAAAGGCTTCTAAACAGCAGCCAACAGCAGCGTGTGTGCAAAAGCAGAGGTTGGTCCGAAGCTAAGGAGACTGAGACTGGAGTTGGTCTTTCTAGTAATTTGATACCCTCTTTCCTCTGGGGGCCCCCGCAGAGATACTTGGCACTCGGCATGTTTAACTTCCTGCAGTGGAGCTGGTTCTATGTGTTCCTGTCTCACAGGCATCTAATACCATCTTTAAAAGCAATGTCTTCCTGGAGTGAGTGATTCGCCTTTCAAATACAAGTGCCACAGTTTAGGAACATTGTGTTCAGAGACAGCAGAGAACACTGATGTAACAATGGCCCTGACGTCATGGTCCTCTGGGTCTCTCTGTAGCCATAACGTCTGCTATGAAGCCTCTGAGCTAGCACAATACTGTTAAAGCAAAACAATATCCTATTTTATTACAAGTGTATCAGACCCCTACGCAGAGTCCCTTCTTGCTCTCTTTGTCTATGACGGTCCTTATCCAATAAGCATCAAGATGGATTCACCAAGGGACAAGGCAACACCAAGTCAGCAGTAGCAATATAAGTCAGGGTCCTGCCCTCCTGATAGACACACTAGAGCAAGCTAGGATTCTCGAGCACTTGTTGCAACTAGTTAAGAGTGTTATGTTCATTCTCTCATTTAAACCTCCTTAAAACCCTATGAGATATTCTGCAATGTTGAAGAAACTGTTTTAGAGAATTTAACTAATGTACCCAAATTAGTGGAAGGGCTAAGATTTGAATTCGGCCTCTGATTTCTAAGCCCACATCCTGAAGACAGCATCAGTAAAGCACCAACATGAAGCAACCAAGGAATTCTGAAGGGCTAAATGGTGCTAGCCAGCATTCATCCCTTCATTTGTTCTCACTCATTCTTTTACAATATCTACTGAGCATCTTCAGAGTGCCAGCCACATTCTAGACACAGGAAGCAATGTCCCTGCCCTTCAGTTACTCAGTTCAGCCAATCTGTACAGGCTTAGTGACCCAGGCAGGTCCACAGAAGAGGGAAGACTCCAGGGTAAGACTTGGAAAACTACAAAAGTATAAGGGATCACAGTGGAAGAAACAGTGGGAGCCAAGTCCTAGAGGCTGGAATGTTCATAGATGAAAGGTGACAGGGAAACTGAGGCTCCTAGTACCAGAGCTGAGAAAGACTCAGGGACTAGGTGGCCATTTCTGGAAAAATCCTGAGCAGTGACTCCTGGGAAGGAGACGGTTTAGGATTAGACCCCAAGCCCTTCTCTTTCTCCCAAAATAAACAATACTCCAGTAAATGAAGACACAGACTAAGAAGATACATCAATTAGTATCTCTGTCTCTGGCTGGGACCCAAGAAAACCCTTTGAAAAGGTTGCCATGATTCCCCCATGGACCACTTATTATGGTGGCAGAAGTGAATATGCAGATTGTGTTGATGTTTCTCCAAGCCCCCTCCAGGCCTCTTTCCCATGCAGTCAGCTCAGCAGAAGCCAAGGAATGAGGGGGATAGAGGGGGTGCTCTACCAGATAGCCAGACAGCACCCAGCTGCCCTGGGAATGCACTCATTCACTCAAAGCCCATCTAGTCACTACCATCCCAATCATGATGAAAACATACCACATCCAACTCAATCTGGCCCCTTGACCCTGGGATCACCCTTTTACTGGGTAGAACAGATAGCTAGACTCACCACTTTTTTTTTTTTTTTTTCTGTCTGGAAAGGATATTATTGACTGTCCAGTAAAACGCCTAAAGGGCAGCTGAGGAAAACAGGTGAGAAAACTGGGAGGCCGATGAGGTGCCTCGAGAGATACAACCTAGCTGGTCTGCAGCTGGTCTTGGACTCAGACTCTCCCGGCACCCAGTTCAGATGGATTTCTCCACTGACCGCAAAGCATGCCCCCCTGACCCCCTGCCAAGTGTCAGTGCTCTAGAATGCAAGAGATGCACCATGGCAGTCTAGACAGGGAGGCAGAAGGTCAGGCTCCAGATCAACTCCGTCCCTTTCTAGCTATGGAGCCTCGGTCTAAACACATTTCCTTAAGCCTCAGTTTCCTGATCTGTGAAATGCCAAAAAAAAAAAAAAAAAAAGTTCCCTCCTTCACAGGGCTATCCAGAAGGGCAAATAAGATAATCCAAGTAAAGCCCCCTGAACAATGTCTGGCAGATAGTACCTGTTCATCTCTCATGCCTCCAAGTCCACGCTTCTCCAGACTGCAAATCTGGGCTTGACATGA
The DNA here is from genome assembly GCF_001704415.2 of Capra hircus. Lineage (NCBI taxonomy): Eukaryota > Metazoa > Chordata > Mammalia > Artiodactyla > Bovidae > Capra > Capra hircus. The sequence continues at coordinate 26,461,801 of NC_030833.1, forward strand.
ATTTCAACTCTTAGAATCTTGACCACTCTCCTATAGCAAGGACAACAAAAAGAAGTCCAAGATGTGCCAAGCAGTAAGTCTGAATGAAGACCTGTTCTAACTGATGTTCATGAATTATACTGTTCTCACAAAACATGATAGAGATAGCTCTTTACTGCTCCATTTTACAGGTAAGAAAACTGAGGTTCGGTGAGACTAACACATTCCCCAAGGTCCACATAGCCTGTCACTGGTGGATTGGGAAGTCCCCATGTTCTTTGCCCTCTAGCATGCTGTCAGCCTTTCATCTCTCTCAAAAGTGCTGTGCCCAGAAGGAGCCACCTCATTCCAAGCATTCCAGAACCAGTGACAGGGAAGGACTTTTTCCAGCCTCATCACAGGTTCCGTAGTTCCATTCATGCCACTTGACACACATTGAACTTGAAAATATATCTTCTGAAATACAAGTAGTCAAACCTCCCCCTCCTGGCCTTGTGCAGCTGTTTCACTTTTTTTAATGCAAGGTTAAAACCCAGCAACATGACCCTATTAACCATCATTTTAAGTTAAATCAAGTTCATTTTTCCAAGCCTGAACTAATCATTTTAGATCTGAATCTTTTCATCCAACATATCTATTATCTCTCCCATCTTTCTTTGTCATTGATTAAAGGAAATGTTAACAACACAGGATAAAGAATAGAACCTCCTGACTCCAGAAACCTGCCTCTGGCTTGAGAATTGCTTCATTACAAAGTATTCCAGAGATTGGATACATTTCCCTATGCTATACAGCAGGACCTTGTTTATCCACTCCAAATGTTAACTATTTGCATCTACTAATCCAAAATCCCAGTCCATCCCTCTTCCTCTCCCTCCCTCTTAGTAACCACAAGTCTGTTCTCTATGTCTGCAAGTCTATTTCTGTTTTGTAAATAGGTTGATTTGTGCTACATTTTAGATTCCACATATAACCATAATGGAAAGAATATTTTAAAAAGGAATGTATATACATGTATAACTGAATCACTTTGCCATACAGCAGAAATTAGGACAACACTGTAAATCAACTATATTTCAATTTTAAAAACTAAATTAAAAAAAAAAAAACATACTCTGAGGATACCATTCCATGAATAACTGATCCAGCCCAAAGCCCTCTGTCTTGAGCCCAAGGTACCCTGAGGGGCTTTCCAATGCCTTGTTGAAATCAGGACATACCATGCCTACTGCGAAGAAGGAAAGAGGTTAGCTAAAAAAGACTCACTCCTCAGTTAGCACATGATTATTCCTAGTGATTACTATTTGTTTTTGCAAGGTTACACAATCCCGCTTTTAAATACTCAATTTTAGACTCTTGCCCAGGATTTTCAACTAGCACATGAATTTGTAAACTACCTTATACAGACCATTTTGAAAATCTGAATAATTCCTTGTCTCCTTCTGGAACATTCCCACTCTGCAATGATTTCCTCAAATATCATCAGCAATATTGTATTACACCAGAATCTGACATCTAACCCGGGATGGGATCTTTTGAGATCGAGAGACTTGAGCTCATTTAAAGCAGATGGAGCTTTATTCTAATCGAAGCATCAGGGCTGGTGGCCCACTCTTAACAGTCCTGACCTACCCCAGGCTTGTGACCCACAGGACTTGTCTTCCATTGAGCCTGGACTTCTGTCATTTGCTAAGCTCAGACAAGCTGGAGCTAGGAAAGATCAGCCAGATACTAGGATTTTCCAGGGCTTATATTGAGACATTCTTTGAGCCTACAAGCCTCGAGAGAGCCCCATCACAGAAACCAGTCCTTGACTTCTGGTAGGACAGGTGTAAAAGGCTTTCTGCCTGGGGTAGTATTTATCACTGTATGAAGGTCCTCGTACACAGTGTAACATAATCCAAAAATTCAAGGGTCTTTGACCTGATTTGACCTAGTCTGACTCTTCACACTGCTCTAACCTGGTCCCAAATCCTTTTCTGGTCTCAGTCATCTTCATATTATCATCTCAGGTACACATGCTCCCAATATCCAGATCCACCATAAATAGAGTGAATTCTCAGACTTGCCTGGGTTTTCTCAGTCCTGCAATAGAACTCAGTCCCCTCAAACTTTCATTGTTCAAGTCTAAGAAAACCATTAGAAACATAAGGTCATGGCTAAAGTTGAGATCAAAGCAAGGTTTAACCTCTAGAGTTCACTTTCTCTTTTAGAGGTAACCTGAGAAATACAAGCTGCACCCTGACTTTTAAAATCACTCAGAAGCCTTTGACTCAGAAATTCTGTCCCTAAGGATTTCAAGGAAATAATCAAAGATGGTTAAAAAAAAAAAAGACAAAGCCACATGAACAAAATTTATGAAACAAACCTACATGTTCAAGAATGGGGGATTGATGAAAAAAAAAAAAAACTACTCATACAGCCACAAATGGAATGATGTAGACAGACAGATTATATATAAGGATAAATATATGATATATAAGCACATAACCTTTGAGGATTCTGATCATAGCATATTTGATTGCATGAGAAAAGAATGTTCATGATATATTGTAAAGGGAAATATCAGATTACAAAATAATATGTACATAAGATCTTAAAGCAATATATAGACAGAAAGATAGAAGATGACTGGAGAGACAGATGGAAAGGAGAGAGAGGAGACATTGGAGGGGCAGGCAAAAAGATATTAATAGTGGGTATTTCTGGATAGTGGGTTTTCAAGAACATGAGTGTGATTTTTCTATTTCTTACACATTTTTCTGTAAAAACAAAATGGACATTTATTATTTTGAAATTAATGAAAACCCACCAGTGTAGTTATGACATATCCTCTCACTTCAAGGATATAATTCATTCTCTATTCATTCATTCAGCAATGATATCCAAACACCTACCTTCATCACACTTTTGATGAAGAGACAATAGTGAACACAAACACCTATAACAAAAGACACTATAAACAGCCAGTGCCACATGAATATACAGACGAATACTGGAGCTCACAGACCCAGCAGGGAACTGGGCAGGACCCTTAAATTGGGCTGAATTCCAACAGATGAAGATGGTGTAGGGGGTGGATGACCAACCCATCCTGGTTCACCAAGACTTCACCAGCTTGAGCATTAAAAGTCCCACAGCCCAGGAGAATTGAGACAACTGGTAACCCACAATGGGAAATGCTCTCTGCAGGAGAAAGGGATCAGGCAAAGCTTTCTCAGTAGACGGAAGGCAGCCCACCTAGAGGAAAGGTGAATAGGAGCCAAGCTGCGGATGACTCCAAAGTCTAGTCAGAGGAGATGGATATTAGTCCATCTGGCAACCAGAGGAGTAGCAATTTGGGAATAACAATTGGGCAGGAGTCCACCTGGCAAACTAGAGGAGAGAAGGAATCAAGGTGAGTTCTCAGAAAGGTGACCAAGGGAGTCTGTCTTAGGGGAAGTGTGTGGCAGGATGGTACTAAGGCCATTTATATGCAAAACATGCAAAATAGTTGCTCTAAGTTACATCAGATTCCACAGTTCCTAATGCACATGTCAGCTGTCATTCTCAAACCACCACCCCCCTCCACCACCTCACCATATTTGCAGAAAGCAAGAATGAATGAACGGATGAATAAGTGTGGTTTTTATTCCCAGCAAAAGCAGCCTGTCTAACAAAGTAAAACTCTGTTTGCCAGCAAGTGCCTTCACAGTCATGAAGAAACACCAGGCACAAGCGTTCGGGAGAGGACCAGACCAGGTGGTCCTCTGAAAGCCCCCAAGAGGAAGGTGCTCTTCACACTGCAGGGGTTCCTGGAACTGGGAGCCACTGAGCACTGAGGGAGGTAAACTGGCCTCTGCTGGCTTGAACTGCCAGGCTTGGTTACTCTAAAAAACTCTCTGCGCAGAGAGCTCGGCTGGTTGATAATCTTTCTGACACTGTCTTATGCACAAGAGGGGAAACGAGAGATCTTTTGTGAGACGTGACTTCCCTGGCCCTAAGGACACTAAGATCCAATTTCATGGGTTTCCCTCACCCCAACACACATGCAAACACACTCCTCCAATCTCAATATGAGTATAATTCCCATGGTTTCTTGCTCCCAACAAGCTTACCTTCGTGCAAACACCGGGAGAAGACCCAGATGATTTCTGTCGACTTGAAATAACAAAAACACCCAGCTTTTCACCCTTTCCTGCGTAGTGTGTTTACCCTTTCCACTGTCCTTTATATCCGCTGTCCTTTATCCTCATGACAATCCTGGAGGCAGGTATAAATGATCCCACCGCCCCCATTTAACAGAGAAGGAAACCGAAATGGAGAGATGAAGCAATTTAGCCTAAGGTCAGACAGTGATACATAATAATGACTTTCCCTGTGTTGCATCCACCATCATTCTCCGCAACCTCCCCCACTGTGGAGAGGGCCTGAGTCAAGGAATACAGAAGTAAAGGGATGTAGTTCCAGCCTCAAATTACTTACATTCCACCACACTGACAAAACCTAAAACCTAAATTAACCAGCCCACATGTGGGCACATATACACTAAACACTCAAGGACAAAGGGCACACAAAACCAAGTGACACTTTGATCGATGAAGAAATAAAAGAATGGGGACTTAGAGAAAGATACTCTTCTAGATCTGAGCTGTTCAATACAACAGCCGTGTGTATTAACTGAGCACAAGAAATGTGTCTAGTCAGCACTGAGATGGGCTGCAGGTGTTAAATACACACCAGATTTCGAAGACTTAGTATGGAAGAAAACAATATAAAAGCATAATTAATATTTTATATCTACATGTTGAAATGATAACACGATAACTGACATGCAGTGCTGGAAAGGGAGCTGAGAAGATAAAACCCTTCCCTGGAGACCCACCCATCACACATCCCACACCCTTTCTCTGTTTTTGCTCCACAGCCCTTGTCGCTTTCTAACATGCTGTACGATGAATATACTTTCTAGCTGACTATCGTCCACTAGAGAGTAAACTCCACGGGGCCAGGGGTTTTGCTGTTTTAATAACTGCTATATTGCCACCACATGGTGCTTGCTTTCACTGAATGAATGGATCAATTTGGGCCTCCAGGGATTTTAGGTGACTCATGGGCCAAGAACACTGTGAAAGTCTTGGGCTGAAAGCAGTAGGGCAGCAGCCATCTTTCAGCTGTGGGCATCTTCTCAGAGAGGAAGGTTTCCTACAGCACAGGAGACGCTTCCTTTGTGTCCTACACCCCTAAACCCACTCATCCTGCAAGGAGCATGCCGCCAGGCTCTGGGATTGCTACCAGCTCGCCTGGGACCAGAAGGACAGCCTCTCCCTCCTCAGCCTCTCTAGCCCTTCCCAACCGGGCTCACTGAGCTGAGAGAATCATATATGAGGGTGGCCTAGAAAACTGCGTTGTGCAAATGTCTTCATTCAGCAGCAAAATCATTTGATTTCACTGAAGCTTGTCTTTTTAAGGCCAACCACAGCTAGACTGACAGACAGCCATTAAGCACACCAACTAGGAAGTTGTTTGAAGAGGTGGTGAAGCAGAGCTGTGGGGGAGAGTCAAATGACTGGGACTGGATTCTGGCACAGTTATACAGTACTTGCTGTGTGGCATCTGGCAGGACAAACAACCTCTCTGAACCTTCCACATCCTCGTCTTTAATAGAGGAGTAACATACTGCTATCTCACAATGCTGCTATCTGGTTTTAAGGAAATGATGCATATGAAAAGTGTTTCGTGGCATGGGAAACACTCCCCAAATAGACTTGTTACTATTTTATGATTGTTATTATTGGAAGAGCCACAAGAGTAAGAATGAGGGGGAATTTAGGTGTTGGAGATGCAGGGAGATCAAAAACCTAGCCATGAATGGTCACTTGGCAATTTGAACTGCATGACAGGCCCATCACAACAAGCCTGGGAAAGCAGATGAAACACAAAGATTTGCTCCCTCCCTCTTCCCTCCACATCTCCTCTAAGCCCAGAATTCACAAGGCAGCACCCTGGCTCAAACACCCTCATCTCTGAACCATCAAGTATCCAAGAGCCAGACATGAGGACCTGGACTTGAGAGAGATTCTCTGAGCTCAGAAGCCCATGATGCTTCCAAAACGCTTCCAGTACAAGTCCACGGTCATCCTCAAGGACAGCCTTAACCTGGGATCCCAATTTCCAGAGAATCGCTGGGGTGAAGAGGAGGCACGGCTCGATGCTGGAGACCTGTCCGAGGCTGCCACTGGCCTAGGTCACATCTGCACCCTATGCAGTGGGTGTGGCCTGAGTTGGGCTGCCATGTGAGGGCCAGCCTAGAAGAGCTTGAAAAACACAGATTTCAGGTCAGAGATACCCGTGTTAAACTCTGGCCTCTGCACAGCTGCCCAATTATGTCACCTTGAATTAGAGGCTTGGCTCTCTGAGCCTCCATTTTCTCCTATGAGGATGGGCAAGAGCCCTTTGCTTATAACTCTTCCCATTGTGCCTGTCCCATGTCGTGGTAAACTGTATGTGTTTAATCCAAGACTGCCCAGGTTCCAAACCCAGACAGGATACTCAGAGGGTATATCAATTATCAGTTTCTCTGTGCTTGTGTTTTCTCAATCAAATATGAATAATGAAAGAATCTACCTCTTAGGCATGTTGTGAGGATTAAAGTAATTAATCCATGTAAAGTGCTTAGAACAGAGTCCAGCATACTCTAAGTACTCAATTGTGACAGCTAATATTTGTTTAATAAAAATAAATGATAATAATAGTAAATGACTGCTGATGGTGTTTAAAACCCAAAACAGTCCTGGCTTAGCCCATACTGGCGCTAGTGGTAAAGAACCCTCCTACCAATGCATGAGATATAATAGATGCGGATTCAATCCCTGGATCAGAAAGATCCTCTGCAGAAGGGAAGGGCCACCCACTCCAGTATTCTTGCCTGGAGAATCCCATGGACAGAGGAGCCTGGTGGGCTACAGTCCATGGGGTCGCAAAGAGGCAGACACAACTGGAGCAACTTAGCATGCACACATGCACTAGCACATAATAGGAAATTAATCAACATTTTCAGGGAATGATTCTGGGGACTTCTAATCTCCCCACATTGGTGTGTTCCCTCTACTCATAAAATCTGTTTCTAAGCCAGTGGCTAGTGGAGGTGATGGAATTCCAGTTGAGCTATTTCAAATCCTAAAAGATGATGCTGTGAAAGTGCTGCACTCAATATGCCAGCAAATTTGGAAAACTCAGCAGTGGCCACAGGACTGGAAAAGGTCTGTTTTCATTCCAACCCCAAAGAAAGGCAATGCCAAAGAATGCTCAAACTACCACACAGTTGCACTCATCTCATACGCTAGTAAAGTAATGCTCAAAATTCTCCAAGCCAGGCTTTATATGTTCAAGCTGGGGTTAGAAAAGGCAGAGGAAACAGAGATCAAGTTGCCAACATCCACTGGATCATCGAAAAAGCAACAGAGTTCCAGAAAAACATCTATTTCTGCTTTATTGAATATGCCAAAGCCTTTGACTGTGTGGATCATAGTAAATTGTGGAAAATTCTGAAAGAGATGGGAATACCAGACCACCTGACCTTCCTCTTGAGAAACCTATAAGCAGGTTAGGAAGCAACAGTTAGAACTGGACATGGAACAACAGACTGGTTCCAAATAGGAAAAGGAGTACGTCAAGGCTGTATATTATCACCCTGCTTATTTTACTTATATGCAGAGCACATCATGAGAAACGCTGGGCTGGAAGAAACACAAATGGGAATCAAGATTGCCTGGAGAAATATCAATAACCTCAGATATGCAGATGACACCACCCTTATGGCAGAAAGTGAAGAGGAACTAAAAAGCCTCTTGATGAAAGTGAAAAAGGAGAGTGAAAAAGTTGGCTTAAAGCTCAACATTCAGAAAACCAAGATCATGGCATCCAGTCCCATCACTTCATGGCAGATAGATGGGGAAACAGCGGAAACAGTGTCAGACTTTATTTTGGGGGGCTCCAAAATCACTGCAGATGGTGATTGCAGCCATGAAATTAAAAGAGGCTTACTCCTTGGAAGAAAAGTTATGACCAACCTAGATAGCATATTGAAAAGCAGAGACATTACTTTGCCGACTAAGGTCCCTCTGGTCAAAGCTATGGTTTTTCCTGTGGTCATGCATGGATGTGAGAATTGGACTGTGAAGAAAGCTGAGTACCGAAGAATTGGTGCTTTTGAACTGTGGTGTTGAAGAAGACTCTTGAGAGTCCCTTGGACTGCAAGGAGAGCCAACCAATCCACTCTGAAGGAGATCAGCCCTGGGATTTCTTTGGAAGGAATGATGCTAAAGCTGAAACTCCAGTAGTTTGGCCACCTCATGAGAAGAGTTGACTCATTGGAAAAGACTCTGATGCTGGGAGGGATTGGAGGCAGGAGGAGAAGGGGACGACCGAGGATGAGATGGCTGGATGGCATCACGGACTCGATGGACGTGAGTCTGAGTGAACTCCAGGAGTTGGTGATGGACAGGGAGGCCTGGCGTGCTGCGATTCATGGGGTCGCAAAGAGTCAGACACGACTGAGTGACTGAACTGAACTCAAAGATGAGCATAAACCTCATGGGTCTGCTGTTCCCTCCAGCTCAATGCTCTTCCCACTTCATTCCAGCTTTTCTCAGCTGTCACCTCCCAAGAGACACTCTTTGAATTAAGTGCTCCAACATTCTCCATCCTTTATCCTGCTTTGCTTTTCTTCATAGAATTTTACATGACAATTGCTGATTAATTTCTCCTCTGCCTCCTCCCCAAGGGAAAGGCAGGGAGACTCACCTCTTTTGTTCTCTGCTGAGCTTAGAACAGTGCCTGACACACACACAGGAGGTGCTCAAGAAATATTTGCTCAGTGAATGAAAGAAGCAGAGGTCGTCTCCTGGCAGACATGACCACCAGCAGTCTGGGAAGGACTGCAGAGTTGACACCCTTCTGCCAAATGTCTTTTCTCAAGCCCAGAAGGATGGGCTGAGCTGGGTTGTAGGGCAAAGAGAATCTGCAAACCCAGGTCCCAACTCAGTTCTTTCAGGTGGAAAGTAAGACTTTGACTGCCTTCATCTGGAAAACACACGCCGTGACAATCCATCATTCAATTAGAAAGTTAAAGAGTTGCAACAAAATTAATTTCTTATCACCAGGGAAATTAAAATGTCTGCAAATAAATCCTACCCCTGCAGCCCAGTTTCAGGTGGTTGATACATCTGATGTGTTGGCAGCAGTGAGAACCAAGAGGGAAGCATTGGGAAAACTAGTTTCTAGCTGGAAGGGAAGATTTAAGAAAGGTAAAAAAAAATAAAATAAAATAAGGAAAACTAAAAATACACCACCACCACCACCATCAAAAGCAACAACAGCAACCACTCCCACCCAAGTTTGTGTTTGTAATGTCTTCTCCAAAATGTGCAAATTATTATGACTTAAGGACCTAAAGTGCAGGCTATCCAGTTAACATCTCATTCTCAAGACCAGAATTCAGACATTAATTGTTACCCCAAATGACTTGAATTCTGCCATTTTAGCATGGTATTTGAGAATATGGGTTTTGCAATTAGATACTGCTGCCTAAGTCACTTCCCTCGTGTCCAACTCTGTGCGACCCCATAGACGGCAGCCCACCAGGCTCCCCTGTCCCTGGGATTCTCCAGGCAAGAACACTGGAGTGGGTTGCCATTTCCTTCTCCAATGCATGAAAGTGAAAAGTGAAGTCACTCAGTCATGTCCGACCCTCAGCGACCCCATGGACTGTAGCCTTCCAGGCTCCTCCGTCCATGGGATTTTCCAGGTAAGAGTACTGGAGTGGGGTGTCATTGCCTTCTCCGATAACCCTCTTACTATCAGTGTGGTCTTGGGATACATACTAACTTCTCTGATCCTTGAGTTCCTCACCTATAAAATAGGGATAATAAATTTAATCTCCTGGATTGTTAAATAATGTATAATTGTACATGAAGCTTCCCAGGTGAGGCAAATGGTAAAGAACCCACCTGAATACAGGAGATGTAAGAGACTCAGGTTCCATCCCTGGGTTGGGAAAATCTCCTGGAGGAGGGCACCGCAACCCGCTCCAGTATTCTTGCCTGGAGAATCCCACAGACTGAGGAGTCTGGTGGGCTAAGGGTCACCCAGAGTCACACAACTGAAGCAACTTAGCATGCTTTAGATACATAAAGCAAAGTAGGTGCTCAAAATGTAAAATACATTTTTATCATTATATCAATACCATTAATGCCAGAAATGTTAAAAATAATGATATCAATAATAAACATAAAAGTAATTTCTCTCAAGTTTATACATGGGGATGGTACATATCAAAACACAGAACAGGTCTGGCAAGAAATCTCATAGGGGCCTATGGTTCTCTTGGAGCTCTCCTAGAGCCTTGTTCAAGACCCACTGTGACATTTCTGTTCTAAGTGGGACACAGTGAGATGGCCTGGAGTGATCCCTAAGAGACTAATGGATTCCATGTGACTCATTCAGTGACCCACACACCCAATCCAAACCTCCCCACTCTTGTTACACCCAACTCCTACCCCATCCCCCTCCTTCCAAACCCACAGAAGGTGTATGCAATTAAAGAAAAAAAGAAAGAAGGGATTTATGAAAGCATCCAGGGAGACAGGAGTGAGAGACTGGAGGTCTAGACAGAACTGCTCTCAACCCCAAAGTAAAAGTGAGGACCCAGGCCAGACAGGGTGGGGCAGAGGAGGATGGGTGGATGAGCCCACTGCACTCCAATGTGTCTCCCTCGTGGTGATTCGAAGGGACGGGCAAGCCCTACTGTCACTCTCCCTTTGTGATATGACTCTGTTTCCCTGGAGTCACCAGCAATTAAAGGGCTCCATGATTGCCTGAGGGACAGGAGAAAGGAATGAGCTGGAAAAGGCATCCTTTTCCATCCAGGAGAAATAATCCTCCCAAATAAAGAAAAATTAAAATAGGGAGGGGTCCCCAACCCCCGAGCCACGTAGCAGGTGTTCAGGGTTAGGTTTAGGATGTATTTGAAACAGCTTCAAATCTCCACACATTCTGGATTAAAGTCAAAGCACAATATTCTCTTCAGTTCAGTTCAGTTGCTCAGTCGTGTCTGATTCTTTGTGACCCCACGAACCACAGCACGCCAGGCCTCCCTGTCCATCACCAACTCCCAGAGTCTACCCAAACTCATGTCCATTGACTCGGTGATGCCATCCAACCATCTCATCCTCTGTCGTCCTCTTCTCCTCCTGCCCTCAATCTTTCCCAGCATCAGGGTCTTTTCAAATGAGACAGCTCTTGCCATCAGGTGGCCAAACGATTGGAGTTTCAGCTTCAACATCAGTCCTTTCGATGAACACCCAGGACTGGTCTCGTTTAGGATGGACTAGTTGGATCTCCTTGTAGTTCAAGGGACTCTCAAGAGTCTTCTCCAACACCACAGTTCAAAGCATCAGTTCTTCGGTGCTCAGCTTTCTTCGTAGTCCAACTCTCACATCCATACATGACCACTGGAAAAACCACAGCCTTGACTAGATGGACCTTTGTTGACAAAGCAATGTCTCTGCTTTTTAATATGCTGTCTGCTACTGCTACTGAGTCACTTCAGTCATGTCCGACTCTGTGCAACCCCATAGACAGCAGCCCACCAGGCTCCCCCGTCCCTGGAATTCTCCAGGCAAGAACACTGGAGTGGGTTGCCCTTTCCTTCTCCAATGCGTGAAAGTGAAAAATGAAAGTGAAGTCGCTCAGTCATGCCCGACTCTTAGCAACACCATGGACTGCAGCCTACCAGGCTCCTCTGTCCATAGGATTTTCCAGGCAAGAGTACTGGAGTGGGGTGCCATTGCCTTCTCCAAATATGCTGTCTAGGTTGGTCATAACGTTTCTTCCAAGGAGTAAGCTTCTTTTAATTTCATGGCTGCAATCACTATCTGCAGTGATTTTGGAGCCCAGAAAATAAAGTCAGCCACTGTTTCCACTGTTTCCCCATCTATTTGCCATGAAGTGACGGGACTGGATACCATGATCTTAGTTTTCTGAATGTTGAGCTTTAAGCCAACTTTTTCACTCTCCTCTTTCACTTTCATCAAGAGGCTCTTTAGTTCTTCTTCGCTTTCTGCCATAAGGGTGGTATTATCTGTGTATCTGAGATTATTGTTATTTCTCCCGGCAATCTTGATTCCAGCTTGTGCTTTCTCCAGCCCAGCATTTATCATGATGTACTTTGTGTATAAGTTAAATAAGCAGAGTGACAATATACAGCCTTGACATTTATTCTGAGATGGCCGCAAAAGCACTGAAAGCCTGCTTCCTTTTCCAACATCCTATCTTTGTGAAGCAGGGCTTTCTGCAGTGACAGCAATGAGATTCCAGAGTAGACTGGACATAGCAACACACTTCAGGTGTCACTGTCTCCCATCACCCGAGATGGGACCATCTCACTGCCGGAAAACAAGCTCAGGGCTCCCACTGATTCTGCACTATGATGAATTGTATAATTATTTCATTATATATAATTCAATAATAACAGAAACAAAGTGTACCATAAATGTAATGTGCTTGAATCATCCCAAAACCATTCTCCGCCCCCCAGTCTGTGGAAAAACTGTCTTCCATGAAACCAACCCCTGGTGCCAAAAAGGTTGGGAACCAGTGAAAATATGGTGACTAAAGGAAACCCAAGTCATTCGGCGGCGGGGGGCGGGGACTGATGATAGAGTTTAAAAAATGGTCATCTCAAAGCTAGCAAGTTTGGGGTGGGCAGGAGGGATTTACCAAAAAGCATAAGTCAGAACCAAACCCTTTTTCTCCAGCTCAGAATCCAAGCATTAATTTTTGCTGGCCGTATGCACCAAACAAGTTATCATAAGCAATTTAGCAACCACTGGAGCAGAGATAAATGGACTCACTCTCCCCTTTTTACTAAATTCTCTAGCCATACATCTTTCACTGCACAATGGCTCACGTGAACTATAGGGAAACTCCCTTACTTTGCTCCCTTGAGCCTCTTGGCAAGAGGAGGGGCCAGGACTTGAGCTGGTAAACTTCTATGCTCAAGGGCAAAGGCTATGGCGGGACGCAAAGACTGCAGCAGGTGACACTGGCGTGGTCCATATTCATTCACAGCTGTGGGCGGGTTTATCCAGGGTGCCAATTATCTAATTGCTGCTAATGTTCCCTCTATTTACTCAGCTGCAAATTTGCAAGTTGGGGCCTGACTCAGAAGGAGGGGATAATAATGGGAGATATATTTCCATTTGAAAATTCATGAATAAGCAGCAAGAGCCCTGTTTATTAAAATTTAGATGCAGATAAACAATAAGTATAGTTCTAGGAATAATTGCAGGGTTTCCACAGTTACAGAAAAACCAGCCCTTTTGTCAACACTTCATTGTTCTATTTATACCTTGGGAGATATTGCACTGAGTTTCTATAAATACAGTGGAAACTCATTCATCTCAACCCCCTCTCACGTGGAAAGCCTCAACCTTGTCAGCAATAAAAGAATAGCATCCCGAGTGTGTCGGATGTTAGGTCTCAGGACTGTCATAGACGAATCCTTCCTAATAGAAGGGATAAAGCAGAACAGGCTTGCATTGGGCTGGGCAGGGGGGAGGGGAAGCAACAGGCGTTCTAGTCTGGTTTCTGAAATCGACATGAAGCGGCTACATCTTCAGCAGCCCCTGAGTATTAAGAATCTCGATGATTAAAAGCAGAGGAAACAAACTGGCCAAAGCATCTCGATCCCTGCTCAGGATGGAAGCTCATCAGGGACAGTCATGTATACGTTTTCTCTGACTGTGACTCTGTCTTCCTCTGGGGATATTAGGCCCCTCTGTCCTATTATATTACAAACCTCTATCACAGCAATCTTGAAATCTACTTTTTCGATCCTCCCACCCCCAAAGTACTCAGCACTACACTTTGGGCCACCCAGTCTTAATCAATAAGAGTCTGGTTCGGTAAAGGCCTTCTGATCCCAAATAATCCAAAGAAACACCCCCATAGCAGGACAAGATTGTGCTGTCCTGAAATACAATGAATATTTATGAGACGATCACATTTTTAAAGTGTTTTACCATTTGGCAGGCACTGTGTGAATTACTTTCCAAATAAAAATCTAATCATCCCACCAGCTCAGTGAAGGCAGCCCTATTACTCTTTTATTAAGGACTAAGAAGGAAGCAATAGGGTACATTCCCTGAACACATAGTGAGTTAAGTACCAGGGCCAGGACTTGAACCCAACACCCATCTGCAACTAGAATATATGCTCTTAGCCATTGCATCATGCAAATTTTCTGCTTCTTAGATCCAACCTCAGACTGTATCACTTAGTGGATAAGCCCCTGAGTGGCCTGTCTTGGCCACTAGGTCAGACAGGCTCTTCTTTTCAAGACTTCTTCTTCAAGACTATAGGCTTCAAGACCCAGGCTCACTTGGCCATGGGTCAGACAGATCTTCCTTCTATTAACTCATTAATCACTACACACACACACACACACACACACACACACACACACACACAGCTTTAGTCTCTCTCTCTCTCCATAATCTTTCCTTTGCAATAGCTGACCCTATATCCACAGCAATTTTCCATGTGCCCACATTAATCTGTCTCATGTTTAGGGAAGAGAAATCACTTTATATACAAGGTACATAGTAAATACATACAGTAAATATATATATATATATATATATATACATAACGTATATATAAAAACAAAGTGAGCACACGTATGCATGTGTATCAGTTTCTTGTTGCTGTCTCCATACAGGTAAGGTAAAATTATCTACAGGGAAAAGGTCCTACACCAGAAATGGGGCCCTGATGTATACACCACACCCCTTGCCAGCTGGCATACCATATGCTGCAGTGGAGCCAGATTCATTAAAGGGATTTACATATACAGAATTTTAATACAAATGACGTCCTTCAGTGGTCTATCTCTCTAGAAACTCTAGTCCCTGAACACTTCACAGGTTTCAGAGCCAAAGTAGAAGCGGCTGAAATAAGAAGCAATGGCACGGAGGGCCCCTAAGGGAGTGCAGGAGACATTTTATCGTTTGCTCATCAGTAAGACAGCAGCTGTGTCAGAAGGTAGGGCAGGGGTTTGGGGAGCCAGCTGGCAGGCTCATCCAGAAATCTGTGCCCTGTTCATTGGAGAGAAATTTCTCTTCACAGTAATATTCTGCAAATGGTAGGGAAAGTTCCGGCCTTTTGATTTGAGCCCAGCATCCCTATAGCTAGTTTGTCCTGGTGGCTCAGACAGTAAAGAATCTGCCTGCAATGCAGGAGGCTCGGGTTTGATCCCTGGGTTGGGAAGATCCCCTGAAGAAGGGAATGGCAACCCATTCCAGTATTATTACCTGGAAAATCCCATGAAAAGAGGAACCTGGGGGGCCACAGTCCATGAAGTGGCAAAGAGTCGGACAGGACTAAGCGACTAACACACTTTTCCCTATAGATAGAGGAGATGCCTAACTACGAGTTCAAGCATCAGTGATCCTGAAAAACGCATATCCATCAAAGTTCTCTCCTTCTCTTACTGGATTGTTCACACATCCATTTAACAAAGTGTTCAACATATACTTGACCCAACCACTGGACCAGCTCAACCAGGTATATGCTCCCTCCACTGAGTTTTGCTTAACCAACCTGCTGGATTAACTGCCATTCTCCATTCTGTGATGCCCGCCTACTAAGTGAATCACATGTTATCACTCAACCATTGCTTCTCCCACCAGTCGATATATGTGTTTGCAACAGCTATCTGTGTTCTCAAAACTGTATAGCTGTCATACTTGTTATTATATTATTTAATTAAATAGTATGTAAATCAACAGAAAAGAGTACCCCAAAATCCATGTCTCCATAAATACTTATTTGAATGTTTTACAAAGATTTGATAAAGGTGAGTCACTAAAAAATACAGGTTAATTACATGTGAGGAGGAGAAGAATAAAATACTGGATGTGGGGAAGAACCTAGTATCTTTGAATGGCTTTCCCAGTGTCTTCACACATCATAAAAAACAAAAATCAGAAACTAGGAATTACAGATAACGTATTAGAGGTATGATTTTAAAGAGAAACGTGATCTAGGACTCTAGTCAGCAGAATATAAGACAGAGTCTGCCTATATCAAATAATGGATCAATGAACATACAGCTCTCAGTTTTCAGGTAAAATAATATATTCAGCACATGTATGAACTTTATATTTTGTGTGATTTCCCCCAAATGCCAGACAAATGTTTCAATTACTAGAAACTGGTCTCCACTGTAAGATACAAACAACCACAATCCAGTGAGTGTGGGCTGTAAGAGAGGCATGCAGAGTAGGAGAGGGAGGGGGGAAGATGGAGAATCTCAACCAGGCTTACAGTGGGAAGAAGGAAAGAGAAAAAGGAAACACCTTCAGGGGAAGGAACATGTGTGTATAGTCTTGAAGAAGAAGAGCACGGAAGGCAAAGTGGAGGCGAAAGGTATTCCAAGCCCGCAGAGCGGCACCCGTCAGGCAGGTGGTGCACGTGTGGGACCCAGGTGAGTTGGTGTGGCTGGAACACTGAACATGTGCAGCAAAGTTGATTCTTTCCACGCTTGCTGTTTGCCAGGCACCGTACTAAGACCTGCGCTCGTACAACATACCGTCTTGTTGCTCTGTGGAGCCACGGATCTATCACACTGCACAAAGCTTCTCTATGCACACTCTCCAGAAATCTGATCCTCGGAAGGTTAGGACTCGGTCTGCCTCTGCTTTTGGTCCTACTCGCCCCCCTCTCACCACCACCACACACACACACACACACACACACACACACACACACCCCTCTACCCCACCTCTGACTTCCAACCCAATGCAGAGCACAAACTTATTCCTCAGTAAATACCATCAAAATGAACCTGGACAGGCTATCACATCTGACCAACAATAAATTCACACTAGCCAACAGGAGCCAGAACTGAAAATAACCATCTTATTTTCTTTTCTGCTGGTGCTATTTCCTTCTAAATTGTAATGCTTATCCAACCACCCAAACACCACTGAAATAGGTGGCAGATTAGATTATGTGATACACCTCTACACCCTCCAAGAACTTTCCTAGTAATCAGAGTAGCTGCTATTTTTTTCCAGTTGGTTGCTGACAACGTTTCAAAATGAATCCTCCTACACTCTTATTTTTACCCTCAACTAGCTGACTTTAATTGTAAGGTTTATAGCCCAGATGGAGCAGAAAATCTCTTTGATTTCCTTCAGAAGTGAGGTTTGGTAGAAAGCAGCTTCATCAGGCTACTCTTAAACATTCTGTTTTCATTCTCTGCCTGCCCTCACCCCCAACCTTTATCATTTGATCTAAGCTACTATTCCACTGGCTTTCTTGAGAGTTCAAATTCTAAATAAAGAGACCAAATTTCTCCTCGGTCTTTGGGACAATCTTTGTTTTAAAAGGTCAGGAAAATCTAACTCATGTAAAATCAATCAACACGAAGTTTTCTCTCTGTAGTTGTTCAGTTCCTAAATCGTGTCCGACTCTTTGCAACTCAATGAACTGCAGCATGCCAGCCCTTCACTATCTGCCCGAGTTTGCTCAAACTCTATCCATTGAGTCAATGATGCCATCCAGCCATCTCATCCTCTGTCACCCCCTTCTCCTCTTGCCCTCAATCTTTCCCAGCATTAGGGTCTTTTCTAATGAGTCAGCTCTTCACATCGGGTGGCCAATGTATTGGAGCTAGTGAATTGGATCACTTGAAGATGAGCTTGGTAAGCATTTGGTTTACCAGTACATCCCCTGTGCTGCACTTAGTCACTCAGTTGTGTCCGACTCTTTGCAACCCCATGGAATATGGCCCAACAGGCTCCTCTATCTACAAGAATCCTCCAAGCAAGAATACTGGAGTGGGTTGCTATGCCCTCTTCCAGGGGATCTTCCCAACCCAGGGATCAAACCCAGGTCTCCTGCATTGCAGGTGGATTGTTTACCATCTTTACCATCCCTGAGCCACCAGGGAAGCCCAGTACATCTCCAATGCCAAGCAAAAGATACAGTGAGAAGCAGGTGCTCAATACAGAGAAACTGAATGAAGGGTAATCCTCAAAACCATTCTGCAGAGTAAGCAAGTTGAGGCAAGTTGAGGATAGATTCATTCAAGTGAAGCAATTTTTCTAGGCTCCCTTATTTGAGGACCCCATCAACATTTGTCTGGTGCCATTTTACTAGACCATATTCCAGCATGTTCCACCAATAGAACAGGAAGATTTTTGCTTCTGCAGAGCTGAAATCAGTCCCCCAAGTCCAGTCCAAGACCCACTGCTCTTAAGTAGGAAATTAAGACACTGGAAAAGGGGTTCTTGGAAACACCACTTAAAACTGAATCCTGTAACAGAACTCTGCCAGAAAAGGAAATGGATCATGATGGAGGCTATAGAAATACTGAAAGTACAGTGTGTTTCAGCTGTGTCCAGGCAGAGGAGTCCACATAGACTCCAGCAGGCTGTGTACACAAAGGATCTGCAAACAACTTCCCAGGGGCCAAGTCTGGACCTCCATCTGTTTGTGTGTGTGTGTGTGTGTGTGTGTGTGTGTGTGTGTGCTTAGTCGCTCAATTGTGTCCAATTCTTGAGACCCCCACAGCCTGTAACCTGCCCAGCTCCTCTGTCCATGGGATTCTCCAGGCAAGAATACTGGAGTGGGTATCTGTTTTTGTAAATACAGTTTTATTGGAACAAAGGCTTGCCCATTCATGTACATATTGTAAATGGGGGCTTTCACTTTACAACAGCAAAGTCAAGTAGTCTACCCTATATCCCACAAAACCAAAAATCTTTACTATTTACCTTGTTACAGAAAAAGTTTGCCAGCTCCTGGTATAGACTCAGGAAATAACAACATGAGAACCAACAGCAGCAGAAGAAATGAAATAAAATATTGCTGATGTTCAAAGAGCTGGAAGCATCATTTTTTTACCCAACACCAAAAAATAAAATCCACATTCTCACATACTTGATACTTGGAAGCCTTTTGTCAATAATATCTACTCTTGCCTGAGCTTTTGAACCAGACACCTACTCCCTTCAGTTTGACTATATTTAGGATCAGCAATCAGTGGAGAAGCTTAGAAAGCAAACTTTTTTTACTGTATTTTAAAAGAAAAAAATAAGAAAAGTGCATGTTGAATGCAATGCTACAATAAATGGAAACTCAGCATGCCTTGTAAAAGGCTCTAGATCTCATTAAATGATTCCTTGGCTATTATCCTCTGGGCTCACCAATGGATCTGAATGGATTCTCCAGTGAAAGTGGAATGTTTAAGATGTTACTCTTTTGAAAGGAAATAGCATATTGGAACCATAAATGACAAAGACCAATTGTTAGGAAGACTGATTTCAAATTTGCTGAAAAAGTTATGCTTTTGAACTGTGGTGTTGGAGAAGACTCTTGAAAGTCCCCTGGACTGCAAGGAGGTCAAACCAGTCAATCGTAAAAGAAATAAGTCCTGAATATTCATTGGAAGGACTGATGCTGAAGCTGAAACTCCAATACTTAGGCCACCTGATGCAAAGAACTGACTCATTTGAAAAGACCCTGATGCTGAAAAAGATTGAGGGCAGGAGGAGAAGGGAATGACAGAGGATGAGATGGTTGGATGGCATCACCGATTCAATGGACATGAGTCTGAGTAAACTCCAGGAGTTGGTGATGGACAGGGAAGCCTGGTGTGCTGCAGTCCATGAGGTCGCAAAGAGTTGGACACGACTGTGCGATTGAACTGAACTGATTTTCTATCTTTAGACTTTGCCACTGATATTCCCTTGTAAACCACTTAACCCTCCCTATGCCTTACTTTCCTACAACTATTAAATGAAGAAGATCATATCCATCTTCTACCCCTTATCTGCCTCCTCCTAACCAGTGGTTTAAGAAAGGATGCATAAGACAGCATTCATTATGAGCTTTTTAAAAGACTTTCTCAGGTAAGTGCTAAACCACCGCTACGTGTATGCTCTCCAAGCCCAGGTTGTTTTCCAGGGAGGTGGAACTCAGCAAATACAAACATGAAGCAGTAGAATAACTGCCAGAGATGAAAGGGCAAATGACCTATCAACTCATCTCCCACCTTATTCCAAGCGTGGAAACGCAAGAAGAAAGCTTTCCGGTAAATTCTAAGGAAGGAACTTCAGCATCTTCATCCTCCAAAGGCTAAGCAATTGTTGCTTTCTATCAGGATGAATAACTTTTTTTGGAAATTGGGACAGAAATTCACAGGGTTAAGTCACTTTCTCCAGCCTTAAAGGGCTAGGGTTGTGGTTGGCTGTGAGATACAATAGGTCCCTGTCTCTGATGGCCACATCCTTTGCTGCAGTCCAGGCTAAAATGAAATCTGAGCCTGAGAGCATGGAGCAGATAACAGCTAAGGTCATAAGATCAAAGAGTCCCACTTCAAGATGCCAGCATCATCTGCTACCACCTTGATCTGAACCTCTCCCTCTCCCTTACCCTCTCCCAGTCTCTCTATCTCTCTCTCTGGTCTGGCCAGCATCCCTTGCATTTTAAAACTGTTTCTCTCATTCTATTTTATTGTAATAAGGAGGCCCATCAGAGAGTCTGACTCTTCAAGCTGACCAGTCGTTGGTCCAGAAGTTGGGGTGGGGGACACATGAACCAAATGGGCAACTTTTTCATAGGCAAAAATTAAAAAAAGGAGAAGAGAACCAAGAGGGGAAGGAACAGAGAGGCTATCTCTCCTTCAGTCACTGCAAGCTCTAAAATTCCATCTTTCCTACTGCATGGAGAGTGCCTCCTACAAAGCAAAGAAGCTGAGAAGGAGGACAGCAGACTTGGAAGAAGAGAGAGGAAAAGACAGACTCAACCCCATAAACCACTGGATCTAACCTCAACGGAAAGCCACATCCACTCCAGAGCCCTTAATTAAGGTTAAGTTTTTAGTCCGGTTAAATACTTTGGATTAAACTAATTTTGAGTTTAGTTTATGTAGCTTCCACCCAAAGCTTCCTGACCAGTATGGGGAATGTACATTTCAAGTCATCTCATTTACCTTCACTAAGGGATCAAGGGATAGGCTGTGGGTGGCTCAGGCAAACCGTCCCACCCCTGAAATCACAGCTCAGCATCTGCCCAGCCATCCATGTATCTGAAACACCTAAAGCGGTATTTTCACTTCATTCTGTTTCATGGCATGCTACATTTGCAATTTGTCAACAGCCTCTTGAACGGGTATTTATTACACTTTCATTTAGAACTGAGTGAGAAAATAATTTGTAAGTATCTCAGAATACATTAGTTCTAGAATAAAGCTCATATTGCATTCAGATAAAATTACCCTAATGAATAAAACACTCATCCTTTAAGAGGGAGGGGACATGTGTATACCTGTGGACGATTCATGTTGATGTATGGCAGAAACCACCACAATATTGTAAAGTAATTATCCTCCAATTAAAATAATTTTTAATTATGTTTTTAAAAATCTATTATTCTTACTTTTTTCTGATAATCATCAATTTCCTGATTATCTTTGTTATTTGCTTTTCTTGATTTTAACTTCTTAATACTTTGCACCCAAATTCTTAAAGCCTTTAAACTGATACGAAAGATTCCCATATTAAAGCCCCTTTCTGCTCCCCCTACCTGATATCCACAAGTGCCCTGCCTTCCAGAAAAACTAGTCCACTTTATCCCAGACAGACTATTACATTCCTGCTGCTTTGAATCTGAACAGACAATTCTCTTGACCCATTCACCTTCCCCTCATTCATCTAGAGATCCCAAGATTAGCTTCTCTTCAAGAGTCAGCTGGGTCTTATGTCATCTTTGAAACAGTACTAGACACCCTAGCCCAGTTAACTCTCTCATCTCTGAGTGTGTACCTGATTCCTAGCTGACATTTATAGATATCTGGTAGAACCATGACCCATATGCATAATTAGTTCTACAGTCTTCAGGAGGCTTCTGAGTACAAGTCTTCCTTTCACACCACCAAGACTTTCCCTCAAGAGCTCTGCACACATGGCCAGTGGTGATAATGATGATGAAGACGTAGGGATGATGACCAGGTAATCAGAGACCAAAGCTAAAGCCCAAACGATCCACCTGTGAGATAATTTGGGAGTCCAGGCTTTTATCCTTTAACACCTAAACCCTTGGGTCTTTCCTATGCAAAGGGGTCCCAGTAACCAGTGATTTCAGCACTCCAGAAACTAATAATGGAAAAGGCAATGGCACCCCACTCCAGTACTCTTGCCTAGAAAATCCCATGGACGGAGGAGCCTGATAGGCTGCAGTCCATGGGGTCGCGAAGAGTCGGACACGACTGAGCGACTTTACTTTGACTTTTCACTTTCATGCATTGGAGAAGGAAATGGCAACCCACTCCAGTGTTCTTGCCTAAAGAATCCCAGGGATGGGGGAGCCTGGTGGGCTGCCATCGATGGGGTCACACAGAGTCGGACACGACTGAAGCGACTTAGCAGCAGCAGCAGCAGCAGCAGCAGCAGAAACTAATAAACAGGACTCAAAGCAGCAAGATGGATCACATTTGCTTACAATGGCCCAACATTTCTCACAGAACCTCAAACACTTGGAGTTCAAAAGGTCCCAGAAGATTGTTCCTTTTCCCATTCCCTTCATCCAAGCGCTACCTAGCCTCCAAAATCTTTCTGTTGTGAGAATAAAAAGACCCATGCTGTTTCCTGACTCCTTCATACCACAGTGACCCCACTTTCTCCAAAATCATACTGAAAGGAGAACGTTCATGGCCCATGATGGATAACCAACGGCATGTTTCCCTGTGTTATTTAATTGTCTTCCCATCTTCTCAACCAGACTGCGGGTTACCCAAGGCAGGGACAATTCCTTCCATAGCTTGGTATCCTTCCCTTTGTCCAGTCCAGAGTCACACAAGGTAAGCATTCAATAGACATTTTTTCAATGAGAAGTCTAATTATGTTGCCTTATAGTGAAACTACTCCTTTTTCTTCCTAAAAGGCTTGTGGCTAATTTGGGAGAGCTGATACAAAGGAGGGTATATGGGTACCTCTGCTAAAGAGAATGACCAACAACAGTCTGAACCACGGGAGTGACAATGGTTCGCTGTGATGGTGGAGACACAGTCAAGGCCTGTTGACAATCAAACGCAAAACAAAATCCTAAAAATTATCACCCAGAAATTGGCACATACAGATTTAGTTTGGTGCTCAAAGTGATGTATGTAAGCATACACAGGCTGTGTGGACACAATTTTGAGATATCCTGTGGTTATTTGTAGAAAGAGACTGAAAGGAAATTTCATACAAAACAGGAAGTCTAGGTCTGAGATCCTGGTCTGATCACTGGTCCAGTATGACTTTGCATAAGCCGGGCAACTCCGACCCTCAGAGTTCCATCTTTAAACTGGGGCTACTAGTGCCTGCCCTGCTCCACGCTGCATGACCCATGGATTGCTCCAGTTAATGGTCCTCATGAACTCGAGGTCCCCTGAACTCGAGGCAACATAGTGCACTAAACCCTTTAAAAGTTGACCTCCATTAGAGCATACTGGAGACACTGGGCTCGCTCAGACTTCTGGGTGAAGGAATTAGACGACAGACAGGCCTGTGAATATACTGAACAGCATCATTTAACTAGGCCCTTCACCTAGATACACAGAGGTGAAGATACACCTAGATCTAGTAGGGCTAGATCACCTACTATGTCATGGAGAGTGTCCTGGATGCATCTGAAAATTAACTCCTCATAGAGGATCCTTTCTGATGCTTATTTACATGTTGGGTGCTTAGCATCTGGTGATGCACCTGTTCTCTTTGAATAGCCCCCTTGTTGTGTGAAGCCTGAAACACCTGTGAACATTTTAGCAGACTTGGGCAGCAGCCCTGTGATAATCTGCAAATGGGCTCAGATTAAATTCCATACCCTAAAACTACAAAGGAAGAAAAGGATTACCCTATCTTCAGCACACAGGCAAAGCACACCACCAGGAAAAGTTCTCCGTAACATAAAAAGGAATGGCCAGCAGGACCTAGACAATCTGGCCAGAACAAACTTTCACCAAGAAGGACATCAGAGAATCCTTGTCCAAATGTATTCATGATGTTCAATCTCTTCTGAAAAATCAGTGCCGAATTGTGTGCCAAGGAGAGTCATGCACCTATAATCTCTCATCAAGCTGTACTTTGCCTTCAGTTCCATTCAGCCATTGATAACTCAGCCCCTATTGTGTATTCAGACTGGTGCAAGTTGAGGATCACATGTTTAAATGGTATAATGGGTGTTCGGACAAAGGCTATTCACTGAAGTTTTACTTACTATATCGAAAATCTTGAAACAACACAGATATCCACCAATCATAGTCATCTTAAATAAATTTTACTGAAACCATTCAGTAGAGTATTATGTACGTGTACAGCTCAGTTGTTTCTGACTCTTTGCGACCCCATGGACTGCAGCCCGCTAGGCTCCTCTGTCTATAGGATTTCCCAGACAAGCATACTGGGTTGCCAGTTTCCTTCTCCAGGGGATCTTCCCAACCCAGGGATCGAACTCACATCTCTTGCATCTCTGGCTTGGCAGGCAGGTTCTTTACCACTGGCGCCACCTGGGAAGCCAGGAGAGTATGATGCACTAGCAGAAAAGAATGAAGTAGATTTATATGCGCAGGTCTGAAAAGATACTCAACTACATAAGTGAAAAAAGGCAATACACAGTAGAATTAATAATCAGTCAGTTCAGTTCAGTCGCTCAGTCATGTCCTACTCTTTGCGACCCCAGGGACTGAAGCATGACAGGCTTCCCTGTCCATCACCAACTCCAGGAACTTACTCAAACTCATGTCCATCACATCGACGATGCCATTCAACCACCTCATCCTCTGTCGTCCATTCTCCTCCCACCTGCAATCTTTCCCAGCACCAGGGTCTTTTCCAAGGAGTCGGTTCTTCGCATCAGGTGGCCAAAGTAGTAGAGTTTCAGCTTCAGCATCAGTCCTCCCAACAAGTGTTCAGGACTGATTTCCTTTAGGATGGACTGGTTGGATCTCCTTGAAGTCCAAGGGACTCTCAAGAGTCTTCTCCAACACCACAGTTCAAAAGCATCCATTCTTCAGTGTTCAGCTTTCTTTATAGTCCAACTCTCACATCTATATATAATTACTGGAAAAACCATAGCTTTGACTAGATGGACATTTGTTGGTATAGTAATGCTTCTGCTTTTTAATATGCTGCTGTCTAGGTTGGTCATCCTGGAGAAGGAAATGGCAACCCACTCCAGCATTCTTGCCTGGAAAATTCCATGGACAGAGAAGTCTGGTAGTCTACAGTCCATGGGGTCGCAAAGAGTCGGACACGACTGAGCAACTTCACTTCACTAGGTTGGTCATAGCTTTTCTTCCAAGGAGCAAAAGCCTTTTAATTTCATGGCTGCAGTCACCACCTGCAGTGATTTTGGAGCCCAAAAAAATAAAGTTTCTCACTGTTTCCACTGTTTCTCCATCTGTTTGCCATGAAGTGATGGGACCGGATGCCATCATCTTTGTTTTCTGAATGTTGAGTTTTAAGCAAACTTTTTCACTCTCCTCTTCACTTTCATTAAGAGGCTCTTTAGTTCTTCTTCACTTTCTGCCATAAAGGTGGTGTCATCTGTGTATCTGAGATTATTGTTATTTCTCCCAGCAATCTTGATTCCAGCTTGTGGTTCATTCAGCCCAGCATTTCAATAATAGGATCTTACTTATTCAGTATATATACATGCATATACACACATATATGTTGCTATAAATCTGTATGCATCTGATCATACATGTATAGAGCAAAGTGGAGGGCTATATGTCCTAAATGTGTGATAGTGGTTACCCTGGAGGAGTGGAATTTGTGTTGAGAGCCAGAGATGGAGAAGGGCCTTTCACTTTTTATATTATACATTTCAGTAATGTTGAATTTATTCCCATTCCTTTTATACTTCTGTTATAATCATCCAACAAAGATGTTATTTTAAAACAGGATACTAAAAGCTTGTAACTATGTATGTGCTGTGCTGTGCTTAGTCACCATTAACTAGACTTATTGTAGTGATCGTCACTACAATATACTCAAGTAACAAATCATCATGTTGTACACCTGAAACTAATATACAGTTAACCTTTGAACAATGTGGGGGTTAATCTCAATATAATTTATAGTCCGTCCTCTGTATTCTTGCCCGAAGAACTCCATAGGGAGAGGAGCCTGATGGGCTACAGTCCACAGGGTTGAAAAGAGTCAGGCATGATTGAGTGACTAACACTTTCAGTTTTCACTCTGTATCCATGGTTACTCTGCATCTGCAGACTCACTCAATCACATAACTGTATAGTATTATAGTACTGAAAAATATCCGCAGATAAGTGAACCCAGGAAAGTTCAAACCCTCACTGTTCGAGGGTCAGTGTAATGTTATATGTCAATTATATTTCAATTTTTTAAATGGTGTACTAAACTGTTTTTTCCAGCATCATAACCGTTCCCACTGGTAACCATCACCCAAGCTCCTTAACACTCCAGCACTAAGAAACCACAAATACACTCTTAGGGACACACACATGTGCAGGCACA
Organism: Capra hircus; assembly: GCF_001704415.2. NCBI lineage: Eukaryota > Metazoa > Chordata > Mammalia > Artiodactyla > Bovidae > Capra > Capra hircus. Next base: position 26,488,368 of record NC_030833.1, read on the forward strand.
CACACACACACACACACACTTGGAAGATTGAAAGCCCCGGTTTAAAGGATAATACATTCCCTCTTCCCTCTTCCTTCTTCCCTCTTCCCTCTTCCTTCTTCCCTCTTCCCTCTTCCTTTCTAGATTTAGAACACTTCTTTTCCTCATTAATTCCTCACTAAAACATTAAGTTCTTCCTAAATGTGAAAATATCTTTGTGAAGGTCCTCCATGGAACATGTGATTTCTTTTTTTTTTTACTTTTTATTTTGTATTGGGGTATAGGTGTTGGAGAAGACTCTTGAGAGTCCCTTGGACCGCAAGGAGATCCAACCAGTCCATCCTAAAGGAGATCAGTCCTGGGTGTTCATTGGAAGGACTGATGCTGAAGCTGAAACTCCAATCCTTTGGACACCTGATGCAAAGAGCTGACTCATTGGAAAAGACCCTGATGCTGGGAAAGATTGAGGGCAGGAGGAGAAGGAAGGGGATGACAGAGGAAGAGATTGTTGGATGGTATCACCAACTCGATGGACATGGGTTTGGGTGGATTCCGGGAGGTGGTGATGGACAGGGAGGCCTGGCGTGCAGCGGTTCATGGGGTCGCAAAGAGTTGGACATGACTGAGCGACTGAACTGAACTGAACTGATAGCCAAGTAAAAATGTGATAGTTTCAGGTGAACAGCAAAGGGACTCAGCCATACATATACAGGTATCCATTTTCCCCAAAACACCCCTCTCATCCAGGCTGCCACATAACAGTGAGCAGAGTTCCCTGTGCTATACAGTAGGTCCTTGCTGGTAATACATTTTAAACATAGCAGCGTGTAATGTCTATCCCAAACTCCCAAAATATCCCTTCACCCTATCCTTCCCCCACCCCCTGGCAACCATAAATTCATTCTCTAAGTCTATGAGAGAGAGCCTATGATTTCTAGCAAAACTTTAAAGACCCACAATGATAAAATTCCAGGAAACAAAGCAGATCTGAATATCATAGACCACATCTTATAACAAAGTTTGACATGAATCACCAAGAGGGCTTCCTTCATAGCTCAAAGCATTCCTACTTTCACTGAAATTTATTGAGCCCTGATCATGACTGTGTAGTCAATATGTTCCCCAAATACAGAAAACTTCCTTGAAATTTTATAGCTATATATTTTATAAAGTTTTAAAGCTAATAAAATGAAAGCTACATTTACAGAGGACCTACAGGTTTTCAAGCATTGCACTAAGCATTTATATCAATGATCTCAAGTAATTATTGCAAGGCAGGTGTTCTTAGGTTGAGACCCTAGGTCTCTACAAACCCAGATTTGCATGCAGGAGTGTTTGGCGGGGCAGGGGGTAGTTAAGGGGAAGCTCAAGATGAACATCTGTGGGGAAGGGAAGGCTGCAGGACTCAGCAGAGGGAAATGAAGCCCCCCTTCCATGAAAACAGAGGGACAATGCAGCCACAACAGAGGCCTCCCTCAGCCCACCCCAGGAGCTCTGGAGTTATCTCCCCCTGCATCAAGATGGCAGGCCTCTACACCTTTGACATGGACACAGCCTACCTCAAGGGAGCAGGCATGACCTTGGATTAGGCAGCTCTCAGGCTGAGGGCCATTTCTAAGAAGGACTCAGCTGCCAACACTCCCAGAAGCTAGGGGATGAAGACTGATCCTGAAACGGCACATCTTCACAGTAGCCCAGCATCTACTGCACAAGCTATGATCAAATCCACATTCCAGAAATGAGTGTGTGGCAACAGAGAAATTAAATCACCAGTGCAAGACATGGTTTGGGGTGGCAATGTGGCATTCCTTCTTCCAAAACTCCTTCCCTAATGGCGGTGACAGAGGATGAGAGAGTTGGGTGGCATCATCAACTCAATGGACACAAGTTTAAGCAAACTCCAGGAGACGGTGAAGGATAGGGAAGCCTGGCGTGCTACAGCCCATGGGGTCACAAAAAGTCGGACATGACTGAGCAACTGAACAAATGCCATGCTGCCTCCCCAAACCAAGTACCTACCCACGTGGAGCCTCTGGTCTCAGAGAAAGGTAGTTTCTGGTCTGCAGCTCACTGTTCAAATCTGATCTTTTACACAGTAAGAACAGCCATTTCCCACCAAAAGGAAGGGAAGAAAAGAATTCTTGAATTCAATGATAAAAGGAATCAACCAAGCCAAAGACACCTGTCACGAATGCAGGTAACCTGCTTAAAATGCAGGTTTCCATCCTTTGAGTTACAAATATAGAAAAAAAAAAAAAAAACTTATTGTTACCAGGGGTAAGGGGTGGGGAGGGAAAAATTGGGAGATTGGTATAGACATGTAAACACTACTATGTACAAAATAGATAACTAGTAAGGGTCTACTATATAGCACAAAGAACTCCACTCAACACTCTGTAATGGCCTATATGGGAAAAGAATCTAAAAAAGAGTGTGTATATGTAGAACTGATTCACTTTGCTGTACACCTGAAACTACCACACACTGTAAATCAATTACACTTCAATAAAAATAATTTTAAAAAAGCATATTCCCAAGACTGTTGAGTCAGAATCTCTAGGGTTTGGGTGAGAAGCTGCATATTTAAACAGATCTCAAGATGATTCAGATCCTAAAAGATGATGCTGTGAAAGTGCTGCACTCAGTATGCCAGCAAATTTGGAAAACAGGACTGGAAATGGTCAGCTTTCATTCCAATTCCAATGAAAAAGAATGCTCAAACTGCCACACAATTGCACTCATGTCACACGCCAGCAAAGTAATGCTCAAAATTCTCCAAGCCAGGCTTCAACGATACATGAATCGTGAAATTCCCACTGGTTTTAGAAAAGGCAGAGGAACCAGAGATCAAATTGCCAACATCCACTGGCTCATTAAAAAAGCAAGAGAGTTCCATAAAACATCTATTTCTGCTTTATTGACTATGTCAAAGCCTTTGGCTATGTGGATCACAATAAATTTGTGGAAAATTCTTCAAGAGATGGGAATACCAGACCACACGACCTGCCTCCTAAGAAATCTGTATACAGGTCAGGAAGCAACAGTTTGAACTGGGCATGGAACAACAGACTGGTTCCAAATAGGAAAAGGAGTACATCAAGGCTGCATATTGTCACCTTGCTTATTTAAATTATATGCAGAGTATATCATGAGAAATTTTCAGCTGGATGAAGCACAAGCTGGAATTAAGATTGCTGGGAGAAATATCAATACTGTCAGATATGCAGATGACACCACCCTTATGGCAGAAAGTGAAGAACAAAAGAGCCTCTTGATGAAAGTGAAAGGGGAGAGTGAAAAAGTTGGCTTAAAGCTCAACATTCAGAAAACTAAGATCATGGCATCTGGTCCCATCATTTCATGGCAAATAAATGGGGAAACAGTGGAAACAGTGACAGACTTTATTTTAGGGGCTCCAAAATCACTGCTGATGGTGACTGCAGCCTTGAAATTAAAAGACACTTACTCCTTGGAAGAAAAGCTATGATCAACCTAGACAGCATATTAAAAAGCAGAGACATTACTTTGCCAACAAAGGTCCATCTAGTCAAGGCTATGGTTTTTCCAGTAGTCACATATGGATGTGAGAGTTGGACTGGAAAGAAAGCTGAGCACTGAAGAACTGATGCTTATGAACTGTGGTGTTGGAGAAGATTCTTGAGAGTCCCTTGGACTGCAAGGAGATCCAACCAGTCCATCCTAAAGGAAATCAGTCCTGAATATTCATTGGAAGGACTGATGTTGAAGCTGAAACTCTAATACTTTGGCCACCTGATGTGAAGAATTAACTCATTTGAAAAGACCCTGATGCTGGGAGGGATTATGGGCAGGAGGAGAAGGGGACAACAGAGGATGACATGGTTGGATAGCATCACCGACTCAATGGACATGAGTCTGAGTCAGCTCTGGGAGTTGATGATGGACAGGGAGGCCTGGCGTGCTGCAGTCCACAGGGTCGCAAAGAGTCGGACACAACTGAGAGGCTGAACCGAACTGAAAGTTTGAAGGCCGCTAAAATACAGTTATACTTTACAGTCTACATCACCTGCCACGGTCATGATGACTTTTCTTTTTAATTTCCCCATTCCCTGGCTCCATACATCCCAAATAGTCACTCAGCAGTCAGCAAACCCTTATTGGAAACTTGTAGTCTATTGATGTCCCTGGGGTTCAGCAATCCATGGAGAGACATTCTGTTATCTCAGGCAGAGTGCAAGTTTGACAAGAATAAGAAAGAGGACTCATTCAATAAATATGGGGCATCCAAGTACAGCTGCCCATCCATGTACAGGTGCCACAGGATATAGAGACATCTAGCCATGGGCCAGCCTTTCAGGAGCTCATTGTGATACACACCCAACCTGGCCTAAGTCTTCAGAGACACTCTGCATCTAAAGCTGCCCTTGACCCCTGAAGCACCTTTCATCCAGACCTGGTTCTGGAAGGCCAATGCCCATATTTCTTTTCTCTGCTGCTGCAGACACAGACCGTCCTCTGCCATCCATCCCTCCTTCTCTTCTTTCTCCTTAAGGCCTCCCATATCCTCCATTCTCCCTTCTCTTCCCCAAATGATGAGAAAGGTGGATGAAGACTCAACTCCTCCTCCAGCCCCATATAGAGATGGTCCCACCTCATAAAGATTGCCAGGTTACTAAAAGACACCAGCCTCAAAAGCCAAGCACCTGCCCTTAAATCAAGTCACGATCAGCTCACAAGTGTCTTCATGTGTCCACACTTCAGGGTGAGAAATCACACACTTGTCCAAAATGGGAGGTCAAGTTTAAAGGTGAAATCCAACACACACCACAGACCATTTAATTTGCAAAATGGACCTACGAGATAACATCATAAGCCACGAACATACAGGGTGAGGAAAAGAGCAGTCAACGATTGTTACTGTAGCATTTACTCCATATCTGAAGTAAGCAGTAAGAAACAGAGAAGTTACAAGAGAGAAGAGGAAAGCCATACTTGAGTGTTGTCCCTAAGCTGGAGGTCAATTGCTCCAGACCAGACAAGGAATGGAAAACTAAACGGCCCAAGTAGGGAGGGGGATGAATCAGGAAATACTTCCTAGGGGATGTGATTTTTTTTCTCTTTTATTGGTACTGATCCAGCAGAGCCTTCCCTATTTCTGTTTCTTTTTATTTTTTTAGTTTTCTAAACCCACACAAAACAATTTCTTCCAACCCTCCCACCCTAGTCATTTTCACTCTCCACCCACCACCACTACATCATAGCCTGGTTGCTAATGCTGTGGGCCAGCCCAGTCTGACAGGTCCAGGGGTCCCCTGTCACTATGCGGATGGAATTCCTCCATTTGGTTGCTATGACACTATGGAGCTAGGACTTTCCAGCCTTGTTACCATGGAATCCTTCCTTCTCCATCCTTTACCGCATGTCAGGGGGGAACAGCACTGAAGGATAACTGCCCACAGGCTGCTGGCCAAGCCCATCTCCCTGGACATTGTTCTAAAGGACCCAGTGGTCAGAGCCAGCGGCAATCACACACCTGAACCAAGGCAACCTGCAGAAGAGTGTTCCAGGAAACCCCTCAAAAGATTAGCTACACAGAAACAGCCTTTTAAGATCTGTATCTGGAAAAAAAAAAAAAAAGTGCTCTGAACACATGTGGAGCCCTGTTTCGTAAAGGAACCATGGAGTCATCAGTAACAGAGGGGAACCCTTAGCACAAATCTTGCCTGGCCCTTAGAGGCACACCCAGGGGTGGGCACTAACTGTCTGGATCACAGATCACTGGGAAACAGCTATTGTCCACCCTCTATCCTGGAACCCAAGACCTGGCCTTCATTCAGTGTTCTCAGGAAGGTGAGAAGGGGGAGAAGGGGGGACATGAAAGAAGAAAAGACTCATCTCTGTACAGTTCAGTTCAGTCCAGTCGCTCAGTCGTGTCCAACTCTTTGTGACCCCATGAATTGCAGCACACCAGGCGCGAAGAGTTGACGCATTAGAAAAGACTCTGATGCTGGGAGGGATTGTGGGCAGGAGGAGAAGGGGACGACAGAGGATGAGATGGCTGGATGGCATCACTGACTTGATGGACGTGGGTCTGAGTGAACTCCAGGAGTTGGTGACGGACAGGGAGGCCTGGCGTGCTGTGATTCATGGGGCTGCAGAGTCGGACACGACTGACTGAACTGAACTGAACTGAACTGAGGCCTCCCTGTCCATCACCATCTCCTGGAGTTCACTCAGACTCATATCCATCTAGTTGGTGATGCCATCCAGCCATCTCATCTTCTGTCATCCCCTCTTCCTCCTGCCCCCAGTCCCTCCCAGCATCAGAGTCTTTTCCAATGAGTCAACTTGGCGCATGAGGTGGCCAAAGTACTGGAGTTTCAGTTTTAGCATCATTCCTTCCAAAGAACACCCAGGGCTGATCTCCTTTAGAGTGGACTGGTTGGATCTCCTTGCAGTCCAAGGGCCTTTCAAGAGTCTTCTCCAACACCACAGTTCAAAAGCATCAATTCTTCGGCACTCAGCTTTCTTTACAGTCCAACTCTCACATCCATACACAACCACTGGAAAAACCATAGCCTTGACTAGATGGACCTTTGTTGGCAAAGTAATGTCTCTGCTTTTCAGTATGCTATCTCTGTACAGTGAGAACAAAAATAAACTTCGTGTTGCACAGATGCACACACCTCTGAATTAACATGGGTTATGTGAGGGTCCGTCCAGCTCTGATGATGGCAAAGCACCCAAGAGACCTGGGTTCTAATCCTGCCTCAACCCTGTGATTTGGGCAAAGAATTTCTTCTCCATGAGTTTTACTCCTGAGCAGATCATCTCCCTGGGCTCCACCCAAGTGGCCAGACTTCACTATTAATGCAGGCTCCAGGGATGGGACTTCTGAGTCTGCCCTCCTCAGAGGAGCAAAGCAGCAGAAACCAGGCCACAGAGGACTGGATCCTTGAATTCATGCCCCATCCCCTGTCCCAAGGAGTCCCAAGGCCAGCGAAGGGCTTCACCACTAAGAACAGGCCTTTGTAGTACTGCCACCCCAGGGCAGAGGCATTTAAAAAGGACTCTCCCACCTGCAGGTAAAGGATAAGAGCTACTCCAGCCCCTCCTTGGAGGGTGGGAACTCAGAGCTGAGCCAGGCACTGTAGCTGCTCCTGTCAAACATACACAAACTGTCCAAAGATCCCTTCCACTGGCCACACAGCAACCAAACTGAAGAAATCCAAGGAAACTCACTTGAAAACTAAAACATCCGAAAGAAGGGAATGTGATGATGTCACAGAGTGGAAGTATCTGCTCCACATTTAACCAGTACAGCTATATGCAAGCTGGGAAGGTAGGGTTCACAGCAGAATCAGCCCCTACAGCCCTTCCTCTCTGTTAAACACATCTAGGGAGTCCTAATCCATAATTCCTTTGCTCCAGGCCTTCACTGTTTCCACACACCTCACTCCGCAGCCTATCCACAAATGGCCCTGGGCTGGGAAGTGGGGGGCAATGGAGAACCAGCAACAAGGCCCTTGCCTCACAAGTGTTATCATCCAGTGGTGAAGACTAATGAAAGAGAAAGAAATTAAATTCCAAGTTGTAATAAACTCTTGTGAGAGGAAACATTGTATTAAACAAAATAATCTCCTAAGGGGAAGGAGAGGTAGGGCAGGTTTCTCTGATGAAGTGACATTTAAGTTGACATATGAAGGATGATGTGAGGTCAGTCTCATGAACAGTGAGAGGATATAGGTGTTCATGACGCACCAACAGCATGTGCAAAGGACCTAAGGCAGAAACAATTAAAGGAATAATTCAAGGAACTTCCTATCTGGATGAAGAGACAGATATGCAAACAAACAACCATGAGTTCATAAGAACAAAGTGAGTGGAACCAAAATGAGAAGGGAAAGAGCCCCTGAAAGCCAAGGTGGCCAGGCACTGGCTGGTCAGGAGGGCTTCCTGGAGGAGGAGGTATATGATCTGAATCTTGAGAAATGAGTGGATTTTGCCAAGGCAGGAGAAACACAATTTTCAAAGAGCTGGAGGGGTGAGGGACACAGAGCTTCCCTGAACCACAAGCAGTTATACACACACACAGCCTCTGCCTGGGCAGGTCCCCTTGCCACAAGCAGCTCCTGGAGCCTCAGGTGGGAGGAAAGGAGTGACGAAAGGTGAAGCAAGAAACAGATAAAGAGGACTGTGCCCTGGCAGTCTTAACAGACTTCACCTTCCCGTGCAGGGGGTGAAGTCTGATCCCTGGTCAGGGAGATCAGATCCCATATGCCTCCGGGCTGAAAAACCAAAACATAAAACAGTAGCAATACTGTAACAAATTCAATAAAGAGTCTAAAAACAGTCCACATTAAAAAAAAAAAAAAAAAGATCCAACGGTTTAAATCATGAAGAGTCTCCTGTGCCAAGGCAAGGAGAAGGAGGAGACTCCTCAATAGATGGAGCAACGAAATGTACACTGGATAACAGGTCACTCCCAGCCACACTCAGAATGGGGCACTTCCTCACTGCAGGGGACCTCGGGCCCTGCTGCCAAAGGCCTGCCTTGCTGGGGAGGTAACAGGTCAGCACGTGGCAGGGCAGAAGCCTGTGGGTGTGGAACAGCAGGTGCCCAAGGATAAGGATGCGTCAGAACCCCACCCACACCAGTTCTCTCAGAAAGGCTGGTAAGCGGGGGATTAGTGAGAGAAGGAGAGAGGAGAGGGAGGGGGCGAAAAGAGCAGGAACAGGAGGGCTTGGAGCAGGGGCTACACACCCCCCGGGCTGGGAAAGCTCCGAGCGCCCTGGCTGTTTCTCTGAAGAAAAAAACAGAAGCGGTCCCCTCCACTGCGTCCCCAGTGCTGGGAACTACGGCGTGGTCTCTCCACACACGCTGCTACTCTCCCTGCCCACGGCCTGCTGGCAGGCGCCCAGTCTGCGCGCTCTGATTCACAAGGCCCTCTGCATCCACCAAGCACGCAGCTTCTGTGACACATCTGAGTCCTCCCCCAAGTGCCCCCTACACACACACGCACATACATGTACACACACACGCACATACCTATACACACATACTCACATATACTCATACACATATACATACACGTGCACACATATACACACATGTATATATACAGAGACATATACACATATGTACACACATGCAAACATATACACATGCATATACACGTATACACACACACACACACAGCCTCTGCCTGGGCAGGTCCCCTTGCCTCTCTGGCCCCCATGTCTTCCAAGGACTCCCTGACTATTTCTGGGACTGACCTAGGGGATCCAGATCCTGCTTCTAAATGGTTCAATTGGTTAAGATCCAAAGATAAAATACACTAGTTAAATATGAATTTTAGATAAACACCACATTGATTTGGACTTATATTTGCTAAATCTGGCAATGCTATGACTGATGGTTCAGGCAGGCAAACTCCTCTTCCTTTTGCTCCAAATTCTTCTCTGAAAAATGATGTCTTATTTCATCAAATCCTCACAGCCACCCTATGAGATCAGTATGATTATTATCCCCATTTTTCAGATGAAGAAGCTGAGACTTAGATCTTACTTGAGTCTACACAGCCAGAAAAGTGGGAGCTAAGATTGGACACATCAGAATCAAACTTCAGAGCCTGTGCCCTAAGCTCCCCACCAACATCTTGAGACACACAGCAGATCAGGAGATATCAGTGAGCCAAAGAGTTCTTGTGTGCTCAGCTGCTCAGTTACTACACCTGGGTTTGAAATCACTTAGCTAGAGAATCCCAAGAGACTTCTGCTTCCACACTCTACTATGTGGTGCCCATCCACCCACAACCCTGGGCTTCCTCCTGGCCCTTGCTCTCAGTGCACAGCCACACTCAGGGAAAAACTTCAGCAGTCATTCACCCTTAGTGTGTACTTACATATGCTGTGACCTCTACCAGACATTTGAACTTAGAGTCATCTCTATTACGCATTAATAATAAAGATCTTCACCATGAAAGGAAGCTCAGTCACTGGTATTTAGTATTGGGAAAGGGGTTTCCCGTTCACCCAGCCAAACCCTATCTGGAGGCAGCAGGAAGAGGCAAGGGACCCAGAGACATTCCAAGTGTCTCAGGCAGTACCTTATCCTCCAGCCCAGACTGGCTGGATGATTTTTTAAAAGTTTGAGTCACATGCTCTAACTGAGAGAGCTTACTGTCCAGCTAGGGAGAAGAAACTCTTATGATGGAGGGAAGATTTTCGGCAAGGCTGGTTGAATGGATGAACGGATGGATGAGTGCATGGGTAGGTAAGTGCGAAACTGGAGGCTGGATGGAGACTGAATGAATGGAGGAATGGTGAGTAGATGGGTGGATAGATGGATTGATACATGGGTAGATGGATGGACACGTGTGTGGGTGGGTATATGAAGGATGGATGAATAGGTGGATGGATGTTTGAATGTATGTGGAACTGAGGGAGGTGGGTTTGTGATTCTTAGAGAGACCACTGACCAAATGGGGCTCCTCCTGGGAGCCTGGGTCTTTTCCTTAATGTACAGTGAAAGGATTAAACATAAGGAGAGAGGAGAAAGGGAAGAGGACAGGCTAGCTAGGAAGGGGTAAGGAGGGAGGAAGTGGGGAAGGAAAACACAGAGAAGGAAAAGGTGGGTGGCATTTTGAATTCATTTGGCTCCCTCACAAGCTTCCTGAAACTTCCAGGCTGTTACACCAAGGTACAGATGTCCCTGTGGGGACCTCAGCTTTTCATCTCTGCAATTTACTGCGTGTGGGTGTTCTAGAGCTCACGACGATTGGTTACTCGTCACTTTATTTACCCAGGAGGCTGGTACAAGGGGTGAGTAAGGCTGCCATCGCTGCAGTCTGAGGCTGCAGCAGTTGGCAGCTCTTTCACCTGCACTCCCATTGCCAGCCCCAAGGGAGTCACTACTGCTACTGATGCCCCTAAAACAGCTGAGATTCAGAGAGCATGCCTACAGAGCCCCTGCCTGCCTGCCCCTTGGGAAGCCAGACCCTGCTCAGAGCCTGCCTTCCATATAAACAGTGGTGCCTCCTGCCTGATTCCTCTCACTACTGAGAAGCTTACAAGGGTCTACAAGAGAAGTCAGAGCCCAGGGCCCCTGAAGAGGCGTCCTGCGCCCCTGCCCTGCCTGCTCTTACCTCCCTTCACTCCATTTGCATTGCCTTCCCGAGTCCCCTGCCCTCCCCCCTCCTCACCCCAGGGCTGCTGGACCTCACCGGCCCCTAACCATAAGCAGCAACAGGTCAGCCAAGAGAAGGGTCAGCCAATCCCAGAGAGGCAGAAACAAAGTTTCTCCACTTCACCTCCAGTGAGTCTCACTTGGGGTGGTGCCATCTCTTAGAAGACATGAGGAGCCGGAAAGGAGAACACTAAGGACATTGACCTGACAGGCTGGAAGCAGGGATGCTAAGTCTGGCCACACCCATGACAGTCTGGTACCAGAAAGGACGTTTTCCCTGCCCACCAAAGCCAATGTGCCTGCTATTCTTAAAATATTGCTTAGAGCCACACCAAACTGCCAGGCATTCCCTGGTGGCTCAGACAGTAAAGCATCTGCCTACAATGCGGGAGACCCAAGTTTGATCCCTGGGTCGGGAAGATCCCCTGGAGAAGGAAATGGCAACCTACTCCAGTACTCTTGCCTGGAAAATTTCATGGACAGAGGAGCCTTGTAGGCTAACAGTCCATGCGGTCGCAAAGAGTCAGACACGACTGAGCGACTTCCCTCACTCAGTTCACTCAGAAGGGCTCAGAGGTGTGGAAGGTGGGCCAGGGCTGGAGGTGGCAGGCAAAAGAAACATAAATACATTGGATGCTGTTTTCCCCATGCAACCTGTCCAGTAACCCCCACCCTCCTTCCCAGGGCAGGCTGGAGGCAGGATGCCTCCACCTTATCCATGTCTACAGAGTCATTTCTTGAATGCTTGACCCAAGTTCCATCAAGGAGGGGTCCCTATGTCTGCAATTAAAATATCAAATCTGAAAGTGCATTAAAAAAATAACAGCTGGCCTGCTGAACACTCACTAGATTCAGTCATTCTTCAGCCTCACATGGACTCCTCACAGCAACCCTACAAGGTAATTATACCATTATCCCCTTTATACAAGAAAGGAAGCCAAAGTCAGGGAGGCTAAGGAACAGGCCCAAGTTCACAGAACTGCTAAGTGGAGGAGTCTAAGCCATATAGCACCAGGGCCTGGCCTTGGATTCATTCATTCAGCAAATATCTATTAGGCACCAAATAGAATTTCTTCCAAGTAAACAAACTGCCTTCTGGAGAGGCCATTGCTTTTCACAGCTCAGGAGATAAGGGGGAGCCGGAGAGCTTGCAATCACAGTGTTTCTCCCACCTTGCTTTGCTAAGCTTCCCCACCTCAAGGATCCCCCTCCACTGCACTATGTGGGAACTGGAAACAAAACAGGCAAAACTGTTTAAATGGAGCCTGCATTCTCATGATGAGAGACAATAAATAAGATGAATTTGCAAAACATATAATATGCAAGACAGTTACAAGGGGGACAACTAGAGCAGGGAAGGAAGCTGAATCGGAGAGATGCATAATTTTAGAGTAAGTGGCAAGGGCAGGCCTCCATCAGAAGTAACTTAAAGCAAAAACCAAAAGGAGATAAGACAGTGACCCATGCAGCTAGCTGGAAACAGCATCTTCCAGAGAGAAGAGTCAGTGCAAAGGCCCTGAGGCAGGAGCTCTGCTGATGTGTTGGGGAGCAGAGAACTGTGTTTGCTGGATCACGTGAAGAAGGGAAGCAAGCAGGAAGTGAGGGCAGTGACAAGGACCAGTCATGGGGCCTTGAATCTGATCAATCCCTTCATGATGGATGACACAACTAAGCTCAGAGAGGCTGGTGATTTGTTAAAAGCCATATGGGGCTAGGGGCTTCCCTGGTGGCTCAAATGGGAAGAGACAGGGAGCCAGGTGCTAGGAACATCTGGTGATGGTGAGCTTTCTCTCTCCTCGGGCTATTAAAAAAAACATCTCCAGAAAGGGGCTCTATTGGAGAAAATCCCTACCAGGCTCAGGAGCATCTCCTCACGTGTGCACTACACAGGAAGAGCTCCTAGTTCCCACTGTAAAGCAGGGACACAGCCCACAGGGTGCAGCGTGTGTCACAGTCACACCTACGTGTGAGCAGGTTTCCCCCCACGAAAGAGGGAATCCAGCAGAGGCAGGGATATCAAAGGAAGGTTTGCTATTTTCCCCTTCCACTGCCAAGATGCCTTCCCTACTGGCCTCCCTGACCTGGGTGCTGGCTTCTGGAAGGTGTCCTGAAGGCTCTCAAGTAGGTTCTCAGAAGGGCTCAGTTCTCGCAACCAAGCACCCCATGGTGTGCCTGCGTCCTCACACTGCAAACCTTCACAAGAACCTTTGAGAACCCAGAGGTTGATAGCACAAGGAAGCCCCAGGAATTCACAGATCAGGGCCTCTAAGCAAGCGGCAACAGCAGCCAAGGTCATGCAGTTCAGCTTAGCTGTGTCTCCGCACCTCACAAGTATACACACCAGAGAATCCATCACAACAACCCCGAGGTGCGGTCTGTGATTATCTCCACTATACAGATAAGCAAACTGAGGCATGGGGAGGTTACATGGCTTACTCAGGATCATGTTCATTCATGGTAAGAACCAGAGCTGGGATATGAACCGCAGCAGTCTGACTCGAGTCCTTCAAGGACCTGCCCCAAGATCAGACTCACTACACTGAGAATAGACGCCTTGGAGGCAGGATCAGGAAATGACGTGGTCTTGATGGGGGTCCCATCTCTGTGCCAGCAAGTGCTCTGTGCTCCTCTGGGAACACCAGATTTCACACGTTCCTTACACTTCCCTGGTGACTCTGGCACATCTGATCGTGTGTCTGTCTCATCCGGGACTAGGCTGTGAGCTGCAAAAGCTCTTTTCTAGTCTATTCGCATCCCACAAAAAGACACTCTGTGCTGAGGAAGTTAATAAGTAGCTGCTGCTGCTAAGTCGTGTCAGTCATGTCCGACTCTGTGCAACCCCATAGACGGCAGCCCGCCAGGCTCCCCCATCCCTGGGATTCTCCAGGCAAGAACACTGGAGTCGGTTGCCATTTCCTTCTCCAATGCATGAAAGTGAAAAGTGAAAGTGAAGTCGCTCAGTCGTGCCCGACTCTTAGCGACCCCATGGACTGCAGCCTACCAGGCTCCTCTGTCCATGGGGTTCTCCAGGCAAGAGTACTGGAGTGGGGTGCCATTGCCTTCTCCAGTTAATAAGTAGGCATGAGCAGAAATGAACAAAGGTGGGCAGGCCCAGATGTCTCAGACGTCTCCTTAGGGAACTTTCAGATAGAATATTGCAACACTTGGGTCATTTCCTATTTGCCTCCCTCCCAGTCCCACAGCAAGACTAAAATAGCTTCATATAGATGCTCTCCCTTTTTTCCTTTTTATTGAATTTAACTGAATGTTCCAGTTTGATTTAAAAAACACAAAGATTAAAGACCTATCAGAAAAGACCCTGATGCTGGGAAAGATGGAGGACAGGAGAGGGGGGTAACAGAGGATAAGATGGTTGGATGGCATCACCGACTCAATGGGCATGAGTTTAAGAAAACTCATGGAGATAGTAAAGAACAGGGAAGCCTGGCATGCAGCAGTCCATGGGGTCACAAAGACTCGAACACGTCTTGGATACTGAACAAAAACAAATAGGTTAAAATGTTGGATGTACTGTGCTATGCATGAATATTTATCACTCTGGGCTATATAAATTGAATCAGTTCAGTTCAGTCGCTCAGTCATGTCTGACTCTTTGCAACCCCATGGACTATAGCCCGCCAGGCCTCCTGTCCAGCACTAACTGCCAGAGTTTACTCAAACTCATGTCCATTGAATCAGTGATGCCATCCAACAATCTCATCCTCTGTCATTCCCTTCTCCTCTCACCTTCAATCTTTCCCAGCATCAGGGTCTTTTCAAATGAGTCAGCTCTTCGCATCAGGTGGCCAAAGTATTGGAGTTTCAGCTTCAACATCAGTCCTTCCAATGAACACCCAGGACTGATCTCCTTTAGAATGGACTGGTTGGATCTCCTTGCAGTCCAAGGGACTCTCAAGAGTCTTCTCCAACACCACAGTTCAAAAGCATCAATTCTCTGGCACACAGCTTTCTTTATAGTTCAACTCTCACATCTATACATGACCACCGGAAAAACCATAGCCTTGACTAGACAGACCTTTGTTGACAAAGTAATGTCTCTGCTTTTTAATATGCTATCTAGGTTGGTCATAACTTTTCTTCCGGGAGTAAGCATCTTTTAATTTCATGGCTGAAGTCACCATCTGCAGTGATTTTGGAGCCCAAAAAAGAGTAAAGTCTGAAAACTGTTTCCCCTGTTTCTCCATCTATTTGCCATGAAGTGATGGGATCGGATGCCATGATCTTTGTTTTCTGAATGTTGAGCTTTACGCCAACTTTTTCACTCTCCTCTTTCACTTTCATCTAGAGGCTTTTTAGTTCTTCTTTATTTTCTGCAATAAAGGTGTTATCATGTGCATATCTGAGGTTATTGATAACTATTAGCAATTAAAAGAAGGTCAACAGAAGGCTTTCTGGAATTCTCTACCAAAGGAAGAGGAATAGACACGGATGGGGAGCCCTGGGCGAGGACTCTGCAGGAAAGGGAAGATCTCAGCTGACAAGGCAAAAGCGTGTGCTTAGAGGGCCATCCCAGCCCCCAGAGCAAGTTCCAAAAGGGTTTGTAATATGGCTGTTCTACCCAGAAGTCATCCATTTAGATGAGGAAAAAGTGGACTTGGTGTGAAAGAACCCAGCTGAGAGCACAGAGCTGCAGGAGAAGATGAAGAAAGGCACTGTCACTTCAGCTGCCTAAGTGTTTCTTCCTTCTTTACCGCTCACCTGAACGTGTTCTGGGCTGGAGGAAGCACAAGCTGGAATCAAGATTGCCGGGAGAAATATCAATAACCTCAGATATGCAGATGACACCACCCTTATGGCAGAAAGTGAAGAAGAACTAAGGAGCCTCTTTATGAAAGTGAAAGAGGAGAGTGAAAAAATTGGCATAAGGCTCAACATTCAGAAAACTAAGATCATGGCATCTGGTCCCATCAGTTAATGGCAAATAGACGGAGAAACAGGGGAAACAGTGGCTGACTTTATTTTTATGGGCTCCAAAATCACTGCAGATGGTGATTGCAGCCATGAAATTAAAAGATGCTTACTCCTTGGAAGAAAAGTTATGGCCAACCTAGACAGCATATTAAAAAACAGAGACATTACTTTGCCAACAAAGGTCCGTCTAGTCAAGGCTATGGTTTTTCCAGTGGTCATGTATGGATGTGAGAGTTGGACTATGAAGAAAGCTGAGTGCCGAAGAATTGATCCTTTTGAACTGTGGTGTTGGAGAAGACTCTTGAGAGTCCCTTGGACTGCAAGGAGATCCAAGCAGTCCGTCCTAAGGGAGATCAGTCCTGGGTGTTCATTGGAAGGACTGATGTTGAAGTTGAAACTCCAATACTTTGGCCCCCTGATGCGAAGAGCTGACTCATTGGAAAAGACCCTGATGCTGGGAAAGATTGAGGTCAGGAGAAGGGGATGACAGAGGATGAGATGGATGGCATCACCAACTAAATGGGCATGGGTTTGGGTGGACGCCGGGAGTTGGTGATGGACAGGGAGCCCCGGCGTGCTGCAGTTCATGGGGTCACAAAGATTCGGACACAATGGAGCGACTGAACTGAACTGAACTGAAGGTGTTCTGAGACAAGTCAGTCATGTAATGAATGCATCTGGCCAAAGGGTGCCCCTGGGCACTGTGGTGGGAATGTAAATTAGTTCAGCCACTATGGCAAACAGTATAAATGTTCCTTAAAAAACTAAAACCAGAGCTACTATATGATCCAGAAATTCCACTACTGGGCATATATATGGAAAAAACCAAAAACCTAATTTAAAAAGATACAAGCACCTCAATGTTCATATCAGCACTATTTACAATAACCAAGAGATGAAAGCAATCCAAGTGCCTGTCAACAGACAGTGAGATTAAGACATGATACATACACACACACACACACACACACACACAGGTATATTATTCAGCCATTAAAAAGTGAAATATTGCCATTTGCAGCAATGTGGATGGACCTAGAGAATATTATCCTTGGTGAAATTAGTCACAGACAAATGCTATATCATTTGTAAATGGAATCTAAAAAATAATACAAATGGATGTATACACTAAACAGAAACAAACTCACAGAGCTAGAAAACAAACTTATGGTTACCACAAGGGGAAGGAGTGGGGACAAATTGAAGGTATGGGATTAACAGATACAAACTACTACACATAAACAAGGATTTACTGTGTAGGGAATTATGAACTTCCCAGGTGGCGCTAGTGGTTAAGAACTTGCCTGCCAATGCAGGAAACATAAGAGACTTGGCTTTGATCCCTGGTTCAGGGAGGGGGGCATGGCTACCCACTCCAGTATTCTTGCCTGGAGAGTCCCATGGACAGAGGAGTCTGGTGGGCTACAGTCCAAAGGGTCGCAAAGAGTCAGACGCAGCTGAAGCGACTTAGCATGCACAGAGAATTATACCCAATATCTTACAATAGCCTATAACGTAATGAAGGAATAAAGGAAGGAAGGGGGAAAAAGAAAAGAAAGAGAGAAGCTGGCAATGCTCCTGATACATAGTCAGTGCTCAATAAATGATGGAGCCTTCCTTTCTCTTTCAAGATGGATAAAGTTCTCACCAGCCACGGCTGGCCCAAGTGGGCCACTTCAACAGCTTTTCCTTCCTTCTCCACAAGCAAGAGAAGCCAGTTTCATCTCATTTGATTTCTATCTTAGAAGGAAATTGGAAGAAACAGTTCAAAGTCCTCCACACACCCCTCTACAGCTGCCTTAGACTCCACCTATGTCTTCCAGGCAAAGTTCCTACTCAAAGTGCCACAAAATCAGCCTCCTTGCAATTTTTCATCTCCAGTCTACTTTCTACCCTCTAAGGTTCTAAAGAACAATTCTTTTCCTTCTCTGCATAGAATTCCTTCAAACATTTGGTGCTCCCATCCCCCAAGTCATCACTTTTCCAGGTTAAACGAAGTTCATATTTTCCAGTTTCTTTTACAAGAGGATTCCAATGTCCTTCCCCCATCCTGGTCTCTCTCAGCAAATGATATTCTCATTTATCTTGGGCATCCAGACCTGAAGGCATCACTGTAGACATGGCCCAGCAATAATAACTATATACACTAACATTGATGGAATATTTACTATGCCCCAGGTATGTGTAAGAGCTTTTCTTGTGTGAATTCATTTACTAACTGCCTTTGCAGCTCTGCTCTCTGCCTTGGGAAGTCACTCGTGTGCACTAGGTCTAGGCCACCCAACTAATCAACTCCAAATATGAAGTGTCACCTCACTTTAACAAGGCTTATTACTAAAGCCTCAGGTCACTGTTGGAGAAGGCAGTGGCAACCCACTCCAGTACTCTTGCCTGGAAAATCCCATGGATGGAGGAGCCTGGTGAGCTACAGTCCATGGCGTGGCTAAGAGTCAGACACGACTGAGCGACTTCACTTTCACTTTTCACTTTCACACATTGGAGACAGAAATGGCAACCGACTCCAGTGTTCTTGCCTGGAGAATCCCAGGGATGGGGGAGCCTGGTGGGCTGCCGTCTATGGGGTCACACAGAGTCAGACACGACTGGAGCTACTTAGCAGGTCATTGTAGCACATCACGACCTGAGGGCAGGAGGTAGAAGACATGAAATGCTTAGGTTCCTCCTTGTTTACTCTCAAAGTATTTATTCTCAAGGGCTCTATCCTCAGTTAAGAGATTTAATTTTGGCGTCTTCACAGTTTTCTGTTTTCAGACCATGCACGTGTTGTGTCTACCGTTGACATCAATTCTATTGCTCCTAGAATGTTCCTAGGACATGAGTGCCTATTGCTCTAAACACATACCTGGTCATGAACCATCCCTCTTGAAAATGTTGTGTAAGAGAGAAAAAAGTAGAAAATCTCAGCAATGAAAGCAATTTCAGTGGTCCTTTTTGCTAAATACACATGCACTGCATGGTTTGTCCTCAGGAACAAGGAATGGATGGTATCGAATGAGCCACACTTTCCCCAAAAGGACACACTTAGAGACAACTGGACACTCTTAGGAAACTGGCTATAGCCCTGGGGTCACCTGTACCAAGCAAGGTGATAACAATGCTCATTCCCACCACACTTCACCCCTGCACCAAATCCTCATGACCATCCCTGGGGACCAGTGGTATTTCATGTTTCAGTGATGATGATGATGGCTCGGGAGCCTGCATGCAGGCAACTTCTTAGCCCAAAACTCAGCCTCTTCCCCCAATAAACTCCTGCCACACAACAATCAGGCTTCCCTAGTGGTTCAGATGGTAAAGAATCTGCCTGCAACGTGGCAGACTCGGGCTCAGTCCCTGGGTTGGGAAGATCCCCCAGAGAAGGAAATGGCAACCCACTCCAGTATTCTTGCCTGGAGAATCCCATGGACAGAGGAGTCTGATGGGCTACCGTCTGTGGGGTGACAAAGAGTTGAACACGACTCAACAAGTAATACGCATACATACACCAGCTTTCCCCAGGTAGGTGGTGAGAGATTGGCTAACGTGAGAGGGAGCATCTTGAAAGTATTAAAACACTGCAAAACATGTTTGCATTCTTCCTTCAAAGAGTAAAAAACCCTCTGTATTCTGTTTCTTCTTTAGCAGTTTTTTTGTGATTGTTTTCTGTTGTTTTCACCATAAATGAAACCATCCTAATTCAGTCAGGACCAGAAACCCAAACAATAGCAAACAAACCAAACAAAAGATAGGATAGACTTTGCAAAAGAGAAAGCAAAACCCACAGGGGAACCAGGCCAGCTGCAGAGGGCTCAGGCAACACAGCAGCTTCGTGGCATACAGACACCCCTAGGTCAGTCTGGAACAAAGACCTCAGCCCATAGGAGATGAGCTCGGCTTGTCGCCACAAGAGTTGGGCTTGTCTGGGATGAGGAGGGTGGTTGCAGCTTTATTTCAGCCTGAAGCATGGCCATCTCACTTACTCTGTGTCTGTACCACTTACTGTTGGATGGCCATTATTCACAGAGAGCTGACACTGAGACACCAAGGAGGCACCATCATCTCCTGCCCGACACTGTGATCTGAGTGACCCAGGTAAGCTGGTATTATGTTATGGGCATCTCAAAACTGAATTAAAATAAGAGGGAGTCTAGAAAAAGGGATTTCATACCACCTGATGGAGGAGAAAAGGTGGTACCCACCACCATTCTCCACTGGAAGAAGAATGAGACTGAGCTTGAGTCCAAGATTAAGATCAAGGCTGAGATAGATCGGACTTCCCTGGATCTGCCTCCCAATGCAGGGGACACAGGTTCGATCCCTGATCCGAGAGGGCTCCACACGCCGCAGAGCAGCTAAGCTTGTGCGTCGCAACTACTGAGCCTGTGCTCGAGAGCCCCCAGTTGCAACTGCTGAAACCCATGCCCCCCAGGGCCTGTGCCCCACAGCAAGAGAAGCCACCGCAATGAGAAACCAGTGCACTGCGACAAAAACTAGTCCCTGCTCGCCCAAACTAGAGAAAGCCCAGGACAGCAATGAAGACTCAGCATAACCAAAATAAATATTTTTTAAGATAATGATTGAAAAAGAGACAGAAAAAAATCAGATACAAAGAGACACAGTAAAGACAGAGGCCCTAGGAGGACTGTGCAATAACTGCTCTCTTCCTTACAGGTCTTCCTTTTCGTTTGCTCTCTCTCCTGCTTCCCAGGAGAGCTGGACTCTCACCCAGCTCCAGCCTTGATTATCCATGTGACCTGTTGATCATAACTTCCTACAACCCTCAGAGTGCCTGGTACATAGGAAGCATCCAGGAAATTCTTCTCCTTTTCAGCATACTTCTTCATCTCCTCCTCTCTCTTGTCTCTCTTATTCTGACTCATATTATCACCATTATCATTCCCTTCTATATATTAGTTTTTACTAAAAAGTGATACATTCAGAAACAATCATAAAATGTTATACTTGAAAAATATTTTTTTACCCCTAATATGATAAAAGGTATATATAACCACCTACAGCAAACACAGTGATTCACTATGAAATAGTGAAAGCTTTTCCCCTATATTCAGAAATAAGAGAAAGATGTCAGCTGTTACCACTTCTTTTCAATACTTTCGGGATGAGTCGGACACGACTGAGCAACTTCACTTTCAATACTTTTGGGAGGTCATAATTTGGCTAATAAGACAAAAAAGTGAATTAAAGGATGTAAACACAAGAAACAAAACACCCATTCACAAATGATGTAATGGTGTGAAAAGAAACTTCAAAAGAATCTAAAGATAATACTACCAGTCAGCTATTAGAAAAGGAAAGTTTTTTAAGCTTCCATTTAAAATAGCATCAGACAGCATCAGACTCTGAGGAATAAACGTATTTGAAGATTTTCAAGACAATTTCACAGAAAACTGTGGAACACTGCTGAAAGAAATTAAGGAAAACCAAATAATGTCAATTTTCATCCAAATGACCAACTGATATAAGATAACCCTAGCCAAAAATCCTAGCGGGCTTTTTTGGTGGAAATTGGCAAGTTGATTCTAAAATATATATGGGAATGCAAAGAGCCGAGAGCCAAGAAGAAAACACAGAATGTTGACAAAATTAAATCACCAAATAATATGATGGATTATAAAGCTACAGTATTAAGACAGTGCGGCATTGGTATTAGGATAGAAAAAGAGGCCAACAGAACCAAATAGAGAATTCACAAATAAAGACACTTGAGTTGCAACAAAGATGTATTTTCAATAAATGGTGTTAGGTCACTTGAAATTCTATATGAGAAAAGGAAATGGATTTGACCTCCTTCTTCAGAATTCTGCACATTAAAAAAAAAGAAAGAAAGAAATTCCAGATGGACTATGGGCCTAAAGGTGAATGCTAAAACAGTAAAACGTGTAAAAGAAAACACAGACTAAAACCTTCCTGATACAGGAATAGGCGAAGATTTTTAAGCTTAAAAACACTGATAAATTGTACTTCATTAAAATTAAGAGCATCCCTTTATAAAAAGTGCACCATTAACAGAATAACAAAGCAGGCTACAAACTGAAAGAAGGCATTCTACAATAAATATATCTGACAAAGAACTTAAATCCAGAATATGAAGAGCTCCCATAAATCCATTTTAAAAATACAGAATTTAACATAAAATGGACAAAATATTTGAACAGGCATTTCACTGAAAAGGATATCCAATGGCCATGCTGCATATAAAAAATGGTCAACATCCATCAATCATCTAACTTAAAACCACATGAGATATGTTAATATCACCACATAAGCCTCTGCAAGGAAGTGGCACAAATGCGAATCAAACAATGCTCAAAGGAGAATAGTTGGCATAACTTTGGGAGGTTGTCAGATATTATCTACTAAAGTCTATTCTACTCCTTGGAAGGAAAGTTATGACCGACCTAGACAGCATATTAAAAGCAGAGACATTACTTTGCCAGAAAAGGTCCATCTAGTCAAGGCTATGGTTTTTCCTGTGGTCATGTATGGATGTGAGAGTTGGACTGTGAAGAAGGCTGAGCACCGAAGAATTGATGCTTTTGAACTGTGGTGTTGGAGAAGCCTCTTGAGAGTCCCTTGGACTGCAAGGAGATCCAACCAGTCCATCCTAAGGGAAATCAGTCCTGGGTGTTCATTGGAAGGACTGATGCTGAAGCTGAAACTCCAATACTTTGGTCACCTGATGTGAAGAGCTGATTCATTGGAAAAGACCCTGATGCTGGGAAAGATTGAGGGCAGGAGGAGAAGGGGACGACAGAGGATGAGATGGTTGGATGGCATCATCGACTTGATGGACATGGGTTTGGGTGGACTCTGGGAGTTGGTGATGGACAGGGAGGCCTGGATTGCTGCAGTTCATGGTATCGCAAAGAGTCAGACACAACTGAGCGACTGAACTGAACTGAATTCTATGATCCAATTATTCCAGTCCTGGGCATACACTCAATAGAAATGAGCATACATATCCACCAAAAAGAAGATGTACAAGAATGTTTATACAATAAAAAAAAAAATAGAAACAACCAGATGTCCATCAATTATAGAATGAGTAATTAAGTTGGGTGCATTTCTACATTGTAATACTGGACAATCTTTTTTTAATAATAATGCTATATATGTCAAATACGGATAGATTTCAGACATAAAGTTAAGTGGAAAAAAAAACAGAACATACTACACATACCACATATGTGCTGCTATGCAATGGATTAGGCCAAAACTCAGTGGCTTAAAATAACAGATATTTATTGTATCCACTCTGTGGTTTGGGAATCCAGGTGCAGTTTAGCTGAGTCCTCCAGCTCAGAGCTGCTCACAAGGCTCTGATCAGGGTGTCAGTCAGACTATGGTGATCTCAAGCCTCAACTCAGGGAATGTCTGCTTCCAGCCTCACTTATACGACTGTTGGGCAACAAGCCTCAGTTCTTCACCGGTTGTTGCCCAGAGGACAGCTCGCAATATGGTAGCTGGTTTTGTCAGAGCAAACTAGAAGAACCAGAGAGAGCACAAGCAAAATGCAAGTCACAGCCTTGAGGAACCTAATCTTGGAAGTGCTATCCCATCATTCTTGCCGTATCCTATTCATCAGAAGCAGGCTTCAGAGTCCAGTCCACATCCAAGGGAGGACATCACACAAAGGCATGATTATCAAGAGGCAGAGATGATTGGGAGCCCTCTTAGAGGCTGCCTGCCACACATTATTCCATGTACGTGAATTTCAAGAACAGACACATCTTGATAGAAATCAAAATATTGATTATTTCCATGGGGAGAGGCTATTGAGGAGGAGAAATGAAGGAGCTGTCTGAGATGCTAAAGATGTTCTATATCTTGATCTCACTTACATGGTGGGGTAACACCAGTGTAATCACACATAAAGAAAATTCACTGAGATGTACTATTCAAATCTGTGCACTCCAGTGCATATACATTACACATCAATTAAAAAGAATTAAAGGATCTAGTAGCCACTATCTTCTCCCTTCTGTATCTGAGGATATTAAAAGGTGATCTGAGTTCCTGAGGTCAGAGAGCCAGTTGTGAGTGGTTAACCCTGGTTAGCCTCTCTCATACGGTCAGTGTGTGCATGTCACCTCACACGTGCCGCTGGCTGGATTTTCCCTCTGGCAGTTCCATGTGAAGAGAACTGTTCGCAATTAGAGGCAGAGGCTAAACTGTGTAATGTGCTCCTCCAGCGTTAAGGTCAAGGTTACACTCCAGAAAATATCTCTGTTATTTGACAAAGTTCTCAGAAATCAGTTCCATACCAGGAGTTACACTTCTGGGCCCTCTGCACTTATGGTGCCTGAAAACGATGAACAAAAATGCCAATTATTCTGATCTTTCAAACTCAAAATATGAGAAAATCTAGATGTGATCTGGGTAACAGCCAAAGTTTTGCACTAAGCTCAAAAAAGTGTTTATTTAACAAGTTATTGGGGGAAAACATAAAGGGTACATTTGGCCCACTTAATTACAGTTGATTTTGATGAGAATGACATCATAATCAGATGTTAGAGATACATCTCACTGAATCTGAACCCCAGCACCCTGAAGTAGGAACTAAGATACACACCGACATTGTAAATGAAGACATTATGTGTAAAGAATAAAAGTAAATGGCCCAAGATTACCTGGCTAGTAAGAGGACCAACCAAGTGAGGCCAAGCTGCTGTGTATGCTGCTCCCAAGTCTATCATTGTTCAGTCACTAAGTCATATCTGACTCTTGGCAACCCCGTGAACTGCAGCACGCCAGGTTTCCTTATCCTTCACCATCACCCGGAGTTTGCTCAAACTCACGTCCACTGAGTCAATGATGCTACCTAACCATCTCATCCTCTGCCACCCTCTTCTTCTCTTGCTCTCAATCTTTCCCAGAATCAGGGTCTTTTCCAAGTCTGTGATCTTAGCTAATTCATTATACGACTCTTCATGCATGACTTTTAAAAAAGCCACTTAGTTCTGTATGTGCCAGTCTGTCATAAATGGTTCAGAGAGAATCAACAGCACAGGTCCAGAAGGGCCACATTAGCAGTTAGACTGGCATCCTCTAGATCTCAGAAAGAACAAGCTTGGATTGTAATTGCACTTCATTGGCTTACTAATTAAAATCTGTACACACGCACAGACACACACAGAGGCCTGCCACTGCAAAAGTATAACAGCAGAGCTCCAACCAGTGAGGTGCTCAGCCGAGACGGGCAACCTCAACTCAGGAGACCAAACAGATAGCTGTTCACTCTAAGTCCCAGGGGTGCAATGAGGGGCACCAACACTCCTGACAGCTCAGCAGGGTGGCACGAATGCAGAGGAATGGGCTTCCTTAGACCTATCCACCTGCCGGGATGGGGGGTGCACCAAGACATCAGCACCCAGAATTGATCCATAATGAAGCCCTCAAAGCCCTTGGAACACTGAGAAGGACTAAGCTAATCAGTCCTACAGACTTGAACCAATTTCACTAATAGAATATATGGCCAGACCACATGACTACCACAGGCAATCACAATTGTTGGGAACCATGCAAACCACAACAAGAAACAAGCTGTTGAATTAAACATGACTGACCATTTCCTTGGGGGATTTCCCCTTTTAATGTTCACTTGTTACTTGTTCATTCATTTATCAGCCAGAGTTTAACAAGTCTAAAAGAGAATATTTTCTAATCATGCAAAATCTAGCCATTATTTATTTCTCCTATTTAAAAAAAGGCCACTACTCCTTTATTTCTGCAGGAGATACTCTAGCCTGATCCTTGGGCAAGCCAGGGATGTTTTATATTAGAGGAGAATGTCTTCTCTCCCCTGGGTTGGGAAGATCCCCTGGAGAAAGGAAATGGCAACCCACTCCAGTATTCTTGCCTGGAGAATTCCATGGACAGAGGAGCCTGGTAGGCTACAGTTCATGGGGTCACAAACAGTTAAGACATGACTGAGTGACTTTCACTTTCTCTCATATGCAGAACCATGTTTCCAAATCTCATAATACATGAACATAAGTCAGTTTCTACTCACTCGCCAACACCTCCTCACTGAAGCACCATGCATTCATGTTACCTGTAGCACAATTTTAACTATTTCTATTTTATTTACTTAATAACTGTCTCCAATACATGCACACACATATCCACACACACACACAAACTTAAGCTTCATGAGAGCACAGACCACAACTTCTGCCTCTAATTCTCAGTTTTGCCTTTTCCAGTTAAGTAATCTGAGTCCTGTTACTGAACCTCTCTGATCCAGTAGTACATGGATTTTGTGAGGCTCAAATGAGAAATGCATATAAAATATAGCGGAGTACTCATTAAATTTAATCAACTTCACCTAACTATTACCAAGCAAGAACAAAAGGTCCAGAGTCCACCTGCCACAACAGCTCTTCCTCCTTATCTTAGATGAGGTTTATTCTGGCAACCCATGGCTAGACTTTCTGTGCAAGAATCCAAACAGAAAAATCCCACATCCTGCCATCACATGGTATTTTATTGGAATTTCATCTCTCCAGACAGTCTCAATTCCCTCCTCTCCTCTCCCCCTCGTCCTGTCTGATGCTATGATGCTACAATCCAGTCTCTGTGACTCCGGACTGTTTCCATGGTGATGAGCAGTGATGTCATAAAGGGGGGATTGTTACAGGGCTGAATGAAATCTGGCACCAGATGCACCCTGCCTCCTTATATAAGGGGGGGGTGGGGGACAAGCCCGTGGACACCTCTCAGAAAATGGGAAACCAAATCACCCGAGGGATGGCAAGGGATGACCAGAGGGAGAGAAAGTTCCAATCCCTTCCACACAATAGCAACCCCATTTGGAAAAGAACGGATTTAACAGACCTCACTAAGACAAGAATCGTGTTTCGCCAAAGAAAACAAAAGGAACGAACAAGAGGCAGCAACTACCGAAGACTCCACCTTCTGGTCTAGGAAGACCCAAGCTCACAGAGGCTGCATCCACCAAAGCCCACTGCACTGTTTACTGAGTAAAAAGCTACCAACTATTCCCTGCCGGAGCCTTCAATTGTCATGTGAGTCTGACTGCTCCAAAGACAGACCATGGTGATTGTCAGCCCAGCATGCATTTTGAAAGTAAAAAGTCTTACCAGAAATACAGCAACCAACGTCAGCTTAATTCCTAAGAGGAACTCAAGCCATCTTATTAAGAAAATTCTCAGAGGAGATTTTATTCAAAGGAGCATCCTGTAATGCCATCTCTAGGTTCTGCAAAAGTAAGTCCGGTCTTGCCTGCACAGCTGAAGGAAGGAGACCTTTACCCAGAAGAGCAACGCTTGCAAGTACAGAAGCACTGGTCGCACTGGAAAGGCCTGGTCAGGGTGCTCATTGTCAAGGCCAGGTCCCTCTGTGTGTATCCCTTGAAATTACAGATTGAGTGACTGACACAATTGTGAGTGCCAAGGAACGGGCTCTTCTCAGTAAAAGGTTTCCTTTGGTCCCACAGTAGGCTCTAGGAGCCAGTGCTTTAGCCACTGCAGAGTCCCCTTTTCCTTCTCTAGGCAGCTGCTTCTCCTGAATGCTCTGCTCCTGGCAAGTTTGGTCCACAGCAGTAGCTAAATACATGTGTCGTGTGCATGTACTTTTACGACCTTCATCATTATTTATGAATTAAATTCAAAGGGAAGTCGTATCCCTCCAGGAAACTTAACATATGCTTTCCTATACACACATATGCATGTAGTTCAGATAACTCTGCTGCTGCTGCTGCTGTTGCTAAGTCGCTTCAGTTGTGTCTGACACTGTGCGACCCCATAGATGGCAGCCCACCAGGCTCCCCTGTCCCTGGGATTCTCCAGACAAGAACACTGGAGTGGGTTGCCATTTCCTTCTCCAATGCATGAAAGTGAAAAGTGAAAGTGAAGTCGCTCAGTCGTGTCCAACTCTTTGCGACCCCATGGACTGCAGCCTACCAGGCTCCTCCATCCGTGGGATTTTCCAGGCAAGAGTACTAGAGCTTGCTTATTATTCTGGATAGGAGGAGGCCATGCTTTCCAGATGTCAGTAAGGGCAGCAACGAGCCAGCTATCTTGTCTCAGAGAAAGTCAAGTGGCCTGAGGGCCCCATTTCCAGGCCACTCTCCAGTCCCTAAACAGAATCTCTCATGCCTCCTAAGCTTGGCCCATGCCGCCCTCTTGACCAAGAATGTCCCTCAGCCCCATCCTACTGTCACAGCCCCCTCAACTATAAGATCTGGGTTCTTGTCAAACGGCCCAGATCCTCCTTTCTGAATGTTTCCTTCCAAGAAGGAGTCCCTCCCTCCACTGCCATCTCCTCCCCTACAAGCAGGAGCTCTTGAGGACAAGAACCATTCCTTATTCATACTGAAAACATGCTCCAGCCTCTGCAACAGACGTATGCCCAGGCGGATGGGGGAACAAGAGCCAAGACCCTTGAGTTCTGCGAATCTTCACTGCCAACTTCAAAATAAAAGGTGATTTTTAAAATCGAGTTTTGGTGATTCCAGTGACTGATTTTATGGACAAAGTTCCATAAGATCAAAGAGGAGCAGGGTAGCCCAATGAGAAGGGCTGGGACTCTGGAGCCACAAACTCTGGTTCTGAGACACCAAGCAGATGGTATATCCTCCAGAAGGTTTATCCTCTAATTTTTTCATCTGTAAAGACAGAAAAGGGTGGAAGCCTCAGCTCAAAGTCCAGTTCTAACACTCTAACTCAATGAGGCAGCATGTGGCACTTCCACATCCTGCAACAAGAGCATGTTACATTTCAAGGATGATTCCTCAAGGCACTGTACTGCCCTCCTGGTTGTCTCTTTCAGTCTCTCTTAAAGTCCTGCCTCCTGGTTAGCGCTCACAATGCAATGTAGGCTGGAGACGGATGACAATTCCCCAGGAAGGGCAGGCCATAAAGACAAATGGAACCACTGCCCTTGTTAATGCCACATCACCAGAAGAGAGTCTCCCCACTCTGCCCAAACACTTCTGAGCATAACCTTGGCCAGGTCCCAGGCACCAGCTAAGCTCTCCTCAAGTCTTGCGTGAGCGGGGCTAATTCCATTATTTTGCAAACACATCTCTGTGTACCTGTATATTCTGTCACTCTCCTTGTCCATGACAAATGTCTGGCATAAAATTTACCTTCAGAAATGTGTTAAGGCAGACAGCAAGTATATCCAGAGGCCTGGGGAAGGTGAGAAAACTGGAGATTGGTGGAGATGTTCTTCATTACTGTGCACCAGACAAGTAAAAGGAGAAAGAAAATTGGGGGTGCCAGGGTGAAGGGAAAAACTGATGGTTCATTCACCAGCAGCATGCATGTGTTGAAAGTCTCTCCTAGTTGCTCAGCAACCAAGAAAAAGCATTTCAGAGAGCAAGGGGCTAATTGGATAAATGAATTAATTAGACATTTCCAGAGCCAGTGCCATAAATGACGACAGGCTCGGGTGGCCAGTTTTCTGCTAGTAAAGTACCTTCGATACTTGCCCCTGCTTTGGTCCAGCAAATTTAGGGAGCTGGGAAGAGTGGGAGGCAGGTAACAATGTGTCAGAGATGCTATCTTAGGAGGAGTAGGTGATGAAGGAAACCCCAGTCTTGGGGGTGAAGTTGAACTAAATAAACTTTGAGGTCTCTTTCGACTCTAACATTTGATCAGTTTTGCTCTGCAGGGTAGGGAGTGGGGGAAAGGACTGAATCTCCACTCTAGCAGCCTGAGGATAACTTTTTTCCCCACACCATCCTGTGGGGTTTCCTTTTGCTGTGTTTAAAGGAATCAGGTTCCCATGAAAGCCGATAGACAGCAGTTGTTGAGGAGTTTGTGTGGGAAATGAGATGTTTTGTTGGTGGCTGCTTTTTCCCTGCTCTGCTTTGCTTCCTCCCGTTGGCTTGCTTTAATTACAGCAGAACCCCACTGCTTCCTCTAATGATGGAGAGGCCGCTCCTGCACAGAGCTCACAGTAGAGAGGAGGGTGCAGGCAAGAGGTCCTGCTGGTGGGAAGAGAACAGACCCAGGGCAAGGAGGGAGGGTGGCCAGCAGCTGCCGGAGCCCATCTCTCAGCTTCACTGGCCCCTGCAGTGAGAGGAGAGGAAAGGAAAGAGTTAGGGATGGGGTAGGAGAAAGCAGGAAAGAAACAGACTGCAAGTCTCAACACTTGCTCAGATGCATGCATGCATGTTAAATCGCTTCAGTCATGCCTGACTCTTTGCAACCCTATGGACTGTAGCTGGCGAGGCTCCTCTGTCCATGGGATTCTCCTGGCAAGAATACTAGAGTGGGTTGCCATGCCCTCCTCCAGGGGATCTTCCCCACCCAGGGATTGAACCTGCATCTCCTGAGACTCCTGCATTGCAGGCGAATTCTTTACCATTGAGCCACCAGGGAAGCCCACCTGCTCAGATACCAAAGCGAATTCAGCGAAGATAACCAATTTAAGTGTCTGTCAACTGATGAGTGGATAAAGAAAATGTAGTATTTATATTTAACCCAATATGTTTCAGCCTTTAAAAAAAAAAGTAAATCCTACCATCTGCAACCTGGGGACATTTTTTCTAAGTGAAATAAGGCAGGCGCAGAAAGACACAGACGGTATGCTCTGTCTTATATGTGGAATCTCAAAAAGTCAAACTCACAGAAGCAGAGGATAGAGTGGTAGTTGTTGAGGGCTAGGAGGTGGGATAAATGGGGAGATGTTAGCCAGAATACAAAGTTTCGGTTAAGAGTTCTAATGTACAGCATGGTGAGGACAGTTAACAATACTGTAGTGTATACTTGAAATTTGCTAGTAGACTAGATCCTCGATGTCTTCACCACATAAAAAGAGGAGCTATGTGAAGTGATGAGTTTGTTCATTAGCTTGATCGTAATCATTTCACAATGTACATGTGCATCAAAACATTACACGGCATACCTTAAATATGTACAATCCTTATTCATCAATTATACCTCCAAAAAAGCTGGGGGAAAATCCAATACAATGCAAATCTCTCAGGAAAATGAAGGGAAGAATAAAGGACTACTATCAGAAGGTTCTCTCAGAGCAGGAAGAATAAGGAACATGGAGAGTGCTGGGCAGAGGGGAGGGTAAGAGCCAGGGTGGTTTTCCCAGCATCACTTTCTTTTCTTATTTCTCTTTAATAAACACTGGTCCAGCCCCCAGGCCTGAGAGCTAACAGGGGCTCTGGGTCGGGAAGACCCCCTGGAGAAGGAAATGGCAACCCACTCCAGTACTCTTGCCTGGAAAATTCCATGGACGGAGGAGCCTGGTAGGCTACAGTCCATGGGGTCACAAAGAGTCGGACACCACTGAGCGACTTCACTTTCTGGGGCATTTGAGATCTCCTCCTGTCCCTGGAAATTTCATCCTCTACTCAAGTGCTAACCCATAGGGTGACCCCACGTTAAATACTAAAATTCACAAGAAACAATGGGTCCTATCCATTCACAAACGATTCAGAATAGACTTGTTAAAAGCAGGATAAATTCTCTCTAAAAGCCTGTTTTTAGGAAACCACTTAAATTTAAAACAAGAAGAGGGGGCTGTAAGAGAGAGTTCCACAAAACAGAGCTGTGCGGCAAGTGGACACAAGCGTTTCATCCTCAGGGTCACCTGCTGCTCTTTAAAGACACTTACCTCTACCCTCTTACCATTTCCACTCCCTTCGGGAGAAATTTAAATAGGGTTGAATCTGAGATTAAAGAGAAAGAGAAGGCTATTGATAAGTCTTAGTCCACCCCCCTAGCCATTACAGGATCATTTCCCACTGTGCAGGGCTTTTCTCTGCTGGAGCATTTCATGAGTCCCTCCTCCCCCACCCCTGAGGAAGGGAAGTGGCATCTTTCTCCTCCCCTTAAAACACACATCCTCACAGCGGCGAAAACAGCTCTCAGGAGGCAGATCTACCAGGAGGTGAAAGTGAAAGCGTTAGTCGCTCAGTTGTGTCCTACTTTTTGTGACCCCATGGATTGTAGTCTGCCAGGCTCTTCTGTCCATGGAATTCTCTAGGCAAGAATCCTGGAGTGGATATCTATTCCCTTCTCCAGGGGATCTTCCTGACCCAGAGATTGAACGCAGGTCTCCTGCTTTACAGGTGGATTCTTTACCATCTGAGCCACCCAGGAAGCCCCAACCAGGAGGCAGACCAAGCTAATATTCAGGACCTCTTATTACCTAATAATCACCCCCATTTTCAAATACACACCTTGCCAAATATTTCAAATTCACCAAATCCCCACACTGGCGTGCAAAATAAGGATTATAATTCAGCTAAATAAAAGAGACAACTAGGTTTCAGAAAAGAAACTGCCCAAAGTCACAGAGCTGGTCAAGGATGGAGCTAAGAATCAAGGTGAGGTCCATCTACTTAAGCATGACTCTGCCACCTAAAGCACCCCAGCTTCTGTCTCCCCATAAGTCATCTAATTTATTCATTCCATCCTACTGGGAGAAAAAAGCCTGAGACTGTATTAAGAACTTAATGGGAAACAAGAACCTCAAGGTGCCAAAAAAGATCAGTGGATTAGGAATCAGCTAGACAGACATTAGTATGGGCTCCTCCGCTATCTCGGTGAATTTAAACACTCTGCGGTTTCTCTTAGCCATATTTTTCATACCTGGAAAAGCATATGGTTAGGTCATTAAGTGTTCTTTCTAGCTTTAAAATATGACCTCTGATCTATTTATATTCTTAGAGAATCTTGGAGAGGACCATGTTTAACCCAAAGGAATGACTCGAATTATCAAGTTTCTGCCCCCGCCAAAAAAAAAGATTGAGCACAAAACCCTTTCTTCTGCCTCCCAAAGTCACATCACAAGTATGAGCAACTTTTCTTATGATTTGGTAGCCATAGCACTCCCTCACACATGTCTGGAAGTGTATAGTTTATAATGCCCTTTCAAACATATGATTTCATTTTGATCCCTCCCACTACTACACAGATGAGAAAATGAGTCTCCATGTTGACTGATTTGGACCATTTCATAAAGCTGGTAGAAGATGATATAGAGACTGGCTTTCCAGTTCCAGTTTTTAGTCACAAGTAAAAGGGATGCTCCTGAGTATACCCTGTACTTGGATCCAGAGTCCTCTTGCAGCCTGAGCCTGTTCATACAACCACTAAACTATGACCATCGTCATCCCCATTAATCTCTTTTGAGGCCATAACAGACACTAAGTAATAGTTGTTGAAATAACTAATAAAGGATGCTAGTACCGTTTCAACACATAAACCTGAAAATCTGCCGACTCCATCTCCAGGTCAAATCAGCTCTGTTTAGAGGCATGTGCACATTAACACTCACATGTACACACGCATGACCTCCCCACAATTTCTCTCCACTCCTGAAAAGGCCCACTGAGAAGTATTTTATCCCAGACATGATTCTTTCAGTATCCCTCAGTCCAAACCGTGGAGAGGCTGGCTGAGGCAGGGGATCGTCAATGAGCAGCAGTGTTTCTCTACTGCCTGCCTATGTTCAGTTACACGGTCGTCATGGTGGTGTTTCATACCATATCATCAGCTCTACCCCCAACTCCGTTTCTTTAAAAATTCATAAGTGTGCAAAAACAGAAAAGAAAAACACAAAACAAAACCAGAAGAGGGAAAAGGCAATCTTGAAATCCACGCGACTGAAGAAGCATATGTTCCTGCAGGCATAGTAGGTATTAATAATTCAACAAAATATTACAGTAATTACTATACTTTGCAAAATCACAACAGTGCACTTTAGCACAACTCCTACCAATCTTGCAACTGCCATTAATAAATAAAACACAATTCCCTGTATTAAATTTGTTGTTTAAAAGCTAAATATTTTATCAGAATATATTTTAAATAATCCATCAAGACCAAGTAAATCCCTGGCCCCACATTACTTCCCTGTTTAAGTGAAACTCCATCTCTCTGGCTAGAGGAGAAATTGACTTTGACTCTATCAAGAATACACTGAGTGTCAAGGCTGGAAGGCCCTCATGGAAGGACCTGAGGACTGCTCAGCTCACACACTCTGCTGGAATCTGGCCAAGCTGTTGGAGAGAGAGTGAGAAAGGAGAAAGAGAGAGAGTGGAAGATGAATTCTTTTGAACCATGAATCTGACCTACTTCATTCAGCTCCAGGAAAATAAGCCACGAACTATAAAGAGAGGTGAGTGGCAGGAAACCACCAAAAAGACACACCTAAGTATAGCCTTGAACATGTATGAGGCTCATGGCCTTGAAATACAAGCAAGCCTCCCTTTACACTATACTCATGGTCCCCCATGTTTGCTGCATCCAGTCTATCAAGTTCTTGATTTTATCTGCTGTATCAGCTTTTGCTGCAAAAGTGCTGCAGAACAAATCACTCAAATCTCAATCTTTTTCAGAAAAAAAAAATCAATCATTTATTCTCACAACAGTCATCTATTCTCATAAATATACAGGGCAGCTGGGGCTTGGCTGGGCAATCTTGCTGCCCATGGCTGGGCTGGGCAGGGCTGGGCTGGGCTGATCTAGGCTGGGTTTGGATGGAAATAGCTACAGACGACTTGTCTCCCATTCTCTACCCAGGACTGGTGGGCCAACCTGGGCATGTTTTTCTCATGGCTACTGCAGAGGTGCAAGGCAGCAGGTAGATACACAATACCTTCTGATAACTAAGCTTAGAACTAGCAGTACTTCTATTGGCCAAAGCAAGTCACATGGCCAAACTCAAGGTTAGGAGATGAGGAAGAAGGTCCCATCCATAGAGAAAGGGCATTGCAAAAGCCCAGTACTAAGGGAGTTAAAG
Source organism: Capra hircus (assembly GCF_001704415.2). Classification (NCBI taxonomy): domain Eukaryota; kingdom Metazoa; phylum Chordata; class Mammalia; order Artiodactyla; family Bovidae; genus Capra; species Capra hircus. Next base: position 26,523,202 of record NC_030833.1, read on the forward strand.
AGAGAGTGAAGAATTAGAGAGAGAAGCCAACAACACAGCCAACCACGCCTGCTAAATAGCTCTTCAGTTGGTTTCTTCTCACCACTTACTCTGCCACCACCCAAGCCACCGTCCTCTTTAGCCATTGCAACACTCTGGTCTCCTCGAACCCAGCCTTCTCTCCCTCCAACCCATCAGTCAGTCAGTCAGTTGGTAAGACATGTCCTGCTCTTTGCATCCCCATGGACTGTAGCCTGCCAGGCCCCTCTGTCCATGTGATCTTCCAAGAAAGAATACTGAAGTGGGTTGCCATTTCCTCCTCCAAGGTATCTTTATGACCCAGGGATAAATCTGCATCTCCCACCTGTATCTCCTGCACTGATAGGCAGATTCTTTACCATTTGAACCACCTCGGAAACCCAACCCACAGGTGGTCAAATTTAATTATATGACTCTCCTACTTTGAACATTCCCAAGGCTTACCCCTTTGCTCTTAGGATAAAGAATAAACTCCTTCCACTGAGCCTATATTGCCTTTCTTGGTCCAATCCATGCCTGTCTATCTCAATTCATCTCCCACCAGCCCCTAGCCCACAAACCCTCTGCTCCAGTCACTCTGTCCTGCTCCCTGTTCCTTTCAGAAACCCCAGTCTCTCATGCCACAGAAGCTGGGCATCCAAGACACTCCGCCCATTCCTCCTCATCTAACTGATTGTGCTCATCTGCTTCCGCCTCTCTGCCCTCTCCCAGATAAACATTCTTGGTGAACCTCTGACAGTATCATGAACCTCTCCTGCAGAGCTCACCATTATGTACTCAGAACCCAGCAGCACCTGGCACATAGACGGCACACCACAAATATCTGCTGAATATCAACAACATTTCTTAAAGCTATTTTAATTATTTTTAAATAAAAGATGGCTGCAGATGGTTACTGCAGCCATGAAATCAAAAGACGTTTGCTCCTTGGAAGAAAAGTTATGACCAACCTAGACAGCATATTAAAAAGCAGAGACATTACTCTGCCAACAAAGGTCCATCTAATCAAGGCTATGGTTTTTCCAGTAGTCACGTATGGATATGAGAGTTGGACTATAAACAAAGCTGAGCGCTGAAGAATTGATGCTTTTGAACTATGCTGTTGGAGAAGACTCTTGAGAGTCCCTTGGACAGCAGCGAGATCCAACCAGTCCATCCTAAAAGAATATTGGCTGATATATATCTGAATATACACTACTACTGAATATTCATCGGAAGGACTGATGCTGAATCTGAGACTCCAATCCTTTGGCCACCTGATACAAAGAACTTCATTTGAACTTTCATTTGAAAAGACTCGATGCTGGGAAAGAGTAAAGGCAGGAGGAGAAGGGGACGACAGAGGATGAGATGGCTGGATGGCATCACTGACTCAACGGACATGAGTCTGAGTAAACTCCGGGAGTTGGTGATAGACAGGAAGGCCTGGCGTGCTGCAGTCCACGGGGTCGCAAAGAGTCGGATACAATTGAGCAACTGAACTGAACTGAAGAGTACCTCATCTGGTTGTGCTATACATTAAAGATATTCAGATAGTGTGTCTATGGCAAATTGCTTCAGAGAGAATTTAATTTCCCCACATCACACTGCTGATTTGTATAAATGTGGTTTTAACGCATGAGGTTCCCTTACAGGGTTGGGCCTCAACAATAGGAACAAAGCCATGATGTCCCGTGTTAGGCATCCCCTTTCCCCATGCTCCTCTGTTCCCTGAGGGGGAAAACAGCAAACTACGCAGAATCAGCAAGTACTCTAAGGATGACAAAGACCCAGGGGGAGTTTTTTTGACCTTACATTTCTATGTCCAGATGAGCCATCAAAGCCGTGTGAGATAAAAATAAACTTTAGACATATCCACAATGAAAATAAAAGTATCACTCAAGCACTGGGTGACTACGTAATATACCATCCAAGGCGGGATCATTTGAGAGTTAAAAGGAACCTAGTAATATTTATGTCAGGACACAGGAACAAGTCAGGACATTCCTCTGCATTCTCTTAGAAAGAACACTTGAAGATCTACCACAGAAAAATGAAATGCAATCCAAAAAAAAAAGAGGAATGGAATTCAAGAAATAGAGGCACGAATCCAGGAGTAGAAATAAATAGAAATATCAAGATGACAACAAGGAGGCAGGCCTAGAAGGAAATCAGTTCAAATTAGAATATCCATTAATGATACAATTAAGAAGCTGGACTATCTTAGTACTATGGTGAAAAAATAGATGTTTCTTTTGTCTTCCTATGAGGAACATTCTCATTGAGAGACACAGATTTAGTCATTAGGACTACATCTATTTCTAATCATGCTACTGAACTTTTTTGTAGATAATAAAACAATCATAATATTTTAAACATTTTATGAGTTTCCATTTCCTGTGGTCTTGATTACAGTCAGTGTATTTCCTAAGAATGCTCAAATTTAGCACATATTTTGCATGATCTCACATATTTCTTTGCAATATTTGTCTAATATGTGAGTCCCACACATAAGACCATAACTTTTGGGTATCCAGTCAGCATCATACACTTTTCTGCACATCCTGCATCACTAGGTATATAGTAGATGCTCTCCCAAACACTTCATATTATCTGAAAAGTATAAAGCAATCAATACAGGTCAAGTCCTAGAACAAATGCTGTTTTTTTAAAAGACATCAAATTACACTCCTATCTGAGAATTTTATGATATCAGATGTGACTTGAAATAAATTGTACATCATGCCTGGAATAAGAATACCAAGGTGTTTTTGTTTTTGGGTTTTTTTTAGCAGCATGGTATGCATGCTAATGAAAGTGTTTCATTTGTGCTGGGAGATATGGGAGAAGGCAAAAGAAATGCGTGGTTTCAAATTTGCTGCATAAGGACCTCCAGCTACTCAAAGAATGAAGGAGAGGTGATGTGAACTAACACCATGAGATCACATTGCCTCTGTTAACAGCGCTTTGAAAAGTACTCTTTTCAAAAGGCTGCAGTAGCTCGTTATTTAACTGTGACATAGCGGAGCAAACAGCATTGTCCCCATTTCACACGTAAAGAAATGACTGACCTGATACTACCTCTAGCTTGTGGTGATATGGGTCTGCATCAAGAGTTGCATAACTCTTTCATTTATAGATAAGAAAACTGGATCCCAGAATAAGCAAGTAACTTAATTACCTTCATACTAAGCAAACAAGTTATTGAATGGATGAATGAATGAAAGTATATCTGTTTTGGATAAGACCAAATTTATACATGTTTAAAAAAAGCATCTTCCAATTTTTTTAAATCATAGTTCTAGACCCTTTCCTTCCTAATGTACCCATTAAAATTTGTTTTATTCACAGATAAATAAGCTACTACACCTGGAAGGGTCTTCATTCTCTTACACCTAAAAAACAGGTGACTTGCAGAAGAGAGTAAATGTGAATCAGAAAGCAGCTACACATCCCTACTCCCAGGCCAGTGTGCTTTCCAGACTCTCAAGATGCCCCACACTAAGGATATCTCAGATGGGGAGATACCAACTGTAAGCTCAGCTGCTTGCTGCCAAAATCTTGACAAAGTCCAAGGAAAAAAGAATCACATCTTATTCCTAGGCCAGAGATCATGCACCAGCAGGTATGGGTCCAAATATGAGGGAGACTAGCCTGGCAGGCTACAATCCATGAGGTCACAGAGTCAGACTGAGCAACTGAACAACAATTATGTATCATGAAGAGCAAGTCCATGACAAACACGTATATGTATGGCTGAGTCCCTTCACTATTCACCTGAAACTATCACATTGTTATTTAAAAAAATAGAAAAGCAGCAGCAGCAGCAGCAGCCGATGCCCTGGGGTGGGGTGGGGCTCCTTAGCTCTGAGAAGTGGCAGCGAAAGCTAATTTGGAGGTATGCATCCCCTCCTCAAACCCCCAACACCATATTCTTGCCACTCAATATAATCTGGGCTCCTTACCTGTGGAAGGAGCCAACCCAAAAGGGAGACCCTCTCAGAACCACGATCAGTGCCTCCATCTCCCCCTCGGTACCGAGTCGGTACCATGGTGGGGCTGGATGCAGAACATTAAAAGGGTAAGGGAAATACTTGAGGAAAATCTTAAGTGTCAACCTGACAGTGCTGTGGGGTGTCCAGATATTTGACAAACAATATCCTGAAAGTCCATCTAGTCAAAGCTGTGGTTTTTTCAGTAGTCAAGTATGGATGTGAGAGTTGGACCATAAAAAAGGCTGAGTGTCAAAGAATTGATGCTTTTGGACTGTGGTGTTGGAGAAAACTCTTGAGAGTCCCTTGGACTGCAAGATCAAACCAGTCAATCCTAAAGGAAATCAACCCTAAATATTCATTAGAAGAACTGATGCTGAAGCACCAATATGTGGCCACCTGATGCAAAGAGCCGACCCCTTAGAAAAGACCCTGATGCTGGGAAAGACTGAAAGCAGGAAGAGAAGGGGATGACAGAGGATGAGGTGGGTGGACGGCATCACCGACTCAACAGACATGAGTTTGAGCAAGCTCCAGAAGATGGTGGACAGGGAAGGGTGGCATGCTGCAGTCCATGGGGTCACAAAAAGCCAGACAGGACTGAGCAATTGAACAAAAACAACAACAAAATAGTAACGTGTCTGTGAAGGGGACTCATTTGAAAAGACCCTGATGCTGGGAAAGATTGAAGACGGGAGGAGAAGGGGACGACAGAGGATGAGATGGCTGGATGGCATCACCGACTCAATGGACATGAATTTGAGTAAATTCTGGGAGTTGGTGATGGACAGGGAGGCCTGGCGTGCTGTGGTTCATGGGGTCACAAAGAGTAGGACAAGACTGAGCGACTGAAATGACCTGAACTGAAGGCGTTCCTGGAGGAGCTTAGCATATGAATTGGTGGACTAAGTAAAGCAGATTGCCCTCCAGCGTGGGTGGGCCTCATTCAACCCCCTCTAGGCCTGAGTAGAACAACAAGCCTGAGGAAGAAGAGAGTCCTCCTCCTTGTCTGTCTTTAAATTGGGACACTGGCCTCCTCCTGCCTTCAGACATGGATGCAGATGGGAACCACAGGATCAGCTCTCCCGGATTTCCAGCTGCTAATGCTGGCTGTGGACTCTCACCTTCCATGACAGTTATCAGCCAATTCCTTACCTAAATCTCTCAGATATATATACAAATATAGAAAAAGATTTACTTTGAGAGAGATATATATCCTATTGGTTCTGTTTCACTGAAGACCCAGGCTAACACACTCAGAAATAACCAAAGGTATTAGTTCCTTTTCCTCCAGAAACATACTCTGAAACAAAGCCTTGAGTTCAAGTACAGTTGACCCTTGAACAATACAGGTTTTAACAGTGTGAGTTCAGTTATACTCGGATTTTTCTCAGTAAACATATACTACAGGATCTGTGTGCTTGGTTGAATCCACAGACATGGAGTTTTGAATACCTGAGGGCCAGCTGCAAAGTTATACATAGATTTGTAACTGCATGGAGAGCCATGCCCCTAACCCCCACATTACTGAAGGGTCAAATGCAACTTATTTGGGAGGTGATCCGAGGAAATACTGATTGAGCTCGAAACAGCAGAGCGCGATGGGCAGGTAGCCAATAAAACAGGCAAATTACCACCTTGGGCATCTGGCACTTAATCCCAGTGATGGCTTCTGGGAGATAGTGTAGGAAACAAGCTTCAGAGTTACCCCACCCCAGAGGGAAAGGGAGCTGGGGTATTTATCCACCAACTTCCAGTAGTCATTATCAGGTGGCTGCTCCCTAGTTCTTGATAGAAATCAACTCCCTGCTTCCAACCTGCGCATGAGTGATTGAAGCTCCAGGCAGCACACAGTCCCTGGTGCTGGTGGTCAGAAGTAAGCCCCATTTGAAGACCAATGGCAGGTGCAGAGAGCAGGGTGCCAACAGATCTGCTACAAGGACAGACACTCAATCCACCCCATCTCCTGCCTAAGTGATGATGAGGACTAACATCTTTAACCAGTGTAATACCTATCAACACTACCCCCTTCACAGTATTACCTATAAGATTCACAACATCCCTACAAGTTCAGGATTATCCCCATTTTACAGCCAGTGAAACTAAGGTTCAGAGACTTACTTGGAATCACTGCTGCTTGGGTACCTTCTCATAAGAGAAAAAAAAAAATCTGAATTTTGAGAAATCTTCCAGTGAAAAGTTTTCTTTCAAGCATGAATAACATTGAAAGCAACATAATGATGTAAGCAACTCTTTTTGCCTCTAAAGATTCTTTCCTCTACCTGCCACTAGCCTAGAACACGAGCTTCTCTGCATCTCCAGTACCAGGGCCTCCAAATCATAACAAGCTCCCTCCATACGTGTAATCACATTCAGATACAGCAGCTTGAGTGACTGCAAATAAAAAAAAAAAAAATGTTCAACTCTGTAATTGTTCTCCATTTCCCACTGAGAACAGATTTTAAAAGGAAAAAGTTCATTTCTTATGCAGCAGTGTGATCTTTAACCTGATTCTAACCATCTGGAAGAAAAACTGCCTCCCTCACCGTAAATGCCAAGAAGGCTTTGAGAGGACTGAGTCAGATGCGTGGGGCCTGAGAACCAGGGAGAGAGGACTGCGATGCCCCCCAGGGGGTAGATCCTGCTAGAGGCAGCAGGAAGAAATCAGACTCTTCCCCATGCCCAAGACAGTCATTCTTTACCCAGGTAGTTTTATGTATTTAAGAATTTATTCATGTCATTCAGCTCAGTAAGCTTCTATTGACTGACTACCGTGCACAAGAAAGTGAGGGGCACCAAGTCAGAAAATGCAGAAGAGATGGGGGAACCAAACCTGAGCATCTCTTCTGGATTAATTTATATCTAGAGTTTTAGTTGAGTCATTTATGGGTTGAATGGACTGCAGAATGGATGCATTTTACAAAACATCCGTGCCCTTTTTTCTGCAGGAAGGGACTGAATGTTCAGCCCCCCAGGACTCAACTCCTTGGTTGTTAATGAAATGTTCATCTAGGGGCCAAGCCCTCCCACAGTGAACTCGCAGGTTACTACAGCTCTTCCTCACTCCTTTGAAACAATTCCTCATGCAGTAGTTGTTTTATTATTTCATTCTACTGATTTTCACTTCTTTCCCAGGGCAACACTCCCTCTAGTGTCTGTGTAGGGATCTCAGGTCCCATTCCTGCTGCACAGGGTGCAGACAAAAAAGGGAATTCAAGCCTGCACCTCGATGGGTGTGGATCACAACAAGATATTCATGGTTTGGCCAATGTGATAATTCTGAGAAAGAAGCTACAGATATTCTGCAACAAGTTCCAGCCACAGATATTCCCATCTCCTGCCAGGCACAGAGCAGAGATAGGAGGCAGAGAGGGAAAGCAAACCCAGAGCATCAAGGTCCACCCCGTGACTTGGATGAAATGAGTCTTTGGTACTCTAGACTCTTCTTGTCTGCCAGTTCCAGCAGCCCTGCGTCCTCTTTTCTTAAAGCCACACGTTTCACTCACTTCCTTCCAGAAGTCTTCCATGATTAGCTGTGAGGTACAATCACGGATGCCCAAGCCAAGAGAAGCTACTCTGCATCTTTCTGGATGCCTTTCTCAAAACTCCACTCAATGAAAGCCCTGAAAAAAGTTCTACTTGTTAGTTATTTATTAGTGCAATCGTTAAGTTGACCCTACCCATCTGATTCCAATCATTTCTAAGAAAATTCTGAGCATGAGCTTCAAGCAGCCAAGTCCCCAGCCAGTCACACTTCTCTCTCTCTCTGTCTCTCTCTCTCTGTCTCTCTCTCTCTCTCTCTCTCTCTCTCTGTGTGTGTGTGTGTGTTTGTGTGTGTGTATGTCACTGTCTCCTTCAGTATAAAACAGAAGACAGATAACACAGACTTGTCTGAGTCGGGACATGGACTATGGCTGGCAGTTGAAACAAGTGCCTCACTGAGAACTAGGTTCTAGCCGAGGCTTAGGGATCAGCTCACTGGGAAACTGGGCATCCACCTCCTTTCTCTGCTTCCATGTTCCCTTCTGAAAATGAAGAGGAAGCCCCATCCACTATAAGAATAACAATTAAACCAATTAAATGTCTGGAGGACTAAGTATAGGTCAGGTGCTTCTTTTCAACACTTTGCTAAGCACAGCATCTTATTTAATTCTTAAAACAGCCCAATATGAGAGGTACTATTTTATCACTCCGTTTATGGATATAACAAATAGACAAGAGAGGGTGACAACTTGCCTAACGTCACACAGCTGTTAAGAGACAGAGGTAGACAGCCCAACTTTAAAATGGGCAGAACTGAACAGACATTTCTTCGAAGAAGACAGACCGATGGCTAATGGACACATGAAAAGATGCTCAACACCACTAATCATCAGGGAAATGCAAATCAAAACCACATTGAGATATCACCTTGCACCTATCAGAAGGCCTATCATCAAAAAGAATAGAAGTAGGTGTTGGCAATATGTGAAGAAAAGGGGCTCCTCTTACACCTCTGGTGGGAATGTAAATCGGTACAGCCGCTTCGGAAAACAACACGGAGGTTTCTCAAAAAACTGAAAATAGAACCATCTTCTGACCCAATAATTGCACTCACAGGCATATATCAAAAACCAAACAAAAAATTAATTCAAAAAGATACATGCACTCCAATGTCCATAGCAGCATTATTTACAATTGCTAAGAAGTGGAAGCAACCTAAATGTTCATCAGCAGATGAATGGATAAAGAAAATGGGATGGTGGTGTGCGTCTGTATGTGTGTATGCACAATGGAATACTACTCAGCCATAAAAAAGGATGGAAGTTTGCCATTTGCAGCAACATGGGCAGACTTAGAGGGCATTATGCTAAACAAAACAAGTCAGAGAAAGACTAAGAGTGTGTGATATCACTTATATGTAGGATTTAAAAAAATATAACAAAAAATAAAAATAGATAACAAACTAGTAACTCTAACAAAAAAGAACCAGACTCACAGATACAGAGAGCAAACGAGTGGCTACCAATAAGGAGAGGGAAGTGGGGAGGAGGAGGATAGGGGTAGGGGAGTAAGAGAGACAGGCTATTAGATATAAAATAAGCTATAAGAATATACTATACAACACAGGGAAGATAGCCAATATTTTATGATAACTATAAATGGAAAATAACCTTCAAAAATTGTGAATCACTATATTGTATACATGTAACTTATATAATACTGTACAGCAACTTTATATTAATTTTTAAAAAGAGTAAGTTGAACTTAACCCAATAAAGAGAGAGAAACAAAGACAGGATTCAAAGCTAGGCATCTGGCTTCAGAACTTATGCTCCTGTTTCCTATATGGCTGTGTTTCTTGCTCCTGCTGCTGCTGCTGCTGCTGCTGCTAAGTCACTTCAGCCGTGTCAGACTCTGTGCGACCCCACAGACGGCAGCCCATCAGGCTCTGCCATCCCTGAGATTCTCCAGGCAAGAGTACTGGAATGGATTGCCATTTCCTTCTCCAATGCATGAAAGTGAAAAGCGAAAGTGAAGTCGCTCAGTCGTGTCCCAACTCTTAGCTAGTTTACTTCTATTCCTAGTATACACTGAAAAGTATGATCCTGATTGCATTCATGATGAAAACTCTCAAGTATGCATTCACACAAGTCACACAGTCATATCCAGGCTAAATAACCTACAACCTAACAGGAGCCTTGATGATCCTATATAACGATGGTCAGCTTTTCCCCTAAGGTAGGTTTCTTCCAGCACAGGTCAAGTACCAGGCCCCTGCTTAGCGACAGGCACAGATCTGGTCACCAACAGCCCTGAACGGCTGGCCCTACTGTGCTCTGGGTCCTCTCACCCCAACCTGGTAGGGATGGTTTCCTCTGCCTCCCAGCAAGGAGTTCATACCAGGAAGCTACTTGTGCAATCCTGAAGTTCTCAGACTCCATTACTTTTTGGAAATTTACTACAGCACATTTATTAGCATACTATAAAGAACAGCATCTCCATAAATAATTAAACCTAAACTACACTGATCAAAACAAACGAGCAAAATGTTCCTGGTGATGCAACCAGACTTGGTTCACTCACTAACTCAAATGACGAGGTGTCTCACAAGAGGTCTCCATTAACAATGGTTAGTAAGACACAGACTTCCCAGTAAGGAGCGGGTCCTTACTGTCTGCAGTCACTGTGGTGCATAGGCAGGGTGGCCACAGGATACAGCCAGGGAGCAAGAGGGAGGAATCTACTCCTCAGTCTCTCCGGCTAGCCTTGTGTGTACTCATGCTATGCCTCACTCTATCCGACCTGTAAAATGGGCAGCACCCTACCTCACTTGAGTGAATATAACAGAAAATGGTCTGTAAAAGCAAAAAAAAAGAGAGAAGCAGGAGCATGCAGAGGACAGCTATAGAAAGAAAGACCAGGAGACAGTCCACACTGCAGGCTGCCATGCTTCTGTCTGAGCCTCATACCCTTCATCTCTCTGCTGAATGATGTGATGAAGACTGTTCCCAACAGCACAGCCAGCCTTGACATCCTGTTGGTCTAAGGTGCCCACAGCATCTCCCACAATGACCCTCCTCCTCTGAGCTCACAGCCTGAAACGATCACTTGGCAAATAATCACACATCACCCCGTGGCATCTGTCTTATTGTCATGTGTTATTAAACTTTACAGAAGACCAGCCTCATACCCAAAGCATATTAGAAGGACCATGAGGCAAATGCCATCTTATCCTTCTTTGTCTCTCCATCACAGTCCTACCAACCCCACAGTCCCCAGAACCGTGCCACACACCCAGTGAACACTAGGCAAATGGTTGAATATCTTATGTGAGTCCATCTGATCTCTCAAGTACATAAGGAAAAAGCCAGGAGGGTTGACTAGTACCTATTTCCATCCTCTCATTAAGTGGGGTGGAGAGGTCTCTACATCTTCTGTTAAAAGTCATACATAAAGTAATAAACCAAGTGCATAAACTCAGCACTGTTAAGAAACAGTGTCAGGTTTCCCCCGGATCAGCTAGGGCACCGTCCAGTTCCCAGGGTCAGATCAGCTAGGGCACCGTCCAGTTCCCAGGGTCAGGTCAGCAAGTACGGACAGAGCTATGTGTCAAGCACTGGACCACATGTCACAAAGACCACATGAGAAAAGCAGAACTCGCAGGAGGTGTGGGACGTGGGGTGCTGTAGCAAGTATTTTAGCCCTCATCCCTCATCTTCGAAACACTCATAAAACAACCAAGTGATAACCTAAGTATAATCAAGAGTGTGGTACACGCTGTAAATTCTATAAACAGGAAAACAAAGGCTGCTAGGAAAGCTTCTAAAGAGAATCCTGTTTGGATCTTAAACTGAACCATAAGGAATGCGTGTGTCTCCATAGAGGAAGAAGGGTATCCTGAGTGGAGAAGACCTCAAGAGCAAAGGCTTGGAGTGAAGAAGGGGATGGGGACAATGAAGGGGTTGCCTTGGCTAGAGTGAAGGGGTCTATCAGGGAACAGTCAAATGCGGAGCTGAAGAAGCAGGCCCAGGACATATGCAGTGAGGGGCCTTGAAAGCCAGGCTGCTGCTGCTGCTGCTGCTAAGTCACTTTAGTCGTGTCTGACTCTGTGCGACCCCATAGACGGCAGCCCACCAGGCTCCGCCATCCCTGGGATCCTCCAGACAAGAATACTGGAGTGGGTTGCCACTTCCTTCTCCAATGCATGAAAGTAAAAAGTGAAAGTGAAGTCGCTCAGCAGTGTCAGACTCCTCGCGACCCCATGGACTGCAGCCCACCAGGCTCCTCCATCCATGGGACTTTCCAGGCAAGAGTATTGGACTTTCCAGGCAAGAGGGGTGCCACTGCCCTCTCCGTGAAAGCCAGGCTAACTGACTTTAAATTCAAATTCAAGAAGCTAAAGGGTCTCAAGCTAGAATGGAGACCTACTGGATGAAATGCTCCTGGACACAGCAGCTGTCAAGTTAGGAACAACCTGAGAAAATTATTGCTATCCCAAGGGACAAGGATTTTCAATTCCTTCATAGCCTCTGCTCAATGAGACTTGGGACTCACTCAGTCACTGACTTAGTCAAACCCAGTTGAGTTTCTCTACTGCACACAAGGCAGAGCTCTCTTGTCTCCACTCTCTACCAATGAAGTCAGAGCAGCATCCAGACCTTTCAGTAACCCATCACCCAGAGGAATAACCAAGGTTAGCTGAAGGCCATCTAGCCCACAGTACCAGTGATACTTACCCAAAGTGGCCCACCAGGCACTGGCACGCTACACTTTCCAACTTCACAAGACCTCTTTCCCCCTAAACTTGCTGCAAACTAATCCTCTGACATCTTCTCCTCATAGGGAAGTGTCTCAAGCCAGCCAGGAGCATCCCTGGTGGCTCAGATGGTAAAGTCTGCCTGCAACACGGGAGACCCAGATTCGGCCCCTGCATGGAGAAGATGCCCTGGAGAAGAAAATAGCAACCCAATCCAGTAATCTTGTTTGGAAAATTCCAAGGATGGAGGAGCCTGGTGGGCTACAGTCCATGGGATCACAAAGAGTCAGACATGACTGAGCAACTAACACTTCAAGTGAGCCAAGAGGTCAAAGGAAGCAGAAAAACAATAGTTAAATCAAGCCCCCAGGCCCTGGAGTACCTGGCCTTGGATAAACCCTTCGGACACAACCTCCTATTTCAGCATCCAGCTTTGTCACACTTCTCTGCGCCCTGTAGGATGATTCAGGGCCCACAGAGCATCCAGTTCCAAAGTTCCCCCAGTTACAGTAAGAGATTTACCTAGCCCGAGGAAGAAGCAGTTCTCCCTTCGGCCCCCTGAGCCTTCACCATCCCCTCCCCTTAAATCCAACACAATCAGAGAAGCCACTTCCTGTGTGCCTTCTCTGCCAACTACAAAGCGAGTTCCAACTGCTGCATTTCTGCAATCATTAAATCAGGCCTCCCAATTAAGGAGTTTGCAACTTCTGCTCACCTTGGAAATCACTGCAGGATCTGGGAAGCAAATCACGCCCTGTAACCAACCAACTGGGCCATCAGAGAAAACGCAGAGCAGACAGCCCGTGTGTGGCCACTCCACTCCCCGCCTCCCACCCCCAGGCTGACAGCGAGTGACCCGGAGCAATTAGTGCTGCTCTGTCCCACTGCATTTCCCAGCTCTGTCTCCACTGAGATGGCTTCCCTTGTAATATTAATTAAAAACAGACTCTTTTTGGCAAACCCCTGAAGAATGGCTCCAGTGGCAGGCTTCTTTATTAAGCCTCTGAGAAGACAAAATGCATTAAGATATTGTGACACGGGTACGGTGAGCGGGGACGAGAAGGCTAGACATCCCAGCCAAAAGCTATTTGAAAAATCTGTTTGGGAGCCACAGTTAGATGCTCCAGTGAGTGAGACACAATTAATCTGATCAAATCTGTCACTATTTTGCACATTAGGAGTAAATATTTTAGAGTGTTGTCCAGCTGAATTAGTTAAGAGCATGAACTCATGCCTGGGAGCATCTGGGTGTTCCACCTGCTGGTGTGCTCGGGGCAGGATAGGGACCTCGAGTTATCAGCATCTTCCCGTTTCTCTTCACCAAGGTGCAGCGTTAGGCACAAGAATTAAAGACTATCTGGCAAAGCATCCCAACCAGACACACCGCAGGGCAGCACGCTGAGTAAGCCGCCGGAAAGGCATGGGGATCAGTCTAAGGGAGGAGGCAGCACTCTCGCATCCCAGCGCCGTGAACAAACGAGGGATTCCCCCATCACGGCTTTATAATGCTCAGGGGGCCTGGAAAGGGGGCTGCTGTCTTCACAGCCCCCCTCTCTCCAGGGTCATTTGCCAACTCACTAACCAAGCAGGAAGGCGTATTTCTTCTTTCAAAAGAGAAGAGCAGGCTGATGTGATTTTCTGTATCCCTGTAAGCCCCAGGGTCTGGACTCCCTCTGGGCGTTTGTGAAACACTTTCTAGCCCATTAATCACCAGAATCCCAGCTGGAGACAACCAAAGAGAAAAGCAAATCGCTCTTCCAGAGTACAGGCTTCAAGCCCAAGCTCACTCACCTCTCCTTCCGAAATACCTGGCAGAGCAAGAAAGGCCAGAGGGGAACCCAGACTCTGTCTCCTCCTGACTCAGACCTGCTGGGCACTTCCTCTGTTGCCCACCAAGTCATGCCAGCCCCTCCTGGGACCAACGTGAATATGTGATTCAAGCCTGGAATGAGACTCTCAGCCCCTGGGCACACGCTGGGCACGTGGGGAAGGGGGTGGAGACCTTCACTTGCATATCCTCATGTGCGTGCGTCTGCGCTCAGTTGCTGCAGTCTTGTCTGACTCTCTGCAACACTGTGGACTGTAGCCCACAAGTATCTCCAAGGCAAGGACATTGGAGTGGTTTGCCATGCCCTCCTCCAGGGGACCTTCCCAACCCAAGGACTGAACCCACATCTCCTGCGTCTCCTGCATTGCAGGCGGATTCCTTACTCATTGAGCCACCTGGGAAGCCCCATCTCCTCATGCCTGACCACAAATGGCCAGAGTAGAGTTCAATTTTCAGATATATGGAGTAACTGGAAACTCTCCTCCAGAAGGAACACACAGGAGGAATGTGGTCTACCGGTGGCAGTTGAGGGAGAGCAGCAAGCCCCACAATGTGTTAACTGGTGGCCTTCCTGGAGAAGGACATAGTTAACACTCACGTCAGAAGGGAAGATGGAATTTTCTTTTCACGCCAAAAGAGCGTGAAACAAGGATCCATGTTCTCTGCCTTGAGGACTTCTCCAACCAATGATAAAGGGACCTTCCAGAAGGAACACCCTCTCCATCAATCCTTACCCTGGCTTTTTTTTTTCCTAGCAGCACCTTCTTTTGCTGACCTCAGGAAAGGAGGAGAGGAGAAAGAAATTGATTAGATTTAAAAAAAGAAAGAAAGAAACTGGGTAATGTTGCAGAAACTGGTTTTCTAGCTACTCCCCCTCACCAGGGGTTGTTTCCTTAAAGTCTCCCAGAGGTAGGGCTGGGTTAGCTTGTTTGCTCATCTTCCTCAGGGCAAAACAGACTGACCCTTGAGGAAGCCTTTTCCACTGGAAGTGCCTGTGAAGCATGGTCTAAAGAGGCAGTCCCTCTCTGGAGCAGAGAGAGCAGACACACGGGGTCCCCGCACTCACCTGTGCTGCCATAATATCCTTTGCTCAGACAGTAAGTCTGGCCAGGAGCACAACCAATGAACCCCCGAGGGGGGCTATTCCTGGACTGCCCAAATCTTATTGCTATCACTAAGAACTCCAAGGCCAACTGGTCCGCTCCTCAGGCCCTTTGGGCCCGCCTTTTTAACCGGAGAGCCATTTCCCAGGAGGGTATAGGGTTAGACTTGCCCCCTCACTTTCTCTGCTGTACAACTGCCTTGAAGATAGTCAGAGAAGGCCATGCACATGTAACTACTATCTGCAGAGAGCATGCCCTAACATCCCATCTTCAGGGAATTTGTCAACACACAGAAATGATCCTTAAAAGCAGAAACATAAGAGAACTCTTTCGGCAGAGTGAATTTATATCGTCCCAGTGTGGCACGCTAAAATAGAAGGACATCACCTCCTCCTCCTCCTAGGGATACATTTGCTTCCACACATCCAGTCCATCCTCCTCACTGAGTAAGAACACGAACAAAATAATGCACATACACGCGACTGCTCATTCTCAAACCAAGAGAAGTTGAGAGTCACAAACCCTGCTGTCAGAGAACTACATGTCGCCCTGTCTCTCTCTCTCCACTTCCCCCCGCCACACACACACACAATCCTCCCAGCACCTGCAAGTCCTCGATCACCCATCCCTCGTACAAGTCCACCCCCTAAGCCCAGAGCTGACCACTTTGAAGCTGTGGGGGGCCCTCACTGAGATGCAGCCACCACCAAGCTGCTGAGGAGCTGGTCTGCCCAAATGCTTCCAGCCCCGGCTGGGCTGCCTGCTTGGTGCTGTATGTCTATAAGAACCAGGAAATCTGTGCTCGGTATTGCTGATGAGCCCCTCTCTAAGGACTCCTCGCTTTCCTGTTACTCACAAGTCACCCCTGCGACACCCCCCAGGCGCTGTTAAAATAAGGCGAGGATTTCCTAGGGAAACCTTTAATGTCAGTCATGAGAAATACAAAGGGAGTGGAGGCGGTGCTTTCCCATCGAGTGAGCTCCCCAAAGCTGCAGGTAGGGACATCCACCATCCTCCAGATTCTGCCCAGAGCCCCGGTTCTGAGCTGATGCTATGAGCCAGAGACAAGGAAAGGGTTTTTGCAGGATTGGCTGAAGTGGGGCCCGAGGAAGGCAGGAGAGTGGGGTAAATGGCTGGAGCCGTCCCCCACGGTTCCTGGGCTGGACTGCTCGCTCTGGCGGCCAGCTGGGGGCGGGGTGGGGAGCCCCTCCGGGCACGCGCTTCGGGCTGCAGCAGCTGCCCGGGTAGATTGTATTCTGCGCCCTAAGGCCGGCCCGCGGCCGCCCGGAGGCTCTGAAGCCGCCGGAGTGGATTCCAGGGCGCCACCTGTCGGTACAGCAGCTTCCCAGGGTAACCTGGCAGCCGAAAGGCGTGGAGAGGCGCGTAGAAAGCCCCGGCGAGTTTGCAGTCGCAGGACGCAGCGGCAGGGGCGATTCTGTGCTCAGTGACTTAAGTGTGCTTCTGCTTGCGTGAGAATAAGCGGTGCGGGACGGGTGTTGAATTTCACTTCACACTTTAAACTTTTTTTCCCTGCGTCTCCTATAGCTTTGCAGGGCAGCTGCCTGGGTTTTAAAGGGGAAAACTGATGTCAAGAAAGGCCCAGACTTGGGCCAACTTGGCCCAGCCTCCCGCTAAGACTGAGACAAAGTGTGCCTGGGGCCCAGGGCAGCATCCTAAGTGGGGCGGGCAGGAGTAGTCCGAATGGCACCATCTCCTGGTTCTTTCCTGTGGTTGGAGGAGAGAGGGGAACCCCGGGCAGTCACAGGAGTCAGTCAGCCTGTCCAGCGGTTCTTTCCCCAAATCAGTACACTTCCCCGCCCAAGAATCCATGCGCGCGCACACACCTGACAGGACAATTGACTCCCCAAGCCGAGTGCCAGAGAAAGTGATCACTGATCCCGATAAGGCACCTCTTTTCCCCTCTTTCCTCCAGACTGCCCCAATCCTAGGGTCTCCGGTAAACAAATTCACAGTCTTACAACAAACTCCGATAACCTGTTGGGGGCGTGGGGAAAGCGGGATGCACCAGACCAAAAGTCGAGGAGCCCCCTGCTCCTGCCTTCACCTCAACCCAGGGCGACTATCTGCCCCTCCTTCCCGCCCGCCCACCCCACCGCAGCCCACCCCTCATTTTCCTTTGCTGTCGGGAGGCTGTGAGCTCCGCAGCCGGGCGGATACTCACGCTGCTGTTGTATCCCGACCAGTGCACCATGGCTTGGTTGTGAGCCGAGTCCCCGGTCAGCGCGAACGAGGTGCTGGGTAACCGGAGCTCTTCAGTCGCTGAACCCCCGGTCCGTGGTGCCTTCGCCTCCTCCCGGAGACCCTTGGCCAGAGGGCGGCTTCCTTTGGAACCAGCGGCTAAGACAGTAGCCCGGGCATCCCCGTGTTCCAGGGCACTGGGGGGCTGCGCCCGACGACTCCTCCTCACGCCGCTAGGCTTGCCAGGAGTCGAGATGCCCGGTCCCCACCGCGAGCTTGCTGGAGACAGCCCTCCGGCTTCTTGCTTCTTTCTGCCGCTGCCACTGCTTGGCTGGGGCAGCGGCTCTGGTCCCGGCCGGCGCTCCAGTGCGGCGCCTCTCCGTACAGTCGCCAGCTCCTCCGGCCACTGGCTTGCCATTGCCAGCGGTGAGAGACGAGGCAGCGCCGGGGACCGCGAAGCCAGAGCCGCTAGGCGCCCAGGACCGCCCGTGGTGTCCCAAGTGATCTCGGCGCCGGCCAGGACCCACGTCGACAGGAGCAGGAGCCCGGTCCGGGCGAGGGGCGCCCCGGGCCAGCCTGCAGGGCGCTCGGTGCGCGCCGCCTCCATCCCGCTGCGGCTGCCGCGGCTCGGGCTGGCAAGTGTGTGGCGCCAGCCGAGGTGCGGGTCCGGCGCGGGGGGTGTGCGCTGCGCGCGCCGGCGAGCGAGCAAAATGAGTGTGTGTCGGCGGAGTGGGGAGGGGGCGGCCGGGAAGGAGGTGGCTCGGCCTGGTGCGCCTTGCTGGTCCTCTCCACTCTGCGCTCCTGGCTCTCGATCGCTGGCTCTCTCCTCCACAGGGTGATTCCAAAGCCCGAGAAAAATTAATAAATACCCCGTAGGTGCTTTTTCATTTTCTCAAAATAAGATTCCCCCAAAATCTTCCCCGCTGAGCTGCTTCAGAAATTTTGTCAAAAGGAGTATTCAAAGGTAATAAGAAAATCCTCTTTTAAAATATGAAAAGCAACCCCAATCCAGGAGGAGAGGCTGACGACCGACCCTAGTCCGGAGTCTCTCTGAAACCCAGCCTCCAACCTCGTCTCGGCGAAGAGTTGGGAGCCGCTTCTGGCCGCGTTTAGGGGGGTTACTCTTCGGGCATGCTGTGGGGGCGGGAGATGGCGCGCAGGGAAAGTTGGGGGGGGTGGTCTCGCGGGAGGAGGAGGAGTGAAGTGTTTTCAGCGCCAACTGTTCAGGTTGGGGAGCCTAAGGGGAGCCCGGAGTCTTCGTGCAGAGGCAGCCTGCGGAAGCCGAGCGCGGGATGGACTCCGCTCCGGGCTCCCCAGCCTATTCTTCCCGCCACCCCCACTTCTACCCAGTGCCTCCGCCCGGTGCGGGGGCGCGGGGAGTGCGTGCGTGCGCGTGCGTGAGGGGAGGCTAGGAGTGCGCCCGAGGCTGGCGGGCGGGCACCCAGGGTGGGGGTACCTGGCTGAACCAGGGGTGCCTGGGTGTGCGGGGGCGCGCGACTCTCTGCGTGCGCGTTTGCACGCGTATTTGTGCATGTTAGTGTGAGCAATGGAGTGTGGGGCAGGGAGGGGTGCGCTCGGGCTGTGGGCACGTGTGGATCAGGCACGGGCTGTGTTTGCATTTCCATGAACCTGCGAGTCGTCAGAAAGGCAATATTGAGAGCAAGGCCGGTGGTTCTGGACCGCCCGCTCCTCCAAGGCGCCCAGCTCACCCATAGGTCCCCATCGCCTGCGGACGTAAGCTGACTGTTGCTAGAACCTCCGGGAGGGTTGGAGGAGAGAACTAGGAGGCGCTGGCAGCCCGGTCTGGGGTTTGCCAGCTCCTCCCCGATTCGCCAGCTCTTCTTCCCAGGATCCCAGCTGGAGCTGGGGAAAGACAGTCGTCCAGACCGGTTGCTCCTACCCGGAGGACGAGAGCCCATCTTTCCGCCTGCGATTATGAGATTGCTCCCTCATCTCCCCAGATTCATTACTAAAAGGGCTCAGTTGTTCTCTCAAAGTGTCGGGCTGCCAATTAGAGGGTCCCGGCCAGCGCCGCGCAGGCATGGGGATCAGTCCCCACTGTCCCCAGTTGCAGAAGCACAGCCGGGCCGCGTGGAACTCAGCCTTGGCTGGGACTCTTCCCGACCGAAGGAAAGGGGAGACTCGGGGTGAGCTGGAGAGAGGAACCTAGACCCAAAGACAATCTGAGGATGTAGTTTACAGGCCCTGGGGCAAGTATAGCAACGGCTGCTGCGAGGAGCTCCGGGAATTTCCAGGGGTTGAAAAGACCTAGATGCGTGGAACGGGAGGAGGGGCTATTAAGAAAGGAGTAGGATGGAGGGAGTCTTCCGGAATCGATAGAAGAGTTCTCTATCGGGGGAGGGGGCTGCAAGGAGAGGGAAGGAAAGAAAGGTGGAAGGAAAGGTTTAAAAAGGGCGGAGGGGCAGGGGGGTTGCGGACAAAGACAGCGGGGAGGTGACGAAGTGGTGGAGAGAGGGCGAAATACTGGTGCAAAAAGAAAGGGGCGAGCAAAGAAGAGGCAAAAGTGAGCCACAGGAGGGTCAAGAGGGATGCGGAGGACAGAGGCGCCTGGGATCAGAGCCTGCCAAGGATGGAGACAACCTGCGGTTCCCAGGAGCCGCCACCAGACCCGTTGTGAACTTGCTTTAACGCCCGCCCGCCAGGAGCTGAAATGGAAATTGGGAACGGAGGAGGCTAGGGCAGAAAACCACACCGATGACCACGTACGTCCCACTCAGAATGAGACTGGTCCTTGGAGTCTGTGGGTTTCCGAAGACCATGTCGATCAACCGCCCCAAGAAAAGTTCCGCCGCTGAAGGCTGAGATGGGCTCAGAATCAGGCGCGGGACCCGAGCCGGCAATCCGCAGGTTCCCAGCGCCCCTGCCGGCGAAGGCCTGGCACTGCAGCCGGAGCCGAAGCTCTGGGCTTGGGGAGGGACGGGAAGCCTCCCCTCTGCTTGGGCTCTGAGCAAAGCTGGTAGATGTCAGACCAGCTGAAAGGTGGGATCTGGACTGTTAGGTAGGGCTGCCGGACCAGAAGCTCACATAGCCCAGGGAGGGTCCGGCCTTCCAAGCCCCAGGCCCACAGGGGAGGTGGGCTGTCCAAGCCCCCTGCAGTCCCCCGTGGAGGGCAGTTGTCTGCAAGAGCAAAGCTGGGGTCTCTCCTCTTTCTCTCCCGCACAGATGCAGCCCACAGAAAGGTCCCATCCTCAAGGTGGACTTGTGGATATGTGGCTATGAAATATTTGTTTGGGAAAAAATGGATAAAAGACTCCAGGTACAACATTTTCATGTCTTTTCCTGCACCAGTCCCTCCTCTTAGCCTTCTCCACTCATTAGCACAGCCTCTCCTATCTTCTGTCTCTCCCTGCTTCACCCCTTGCCTAACAACCCTTGCCCTCTGCACTGTGCCGCCCCTCCCTCTGCAGCTGCTCATTTCCCATCAGCCTTCTCTAGTGTCCAGACCTCTGCAGGTCTCTCCTTCCTCACCAACCTCTCTCTGCTGGACTTTCTGCAACCTGACATCTGCCTTCAGGTGACTCATCAAAGCCCTATCCCAACATACACCTCCAGTGGCTCCCTGAGACAGCGGGCCCAGCAGCCTCTGCTTCGCGCATTTGCAAATGTGTTCCATTTGAAAAGATCTCCCTTGGTCTACATGGTACCCAGGTTCTTCTGGGTTCTCTCTGACCAACCTTAGTCAAGTTTACCAGCCTCTCTTCTTCCTTACACATCTTAAATGTGGAGCCTCAATCTCCATCATCTCCCCAATTCTCTGTACCTGGTTCTCATTCCACCTTCTCTCCATGAGTAAGCCCCAGTTCTCATCCATTTCTGTACTACTTCAGAAATCACCAGTGCATTAACTCCTGGATATACAACCCTACTCCATCCTCTCCTGTGAGCTTCCTATCCAAATTCCCTTTTGCATGTCCACATTGAAAACCATCTGCATCAATTTCTAAAAACCATCCCCAGTACCTCAGTTATGCAGACTAGACATTTAACATGTAACCTTAGCTCTTTCCTCTTTTAATCCCCACATCCAGGAAAATCACTGCAAAGTCCTATTTAAAAAACCTTTTTACCTGTCCTTTTCTGTCTGTTCCCAGGGTCACTGCATCTGAACTTCATCGTCTCTTGTAGGACTCTGCTATACTTTCCTGTCTTTTCCTGCTCTTCCGCACTTTGTTTCTCCAAGCCAACCTCTCCACTGTCCATCTGTGCTGTCCAGTATAAACATGTGAGCCACAAAGGTAATTTAAAATTTTCTGGTAGCCTCATTTTAAAAAGTAAGAAGAAACTAATGAGATTCATGTTAATGGTATATTTCAATGAGCTAAATATATCCAAAATATTTTCATTTAAACTTATAATCAACAGAAAAAGTATTGAAGTATTTTTACATATTTTTGTACTAAGTCTTCAAAAATTTAGTGTGTATTTTACACTTATGAAAGTGAAAGTCTATCAGTTGTGTCCAACTCTTTGCAACCTCATGGACTATACAGTCCATGGAATTCTCCAGGCCAGAATACTGGAGTGGGTAGCTTTTTCCCTTCTCCAGAGGATCTTCCCAACCCAAGGATCAAACCCAGGTCTCCTGCATTGCACGTGGATTCTTTACCAGCTGAGCCACAACGTAAGTCCCATTTTATACTTATAGCACATCCCAGCTCAAACTAACTACATTTCAAGTGCTCGGTAACTGCATGTGACTAATGGCTATTGTTTTAGACAGCACAGTTCCAAGCTCCATGCTATTGGCGGAAATAAACTCTTAAACAGAAGGAAGATGATGTCACGGATTGCTCTCCTCAAAAATTGCCCATGAAGTCCAAACTTTTTAGAATGGTGCCCAACACTCCAGGCATTCCCTCACCTCCAGGAACTTGATTATTCTCTCTCTTAAGCCTGTAATCTGTCCTCTGCCACAGTTCCTGTTCTGGTTTGGTTTAAATGCCAGCTCTTCCATGAACCCAGCCCCCACTATCCCATAATGCCTCATACTGCATCCATCATTATCATTACTGCGTCATCTTCATCATCATCACCAAATTCTTTGTCTTCCTGCCCTAAGATGGGAGTTGTTAAATGTTTATCTGGAATTTAAAAGAGAGGGCTCCCATGTCCTTTGCTGGCATAATGCCTACTGCAGCTGAGAAAGGCCAGTTGGGAGCTAAGATTAGCCCTAACCCAGTCCCAGTGGGGAGAGCAAAGAAGCCCTCATGAAGAATATATTTTCCCTCTGGGTTTCTAGCCTGTTACAAACAACTGGAGAAAATAAATTGTTTGCTATAAGTTATCCATGAGAGTACCTGAAACATCACCCTAATATGGCTTCTTTCAGGTTTTGTTTTTTGTTTTTTAACCATCACAGTGAAATAACACTCAGGGAAATTGCACTTTCTCTCCCATCACAGATATACACACGTGCACATACTCACACACAGTCTTCCAACCCCTTAATAATCTAACAAATATCTTGCCACCAGCACCCACAGCTGGCACATATAGGGAAGCATCGCAATTATGCCTGTTTCTCATACTTTATAACATGTTCAGCACTCATTTGAGGATCTAAAGACAAATTCCTCATAAAACTCAGAGCCAGGAAAACATTGGATTTCTCCTGTGAAGCTGACATGCCAACATTCCTAAAGGCTTCCTTAAAATGGCTTTGTCTTCTCACTCTGTTGTCCTCTTGTCTCACTAGGCAGGCTGAGTATCATGTTCACTTGCTCTAACAGTCTTCAGAACAAGATCTTTATCCTCTGCTCCCCTTTTATGAAATCCTGCTTGTTTTTATTGTTTGATATCCTTTGGTCATACTATATCTGTGCATTGTTGATAAGCCACTTCATATCCTTTTAAGAACTAAATAGGAAATTAATTAATTGATTAACATCAAAACAACAGTCCACATTGTAACTCTGGATTTCTACAGAGGAAATGATTATAAAACAAAACCTGAAATGCAGATGAAAGCAGTTAGAAGACCACTGACATCAGGACTTCACACAGTAGTGGGAAGAAGTGTGCACAAAACAAGAACTGTCTGTTTTGCTTAATGCTCTATCTTCAAGCACCTGGCCCAATACCTGGCAAAGCACTGACCCTCAGTAAATGTGCAATAAAAGACAAAACAGGTGAATGCAGATAATAACATTTCTGCTGCAACTACGGATCATCTTTTCTTTTTAGCATATGCGTACTTTGTAAAGAAGCAAAAGCTCGGAGATTTGACTAACACTGTTCCCTACCACAGGTGACCATCTGCCCAGCAGTCACAGGTGTAGGTAGTACATTAGGAATCTTACCTCAAAAGGCACCAAAAATTTTATGATAAGAGAAAGTGGAAAAGAAAGAAGAAAAGCAGAGGAAAGAAGGCAGGAAAGAACAACCTGAAAACCGACATTTAGCCCAGGCTTTCTTCACAGCAGGCTTTAGGTCTTCTATGCCCACTGCTTCATATAATTCTGACAAAGTCATTTTTCTCAGTTCCAATCAACAGATTGAGAAGCAAAAATGTATACAGGTAAAGCAGTGATGAGGAAGTGGTCACGGTGATGGTAATGATGAGCATTAATATGTGATGAGATAACTCTGAACCAGATGTGTGGTAAGGACCCATCAGCATTCCAGCAGAGTGATTTAAGAGTTCAGACTTTGGAGCTAAATTTCTGTGTTCACATTCCACCATACCAAACACCAATGGTGCGATTTTAAACAAATGACTTAACCTCTTTGCACCTCTATCATTGTTGTTCAGTTGCTCATCTGTAAATAGGGATGGTGAAAATTCTTACTGATAGAATCTTCAGTTGAGTTCAGTTCAGTTGCTCAGTTGTGTCCAACTCTTTGCGACCCCATGAATTGCAGCACGCCAGGCCTCCCTGTCCATCACCAACTCCCAGGGTTTACTCAAACTCATGTCCATCGAGTCAGTGATGCCATCCAACCATCTCATCCTCTGTCGTCCCCTTCTCCTCCTGCCCCCAATCCCTCCCAGCATCAGTGTCTTTTCCAATAAGTCAACTCTTCACATGAGGTGGCCAAAGTATTGGAGTTTCAGCTTCAACATTAGTCCTTCCAATGAACGTTCAGGACTGATCTCCTTTAGGATGGACTGGTTAGATCTCCTTGCAGTCCAAGGGACTCTCAAGAGTCTTCTCCAACATCACAGTTCAAAAGCATCAATTCTTCGGCACTCAGCTTTCTTCACAGTCCAACTCTCACATCCATACATGACCACTGGAAAAACCATAGCCTTGACTATATGGACCTTTTCTGGCAAAGTAATGTCTCTGCTTTTTAATATGCTGTCTAGGTTGGTCATAACTTTCCTTCCAAGGAATAAGCGTCTTTTAATTTCATGGCTGCAATCACCATCTGCAGTGATTTTGGAGCCCAAAAAATAAAGTCTGCCACTGTTTCCACTGTTTCCCCATCTATTTGCCATTAACTGATGGGACCAGATGCCATGATCTTCATTTTCTGAACGTTGAGCTTTAAGCCAACTTTTTCACTCTTCTCTTTCACTTTCATCAAGAGGGGCTTTAGTTCCTCTTCACTTTCTGCCATAAGGGTGGTGTCATCTGCATATCTGAGATTATTGATATTTCTCCCAGCAATCTTGATTCCAGCTTGTGCTTCTTCCAGCCCAGCGTTTCTCATGATGTACTCTGCTGCTAATTCACTTCAGTCGTCTCCAACTCTGTGCGACCCCATAGCAGACTACCCGGTTCCGTCCCTGGGATTCTCCAGGCAAGAACACTGGAGTGGGTTGCCATTTCCTTCTCCAGTGCATGAAAGTGAAAAGTGAAAGTGAAGTCGCTCAGTCGTGTCCGACCCTCAGCGACCCCATGGACTGCAGCCTTCCAGGCTCCTCCATCCATGGGATTTTCCAGGCAAGAGTACTGGAGTGGGGTGCCATTGCCTTCTCCAATGATGTACTCTGCATATAAGTTAAATACGCAGGGTGATAATATACAGCCTTGATGTACTCCTTTTCCTGTTTGGAACCTTAGTGAAGATTAAATGAATTAATGTACATAAAACAGTTAAACAAAGTGCGGTATCAATACAGTGCTTTATTAAGTCTGGCTATAAATGTCCTTACTCTTCTTAATAGTCTTGTGGAGGCCAGTATTTTGTGCCCATTTTACAGATGAGGAAACTTTGATTCAGACAGGTTGGGTAGCATACCTTGTGAGCAACAGAACTAGGGGTTTGAATCCAGATCTATTTGGCATAAGGGCTAAGCTCTTGCACAGTGGTCTCTACTGTCTTCCTACCCCCAGGCAGATCACATAACATGCCCTAGAAAATACTTGTATTCAGGTCTATTTGGCTCCAAAGCTTTGTGCTCTTTCTGCTGCATCACCTGTCTTCCCACCTAAGGACACACCATGAGGACTAACCCTGGTAGCTGATGCTACTGAGCATATGGCTCCCATAACATGCCTAGCAATTTAAGAAGAGGTTAGTGATTTGGTTGGCGGTGTCCTTTTCTTTAAATGGCACTCCCTAGTAAAGAAGTGATTATGGTAGTCAGTGAATTCCAGGCGTGCATTCAAGTAGTGAGTTCAGGTTTGAAGAAGTCAAGTCAACAAGTGGGAAGTGAAGAACATCCAGGAAAGCACATACCCATTAAGCTACAGAAAGTCATCAACAACTTTGTCAACATTTTCCCCAAAGTCATGCCTCCAAAAGAAAAGAAGGGCAAAAATCTAAGGAGGTGAATGCAATTGGGAAAGAAGGTTTGAAGGAACATGGGATTTTTTTTAATTTATTATTCTCCCCATTGCTCTAAAAGTAATGCGGTCTTTCTTAAAGAAAAAGTGGTCTCTGTAAAACAACATGGAAAATGAAAGCTTCCAACTAAGACCCTTGGCACTGGTGAGAGGATAACCCAGGAGAACAAGCATATGAGCCTGAGAAAGCACAGTTTGAGAGGTTGGAGGGGAATCCATAGAGCATGGCATCACTGAAGCAAGGGAAATGAGAGTTTTATAAAGAGTAGGCTGTGTTACCAAGTGCTCCTGGGTCAGCTCACAAGCCCCCAAGCTCCGAACAGACTGCATCCTGCTGGATCTCAAATACCATCCTAGACAAGGGGACCAGGAGGAGGACACCTTCTTCCACCTCAGCCTCCTGACCCAAGTTCTGACCTTAGCCGCAAAGACCAGACATGTATTTTTTTAAGACAAGTGTGTTAATCTAGGTATTACAAGAAGCAGATGACACAACAGGATTAGACCTGCAAGCCCTGTAAGGGGAAAAGAGAGGGAGCCAGGAGCGGTGGCTGAGAAAACCACCAGCCCAAGATGCATGTCTGGACTCTCATGGAGGAAAGAGGGAAGGGAAGAAGGAAAGATGGGTGAAAGAATCTTTGGTTACTGTGCATTCTTATAAAGTGTGGCAAGACAGAGGGGAGTCCCCAAGTCGGAGTCACCCCTTGAGGAGTTCTCTAGCTCCCAGAAGCAGGCCTGCCATGGTATCCACGCCACACCCGGCCGTGGCTTGGAGCGGCCTCTGGGAAACACAGCTTGGGCACTAATGTGGTAATGGATTTCAGAGCGCTGCTGCTGGGGCATTGGTCAATTAGGCAATATTCAGCTTTTCATTCTAAAAGAAGGTATTCTCACATTATCCCCACAGGGTGGTTTTGAGAAGTCAATGAATAATATATGTAAACGCTTAACCTAGTGCCTGATGAACCTAACAGGCTCTTCCTAAATGCTTGTCAAATGAATAAAAGAGTAAGTGAGTGAACGAACAGAAGAGAGAAGGGAGATCTGAGCAATCTGAAGCAGAATATCTTACAGTAGATATTTTCTAGGAGAGGTGGAGATGAGGCTATGAAAGGATTTAAAATGTAGTCTTGGCTTTCCCAGCGCTAGCTGAGAAATTTTAACAAGTCTCCTGGTGATGACAGAGGAAAGAAAATCCACTTCACTGAATTTGAGGATTAAAGGAAAGAACATACAAGGAAGTAACAAGCAAACTTACAGAGTGACACAAAAGGAAAGGTGTGGCCTGCTGTTGTAGGTGACATCCACGTAGTTACAGAGCTCATCTCTTTAGACTGGATCCAAGACAACCCCCGGTTCAGATTTCTAGAACCCAGTATTTGCTTAGAGAGACTCTTTGTTGCATTCAGCCTCCCTTTCTTTTCCCATGACTTCTAGTTCTGTGCTCTCCAAAGAATTTTATACAGAAAGAGCATCTAATTCATCCTTCAAAGTTGATGTCTTAATGTCCCCTTCCTGGGAGTATAATATTTGCCTTTAAAAAGACACCAGCAGATGTTTACCAAGTTTAACAAGGGAAATAGACCAGCACGTGAAACTCCAGGCAGCAGTGACAGGGAGGTCCTAGCGGAGCTGTCCTGTCCCCCAGGGATACCACTGTTGGGTTCAGGCCCAGAGAGCGGGGAAGAAAATAGGACTGGAGGTGAAATGGAAAAGCAAAGACAAGACAAGAGAAGGGCGAGAAAAGGAGAGAGAGACGAGGTCCCCGGATGGTAGTAGTGGGAATATTGGGGAGAAAAAGACTAAACAAATAAGCTTTCAGGTCCTGGAGATAGGACATGATTTCCTGGGAGAGTCCAGTGGGCAAGCAAGGATTCTGGATCCAAACAAGTTCAAATCCGAGTTCTGCCTTTCTGGCTGTGTGACCCTGGGGAAAGTGTGTAACCCTTCTGAGTTTCTCCATCTGTAGATGTCAATAGTTCCTATCTCAACGAGTTTTTGAGGATCCAATGAGACAATGCCTGAATAGTGCCTGACACATAAGTAGCACTTTATAAATTACTATTAGACCCCCTTAACCTCCCCTCTCTAATTCCTCTCTTCATCCCCCTGCCAAAAACATATGTTCCATCAGCCCAATGATGATTTCTTTCTTGAGAAGTCAAAGCTTTTATTCCCATGATGAGATTGCAGAATTAGAGGGCAAAGCATCTCTTACAAAAGGCCTCAGGGGCCACCTCCATGCTGTGGCTCTGAACAATGGTGCGCACCCCGCCTCCTCCCAGAGTCCTGGGAGGTGGTCAGATCCAGACCCCCCAGTGCTCAGAGAACTTAAACCCACCCTCCAAAGCTAAGAAGAGGGAAGACTAGGAGATTTCCTCTCAGAGCAAGTTAGGATCCAAGAGAAGGAAAAAAGAGTGGTCTGGGCGGAGAAACCAAGGGGAAAGAGCCCCCAGAGTTTGAACAGTCAAAGAGAGATGAGGCTGCAGCTCAGAAGCATCACCAGAAAGGACAGGAAACCCTCAAGGATGACCCCAGGCTGCTTGAGAAGTGAAGAAGATGTATGGTGGATGGCCTGTGGTCCTCCCACCCCCACACTCAGGGGTCATGACCCTTTCACTCATCCCAGAGCCAGAATCAGGAGCCAGCCTGAGCCCTAAGAGAGCTGGCGGTTCTGGGGAAATTGTTCAAGCGTGGCAGAGAGAGCAGAGCTGGAGCTAAATATAGCCTCAAAACAAACACGGGTTTACCAACCCAGCACCGGCCAGAAGAGAGACCACAGGGGAGGTCACAGCAACCAGAAATTCCCCCTCTGAAAACCACGCAGGGTGTTCCCTGCGCTGCTCCTGCGCCCCGGGGCCCAGGCTCGCTCTTGCCGCAGGTTCTCTGCCGGTACTACTCATCCCTTCCCTGCCCACCTAGTCCACTCTCCATCTTCCTTCAGATCCTAGGTCAACCTTCACCTCCTTCAGGGAGCCTCCCCTGACCTCAAGAGCCCCTTCGCTTCTCCTTAGGGTGACCACATGCCCCAGCTCAGGCCACTTTCCCAGCCTAATTTGTAACAGTACCCCTGTTCACTCTCAGAAGTGTCCCAGTTTGAGCAATAAGTTATGTGGTCACTCACCCTACCTATTACAGGCTTTCCTAGGACTATCTGCCTCTTCTTTAAAGCATTATTATAGTGAATTTGGGCTCTGCTGGTGGCTCAGTGGCAAAGAATCTGCCTGTAATGCAGGAGAGCTGGGTTCCATCCCTGAGTTGGAAAGATCCCCTGGAGGAGGGCATGGCAATCCACTCCAGTATTCTTGCCTGGAGAATCCCATGGACAGAGGAGCCTGGCGGGCTATAGTCCTCAGGGTCACAGAGAGTCGGACACTGCTGCAAGCAACTGAGCAGGCAGGCATAGTTGAATTTATGCTGTGTTTGTATAGAGATTAAATTAATGCTTTTCTCTACCAGAATACTGTAAACCCCATCAGCAAAGGGATCATACATATTATTAGTTACACTTCTAATTTTGAGATAACTATAGAATTCCATGCAGTTGTTAGAAATAACAGAAAGGGATCCCAGGTCCCCCCAAAGGTAACATCTTACAGAAGTACATTGTAACATCACCAGCATGTTGATGCTGAAATAGTCAAGCTGCAGAATATTTCCATCACCACAGGGTCCTTAAGTTGCCATCTGAGAGCCACACCCATTTCCATCCTGTCTCCAATCTCTCCTTAACCCCTGGCAACCATTAAACTGTTCTCAATACTGTAGCTTTGTCATTTCAAGAATGCTGTATACATGGAATCATATTGGGATTGGCTTTTCTCACTTAGCCTAATTCTCTGGAGCTTCATGCAAGTTGTTATTTGTTTGTGTCAATAGTTTATTCTTTTATATAGCTGGGTTGTATTCTATGGAATGGATGTATCATTATCTGTTTAACTTACTGAAGGACATTTGAGTTTTCTCCAGATTTGGGTTTTAAGGTCAAAGCTGCCATAAATATTCATTTTTCTGTGAAGGTTAATTTTTCTTTTCTCTGGAATAAATGCCTAAAGTACAATTGCTCAATCCTATGGTGGCTGCATCGGAGAAGGCAATGGCAACCCACTCCAGTACTCTTGCCTGGAGCCTGGTAGGCTGCAGTCCATGGGGTCGCTAAGAGTCAGACACGACTAAGCGACTTCACTTTCACTTTTCACTTTCATGCGTTGGAGAAGGAAATGGCAACCCACTCCAGTGTTCTTGCCTGGAGAATCCCAGGGACGGGGGAGCCTGGTAAGCTCCCATCTATGGGGTCGCACAGAGTCAGACACGACTGAAGCGACTTAGCAGCAGCAGCAGCAGCAGCAGTATGGTGATTGCGTATTTAGTTTTGGGGGGTTTTTTTCCTTTTTTTTTAAACAAACTGCCAAAGTGTTTTCCAGGGTGGCCGTACTGTTTTACGTTCCCAACAGCAATGGGTGAGGGATCCAGTTTCTCAGAATCTTTCCAGCATTTAGTGTTCTCCTGAGTCTCCCTCGTTTTAGCCATGCTGGCGGGTGGGTAATGAATCACACGGTGGCTTTAACTTGCGTTTCCCTAGCGGCAATGCTGTTGAACGTCTTCTGATGTCCTGTTTGCCATCTGCGTGCTCACTCAGGTGAAATGTCTCTTCCTATCTTTTGCCCATTTTCTGATGGGACTAGTTTGTTTGCCTGTTGAGTTTTGAAAGTTCTGTATGTATTCTTGATTGTCCTTGCTGGATAGTCACTTGGAAATGTTTTCTTCCAGTCTATGGCTTGCCTTCTCATCCTCTTAACAGGATCTTTCACAGAGCAGAACTTTTCAACTGTAATGAAGTCCAATTTATCACTTTTTCTTTTATGGATCATAGTTTTAATGTCATTAGTACTTTTTGCCTAGCCTTAGATTTTGAAGATTTTCTACTATGATTTTTTCTAAACATTTTACAGTTGACATTTTACATTTAAGTTCATGATCAATTTTTAAAATCTATTTTATTCAAGTATAGTTGATTTACAATGTTATATTAGTTTCTGCTGTACAGGAAAGTGATTCATTTTACATATATGCACATGCTTTTTCTGATTCACTGGGAAAGATCTTGATGCTGGGAAAGATTGAAGGCAGGAGGAGAAGGGGACGGCAGAGGATGAGATGGGTGGATGGCATCACCGACTCGGTGGCCATGAGCGTGAGCAAGCTACAGGACTTGGTGATAGACAGGGAAGCCTGGCATGCTGGAATCTATGGGGTCACAAAGAGTCAGACACGACTAAGTAACTGAACTGAACTGAACACGCTTTTTCATGTTCTTTTCCATTATGGTTTGTCACAGGATATTGAATAGAATTCCCTCTGCTATACAGCAGGACATTGTTGTTTATCTATTCCACACATGATGGTTTGTGTCTGCTAATCCCAAACTCCCAGTCCATCCCTAATCCACCTCTTCTTCCCTGTGCCAACTACAAGTCTGTCCTCTGTTTTATAGATAAGTACATCTGCATCATATTTTAGATTCCTCATGTATGTGTCATGATTCATTTTTATTTAACTTTTGTATAAGGCATGAGATACTTTGAGGTTCATTTGTATGGCCATAGAGATCCAATTGCTCCAGCATTATTTGTTGAAAAGCTATCTTTCTGCCACTGAATTGCTTTTGTACCTCCATCAAAAATAAGTGGGGCATGTTTGTGTGGGCCTGAGTTCTCTGTTCTATTCAACTGATCAATCAAACCTGCCTGTTCTTCTGCCAGTACCACACAGAGCTCATTATGGCAGCTATAGATTACCTTGAAATCAGATAGACTGATATCTTCCACTTTATGCCTCTTTTCAAAATTGTTTTACCTCTTTCAAAGCTTTTGATGTAAACTGTTATTTTTAATATAAACTTTAGAATAATCTTGTGTATATATATACAAAAATCTTGCTGGGATTTTGAATTGATGTTAAAACTGTATACCACTTTAGGAAGAACAGACTTCATTAATATTAATTTGAGTCTTCCCATTCATGGACACAGTATGTCTCTTCAATTATTTATATCTCCTTTGCTTTCTCTTATCAGCATTTTGTAGCTCTTAGCATAAAATTTCAGCACAGGTCTTATTACACTTATACCTAAATATTTCTATTTTGAGTCACTATAAAAAATATTTCGGAGAAGGCAATGGCAACCCACTCCAGTACTCTTGCTTGGAAAATCCCATGAGTGGAGGAGTCTGGTGTCCATGGGGTCACACAGTGTCAGACACAACTGAAGCGACTTAGCGGCAGCAGCAAACAGTATTTAATGTGTGTGTGTGTGTGTGTGTGTGTGTGTGTGTGTGTGTGTGTATTTGGCCATTCCATGTAGCCTGTGGGATCTTAGTTCCTGGAAGAGGGATTGAAGCCAGTCCATGGCTATGAAAGTGCCAAGTCCTAACCACTGGACGGCCAGTCAGTTCGTCAGTCAGTTCAGTTGTTCAGTTGTGTCCGACTCTTTGCAACCCCATGAATCGCAGCACGCCAGGCCTCCCTGTCCAGCACCAACTCCCGGAGTTCACTCAGACTCACATCCATCAAGTCAGTGATGCCATCCAGCCATCTCATCCTCTGTTGTCCCCTTCTCCTCCTGCCCCCAATCCCTCCCATCACCAGAGTCTTTTACAATGAGTCAACTCTTCACATGAGGTGGCCAAAGTACTGGAGTTTCAGCTTTAGCATCATTCCTTCCAAAGAAATCCCAGGACTGATGTCCTTCAGAATGGACTGGTTAGATCTCCTTGCAGTCCAAGGGACTCTCAAGAGTCTTCTCCAACACCTTAGTTCTAACGCATCAATTCTTCGGTGCTCAGCTTTCTTCACAGTCCAATTCTCACATCCATACATGACCACTGGAAAAACCATAACCTTGACTAGATGGACCTTTGTTGGCAAAGTAATGTCTCTGCTTTTCAATATGCTATCTAGGTTGGTCATAACTTTTCTTCCAAGGAGTAAGCGTCTTTTAATTTCATGGCTGCAATCACCATCTGCAGTGATTTTGGAGTCCAAAAAAATAAAGTCAGCCACTGTTTCCACTGTTTCCCCATCTATTTGCCATGAAGTGATGGGACCAGATGCCATGATCTTCGTTTTCTGAATGTTGAGCTTTAAGCCAACTTTTTCACTCTCCTCTTTCACTTTCATCAAGAGGCGTTTTAGCTCCTCTTCACTTTCTGCCATAAGGGTGGTGTCATCTGCATATCTGAGATTATTAATATTTCTCCTGGCAATCTTGATTCCAGCTTGTGCTTCCTCCAGCCCAGTGTTTCTCATGATGTACTCTGCATATAAGTTAAATAAGTAGGGTGACAATATACAGCCTTGACGTACTCCTTTTCCTATTAGGAACCAGTCTGTTGTTCCATGTCCAGTTCTAACTGTTGCTTCCTGACCTGCATATAGGTTTCTCAAGAGGCAGGTCAGATGCTCTGGTATTCCCATCTCTTGAAGAATTTTCCACAGTTTATTGTGATCCACACAGTCGAAGGCTTTGGCATAGTCAACAAAGCAGAAATAGATGTTTTTCTGGAACTCTCTTGATTTTTCATGATTCAAAGGATGTTGGCAATTTGATCTATGGTTCCTCTGCCTTTTCTAAAACCAGCTTGAACATCTGGAAGTTCACGGTTCACGTATTGCTGAAGCCTGGCTTGGAGAATCTTGAGCATTACTTCTTTTCTAGCGTGTGAGATGAGTGCACTTGTGCGGTAGATTGAGCATTCTTTGGCATTGCCTTTCTTTTGGGTTGGAAGGAAAACTGACCTTTTCCAGTCCTGTGGCCACTGCTGAGTTTTCCAAATTTGCTGGCATATTGAGTGCAGCACTTTCACAGCATCATCTTTCAGGATTTGAAACAGCTCAACTGGAATTCCATCATCTCCACTAGCTTTGTTCTTAGTGACACTTTCTAAGGCCCACTTGACTTCACATTCCAGGATGTCTGGCCCTAGGTGAGTGATCACACCATCGTAATTATCTTGGTTGTGAAGAACTTTTTTGTACAGTTCTTCTGTGTATTCTTGCCACCTCTTCTTAATATCTTCTGCTTCTGTTAGGTCCGTACAATTTCTATCTTTTATCGAGCCCATCTTTGCATGAAATGTTCCCTTGGTATCTCCAATTTTCTTGAAGAGATCTCTAGTCTTTCCCATTCTATTGTTTTCCTCTACTTCTTTGCATTGATCACTGAGGAAGGCTTTCTTATCTCTTTTTGCTATTCTTTGGAACTCTGCATTCAGATGCTTATATCTTTCCTTTTCTCCTTTGCTTTTTGCTTCACTTCTTTTCACAGCTATTTGTAAGGCCTCCTCAGACAGCCGTTTTGCTTTTTTGCATTTCTTTTCCATGGGGATGGTCTTGATCCCTGTCTCCTGCACAATGTCACGAACCTCCGTCCACAGTTCATCAGGTACTCTATAAGATTTAGTCCCTTAAATCTATTTCTCACTTCCACTGTATACTCATAAGGGATTTGATTTAGGTCATACCTGAATGGTCTAGTGGTTTTCCCTACTTTCTTCAATTTAAGTCTGAATTTGGCAATAAGGAGTTCATGATCTGAGCCACAGTCAGCTCCTGGTCTTGTTTTTATAGACTGTATAGAGCTTCTCCATCTTTGGCTGCAAAAAATATAATCAATCTGATTTCGATGTTGACCATCTGGTGATGTCGATGTGTAGAGTCTTCTCTTGTGTTGTTGGAAGAGGGTGTTTGCTATGACCAGTGCATTTTCTTGGCAAAACTCTATTAGTCTTTGCCCTGCTTCATTCTGCATTCCAAGGCCAAATTTGCCTGTTACTCCAGGTGTTTCTTGACCCCGAGTCCAAGGCCAGGGGCGGTGGCCAGGAGGAGCAACTCCACGTCCAAGGAGCGGTGGCTGCGAGGGCGTAGGAGGGCCTAGAGGAGCTATTCCACGTTCAAGGTCGGGAGGGGTGGTGATGAGGAGATACCTCTCGTCCAAGGTAAAAGAAACCCAATTAAGATGGTAGGTATTGCAAGAGAGCATCAAAGGGCAGACACATGAAACCATAAGCACAGAAAGCTAGTCAATCTAACCACACTAGGACCACAGCCTTGTCTAACTCAATGAAACTAAGCCATGCCCTGTGGGGCCACCAATGATGGGCAGGCATGGTGGAGAGGTCAGACACAATGTGGTCCACTGGAGAAGGAAATGCAAACCACTTCAGTATTCTTGCCTTGAGAACCCCATGAACAACATGAAAAGGCAAAATGATAGGATACTGAAAGAGGAACTCCCCAGGTCAGTAGGTGCTCAATATGCTACTGGAGATCAGTGGAGAAATAACTCCAGAAAGAATGAAGGGATGGAGCCAAAGCAAAAACAATACCCAGCTGTGGATGTGACTGGTGATAGAAGTAAGGTCCGATGCTGTAAAGAGCAATATTGCATTGGAACCTGGAATGTCAGGTCCATGAATCAAGGCAAACTGGAAGTGGTCAAACAGGAGATGGCAAGAGTGGATGTCGACATTCTAGGAATCAGCAAACTAAAATGGACTGGAATGGGTGAATTTAACTCAGATGACTGTGGGCAGGAATACCTTAGAAGAAATGGAGTAGCCATCATGGTCAACAAAAGAGTCCAAAATGCAGTACTTGGATGCAATCTCAAAAATGACAGAATGATCTCTGTTCGTTTCCAAAGCAAACCATTCAATATCACGGTAATCCAAGTCTATGCCCCAACCAGTAACACTGAAGAAGCTGAAGTTGAATGGTTCTATGAAGACCTACAAGACGTTTTAGGACTAACACCCAAAAAAGATGTCCTTTTCATTATAGGGGACTGGAATGCAAAAGTAGGAGGTAACAGGCAAATTTGGCCTTGGAATACCGAATGAAGCATGGCAAAGACTAATAAAGTGTTGCCAAGAAAATGCATTGGTCGTAGCAAACACCCTCTTCCAATTTGGACTGCCAAGGAAGTCCCTAAATAGCATTTATTTTTAAAGTTTGGTGCCCATGAGTTCATTGTTAGCATATGGAAATACAATTAATGTTTCTATCTTTACTGGACTCCCATCACCTTGCTGAACTCATTTATTCCAGGATTACTTTTATAGATACCTTTGGATTTTCTAAGTAAATAATCATGTCATATTGCAAATAGAGACAGCTTTATTTCTTATGGCAGAAACTGAAGAAGAACTAAAGAGTCTCTTTATGAAAGTGAAAGAGGAGAGTGAAAAAGTTGGCTTAAAAACTTAACATTCAGAAAACTAAGATCATGACATCTGGTCCCATCACTTCATGGCAAATATATGGGGAAACAGTGGAAACAGTGGCAGACTTTATTTTGGGGGGCTCTAAAATCACTGCAGATGGTGATTGCAGCCATGAAATTAAAAGACGCTTACTCCTTGGAAGGAAAGTTATGACCAACCTAGACAGCATGTTAAAAAGCAGAAATATTACTTTGCCAACAAAGGTCCGTCTACTCATGGCTATGGTTTTTCCAGTAATAGTGTATGGATGTGAGAGTTGGACTGTGAAGAAAGCTGAGCACCAAAGAATTGATACTTTAGAACTAAGGTGTTGGAGAAGACTCTTGAGAGTCCCTTGGACTGCAAGGAGATCCAACCAGTCCATTCTAAAGGAGATCAGTCCTGGGTGTTCATTGGAAGGACTGATACTGAAGCTGAAACTCCAGTACTTTGCCCACCTGATGCAAACAGCTGACTCATTTGAAAAGACCCTGATGCTGGGAAAGATTGAGGGCAGGAGGAGAAGGTGATGACAGAGGATGAGATGGTTGGATGGCATCACCGACTCAATGGACATGGGTTTGAGTGAACTCCGGGAGTTAGTAATGGCCGGGGAGGCCTGCCATGCTGCAGTTCATGGGGTCCCAAAGAGTCAGACATGACTGAGCAACTGAACTGAACTGAGTCCATAATGCCTTTTATTTTCTTTTCTTGCTTTATTGCACAGGATTAAACTTGTAGAACTGTGCTAAATAAAAGTGATAAGAGTGTACATCCTTCCCTTGTTTCTGAACTTAGGGGGAAAGCATTCAGTATTTCACCATTAAATACAGTTTCACATGTTGTTTTTTTGTAGTGCTCTTTATCAAAGATAAAGGTCTCCTCTATATCTAATATACTGAGTTTTTAATCACAAATAGGTGTTAAATTTTGTTAAATGCTTTTTCTTTTTTTGTCAGACAACAATTCACATGTTAAGTGCTTTTTCTGCCTTGATTGGTATGATCAGTTGATTTTTCTTCTTTAATCTATTGATATTGATGTACTCATGTTAAAGCAGTCGTAGAAGCCTGCAACAAACCCCACTTGATCATAGTATATAATTCATTTTGTATATTGCTGAATTCTATTTGCTAATATTTTGCTAAACATTTTTGTGTCTATCCATGAATAATATTGGTCTGTGGTTCTCCCCCTCCCTTTTTTGTTACTGTTTGATTTTAGTATCAGGATAATACTAACTTAGTAAAATGAATTGGGAAATGTTCCCTCTTCTATTTTCTGGAAAACATTATGCAAAATTGGTCTTAATTCTTTAAACGCTAAAATAAAGTACTTCCTATAGTAATTCATTTAGGGTAGGTTTGCTAGTAATAAATCCTATTAGTGTTTCTTCACCTGAGAATGACTTCATTTTCCTGTCATTCTTTAAGGATAGTTTCACTGGCTATGGGTTTCTGGGTTGACATTTGTTCACTTTCAGCAATTGAACAAATGCCATGTCACTTCTTTCTGACTTTCATGATTTTTGATAAGAAATCTATTGTCGTTTGAATTGTGTTTTTCCCCTATAGCTAATGTAGTTCACTTGCTGCTTTCAAGAGTTTTCTTTGTCTTCAGTTTTTGGAAGTTTGATTATGATGTGTTTTGCTGTGAATTTCTTCGTGTTGTTTTTCTGACTGTTCACTCAGCTTCTTGAATACGTAGGTGTGTCTTTTGCAAAATTTGAGAAGCTTTCAGTCATTATCTCTGTGAGTACTTTTCTATCCTCCTGTTTTTTCCTTCTCTCTTTCTTTAAGTCCCAGGACGTGAATGTTAATCTTTTGTTACAGCCCCACAGGCCTCTGAGATTTTGTTCATTTTTCTTTCAGTCAAGTTTCTCCCTGCTGGTCAGGTTGGATAATTTCTACTGTTCTACCTTTGAGTTCAATGATTCTTCTCTTGGTCCACTCTACTCTGCTGTAGAATTTATCCCTTGAGGAAGCTTTTTTTTTTTTTTTTTTCAATTATTATGCTTTCCAGTTCTAAATTTTCCATTTGTTTCTTCATTATATCTTCTATTTCCTTGCTGAAACTTCCTACGTTTTTATTTCTTTCAAACGTGTTTATTATTACTTGTTGAAGTATTTTACAGCTGCTTTTCAATCTTTGTCAGAGAATCTCAACTTCCCTGTCATCTCAGTGCCGGGATCTATCGATTGTGTTCTTATATTCAATTTGAGACTTCCTGATTCTTAGTATGACAAGTGGTTTTTTCACCGAAATCTGGAATTATGGATATTATATATGAGACTGAATTTTATTTGAAGCCCTGTCTTAACTGGCTTCTTCTGATATAGCTCTGGCAGAAGGGGAAGGGATATCATTTCGTTACAGCCAGGTAAGGGTATGAGCCTACATTCCCTACTTGGCCTCTGTTGACACCGAGTGGGATGTGAGGCTGGGCAAAGGAGTTCCCTATCCCCAACAAACCTCCACTGATACCTCTCTAGCTAGGAGAGTAGGACTGTAGGTCATTACTGCGTCACTATGGCCTCTACTAACACAAAAATGTGGCGGTGAGATATGACTTCATTACCCCTGGGCAGAGATTAAAGTCCTGACTCTCCACTAGGCATACTCTGACACCACTCCAGCAGGGTCAGGGCAGAAGTGGCTTCTACTGACATCACAGATGGGGATGGGGGAAGCCTCATGACCACCTGGAGTAGATCAAAGTTTTGGCTTCCTGTGATACTTGGCCTTCCTCTAACATAACTGCAGCGGGGGCTTGGAGCACCCTGTTAAAACCACAAAAGGGTGCAAGTCTAGGATCTTCAGTCAGGCTTTGCAAGTCTAGGTGGAAGTGAAGCCACAGTTTCTTTAGTGGTGTTTGGACAGAGTTGATCTATCATTGTCTAAAAGTTCTCTGTCTTGCCAAGCTTCATCTTTCCTGGTCCTTTGGCTAGAAAGAGGAGGATTTTTTATTGCCTATTGGTAATTTTTTTTTTTTTTTTTTGCTTATTGGTATTTCCAAGTTTCTTGTTTCTTCATCTCCAAGTCTGGGACACATAAGGCAAGAAGAAGATTCAGGGATCTCACCCCATCATTCCTTGAGTCCCAGGTCCCTGGCTGATCTGCCTTATTTCCACGCTTCAGAGTCTAATTATATTTATTTTACATATAATATCATGTGGTTTGTTGTATTAATACATAGCAGGAAGCATAAGAAAAGTACAGCTACTTCATCTTCCAAGAAGCTGATCATACCTATTGTATTCATCATCATGTGTTCAACAGGCTTCCCAGGTGATGCTAGTGGTAGAGAATCCACCTGCCAATGCAAGAGACCCAAGAGATGCGCATTCAATCCCCAAGTTGAGAGGATACCTGGAGTAGGAAATGGCAACGTGCTCCGATATTCTTGACTGGAAAAAAATCCATGGAGGGAGGAGCCTAATCTAGAGGGCTACATTCCATGGGGTTGCAAAGAGTCGGACACGACTGAGTAACTGTACTCGTATGTTCAACACCAAACTCAGTTCCTAGCACAGAGTGATAGATCTTCAATGAATGTATGTATACAACCAAATCCAAATTCTCCGGTGTTTAAGTACGCCCTTCATCCTACATGTGAGCTTTTCTATGGATCCATGCTTGCCCAGGCTATAAAGGGCCTCCAAGAAGTAGGTGGCCTTCCGTTTTCTGTAGCCAGTACGTCCCTGAAGGGTTATATATCTGTAAAATTTAGATAATCATAGAACCAACCTTGCAGGTTATGGTAAGGATTAAATAAGAAATCCACACAAAGCACTAAGAAATGCTTCTGTCAAATTGTAAGCTCTCAATAAATACTATTACTTGGCAAGAAAAAATACCCTGAATTTTTGTCAGTTAGATTGCATTTCTCACTGATTCTCCTTATCATTTTAAAGGTGATGTCATTTCATTTCTGATTCATTTTCAACCTGACAATGGTCCCCAAAGCTTAGTTTCTCAGCCTCCCTCTCAGCCTTTGTGACAGGCCATTGGTAATCTATAAATGGACTGATGGTCAGTGCAGCCAAAGGTCTTTAGAATTCATTGAATTCTGGTGTTCCTTCTTTTGTCAAGCCCTTACATCACCCCCTAATTGTTCCATTTTCTAGACTCACATACTGGTTTCTTTGAATTCTGCATGTTGGAAGTTGAACGTAATTAACTCTTGTGCTTACATGCTGCACTTTATAGAGATTTTCCATGGGATCATCCTGGGTGGCACGGTTATAATAATACCTATTTTTTCCCATTGATAGTAATTCATCATAATAACAGTACCTGCAGCTCATGGGGCATTTATTATATTCAGGTTCTCAATTAATCCTCGTGAAAGAACAGGGATATAGGCCCTCTCACACCCCCTTATCAAATGAGAAAACTAAGGTTTAGAGAGTTATATAACTCACCTAAGGTCACAGAGCTCCTAGATACTCGGGCCAGCATCCCATCCCAGGCCTGAATGAGGCCAAGAACTCTTCCCTGAGAAGTGGGACCACCTTCCTTAGTAATAACAACCACCACACAAATGTTTGCCCAGAGGTCGCCTTTTCCAGAGGTATAAAGCAGCTTATATCCTGAGCAAACCTGGCTCACAGAAATAAAAAATTCTAACAGGCTAACAGGAGGAGGTCTGAGTTCTGCTTAATTGACCTGGTGTAATTATTTCCATTGAATTGCTCTACATCTGGGGATGGGTCCTTACTAAGCAGACTTGCCCAGTGATTCCCATCAGCACCTGCTGTAGTCTGGAGGAAATTAATTGCATGGAAAGTTCTCAGCTAAATCACTGAGTGTCTTTATTTCCACCAGTGCCTAAAACACATACCTACACACACACACACACACACACACACACACACACACACACACACAGGGTCCTATGCTGAAAGGGTTTTGTCAGAAGATAGGTTTGTCCTTTAGTTCAGATGCTGCTTCTGAATGACACAGATCAAACCATTTTGAGGCCCTTAGTGGCAAAGTTACTCCAAACAGCCTGAACAGGGCCCTCTACATAGCAGTGAGGAGACAGCAATGAGCAATACAGTCTCTGGACCACCCAGACCAGAGATACACCCACTCCCGATCCCCACCAACAAAAGGAACAAACCAGACAAAATATACAGAGGAAATGTGTTTGGCCAAAGTTGCCTCTCTCCTCTTTGTAAACGCAAGGAGAAGTTAAATTACAGCTTCTGTTAGTAACATAATTACTTTAATTAAAATTTAGGGGGTCGGAAAAGGCAATTCTGAATGTCAGCTTTCCAATGATGTTTGTTAAGCCTGGGAGAATAGAAATACAGTCTTGTAAATAACTAGCATATTATAACTGGAGCAATGTGTGTATTGTAATCACTTTGAGTTGGAATAGCAATTAAATGATAACCAGGATTGCTTTCTCTGCCCTCCCTTGCCTCTATCCTCATTTCACAGCCAGGTAACAATCACATGCATAGGACTATGGTGGCTTCGTTTCCCCTTAACCCCATCCGAGTCATTGTCAACCTCTAAGGCCCTTCTAAACCTCTTCCTTCAACCATTTCCTAAAGACTCTGCCCCAAAGAAACCCTCCCATACTAATCAGCCACACTTGTTCTCTACACCAGACATTTTCCTCCTTAATTGGACTGATTTCAGCTTTGTGCTACAGTCTGTCATATACAGCCCTCTAATTGTGTCAGGTCTCCCTAACAAGATTATAAACTCTTGGGAGGCATCGCACGTGTCATACTGAGCAAACAGACATTTAGAACTGGAGGGATCTCAGAGACTATATTGCAGATGAGAAAACACCAGTCACAGAGCTGGTTTGGGGCTGAGTTAGGACTAGAGTTCAATCATTCTAACTCACAGTTCAATGTGGTTCCAACCCTGGATTGGTGGCAGGTTTTGAACAAGTCCCATCAAGTATCACCTTGGTCAGGTATGAGGGACAGGATGTTAGGAGCAACTTTCCTTAGATGGCCACGCTTCAAGCTCCATTCCAGAGGGACTTGTCCCATTGAACGGGGTGAGAGAAGGCAAGTTAGGTGGAGAGCTAAGGAGAGGCTCCAGTCCAGAACATGTACTTGTGGCTGGAAGCCTAGCCAGCTGCTGTCACTTGGGCTGGGGGCGAGGGCAGGTGTACTCTCTGAAGGACAATGAGAAAGGCCAGGCTGGCCCAGCTTCCCTGTAGCATCCTGAGAGACACAGGGTTTGTATTAAAGAAGTTCCTCCAGCTCCTCCCCTCCTCTCTCCTTTCCCAACCTAGGTGACTTAGCTCAGGTTCTCTAGAAGCTAACTTTTTGAGTGATTTTTATAGGTGATCCTCCCAGAGAAGTGGAAGAGACAGGAGAAGAACAGGGAAGAAGCCAAAAAAGGGCACAATTTCATGAAAAATCCCATGGAAGGTAGCTTCATCATGATCCTGGAGGGATGCTCATGAGTGTAAGTCACCACTGGGAGTTATCCCAACCAGAGGATGAGAGGCTGGGATTTCATAGTCCCAGCCTGCA
This sequence comes from Capra hircus, assembly GCF_001704415.2. NCBI lineage: Eukaryota > Metazoa > Chordata > Mammalia > Artiodactyla > Bovidae > Capra > Capra hircus. The sequence continues at coordinate 26,566,087 of NC_030833.1, forward strand.
GTCACTGGCTCAGGATGCACTGGTGATATATAAGTTCCCAGGCCCTTCTACCTTCTCTTATGATTGAGCAGAATGAGCGCCAGGTGGCCAAGGGTAGGTCTTTGAAAAAGAGCCACAGGATCTATTGGGAGCTAAAGGACAAGGGGTTGAGGGGGACCATAAATGGTGAAAGGGCTTCCCTGGTGGCTCAGATGGTAAAGAATCTGCCTGCAATGTGGGAGACCCAGGTTCAATCCCTAGGTCAGGAAGATTCCCTGGAGAAGGGCATGGAACCCACTCCAGTATTCTCACCTGGATAATCCCATGGACAGAGGAACCTGGTGAGTCAGTCCACGGGATCACGAAGAGTCAGACGTGACTGGGAGACTATCACTTTTACTTTCACAAATGGTGAAAGAGGATCCGACGACATCCGAGCAAAACACCAACACTGTCAGTAACACTAGGGTATTTTTATCTAGTCAACAAGTAGCTTGGAAACTTTATAGACAAGTCTCTGTAGCCTTCATTTTCTGGTTTCATAAAGGGGGTGACCAGAGGTGGTAGGAAGTAGACAAGGTTTCCACTGAGGAAAAGGCCCTCAGGGCACAAGTCAAGAAATGCAGTTAAGGGAGAAGTCATTTTGATCGACACTGTTAAAAATTCTCCCACCACACTTTGCATTCACAGCAAAGTGGAAGTCACTAGGAAGGCTGGCTGACAGGCTGCCAGGAACTTCTCCAGGTGGCATTTACCTTGGTGCCTCAGGAAGTAGGGAGCATATTGCTTAAGAATGCAATCCTACAGCTAACCAACGACAAGTCCCTGGACAGATTACTTAACATTGGTATGACTCAGTTTCATCATTTATAAAAATGTGAAATTGTAAGAACTATCTCATGGATTTATTGTGAGGAATAAATATGTGTGTGCGTGTGTGAGAGAGAGAAAGAGAGAGATGGGAGCGGTATTTAGCAGTGGCATTGAATATAGTAAGTGCTTGTGACTGCTGCTGCTGCTAAGTTGCTTCAGTCGTGTCCGACTCTGCGCGACCCCATAGATGGCAGCTCGCCAGGCTCCCCCGTCCCTGGGATTCTCCAGGCAAGAACACTGGAGTGGGTTGCCATTTCCTTCTCCAATGCATGAAAGTGAAAAGTGAAAGTGAAGACGCTCAGTCGTGTCCGACTCTTAGCGACCCCATGGACTGCAGCCCACCAGGCCCCTCCGTCCATGGGATTTTCCAGGCAAGAGTACTCGTGGCAGGTTGTATTTTTTCAAATAAAGCCACAATATTTCTTCCCACTGCACTTGGCATTTTCTCATCAAAGGAGAGAGTCTATTTCCCCTCCCTTTGAAGCTAGATGAACCTCTGACTCTCTTGTAACAAACGGCAGGCAATTGGAGGTGATGTGACTTTCGAGGTTACACTAGATCAACTATGCTTCAATTTAAAAAATTAATTAAATAAAAAAATTTTTAAGTTGTTAGAGCTTCCACCTGGTTCACTGAGAACTTTGCTTTTGGAGCCCTGGGAACAACATATTGTGAGGAAGCCTTGAGCAGTTCACATGGAGAGAACATGTGGGGAGGTCCTGAGCTGATAGGAAAAGAGAGAAATGCCAGTCAACCCCCAACATCTCTGGTCATTGTTCAAATACAATCCAGGCCAGAACTGTTTCGCTGAAATCTCTCCAGATTTCTGATCCACAGAAACAGTATGAAACAGTAAAATGATTGTTCTTGACTCAAGCCACTAAGTGATGATTTATTACAACAGGTAACTGAAATGGTGCTTCATAAATGCTAGGTCTTGACTTTGCTAGGATATCATCCACAGCCTTTCAGGTTCTAAAATGTGGTTTTGTTTTATTCCACTAAGAATGACTCAGTAAATCGGGGATGGACTCTCACTAATCGAGGTCACAAAGGACTGATGTGCAAGCCAGAATGACAATTTACTATCATAATAAAACTGCAAAGTGGTTAAACATTCTGTCCACAGACCAGATTATTTCCTCCATGTAAGAAATTTACTTTGGAAAATAAAGTATAATCAGGTATCTAGTGAGTATAAAGTGAGAATAAGGGAAAGTAGTTACCTGACTCAAATGATTTGATGGTATCAGGTCAAGGGAGCACACTGCCTTCACCTCCCTGGAAACTACCCACCAGTTGCCAGAATCCAACAGCCCAGTCCTTGGGCCAAGACATCAGCTCCTTCATGTGGCCTTTGGATGGACACTGATGGCATCCGGCCATCTGATATTCTCTTTTCCATATTTAATACAGACAATTCTCCTTGTGATTGGTACAGTATTTCTTTAGCCTAGCAGATATTAATAGTGTTCTATAAAGAAATTACATTTCATAATGTTCTGTGAAAAATAAAATAGCCGTGTTAATTCAAAAATACTAGATTCAGCAAAATTTAAAGGGGTTCATTACTACAGGACTTCCCAGAACATTGACTTTGCAAATCATGATGCAAACCACCCAGAGAAAGATACAATAAGACAATGAATTCTGTCCCCACCCACCCCCAGATCGCAGTTTGTTGAATGCTGTTTTCAAATTAGTTTCCATCAAATCACATTCTGAACCAGAAATCATTCTGACTACTTAAGTTGTCTTTCTATCTGACTTTTCTGGCCTGATAGACCGATTTTATAATTTAACTCTCAGAAGATTTACCTGATTTTCCTTCTGTCCAAATTCTCCTTAAGGGTATTGGACTTCTGCCCTTATGGAGTTCTGGACTAGAGGGGTGGAGGGGGCGTCGTGAACACTGTAATTTAGGGACAGTGTTGGGACAGAGATCCAAAATGTTGTGATGCTTCTGAAGATGCCAGAAATGACTTTGGAAGGGGGCAGCAGCATTTAAGGGGAGCTTTGAATGCAGGAGTTTGACACAAGTTTAAGAAGCAAAGTTGAAGAAAAAAAGGCAGGCCCTTCAGGCTAAATGACCAGAATATGCAAGAGGTCTAGAGGGGAGCAGAGAACAGAGTATTCGGGGAGTTGGGAGGAGCACATGATGGTGGAGGGATGAAGCTGACTATGCAGGAAGAGTCTAGAAAGCCATATTAAAGAGAGAGAGAGAGACAGAGAGACAGAGAGAGAGAGAGTGTGTGTGTGTGTGTGTGTGTGTGTGTGTGTGTGTGTGTGCTCAGTCATGTTGACTCTCATGTCATGCCTACCAGGCTCCTCTGTCCATGGAATTTTCCAGGCAAATGCACTAGAGTGGTTGGCCATTTCCTACTCCAGGGGATCTTCCTAACCCAGGGATTGAACCCACATCTCTTGAGTCTCCTGCACTGACAGGTGGAATTCTTTACCGCTCTGCCACCAGATGAAGGTATAGGGAAGCAGAAATGGACTGTGAAAGAGTGAGTGTAGCCAGAATAGCCCCAGGATCTGGGGAAAGGACCCTGAAGCTAGTGGATGGAGTCAACAGGGAAAGCAGAATGTGGGAGACTGCTTAGGAAGTGACTAGACAGGGGAGCTGGTGAAGGACAGGGAAGGACTGGTGGGCTGCCGGCCATAGGGTTGCAAGGAGTTGGGCACAGCTGGGCAACTGAATAAAAACAGAAGATCCCACAGGAAGATTAACTGCTGCTCAGAAATCTGTGGTGGCTCCGTCATCTCCTTCATATTCCATGAAACAGGAGACAGACTATTAGAACAGCTGCCTTAAAGGAAAAAAAAAAAAAATACTGAGCTCTGTGCTTGGAGCTCTTTGAAAAATCATCACCACATCATTTCAGATGTGCAACTTCACACAATGACAAAGCAAAGAGAAAGCCCTCCTTGGTGAGAGCACGGAAACAAACCACAAATCCAGCCCTGCAGAGAGGAGAATGGGATTCATCACAGCTCTCAGTACAGGGAGACATGAGGGGACAGCCACACTCCCCAAAGCTGATACAAAACTGCTGCTGTCTGTCACTCAATCAGAACTCTGCTCTGAACTCTCTCCCACGTCGCCAGAGGATGTTCATTTCTATAATCCTGTGGGTCTTCCTTTTAGTGCTATTCAGAAGTCCCAGGGTTCTTGTACCTTCTAAATGTTCAAAGGACAATCCTTGTCTCCAGTCCCCATGGCTACAACAAGGTGATCCTGGTTTAAGCTGTCTGGTCATCTGAGGTGGTAGTTTCGAGGCATAGTCCAGAAATCTCCCAACCCAGTGACCAAAGCCACAGTATTCAACTTCCAAGCATCTGCAAACCCACCTCACAATTACCCCAAAGTGGGAAGCCAGTCTCTTCCCCTCACAGGACCCATGAAAGTCAGTCATCACCTAACTTTGAAGAATCTCAGCTCCACTTCCCCTCCAGCTGTCTCTGTCTCTCCCCTCCAAAAGCCCTGCTCCAGCTCAAGTCAGAAACTTAAACACCTAAGATGACCAGCAGGTACCTGGGCAAATGAGTGGTATCTACCAGCTGGGAGATTATAAAACAGCAACTGACTCTCAAGTCTGGGTGAGGAAGACAAGACAGAGTGATAGGGATTGTAGGTAACCATCCAGGTCTTCTAAAGCAGACAAGGTCATTGCTGGCCCTTAAAATGCAGAGCCAGTAGGGACTGGGCACTCGATATTCCAGGAAAAGCTTAAAATCTGGGTTTGTATACAGAATTTCTTCATTTAAAAAATTTGAAAACAATCAGATTTAAAATGCCAATGCAAGAGACGCAGGAGATGTAGGTTCAATCCCTGGGTTGGGAAGATTCCCCGCAGTGGGAAATGGCAACCCACTCCAGTATGCTTGCCTGGAAAGTTCCATGGACAGAGGAGCCTGGCAGGCTGCAGTCCATGGGGTCGCAAAGAGTTGGACATGACTGAGCATGCATGCGTGTGCATGCACACACACACACACACATGATACACATACACAATGATTCTGCTCAGGACATACGGGACATAGCTCTTCACTGGTTTCGGCCCTGGACCAGTTGTGTAAGACACAAATGGTCTCAGAAAGCCTGAGCTTTCAAACACAAAGGAAAAGTCTGCTGTAGTCTGGCAGGCACAAAAGCTCCTGAGGCAAAGGAGCTCAAATTTTTGTCTATGTTTTATGTTCTTGGAAGCTGTGTTGTGGGTTATAACTACAATAAAAAGGACAAATTGAAATCTCAATAAGGAATTCTGCCCCAACTCTGTTACAGAGAAACCTAGGATTGGGAAGAATGTCTATGAGTGATCATAATACCCCAAGTCTTCCTGGAGAAGAGAGGACTGTGGGCAGAGGTGTTATTCAGTTAGGACACACAAGTGTGCCAGCTGTTAAAATATTGAAATACTAGGATTCTACCACTGTCTCAACTCTTGTTATCGATGCCTAGAAGCTAACAAGATTTAGACAATTCGGTATTCATGTTATCTGAACTCAGTATCTAAACTCACACTATACAAACTCGGTACCCACACTAAGTACTCAGAGCTGCAGCCTCACTTTCTTGGGCAAGGTGGCTATGCCCACACTTGGTAGGTGGAGAGGAGAGAAGGATCTAGTGATTCTACTGAGCACTTCTCCCATAGTGGCCCTAGGCGTGTGAGGAGCCAACCAATGAAATCTTCCACAGAGCCAGAGAAGGGTCAGCTATCATTATCTGCCCTTTGAGATGACTCCTGGTCCCTCCAAATGGGACCCTCTTAGTGGTCTTCTTTCAGTCTCGTGCTATGCCTGGGGCTCAGGGGCCTTTGGCAAGGCAGTCCGTGGTTTCAACAGTCCAGATACATCACACACTTTTAGCAATGCTGGGAAGTAGCAAGCAGGACCCATCTGATCTCTCTTCCCTTTCTCCCCCTACCTTTTCTCTGTGAAGGAGAGTCTCCACCCTCCCCACTGCTTCTCCAAGATTTTGCTTACAGCAGTGAATCACTTCATTTTCTTTTAACTCTTTCCTCTGAAAACTCCCCACTTCCTTCTATTCCTTGATCCTCATTGTCCATGGTTGTCCTTTGCCCAGAATCAGCCAATATGAGTTTCTCTTTCCTCTAAGCAGAAAGGCTTCAAATCCTCTTACTACAAAAAAGAAATGAATCAAGAATAAAGCTGTTAATTTTCCACATGAAAACAGCCTCAAGCTTCACACCTTTGCCCCAGGCCACGCGTCACTCATTTGTCCCTCTTGTCTCAGGTGCATTCCTATCCTTTGCCCAGGAAAAATGCATTTCTCTGGCTTCCTTGCAGGCTGCCTTCTGGGTTAGCCAATGAGAGAAAAGGTTGGGAGATCGCTGGGCAGAAAAGAGGGAGAAGTCAGAGTATTCCTCCCCACTCTTTCTGCTGTGCTTAGCATTTCCTCTGTGGTCCCAGCTCCCATCAGGCAGGCTACTGTAGATCCAGACCCTGCTGAATAGCTTGAACTCCAGCTCTCTGGCCCTGGTCATACCATCTTCTCCCTTTACTGCCTATGTCTTAAAGTTTGCAGAGGTTTCTTGCTTCTATTTATCTCTGGGTTGCTGCATGGTCCTGTTTGACTCTTCAACTCTCCCAACACCTTTATAATCGATTCTTCGTATTTAATTCCTTCTGTTGACTACCTGCGCAGAGTACGAGTATGTACTCTGTTTCTCTGACTGGATACTGGCCATCTCAGATGACCTCATCATCAGAGCACCAGCCTCCTTTTCTTGATTGCACCATAGAGGGTAGCATCAAACTCTGGAGCAATGCATTAATATGATAATGTCCTTGAGACCCCCCAACTCTCTACCAAGGCCACCACAAGCTAGGAAGACTATCTTTTCTGATGTATACAGTTCAGTTCAGTTCAGTCTGTCAGTCGTATCCAACTCTTTGCAACCCCATGAATTGCAGCACGCCAGGCCTCCCTGTCCATCACCAGCTCCAGGAGTTCACTCAAACTCACGTCCATCGAGTCGGTGATGCCATGTATACAGTAGTCTTGTAACAAATTTTCTTTTAGTTAAAAGTAAGAAATCTTTTATTTAAATGGCAGATGGTAGGAAGTATTGCATTTGCTTCCAGGAAATTCATAAAATGAAAAATGAACTCATATATTCTGGAAAAAAATTAGATACTAAAAAATAATGTCAAATACAAAATGCAATTCAAATTCCTTATGATTCGTGAATATATAGGTTGGACCTAAAGGTCTTAATCCTGAGATATTCTTCCACTTGGAGATTAAAACCAACCTTTTTCTCAGACAAAGTTTTTTGTTATTTCTTTTTGTCATATACAATCATTGGTAGAAAAAAAGAAGACTAATTAGCTGCTTCAAAAAGTATCTAATTGAAAAACTTGTCATGATTCTGTGTTATTTTTTACCTACCCTTCATCCTTCCTCAATTCTTCTGACAATGATAACTCAGATTTTCCTCTGGAGGAAGCCAGTGCCTCACTCTCCCACTGCCCTTTATATGCCTATATGAGTGCTCAGTTCTGATTCCTTGTGACCCCACTGGACTATAGCCTGCTGGGCTCCTTTGTCTATAGGATTTTTCAGGCAAGAACACTGGAGTGGGTTGCCATTTCTTTCTCCAAGGGATCTTCCTGACTCAGGGATTGAACGCACCTAGCCTACATCTCCTATATTGGCAGGGAGATTCTTTACCACTCTGCTTCCTGGAAAGCCTGCCCTTTATACAGAGCAGATTATATCCCAAGTACCCTGGGGAGTCATGTGACTCAGGTCAGGTCAATCAGCATCAATGCTCATGGCCAAGGTGACTGATTGACTGACAAATGGGCACATGATCTAATCTAAGCCAATCAGGTCAAATAGAGCTAATCCTGGGACTTTTGCTTGAGCAATCAAGAAGAATTTCTTTTTCTCACAGCTTAGAGGTGTGAAGATGCAAGCCTGGAATTCCCACTTGGAGGGAGACTCTGAGTAAAATCAAAGAGAAACACACTGAGGAAAAATGGAGAGAGAGAATCCAGGTCCTGATGGTATAATTTGCATATGTTTATCCAGTTACTGTTAAGTTAATGTGCTGTTGAAATACATTGGGATGGCAAAAACTTTTCGGCCAATTCAATATATATATATATCGAACAAACACTCTGATTTTTTTTTAAATCTTGATATCATTTATTGGCACAAAAATTACTCAGATACAACATGGTGTCTAGACCTGGCTACATTTTATATTTTGGGGATTCAGTTTAATACTTCTTTTGCTCATAACTCCCAACATGTCATAGAACTTTCGGTGTTCAGCACCTCCATGATAGAATTTCTGTACTCTAAGCCCTTGCTTTAAACACAGCATTTAGACCTCATTGAAAACAACCCCCCTACACACACACACACACACACACACACACACACACACACGTTTGTGTGTGTTTCTATGTTTTGGTTTAAGAAAGTTTGTATTGGATTTCTATCCCTTGCACCCAAAAAAGGTTCTACCTAATACACCCATAACAAGTAAGACTTTGTGTTGGGCACCATGGAGAATCTCAAGATGAGCAAATTCCTCTCTCTCAATTGAGAGAGGAAATAAATGGTTCCATTATTTGAAGCTGGTGACATTATTGGAAGAGGAAGTAGAAAGCACAACTAATTATTCCACTTGTATTTTGCCTCTATCATTTCAAGAAAAGCAAACATCATATGGAGAGGGTAGAACAAATGTTTTTTCAGGGCTCAGAAATCTGAGGTAAATGAGAAGATGGAAAAAGGCTCCCCATTGCCTTGAGTGAGTCCACATTGCTTGGCCCACCTGAGCTACACTGAAGTGTGCTTACAGGACTTAAAGATGAGAATGCCAAGCCACAGGGAATGCTCTCTGAAGGACTGTGAGGAATTGAAAAATTGTCTGGATTTTTTAATGAATTTTATTATTTACAGTCCAGTGAGTTGTATTTAATCCTTGGAAAAATTAAACAGTTGGTTTTTTAACACATTAGAAAAATGTGTTCATTTCTTAAATTAAATATTTTTTAAAGGAACTAATTAGTCCCATTTTGTTTCACCAGCAATTGTATATAACAAGAGAAACAACAATAACACCTTAGTCTGAAAAAAATAGTTTTAATCTCAAAATTAAGGGATGTATCAAGATTAAGACCTTTAAGCCCAATCTGTACATTCAAGAATGACAAGGAATTTGAATTGGATTTTAGTATTTGACCAATTTCTTTCCCTCCAGAACAACAGCATGAATTCAAAAACAGCAAGGAATACCAAACCAATCTCCTGTCATTAATAAAATTATAAGATGAGCATAAAAGGGAATATGGCAGATATAACGAATCCAAATGGTAAAGTGATTGGCAGTATTTTTTCTTGTTTTTGAAAGTTCTTATTTTCCAATGGAGAAACAAGCCACAGGATAGTACAGCTAAAATTATTAATTGATCAGAGCTAAACAGTGTTTGATCAATGGAGTGACTGTAAGGGGGTTTCCAAGGGAATACTATGAGGCTCTATCCTACTTAAAATGATGTATCAGTGATTTTGATCCTTATTGATTTGAAAATCGTATCAACATGGGAGAGATTGGTTAATGAAATCAGGACTTAAAAGATCATAACAGACTAATAATTTATCTTAAAAGCAACAATATGATTTTTTAATAAAAATGTAAAGTCCTATATTTAGGTTAGAAAAAAAAACTACACAAGTACAGAAGGAGGAAGACCTGGTTTAACTGCTTCGCATCCAAAAGAGATGAGGTATTTTGCTTGACCACAGAGTGCAATATGATGTCACCACTATGGATGATAATATAGGATACTTCCTGACGTGGGGGAGAATAACATGTAACATTTTCTTAAGCCGATCAAACCAGTTTATAAAATTTATAAGACACATACACAAACACAGTTATTAATAGAAAGAAGATCCAAAAGGTAGCAGTAATTCTCAGTGGTGATAATCCAGGTCACCTTCTTTCTGATTTACATATTTACTGCAGTTACTTTGTATAATAAAGCATTTACTGAAAATACTTTGTATAATAAAAATTTTATTTTGGCTCAATACAGATAAAAAGTGTAAGGTGGCTGATAAAAAAAGAAACAACCCAAATGCAGTTTTAGGCTGCATTCAGAGAATTATATTTCCTGGAAAAGAGACATTGATCCGTTCACCATGCTCGGTACTGGGACGGCCATATTGGATCATAATATCTCCACCTGCTTCCCTCCCAGAATTTATCACAATGTGTAAAATGCCTTTATTTGCTCTTTCATTGACTTCTGCTCCACTAGCCGGTATGTTTGTGAGGCCAGAGACTCTGGCCTTCCTTATTACTGTGTCGCCAGCACCGTATCCAGTACCTGAAACAATGAAGACATTCAAAGAACATTCATTAAATCAGTGAATAACGGAGGCTTTACTATATTGCACTTTACTGTGCCTATCTTTCGGTCTAGGATCCATTTACTGGATATATTCTTGGGAAACTTTTCACATATATCAGATACAGAAGAGAAGGAGAAATGAAACGGCAAGAAGCCAGTTATCAAAATTTCAAAGTTTGGGCTTGATACATATTCACAAACAACTATGGGACAGCTGCAGTGTGGCGGATTAAAAATAAACTACTTTCACGTGATTAAGGTTGCTCTCTTTCCAAAGGTTGTCATTTAGTCTCTTTTGACAGGACCTTGCGGAGCAGAGGAGAATAAGATAACTGCTATGATTGGGCAAAATAAAATATAACAAAGTTACAGCTCTTCTGAGGGCTGGGTGTTTGGGCTCTATGGATTCATATTTAAATCAGATTCTGAGCAGATGAAAGGCATGTACAATAAGTCAGCCTGAAGAGAAAGACAGGCATATGTGCCCCCCTGGGAAACAACTGAGCCTTTAGCAGGCTCCAGGATTTGGGAAAACTAGGCGGTGGAGGGGTGGGGTAAAGGTTGGAAGGGAGGAGGGAAGGAGCCGTCAGTCTCCGTGCCACTTTCAAGATCCACAGTAAGTGTGTTTCTGTAGGCAAATTGCATCTCAGAGGAGCCCTGTAGCTCAAGATAAAGATGTCCATATGAGATGCAAGTTAGGACCCCACTGCAGAGGTGCCTGCAAAGAGCTCATAACCTGGGGAGAGGCTTGGAAACAGCCTGAAGAAAGGACAGTTTGGTGAGAGGAAGATCGAATGTCTTTGGCTAAAAGAAAGTTGCTGTCATTGTCCCCGGTGGTGACGTTGCTTTATTATCCTTGGGCTCTCTGAGCCATGGGCACAGATGAGAGAGGGCTGGATCTCTTGGCCCGATCGTCTAGCACTGGAGGGGGAACATTCCCCTGCTCCTGTCTGCCCGGGTTTAGGACCCCACCCGATTTTCCTTCACACCTTATATCCCCACTGCTGGGTCCACTTGCTGCAAATGTGCAGGTTTCTCTCCGCCAGCCTCTGCCTAAGCCATCCCTGGACACAAGGAAAGTGTCTTTCCCCCTTGTCCTCAGATCTAGTGTCTGAATGACAGCTTGTTTGGTGCTTTACAACTGACTTCCTTGGTGGCTCAGTTGGTAAAGGATCCTTCTGCAATGCAGGAGACCTGGATTCAGTCCCTCGGTTGGGAAGATCCTCTGGAGGAGGACAGGGCAACCCACTCCAGTATTCTTGCCTGGAGAATCCCCATGGACAGAGGAGCCTGGCGGGCTGCAGTCCATGGGGTCACACAGAGTCAAACATGACTAAGCAGCTTGACACACAAACACATCCACGTACCATGTACTGTGTCTCACTTGACCTTCACAACAATCCTCTGGGGAACCCAAGGAGAAAGAGAAAAAGCGTTAATAACTGCTAAGTATTAACACCTCTGGAGCGTGGCACAGCTGAGCTTGGGTCCTGCTCTCACCTCCTATCTGCGTAAATTAAGCCTCACCTTTTTGTGCCTCAGTTTCCTGTTCTCAGCCTGACTTTCAGCCCAGAAGATGATACAGAGTTTGCTTAAGAACTTTAGCTCTGGAGAGTGGCTTCCCAGGTAGACTCTCTGCCACTGACCAGACATATGACTTTGGGCAAGTTACTGAAGCTCTCTGTGCCTCAGGGTCCACATCTGGAAACAGAGGATGATGATATGGCCAACCGGAGGTTTGCTGTGAGAATTAGAGAAGTAAACACATGTGAAACACTCTAATGGAAATCTGGTGTACTGTTATCATTATATAAGCTTTACTATCAGTCTTGCGTGCATGCTTAATATCTTCATCGTGTCCGACTCATTGCAACCCTATGGACTGTAGCCCACCAGGCTCCTCTGTCCATGGGATTCTCCAGGCAAGAACACTGGAATGAGTTGCCCTGCCCTCCTCCAGGGGACTTTATTAGTCTTCAAAAACAATTTTTTTGTCCTGCTACTGAAAGTAACACATCAGCACTGCAGAAATCTTGGGGGATCTCTAGTTTGCTATTTATATGTAATTATTTTTTAACAAGAGTCTTAGTGAGCACTGCTCTAAAATATTTAGTCAATGCCCCCTCTCCTGTGGTCCCATCCCCCTCCATCCAGGCTGTCCTCATCACTGAGCTGAAAAGCAGAAGTGAGAACTCAAGAGCTGAGTAGGCGAGCACCCCTCCACCAACCACTTTCCCTCCCCCAATAACAACCGTGGCAACAATCAGGAGAGAACAGGATGCAAATTCAGCCCAGAAGTTTCTTCCCTGGAGCCAGTGGTTTATTTATTTTCTGTGGGTTTTTGTTGCTCTGTTGTTATTTTAATTTGTCCTCTCTGTACCACTCTCCCTCTGGCAAGTAGCCACTCACTCTCAGCATCTAGGAAGATGACAAAGTTCCCAAAGTGTGTGCTGACCTGGAAAAAGAGAGGAAAAAGGAAACACCCATATGCTTCCAGGTGAGGGAAGGAAATAGGTTCTCCATGATCTCCCTTCCTGCAGCCTCCCCTACCTGAGAAGCCCTCTCACCCCCTCGACCCAACAAAATGCCAAGCTGCCTTCCCAAAGTCAGAACGGGCCTCTTGGTGCTTCCAGCCATACCCTTTTGAGATATAGGGGGGTGTTTCTCTTAAGTAGCTCAAGTATGAGGAATCGGATAATTTAACATCTAACCTAGGACAGTTTTCAAGTGAAAGGGGGCACAGTTACCAGTAAGTGGCAAAGACCAGGATGGGTGGTCACCCTGGAAGTCCCCACAGGCTCTGGTCCCAGGTTCCTGACATGCAACTGCTCGTACCTGGGTCTTCCCACGAGAGCACTAATCCTCAGAGCCAAGCTGCCTTTTGAGGCTTCAAGTTGCCCCACCTTTAGTCTCTTCTCCAGATTTTTTCGTGCAATCTTACAATGTTCTAACTACAATGGAAGAAGCAAATATTCATCCAAAACAGAAAAGATGTCCATATTCCCTCATTAGAGAAGGAAGAAACCTCATTCCATACCAGGCCTACACTCCACACCAGCTTCACCAATATTTGTTGAATGAATGGTATTAAATTCAAGTAGTTTTTGAGATAATAAAATAGATAACATTGATTAAGTGCTTTTTCTATGACAGGCACAAGGCTCAATACTTTAAACATCTTATCTCATTTGATGCTCCTAATAACCCCAGGAGAAGAGACATCCCAAATAACAGATGAGGGAACAGAGACTTAGAAAGGTTGAGTAATTATCCGAAGTCACGGAGCTGGCAAGTGGCAATGCTAAGACTCAAGTCCAAGTCTCTCTATCAACAAAATCCCCTTTTGTAACCACAATTAATACAGACAAAGATAATGATAATAATAACAAGCACTGTGTGCCAGGCACACTAAGCATTTTACATCTGTAACTATAATACATGTCCATACGCTTTCACTAGAACATTGGTATTGATTATACCCATCCTACAGGTGAAGAGATTGAGGCACAGAGAGGCTAAATGACATGTCCAGGGTCACACAGCTTCTAAAGTGCCTGAGCTGAGACACAAACCCAAGCAGTCCAGCTTGAGAGGCCCTGTCCTCTACCATCCCTCCTATCTCCCCATCTCACTCCTCTGTTACTGATCATGAGCCAGGACAACAGTTTTCAATGGGAATTTTCTTTAGCAGGACTTTGATACTTTCATTCAATGTAAAAACCTATTATTATTTCTTTGACCCTGGGCTTCCTGGGAATGTTCTCCTCCAGAAACTTCCAGTCCCTTCCAGGCTGAGATTCCATAAGTAGTAGGTATTTACCGAGTCCCAGCTAGACACCACCACTTTGCTAGATCCTTGGCCTTTCCTGCTTTCTTTGATCTGCACAACCATCCTAGGGTTTTGTGGGGACCCATCCTATTCATTTTATAGGTAAAGAAACAATGACCTCCAGGAGAAAAAGAGATCCCTTAGCTGTTGGCTGTGGCTCCACCTGGCCAGGAATTCTCCCAGGCCCATCCTTAGATCAGTCAGCTTCACGCAAGCCGGCAGTATTCACACTTAATTTTTTTTCTTAATATGCAGTTCTCATATACACACATACATATACACAAGTACAACAAAGCCTAGCCTATTTAAGAACTAAATATAGAACTGATTGCTGGGCACAGTGTTTATTCTAATCCGCGCAGGTTCATAAAGTCCACTTTAGACCCAAATAAGGCTGACTCACATATGTAAAAGAAAATCAGTTCCTATTTACAAGCTCCATAAAATCTGCTGCAAATACTTAGGCAGAAACATACAGCAAAGGCATTTACAACCTTCCCCACATGTCTCACTGGCAGGGGTCTGGAGGAGCTTTGGAGAGGGCTGAAAACCCAAAAACTATAAGGCTCAAGTAATCTACAAGGGTAATATATCTTAATTAGTAAGTGAACAGGGCAATCTAAGAATACTGTATTCAAATGGATTTTCCTTTGCAAAACCACTGCAAACTACGCCAAAAATGATATGTTTAAGGGACCAGACTCATAAATATACACATATACAGGTGTTTTGTCCCTAAAATGTCCAAGAAATGTTGTCATTTCTGTGGGCAAACACTATCCCCATGCCCAGCCTGGTGCCACCCAAGCTCATCAGCCATTAAACATCACCTACTAGCCCTCCAGCAACTAGCCCTCCAGCATCTCTTCCTTGCCCCACCCTGTAGTGTGCACAGGTCCGGAGATAAGAATGGAAACACTAACTTCCGGTTCTCAAGAAATCTACGACGTGACCCATAGGTTATTCAAAGAAGAAATTAGCTGAGGTCTGTTTATAATGGGTCCCGAAAGACTTTGACTCTGTAGATCACAACTAACTGTGGAAAATTCTCCAAGAGATGAGAATACCAGATCACCATACCAGCCTCCTGAGAAGTCTGTATGGAGGTTAAGACACAATAGTTAAAACCAGACATGGAACAACAGATTGGTTCCAAACTGGGAAAGGAGTACATCAAGTCTTTATATTGTCACCCTGTTTATTTAACTTATATATAGAGTACATCATGTGAAATGCCAGGCTGGATGAAGCACAAGCTGGAATCAAACTTGCAAGGAGAAATATCAATAACCTCAGATATGCAGATGACACCACCCTTATGGCAGAGAGTGAAGAAGAACTAAAGAGCCTCTTGATGAAAGTGAAAGAGGAGAGTGAAAAAGCTAGCTTAAAACTCAACATTCAGAAACCTAAGATCATGGTATCTGGTCCCATAACTTCATAGCAAATAGATGCAGAAACAGTGGAAACAGTGACAGACTTTATTTTGGGAGGCTCCAAAATCACTGCAGATGGTGACTGCAGCCTTGAAATTAAAAGATGTTTGCTCCTTGGAAGAAAAGCTATGACCATCCTAGACAGCGTATTAAAAAGCAGAGACATTACTTTGCCAATAAAGGTACGTCTAGTCAAAGCTATGGTTTTTCCAGTAGTCATGTATGGATGTGAGAGTTGCACTATAAAGAAAGCTGAGCACTGAAGAATGGATGCTTTTGAACTGTGGTGTTGGAGAAGACTCTTGAGAGTCCTTTGCACCACAAGAGGATCCAACCAGTCCATCCTAAAGGAGATCAGTCCTGAATGTTCATTGGAAGGACTGATGCTGAAGCTGAAACTCCAATACTTTGGCCACCTGATGCAAAGAACTGACTCATTAGAAAAGACCCTGATGCTGGGAAAGATTGAAGGCAGGAGGAGAAGGGGACAACAGAGGATGAGATAGTTGGATGGCATCACCAACTCAATGGACATGAATTTAAGCAAGCCCTGGGAGTTGGTGATGGACAGGGAGGCCTGGTGTGCTGCAGTCCTTGGGGTTGCAAAGAGTTGGACATGACTGAGTGACTGAATTGAACTAAAATCCCACTGGAAATGACTGGAGGAGAGAGGAGTTTTGTTGTTAAGAGCAGCATCGTGAGGAACCCGGGTGCAGAGAACACAGCAGACTCCTCTCCCTCTCTCTGGAACCCCCCAGTCTTGCCCTCTCAACTCTCTTTCTGAGGCTTCTCTTACCTCATCTTAACCTCTCCACCAGCCCGCTCTGCATCCACACAACCAGCAGTGTGTAGAATGGGCAGACCCTTGATTAGGCAACTAAACCTGCTGCTAAGGAACAAAGAGACTGGCTGAAGGCTGAGAAACTCTCAGAGTCCTCAAATTCATTGCCTCCGAAAGATGACTAACTGCCTTGGAGACTTCCTTGTCCCATTTGCTGTGCCCCCAGGGAAGGAGCAGCCTGGCTTGTTTTACAAGGGCTTTGAAGTTGGTCCTCTGAATCTGATTCTCCCTGAGAAGGACTCTCTGCAACGGGGCCACTTTCCAAAAAGAGATGATAACAAAACCAAGCAGGACCCTGTGGGGATCCTGGGCATGGACACTTTTCTGTGTCCCCTGTTTCTTGATTGTAGGAAATAGGCTTCAGTCTCCAAGACCTTCCCAGAGTTCCAAAGGGCAGTTTCAAACAGTTGCTAATCAAGGAAGAGAGGAGATGCTGAAACAAGGGAGGGGCAGTCAAGAGACAATGAGTTCAGTTCAGTTCAGTCGCTCAGTCAGTCGTGTCCAGCTCTTTGCCACTGCATGGACTGCAGCACGCCAGGCCTCCCTGTCCATCACCAACTCCCAGAATTTACTCAAACTCATGTCCTTTGAGTTGGTGATACCATCCAACCAGCTCATCCTCATCCAACCATCTCATCCTCTGTTGTCCCCTTCTCCACCAGCCCTCAATCTTTCCCAGCATCAGGGTCTTTTCAAATGAGTTAGTTCTTCGCATCCAGTGGCCAAAGGATCAGAGTTTCAGCTTCACCATCAGTCCTTCCAATGAATATTCAGGACTGATTTCCTTTAGGATGAACTGGTTATATTTCCTTGCTGTGCAAGGGACTCTCAAGAGTCTTCTCCAACACCACAGTTCAAAAGTATCCATTATTTGGTACTCAGCTTTCTTTACAGTCCAACTCTGACATCCATACATGACTACTGGAAAAACCATAGCTTTGAGTAAACAGACATTTATCAGCAAAGTAATGTCTCTGCTTTTTAATATGCTGTCTAGGTTGGTCATAACTTTCCTTCCAAGGAGTAAGTGTCTTTTAATTTCATGACTGTAGTCACCATCTGCAGTGATTTTGGAGCCCCAAAATAAAGTCTGACACTGTTTCCACTGTTTTCCCATCTATTTCCCATGAAGTGATGGGACCAGATGCCATGATCTTAGTTTTCCAAATGTTGAGTTTCAGGCTAACATTTACACTCTCCTCTTTCACTTTCATCAAGAGGCTCTTTAGTTCTTTGCTTTCTGCCATAGGAGTGGTGTCATCTGCATATCTGATAATAGAGAAGCCTTAGGACAAGATCCTGGTTCCACTTCAAGGGATACACATAACAATGTCTTTGAGTTCTTCTGCAGAACTAAGTGAAGTGAAGTTGCTCAGTCGTGTCCGACTCTTTGCGACCCGTGGACTGTAGTCCACCAAGCTCCTCCGTCCCTGGGATTCTCCAGGCAAGAACACTGGAGTGGGTTGGCATTTCCTTCTCCAATGCATGAAAGTGAAGTCGCTCAGTCATGTCCGACTCTTAGCGACCCCATGGACTGCAGCCTACCAGACTCCTCCGTCCATGGGATTTTCCAGGCAAGAGCACTGCAGTGGGTGCCATTGCCTCCTCCAGATATGCCCATAACCAACCCTAATAAAAGGCAAAGGTAGAACATGCCTCTAATGAAGAAAGGAAACTAGACTTTGCTAAAAGACAACTCTATGCAGGCATTTGAACCTCACATTCTTCCTGAAAGACCAAGGGAGTATCCAGGGCTCAGTGAACTGAGAAACTTTCCCACGGTCACACTGCTAGCTGCAGGATTGAACCCTGCTCTTTCCATAATGCTGAGAGGCTTCCTCCAAGAACACTGCATTGCCCAAGAGAGGTGCTGAGAACGTGAAGAACTGAACTGGCAAAATCACCAACAGCCGTGCTGGGAGTGTCATTATGTAAAATTAAATTGCTGTTGTACTTTCGCAATCAGCAACGTTGGGTGGGGGGGGGGGTAGTCTTTAGATGATTTGTTTGAAGTAGCCACAATCAGAGATTGATTGATGATGATAAAGACAGACCTAAGAAGTACCAAGAGAAGACCCCAAAATAGCACTAAATAAGCCCCCTTAGTAGAGAAGCAACCAGACCCACATACCCCAGTCAGTCTTATATTGCAATGTTATATGGTAATTAGTGTTCCTAATGATACCTCTTGGTTATCAAGAAAAGGATAAATTAACTTGCCGTGTTGTCTAAGTGAAAGGAATGCACAGTCAGGATGCTATTGATTCTGCATCTGTCTTGGCCAGGCAGTGTGATCTTGGAAAAGTCAGTGAACCCCTCTGGACTTCAGTCATCTCACTGATGAAATGAGGGTTGTGTCAACTCTAAGTCTTTCATGCAAACAAAGAGATCCTGGAGAGAGTAACTATTTCCACCCATTCCACTCCAACAGTACCAGCAGCCCTCATGGGGTTCCTCCCATGGACCATCTAATTCATATGTGGTCGTTTATGCCAAAGGTATAAATGTGTCCTCTCTGCTCATACCCCTAAGAGTTCTTTTCTTCATAGCAGCTCTACTTTTCCCCAGATTGTCACTGGGGATAACATGACCATATTCATTTTAAAACCAGGGGGCACTTTGCTACTTATGGAAAAGAAAAATGATTTAATATGGAAGAATTATTTTTACTTAGGATTTTTAAGGGCACAAGTTACACTGTTTAGATGCTAAGCTACCTTTGCCATCTATAGGCAGCACAGGTCCCTTCATTCCTCTAAAAATCAAAATGTATTTCAGAGAAACTGCTGATGCCCTGGCTTCTACACTGGAGTGTGCTGAGGCTGAATGCAGACCTGGAAGAGATGTCTCTGCTCTGCTGGAAGCCTTGGTAGGGCTGAGGGTTTGAGGTACATTCTATAGCCCTATCTCATGTTCAAGGGTCAAAACCAGTCTAGGTCAGAGAAGGAAACGTGAGGCTGTCAGCCCCCAGTTCCATTCACATTCAGCTCTTGAAGTTAGAGCATTAGAGGTCCAGTCCTGGAAGCCTTGTTTTTTAACTTCCAGAGCACACTGTATAAAACTAAATACCCTGGGGGGAGATAAGACCTTAATCCCTGGATGGTAAATAAATTTTATCTTAACTACCAACTTTGATCAATTGGTAATGACCGCCTGGAGTATTCTACTGAGAAAGAGTCTAAAACTGTTCCCCAGGGGGGTATTCAAAATATTTAACAACCCACCAATCAACTCTTCTTGGCCCCCTGATAGTCTGGATGTTAACTCTTCAGTTGCTAGGTCAGTTTTGGGAGGTCCAAGCAAAAAATCTCAGCAGCAGCTATTTACCAACTGACGCAGATGATTACATATAAAGTATGATGACAGGTAAAGCGTTACATGTAAAGTATCAGCTCTGCCTGTGCATCAGGTTCATGGGAACTGGGCAGCAATGGATTGGCAGTGTCAGCCTTACAAGGAGGCAAAGGCGAACACAGCACCTTGTCAAACATTTTCTCTCCCTGTCTGCCAACTTGACCTTCTAAAGAATCCACATTGTCCTTGGTGGGTCATGGGACCAGAAACTCCTGTGTTGTAAGCACTGTAAATTTGGTCACAAATAGAGAGGGTGAACCTCAGATATATTTGTACTGGATATGCGTACATTGATTTGTTTTCCCTTCAGTAAACTGCCATTGATGTGAAACCAGAACACTCATTGATAATTTTGTTGGACTATACCTTAGAAAGCTAACAATGATAGAATTGCTTCTATTCAGCAGCAATTAAAATTATGGGTAAGATGAAGCCTATGGATCTGACACAGATGGTGGCCTTCAGACCCTAGGAGCCCTGGAAAGGTAGTCAAGTTCTTCTGGCCTTTCTTGAGTGCTTCCAAGTTGGAAGCTATTGCTAAAAACCTTAGGTGGAGAGCAATTCAGGGTTACCTTGAAGGTGGGACACCTGGTCTGACAGGTAGAGCAGATTACTCTTCAGCCATAGAGGACATCCAGGGACGAGGGTCTAAATCTCTTGCACACCCCAGTGTGCATCAGAAACACCTGGGACTGTGTTAAAATGCAGATTCACGGGCCAGGAATAAGCGATTCCAACTCAACAGAAAATCTGCACTTTAAAGACTTTCCACTTGACTCTGTTGCAGATTGTAGATCCCATTTGGAAAAAACTCAGTGGGAACGAGAGCCCAAGAGGCTTCTGAGGGTGATGGAAACTGACAATAAAATAGAGGAAAACAATACCAAGGGGACACAGGGCAGCTGGCGTACCCTCCACCCACTCTGGCCTTCCTGACACATGGTTAGATCCTGCCTTCACCAGAATAATGAGTGGGGTTCGTTGATTGATGCGGTGACAAGAGCTTGCTGCACATTCATCATTTCGAATCTCACCGCAGCAGAAACCTACATGGTGGATGCTCCCACCATCACTCTCCTTTTTAGGTGACAAAACTAGGCCCGGGGCCACCCAGCTTGAAGGTGGTGAAGCCGGGGCTTATAACCCATCAGCCTATCTCCAGAGCCTAGATACTCGTGGCCCACCGGGGCTGCTGAGGTACAAGAACAATTCTGATATACCTGAGACAATAGCCGGCAAGATCCTCGTAGACAAGCTAGAATACAAATACAGCTATTAACTCTTCTCAATTTATAGTAACTAGGATTGGGAGAAAAGAGAGCAGAACCTAAAACTGACAGTAGCTCAGACTGCACAGGATAAATTTCCTTATAATTAAAACACAACTTAAGAGTCCTAGCTCCTTGACCAAATTTAGATTTACAAAATTGAACCTGAGAAAACTGGACCTGAAAAGAATAAAATTATTATGGCAAGAACTAACATTTGAAGTGGTCCCAAAAGAGAAAAACCTGCATAATAAATCAAATATTTATTATTGTACAATATATAGGGAGTAGAACTTCTCATGATGAAATGGAAGTGAAAGCCAAATTATTGAAAATTTTTGGATATTATCGGATCATGAAAGATGATCAAGAAGCTAAATTTGGGGAATTTCCTGGCAGTCCAGTAGTTAGGACTCCACGCTCTCACTGCCAAGGGCCTGGATTTGATCTCTGGTGATGGAACAAAGATTATATGAGACACAGTATGGACAAAAATAGTTGTTTTTCAATTCTAATTAAAATGATCTTATTTACAAACATGGAATCAAAATGTCCTTAGGGGGTCAAAATAGCAAGAATGAGCATTGAGTAAGTCACATTGGGTTGTAGTTATACATGGTGCCTACCACTTGGGCAGCCACCCTCCCTCACAGTCAGGATTTGTAGAATAATCAGGACACAAAAATCCTGTGTCCGTCGGTAGAGGAGAGCATGTCCCCCACATTCCTCCAGCAACAATGTGCTGTTCACTTTCCAAGGGCAACCAAGACGAGAATCACTGCTGAACTGACACCCTGTGTTTACATTCTTGATGCAAGTACACAACATTCCCCTCGAGGACAGGAAAAAGACTTTGAGAAATACTGTTTTAAAAACTGAGACCTTCCCCTACCTCCTGGCCTCTTTCTACCCTACTCTCCCCGCCCTGAGTATTTAACACCTGCACCCCGCTCTTCAGCTATTGCTCTAGTCTACACCACCGCCCTCACTCATCTGGACCACTGCACTAACCTCACCCAGCGTCCTATTCTCATTGTTGCCTCCTTCCCCATCATTCTTCATTCTGTAGCTGCAGAGATCTCTTAAAAATATAAGTCAAATTATGTTCCTCTACTTAGAGCCAGTCAGTGGTTCCCTGTTGCACTTAGAATAAACCATAAAATCCTTCTCCTTTTTTATGAAACCCTTTACATTCTGACCCTGCCTGCTTCACCAGATGGATCTGTACCACCCGCCCATCTCCCACCTCACTCCTCCTGCACTACCTGGCTTTTCTTTCTTCCAGTTAATCCCCACCACGGACCCTTTGCATCAGCAGTTCTCTCTAGCTAGGGCACTCTCTGTTCTCTGAAAGATCCTGCTGGCTCCTTTTGACGTTCAGATCTCAGCTTCAATGCCATGTCCTTGGAGAGCCTTTACCGACCTCCCCCAGCCCAAGACACCACAGTCACTATTGTTTCCTCCCAGTTCAATTATCTTCATTCACGCCGCATCTCCTGCCTTGAATTGCGTGTTCATTTCGGTTGGATCCTTCCATTATATGGTTAGGATCCATAAGGGCCAGAACTGATTTACCTTGTTCACTATATGTGAGCATCCAACGTGTATCTATGGATACAGTGAATGAGTAGACAGATGAATAAGTAAATGAAAAAATGAAGTAACTCAAGGCTACTGAAATTTTAGGAGCTGGTGTGCCGGGAATACCCAGAAAAATGAAAGTAAGGTGATCTGCCTTGTCTCAGCTCCAACTCTTGCCAAAGTCCCTCCCCCTCTCCTTTAGGAAGCCTGCCCTACCTTCCTGTGAGTTTCTACATCAGTGAGGGCCAAAGAATTGATGCTTTTGAGCTGTGGTGTTGGAGAAGACTCTTGCGAGTCCCTTGGACTGCAAGGAGATCCAACCAGTCCATCCTAAAGGAGATCAGCCCTGGGTGTTCTTTGGAAGGAATGATGCTAAAGCTGAAACTCCAGTACTTTGGCCACCTCATGCGAAGAGTTTACTCATTGGAAAAGACTCTGATGCTGGGAGGGATTGGGGGCAGGAGGAGAAGGGGATGACAGAGGATGAGATGGCTAGATGGCATCACCGACTTGATGGACATGAGTTTGAGTGAACTCTGGGAGATGGTGATGGACAGGGAGGCCTGGGGTGCTGCAAGTCATGGGGTTGCAAAGAGTTGGACACAACTGAGTGACTGAAATGAACTGAACTGAACTGACATTTATGGTTCACCCTTGATTCCAGAGTGAAATCACCTCCATCATTGTATTGTATTATATTCCATGTGATATTGTTCCATCTCATGGCCTTGGATCTCCCCAACCAGTGTAAACCCCTTGCAGGTTTGGAATGTAATTTTTGGTGACCTTTGGATCCTAGTGGACACCCAATAAATATTTCACAAACTATAGAAGGTCAAGGTTGGGAGTGATCTTAGAGATCACCTTCTGGAGATTTCTGTGTGGAGGTAACAGAGCTAAGACCAAAAGACATAAAGTGACCTGCCCAAGGTTGCATGACCAGCCAGACACAGGATGGCTCCTCAAACCTGGATGTCCTGTTTCCCAGGCTGGGATCTTCTCCGCTGTATCAGTGGACCATTAGGAATGCAGATTCCTGGGCACCCACTCAGATCTGGGATAGGGCCCAGAAGCAGGTGCCCAAAGTAACTAGGAAATCCCAAAGACAGGACTGCTTCTGTGACTTGATGTTGTGCAGTGCTTAGTTCGGAGAAGGCAATGGCACCCTACTCCAGTACTCTTGCCTGGAAAATCCCATGGACAGAGGAGCCTGGTGGGCTGCAGTCCATGGGGTCGCGAAGAGTCGCACGCAACTGAGCAACATCACTTTCACTTTTCACTTTCATGCATCGGAGAAGGAAATGGCAACCCACTCCAGTGTTCTTGCCCGGAGAATCCCAGGGACGGGGGAGCCTGGTGGGCTGCCGTCTATGGGGTCACACAGAGTCAGACACAACTGAAGCGACTTAGCAGTAGCAGCAGCAGTGTTTAATTGCTTAGTAATGTCCAGCTCTTTGCGACCCCATGGACAGCAGCCCTCCAGGATCCTCTGTCCATGGGGATTCTCCAGGCAAGAATACTGGAGTGGGTTGCCATGCTCTCCTCCAGGGGATGTTCCCAACCCAGGGATCGAACCCAGGTCTCCTGAATTGCAGGAGATTCTTTACTAACTGAGCCACCAGGGAAGCCCAACTTCATGTTAGGTGAGACCATATGAACTTGCTGACATTCAGGAGCTCTTGAATACAAAATGGCAATTTCATATGTTTTGAGCTAATAATATGCATCATGTGAAATGTCGAGCTAGATAAAGCACAAGCTGGAATCCAAATACCGGGAGAAATATCAATAACCTCAGATATGCACATGACACCACCCTTATGGCAGAAAGCGAAGAGGAATTAAAAGACCTCTTGATGAAAGTGAAAGAGGAAAGTGGAAAAGTTGGCTTTAAAACTCAACATTCAAAAAACTAAGATCATGGCATCAGGTCCCATCACTTCATGGCAAATAAATGAGGAAACTATGGAAACAGTGACAGACTTTATTTTCTTGGGCTCCAAAATCACTGCAGATGGTGACTGCAGCCATGAAATTAAAAGACACTTGCTTCTTGGAAGAAATGCTATGACCAACCTAGACAGCATATTAAAAAGCAGAGACATTACTTTGCCGGAAAAGGTCCATCTAGTCAAGGCTACGATTTTTCCAATAGTCATGTATGGATGTGAGAGTTGGACCATAAAGAAAGCTGGGCACCGAAGAATGAATGCCTTTGAACTGGGGTCTTGAGAGTCCCCTGGACTGCAAGGAGATCAAACCAGTCAATCCTCAAGGAAATCAGTTCTGCATATTCATTGGAAGAACTGACACTGAAGCTGAAGCTCCAATACTTTGGCCACCTGATGTGAAGAGCTGACCCATTTGAAAAGACCCTGATGAAGATTGAAGGCAGGACCAGCCGGGGACAACAGAGGATGAGATGGTTGGATGGCATCACCAACTTGATGGACATGAATTTGAACAAGCTCTGGGAGTTGGTGATGGACAGTGAAGCTGGCGTGCTGCAGTCCATGGAGTTGCAAAGAGTCAGACATGACTGAGTGACTGAACTGAACTGAATAATAATCTCTTGGGTATAAAGTGTTCCTTGTAACCAAGGAAAAGACCCTGAGGAGAGATAATCGTTCTCTAAGGGAGGAAAAAATAAAAACAAAACACTGAAAGTCTGAGGAGAAGGATAATAAAGAGACTCTCTGAAGTGGAAATTTCAAGTAGAGCAGGGGGACCTTCCCCTCCTGGACCAAAAGCTACCCTGAGGTGCCAGGCGACAGTGTGGGTGTCACTGGCCATATCAAGTCTTCACCCCTGAAAACACCCTACACAGTAAGGCAAGTCTTTAAAGGTGATATATTGAGGGGGTCCTCTCACCAAGGGCCACTTTTGGCCCTTTATACAGACCACCTCGTCCTCACAGCAGTCTAAGTCTATACTGTCAGTGTTCCTATTTACAGACGAGGAAACCAAGGCAGGGAGGGGGCAAGGACCTAGCCCAAGGTTGAGGATTAGAAAGTGAGGGAGACCTCGCTCTCACCCACTGCTGTATTTTGAAGACGGTCCAGGGAAAGTCAAAGGACCATTCAGCACGGACTTTGAAAAACCACTTCCAGCATCGAGTGGACAGTTGACTAAAGGATCTTTGAGGAAACTTCTTAACCTGGGGTTTCCAGATCCCAGGATTTTGAGTGTGGTGTTTGGAAGAGGGGGTTCACCACAGGTTCTTTTCCCCCAAACACTCTCCTCCTTCCCCGCTTTGTCTTGCCTCCTGGCCAGGTACACACTGTTGCTGGGGGGAGGACGTACGGGGGTGGGCCCAGGAGTTCAGGATTACAATGTCCTGTTTCCACCTGATATCCCCCTGGGCACTCATTTATCCACAGGAAATGCTGTGTCTTATAAACTGCTCTCAACACCACAAAAGCAGGTATACTCCCCGCCCAACACCACTCTACAGACAAAGAAACTACGTCACAGGAGAGGGGCCTGGCCTCAGCTGGCCAGTGACAGGGTCAGGACGGGAACCTGGTCTGCCTGATTCCAGAAATTTCTGCTCTTTTCACAAAACCCCAGAATGACTGTGGAAGATAGCTGCAAAACACAGCTGTCTTTTCCCTGTTCTTCTCCAGATGTTAACGTGGCCTGAGAGCCAAGTGGAGCTAAGTGGGAGGGAAGGAGTCTAAATTCTTGGTTCTGACTGCAAATGGCATGTGCCTGCCGCAGCCCCGGTCCTCGCGTCAGAGAAGCTGGCAGCCCGCATACACTTGTCCCAGGTGGTGCCACGTACACGCCCCACACAAAGCAGAGGGTGGGATACGGGACGTGCCTTTTCTTACTCTGTTTATTAACAAGCTTGATCACAAGAGCCTGGTACGATAGTCTGACAATGATAAACAAAAGGAAGTTGGGTCGCTCACTAAGCATTTAAAGTCTAGCCCCGGCCCAGCCCTTGCAGTCTTCTTCTCTTCAGGTGAGGTCAGTGGGAGCCTGTGCCGAGCTGTCAGCTCCCTCGCAGCGGGATGAAAGACACCTCCCCAAAGGTTCACCTCCGGGAGCTGCCACCTCCCAAGCAGCCCAGCTCCGGTTCTGGCAGGGACAGGTGCTGTTTCCTTTATTTTGCCTGATAACGATATCATTTTCCTTGCGGGTTCCTCTGGCTGGTTTTTGGTTTTTATGCTACAGGAGTTCTCAGTTAGCCTCTCTCCTCCACCATCTGCTGATGACAACGATGGCATTCAGCAACAGAGGCTCCGTCCCGTCTAGACTCTGAAGCAACGAGAGGGGACTCGGAGCCTGGCTCCAGACTGGAGTCGCTGCTCCCCCACTGTGGGGAGACCAGAGATGACAGAGATGGGGAGGGGCTGAGTTTCCTCTTAGAAGAGCAAATAAAATGAAACAATTCCCCTCCTGGGTGTTTACCGAAGAGAAACAAATGTCTGTCCACAGGAGCCCTTGTACACAAAGATCCACAGCACTTTTCTTTTTAACCACCTAAAACTGGAAATAACCCAAATGTCCATCAGCTGTTGGGTGGATTAACAAAGATATATGCATACAATGGACTGCTACTTGGCAATAAACGAACTGCCAACACACAACAGGATTGAACCTCAAAAAGCACTATGCTAAGGGGAGGAAACCAAAGACACAAAAGACTACTTACTGTCAATTCTATTTATGTGAATCTCTAGAAAAGGCAAAGCTATAGTTAAAGAAAAATAAACCACTGGTTGCCAAGGGTTGGGAGCTGGGGAAACAGATTGGCTACAGAGGGTTATGAGTGACCTTCAGGGGCTGATGGAAATGTCCTATACCTTGATTGTGCTACTGGTTACTAAGTGTATACATTCAGCAAAACTCATTCAACTTAAAATGATCAAATTTTATTGCATGTAAACCCTACTTCAAGAATACTGTTGTGTGTGTGTGTGTGTGTGTTTTTTCCAATTGAACAGGTTGTTTTTAAACCACAAGATGTTTCAGAGCCTTTGGGACACTGATGTACATTTTAAATCTTCAGGAAAGAGCTGCATATATGGCCAGGGTTTTTCAAATTCACTTGACAAAAGGTTTAATCAAAAGTTTTACAGAACATTAGTTAAAATCTTGAGGAAACAGGTAGAGAAAATTGCATTAGAGAATCACCAACCTAGATAAAGCACTGCCCTCTCATCATTATCATCTTTAAAAACTCAAACCCCCTTGAGAAAAAGAATACGTTCAGCAAGACATCTTCATGGGAGTCCTGGTTGAGTAGGCAATTTCCTGCAGGTTGAACACCAGGTATTATTAGCATAAGTCCACTGGGTGAGGGAGAGGGTCCTGGGAGGGGAAGCAGGAGCCAGAAGCCTGACTGGGTGGGTGCCCTGTATGCTGTGGCCATCCATTCATCCATCATTCACCCTGTGAGACCCTCTGCCATGTGCCAGGGAAGCAGTTATATAAGGTGCCCACCCTCTAGCAGCCCACAGCCTTGCTACACCTATTAAGAGCTGTCTGTCCCCGAGTCCCAGTACCCATGAGGCCTTCTCATCCATGATTTTCTTCTGTGACTACTCTTCCTGGTAGGAGGGGCGGGGGTTGCACCTTCCTGCCCACCTCCAACCGCCGTGATCACCAACTCTAACAAATGGGTCACCCCAAGCTCCCTGATCACCACAAGGGATTTAGCGCTGGCCCTGGGAAGCGCTGGCAGGCGGCAGTAAAAGGAGAGAGCCTTACAGCTCATTACATCTCAAGCCACATGCAAATTCTTCCTACCCCTCCATAAGCCTACCTGTTGCTCTGAGCCAGAAAAACCAGATGAGAGCGAGCATTGTGGAGACAGCTGCATGGAACAGGGGTTCCCAACCCCCAGGCCATGGACCAATATCAGTTGGTGGCCTGTTAGGAACCGAGTCACACAGCAGATTAGGGTTAGGTTTAAGGTATGTTTGAGACAGCTTCAAATCTCCACAGATTAAAGTCAAAGCGGAATAGCCTGAGATTGCCACAAAGGCACTGAAAAGCCTGCTTCCTTTTCCAACATCCGATTTTTGTGAAGCAGGGCTTTCTGCAGTGACAGCAATGAGATTCCAGAGTAGACTGGACATAGCAACACACTTCAGGTGTCACTGTCTCCCATCACCCCAGATGGGACCATCTAGCTGCCCGAAAACAAGCTCAGGTCTCCCACTGATTCTGCACTATGATGAATCGCATCACTATTTCATTATCTATCACAGTGTAATAATAAGAGAAGTAAAGTACACAACAAATGTAATGCACTTAAATCATCCCCAAACTATCCCAGCCTCACCCCCACCCTGCCCAGTCCGTGGAAAAATTTCCTTCCATGACACTGGTCCCTGGTGCCAACAAGGTTGGGGACCGCTGGCATAAAACATGCCCACTTTGCTAAGTGGATGAGCCCTGGTCCAGCAAGCTCTTCTGTCTCCCTTCTGCCTCTCAGGGCTCCCTGACATGACTACCTGGTTCCTGCCCAGAAACTCTAGGGAAGCAAAGCTCAGACTCAAGATTGGGACCTAGTCTGCTCTTTCTAGAAATAGTTCCTAATTCCTGCATGGTTTCCCCCCACTCCTCACCTAGGAAAGAAGGCAGACCCAAGAATATAAAAGACTCTCCTCCCCTTTTTCTGTATTCCATGCACCTTGCTTGTCATTTAGTCACACACACACACACACACACACACACACACACAAAGACGACAACCCTAAGCCACCAAGGCTTAGAGACAGAAGTGCCTGGGAGATGGAACCAGAACTGGTAACACATGACTGCCCTGATCTGCAGCTTCCCTACCGCTCAGAATCTAGAGAGGGTGCCCAGAGCCCCAGGAACACGCTCTGGAAACAAACAGAATCTTGGAAACATGCTCTGCTGAAGGGAAATGGTCAGATGTTTTGGCTGCCCATCACTTTCTACACTGGGTTCTTGGGTAAGAAAGCACCATTTCCTCTACAGGAACCTGGAGTCATGCACAGTCCGCTAGGCTCCAGGCTACGGGACCTTGCACAGGTGACCCCAGCTCCATCAGGAGATGCACGCACACCAGACCTCACCCAGGACCTGGGAACACAAGGACTCCAGAATGGCCATGGGACTGCAGTCTCCAGCAGCGGGGTAAACCCCATGTCCACCTGTGTCCAGCACACATGGCAATGTCCTCACCAGGCTGTTGGAAACCACAGGTCTCCTAGTTTTCCTGGAGATATTGGCTTTCCAAGGCTGATTCTGCAGTCTTCCTATCATCCCCCCTTTAACATCTTTTTAATAACTTCCATTGCTGCTACACGATCATTACACTGTGTGTACACAATACCCATTGCCTCTAAACTAGCAGTTTTCAGACTTTTTGCTCAAGACCACTTCACACTTTAAAAATTAAGGATCCTCAAGAGCTTTTGTTTATTCCATCTATTGATATTTACTGCATTAGAAATTAAAAGTGAGACTTTTTTAAAAGATATTAATGATTTAAAAATAATAATTAAGTTCTTGCAGTGAAAGTGAAGTCGCTCAATCGTGTCTGACTCTTTGCGACCCCATGGACTGTAGCCTACCAGGCTTCTCCATCCATGGGATTTCCTGGGCAAGAGTACCAGAGTGGGTTGCCAGTTCCTTCTCCAAATTTGCAACATGTTAACATAAATTCGGTGTTTTATGAAAACTGTATTTTCCCCCCAAAAAATTTAGTGGCATGAAATGGCACTGTTTTCTGAGTTTGCAGGTCTCGGTAATGGCTGGCTTCATAGCAGACAGCTTATCATCTCTCTGCTTC
The DNA here is from genome assembly GCF_001704415.2 of Capra hircus. Taxonomy (NCBI): domain Eukaryota; kingdom Metazoa; phylum Chordata; class Mammalia; order Artiodactyla; family Bovidae; genus Capra; species Capra hircus. The sequence goes on from NC_030833.1 coordinate 26,596,430, forward strand.
TCCCTTCAATCTGTTTTGATACCACATATCTTGTAGATTTTGGATAACTCCATTGCACATTCATGACGAAGACTGAAAAAGACAAATACCTCCCTGTTGTTACAAGAACACATGTGAGCTCACATACCCCTCTGAAAGGGTCTCTGAAACCCATGGGAGTTCGCAGAGCACGCTTTGAGCATCACTAATTTAAGCCTATCAGACCTGCTTATGGGGCTGACTAGCCGGCTAAGGACCCACACTTGATCTTGCGAGGGAAATGACCCTGGTGCTCCGGCACTGGTGGCAAGAGTGGGAGAATGAGCAGCGAACCAAGGGGACCAGAAGCAGAGCAGTCGCCGCCATCTCCCCAGCAAGAACCCACATTCCATGAGGGCAGGCTTGGGTTCTGTTTCGTTCACTGCTCCATCCACAGGTACGAGAACTTCTGGTAGGCACTCAATAAACGTGTGTTGAGAGAATGAATAAAATAAACACATGTGTATACTTATTTTGGAAGTGAAGGGTTAGTTGCTTAATCGTGTCTCTCTGCGACCCCATGGACGGTAGCCGGCCAGGCTCCTCTATCCATGGAATTCTCCAGGCAAGAATACCAGAGTGGGTAGCCATTCCCTTCTCCAGGGGATCTTCCCTGACTCAGGGGTATATTTTAAGGAACCTGCTAAAAAAAAAAAATTAAGAAAGAAAACAGAAAAGCCTAGATGCCCTAGGTGATAAACCTCACCCCTAGGAACACTCAGCTTTCCAGAATCACAACTGGACGGAAGCACCGTGATGGTACTTCACCCCTAGGAACACTCAGCTTTCCAGGATCACAACTAGGCAGGAAGCACCGTGATGGCCGATGCTGTGACTTATCCGTGTTACCCCAGCACTTCCCAGGAGGTCACCACCTCTTAGGTGTTCAGGGTAGCTGCATGAATGACCGCACAGTGGAGAGGTGACGGTCTGGTGTGGCAGGTGTCTGCTGCACGTATTCTGTCACTGTAATGCTTTTCACGGGCATCTCCTGGAGGCTGATGCATCGAAACCATAGCATCAGTGAGGGGGCCAAGGAATTAACTGGCCCAGTCATTTTCAATTTCTTTCTTCATAACAGAATCGTTATCTCAGATGGCATTTTCCACCGCACGCCGCCGGAGAAGTGGGGCTGCTTCAGATGAGGCGGCGCTCTGTGGAATCAACCTCTTCATCTGCCCCTCTATTCCTCCTTGTACCCCCCATCACCATGCAGCCCCCATCCCAGGAACAGTCTGAGGCCACAGCCCAATCCAGACACTCCCCGGAGAGATAGGAGTCTTGGTACCACTGAGCCTGTTTCCAGGTGTGATACTTATTTTGGAAGTGAATCAATTAGGGGCCGAAGCTCATCTCCCGTCCCTGGGTCCCTGGCCTCCGTGAGTCACACTCCTATGTCCTCTTGCTGCCTCAGCCAGTTTGAGGAAGGTTTTTGTCGCTTGTAGCCAGAGCAGCCTTAATAAAGTTAGCCGATCTGTGCGGATGCTGTCACAGGAGCCCCTAAGCCTTTATCTTTTCCCAGCAATCACCCCCATGAGCCCTACTGGGAACCTGTGGGCTGAGGATGGAGAAGGAGCAGCAGTAAAAACCTGTGACCATCTATTGACCAGCACGTCCCCAGCCTGCAGCGCAGGGGTCCTTCACCCTAGATGAAATTAGTTAACCTCCTTGGCTCTCTTCCAGCACACACACACCAAGGTGGAAATTAAAAAAAAAAAAGAGAGAGAGAGAGCTCTCTTTCATTCTGGGCAAGATCTAAATGCAATTATAATTCAGTAGATCCATGAGGAAATTGACAAGAGCCAATGCTTTGCACAAGGCATGCTCTGATTTCATGCCGACAAATTATTTTTTAAAGGGCATTAATATCACAAGCTGATGACTTTTAGCCCTGAGCAAATGATGCATTTTAATGCTTCTTTACACACAGCTCTCAGCCCAAGTGAAGCTGTCTTCTTTGGCAAACCATTAGCAAACATTTACATTTCAAAACTCAACAGGACGGTTGTTGTTAGGTTTTTCTTTCTTTTCATATATGCCCGCACAGATAACTCATAGTTCACATGCTAAGTGTTGTGTAGTATCCTGTTTCTAACCCCTGGCATACCTTTAGAAGATGGTGGCTCCTGGTTTTCAGGCCTACAATCTAAAGATTGATTTTGAAAGGGAGAAAGAAAGACAGTGGCATCATCAAACACTATTACCTTTGTGGCAGGCAGGCTCTTTCTGAAATGGCAGTGCATTTTCAGGTTCCTTTATTCCTCAGCACAGGCGAGGGAACCAGACATTGGGTACCTTCTCCTGTTTGAGAGTAGGAGCAGGATCCTCAGAGGGCAAAGTCCAATGGTTAGTGTTTATCTTTCCAAGCAGAGCCAAAATGACAGTGAACCCGGGGGTGGGAGAGGATTAGAATCAATTAGGGGCAGAAGCTCGTTTTCCTCTTTAATACACAACTTGGATAAGAGTCACAGGATTAGAGGTTTTGAGTGTGCAGTCAGGATCTGATGCATTTTAGGTCATCATCGTACAGCTCAGTCTATGCTCTAGACTGGCGTCTTCAATGCCCCCCACTATAATAGTCTGAGCATGCAGACTCTGCAGGCAGAGAGGTATGGGTTGAAATCCCAGCTCAGCCACTCCCTGGCAGTGACACCTTGTACAAGCGACTCAGCCTCTTCAGTTTTCTCCATCTGTAAAATGGGAATAACAAGGCCGCCCAGCTCACTGAGTTACTGCTGATATGATGATTCCTGTGACGAGGTCCACACACATCATTCCTTCCCAGAGGGAACTTTTCCATCCATGCTGCTCCACCACCTCCACGGCTTAGGTTCACTCTTCTCCCAAGACTGGCTGTGCAGCTTCGTCCCAAACCTTACAATCTCCTTTAATAACCTGGGGAGGTAATCATTCAGAGAAACAAGATGCTGAAAACAACGTCGTGTTGAGACAGGATTGCAGGGGTAGCTGCGCAACGCTCTACATTCACTCAAACTCATTGAATTGCACATGCACAGTGAGTGAATTTTCTGGTGTGTGAATTAGACATCAATAAAAACAAACAATGGAGAAGGAAGGGGAAACCACTCCAGCACTCTTGCCTGGGAAATCCCATGGAGAGAGGAGCCTGGTGTGCTGCAGTCCACGGGGTGGCACATGGAAGAGCCAGACGCAGCTTAGTGACCAAACACCAGCAACAAGAAAATAGCAACCAGGCCAGGAAGGTTAGCAAGGATCCCAAAGGTTACCTGGCAAAGGTTAACAAATGGTTTGAAATCCCCCATGTGTCTGAGGCTTACGATCTGACTCAAACATTCTCGACTCCTCACGCCCTTTAAATAAAAGGGGCACCTGACATGCACAGGGCTTCCCTGCTGACTCAAATGGTAAAGAATCTGCCTACGATATGGAAGATCCAGGTTTGATCCCTGCGTCAGGAAGATCCCCTGGAGAAGGGATTGGCTCCCCACTCCAGCATTCTTGTCTGGAGAATCCCACGGACAGAAGAGCCTGGAGAGCTACAGTCCATGGGGTCGCTACGAGTCGGACACGACTGGGCAGCTAACACTTTCACTGACTTGCACACTCTTTCCCTTCACCTGTCTGCTATGTGTCTAGTGTTGGGACAACTGACAGATTATGAGTCTTTAAGGCAAGACCCACCTCCTCTCCCCGCTTCCCCGGAGGAAATGTGCTCCCCTGCTCTCTGCCCACCTTTCCTTCCCCAGGTGACACTGATTGGAAGGAACTCAATGAATATGAATGGCACTGGGGAGATGCATACCAGGAAACCCAGACCCAGGAGCGATCTTGTTACTGAGCTAGGGGAAAGCTGAAAGAAAACGCAATCCATTCTACCTAATGTTCACTCGCCCTGACAGCTCATCTCTCCCACACACTCATTCCCCCAAATATTTATCTATCTTGCTTCCTCTCTGGGTACACAATGGCCCTAGCTAGCTTGAACGGAGATGACATTCTCCTGAAAAACGTCTTTGGCGGTGATGTGTGCATTCCGTTATTTTGGGAGCGGCCAACATCACTACAGGATGGCTATTTAGAGTCCCTGGGGCATCCTTCTGGTGCAAAATGCCTCTCTCCTTCTTCATTCTCCATCTCTGTCCCACTCAGGTGGGCAAAACACAGCCTGCTTCAAGGTGACCTTAGAAGGAGGGGGAGGACACCCCAGCTTTATGACCCCTTAGGAAGCTGTTGGTGGTTCTGCTTTCTCCTCTGGAGCCCCTATCCCAGTCCCTGTCCCCTGCTCGAAACAGCACCTTAAATCCATTTCCCACTTCCCAGGGGTCTGCTTCCTGCACACATCTTACCAAGTGTTCTCAGGATAAGTCAAAGTGTTAGTCACTCAGTCATGTCTAGCTCTTTGCGATGCTATGGACTATGGCCTGGCAGCTCTTTGCGATGCTATGGACTATGGCCTGCCAGGCTCCTCTGTCCTTGTGATTCTCCAGGCAAGAATACTGGAGTGGGTAGCCATTCCCTTCTCCAGAGGATCTTCCCCAGCCAGGGACCAAACCCATGACTCCTGCATTACAGACAGACTCTTTGCTTGCCTCAGTCACCAATTTCTGACCGTGGTTTTCCCCAGCAGATTTAAGGTAAGGCAAAGGAAGTACACAAGGAGCAGCCCCATAACCACCCAAGAAAGGAGCTGCCATGGGCAGATCGAAACCACGCTTGCAGTGGTAGGGCCAGCACCACTGACACGGGGGGTCGAGATAGCCAAGTGCTCAGAGGGCCATTCAGGGCCCAGGCTCTGCTGGGGACCTTGATTTTATTCCTCACCCACAGACCTCAAGGAACAAAGGCCAGCAGGCTTCTGCAGAATGGAGAGCAGCAGAGACTCCCCCAGACACACAGGGTGAGCCTGGGCAGCCCGTGAATGTGTCCTTCCCGCTGACTGGACAGGTTTGAGCAGGGCCTGGTTTAAGGAGGCCTTAACACGCCCATCTCCGCGTAATCTCCCATCCTGTTTTCTTTTTAGGCTTTTTTTTTTTTTTTTCTATCTGAACAGAACAACCCTGTGCCTTCTTTCTTCTGAAGCCACTCTGTAAATCTCAGGGCCCAGAAATAACTTCTGGCTTCCTCCTTTTAGGCCTCATGTTCTCACACCCTGTTTTTCTGAAGTACAAGCAGGTTCAGCGTTTTAGCACCTACTTGAGCTAGAATTCATCACCATCCAAGAGGATCCCTGCTCTGTCCGAAGCTGCCTGGTTGGTCATCCAGAACAAATCAGATGCAGACGCGAAGCTTCACTTCCTGACCCCTTGTCAAGTGCTTACATGTGAGATAATTCTGCCCCAGAAGGGCCAGTCTTGGCGGGGGTCAGAGAACACTGCCCATAGAAAGGGCCCCAGGAAGGTTTCCCTAGGTTCCCCATCTAGGTCCCTGGGGAGACCTCCCTGTCAATCTACACCCACCTGCCTCATTCTCTGTCTGGCAGCCCTCTCTTCCCTCCAGCTAGGTCTCTCCTCTCAATAAGACCCCTTGCTCAGCCTCTTGATCCTCAGCTCATGATGACATTTAGTCCCTAATGAGAATGAGCCCCTCAGACCTTCTATCCTGCCTTTACTCACACTCCAGCCCCCATTCCCTGCACCACAACCACCCAGAACCCTCTGATCAGAGGACCTGGCAGCCCTGTCTGCCCCAGGGGTCAACCATAAGCCCCGCATTCCACCTAGCTTCGCCCTCCCACAGCCCTTCTCCACAATAAATCTCACACCCACCCAGCCAGGGCTTCACTGATAGCTCAGTCAGTAAAGAACCTGCTTGCAATGCGAGAGACCTGGGTTTGATCCCTGGGTTTGGAAGATCCCCTCCAGGAGGGCATGGCAATCCAGTTCAGTATTCTTGCCTGGAGAATCCCATGCACTGAGGAGCCTGCCAGGCTACAGTCCATAGGGTCACAAAGAGTTGGACACGACTGAGGGACTAAGTACCCACCCAGCCAGGGCACAGATCCAGACCCAGACGGGAGCATCATCTTTGATGCCCTGCCCTCGCTCATCCCCCTGCTGACCATCCACCCGTGAATCCTGCAGGTTCTGACTCCCACAGAGGTCCCTTGTGGACGTGCTCTCTTCCCCACCCCAGTGTCTCTGGAATAGGCCTCTCTGATGCGTCCACACCCATGCCCCAGCTTCCCTTCCTCCAGAGGAGACAGCAGAACAAGTCACACCACTCCCTCCCTAGCTTAATGTCCCCAGTGACTACCCCAGCACTTGAGATAAAATCTATACTCCCTCCCATGATCCACGTGGTCCTGCTAATCCTCAGCTCACCCTTCATACTTAACGTCCTACCGCACTCCCTGAACAAATGCCTCCTTCATATATTATGCGTTACTCTCCAACTTCCTGCGCTTCTTAAGGAAAAATGGAAGCATTCTCCGGGCGCGTGCTCACAGTCGTCCTGATAGTGATCAGACACCTACACTGCCCCGTAGCACTTGCCCACTTATCCAGCCAAAGCAGAAACTAAGCGCATCGTCTCTGCTCTCCAGTCACAGTTCTCTACCTGGGGCTTAAGCCTTACCTCCCAACATCATCCCTTTTTCTAAATTCACGGTATTTTCTAACCGTGCCCCCATTCACTATACGCAGCAGAAAACACAGAAGAAACTTCCCTGGTGGCTCAGAGGTCAAAGCGTCTGCCTGCAATATGGGAGACCTGGGTTCGATCCCTGGGTCGGGAAGATCCCCTGGAGAAGGAAATGGCAACCCACTCCAGTATTCCTGCCGGGAGAATCCCATGGACAAAGAAGCGTGGGGGGCTACAGTCCACAGGGTTGCAGAGTCGGACCGGACTGAGCGAGTGAAATTGCTGAAAGTAATGGAAACTCTTTGGTGCCCCCTTGTGGTCACAGCTAGTTAGCCGGCTGAGATGTGCCCATAAGAAGGTAGGCTTTTCTGTTGCCTTTGGAGGTGGAGAAGGCTGCTCTGGAGTCTCTGCAAAGGGGAGCTTCAAGCTGGGGAGGGAAGTACTTTCAGGTACCAATCCTAGATATATATATATCTCCACCATCCACAGGGGGAGGAGTCCAGGTCAAAATCCTTTCCAGCAAGCGTCTGAGTCTCAGCTTCCTGCTTCCTAAAATGTGGGTAATAACCCCAGCCCAAGCACCCAAGTGTGAAGTAACCATGAGCTGGAGCCTGAGTACTGGATCTACTGAATATGTGTATATACATATATATTCCAGCATTCAACCTTGATATATTCTAAATGCTTCTCCTGTCCCCACACCCTTACTATTCATATGAATTTTCTGGAATCATCGAATGAGTCAGGCAGGATGGGGAGGAGGATGGATCGAGGGTGATGTGTGTCTGACAAAGAGGTGCCCATATGCCACTCATCATCACACGGAAATGTCCTGGAGAAAGCGTCAGCAGCAAGATGTTGCAAGTGGTGAAGCAGAAAGGTGGAGGTGGTTGGGGAGGGGGTTGGTGGGTGTTGTCACCGTCCTGGGGAAATTCAAGGGCAGATGTTGGGTTCTGGCATTTGCCCAGATGAAAAGCCAAGAATCTATGATAAAGAAAACTAACCCGAATCTCCTGTGCTTCCAATACTTCTAGAGCCCCTAACTTTAAAATATTCATCTTTGCACCCCCTGGAACCTATTAAACTGTTGGACACCAACAGGTACTTAAGAAATAGGCAGTGCATGACTGAGAGTGAGTGAATTTGAAGGAATAAATGAATTTGATTTTGAGGAAATGTGTGCAACTCTACAAGCCTCTAGCTCTGAAGCTGCTTATTTTCTAGTCCTGCTCGAGCCCCTAAAGACCCTATTCCTGTCCTCTGTAAGCTTGAGCTTTTTCATCTCTCTTATTTTGACTACAGTGGGAAAAGGTCATGGCTCACTGTTGCATGAGTGCCTAGAGTCTTGAAATCCCTCTCTGCACAATTTTGCATTGTCTGCCCATCACATTGCTTAAACTGAATAAAGAAAATATGCCTGCTTCTAACAGTGAAAATGGATAACTTTTCCCCTCAAACCAACAGTTCTTAATTCTGGCTGGACATGAGAATAAACTGAGAAGCTTATGTACTCATACACACACAATCAGTCTTCAGGACCCATCCCAGAGCTATTACATAGAACTTTTAGGGGTCAGGGCCTGGGCATCAGTATTTTTGCAAAGTTCCCAATACACATGTGTGCATGCTAAGTCATTTCAGTCATGTCCGACTCTTTGCAAAGCTATGAACTGTAGCCCACAAGGCTCCTCTGCCCATAGGATTCTCCAAGCAAGAATACTGGAGTGGGTTGCCATGCCCTCCTCCAAAGGATTTACCCAACCCAGGGACTGAACCCACATCTCTTTTTCTCCTGTACTGGCACTACCTGGGAAGCCCCCTGATATGCATCCAGGGTTAAAAATTGCTGCATGAAGGAGTGGGTCCTTGCCCAGAGAGCACAGCCTCACTGACAATGCAGGATGAAACGGTAGGCTTTAATGTTGCCTTCCAAGCACCCTGAGACTCAGACCAGGAAGAAAGGGAGGATGCTGAGCCCTAGGCTGGTAAAGATTTCCGGTTCTCACTCCTCCTTGAGCACGGCTCTTGCTGATGGCCAAGAGGGGGATGGGAGGGCCTAGCTCTGCCTTGTCTGACTTAGGAATTTAGGAATAGTTTCCAGCAGGTGGACTGGCATCAGCAAAGGCTCCAGAGTGGCCCTGCCAGCTCCAGCTGGCCTGGACAGACAGCCATAGTAGCGGTTAAGGGACAGGAAGACCTTCTTTTCATGGCACTAACTGGGTGGAAACTGGGCTTTCAATGCAAATAATCTGACATTTGGGGGGTGCTGCATAAGGAACCCACTATTCATTTAAAATTATGTTTTCAACAGCCGCTCATGTATTTCAAACACAGCACATGAACCTAAATTCAATCTGCTGCATTGTAATTTCTTGCTTTTAATTTAAGGCCCCCAGGCCTCAACTAATTTAAGGGACAATCTGGTGATGACAAGGAGACCATCTTCTTACAAAAATGTCATCAGCATAAGGGACTACTTCACAAATGTGGAGCACAGTTGAGACTTTCCAAATCTTATCTACACTTTCGGAGTCTTTTAAAGCTATGCACCTGAGCCATAAAAAAGAAAATAAAGTCTGTCTACTAGGTAGCAAATCATGGTGGTGCCCATTGCTTCTATTCTCCACCAGACCGTTTGTTCTCTGAAATGTCTCTGTGCTCTTAAACATTAGATGGCTGCCTTTGAAACCACGGAATAAACATGAGCACGGTTCATCCCTTTGTCATGTTCAAACAGTGATCTGACCGTGTCCCGCTGGCTCTCAGTGAGAACGGCAGGCTTTGGATCATCAGTAAGCCCCACACTGAGATCAGAAGTCCACCCCAGGCACAGGGTACCAGTGGCTTGTCACGGACGGATGACAGGATTGTCAAGCTGCCTCTCTGCATCTGACAGAGACACTGGGGAGAAGGCCTGTTTTAGGACTCCCTGCAGAGTGCTCTGATCAGCAGGCCAGGAACCCGGAGGTGCTGCCTCAGAAGGCAGAGTGGCACTCACCTTCACTGCATCACCCAGAGTCAAGCAGTTGCTCTGAGCTGGTCCCCCTGGGGTGCCCCTACACAGAGCAGAGGCCTTCAGAGGACTCTCTGTCCATAACGGAGGGAAATTACAGCAGTGAACCCTGGCTCTCTGAGGGCTCATCCCTGGTAGCTGTTGAGAAGTAATCTATGCTTTCAAAAGACCTTGACTTTCCCTTGCCTCACCCTCAACCCTCATCCTCCTCGCTTTCCCCTCTGTCCTCAAAAAGTGCTTGCCACACAGAACACACAATTAATAAAGTTCCCAAAGAGCAAATAAGCAATCCCTCATTAAAACCTAATCCACAAGATAAGAGAGAGAAGAATCCAGGCTGTATCCTCTTCTTTCAGGATTTTTGCTTAGAACTCATTCATTCATTGTCATGCCCGTTCCCAGCCATCACTGTCTTGATGAGGCTTTGCCTGGTTTTTCCCTTGCAGAGGGAAAACCAAAACAGAAAGTGCTGCTGGGCAGAGTCTGACAGATTCTTAAATGAACCCCTTCCTTTGCTAGAAGAGAGAATCGAAAGGCGGAGAATTAGAGAGACCCCACAGAGAAGGCTTTCAGTAAATGTTGGTTCGGTGGAAAACAGAACAGCCCTCTCGCAGAGCATGCTATGAGTCCCCTGTCTGGTGCCCCGTCCGAATGAGTGCCCTGTGGGGAGGCAGCCTTCCTGCTCAGATGCTCGGGTCCTTCGACCCTACAGGTTCCACTGGAGCCCACTCCTAAGTGCCACCCTGGCTCGATGAGCTGGAGAGACCCCCGAATGTAACCCGCCTATGGAGAGCCTGAGGCCCTCTGGGTGCCTGAGAAGAGGTGAAGGGAAACCATCTCAGCTTTGCCCTGTGCTGTGAGAGGGGGCTGGCAGGGGTTGCAAGCTCCTAGTGAACAGTGGAGAGGGAAGCGCTGGGATTGACTGCAGAAACAGTCTAGGTCCCCTCCTGCCCTCCAGGGCGGACTACCTGAGTGACAGTGGGCATGTTAGGTCACTTCTTCCCCTAAATACTGTCTGTAGTAGTGTCTCCCAAAGTATACTTGCCAGAACACTCCTTGTGATCCATGTAACACTGTCCTATAAAAATGTTCAGGTATCCCTGCTTCCAAGCTAGTCTTCCACAGTGTGAAAGAGAGCTACGGTGCATCTTGGTGTCATAAGGCTCTGAGCGTTCCTACAGCAGATGAACCTGTTTCAGTCAGCATTGTCCACCCTTCTGAAACGACCATGCAGCCTTTTTTCACAGGAGCATCTCCAGGGCAACTAATTTGGAAAAAGGCCGGTATACAGAGTGATTCTCAACCTCTCCCTGGGGGGCAATGTTGCCCCCAGGGAACATTGTGCACTGTTTGCAGACCTTTGGGATTGTCACAGCTGGAGGTGGGCGGGGTTGCTAATGACATCTGATGATCTGAGGCCACAGATACTGATAAACATCCCACCATAGCCAGGACAGGCCCCAACATGTCAGTAGGGTCAAGACTAAGAATCTGTGGTCTACAGCCATTTCGACGTTTTCCCACCATTCACTCTCTTTTTCACCTCTGGCAACCAAACCAGCCCTGCTTCCCTGGGTTCACCCACCTGCCATCTAACTACCCATCCCGAAGCCTTTCCTCATGTCTTGTCCAGCTTGACCTTTTGCAGCACTTGGCATTGAGGATCTCCCAGTTGTTCTTGAAACGCTTTCCTTAGCTTCTGAGACCTTTCTCCTGGTTCTTCTTCAGCCTCTCTGCCTTTCCTCCCCACCTCCATCCATGTAAACGGAGGATGCACCCTCTTCTCCAACCCTCCTCTCTCTGGTTCTCTCCTCTTTCCCTGGATGGCCATATCTCAAGTGACCACAGACACCAGAGACAGCTTCTGCATGGTGAGCTCCCTGGGGAACCTGGATGAGTAGGAGATGGTTCTGCTTTGGGAGAATGAATTTAGAGAGGGCAGTGAGAGTATTAGTCTACTCAGGCTGCGGGGACAAAATGCTACACATTGGGTGGCTGAAATAATAGAAATTTATTTCCTCAAAGTTCTGGAGGCTGGAAATTCACAATCAAGGTGTTGGCAGATTTGGTTTCTCCCGAGGCTTCTCTCCTTGGCTTGCAGTTCAATTGCTCAGTCATGTCCGACTCTTTGTGACCCCATGAATCACAGCACACCAGGCCTCCCTGTCCATCACCAACTTCTGGAGTTCACTCAGACTCACGTCCATCAAGTCCGTGATGCCATCCAACCATCTCATCCTCGGTCGTCCCCTTCTCCTCCTGCCTCCAATCCCTCCCAGCGTCAGAGTCTTTACCAATGAGTCAACTCTTCACATGAGGTGGCCAAAGTACTGGAGTTTCAGCTTTAGCATCATTACTTCCAAAGAAATCCCAGGGTTGATCTCCTTCAGAATGGACTGGTTGGATCTCCTTGCAGTCCAAGGGACTCTCAAGAGTCTTCTCCAACACCACAGTTCAAAAGCATCAATTCTTCGGCGCTCAGCCTTCTTCACAGTCCAACTCTCACATCCATACATGACCACTGGAAAAACCATAGCCTTGACTAGACGGACCTTAGTCGGCAAAGTAATGTCTCTGCTTTTGAATATGCTATCTAGGTTGCTCATAACTTTTCTTCCAAGGAGTGTCTTTTAATTTCATGGCTACAATCACCATCTGCAGTGATTTTGGAGTCCAAAAAAATTCAAGTCTGACACTGTTTCCACTGTTTCCATATCTATTTCCCATGAAGTGATGGGACTGGATGCCACTATCTTTGTTTTCTGAATGTTGAGCTTTAAGCCAACTTTTTCACTCTCCTCTTTCACTTTCATCAAGAAGCTTTTTAGTTCCTCTTCACTTTCTGCTGTAAGGGTGGTGTCATCTGCATATCTGAAGTTATTGATATTTCTCCCAGCAATCTTGATTCCAGCTTATGTTTCTTCCAGTCCAGCATTTCTCATGATGTACTCTGCATAGAAGTTTAATAAGCAGGGTGACAATATACAGCCTTGACGTACTCCTTTTCCTATTTGAAACCAGTCTGTTGTTTCATGTCCAGTTCTAACTGTTGTTTCCTGACCTGCATACAGATTTCTCAAGAGGCAGGTCAGGTGGTCTGGTATTCCCATCTCTTCAAGAATTTTCCACAGTTTCTTGTGATCTACACAGTCAAAGGCTTTGGCATAGGACTAGCAGAAATAGATGTTTTTCTGGAACTCTCTTGCTTTTTCCATGATCCAGCGGATGTTGGCAATTTGATCTCTGCTCCCTCTGCCTTTTCTAAAACCAGCTCGAACATCAGGAAGTTCACGGTTCACGTATTGCTGAAGCCTGGCTTGGAGAATTTTGAGCATTACTTGACTAGCATGTGAGATGAGTGCAATTGTGCTGTAGTTTGAGCATTCTTTGGCATTGCCTTTCTTTGGGATTGGAATGAAAACTGACCTTTTCCAGTTCCGTGGCCACTGCTGAGTTTTCAAAATTTGCTGGCATATTGAGTGTGGCACTTTCACAGCATCATCTTTCAGGATTTGAAATGCTCAACTGGAATTCTATCACCTCCACTAGCTTTGTTCATAATGATGCTTTCTAAGGCCCACTTGACTTCACATTCCAGGATGTCTGGCTCTAGATGAGTGATCACACCATCGTGATTATCTGGGTCGTGAAGATCTTTCTTGTACTGTTCTTCAGTGTATTCTTGCCACCTCTTCTTTCATCTTTGCATGAAATGTTCCCTTGGTATCTCTAATTTTCTCGAAGAGATCTCTAGTCTTTCCCATTCTGTTCTTTTCCTCTATTTCTTTGCATCGATCACTGAAGCAGGCTTACTTATCTCTCGGGCGGCTGCAACCGGCACACTAAGCATGGGCAAGAGGAGCTACCCCACTTCCAAAGTCAGGGGCAGAAGCCAGGAAGACCCTATGCCTGAAGGACAGCAGCCAAGAGGAGTTACCCCACGTCTGAGATCAGGGGCAGCAGCCAAGAGTGCCAGGCTGCGACGATGCAGGAATGGCTGAGAGGAGCTACCCCGTGCCCAAGGCCAGGGGCAGCGACCGGGAGAAGGAACACCATGCCGGAAGCCAGGGGCAGCAGCTGGGAAGAACAACCCCACGTCCAAGGAGCCGTAGCTGCGCAGGCGCAGGAGGGCCTAGAGAAGCTATCCCACGTTGAAGGTCAGGAACAGCAGCGGTAAGGAGATACCCTCCGTCCAAGGTAAGGAGCAGCGGCTGCACTTTGCTGGAGCAGCGTGAAGAGATACCCCAAGCCCAAGGTAAGAGAAACCAAAGTAAGATGGTAGGTGTTGCAAGAGGGCATCAGACGGCAGACACACTGAAACCATACTCAGAGAAAACTAGTCAATCTAATCACACTAGGACCACAGCCTTGTCTAACTCAATGAAACTAAGCCACGCCCGCAGGGCAACCCAAGACGGGAGGGTCATGGTGGAGAGGTCTGACAGAATGTGATCCACTGGAGAAGGGAATGGCAAACCACTTCAGTATTCTTGCCTTGAGAACCCCATGAACAGTATGAAAAGGAAAAATGATAAGATACTGAAAGAGGAACTCCCCAGGTCAGTAGGTGCCCAACACATCACTGGACATCAGTGGAGAAATAACTCCAGAAAGATTGAAGGGATGGAGCCAAAGCAAAAACAATACCCAGCTGTGGATGTGACTGGTGATAGAGGCAAGGTCCGATGCTGTAAAGAGCAATATTGCATAGGAACCTGGAATGTCAGGTCCATGAATCAAGGCAAATTGGAAGTGGTCAAACAAGAGATGGTAATAGTGAACATCAACATTCTAGGAATCAGCGAACTAAAATGGACTGGAATGGGTGAATTTAACTCAGATGACCATTATATCTACTACTGCAGGCAGGAATCCCTCAGAAGAAATGGAGTAGCCATCATGGTCAACAAAAGAGTCTGAAATGCAGTACTTGGATGCAGTCTCAAAAATGACAGAATGATCTCTGTTCGTTTCCAAGGCAAACCATTCAATATCACGGTAATCCAAGTCTATGCCCCAACCAGTAACGCTGAAGAAGCTGAAGTTGAATGGTTCTATGAAGATCTACAAGACCTTTTAGAACTAACACCCACAAAAGATGTCCTTTCATTATAGGGGACTGGAATGCAAAAGTAGGAAGTCAAGAAACACCTGAGGTAACAGGCAAATTTGGCCTTGGAATGCAGAATGAAGCAGGGCAAAGACTAATAGAGTTTTGCCAAGAAAATGCACTGGTCATAGCAAACACCCTCTTCCAACAACACAGGAGAAGACTCTACACATGGACATCACCAGATGGTCAACACCAAAATCAGATTGATTATATTCTTTGCAGCCAAAGATGGAGAAGCTCTATACAGTCAACAAAAACAAGACCAAGAGCTGACTGTGGCTCAGATCATGAACTTATTATTACCAAATTCAGAGTTAAATAGAAGAAAATAGGGAAAACCGCTAGACCTTTCAGGTATGACCTAAATCAAATCCCTTATGATTATACAGTGGAAGTGAGAAATAGATCTAAGGGCCTAGATCTGATAGATAGAGTGCCTGATGAACTATGGAATGAGGTTCATGTCATTGTACAAGAGACAGGGTCAAGACCATCCCCATGGAAAAGAAATGCAAAAAAAGCAAAATGGCTTGCAGATGTCTGCCTAATTACCTCTTCTTGTAAGGACACCAGTCAGACTGGATTACAGCCCACCTAAACAGCCTCATTTTATCTTAATCATTTCTTTAAAGGCCCTATCTCCAAATACAGTCAAATTCCAAGGTGCAGTGGTTAGGGCCTCAAGCTATAAATTTGAGGGTAGGTAAAATCAAAAGCAGAGACATTACTTTGCCGACTAAGGTCCATCTAGTCAAGGCTATGGCTTTTCCAGTGGTCAAGTATGGATGTGAGAGTTGGACTGTGAAGAAGGCTGAGCGCCGAAGAATTGATGCTTTTGAACTGTGGTGTTGGCGAAGACTCTTGAGAGTCCCTTGGACTGCAAGGAGATCCAAACAGTCCATTCTGAAGGAGGTCAAACCTGGGATTTCTTTGGAAGGAATGATGCTAAAGCTGAAACTCCAGTACTTTGGCCACCTCATGCAAAGAGTTGACTCATGGGAAAAGACTCTGATGCTGGGAGGGATTGGGGGCAGGAGGAGAAGGGGACGACTGAGGATGAGATGGCTGGATGGCATCACAGACTCGATGGATGTGAGTCTGAGTGAACTCTGGGAGATGGTGATGGACAGGGAGGCCTGGCATGCTGCGATTCATGGGGTCACAGAGTCAGACACGACTGAGTGACTGACTGCACTGAACTGAACTGAAAATCTTTTCCGGAGAAGAAAGTGGCAACCCACTCCAGTATTCTTGCCTGAGAAATCCTATGGACAGAGGAGCCTGGCAGGCTAAAGTCTATGGGTTTGCAAAGAGTCAGACACAACTAAGCAACTAACACACACAAAATCTTTCTTCTCATCTTTCTCCTTCCCTTTTCCTCTTCTCTCTCTCTCTCCAGCAGGTAAAACTGAATTTCCATGAGATCAATGTACACACCATCAACATGAGATATTTCAGGTACTTGATCTATGCTGAGTTGATGGCAGGTACAATAAGTATGTCAATTTCAGAGGATACTGAGCTCATAGAGAGCTGAGAAGCTCCACTGGTAGGCAACAGGGGGGTAGGGTGGAGCTTCTGAGACCACCTTTGGACACATACCTGGAAAAGGAGTAGATAGCTTAGAGCAGGCAGGCCACACAGAAGCATGAATCCTGAAGCAGGTGAGATGTGCCCAGAGGTATGCTGAGCAGTGAGAGTGGGTGAAGGTAGCAGAGGGTTCACACCATGGAGGCAAGAGAGCAAGCAGGCTGAAAGTGAAGTCAGATCCAGTGAGAGCTTAGAGGAGCAAGAACGCTAGAACAATGGATGTGGGCTTTCCCCTGTAGATGCTACAAAACCATCCAAAACTGTAGAGTCTAGGAATGGCACAGTGAGGGAGGGAGGAGGCCTGCTTAATGCAAGAGATTAATCCAAAAGATAGCATAAGGTTGCAAACAGCCAGAGACTTAGGGGTGACATAAGACTTCCCGCAATACTCTGCTCAAAGTCAAGGTCAAAAAGGCTTGTTATGATCTCAGTCTGAATACCCTCCCCCAAAATATCAGAACCATCACATGACTCACCAGCTTCAAGCCACTAATCAAAGTACAAAGACCAACCTCGTGCCAACAAAAATCAACTTCTGTTGTGCCCTTTGCTTTACAAATGATCTAGATTTTCCCAGTGCCGTGGATGTGATAAGGTAACTTTTCCAATAAGATTATTTCATGCAAGAAACAGTCTCCTTTTCAATAAATAGTTTTAAACCATTCTCCCTGGTTTCTGAATTACACTACACTCTGAAGATATATAAATATCAGGTAGCAGTTTTATTTCCTGTGAGTGGGGAGCTGTGGTTTAATGAGGAGGAGAGAGGCGGGGCGATAGACTGTTGGAGAGGAAGCGAGTCTATTAGATCATCTCGGCCATCTCGCTGGGCCTGCCTGAGATTGCTCCCAGCTGCACTGGCATAGTCACTGCTGCTCAGGCTAGTCCAGTTTTAAATGATTTAAGGGCAATATATTAAAGGCTCATGACCAGCTATAAAGAGGTGCTTCTTCCTGAGACACTAGCAAAGGCTTGGCTGTAATTTTAGATGGATGCTCATCCCACCAGAGGTCAGGGGGCACCTAGCTGTCCTTCAGGCTGTATCACATCAGGGCCACAGAGGTCACATCCATTTGGACTGTGGTCGCCATTCAAGAAAGAGTCCCAATGCCGTGTGCATTTATCAAAACTCAAAAGCAACCATGAGCTGTATGCATTCTTATTGTCCAAGGCACTCAGTACAGGTAGGTTTCAAAAGGAACAGACAGACATCACAGAAAGGTGCCAAGCAAATTATGGAACTGATAATATAACTGAAACCAAAAACTTACTAAAGGGTTTAAATCATAGATTTTAGTAAAAAAAGAAAAGAAAGAAAGAAATCAGTGAGCTTGAACATAGGTAAACTGAAATTATCTAGTCTGAGGAGTAGGGGAGAAAGAATGAAGAAAAATGAACAGAGCCTAACAGATCTGTGGAAAACATAAGTGTAACAACATACACAATCAAAACAGCATATTTTGGACACAAAAACGGAGCTATGAATCAGTGGAAGAGAATAGACAGCTCTGAAATAACCCCACACACCTATAGTCAATCAGTCTTCAACAAAGGAGGCAAGAAAACACAATGGAGAAAAGACCATCTCTTTAGCAAATGGTGTTGGAAAACCGGAGAGTCACATGAAAAGCAATAAAATTAGAACACACCCTCTCACCATACACAGAAATAAAATAGCTAAAGACTTAAATATAAGACATGACATCATAAAACTCCTAGAAGAGATCATAGGCAAAACATTCTCTGACATAAATCAGAGCAATGTTCTCGTAGGTCAGTCTCGCAAGGCAAAAGGAAATAAAAGCAAAAAGAAACAAATACGGCCTAATCAAACTTACAGGCTTCTGCACAGCAAACGAAACCATAAATGAAACAAAAAGACAACCTATGGCATGGGAGAAAATATTTGCAAATGATGAGACCAACAAGAGCTTAATCTCCAAACTATACAAACAGCGCAATTAAAAAAAAAAAAAACAATTTAAAAAAAAAAGGACAGATGGCCAATAGGCACATAAAAAGATGCTCAACATTGCTAACTATTAGAGAAATGAAAATCAAAACTAAAATGAAGTACCACCGCACACAAGTCAGAATCAGTTCAGTCGCTCAGTCATATCCAACTCTTTGTGACCTCATGGACCACAGCACACCAGGCCTCCTTGTCTATCACCAACTCCTGGAGTTTACCCAAACTCAATGCCCATTGAGTCAGTAATGCCATCCAACCATCTCATCCTCTGCCATCCCCTTCTCCTCCTGCCCTCAATCTTTTCCAGCATCAGGGTCTTTTCAAATGAGTCAGCTCTTCGCATCAGGTAGCCAAAGTATTGGAGTTTCAGCTTCAACATCAGTCCTTCCAATGAACACTCAGGACTGATCTCTTTTAGGATGGACTGGCTGGATCTCCTTGCAGTCCAAAGGACTCTCAAGGGTCTTCTCCAATATTACAGCTCAAAAGCATTAATTCTTCAGCACTCAGCTTTCTTTACATAGTCCAACTCTCACATCCATACATGACCACTGGAAAAACCATAGCCTTGACTAGATGGACCTTTGTTGGCAAAGTAATGTCTCTGCTTTTTAATATGCTACCTAGTTTGGTCATAACTTTCCTTCCAAGGAGCAAGCATCTTTTAAATTCATGGCTGCAGTCACCATCTGCAGTGATTCTGGAGCCCCCAAAAATAAAGTCTGTCACTGTTTCCACTGTTTCCCCATCAATTTGCCATGAAGTGATGGGACCAGACGCCATGATCTTAGTTTTCTGAATGTTGAGCTTTAGGCCAACTTTTTCACTCTCCTCTTTCATTTTCATCAAGAGGCTCTTCAGTTCTTCTTCACTTTCTGCCATAAGGGTGGCATTATCTGCATATCTGAGGTTATTGATATTTCTCCTGGCAATGTTGATTCCAGCTTGTGCTTCATCCAGCCCAGTGTTTCTCATGATGTACTCTGCATATAAGTTAGATAAGCAGGGTGACAATATACAGCCTTGACGTACTCCTTTTCCTATTTGGAACCAGTCTGTTGTTCCATGTCCAGTTCTAACTGTTGCTTCCTGACCTGCATATAGATTTCTCAAGAAGCAGGTCAGGTGGTTTGGTATTCCCATCTCTCTAAGAATTTTCCACAGTTAGTTGTGATACACACAGTCAAAGGCTTTGTTACAGTCAATAAAGCAGAAATAGATGTTTTTCTGGAACTCTCTTGCTTTTTTGATGATCCAATAAATGTTGGCAATTTGATCTCTGGTTCCTCTGCCTTTTCTAAAACCAAGTCAGAATGGCCATCATCAAAAAAGTCTACAAATAATAAATGCTAGAAAGGGTGTGGAGAAAAGGGAACCCTCCTACACTATTGGTGGGAATGTAAATTGATGCAGCTACTGTGAAGAACAATATGGAGGTTCCTTAAAAAAACTAAAAATAGAGCTACCATATGATACAACAAGCTCACTCCTGGGCATACATCTGGAAAAGATGAAAATTCTAATTCAAAAAGATACACGCACAACAATGTTCACAGCAGCACTACTTATAATACCCAAGTCATGGAAACAACCTAAGTGTTCATCCACAAATGAATGAATAAAGAAGACTGCCACATATATACATACACATTGGACTACTACACAGCAATGAAAATGAATGAAATAATTCCATTTGCAGCAACATGAATGACCTAGAGATTACCACATAAGCTAGGTCAGAAAGAGAAAGTCAAATACCATATGAAATTACCTATATGTGAAATCTAAAATACAACACAAATGAACATACCTACAAAAGAGAAATATATTCAGATGTAGAGAATAGATTTGTGGTTGCCAAGGGGGAACAGGGTTGGGAAGAGAAGGACTGGAAGTTTGAGATTAGCAAATGCAAACTATTATACATATTGTAGAATGGATAAATGAGGTCCTACTGTATAATACAGGGGTCTATATTCAATACTTTGTGATAAATCACAAAAGAATACATATATATATATGTAACTGAATCACTTTGCTATACAGAAGAAATTAACACAACATTGTAAATCAATGATATACTTCAATATATTTTTTTAATCATGCTGGGATAACTAGATATCCAAAGGCAAAAGAATGAGGTTGGGCCTCTGCCTCACATCATATACAAATATTATCAAAATGTATCAACAACTAAAATCCTTAGAAGAAAATTTAGGGATAAATCTTAAAGACCCTGAATTTAGAACTAGATTCCTATATATGACAGTGAAAGTGTGAACAAAAAAAGAAAAAAATAGATTGGACTTCAAAATTTTACAACTCTGTGCCTCAAAGTACATCATCAGGAAAGTGAAAAGACAACCCACAGAACAGGAAAGAGTGTTTGTAGATTATTTATCCAATAGCTTTCAAAGACAAACAACTCAGTTTAAAAGTGGGCAAAAGGCTTGAGTAGACATTTCTCTAAGAATATATACAAATGAGCAGCAACAAACACATGAAGGGATGATCAACATCATTAGCCATTAACCGATTATAAACAAAACCCACAATGAGATACCACTTCACACCCGCTAGGATACTTATTTAAAAAAACACACGCACATACACACAAAATCACAAGTGTTGGTAAAGATATGGAAAAACTGGAACTCTTGTACGTTGCTGGTGGGAATATAAACCATTCAGCTCCTGTGGAAAACAGTTTGGTGGTTACTCAAAAAGTTAATTAGAGCTACAATGTAAATAAGTAACTCCCTTCAAATTTGGATATGGATATTTGATACAGATCCAAAATAATTGAAAACAAGTACTGAAACAAATGTATGTATACCCATGTTCATAACAGCACCATTTCACAACGCCCAAAAGGTAGAACCCCAAATGTTCTTCACTGGATGAACACACAAAAAATCGTGACATATGTAGAGAATGAAATACTATTGAGCCGTATGGAGGAATGAAGTACTGATATATGCTACAACCGGGATGAACCCAGGGAACATTATACTGAGCCAAAGAAGCCAGACACAAAATATTACATCTTGTATGATTCCATCTATATGAAATACCCAGAATAGTTAAATTCAAAGAAATAGGAGGCAGATTTTTTGTTGTCAGGGACTGGAGGGGACAGGGAAATGGAGGTTAACTGCCTTTTGGAGGTGATAAAAATATCGTAGAACTACAAAGAGGTGGTAAAGGCACAACTTTGTAAATGTACTAAATTCCACTGAATCCTTCACTTTAAGATGGTTCGTTTTTATCTTGTGTACATTTCACCTCAGTTAAAAAGAAAAAGTAAACCAGATAAATCAATTTTTGAATTTTTAATAGTTTATTAAAAAACAAAGCTACTGGAAAGTAGAAATCGAATCTCACTCACCTTTACGTGCCCTCACCCCTTGATATTTAGCACTATCTGCTGCATGAAGCGGAGAAGGCAATGGCACCCCACTCCAGTACTCTTGCCTGGAAAATCCCATGGATGGAGGAGCCTGATGGGCTGCAGTCCATGGGATCACTAAGAGTTGGACACGACTGAGCGGCTTCACTTTTACTTTTCACTTTCATGCACTGGAGAAGGAAATGGCAACCCACTCCAATGTTCTTGCCTGGAGAATCCCAGGGATGGCAGAACCTGGTGGGCTGCCATCTGTGGGGTCGCACAGAGTCGGACACGACTGAAGTGACTTAGCAACAGCAGCAGCAGCAGCCTCATGAAGACAAGATGCAGTGTTTGCCAGAATGAATAAATAATCTGAAGAAAAGCTATATGTAAACTACGGAGACTTAGAAATTCCCTAATATCTTCCTGACTTTCTTCATTTATTTAAGTGTTTCCTTAGATTTTCTTTTTCCAACCACAAAAGCAATACTCACTGGTTTCTACAAGTCAACCACCAAGGTATGCAAAGCCTTTCCACCACCTGCTCACCCCACACTTCAACACAGCGGCCTCCGCACTCTCACAAACACCGGGTATTAATAGACTAACAGTCTGGTGTGTATTTTACACTTACAAGTTTTCTTCATGCTTAATCAAAGATCCCCCGAATGATGTGTGCAACTCATCTCTCAGTCATCATTTTGGTATTAGTACTCTGAGAGTGAATTACTCCTGTGTTTGCTCGTTCATCCATCTCCTCCCCCGGATGCCGGGGACCAAGAGAGAATGATAAGGAGTCGTCTTGCCAGGTCAAAGGTATGAATTTCAACAGCTCCATGCACTGCCTAATTACAGAAAGGAGGAGTCTGATTTGAAACTTTAAATGAGAACACTTAGGTAGTTGAGACATTTGGCAACACCCATTTTCCCTCCCCTAATATATGCTATTTGTTACTTTATAACCATCCCTGCCTATCAGCAGAGACTGTCTGCCTCCCAACATAAATTTTATCCAGGATTATTTTGACTTAATTTTTAATTCACAGGTAGCATTCCATCACCTCCAAACATTTATTTATTTACAATCAACTCTATCTTCAGGTTTTGCATTTGCTGACTAAACCAACCACTGCTCTAAAGTATTTGGCGGGAAAAACATCCAGAAAGTTCCAAAGAGCAAAGCTTTAATTGGCCATAACCTGGTAACTGTGTACATTTTAAATGGTCTAAAGTACACTGGAGGATGTGCATAGGTTATATGCAAACACTATACTATTTTATACAAGGGATTTGAGCATCCATGGATTTTGATATCTACCAGGGTCCTAGAATCAATCCCCAAGGATATCAAAGCATAGCTGTATTTACTTATTTTTCTTAGTGTCTGCTCCTTCTGCTTCCAGCATGTTACCTCCAAAGGGCAGAGATTTTAGCCTGCTCTATTCATTGACATAAGTCCAGCATCTAGAATACTGCCTGGTTCATAATAGGTGATCATATGAGAATATATCGATTATAAAGTTCTACAAGATCTCCCCTTTTAGGACCTCTTGTAAGGGTCACCTCCCTCTAGAAAAAGTTAGGGGTATAAATTTGGTATATTTCCTTTTGTCTCCTCTCCTTCATGGTTCTCCAGGACGATTACAGCTAAATAAGGGAAAGTTGTTCCATCCCTGGGTCGGGAATATCCCCCAGAGAAGGGAATGGCAACCCACTCCCGTTTTCTTGCCTAGAGAATTCCATGGACAGAGGAGCCTGGTGAGCGACAGTCCATGGGGTCACAAAGAGTCAGACACGACTGAGCAACTAACATACAGACACACACACACAAGGGAAGAGTTGGGAGTTGACCAGTTGACAAGGTTCTAGACTGCCTGGAGCTACCAGTTTCTCACCTCTCTGTGTCCCCAGTGAAGTTTAGAAACAACAGTCCCTTCTTGTGAATCATCCCAAGAGAACTGATAAGCCCCTCTACATAATCTCACTGAGTCTTTAGCCCAACCTTTGGGAGAGTCAGAGGAGGTATCGCCATGTCTCAGAAAGGCATCTGGGAGGCTTCTGAGTGACACAAGGGAACTGACATCAGAATCCCCAGCTCCAACCACTCAGGACTATTGCCAGAGCCACACAGAAGCACGCCCTCTCCCTCATGAGGTCATGTTTAAAATTCCAATTCAGTGTCCTATTTTTCTACCAGAGCAAGCAGTGGTCCCTATTTGGGGACCAACAGAGTACAAAACAGAGGCTCAAGGTTTTTTCAAGAAGTATTGGTTGGCCAGCATTTTGTTGACTGTCTTTCAGTTTGGGCTTGTCTGGTGTTTTCTCATGATCAGACTGAGGCTATGCATTTTTGGTAAAAATGCGCAAGTGGTATTTTTGTACAGACTTGCAGATGTGCCCTGAGCACAACACTCTTTGACAGTGTCAAGGTGTTAAGAGGCAAGGAAAGACTAAGGAATTGTTAGGGAGTACAGAAAATGAACATTCAGAAGACGAAGATCATGGCATCTGGTCCCATCACTTCATGGCAAATACATAGGGAAACAGTGGAAACTGCCAGACTTTATTTTTTGGGGCTCCAAAATCACTGCAGGTGGTGACTGCAGCCATGAAATTAAAAGACACTTACTCCTTGGAAGGAAAGTTATGACGAACCTAGACAGCATATTGAAAGGCAGAGACATGACTTTGCCAACAAAGGTCTGTCTAGTCAAGGCTATGCTTTTTCCAGTGGTCATGTATGGATGTGAGAGTTGGACTGTGAAGAAAGCTGAGAGCCGAAGAACTGATGCTTTTGAACTGTGGTGTTGGAGAAGACTATTGAGAGTCCCTTGGACTGCAAGGAGATCCAACCAGTCCATTCTGAAGGAGATCAGCCCTGGGATTTCTTTGGAAGGAATGATGCTAAAGCTGAAGCTCCAGTACTTTGGCCACCTCATGCGAAGAGTTGACTCGCTAGAAAAGACTGATGCTGGGAGGGATTGAGGGCAGGAGGAGAAGGGGATGACCGAGGATGAGATGGCTGGATGGCATCACCTACTCGATGGATATGAGTCTGAGTGAACTCCGGGAGTTGGTGATGGACATGGAGGCCTGGTGTGCTGTGATTCATGGGGTCGCAAAGAGTCGGACACAACTGGGCGACTGAATTGAACTGAACAGAAAATGAAAAGGAAAACAACCAAATGCAATGTGGGGTCCTAGATAGGACGCTGGAACCCAAGAAGGATATCAGCAGAGATTGTTCTGTGCTAAGGTTAATGTCTTAGTCTCAATCATTGCACTGAGGTTATGGAAGTCATTAATGTCAGGGCATGTTCGGAAACTGGTACATGGAGACACTGTGTGTGTGTACTAAGTCGCTTCAGTCATGTCTGACTCTTTATGACCCCATGAACTGCAGCCTGTCAGGCTCCTCCATCCATGGGATTCTCCATGCAAGAATTCTGGAGTGGGCTGCCGTTTCCTTCTCCATGGACACACTGTACCATTTTGCAACCTCTTCTGTAAGCGTAAAATTCAATACAAAATATTTAAAAAGATGTTTACCTGTTCCTTATTCTCCTCACCTCTATTTATCTGGAAAGAGAGAGAGGGAAAGACACATCTTTCACGCTCCTTTAGAGTCACAAAGGTAGGAACATCCAAGCCCAACCCAAAGGAGACCTGGATGGCTGCCAATAGCTTCTGGGCTCAGAGGTGGATGACCAGTGGAGGGCGGGCTCTTGCTGAAATTCCAAGATATTCCATCTTGGATGTGTGTGTGCAAGTCGCTTCAGTCACGTCTGACTCTGTGCAACCCTGTGGACTATAGCCCCCAGGCTCCTGTCCATGGGATTCTCCAGGCAAGGATACTGGAATGGGTTGCTGTGCCCTCCTCCAGGGGATCTTCCTGACCCAGGGATGGAATCTTTCTTTTATGTCTCCTGCATTGGCAGGCAGATTCTTTACCACTAGCCCATAGTTCTTTACCACCTGGGAAGCCCATAGTTTGCTGAAATTTTTGTTCCCATAGACTTAACTATGTCCTGACACAGAACCTGGAGGACTAGCCTCATTGGTCAAACCCTTATCCCACTTGGGAGGGCCTTACTCTCCCGCTAATCTGCCTAACCACCCACTTATCCTTTCTGTATGCTGGGGCCCCACATGCAGGGGTAAGCATTTCAGAGGATTTATTCCCCCTTCCATGTCCTGACTCCAACTCTGACCCAACTTGTGCTTAACAGTTTTTCCCGTCACTTTAGATGGCAGTGGTGTGTTCCAAGTTGTGTGTGTATGAGTGTGTGCATGTGTATATGTGTACATACACACACTCTAAAACGTGATTTTTCCACTTACACTGTATAAATTTCACACCATCAAGCCATACTCAATATTTTTGTAGTATTAGTGAAGTTGAAATCTTGTCATTATCAATTGCAGGTAGCAAAAAATAAAGGACTTTCCACAAATCCCATCTATAAGCATCTCATTCATTCAGTAGATATGTATTGGAAACTCGAGCATCACACACTGTGGAACAATAAGGAGTGACTCGCTTCCAGTCTTCCTTCTACAACACAGAGTAAGTGAACCTTCTTTGAAGGGCCTGAACCCCCTCCCATGACTGGGAGGCCTCGCTTCTTCTCCATCCAGGAGATGTGTATCCAGCCATAGACATGCAGAAAGCAAAGGTTAGGGTCAACGTGGCAGACACTGGAAAGGAATGGAAAAAGTCAGTCCATCAGAAATGGAAGTACCTAAAAGGAAAGGGTCGCGGAGACCATCCTCTGCTCTCATTTCTAAGTACCAAGGCCAGATTCTAACAAGAGCATTCAGTCTTACACAAAGGAGGCCTTTTTCACCAACTGTCAACCTATTCAGACAAATGGGTTATAACCACCACCTGCTATAACCAAACTAACATGGACGGAAAGTGTTAGTTGCTCAGTCAGACTCAGCTCTTCGTAACCCATGGACTGTAGCCTGCCAGGCTCCTCTGCCCATGGGATTCACCAGGCAAGAATACTGGAGTGGGTTGGCATTCACTTCTCTAAGGGATCATCCTGACCCAGGGATCAAACTCCAGTTTCCTGCACTGCAGGCAGATTCTTACTGTCTGAGGCACTAGGGAAGCCCCTGGACTAACATAGACTGGATGTCTTCTAAACAACAGAAATGTCTCTCACAGTTTTGGAGGCTGGAAGTCTGGTGTCAGGGTGCTGACATGGTCAGGTTCTATATCTGCCGAGGGCCTCCTTCCTGATACATAAACAGCCATCTTCCCCATGTCACCTCACTTGGCAGAGGGTGTAGGGGAGATGTCTCAGGCCTCTCCTATCAGGCCACAAATCCCATTCAACAGGGCTCTGCCCTCATGACCTAATCACCTCCTAAAGGCCCCACCCCCTAATACCATCACCTTGGGGTTAGGATTGCAACATAAAAATTTTGAAACAATCAGACCATGGTATTGACCCGCCTCAGTCCCCATTTCCTCTTCTAATAGATTAGGTCCTGGGCGCTTCCTTACAGGTGGAAATGAAGAATAGGAAATGATTTGGGCCCAACCTGACATGAACTTGACTGCTGAGGTTCCAGGCTGCTGTAGGGGAGTGGAGTAAGGAATACATCAGCCTTAGGAACAGACCCCAGGACCCAGAGAAAGTTTTCAGACCCTGTCTCTCGTTATGGATATAATGAGATAACCACAGTGTTTTTGAGATTACTGACCACAGTCCTGAGCCCCGGCTTCTCCTGGGGTCCACCCCACCCCAGCGGCAGGCTGCTGGGGAGGCTGTGCTGGAGAGGTACTAAGTCAGCAGTGCTCAGAGCCGCCTCCCCGAATGCTCAGAGCAGCTGCTTTTCATTTAGTCCCTGAAATGTCTCTCAGCGTGAGTGAGAGGAGCCAGCTATCTTGTTGCCCGACACGTCAGGAGAGGCGGCCGGCCCACATCTGCTCAGCCCTTATTTTTAATTGCTTAATAATAGTGAGTGGGCTTCCCTCTTCCCCCCACCAGGCAAAGCAGCGTGGGGGGCTTTGACATTCAGGGCCTGGCGTGTGGGCAGCAAACGCAGATGAGGCTGGGAAAATGTCAGCCTCCTACAGCTTCTCTCCCAATTAATCACAGCACCATATGACAGGGCATACCTCCGAGGAGGAACACTGGGCTGGCAGTGGGGAGAGCTCGCTCCAGCCCCAGCCTGACTACCAAATTAGCCCTGTGACGTAGCTTGAGCAGCTCACCCTCTGGGAGCCTCGAGTTTCCACTCATTTGAAACTTTTTATTTAAAAGGAATGGGGATTGGAGGAAAGGATCTTTAAGGCAAAGGTCTCACAGGCGAGTGATTAAGAGCTTGTGATTCAGACCACCTGGGTCACTTCCGGCTTCCACCACTTGTTGATGGTGGGATTCCAAGTCAGAGATCTGAGTTATCTGGGTCACAATTCCTCCAACTATTGATACAGAGATGAGCATCACAACAGGACCAGGCAGCAAGATGGCTGGAAAGACTTAGAATGAAGCATAGCATGAGGTGTGCACGTCATAAAAGTTGGTTGCTATTATTGTTCCAATTCTAGTCAACTAAGTCAAGTTCCAAGGGAGCTTCAACTAAGTCAAGTCAACTAAGTTAAGTTCCAAGGGAAGTATTTTCAAAGATGAATAACACATGGAATTTGCCCCCAGATACTCAGCCTCATGGGGAAGACAAGCATATGCATAAAACAGCAAGATGGAGGAGGTAGGCTGCCTGTAACAGAAAAGGTAGCACCATGTGCCGAGGATGGGCTGACCTGCGCTGGGGGCTCAAGTAGCATGGCTGAGCCAGTTAAGTGGGCTCAACACACTTAACCCACACAGCTATCCAAATGACGTTGTTCCCATCAACCTCAGAGGGACACAATCTCAGAGGAGTTATAAAATTTGCCTGAGATCACACCGCTTCTAAGTGTCCAAGATGGGGGATTCAAAGTCAAGCCTTAGGTCATTTCCCTTCAACTCTGCACCACTGGGGAACTGGTGGGAACTGGCAGATGCTTCACACAGGAAGTAGCATTAGAGAGGACTAAGCCCCCACATTCGTTATTACAGAAAGGCAGGATTTCTGGGACATGTCCCAAGAATGTTTCTTAGCTATAAAGGTAAGTTCTTTTTAACTTCTCTGAGCCCCAGTTTCTTCACTTTCTGAATAACAATAGTGCCTACCACAGAGCTCATGGGAGGAATTAAGTGAGTTTACACATGCAAAGCTCTTAGTAGTTCCGTCACACGGAAAGCACTTGTGTGTGTTAGTCACTTAGTCGTGTCCGCCTCTTTGCAACCCCATGGACTGTAGCTCGCCAGGTTCCTCTGTCGTTGGAATTCTCAAGGGAAGAATACGGGAGTGGGTTGCCATTCCCTTCTCCAGGGGATCTTCCCAACCCAGGGATCAAACCTGGGTTTCCTGCACTGCAGGCAGATTCTTAACCGTCTGAGCCCCCAGGGAAGCCACTGTGTCATCATCATTGTCATCATCTGTCCTCGGTGCCCCTTGAGCTGACAGGACCACCCTTGATAAGAAGGGAACCTCTGTTTTCACAAGGGCTCTCTCAAGGCCCTTTCCTAGCAAGTGCCTGAAGTGGGTAATCAGTCACTTGTTCCTGAGGTTAAGAATCTGTCCTATGCCTGGGGTCTTCCTGAACACAGAAAAGCCACCGAGAACGACTCACACATGCAATTCATGCTCTGAGAAAGCAGTCCATGGCTTAGGAAGGATGGGTGACTAGGAAACTGAGGCAGGGGCGGGCAACAGAAGGGCTGCTACAGATGGGGACCACCAGAAATTAGAGGGGGTAGAGCTAACCGCCGTCTCCTTCCCAACCCCAAGGGCTCCCTTTCTAATCTGCTAGGAGGCTGCACCCCCTCCCCACCCCCAGCCTCTGGCACGGATGGTATACGAGCTGGCTCTCATTAGCATGTGCCGCCAGAGCGCAGGGGGTGAGTAATGGCTCCCCCAGAACAGAGGCGTGTTTGATGTCGGCTTGTCAGCCCCACCATCCTTCACAGAGACCTGGGGCCAAGATTCACATCCTCTGTCAGAGGCTCATCTAACACCCTGAGCTGGCCTCCATGGGGGTCCAATTTGTATACCTTCTCCCTGAGAACAGCAGGCAATTTCTCAGGGGCTGGACATAGGGAACCTGCAGCAATGCTCGATTTTCCCTTGGGACTATCTTAGGGGCTGCAGTCAGGATAAAGTAAGAAGATGGAGAAAGGAGGGAAAGACCTGGAAGAAGTGCATGAACCACAGCCTTTAACCCTTAGAGCACCTGCCCACCCTCCCTCCCCCAGCCACATCTCAGGTTTTCCAGGGAATGTCACTTGGAATAATTGTATGTTATTCAGTTATCAATTCAAGACACTAGTCTGTTACAACAAGCAGTTGTTCGCCAAGAGAAAAGGATGCCAAAATCTGATTCCTAAGAGAAGGAACATCCTCAGATCAAGGAGAAGCAGTCTCGCTATTTTAGTTGGAAGCCTTATTTTGCCTCTCTATTCTGTCCCTCACTTGGGTTGCCATGCCTTTAATTTGCTGTCCTGGGCAGAGGGCTGGGGGTCGGGAGACACGTACAGCTGACTGCGGCCAAGTCTCTGCTCCAGGAGCTGTGTGACCGGAGCCTGCAACTCTAAGCCTGCCAAGGACACAGACTAGGTCTGGGAGTGGCTCACTCTGCCCTGTAGCTTCACAGTGCCTGGCACAGAGTATAGCCTCAATGGCACTTTTCAATACTCAATTTTAGTAGCATCTTTCCCACAAAAACTCACAGAGAAGTCAACAGGAATGAAGTCTTATATTTTTTTCTCTCATCTAATTCATTCCAAGGGAAGAGCATTTTCCTCGTTTACCGGTAAGATTCAACAGTAAAGATGCTACAAAAATTGACACCACACCATGCATTCTGTGTGAAACTGATGGAAACAATTCTGGGCTGGAGGCCACAAATGAATGCTGGCTTTGCCCAGAGGACCTGTGAAGGTCCCTATGGTAACTGGGAACCCCCTGGACCACTCTGAGCCTGTTGCATGTAGGGCCGGCTCTTCTGCCTGATTTCTAAGACTGAGGCAGAGGGGGCTCAAAGATGCTTTAAAATGGTGGCTCTCAGCTGGGGTCTACAGGTTCTGCTCTTAAAACCTAAAGCTGAGGAATCAAAATGATGACCCCAGACATGGGGATTTGGTCACACAAGGTATTAAAGAAACCCAAATTTCCAACATTGAAAAATTAAGAGATTTTACATTTTAAACTGGATTTCCAGCTGCTCTTGAAAATAGGAATTCTGACAACACCAGACCAGAAGCTCAGCATGAAAGCCGTCTTTTGCAGCTGAAGAATGGCTCCGGCCTTTAGACTGGCCTGTGCTCTGCAGGGCATCCCAGTTCACACTGCAATCAGCTTTCCTGTTTTAAGCCAACCAGCCCTCCCCCTCCAGACCCTGCAGCCATCTGAATGGTTAATAAGCCTGAGCAGATTCACTTGTGGCTTATGACCGCATGTGCCCAACACCATCTAGGAATTCATACTTACAGGCACAAGTGGACTCCCAAGAATCCAGAGGAAAGGGAATTCAGAATGTTGGGGGAGGGGGATGGTGAAGGAAAGGTGGGAGACGTGTGTGGTCCTACTTGGGGCCCATGTGTAAACCGTTCTGGCCAGACTGGGGGCCTGTGCAGGGGAGCTGGTGGGATGCAAGGCTGGAAATGGCAAGTTGAGCCAGTACTGTTGGAACAAAGAACCTGAATGCCAAGTACTATTATTCTCCGCCTTTCATGCCAAGAACTCCAGATACAACACAGAGTTTAGGAACTAAGGCTGCCAAGCTCGCCCTGCACACACTTCCACCCCCACCTTCATGACGAGAGTCGAGGTAGGAGTCTCGGCCTCGGGAAACACATGGCTAAGTACAAAGTTTTGAAAACCGCCCTCCACCTTCACAAACTCCGCACTCTAGGCTTCCTCCATCAGCCATAAGCATCTCACCCAGACCCAGCGGCAGCAGTGGGCCAACTTCTAGGTTGAATCCTACAAAGCACCTCAGGGGAAAGAGAGAAGAGAAAAAACCTCCTTTCAGCTTCATTAGAGCTCTTGCTTAACTGAGCTAAAAATAAAACTAATTGCTTTTGCTATTCTAAAGTGAAAAATCAGTTTTTAAAGGATCAAGATTCTCTCCCTGACTGGAGAAATCATTGAATTAGGACTAGATGGGCTGCCAATGAATTATGAATGTAGTAATCAAGTCTTCTTGGAAGGCCAAAGTCTTGGTTACAAATGGGCACTAAAATTAGAAATATGCTGAAGCTGCCTAAAGCAGACACCCTTTTGTCATTTTTTTTTTTTTTTAAGACAGAAGAGACACAAACTGTTCCTCCTCAGGTATCTGGCTTGTTCTCAAGCAATACCTCGTTCTCACCTTTGAAGGAAACATCTACACAGAAGAGTATAGGAATGCCATTCCCACCCCACCCGCAAAAGCCCCCCCATCTCCCCTAATGGTAGTTGTGAAAATGCTTCCCGTTCTCCTCATTCATGATCTGGAATCCCACAAATTAAAAGCATTTTAGGACAGTGAGCAGACTCTTCAAATCCAAGAGAGTAGGGATCAGTCGTTCTACATCTTAGTGGGTTAACACTGATTCAGTCTTTCATCAGAATAGTTGAGCCAACAGGATTGGGAGATGGGGGAGACAGGGTGTGTGTGTCTGGAGGAAAGTGAGAAGAGAATGTCTACACTCAAGGGTGGGGTTCAAGGGAGGACGAGGATGACTAGGGTGGCCTTCTACCTCCCAGCCCTCAACCAGGAAGGAGAAGAGGTCCCCGCAGAAAGCTCAGAGGACGAGAAAAGCCAACCTGGAGCCAATAACAACAATAAGAGCAACATTCCCTCAAGAAAGTATGGCACCTGAGAAGGCGCTACCTTACCTCATTTTGTTGAGGATGGATCCATTTTAAACAAAAAAAAGGTGGCTGGGAGGCATTATCTTTCCTCAAACCCTTGACCTTTGGCGTGGCCTCTGGAGACAGGGTCAGTTCTAACCACAAGGCTCCCTGAACTGGAGCTGCTTCTACGAGCTTACTGGTCCCAGCCCTGGAGTGGTGAGTTAGGGGAGGGAGGTCAGGGCTCTGCTTCTCCTGAAGCTCAGGATTGAAAGTGAGCCCAGCTCCTCAATCTCTTGCCACTTGCTGAGCAGGAACATATGGGCTTAATCAGTGGTTCTCAGCCCTGATTGCACATTAGATTCACCTGGGAGATGTTTCAATGTTGATGCCCAGGTCTTATCCCAGACCAGTTAAATGTAGTATCTAGGAGTGGCTCCAGGCATCTCTACTTGTTACAGCTTTCTCATGATTCTGTTACTAATATGCAATCTCGGCTGAGAACCAGACTTGTTTTTATAATCGTTTTTTAAAATTGAAGTATAGTTAATTTACAATGTTGTGTTAGTTTCCGGTATACAGCAAAGCAGTTCAGATATAGATAGACATGTATATTCTTTCTCAGATTCTTTCCCATTATAGGTTATTATAAGATATTGAATATAGTTCCCTGGGCTATACAGTAGGTCCTTGCTATCTGTTTTATATATGTTAATGTGTCCATGTTAATTCCAAACTTGTGCCTATGTTAATTCCAGACTCCTAATTTATCTCTCTCCCCTCCTTCATCCCCTTTGTTAACAGTAAGTGTGTTTTCTGTCAGTGAGCCTACTTCTGTTTTGCAAATAAGTTCATTTGTATCATTTTTTTCAATCCCACTTAGACATGGAATCATATATTTGTCTTTCTCTGTCTAGCTTACTTAGTATAATAATTTCTAAGTCATACAAGCTGCTGCAAATGACATTCTTTCTTTCTTTTCTGTGGCTGAATAATCTTCTATTGTATATACACCACATCTTCCTTATTCATTCCTGTGTTGATGGTTGCTTCCATGTCTTGGTTATTGCAAATAGAGCTGCTATGAACACTGGGGTGCATGTATCTTTTTTAATTAGAGTTTTGTTGAGGTATATGCCGAGGAGTGGAATTGCTGGATCATGTGGTAACTCTATTTTTAGTTTTTAAAGGAAAATCTATACTGTTTTCCATGGAGATTGCACCAATTTACATTCCCACCAATAGTGTAAGAAGGGAGAACCATTGACTTCATCATTCCCATCCATCACCTCTTCTCCATCTTCCTGGCCCTCTTCTCACTTCCCAAACCCAGACTGTGGGGCTTCTCTAGCATGAGAGCCTCTGAAGGTAGCAAAGTCTTCATCTGCCAGAGTGGACTGGATTCTGGAGCATCTCTGTGTAGCACTCAGCTTCCCCACACATCCCAAATCTTTCCATTAGAAGACACCTTTAAGGCACATCTTAGCTAGGGTAGCAGGTAGGTTTCATCCTCCAGCCAGCTCTATTGGGCCAGAAGTGAATCTTTAGGGCACTATATTGAGAAAATCCTTCTCAAGAGGACATTCCCAAGTTCAGTGGGAAAGAACACTGTCTTTAACCTCAATATCAGCTAAGGATACAGGAGAGGAATATGGGGTTACAGAAGCCTTAGTATCTGTCAAGCCTAAAAAAGTTCCTTTTCTGGATTATAGGTAAAAAGAGACCCAGAGAAAGGAAGCCCCCATTATAAAATGCCCCCATTAACCACTTCAATACATCAACAAGTTCACTTAAAAGGTACTGTCTGTGTCTAACACTATAGAAACTTGCTGCTCAAATCAGGGTCTATAGACCATTGGGTTCAGCATCTGACAAGCTGGGAACTTGTTAGAAATGCAGAATCCTGGGATACACACAAGACTAACTGGATTCAAATCTGCATTTTAACAAGTTCTCTGGGGCTTCAGCTTCACAATGAATTTTTTTAAGTACTGTTAGGGAGTAGAGAAGATGGGAATAACAGTGGGCTCTGCCCCAGTCCACATGAGGAATGCCAAAAAAAAAAGTCAAAAAAAGAACAATGCTAAGTCTTGTAAGAGAACAAAAAAGTGCTGCTGAGCCCACAGAGGGGAGAGATCTACTTAACCACAAAAGCGCAGAAGGTTTCAGGCAGAAGAGAGGCTTTGGGCTGAGCGACACAAGATGGATGGAGTTTGGATAGGCAGCTAGGGTCCTATCACTCTTGGGCAGCTCTCCCCTCACTTTTTTTTGAAACTTTTTATTTCATATCGGAGTATAGTTGATTAACGGTGGTGCATTAGTTTCAGACATATAGCAAAGTAAATCAGTTATCCATGTGCATGTATCTCTTCTTCAAATTCTTTTCCCACTTAGGTTGTTACCTAACACTGAGCAGAGTTCCCTGTGCTATATAGCAGCTCACCGTGGGGAACCCTGTCCTCTCACCCTCTCCTTTTCCAAATCTCCAGATGTAGATCAACTGTTTCTGGTGGGAGCCTTCTCCTCTCAACAGACTTGGAAGCTTCTTGAAGCCAGAGATGGATCTTTCCCCTGCCCCATCTCCTGCATACATTCACACAGGACCAGGTTCATAAGGCACACTCCAGCACTGAAAAATATATATATATTTGACTGAATGAAAAAGGAAGCACTGAAGCCAGGTCTGTAACAACACAGACCCCAGCTCCATAATGGAGGTCCATAACCACCTCCCCAGATTGACCCAGTGAGACTAGGCTGGTACCCCAAATTATCAGACTCAGTTCAGTTCAGTCACTCAGTCGTGTCCAACTCTTTGCGACCCCATGAATCGCAGCACGCCAAGCCTCCCTGTCCATCACCATCTCCCGGAGTTCACTCAGACTCATGTCCATCGAGTCCATGATGCCATCCAGCCATCTCATCCTCAGTCGTCCCCTTCTCCTCCTGCCCCCAATCCCTCCCAGCATCAGAGTCTTTACCAATGAGTCAACTCTTCGCATGAGGTGGCCAAAGTACTGGAGCTTCAGCTTTAGCATCATTCCTTCCAAAGAAATCCCAGGGTTGATCTCCTTCAGAATGGACTGGTTGGATCTCCTTACAGTCCAAGGGACTCTCAAGAGTCTTCTCCAACACCACAGTTCAAAGGCATCAATCCTTCAGTGCTCAGCCTTCTTCACAGTCCAACTCTCACATCCATACATGACCACAGGAAAAACCATAGTCTTGACTAGACGGATCTTAGTCAGCAAAGTAATGTCTCTGCTTTTGAATATACTATCTAGGTTAGTCATAACTTTTCTTCCAAGGAGTAAGCATCTTTTAATTTCATGGCTGCAGTCACCATCGGCAGTGATTTTGGAGCCCAAAAAAATAAAGTCTGACACTGTTTCCACTGTTTCCCCATCTATTTCCCATGAAGTGATGGGACCGGATGCCATGATCTTCGTTTTCTGAATGTTGAGCTTTAAGCCAACTTTTTCACTCTTCTCTTTCACTTTCATCAAGAGGCATTTTAGCTCCTCTTCACTTTCTGCCATAAGGGTGGTGTCATCTGCATATCTGAGGTTATTGACATTTCTCCCAGCAATCTTGATTCCAGCTTGTGTTTCTTCCAGCCCAGCATTTCTCATGATGGACTCTGCATATAAGTTAAATAAGCAGGGTGACAATATACAGCCTTGACGTACTCCTTTTCCTATTAGGAACCAGTCTGTTGTTCCATGTCCAGTTCTAACTGTTGTTTCCTAACCTGCATACAGATTTCTCAAGAGGCAGGTTAGGTGGTCTGGTATTCCCATCTCTTTCAGAATTTTCCACAGTTGATTGTGATCCACAGAGTCAAAGGCTTTGGCATAGTCAATAAAGCAGAAATAGATGTTTTTCTGGAACTCTCTTGCTTTTTCCATGATCCAGCAGATGTTGGCAATTTGATCTCTGGTTCCTCTGCCTTTTCTAAAACCAGCTTGAACATCTGGAAGTTCACGATTCATGTATTACTGAAGCCTGGCTTGGAGAATTTTGAGCATTACTTTACTAGCATGTGAGATGAGTGCAATTGTGCAGTCATTTGAGCATTCTTTGGCATTGCCTTTCTTTGGGATTAGAATGAAAACTGACCTTTTCCAGTTCCGTGGCCACTGCTGAGTTTTCCAAATTTGCTGGCATGTTGAGGGCAGCACTTTCACAGCATCATCTTTCAGGATTTGAAACAGCTCCACTGGAATTCCATCACCTCCACTAGCTTTGTTTGTAGTGATGCTTTCTAAGGCCCACTTGACTTCACATTCCAGGATGTCTGGCTCTAGATTAGTGATCACATCATCATGATTATCTGGGTCGTGAAGATCTTTTTTGTACAGTTCTTCTGTGTATTCTTGCCACCTCTTCTTAATATCTTCTGCTTCTGTTAGGTCCATACCATTTCTGTCCTTTATCGAGCCCATCTTTGGATGAAATGTTCCCTTGGTATCTCCAATTTTCTTGAAGAGATCTCTAGTCCTTCCCATTC
Organism: Capra hircus; assembly: GCF_001704415.2. Taxonomy (NCBI): domain Eukaryota; kingdom Metazoa; phylum Chordata; class Mammalia; order Artiodactyla; family Bovidae; genus Capra; species Capra hircus. The sequence continues at coordinate 26,633,494 of NC_030833.1, forward strand.
TGTTGTTTTCCTCTATTTCTTTTCATTGATCGCTGAAGAAGGCTTTCTTATCTCTTCTTGCTATTCTTTGAACTCTGCATTCAGATGACTATATCTTTCCTTTTCTCCTTTGCTTTTCGCCTCTCTTCTTTTCACAGCTGTTTGTAAGGCCTCCCCAGACAGCCATTTGCTTTTTTGCATTTCTTTTCCATGGGGATGTTCTTGATCCCTGTCTCCTGTGCAATGTCACGAACCTCATTCCATAGTTCATCAGGCACTCTATCTATCAGATCTAGGCCCTTAAATCTATTTCTCACTTCCACTGTATAATCATAAGGGATTGATTTAGGTCATACCTGAATGGTCTAGCGGTTTTCCCTATTTTCTTCAATTTGAGTCTGAATTTGGTAATTAGGAGTTCATGATCTAAGCCGCAGTCAGCTCCTGGTCTTGTTTTTGTTGACTGTATAGAGCTTCTCCATCTTTGGCTGCACAGAATACAATCAATCTGATTTCAGTGTTGACCATCAGGTGATGTCCATGTGTAGAGTCTTCTCTTATGTTGTTGGAAGAGGGTGTTTGCTATGACCAGTGCATTTTCTTGGCAAAACTCTATTAGTCTTTGCCCTGCTTCATTCTGCATTCCAAGGCCAAATTTGCCTGTTATTCCAGGTGTTTCCTGACTTCCTACTTTTGCATTCCAGTCCCCTATAATGAAAGGACATCTTTTTTGGGTGTTAGTTCTAAAAGGTCTTCTAGGTCTTCATAAAATCGTTCAACTTCAGTTTCTTCAGCGTTACTGGTTGGGGCATAGACTTGGATAACTGTGATATTGAATGGTTTGCCTTGGAGACGAACAGAGATCATTCTGTCATTTTTGAGATTGCATCAAAGTACTGCATTTCGGACTCTTTTTGACCATGATGGCTACTCCATTTCTTCTGAGGGATTCCTGCCTGCAGTAGTAGATATAATGGTCATCTGAGTTAAATTCACCCATTCCAGTCCATTTTAGTTTGCTGATTCCTAGAATGTTGACATTCACCCTTGCCATCTCTTGTTTGACCACTTTCAATTTGCCTTGATTTATGGACCTGACATTCCAGGTTCCTATGCAATATTGCTCTTTACAGCATCGGATCTTGCTTCTATCACCAGTCACATCCACCACTGGGTATTGTTTTTGCTCTGGCTCCATCCCTTCATTCTTTCTGGAGTTATTTCTCCACTGATCTTCAGTAGCATATTGGGCACCTAATGACCTGGGGTGGGGGGGAGAAGGTAATGGCACCCCACTCCAGTACTCTTGCCTGGAAAATCCCATGGATGGAGGAGCCTGGTAGGCTGCAGTCCATGGGGTCACTAAGAGTCGGACACGACTGAGCGACTTCACTTTCACTTTTCACTTTCATGCATTGGAGAAGGAAGTGGCAGCCCACTCCAGTGTTCTTGCCTGGAGAATCCCAGGGACAGGGGAGCCTGGTGGGCTGCCGTCTATGGGGTCACACAGAGTTGGACACGACTGAAGCGACTTAGCAGCAGCAGCAGCAGCAATGACCTGGGGAGTTCCTCTTTCAATATCCTATCATTTTGCCTTTTCATACTGTTCACGGGGTTCTCAAGGCAAGAATACTGAAGTGGCTTGCCATTCCCTTCTCCAGTGGACCACATTCTGTCAGATCTCTCCTCCATGACCCCCCCGTCTTGGGTTGCCCCGCAGGCATGGCTTGGTTTCATTGAATTAGACAAGGCTGTGGTCCTAGTGTGATTAGATTGACTGGTTTTCTGTGAGTATGGTTTCAGTGTGTCTGCCCTCTGATGCCCTCTTGCAACACCTACCATCTTACTTTGGTTTCTCTTACCTTGGGAGTGGAGTATCTCTTCACGGCTGCTCCAGCAAATCGCAGCCTCTGCTCCTTACCTTGGACGAAGGGTATCTCCTTACCGCTGCTGTTCCTGACCTTCAACGTGGGATAGCTCCTCTAGGCCCTCCTGTGCCTGCTCAGCCAGCGCTCCTCAGGTTGACTAGGACTTTAGAAAACTTACTGTAGAAAGGTCTGGTTTGGCTGTGAATAGGTTGGGGCCTCTTTATTCTGGAAGAAAGTTCTGTGGTCCCAACATTCAATGCTGAGCCACAGAGGGAGAGAAGCAGAAAATAAAGCTTAAAGACATGGGGTAGGACCCCTGCCTGAAGCTTTATGGAGCAGGGCTAACACTCTGCAGGGTTGGTTTTCATAGTCAAGATGTTCCCTCTCATATAGCACCCTCCAAAGGCCCTGGCCAGCCAACCCACAGACCCTATCCACCTCCAGCCCATCCAACAAAGTTAATATACTCTGCAGAGAGTAAAGAGATGTGCAGCATAAAGTGTTATATCATCCTGTATGAAGAGAAGTCCTCAAATAGAGCTTTAGAGTCATGGATATTTTCTATATATTTATTATTTCACAGTCCTGCTTTTGTAAACTCTACAAAAAATAAAAAATAGAGAATGCAGGCTCTGGGGTGATACTACCTGTGTTTAGATCCTAACTCTGGCACTTTTCAGCTATTTAACTAAATAACTAAAGCAAGCTATTTAACTTCTCTATACCGCAAGATCCTTATCAATAAAAGGGAGATAGTAATAATAACGCCTATACCACAAGGGTGTCTTGGGATTAAAAGAGCTAATGCATAAGTGAGTTCTTGGTGAAAAAGTGAAAGTGTCAATCGCTCAGTCATGTCCAGCTACTTGAGACCCCCATAGACTGTAGCCCACCAGGCTCATCTGTCCATGGAATTCTCCAGACAAAAATACTGGCATGGGTTGCCATTCCCTTCTCCAGGGGATCTTTTGACCCAGGGATTGAACCTGGGTCTCCTGCATTGCAGGCACCATCTAAGCCACCAGTACACTACATAGTCAATAAAAGTTAGTGATTAGTATCTGCCTTTGGCTCCTGCCCTGCCCCTTCCTTCTAGATGCATATCATTAGACATGTCTCCCCTGTGCTCACTCTATGAACGTGACCCCTGCGTGCCGAGTTTGTCCCACGGACACCATCTAGGCCTGGCCTAAGGTAGCACCTCATGTTTCAAAGAAAGCAATACCCTCTGACACTTCTTTACACCGATTATTCCCTTAGGGTTCAGTTCAGTTCAATTCAGTTGCTCAGTCGTGTCTGACTCTTTGCGACCCCATGGACCTCGGCAAGCCAGGCCTCCCTGTCCATCACTAACTCCTGGATTTACTCAAACTCATGTCCATTGAGTCAGTGATGCCATCCAACCACCCCATCCTCTGTCGTTCCCTTCTCCTCCCACCTTCAATCTTTCCCAGCATCAGGGTCTTTTCAAATGAGTCAGTTCTTTGCATCAGGTAGTCAAAGTATTGGAGTTTCAGCTTCAACATCAGTCCTTTCAATGAATATTCAGGATTGATCTCCTTTAGGATAGACTGGTTGGATCTCCTTGCAATCCAAGGAACTTTCAAGAGTCTTCTCCAACACCACAGTTCAAAAGCATCCATTCTTCATCAGTCAGCTTTCTTTATAGTCCAACTTTCACATCCATTCATGACTACTGGAAAAACCATAGCTTTAACTGGATGGACCTTTGTTGGCAAAGTAATGTCTCTGCTTTTTAATATGTTGTCTAGGTTGGTCATAGCTTTTCTTCCAAGGAGCAAGCGTCATTTAATTTCATGGCTGCAGTCATCATCTGCAGTGATTCTGGAGCCCCGCAAAATAAAGTCTGTCACTGTTTCCACTGATTCCCCATCTATTTCCCATGAAGTGATGGGACCAGATGCCATGATCTTCGTTTTCTAAATATTGAGTTTTAAGCCAAACTTTTCACTCTCCTCTTTCACTTTCATCAAGAGACTCTTTAGTTCTTCTTTGCTTTCTGCCATAAGGGTGGTGTCATCTGCATATCTGAGGTTATTGATATTTCTCCCAGCAATCTTGATTCCAGCTTGTGCTTCATCCAGCCCAACGTTTCTCATGATGTACTCTGCATATAAGTTGCAGGCTGACAATATGCAGCCTTGACATACTCCTTTCCCAATTTGGAACCAGTCCCTTGTTCCATGTCCAGTTCTAACTGTTGCTTCCTGACCTGCATACAGATTTCTCAAGAGGCAGGTTAGGTGGTCTGGTATTCCCATCTCTTTAAGAATTTTCCCACAGTTTGTTGTGATCCATACAGTCAAATGCTTTGGCATAGTCAATAAAGAAGAAATAGATGCTTTTCTGGAACTCTCTTGCTTTTTTGATGATCCAACAGATGCTGGCAATTTGATCTCTGGTTCCTCTGCCTTTTCTAAAACCAGCTTGAACATCTGGAAGTTCATGGTTCACACATTGTTGAAGCCTGGCTTGGGGAATTTTGAGCATTACTTTACTAGCATGTGAATGAGTGCAGTTATGTGGTAGTTTGAGCATTCTTTGGCATTGCCTTTCTTTGGGATTGAAATGAAAACTGACCTTTTCCAGTCCTGTGGCCACTGGTGAGTCTGTGGACTGTTAGGGTATATTCTCAATAAACTTGAAAGTATTTGATAATCTAATTTAATCTATAAAGAAAGAATGCATTTTAAAATCAGAATAAAATATACTGGATAACTAATAAGGACCTACTGTATAGCACAGGGAATTCTTCTCAATGCTCTGTGTAATGACCTATAAAGGAAAAGGATCTAAAAAGAGAGTGATCTATGTATATGTATAACTGACTTACTTTGCTATACAGCAGAAACTAATGCAACATTGTAAATCAATTATATTCAGATAAAATTTTTTTTAAAAAAATCAGAAAGACCTCAGGTTGAATTCCAGTTACTCCACTTACTTTCAAATATGAATCCTTGGACAAGTTTCTTAAACTGCATGACATTCAGTCTCCCCACTTAAAATGGGTTATAGCTTTTAGCTCCTAGGAATATTATTAAGATTAAGTGAACCACTGAGCATCAAGTACATGGAACACAATAGACAGTCAATGGAAGCCAATTGTATAATGACTTTTCAGTTTTCTTTTAAGGATTTTCAATCTCCTCCAAGCAAAAGTCAGCATGTTTTGCTACCGTGACTTTCAAGTCATTTTAAGGAGCAAAATACTCCCATTAAAATAAATCAAACAGATAAAATTGGTCCCATCACCCGCTTCCCTCTGGAAGGGTCTCCTGAGACACTGTCTCTGAACCCTTAGAAAACTACTTGCATAAGATGAATTGGAAGTCTTAAATTCTAATATCTGTTATGCCACTAACTCCCAGGAAGACCTTGAACAAGTTGCTTCTGCTCTCAGAGCCTCAGCTCTCTCACTATTAAAATGGAGAGCTTAGGTATGTGGTCACTAAAGACGCTCTCACTTCTTTAAAACTCAAGGAAGATTCTGGTTACTGGATCTGCTGATTGGTTTTCCTGTCTTCTCCCCACACCTACCTCAATCTGTTATGCTGAGTAACTGTTT